>NC_070604.1:5624166-6847500 GCF_027172205.1 Podarcis raffonei
GCAAGCCAGCACAGCACACGGAAACGCCGTTTACCTTCCCGCTAGTAAGCGGTACCTATTTATCTACTTGCACCTGGGGTGCTTTCGAACTGCTAGGTGGGCAGGCGCTGGGACCGAACAACGGGAGCGCACCCCACTGCGGGGATTCGAACCGCCGACCTTTTGATCGGCAAGCCCTAGGCGCTGAGGCTTTTACCCACAGCGCCACCCGCGTCCCTAGTGGAATTATAGTAAATGCATATAAGTGAACTACTCTTTTCCCTTACTGTAAATGTTCACAATAAATATAAATTATTTCCGCACATTGTAAAGATTAGGGCCTGGGTGGTATAGTGACTAGGACAGGGGTCAGCAAACTTTTTCAGCAGGGGGCCGGTCCACTGTCCCTTGGACCTTGTGGGGGGCCGTACTAGATTTTGGGGGGAAAATAAATGAATGAATTCCTATGCCCCACAAATAACCCAGTGATGCATTTTAAATAAAAGGACACATTCTACTCATGTAAAAACACGCCGATTCCTCGGATTGAGAAGGCGGTTGGGCCGGATCTGGGCCCCAGGCCTTAGTTTGCCTACCCATGGACTAGGATGAGCAAATCCCCACTTAGCCTTGGTGTTCCCTGACTGCTCTTGCTCTCGTTCAGTTTAATTTACCTCACAGAGTTGTTGTGCGGATGACAGGGTGGACAGTCTGTGAGCTCCTCAGATGCAGGGCAGGACAAACATGTAGTTAAATATGCAAGCCAGGCTTTTGCATGTACAAAATGTAAATGATATTTTCCCAGTATCTGGAATATTGTTAAATGCAAGGAGCCTGGATGGGAGGGTTGGATTCCCCTCTGTGCTGATTTCTCCTTCCTGCTACCACAATAACCACCCCAGGAGAGCCATGTCAGCTCATGCCATGAGATAAAGAACACACGCAAGCTGCAATAGTTCAAGCAAAGCCTAGCTTTTTAAATTTACTTCAACATGTTATTTACTATATCCATGACATTTTGCAACCTACAATGGTTTGGTATAACTAGTAAAAACAAAACAAAAATTATTTCCCAGCAGGGATATATTCCATGCAGGATAAGTGGCTATAATATTGTTTCCAGGTTTATGTAAGCTACTGAGACAAAAACAAATTGTTGGCTCTTAATTGTGTGTGCCTATTCCAAAAGCAAGGATATTTCCATTTCAACTGCAAAAGGAAAGACAAATGCAATCCATTTATAACTAGGGACGCTTCCACTTCCACAGGGCCAACCTCCCTCTCTCCTTGCCCCACACAACAACTAGTGCTCCCAAATAGATGCCCCAACACACCTTAGCCAATTTCTTAATAAACTGGTGTTCCTTCCCTATTTGCTTAGCAAACAACGTTAGCAAAAAACCGATTGTTTTACAAGGTCCTATGACTACACAGTCAGTGCCAAGCAGGCAAGCTTCAATGGGTGGCCTTTTGGGTCTTGTTGGACTACATCTCCCATCATCCTTGACCATTGGCCATGCTGGCCGAGGCTGATGCGAGTCGGAATCTAGCAATAACTGGAGGGAAATCGGTGCTATTTT
Source organism: Podarcis raffonei (assembly GCF_027172205.1). Lineage (NCBI taxonomy): Eukaryota > Metazoa > Chordata > Lepidosauria > Squamata > Lacertidae > Podarcis > Podarcis raffonei. The sequence continues at coordinate 5,625,726 of NC_070604.1, forward strand.
TCTTGGAAAATGGTGCCGGAACTCACAATGAATGCCTCCCTTGTTCTCTTATAATGGCAATGGCACTCCCCTGGGAGGTTCCAATAAGTTCTGGCTGAAAAAACCCTGAGGGAAATGCACTGGTTACTCTTGGTTAGGAACATAAGAAAAGGAGCCCTGATTTCTTAGACCAAAGGCTCATCTGGTCTAGCATCCTATTCCCCAAAGCAGCCCACTCAATGCCCCCAGGAAGCCCACAAGCAGGATGCTGGGGAAATGGTCCTTGGTCCCCAGTGTCTGGTCTTAGGGGAATGTTGCTTCTGATCATGGAGGCAATATTAAGCCATCATGACCATACTCTCCGACTGTCCCTATTTTCCAGGGACAGTACCAGATTTACAGAGTCCGTCCCGGTTTCTGATTTGACCTGAGAATGTCCCACTTTTCCTTAGGACACCCCCATTTTCATCTGAGAAATGTTGGAGGGTATTGAGTTATGCAACCCTCAAGCCAAAAAGTAACTGTGCAACCTTTACAAGACATCTGAAGACAGCCTTGTATAGTTTTAGTATGTTTTTATATATGTTGGAAGCTGGCCAGAGTGACTGGGGCAACCCAATCAGATGGCTGGAGTATAAATAATAATAATAATAATAATAATAATAATAATAATAATAATAGAATAGGACATCCTTATTTTTATTGGAGAAATGTTGGAGGGTATGCATGACTAGCAGCCATTGATAATTTTATCATATATGAACTGGTCTTTCAAAGCTATCCAAAGTTGGCGGCCAACACTTGATCTTGTGATACGCTTGTGGTATACAGCTACTTTGAAATATGCTCTAAGCACAGATATTTCCATTCTTATTCCATTATAAATCTGTAATACAGAATGCAGAAGTAAAACAACTGCTGCTATCACAAACGATGGACAATTTAGCACAGTGAACTTTTCATTATTATGAAGCCGTCCTGGGTTTATTGAGGTCAGGTGGTGTTAAACATTGCAGCTGGTCAAGATCTCCCATTGCTGGAGCTGTTTGAGAACTATTGATCAGGTTTCATGCACACTATGGTGCTGTGGGTGGGGAGGGGGGATGTGATAGCTGTATCTCAGGATTAACACAACAACACTTACAAAAGCCTTAAAAGTTGGATCAGTATTATTATCCCCATTTCACTGAGAGAGAACTGAGGCTGAGAGAGAGAGGACCTAGTCAAAGCTACGGCATGGGCCCATGGCTGACCTAAGGTTCGAAACCAGGATGTCCTGCTGTAGCTTATGCTTTTAACCACTTCCCAAGAAGCTTTGGGGCTGCTGGAGAAAGGCTGGGTTAAAAATCTCAGCAGGATCCTGCCCCACCCACTTCCCTGCCAGCTGAGATCCACACATCCCTTTCTTGGTCCGCATTTTTGCCTTGCCTGGCCACCCACACTAAGCCTCGCCTGCTTCCAGGAAGCAGTTGGAGGGGGAACAGCTGCATATGTCAACACACAGCAAGGGCCTAGGATGGGAGAAAAAGAAATAAGCAAGGAGGGCAGCGCCCCAGAGAGGGTAAAGGGGCAAGCGGAAGGCCCTCTTGGGATTTGTGGCTTTGAGCAGCTCTGCCCTGAAGAATCTGCAAGAGGATATAGAGCGCGTTGCTTTGAGAAGGTTGGAGGAAAGCACCCAGACCAGCTGAATTTCAATTATTTTGACATACTTACCATATTTTTCGCCCCATAGGACGCACCGGCCCATAGGACGCACCTAGTTTTTTTGGGGGGAAATAAAGAAAAAAAATTATTTCCCCCCCAGGTGCGGGGCTTCCCCTGACCCCAGCCCCCAGAACAGGCTGCTATCCGCAAGCCGTGGGAGAGCTGCGCGAAGCCCTACTTTGAAGGGAAGCTGAGGATCCCTCAGTCCAGCCCCTTGCAATGCACAGCTGACCCATATGGGGATCTAATTGAGCCATCCAGGTGTTTTAAATGTGCATAGAATGTGTTTTAAATGAAGGGTGTGGATCTGGCACCTGGTTCAGTCAGATGAAGCATGAAATGATGCTTTTCATTGTACTTGTGAAGGAAAGACACTTTCTTCCATGTGGAATGTTTGGAGATTACTTGGTGTTAGTAGTTGTATGCTGATCTAGAGGCAGAGTTTAAAAGGCAAATATTACTGTTTATTTGACAAGGAGAGTTTGGTAAGGAAGGATTCAGGGTCCACAACTATTACAAGTGGGAATTGTTGGGATACTGCCAGGGAGATAAAGTCCATCTGAGCCCCCAAGCTCCTGCCGGACGTTCCATCGATCTCCCGTAGTCACGCAGTATCAGCAATAGCGACACGAAGCCTCAAGAATAGATAGCCACATTCTTAGACTTGTGCACACTCTATCAGCAGAATTCACACAGCAAAAGATGCACAGCAGGAGAGCATATTTACAGTTTATTCAGCGTTGGTCAGAACAAAGAATCCATGACCGTCTGCTCCGGTCGCTCAGGCAACAAAAAGAAAACGAAAGCAACTGACAACAGAAACATCCTGTGAGACAGGAAATACGCAGACTCTGTGACTCACAAAGCCTGCTCCCTTTTAAGGTGGAACGGAAATATCCTAACATCCTCCCCCTTTCCATGTAACCTGTAGTACCTGTGGTTCAACCCAATTGCAACCTTTGTACGTAAACCTTAAGTTGTTCTCTGTTAACAACCTTAGACAACAGATCAGCAGGAATTTCATTTCCTGGCATGTAGGACACCTGAATGAGTCCTTTCTGAATACACTCTCTTGCACGATGTAGCTTAATCTGCAAGTACTTGGTTCTTTGCTTGCAACTCTCCGAGTTCAGCAAAGCCAAACAAGATCTATTGTCTTGATACACTTGTATAGGACATTTCACAGAAACCCCGATGTCCTTAAACAGTTGCATCAACCATTCACAATCCATGAGTGAAAATGACAGAGCATTGAGTTCTGCTTCACAGGAACTTAGGCTAACTGTCGTCTGCTTTTTGCACAACCAGTCAAACAGGCAGTGGTTGTACATGTAGCATACTCCAGAAGTGCTTGTACCATCCGTGGTGTCACTTCCAAAACTCGCATCTGCAAAGATTTCAAGACCTCCAGTCTTCTGACTGGTGAACCTCAGCCTGTAGTGCAAAGTCCCTTTCAAATAGCGGGCTATGCTCTTCAGAGCTTTCCAATCCTGAACAGTAGGATTGTTAGCATGTCTGCTAAGCGGGTTAGTGCTTACAGCAATGTCAGGTCTTGAACATCTAGCAATGAAATTCAACTTGCCTAGAATACATCTGTATAGCGTAGTGTCAGAAAACGCTTCAGCAGTACTATCTACCTGGTAACCTGTCACCATCGGTGTGTCTGCTGGGTTTGCATCAACCAAATTCAACCTGGTTAATACATCAGCAATTTTCTGTGTTTGGTGTACCAGAAAATTACCTGCTTGGTCCCTCTCCACCTGCAGAGAAAGATAGTTGGATACCTCACCAAGATCCTTCATGTCAAAGTGCTCCTTCAGTTGAGCTAGGGTGCTTTGGTAAAAAGCCTGATTCTTCCAAAACATCAGAAGATCATCAACAAAACATAAACAATACAGTTTGTTTTGCCCCTCCTCCTTGACAAACACACATGGATCAGCTTTGCCCTGGTGAAAACCTAGAGAAAGCAATGTCTCAGTGAGTTTTGTGTTCCAACACCTGGCATTCTGCTTGAGACCATATAAGGATTTCCGCAGTTTACAGACCATTCCCTTCTGTATCTGCATCCCATCAGGTGGAAGCATAAACAGCTCCTCCCCCAGAATCCCGTACAAAAAAATCTGTATTAATGTCATGATGGGAAACATGCAGTTTCTCCTCCGCAGCGATCTTGAGCATCAGCCGAATGCTCTCATATTTGACCGTGGGTGAGTAGGTCTCATGGTAATCCTGTCCTGGTACCTGTGAAAAACCTCTGGCAACCAATCTGGCTTTGTGTCTGACAACCTTGCCATTCTGGTCTGTCTTGGCCTTGAAGACCCATTTGCTGCCAACCAGTCTCATTCCTGGGACTACCGGTACCAGCTCCCAAGTTTGGTTCCTGTTCAAGGAATCAACTTCAGCCTTCATGGCATTTAGCCAAGGCTCAGCATCTTTAGAGGTTAACTCCTGAACCTCTTTGAAGCTTGAGGGTTCCCACACCTTCTCTGAGCTACTAAGAACAGCAGTTGCCGTCTTAGCAAACTCATCAGCAAATCTCTTCGGAGGTTTGCCTTTGGTTGCCCTTTCAGACCTGCGAACTAGACGCAAGTCTTCTGGACTCATCTCCTCCTTCTTAGGAGAAAAATGACCAATGGTGAACAGTGGTTCTTCCAGTTCATTGTCAGACGCATCAGATGGTCTGACTGAGGCCTTTGCGCTCTTGTAGTCTGCTGTGTCATCACTGTCACTGACAGCAGCAGCAGCGCCGCCCACTGAACTGGAATCCGAACTCTGATCATCATCATCATCACCATCATCATCATCCTCAGTTTCCTCAGCTTTCTCAGCATGATCTGCTTTCTTCACATCACCTTCATCCTCCTCTGGGTAACTCTGGAAAATTCCCACATTTCCCCCCCACTTAGGATTGTACTCAACACTCCTTGTGAACTTTATGGATTTAGAGTTAGTCATCCATACCCTGTATGCACCTTTTTCGTAGCCCATGAACAAACCATGTGCCCCACGCTTCCCAAGCTTGTTGCTCTGTGGGGTGTGTACCCACATGTCAGAACCAAAGATTCTCATGTGCTTGACGCATGGTTTCTTACCAAACATCTTCTCATAGGGAGTACAACCAATAGGTGATGACAGTCTCCTGTTAAAAGAATAAACAAAATTCGCCAAAGCCTCCCCCCAGAACTTGTCAGGGAGATTTGCATCATGCAACAAGGTTTTCATTCCTTGCAGCAACGTTTGATTTGCTCGCTCTGCAAGCCCATTCATCCATGGCGATCTAGGCATTGACAAGTCATGCTGGATTCCCTTCTCAGTCAGGAAAGCTTCAAACTGCTGAGAAGTGAACTCCCCGCCCCGATCAGTAAACAGACAGCCAATACGTTTACCGTGAGCATTCTCCAACCAATCACAGAATGCCTTGAACCTAGGAAATGCTTGCGATTTCTGCTCGAGCATAAACACATGAATGTACCTGGAAAAAGAATCAATTAGAACCATGAAGTACCTTGCTCTACCCAAAGAGGGCGCAAGAGGACCAACCAGGTCTGCGTGCACTAGCTGGTAGGGTTTGGAAGCCTGCCTGCTAGACTCCTTGCCTTTTGGAGCAACCTTCACCTTGTTCTCTGCACAAGATACACATTTCATGTGAAATTTATAGGGTTTGATGTTCAAACCTTCAACCAACCCAGGCATCTTGGCCAGCGCTTGCCAAGACAGGTGACCAAATCTTCGATGTGCATCGTGAATGCATCCTGCATGAAGAACCTTGTTAGTTTGTGCAACACAACAAGTATCAGCATTAGACATAGCAACAGCACTGTCATCATAAGTTATACAGAATAATCCATCCATAAACTTTGCATGCAAAATGTCCTCTTTGCCTTTTCTGATGACACAGACGGTCCTCTTGAAGGAAACCTCAAAACCACGCCCAGTCAGCTGTGGGACACTAAGCAAATTGTCCGCAGCTCCTGGAACAAAAAGTACATCTCTGATGGTAGTATGCAGACTTGCAAGTTTCACAGTCCCAACTCCTGCAGCTTGCAAAGTCCTTCCATCAGCCAGGTGGATCTCACCATCTTGAGGCTTGAAGGAGATAAACAGATGGCGGTCCTTCGCAAGATGGCGGGTGCACCCTGAATCCACAACAAACCTGGCCTTTGCCTTCGAAGCAGATTTGCTGGCAAACAAAACCTTGTTTTCCACCGGCGTGGGCTTTTGCAACTTGCCTTTAGCCTTTGGTGAAGCTGTGCCAGCAAACAAAACCTTGTTTTCCATTGGCGTGGGCTTTTGCAACTTGCCCCCCTGCTCCTGGCCATCAGACGTGCCTTTAGCCTTTGGTGAAGCTGTGCCAGCAAACAAAGCCTTGTTTTCCACTGGCGTGGGCTCTTCACCCTCCCTCTGCTTCTGGCCATCTGCAAGCATCTTGCTCTGTTTACATCTGGCCTTCCGGCCTCTGCAAAGGCTCTGACCTTGGTTCTCACGAGAAACAGAGCTCTCAGCTGCCGACTCCTTGGCTCCCCCTGAAGGCTGGAATGCTGCCTGGGATGACGTTACAGTCTGCTCCCCCTGCAGCTTGCAACCGGTGCCCTCAGCATCCCTGCATTCACTCACATTCTGGGAAACAGCCAGGACCTCCGATGCAGTCAAACTCTGGGCTGGGATGATTGGCAGATGGGCAGCTTTCAAAGCATCCCACATGTCACGTGCCGTCAGATTTCCAGCAAGCGTTTTTATATTCTCCAGAGAGACGGATAAGACTATTACGTCTATGGCCCTCGAATTCTGGGCCTCCCATTTCTCTGTCCGAGGAACTGGAGTGGCTTCAGACACAGTATGCCAGACTCCAAACAGACGCAGCAAACTCTCACACGATTTTGCCCAGGTCTGATAATTGTGCCGATTTAACTTTGGGCACTCAGTGGCCTCAGAAGCTTGGAAAATCTCCATTCCAGCTTTTTACTTGAGCCGTTAGTCTTTTTGCCTTCAAAGACGTCTTATCTCGGCAGCCCATTAATCACGATGCTTCTGGCTCGGCTCCCAGGCCAATTAGTCTTGCCGGACATCAAAGAGCTCTTCCGTGGCATTCAGAAAAGCCTCTGCTTTCGCTTTTCCAACACATACCTTTCAGCAGTCTGTCGCAGTCTTACTCTCCTGTAAGTGCCGTGAATCTGGGCCCGAAACCTGTTGTTGGGATACTGCCAGGGAGATAAAGTCCATCTGAGCCCCCAAGCTCCTGACGGACGTTCCATCGATCTGCCGTAGTCACGCAGTATCAGCAATAGCGACACGAAGCCTCAAGAATAGATAGCCACATTCTTAGACTTGTGCACACACTATCAGCAGAATTCACACAGCAAAAGGTGCACAGCAGGAGAGCATATTTACAGTTTATTCAGCGTTGGTCAGAACAAAGAATCCATGACCGTCTGCTCCGGTCGCTCAGGCAACAAAAAGAAAACGAAAGCAACTGACAACAGAAACATCCTGTGAGACAGGAAATACGCAGACTCTGTGACTCACAAAGCCTGCTCCCTTTTAAGGTGGAACGGAAATATCCTAACAGGAATTTGGTGCTCTATGGATGGATAGATCACCAGGACTAAATGTGTTTGTGGAGGGTTATTGGTTTATTTTGTTTTTGTTCTGGTTTTTATTTTTTGTGTTTTTATCTTGCACTTTTACGCTGTTGATCGCCTTGAGATCTTTGGACAAACAAACAAAAATGGATAAGCAATGAGATAATAGCAAGAAAGAAAGACCTTCTCTCCATGCTAAAACAAGTGTCACCTCAAACAGGTTAGTGCCACTCCTTGGTGGTGATATGGTTTCCCCAGGGGCGTAGGAAAGTGGGGGGGGTCACCCCCCCAGGTGCCATCCTGGAGGGGGGTGACAAATTATCAAGGAACAAGTACTGCTCTACTAGGGCAGTTCATAAAAAACTTTTTTTTGAAAATGCCTGCTCCAAAGGTCTTATCTTACTACACTAGGGATTATATAGCTACATATGAAATTTCATGCGTATCAGTTAATATCTTGACCCTCCTCCACGAAAATAGCTGTTTACTTGACCGTTTTCCTATGTTGTGAAGGCTGAAATTTCAACAAAGCACGTGTTTTTGCTAGACTCTTTTCGGGCACCTGCTAAAAGCATTCTTCTTTAGACAAGCATACCTAGATGCTTAGGAAGTTGAAATAATTTAAATCTTAATATTTTAGCTTTTGTATGTTTTAAAGTAGGATTGTTAATTTTTCTTGATTTTACTGCTGAGGTGTGGTTTCTTTGTTTTTTTGTTTTGGTAAACCACTTTGCAGGTTTTTTAAAATAAATTTTATTAAATAAGTAAACAATAAATATAAATAAAATAACACAAGCCAAAACACAATCCATCCTGTAGATTTAAGTATCTGTCCATAGTCGTCTACTTGTTATCAGAGGCTCAGAATCCACATCACTTTGTAAGAAAATATGAAATAACGTAAAACCATTTTTGCAGGCAAAAAAAAAAAATCAAAAAATTGGGGGGGGGGGAGGTTTGACAAGAAATTTTCCGCTCTGGGTACCACCTGACCTTCCTATGCCTCTGGGTTTCCCCCTCATTTTTAAAAAATGAGAACAGACTGCAGCACAAAATTAGTACAGTAGTAAAGTTACTAATGTTCACCTCAACAGATAGTGTAGCCATGTGTCCTACTTTGCAGGCGACAATCCTCTATTTGAAGGGCTGTCAGTGGATAGTCTCTTATTTGAAGGAATATTCCAGGGGAGTTCCTAGGGCGCAGGCCCATAAAGACTGGAGCTTAGGTCCCCTTTAATGACACCCCTGGACTCCTCTATTTGAAGGCCTGTCCAGCACAAGCCCGCTTTAAAGATAAAGAGCCATAATAAGAGAAATCAACAATCAGTGGTCAGAACAGCAAACTGAGCCAGCACACAGATCACTTCATTGCAGTCTCCCCCAGTACGGTGAGAGGTTCTTCTACTTAAACGGCTGCAATTATTTCTATATTCGTCTCTATACAAATAAATTAGCACATACTAATTTATGCAAATCTATTTATTCCCCTGTCCTTGTTGATTTGTAAGCAGCCATCCTGTCAGTAAATATGATAACAGAAAGGAAGGCTGCAAAGCCTTGCCCTCCTTAAGATTCCTGACACTCCGTTAAGTGCAAGCTTACAATGGTAATTCCAGGAAACATTATATTGGAAGTGGATGCATAGGGGATTTAAGGTTTTTAACATGTTCCAATGGGTTTCCACAGATCTCCCACTTAGGAGGCTTCCAAGATCTTGAGAAATCAAGCACTTTAGATTTTGCGTAGTTTCGTTCCAGTGCGTTGGCTATACAGTATTCCTGGCAGCAGCCCAAAAGCCAGTTGTCAAGCCAGTCCTTGTGTGAGAAGATGTCTGCGTCGTCGGCATATAGTAAGATGGGAACATGGATGGAGCTGACCTTCGGGCAATGGCCATCCACCCTGTGTAAATGGGGTGCAAGAGTGTTTAAAAAAAGGACGTTGAATACCGTATTTTTCGCTCTATAAGACGCACCTTTCCCCTCCTAAAAAGTAAGGTGAAATGTGTGTGCGTCTTATGGAGCGAATGCAGGCTGCGCAGCTTTTGCTGAAGCCAGGAGAGTAAGAGGGATTGGTGCGCACCGATCCCTCTTGCTCTCCTGGCTTCAGGGATAGCCACACAAAGCCTCCTGAGTGGAGATGGAGAGCTCCTCCCTCTTCGCTCAGGAGGCTTTGCGTTGCTTTCTTGTTTTCTTCCTCTGAAAACTAGGTGCGTCTTATGGTCAGGTGCGTCTTATGGAGCGAAAAATACGGTGGTGAAGATACAACTCTGTTTTACCCTTTTGTTGGCAATGATTTGGGAGGTTTAGCCTGCCTGATGGGGAGCAACTCACCTGGCAGCATGTGGAGGTGTGTAGTTTTCTGATGAGAAAGAGTAGCCTGTCATCTGTGTCCAATTTGGACAGTTTGTTCCAGAGCAGCTTGTTCAGGATTGAGGCAAAGGCTACGTTTAGGTCCAGAAACACAGTATTTTGATGAGGAGCACTGGAGTATTTATTCACTAGTTGGGGAAGTATGACCCATTGATCCAAGGTGGTTTTTCCCTGGCAAATGCCCACCTGCTCAGGGCCTGGTAATGCCAAATTGGCACATCCATTGGATAAGCTTTCCCAGAAGATGTTTAGCATAGAGTTTCCCCTCTATGGAGAGGAGGCTTATTGGTCTGTAGTCTGAGGTAGATGGACCAGTATAAGGCAGCTTCTTTTGTTCTCATGTCCTTCCCCATGGGCCATGCTGGCTAGGACTGGTGCCAGCTGAAATCCAGCAATATTGGAGATATAGAGGTAGCTTCCCCTGTGGATTCATTTTTAAAAATCTGCAAATACAGTGGAACCTCGACTTACCTACGGCTCTACTTACGTACGATTCCAGTTACGACCTTCAGTAGGTGCTTTGACTTATGGACTTTCCTCTAGATATGAACAGAGGCCTTGCCAGCAGCCGGAGCTCGCCCGGCCGGCTGTGGGGCAGCGCTGAGGCCTCTGCTGCCAGCTGTGGAAGAGGTGCCGCCTGCCAGAGGCACAGCAGGGCGTACTGAAGCCCCAAACCCTAACCTGAGGTAGTCCAGAGAAGAACCTGGCCTGGCAAGAAAAAAAAGTGACCCTGGCCAAAGTGAACGAGCTCTTTACTGACCCTTGCCCCACCCCCAGCTTGAGGCCAGGTAAGCCCACCCACCCTCAGTGCACGTATCTACAATACTGTCTTATTTTATAGTACAGTACATTGATTATTGCCTTCATTTTATGGATCTATCGTCTTGTTAGACAGTAAAATCCTTGTTAAATTGCTGCTTTAGGGGGTGTTTTTCATCATCTAAAGGTAAAGGTAAAGGGACCCCAACCATTAGGTCCAGTTTTGACCAACTCTGGGGTTGTGGCGCTCATCTTGCTTTACTGTCCGAGGGAGCTGGCGTACCGCTTCCGGGTCATGTGGCCAGCATGACTAAGCCGCTTATGGCGAACCAGAGCAGCGCACAGAAACGCCGTTTACCTTCCCGCTGGAGCAGTACCTATTTATCTACTTGCACTTTGACGTGCTTTCGAACTGCTAGGTTGGCATGAGCAGGAACCAAGCAATGGGAGCTCACCCCGTTGCGGGGATTCAAACCGCCAGCCTTCTGATCGGCAAGTCCTAGGCTCAGTGGTTTAACCCACAGCGCCACTCGCGTCCCTTCTTTCATCAACTAGAACTGATCAGTTCACTTTTCCGTTATTTTCTATGGAAAAGTGCACCTCTACTTATGTACGTTTCTAGTTATGACCGGACCTCCGGAACGGATTATGGTTGTAAGTAGAGGTTCCACTGTATAACTAACATAGGCCCGATCTGTACTATACATTCAAAGCAGTATCATACCACTGTAAACAGTCATGGCTTATCCCAAATAATTGTGGGAACTGATTTGTTAAGGGAGTTATCAGGAGACCCCATAGTCCTCTCACAGGAGACCCCATAGTCCTCTCACAGACCCACATAGTCCTTCCCACAGTTCCCTGGGAAGAGGGATTAGTTGTTAAACCACTCTGGTAACTGCCGCTTTGTGGGGGAAGTAAGGAGTCACCTAAAATCCTCATTTAATCGAACTACAGTTCCTGGGATGCTTCTTAATATGGTACAACACTGCTTCAGATGTATAGTGCAGATGGGGCCCTAATCACTGTGTACACACTATACCCTTAAAGCACATTTGAAGCACATTCTTTCCCTCAAAGAATTCTGGGCACTGCAGTTTGTCAAGGGTTGCTGGGAATTGTAAATCTGTGGGGTAAACTACATGTGTTTCGCATGTGCTTTAAAGGCATTGTGCTTTTGGGACTGCAGGACTTTTGCCTCTGTTACAACCTATGCCACCAATGTTGCCACAATAGCATACGACCGTTTTCTTCAAATCAGGAGACTTCTATGTTATGCCTGTTTTGAGAGTGAGGAAGCAGGGCCTGGGAGAGATCAGGTGGTATCTTGTTTACATGAATCACCATGGGAGTGAATGCCATTGGAATTTTTGCTGCTTTGAGGTAATTCCCGATTATACTTTCTCCTGCTTACAACGTCCTTTTACCACATGGTGAAGGATCCTAGATATCTAACCTGCACCAACAGTGTTTTGATTTTGTTTTGTTGTTATGAGGGCTCATGTGGCTGTAGGGTGGGGTGCAAACGTGAATAAATGGATGGATGAAGAGCAAGCCTGATGCCACTCCTGAAAAGGGAGGATAGAAAATTAGCTACACTTGTCACTTTAAGATTTCGGTATGTCTAGCAATGTAGCCTGAGAGAAGTGTAGAAGCAAGTCATTCCAGCCTTAGCTCCTTTCACTCTCCCCTATTAAACACTAGCAAGCCAGATTTTAATTTTGCCCCTTCAAGATAAAAGTTGCAGACCTTCCAGAACTGAACAAGTATGCTAAAGTTCTCAAGGATTTGTATGTAGATTGAACCCATAGGCAATATAACCACTAGGTAAAGGCAAACGGACCCCTGACCATTAGGTCCAGTCGTGACCGACTCTGGGGTTGCGGCACTCATCTCGCTTTATTGGCCAAGGGAGCCGGTGTACAGCTTCCGGGTCATGTGGCCAGCATGACTAAGCCGCTTCTGGTGAACCAGAGCAGCGCACGGAAATGCCGTTTACCTTCCCGCCGGAGTGGTACCTATTTATCTACTTGCACTTTGATGTGTTTTCAAACTGCTAGGTTGGCAGGAGCAGGGACTGAGCAATGGGAGCCTACCCAGTCGTGGGGATTCGAACTGCCAACCTTCTGATTGACAAGTCCTAGGCTCTCTCGTTTAACCCACAGCACCACCCGCGTCCCAATATAACCACTAGTCATGTTCTATTTTTTATCACAGAAGGAAAACAAGAAGGATGAAGTCTTGCAAGATCCCTTTTGGTTAATGAGCAAATTATTATTATTATTATTATTATTATTATTATTATTATTAATACATTTATTTATTATATTTATAGAATTTTCCTCTCAAGTCTGCTGAGATGTATTCTTCTGCTGTGAAATGTTGGTTATTCTGTTCAGGAAAGAGAGGAGTTGTTTTTGGATATTGTCTTGATCATTATTTTTATATAGGAGAAGATCTTGGTGCTTGGGGAATCACACTAACACCCAGATATTTCTTGAGTAAGTAAATAGACCGTAGCTTTTTAAAACATCAGAAAGTCAAATGGCACCTTAAAGACTAACAAGTTCATTATGGTATAAGCTTTCATGGACCAGAGTCTACTTCATCAGATGCATGGGATGTTAATTTAATTTGGCAGGTATTACATACACATGTGCATAATGAAAAAAATGTTTGTAGTAAGTTCCGAAGGAAATAAAAGGGAATAAATACAGATTGAGTTTATTGCCTTAAATAGTAAATGTATATAAAATAACTACAGTGCCCATTCACAACACTCTGTTGATGACAACAATGACAACCTGCATTGGTGAGCTAATTAACACTTGTAATTAGATGAAACCCCAGAACCTCAATTAAAGCCATAAGCAACAGGCCTAATTTGTAGGCTGCTAACAGTGAAATTCTATACTGTACATGTTTCCCTAGAATTAAGTCCCACTGAGTTCCATGTGTCCTGCTCCTAGGTATGTGGATAGAGTAATGCAAACTAAGGCTGCCAACCTAACCCATAGCTGCAGTTTGATGGAGGGATACAGCCAGTAGCAAAACTTGGTACTTAAGCTGCCCAGGACAAAAGGTGGGGAGGGGGGCACGAAGAAATGCCCACGGCAACACCTTCACTGTGCCAAGATTACAGCAGATCCTGAGCCAGCCAAGCCCCAACCCCATTAGGGTGGTCCTTACTATAGGCCTTTCCTGCTCTTGGTAGAGGCTAGTGGAGCAGGACGGGGTTGGGAAGAGGGATCCTCCAGCACAGCAGATTGGGGAACTGGATTGCACCAATGCAATCCTAAACCCACATACTAGGGGACAAGTCCCACTGAAGATGGTAGGACCCCTGGATGGTTAAGTCCAATCAAAGGCAACTATGGGGTGCAGCACTCATCTCGTTTCAGGCTGAGGAAGCCGGTGTTTGTCCGCAGACAGCTTTCCGGGTCATGTGGCCGGCAGGACTAAACTGCCTCTGGTGCAACGGAACACCATGACGGAAACCAGAGTGCATGGATATGCCATTTACCTTCCCATTGTAGTGGTACCTATTTATCTACTTGCACTGGTGTGCTTTCAAACTGCTAGGTTGGCAGGAACTGGGACCGAGCAATGGGTGCTCACCCCGTTGTGCGGATTCGAACCGACTACCTTCTGATCGGCAAGCCCAAGAGGCTCAGTGGTTTAGACCACAACGCCACCCACGTCCCCTGAGTACATAAATTTATAAGTAGAGCACAAGATGAGGAATGCAAATTTGTATTTCTACCAAATAAAATGATCAGCTACCCAATATCAGATTTCCAGAGAGAACCCCCACGATGCCTCAAGCCTTTTAGCTAGTTCTGTTTTGCTTTCTTTTCTTTCTCTCTTTTGTATGCAAGGTTTTTTGTTTTTTTTGCAACATTCACATGCCACTTTTGACATAAAAATGCCAAGCTCTATTTCATAATACTAAATTCTGATCCAGCTTTTCAGTGGAAAATCTCATATGTTAAAAAAACCACTGTTACAACATCTTGCCAGCCTGCAATATGTAAACAACTTGTTTGCAAGATAAAATTCTTGTCCATCTGTCTGTCTCTCGACCATCCTTTCCACCTGTAGGAGCTTGGAAGTTCTACCTTCCCCAAACTCATATTTCCACTTTCAAACTTTACGCACAGATCTCTGTCTCAAGAAACCATCTTTGAATAAAGAAGCATCAACTGGCCATCTTAGGCCATCAAGAAAAATGAGCATTATTTTATCATTTCCAGATTCTCATCAGGTATTGCTTTGAGAGAAGACCATGGTAATAGACCTATTGACAAAGAAAGCAGACAACAAACATGCAACAATACATTATACAGCAGTATATCTGTATGCTACCCTTTGTTCTCATAATGAAGTGTTTGTACTAAGTGGCTTATTGGACAGGTCTCCCATTGAGGAGCAATGAGGGGATTTTGAACCTGCAGGAATAAGTTAGCATTTGGGTTTTGTTACAGCTTTAAATATATACATCCTGTTATATAGCATTACATCTGGAATACCTAGCAGTTGTTATGAATTGTAAATGAAACCTTTTGTCTTGGCACTGGGCTGTCTTTGCTGGATATTGCAAAACGCTGGTGTATTAGCTCATCCCTTCTTGTTAACCTCAGTCATATTTCTGTCTCCTTTTAAAATTATGACCATGCCCCCTTATATTGTGACAAACAAGGAATGCATTCATTCTTGTGGACCCTGATCTGAAGAATCTTCCTTTAAAAGCTTAGTGCCAGGGGAAAAATGATAGACAGCTACAGCCACTAGCTCTTTGATCTTTACATAGCTTTTGATACCATCCTTCTGGAATGGCTCTGTTGGTTGGGACTAAGGAGTGTGACATTGCTGTGGTTGCATTTCTCCTTGTAGGACCGCTACCAGAACATGGCACAAATTGGTGCCTGCTTGACTCCTTGACTTTAAGCTGTGGAGGGCTGCAGGCTTCTCTTCTGTTCCCAATGCTGCTTAACATCTATATATCAAGGTATTGGGAGCGGTCCTTCCAGCTTGGAGCACAGTGCCATGCCGTCAGTTTGCTGTTGAAACCCAGCTCTAGTTCCCTTTACCAGTTGAGTCAGATGAAGCTATGCATGTGTTGGACAGATGTTTGGATGCAGTGGAGGACTGGATGAAGGCCAGTGGGTTGAAACCGAATTGTGACAAGGAGGCCCTGTGGGTAGGTAATTCCCAACTCTGAGAATTGGGGAGCTTGCTTGTGCTGGATAGGGTTGCTCTGAAGGAACAGATTGTAGTCTGGTAGTGCTCCTAGAGCTGGAGGTTCAAGT
The DNA here is from genome assembly GCF_027172205.1 of Podarcis raffonei. Classification (NCBI taxonomy): domain Eukaryota; kingdom Metazoa; phylum Chordata; class Lepidosauria; order Squamata; family Lacertidae; genus Podarcis; species Podarcis raffonei. The sequence goes on from NC_070604.1 coordinate 5,641,425, forward strand.
GAGATTTGGGGGCAAGGGGTGCCTTTCACCTGCTATACAGCTGATTCACCAGCGTCTGGTAATCCTGAACAGGGAAAGTCTTACTACCGGGATCTACTGTTGACCTCTAGACTGGACTATTGCATTGCACTCTCTGTGGGGCTGTCCTTGAAGCTGGTTCAGAAGATGCAGCTACTGCAGAACGTGACAACTAGGCTTCTATCCGAGGTGGCCTACTGCAAACATATAATACCAGTTGGGGGGGGGGGCTATATTGGCTGCCTATCGCCTTCTGAGCCTGCTTCAAAGTTTGTACTGACTGGGATCCCTGAAAGTACACCATTTCCTCTATAGAGTTGCCATGTCTTAAGATCTACTGGGGAAGCTCACTTTGTTGTGCCACCTTTAGGCCCTGCCATATTCCAATGTGGGGAAGAGCCTTCTTGGTGGTGGTTCTTTGGTTTTGGAGCTCCCTCCCCTCTGGAAAATGACTGCTGCCTACTCTACGTTTTAGAAGCTGGCTGAAGACCTGCTTGTTCACCCAGGCTTTTAGTGGAATATGGTGCTTTTATTAGATGCGTAAAAAATATTTATACAAACCGCAAATAACAAGCTTAACTTTAACAAGGCAAGGCAGGGTCTCTGTAAGGTGTTTCATGGCATGAGTCAAAGCAGAGACCCTTGAAGTGTTTTGTATGCCTTTGTGTGCCTGCAGACCAATGTCTGTGAAAAGCAAAGTATTGTCTCTAAGCCACGATGTGAGAGGGCAGAGCAGTTTTGCAAAATCAAAGCTCTCATCTCCAGCTTAAGGAAAACACCAAGAACAGGAGAGGGAGGGTCCCCTCTGCAACCGATAGGTCTAGTTTGCAATTATAAAGAATGACAAAGTCACTAGTGGGGGGTTGGGGTCTCCTGTGGACTTTGGCTGAAGGAAGGGAGGGCAACCTGCTATACTCCCCTCTCCACAACCCCAGCTAAGTTCCTGCTGATGAGACTGGGGGTTCCCTTGGCCCAGGTACCCTTAACCCAAGTTCAGTGCTTGGGAATGAGCTTTCACCATTGTCCATTGTGTGCTGATCAGACCTCCTCTGTTGGCTGGTAGCTATGCAATTCTTGTTCTGTGTAGTCCCAGTTCTAGTGTGAGGGGCTGTTCTAAGAAAGGCCTTGTGCTACTCTCTCCTTGCTAGTAAAGGAGGCACTGCTATCTGTATACTTGGGAGAGTGGGCAAACGGACATGCTGCTCAAAGTGCAGGACAGAGCCCTCTTCTATACTTTAATTTTTAGGATTTTCTATTTAAAGACCGGGAAGGGGAACAGGGGAAAGTATGATGTGTATATGTATATGTATATGTATATGCAATAAACGTGTTGGCCTTACATCAGGCACTTGCTCCTCACTGCTTTAGTACTCAGTATGTAAGATGTGAATAAATTGGGTCACTCCAACATCTCAATCTCACTGAGACCAGCAGCCAGGGCAGATCAGCCTAATCCCAACTGGATAAAAATACTGGTTGACAATTCACCTTTTCTTTCTGCCTGTTGCCAAACTCATTTTCCTCCTCCCCCACCCCTTCCACTGCTCTTGTGTGTCTTCAAGGCTCACAAGATGATAGAGATCTGTGATGGGATCTCCTCTCCTCTCTTTACATTTTGCTAAATCAAATCTGAACGGTGGTGGTGCTGGAGGGATCAGGGTGTGTTAACCGTGTCCCCTCGTGCTGTTTTCCTAAGGAAGTTCCTTCTAATGGGGTAAATAATAGCTTGGGGGTATTTTAATTGGGAGAATGGTGTGGAAGGAAGAGCTATATTCCTCTTCTCAACTGCTGCAGTTCTAGGCCAGACATTGCCACTCCTGCACATGCTGTTTTGCAAAAATTGTAAATGTTGGGAAATCCGATCATGCCTTCTCCATCATCTTGTCTAAATTTGGCCCTACTTTGGCGGCACCTGTGTTTCATTTTCTGCCATTCTTTGAAGTGTCCTGCATTGCTGATCAAGGGTATTGATTGAAATAAAAATAAAATTCTTGTATAGATATCCTTAAAAATATTTATGTTCTTAGCTGTTACCCATACTCCTAAATATTTAACTTTCTTCTCAATCATCAGTTCTGTCACGCATTGTAAGTCTTTTTTATATTGCTCTGTCACATTTTCCACCAATACTTTCATTTTACTTTTATTTAGGTTTAAAACCTGCTACTTCTCCAAACTTGAGAATTTGTACCAAGACCCTTGGTATGCTAGCCATAGGGTCTTATACAGTTACCACAAGGTCATCTGCAAATGCTTTAAGTTTTTATGCTTTGTAACCTACTGTTATCCCTTTTATTTCTTCATCTGACCATATACTTCTAGCCAGGGTCTCTAAAACTAAAACAAACAATAATGGTGACAGGGGACACCCCTGTCTCTTCCCTTTCATTATTTTGCATTTTTCTGTTATTAGATTATTTACTATCAGGGTAGCCTGTTGGTCAGAATAGATTGCATCAATTCCTCTAAGGAATGACTCTCCAAAGTTTATCATCTCTATGGTCTTCTTCATAAAAGTCCATGAAATGTTGTCAAAGGCCTTCTCTGCATCTATAAACATCAGTGCTGCTTGCTTATCATTTCTAACCTCCATATATTCTATTATATCAATTATATACCTTATATTATCCTTCATCTGGCGGCATGGTAAAAAACCGGCCTGGTCCTGATGTGTGCGGGTTCTATAAAAGCAGCTTTGCTTTTTTTTTTAAATATTTTATTTAGGATTTTCTTGTTTTACAGAAGTGTAATGCCTCGTATTCCCCCCCCCCCCATGTAACATTTTTATAAATCCATTTCATTCGTTGAGGCATTAGGGGGAGAAGAAAAAAAGGAAAAAGAAAGGGGGTGGAGGGAGGGAAGATGGATGGGGGTGGGGTCAGGTGGTGGTGTTTCTATTATGCTTAATGTATGTAGAGTTTGGTGTCAGCGTTGTTTGTGTTGTTCACTTGTGTTCCTTTGGTGGTGAGAGAGTTTGGGGTTGGCCTAGGGTGTGATTGTTTGTTTGTGATTGGCTGTGGTGATCTTAGCTTTGCTTTTGTTGTGCATTGACTCTCCAGGATGGACTCTTGATAGTCTGATGGAACTCAAGGCTGCGGACTGCTGAGATACAAGTGTATGGACTGTGGTCAGGGCTCTGGCTGCTGCTAATGGACTCACTCTTGTAGATAACTGTAATAGTTTAGCATCTTAATTTGCCTGACAGTAGAAAGTCTGTCTGAAGCATGGTTGTCCTGTGATTTATCACTACTCCAACCTGGGTCTCTGTATGCTGGAAGCTGTGTGCCTTTACTGCTCTGCTGAATGGAAGTGTGCTGGGCCTGATCAATCAAGTAGCTGTCGTTTTTATGGCAATTGGCACATCATAAAAAATCCAACAGTCCGCTGGTTCCAGGAACTCTTCTCCTTGTGAGATTTTATGGATGTGTTGGGAGTTTGGACCCTGGGTGAGAACCCAAAGGCTAAGAGGGAGGGTGTGTCAGAAGGAAAACAAATTGATATTGATTTATATATATTAGTATCTTTGTACTGATGTAAATTTTTTATATGTAAATGTATATTTTTGTAGTATTTTGTTTGTCTATTTTTGCTTCAGTTTTTTGTACACTGCTTAGAGTCGTCCGCGACTGGACCTAACGGTCAGGGGTCCCTTTACCTTTACTAGAGATATTTTTTATATATTAAGTGGTATAGAAATTAAACAATCAAAATAATATTTTTACAATATTCTTTTAGAGCTAGGAGAGCATTACAGAGCAATCAATTGTACACAGCAGGAATTATGTACAGAAGGGCTATATAGTTGTTGATTGTGTAGAAGGGATGCTGTAGCCAGTGGTACCGGCTACTGATCTGCTTTTTGAAGATTGCAGCTTATGGTTCCATAGGACCAATGCAGAATCATAAAGCACAAATCCCAACTTCTCAATGAACCTATTACCTGAAGAAGGCGGCAGCAGCTTTGCTTCCTGATGCGGCCCTGGAGTGAGCTGCAGACTTAACCTGTCATAACTTGCAAATTGTTCTGTTGACTTGCGCTGTTCAAAAATCTTCCTCCTGAAATTATGCATGTCTGAGGCAGACAAGTTTTACCACTGGGTGGGGGAGGGAATTTAGAGAGTTACCGTATTTTTCGCTCTATAACACGCACCCGACCATAACACGCACGTAGTTTTTAGAGGAGGAAAATCCGTAGGCATGCCACCCGTAGGCATTCCCTCCATAACACGCACAGACATTTCCCCTTACTTTCTAGGAGGAAAAAAGTGAGTGTTATGGTGCAAAAAATACGGTATATTTCTGCCAACTTATTCTTGCAAACCTTAGATCACAGTGCCTGCAGTCCAGAGGTTTTGAGTGGAAGCAGAAGCAGTAAACCCCACTCCTACTTTTGTACATGAATGTTAATGTACAGTGAGTTGAGCATCTGCCTTAAGAACAGATTATCTGAATGCAGACGTCCCCCCCCCCACTGGCTCAGTTGCCTGCTTTCATGGAGAAAATACTCTGCATGAGGAAGTCAGCACGCATGACTGAAACTCTGGCTCTAGGTTTTCTTATCTCAGAATCCAAGTCACCAGTTATAAGTTAACATCAGGAAGTTCACAGAAGGAAAATTTCCAGTCCCTCCTTGCAGTCACTGATGCTTGTTGAAGATCCTATCCAGAAGTGGGGTGTCGGGGGGCCCTGCTGAACAATGTGAAAAGGCATGTGGGGGGGGGTTGATGAGGGAGGGGGAAGTTGCCAAACCCTGTGCAAGACCCACCCTCTTTGGGGCAATTTCCCCCTTCCTCCAAGAAGCTATGCTTCCTTAGGCTAACTTATATTAGGATCCAAACTACTGTGTTTAAGCATGCCCACGGTCCGCAAAACCATCATTAGGGTGCAGAACATGATTTCTTGAAAATTTCAGGTTTTATTTGGCAGGGGGTAGGGGAAAAGTATAGTTCTCAGGATTGCAAAGGTGACAAGTCTGTCCTGTAATGTAAGTATATGATGGGGCAGATCCCTAACACACAAATCAGAACACCGTTGATCCTTTTTAATCTGATAACTACCATTGCAAAAGAATATGTTGCAAATAATGAACAGTAATTGATAGTGTTATGAGTTGCGGGTGGGGGGGGGGAGTTGAGACCCTTCTAACCCCTGGACCCAGCAAGTGTTAAACTATAAGCCAGGCTAGATTTCTGATGAGGCGAGGAGCCATTTAAAAGAACAAAGGAAAGGGGGTCTCTGTGCAAAATGGCAAATGGGAGGGGACCCTCCCTCAACTCAGAGACAGTTAGAAAGACAAAGGCAGAGTTTGAAGTAGTTTTAAGGCTATGGTATAAACTAGAGGAAAGGCAGCAAGCAGAGAGCCACACCAGATCTCTACTTGAATGCAAGGCTGTGGGGATGCAAGGCTATGGGAGAAACAAGATCAATTTTGGGGTGTTTATTCTGTGAACCTCTCCATCATAGGCTTAGGTTGTATAAGTATAAATAAGCCATAGGTCCTAAAGACACCAGAGTCTCTGCTGTGCCTCATTCCAAAAGGAAACACTAACCCTGGATAAGTGCCGGGAACCCCTGGAATCTCTCACTGCTTGGAGATTGGGGTGGCATGCAACAATATTTAATGAATGTGAACTGTATGTTAGTTTCTGGGACAATCCCCAGAGTGCTGGCATTCAAATAGTTGATTGTTAAGGGAAAGGAAGAAAAGCAAAATCCTAGAAACTGGGGGGAAACCTCTGTTCATCTGCGTTTCACTTTCTCATGTTGCCAGCTGATAACAGGACTGAATGGCCTTTTGTCGTCTCATTTTACAGGCCTGTTTTAGGGTTTGCTCTGGTAATATGTATGAAAGGTAAAAGACCCCTGACAGTTAAGTCCAGTCGCAGACGACTCTGGGGTTGTTGCGCTCATCTCGCTTTACAGGCTGAGGGAGCCGGCATTTGTCCGCAGACAGTTTTTCCAGGTCATGTGGCCAGCATGACTAAGCCGCTTCTGGTGCAATGGAACACCAAAACCAGAGCAGCGCACAGGAAACGCCATTTACCTTCCCGCCGGAGCGGTACCTATTTATCTACTTGCACTTTTGGCGTGCTTTCGAACTGCTAGGTTGGCAGGAGCAGGGACCGAGCAATGGGAGCTCACCCTGTCATGGGGATTCGAACCGCCAACCTTCTGATCGGCAAGCCCAAGAGGCTCAGTGGTTTAGACCACAGCGCCACCCGCATCCCCCCATAATATGTATGAAGCATCTGTCTTATTGTGGTGTATGTCTAGAAACTGCTTTGAAAATGTTGGTGCACCTTTATAAACACTTACTAGCCTTTTAAGAGGAAGAACTGCAAGTTAACATTTGAATAGGTCTGAGAACTTATAACACAGAGCCTTAACTAATTACAGTATTGACATTTCACAAAGATTGGAAACAAATTTTGAGAACTTCTTTCTCTGAGCAAGCTTCTTCTACAAAGTCAACATGGAAAGCTAGGAATTTTTGAATAAAAATGATGCCCAAACATATTGCTCTGTTTTCCTTTGGGCCACATCCATGTCGTTTGGACAGCCCAGGACCTCCACACACACTGCCCAGGCTTGCGCCAGGCAGAGGTCACTTTGGCACTGTTAAGGCAGCAGTTTGACTTCACCTGTGGAGGTGCACTCCATTGTCAGACAGGTGCCAACAGCTATCCTTGGGTACAGTATCAGCTGTAAATCCTATCTAGTCTCTCTAGTCAGCAGTGAAGTTGCCTTGGCGTATTTGTGGCCGTTCTTACCCTGCCCAATCCACAAATCTCATCCACTCCCCCCTTGTTCTTGCACACAGTACGGTACTTTCTTTCTCTTTTGACTCCTACTATATGGAAATACCGAACACTGAACCAAGGACAGCTGTGTTTCTTTTTAAACTGTTTATTGTATAATATAAAACTACAAAAGTAAGACTGCTCATTTCCATGTAATTTGCCCGACTGTTTTTTGTTTTGTTTATTACAGCTCATACCTACAAGTGAATACAGTAATCTGGTTTCAGATGTGTATGTCTGCAATATTGCATAGAAAAGGCACAGCTCTAAGGTCTGTGGTTTGGGGGTGGGGACAGGGGGAAGAGAAAATACAGCCTTTTTGGCAAAAACAAGCCCTGTTTAAATAACCATGCACCAAACATGTTAGACTATTTACATATTTTCTCCCCCTCACCCCTGAATCTCTGCCTTCAGACAGTCTAGTATGGATTACACTGTTAAGCATTTATGAAGTGTTTTTTTAATTTAAAAAAAGCTTTTAAAAAAACAAAACAAAACCCAGAATTTGCATTAGGATTATTTTTAGCATTGAAAAACAAAAGGCTATAAAATGAGCTAAAATTTCCAAAATAAAATTCAGCCATAATATTATAAGCATTGTAACGTTCAAGAAAAGCAAGATACTGTTTGTGTGGGGGTGTTTCTTGTGGGGTTTTTGTTAGAGAGAGACACACACAATTACATTCTAGAGCCAATAAATGGTTTTTCAGGGGAGGACATTTACATCTGCTCTCTCTCTCTCTCTTTAACTGTAAACTTTTCAGTCAGGGTTTGTAAGACATCAGGAAAATCACACATTGTACAATTTATTCTCACACTGGTCACTTTAGAAAAAAATGTGATTGTATTATGCATCTCGCTGTAAACATGAGCAACCAGTCAGTAAGGGCAATGTGTGAGGGAATCTTCACCCACACAGGAGGCTGGGATGGTCAGAAACACCACCACCATAAAGTCCCAGGGTTTGCATACGTAGGGTCCACTGGTTCCAGTGGTGCCCAGGCACACAGTGAGACCAGGCACTCACCGCTTCTTCCAGCAGGCAACCCATTCTGCAGAAGGAATAATGGTGGCAGGGAGATAATTCAGAGAGTACTGGCGCACACTTGTGGCTCTTTGGACCTGAAGCCAGGGAGCAAGGGCACAGCAAATCTACAAACTCTAATTGGTTTTGTGATGGTTTAGCATGACTTCTCTCTGAACTGTAGTTTAGTGAGGGTGCTTAGAATGGTTATATTCCTGGATTATCTCTCGGGAACAGGAATGCTGGGGAGTTCTTACTCTCAAACTCAGGGTCTGTAGCGTAAGACAGGCAAAAGGTGATGTGCGAAATCTTCTGGCCTTCAGCTATCTTTTTAAAAGGTGGGGAGGGCAGGGAAAAGTTTCATTTCACACCAGCACAAAATGCACTTCTGAAGACCTGTTATGTTCCTCAGCACTACTTTAACCTGTCTTGAAGCACACTTTTGCCAACCTTTGGAAAGTGTGTCTGGTTGGTTTTTTTTTAATGTTTGCCCTAACAAGATCGACTGTCTGCCCTTGCATTAGCAAATTCCTTTGATGAGCAGCAAAAACATATGACAGCAAATGCTCATACTTTACTAGTGATAATATCCTGAAAACAGCTTTTGTTCAATAAACGCCTCCATTTTTGCCCACATAGGTTTCACATACAAAGGTCCAGGCCAGTTGATCTCTGCAAGCCATGCAGCACTCGCAAGACTAGCAAAGTCACTACAAGTTGCATTATCTATTCAGGGGGCAAGCCTCCAAACCACTGTATTCCTCTTCCCCTTGCTTAGTTTTGTCCTAGAGGTTCTCCATGGCAGTGCCGGGGCAAGTACATGCATACCCAAGGAAACTCAACTTTGTTGGTTCTGATCCATGGCAGGCTTCTTTCAATAGTGCTCTCTACTCATCAGCACCCTGGCTAGTACAGTGGTACCTCGGGTTAAGTACTTAATTTGTTCTGGAGGTCCGTTCTTAACCTGAAACTGTTCTTAACCTGAAGCACCACTTTAGCTAATGGGGCCTCCTGCTGCCGCCGCACCGCCGGAGCACGAATTCTGTTCTCATCCTGAAGCAAAGTTCTTAACCTGAAGCACTATTTCTGGGTTAGCGGAGTCTGTAACCTGAAGCGTATGTAACCTGAAGCGTATGTAACCCGAGGTACCACTGTACTGCACATGCATTTAAAATGTTTAAAGCCTTTAAAAAGTAAATAATGCAACACAAATGTCTGAACATGCCTTTTTGCAGCAGATTGTACTACATTAGTCCAGAAAGCAGACGGAAAGGACTGCCAACTTTTAGGTGCAACGTCAAGGCCAATCTCACTCGGCTTTGTTAATAGATTGTGCTGCTACATCCCACCCAGTTAAACTCCCTGGCCAAACGAGAAATGAAAAAACCACCTAACACTTCTAAAACACTTTAAAAATATTTGAGGGGCAATTTAGCAAAGGTATAATCCACACAATCAACTCCTAATTTTAATGGATCATAATTGGAGACGTACATTGTTTCTTCTTGCGTGGTCAGACTGTTTTATCCTAATGACCAGTTCAACAGTGCACTTTGAAAGCTGGCCTGAAACCTCTCTCACTATGCTAGTGCCCTGCTCAACAAGCAGCTAGGTGCCAGGTCTTTGTGTGCATGTTTACAGTGATCAGCAAGCATACTCAGACTATGCTGTCCTAACACACCTGTCCGACTCAAGTACCAGTGTGAGAATAAATTGCTTAAGGTCTCTAAAGGGGCAAAGGCGGTGTGTCAAAGCCTCAGAGAAACCAAGGCCATGCTTGGCTGCTGAAAACAGGATCTGGCCCTTTTAAAAAGTAACCAAGAATACAAAACAGCTCAATTTTTATAACTAAGTCTATAAACCATTTTTTCTTTTTTCTTTCTTTTGCATAATTCTATCCAACCAGATCTACTCATAGTAGAATGGGAGGAGTAGAGAAATGGGGGAAGAACCTTGTGAATGACATGTATCCTGAATAGAACCCACTTATTCTTCAAACCTAACTTTCATTCCCCTCTCGTATGGATTTACATTCCTACCAGAGAATACATTCCTACCATACATTCTGTACATGTTACAATCCAGATGTTGTTAGCTTCACAATAAAATAAATATATTTACAAAAAGGAAAAATAAGAAGGAATAAATAACTTATGGAAAACAAAATGGAAAAAATTACTTCAGGTTCAAAAAAGTTCTTTTAAATTCTGCTCTCTTCTTGTAACTTCATTGCACATGAGTGTAAATAAAAATCCCCTAGTATTCATGCCTTCGGGGGTGGGGGAGAGAAATCATAGCCTGTTAAAAGTTGGCCCTTCAAGAAATGTGAGTCACACTGGGGAGTAGGCTATCCAGGAGCAGAAGTTATTTCAGTTCATATATTCAAGGGCTACAACGCATTATAAGAAACACTTGGTCACTTGGACACAAAATACTATAGAGAAGTTGCTTTTCCTGGTCACATATGCCACCCATTTGCTCCAAATTATGTTCTAAGATAGACTTCAGCTACAAAAGTTATAATGGATTCACTGTGCAGGGTATAAGGGCCAGTTTTTGAAAAACAACTTACTGCTTTGCTCTAAAAACGATGTTCCAACATATGGAACTTGTTTATAAATTCTTAGCTAGTCCAAAGAGGAAGACAGTTGTTTCTAAGTTAGTGTAGAATCAGATTTTAACAATGGTGAAAGCACTTATTTTACATTGCTGTTCTTCTTAACGATGCTTACAACTGTATGGATTTTAGCTTGAACTTAATATTGCACCAGCAGAGAGATGTTTGGAGTAAGTTTAACAATTGCTGAGCTATGCCTGTAATGCATGTGATTACTCTCCAGTTTTCAATATCTGCACCCAAAGCTCTAACTAGTAACTTGGCTGGTAGCCTGGGGCACAGAAGCATCATCTACAGTTCAATCCCAGAGAGAAGGTTCTATAACTGTGAAATGAGCTGGCTCTTTCAACTTCAGACTACTCTGGTGCTGCACAATTCTAGAGCAGATGTGGATAGCTGAATGGGCCAGTAGAAAGTGCCGTGGGCTAGTAAATTTTTTGGAGTTATTGTTAAGGCTAGACTCCACCAATACACGGTTTTTTAAATATTTATATACTGGCTAATTTATATTTATGGTTTATATACCACCAGCTGTATACATGGATCTAGATGAGGTATTACACCGTCCTTAGGAGTTTTGAATGGCTCACCCTGTGCCATACACACCACCGGTGATAAGCAAAAGCATTCTCTCAAAACTTCACTTATTTCACACTGAGTGACACTTTTCAAAATATTAAAAACTAATGGCTGAATTGGGATTTAATCGATGCATTTAGCTCAGAGAAGCAATTCTCTATTTGCCAAGTTGGTTGGTAAGGGAATGAGGATCTGAGTGTGCATGCCACATAATACATTATATGCATTTTAAATAAATAGAGATGGCCTGTTCTAAAGTGCCAGTTTTATAAAGCTGCCTTCTTAAAGGCAGACAAGACACAATTTTTTAAATCCATGACAAGAAGTGAGCAGAACTGACTGAATATGGCCAAATTACATAAAACATAATTTAAAAATTCTTAAATAAATATAAAAGTTATTCCTAAAGAAGCCATATGCATATCAACAATATAGTTTGTAACCTGCACTCAATTAAGTACCATTTAAAATTAATATGCCATAGCAATTTCAGCAACAGGCATGATAGATAACATTGCAAGTTTTCTTTAAAATAAATGTACATCACAAATGAAAACAGGGGGGTGGGTGGGAATTGCAACAGTAGCTGTAATGAGAAGACTGCAGTTGGAAGGGAGACATGCATAGAGAGCTGCAGTTGTCGATTCAAAATAACACAGTCAGTTCAAGAAACTAACCCTAGAGAAGACACCAAGAGTTCGCCATGGGACAGGCTCCAGTTCTGACAGCAGTGGATATTTGAGTGAGTCCAGTGCTGATAAGAGATGATTTCACTGCAGTAATACTGAAGTTTCTTTCTTTTTTCCCCAGCACTTGTTAACACAGTGAGTATGTTCTAAGAAAAGGCGAAAGGTAAGACTAATTCAAAGGAATACAGTATATTCGCGTTACACCATCGGAGGGGAACATTTCCTCCTCCCAAGACCCCAAAACACATTTCCATGGAAGAAAGCTTCACTGACTTCAATGTAACTTACTTTCAAAGTAAGCACAGCCAGTTTATGCAGCCAAAAAAAAATTTTTTTTAAAAAAAAAGGCTAGACACATTGTTGTAATATGGTTCCATTTAAAAATAATTACAACTTACTAAGTCATGACATTCTAAGACTAGATGCAAATACAATGGCTGCAATCCAACAGAGAGTTAAGCACACAGAAGGCCATTAATTTGGATCCTAAATTTTTGCTCCGTGACCAGCTCGAATAACGGGCCTTTCCCAAGCAAATGAGCTTAAGGATGCTTAATTTTCTGTTAAGAATGTGGTTGAGGTCAGGTTTTAGTATTTTAATTTTTTTTAAATGCTTCATTTCATGATTTTTAAAAAAACATTCTTGATCGTTTTAGGGAGGGGCAGGGAGGGAGGAAGAGGGAATTTAATCAGAATGAAGTTTCACAGCTATTTCCTGCCAACTGTTTGACATCAGTGTTGGAATAGACATGGCTCTAAGGTTTTTGTTAAAATCACAGTAGTACGCGGTAGGGAGCAAATATTTGTGAAACTTTAAAAGGGAAGAGCCCTTGGCCTTTTCCTTCAAGCATGTGTGTCTAGATTCAGGGAGGCCAACTTTAGAATGATTTGATCCAAATTTCTCTTTGCACCATTATACACATATAAAACACTACAAGTCTGTATAAAACTACAAGCAGTTCTTATACATCAGAAGGTGTATGCAGGAACTGGGTGAGCAAATCCTACCAAAATAGCTATTTCCTTTTTTGTGTGTGAGTATAAACAGCTTTTTGTTTTTTGATTTTGTTTTTTCCTTTTTTTTAAGAAAAGACCCCAATATCATAAATTGCAGAATCTGTACAAAAATATAAAATAAATTTGGGTAGCAGGTATTTTTCTTTTAAGAGCCATGTAAATGCAACATTTAAAGAGGAATAGTTAATACCTCTAAAAAGGCTGAATTGCTATGTCAACCTAGACAGGGCTAAAATGCCAAAAAGTTACAGCGATTATCTAAATAATATTTTCACCTCTTGCAGTAAAACTTATAGAAAAAATAGACAAATATGCACATGCAATTTACAGCTTTTCCCCAACATAATCCTTGTGCTTAGCTTTTACAATTCATTTTTTTCTCAAACATATTAATATTGTTTACAATATGCATCCCCCCATATCAGGATTTCAGGTCTCCCTTGAGGAACCACTTTCAAAAATACATTAAAAGTGGTCATACATGGATGAAGGCACTCCAACTCTGCTTGAAGCAAAAACTAGTGTGATCCTTTTTAGAAAAAGACAAGCAAAGATGCATGCAAAGTGGTGTGTGTGTGTGTGTGTGTGTGTCTGTCTGTCTGTCTGTCTGTCTGTCTGCGTAGATTTGTAAGAAGGGAGAAGGTTGTGAAAATACTACCAAGTGTTTATACTGGAACATATTTTTGTAAAAAGTTGCTATATTTTAAGACCCAACAAGCACCTCCATTATATGATCCAGTTCTGTTAGGTCCATTTTGAAAGGCTGATTGGGGGTTACTGGCTGGGTGCTGTAGGGAGCCAGAGTTTTTAGGAGGTCATCTGCAGAGACAGGAGCCATTTTTGAGGCAGCCCCCGTAGTAGATGTGCAAGGGTCAAAATCATACATAGAAGTATCAATGTCAGCAAAGAGAATATCATCCAAGGTCAAGTCTGTAAGAAAACCTGTAGATGTTGTGATCTCAAAATTGCCAGGTAAAGAGTCCATTAGTTTAGGTTCGTTTATTCTGTTCTCCTGGACTCCCTCGGACTTCTGAATGCTGGATTCACTGGAATTCTCTTTAGAGTTATCAGACGCCGTCATTTCTGTTGCTGTAGCTGCTACTGCCTCAGCGGAGGTAGGTGTTGGACAGAGCTCCTCAATTTCATCCAAGGCCGAGGAGAAACTGTCCTTTACTGGTTGGATAGTTGGAGGTGGTAGTTTTATAGGACCATCTTGTAGGATAGCCTGGGAAGTGCAAAAAGTGTCATCCTCAAGCAGAGAGGCAGGGGTGAGGCAAGACTCCAGTGGCGTAGTAGTGCTTGCTGAGTCAGTGGGGTGGACTGGCGGGGAGGCCAGATGGCTAAAGGCAGGCTGAACCTCCCGGAAGTTTTCTCCAAGAGGATCTGGAGGCTGTGAAGGGGTGATGAACACAGGCCTCAAGCTGCCTTCCTGTTTGAGTTCCTCCTGGATTCGCCTCAACATGTTGTTAATTAAAACTGTCTTTTGCAAGCTTGGCTCTGTTAATGGCCTGTGGTTATAAAGTTTCATAAGGGAAATGTTGAAGATAGTCTGGCGCTGTAAGGTGTAAGACACCTTCGATGGACCATCAGTAGGAGACACCACTTTGCCTTCCAGCCCATCTTCATGCTCATCAAACTTCCGCTTTCCTCCTTTCCCCAACATATATCTGAAAAAAAAGGGGGAAATGATAACTAAACAAAAAATAAATACATGCAACATCCATATCTTGCTTTAAGAAAAGTCCTCAGAACTGCACAGAAACTGTGGTCTTGGTCTTAGTTATTAGAGTGACAATGCACAAGGCATTTGAAATTTTAGAGAAACTGTACTGCTTTCGCACTTTAAAAAAACCAAAAAAGGACCCAGCTCTCTATCAAAGCAGCTTGCCATGCACGCCTCAACTCTGCCGAGTAGCAAAGCAACAGATTCACACACATTATCAAAAGTTACAGTTTCTGCTCAGGCATGCAGAATAGTGCATACTGAGGAGATCATGTTAGTTTCAGAGACGGAGATGTTGGGTATCATATGCTCTCCTCACCTTGCACCCTGCATGGGGCATAGAGAAGAAAAAGAAAGAGAGGCCAAAACTTTCTCTGTCTGGGATGCAGAGGCCACTGAGAACCAGGGATTGACACCCCCTGCCTTCATCAAGTTACCCTTGAGGGAGAAACCAGGCAGAATTCCTGGTTATTCTAGGCTCTTTTTCTTGCCTTTAATCTAGCACTTGTCTAATTTAACTTACCCCTAAACACAAACCAGATATGAGTTTGAAATCAAAGGCTGAAGTTACTCATGGGGTTTTAACATCAGAATAACTGAATGGTGTGTACATATGCATGTGTGTGTGTCATAGTAATTAATTTGGAAAGAGAGAAAACCAACCTGCACTGGTTCTGGGACCCTAATGCAAAGGGCCTTACCCTAAAGTAAGGTCTAAGGTGCAGATTCAGAGACAGTTCTGCTCAGGTTCTAAAGCCAGAGAACAAACATCCTAGAGAGAACCATCTCTCTCTTTCATGCTGCTAACATTTGATGCCATCACAGTAAGCATGCACTTTGAAATATTAAGGAGTCGCACGTAGGGTGAGCCCCATGCTACAGTTTCTTTGCTACTGACAAAGCTTAGGTGAGAAAGAAACCTTAAGAAGTAAAGGGCACTGGAAAAAGAGCTGAAGGCCTCAACATTCAAATGCAAATATGTGGTTTAAGTCACATGAGAGGAAGTAAGAGCAGGAAGTGCCTTTTCTATTGTGGCCACATCTCAGAACCAGATGCACAAGGACATTAGGTTCCTCAAGCCGCTTAGGATCGGGGGACAGAACTGTGGCCTGCTCTGCACCCCTTCAGTCAGCTTGGAGCCTCAGGTGCAGAGCAAGATGCTTCCCCATCACCAGTGTTGATAAAATTCAAGTACCTGCCTGGTCAACTTATCTAAATAGAATGGGAAGGGGATACCATCTTGTCCTTTGGCTCCGGCAGGAAAATATCCTGGGCCTGCCCTGCAGAATTAAAACAGTCCTTTAGGTTCACTGGTTAAGCCCATTCCCTTGTTCCTCCCACCAATCATTAATGGGTGTTCACTGAAAGATAAGGAAAATTTTAGCTGTCAGGGCTACAGAGAGAATGCGGAAGCTGAAACTGGTTTCTGCTAATTCAGTAAGGGACTCCAAACTGATATAAACTGGTAATCACAGGATGGGACGTCCTCACCTAATACAGGTACAGCCCATGGGCGTAGCCAGTATTTTTTTTGGGGGGAGGACTTTTGTTGGGGGCAGAACCAACGTGATCGGTCAGTTAGCTAAAGATTTCTACTGTTTTACTTGATGGGGGGCAGCTGCCCCCCCTGGCTACGCCCACGGGACAGCCCTTGATTTAAATCTAAATATTGTCCCATGATATTGTGCAGTCCATTACTAAACCACTGAAATAACATGCAAACTGGCAGAAATGCCACCTGCAACAGGTGTGCGCCAAAAATAAAACATTGTAATGTGCATCATTTAATCCTAATGTAAAATTTGGGTGTGTTGGTTGCAAAAGTAGGAATTTTGTTACTCTGGGATTTGAGATTTCCTGTATTCTTCTGCTTACAGGACACAGACAGAGGATTTAGCCTCTTAAACCCTTGTGGTAGCTAACCTGTGGCCCTCCAGGTGATGTTGGACTCAAACTCCCATCGGTCCTAGTCAGTTTGGCCAAGTCAGGAATGATGAGAGTGGTAGTCCAGCAACATCTGGAGGGTCAAAGGTCTGCTACCTCTGCCTTAAGGCATCAAGACACATTCCCCTGCTGTTAAAAGTGGTGATCTGTAGTCTATTGCCACTTGCTGGCAGCTGTTTGGAGAGCTGAGCTTATGGAGAACTGCTTACTCAGATTCAGGCGCCATGCACAGAGCAGATACTATGCAATTCCTGGTCTTCTGAATCTATTCAGGCAGGGACCCATGTCTGACTGCTTCTGGAGAATACGAGCTGCAAGCTGAAATGAGAAGTTGCTCATCTCTGCTTCATCTAGAATTTGAAGCCTCAGTCCAAAGCGCCAGGTCTGTTAACATATAATTGTGTGCCAGTCATTCAAGCTTAACAACCGAGAGGCATACAGTCAACATCATTTGGGGTCACTTGCCTGCCCACCTAACCGATCCCTGAATTTCTTCTTCATCTAGAACACAGCTGCACACATCATACGTGCAGGAATTTTTTCTTCGGCTCTGACTGTTGAAGAAACTGCAGTGGCAAGAGCCCCCAGGCTGTAAAGCTTATCCCCCCGCAAAAACCCTCCCTCCTCCTCAAGACCTCAGTGAATAAGGTACACCGTCCTTGGAAATGCAGCTGCAAGAGTTCTCTTTGGAGTTATTCCAAAGCAGAAAATACAAGCACGCACAAAGCATTCCCTCCACAGCACACACCCTAATGTAAATTAGGATGGGAATATTTATCAAAACACTACCCTGGTAGGGGGATGTAAAAATGACACGCAAGCGCCGAAGATATTGATAGGGTTGGCTATTGTCCTTCTATCTCTGGAAGGGAATGCCATTGCTAGTTGTAGGTTTGGGCTGCCTCACCAGACGCGCTGCTCATCTTCCTCACCAAACGGAGAAACACAAAGCTACTCAGGAAGGAGGAGGTTATAGGTAAAGAACTAAGTGTTTGCTTTGTAACCTTAAGAAATGCAGCTAAGAAGTTCTTGAGCTAGAGCAAAGAACACCACTGGGCCTAAGGCTGGTCTAAGGGAGGACACCTTGTGAGCTCTTCTGATGGTGACACAGATGTGCCTGAGGAACTTGCTGCTCATCCCCCACCCTTGACAAATCAGAATCTGCAAGGAGGGTGAGGAGGATGTCAGGTGGCATAAAGAGGCGGCTTCATTTACAGCTCCTGGGATCTTGGCTGTCCAACAGCTACATCTTCTGCCTTTCACTTACAGCCTTCAGGAATATAATCTGTCCTATAACTCTGGGTCTGCTTTCCACCCCAGTTGTACAATGCCTCAGTGGTGGTGGTAGATTACAATTATTTTAAAAGCAAACTAAAGCCTACTGTAAGGTAAAAGGTAAAGGACCCCTGGGCAGTTAAGTCCAGTCAAAGGCGACTATGGGGTGCGGTGCTCATCTTGCTTCAGGCTAAGGGAGCTGGCATTTGTCCACAGACAGCTTTCCAGGTCACGTGGCCAGCATGACTAAAC
Organism: Podarcis raffonei; assembly: GCF_027172205.1. Lineage (NCBI taxonomy): Eukaryota > Metazoa > Chordata > Lepidosauria > Squamata > Lacertidae > Podarcis > Podarcis raffonei. The sequence continues at coordinate 5,659,363 of NC_070604.1, forward strand.
TGCTTCTGGCGTAACAGAAACACTGTTTACCTTCCCACCGCAGAGGTTCCTATTTATCTACTTGCGCTGGCATGCTTTCGAACTAGGTTGGCAGGAGCTGGGACAGAGCAACGGTAGCCTACCCCGTCACGCAGATTCGAACTGCTGACCTTATGTCCAGCAATCTCACCTGCGTCCCCCCCCCCTTGTAAGACATAGGCCTCGGGCACCAAACACTGCAACGGAGTGAAGATGAGCTGTCCTTAACAGATAAAAAATGGGTGTGCATTTATTATGCAGAAATGCTCCTCAGCACTGCAACTCCATGATGGCCACACATACTTGTTCTCAAGCACTAGCGGGCAACCTCAAGTCCAGGGGTTGGGTGTGGCCCTCAAGGACTTTTGCTACACTACACTCTCACCAGGCCTCCTCTGTACACCCCGTAGGTGCATTTAACAGGCTAGAATATGCCCTTGGTCTGTGATAGTTCCCTCTTGAGTCCCTGAATGAATTGGGGGGGGGGGGAGGAGAGATCTTGATCCCTGCATGCTCTATATCTGCTAATCAATCACACTGAAGCACCCCCACCCTGCTTTCTCAGTGCTCTTCTGTCTCCACACTGGAATCCATTTCAGCTAGAAGCAGTTTATTTTCTGTGCCACAAGTGTGCTGTAAATTCTTTGTATCTGTTTTGCCTTGCATTCAACCATGTAAGCTGTGGCTTAAGAATGTATGTGCAGTTCACTGAATCAAGCCATTGCCTGAGCTACACACTCAAGAATCGTAGCAATCCTAAAGCACCTTTTAAACAGTGCAACAATATCCCTGGAAGATGCCACCATCTTCACAGTTTTCCAATTAGGACACTCCTTTTCAAACAATTTCTGCACTCGCCAACAGCACACTGAATGCCAATAGTTTTTAAGCTGTCAAATAAATACTCTACAGTGAGGGGCAAGTTCTTTTATCAGGAACAGGAAGAAAAGCTGAGAGAGAACTGAGTCTACAATCTGAAGTATACTGAGCAGGAAGTTTAGCCCCACTGAATTCAGAGTAGCCTACTTCAGAGTAGATATATTTTAAGAGCCAGGCTACAAACTTTTCAGTTTAGAGAGAACACAAAAAGTCTAGTGTCTCTGGAGTAATTCTTCACAGAGAAAAGGGGGGGGGGAGAGAGAAAAGAAAAAAGAATGCTATAGTAACACCAGGGACGCAGGGGCACACATACCCCTAAACATTTTGTGAATCTTTGTACTTTTGTCCATTTACTGTATTTATTCCCCCCCCTGATTTGAACTATAAAATGGTGATTTTCTTGAGTCAAAATGAAAGTACCCCTAAACATTATTTTTAAAAAACAAAACGCACTGAGCAACACTATTAAGAAACCTGCAGGTTTTTAAAAAACTTGAAGCTTCTTGGCTGCCTTCCAAGAACTGAAGGTGCACGAGGATGCTGTGATTTAGCACTGGTCCCCAAAAGTGAGATTTAGCTCTACCTCCCCAGGACCAGCAGCATGGAATGTTCTCTCTCCCCAGGGAGACACTGGACGCTGAGAGCAGAGGGCGGCCATCAAGCATGCATCTGGAGTGCTACAGTTTTATAGTTCTGTGCAGTTTTGCTTGAGGAAAAGGGGTGGAGACATAGGAAGATTCATAAATGCTTTTTTAAAAAATAATTCTTTTAAATGGTTCTTATTTTTATATGTAAGCCGCCTAGAGTCCCATCAGAGAGAAAGGTGCATTACAAGCAAGCTTTTGTTTTTAAATCTTCTTCTCCAGAGCGATCTCGGCCCTGAATGGGAAGCCTGGACTTTGAAAGTCATCTAATCTTCCTTGCTGTACTATACTGTATTGTTTTAATTAGTGTTTTTATGGAGCAGTCAAGTAATTTCATTGTCCCCGAGAGGGGGTAATGACAATAAAGATATTATTATTATTATTATTATTATTAATCATTTTTTGTTTTTCTTCTTCTTTTTGATCATAACATAAACAGACAACATCACAAAGTACTGGATCATTAAAACTTGTCAGGCTGTGCAGATCAATGCTGTGCCATTAGAAAAAATACCAGCTCTATAAAGCAAAGCAACCCCACTTTGCTTATTGAAGGTGACAATATGGGTAGCAAATACTTTATTTTTTGCTCTATAAGACTCACTTTTTCCCTCCTAAAAAGTAAGGGGAAATGTGTGTGCGTCTTATGAAGCGAATGCAGGCTGCGCAGCTATCCCAGAAGCCAGAACAGCAAGAGGGATTGCTGCTTTCACTGCGCAGCGATCCCTCTTGCTGTTCTGGCTTCTGAGATTCGGAATTTTTTTTTTCTTGTTTTCCTCCTCCAAAAACTAGGTGCGTCTTGTGGTCTGGTGCATCTTATAGGGTGAAAAATACGGTACTTTGTCTACACTACCAATAACACTCTACTTTCTACAGTTGCTTTGCCTTAAGTGTTTAAAAGAAATGACTAAGCTGATTTCTAAGAACAGGACTTAAAGGTTTATTACTCAAAAAGTTAAAATGCCTTCTCTTTTTTCTTAAAAGAATCAGGCAAATTATAGCAGATTCTCTCAGGACTGCTGTGGGGGTTGCGCTAAGCTTTGAAGTGACTCAGCCAAGCCTTTCCTGTACACAGGACTGTTTACTTTCACATATAAGTCATTCTTCACTGATTTAAAAGAAACCATGCTCAAAATTGAACCTTTCTCACTTACAATGCAAAGCCACTGCTATGGGCGAATAATAGATGGCGATGAACACACCTAAGCAGTTCTGCACCCGCTGAAATGTAGGTAGTGGCCATTTCCAACTTCACATACTGTAACAGTGGAAGAGCAATGATCTGCCAGCTTGAATCCACTCTGAACTCTGGAGATCTCTCATCCAACACTCATCCTCTCCGGTGTATAAAGCCTCTCCATGATGTTAGCCAAGGCATGCCTGGGTTACACTTACCCAAAATATGCCTTTTCAATAGCTGGAGCTGGCTGAGCTACTTCCGTCACTCCCAAGTTCTTAGGCCAGCCCAGGGGGAACTCTTTCCAACATAATACCCACGATATATCACAAGCTGTTTTTGAGAGCCCATTTACATTTGTTAAAAGCTTGCCTCGTCAAGTTTGTTTTTATGATTCCTTTTGTCATACTGAAGTATAAGTATTTGCACTCCAAGGGGGAGGAAGATCAAAATTAAATAAGAAAGCCAAAGATTCACGAGAGGCAAGGCAGAAATGAACGTTCCTACAATCAGATTGTAGGGGAGGAGGGAGAGAGAGAGAGACAAAAGACCTTCAAGCACTGAGGGGGCTTCTGCTCTTGAGCCTGCTTGCTTCCTCCCACATGTGGCACAGTCAGAAACAGGAGCAAGGGAGCAAAGCCACCCCACCTGTTAAAACCATCGCTGATTTTAAACTATAGTTTAACGTGTGCGAAGCAAGCCTCTGTTGCTCTTCTGAACAAATATTCAACATTTCACAGCTGTGTTTCAATAAAACAAGAGATATCAGGAGACTGCTCACAAATCTCATTTGACCTATATTATATCACAAATGTGGATCGAACGGGTGTCTATGAAACCACAGGCCCAACAAGGGAAGAGACTCAATATGCAGAGAAGCGTTTGTTTATTTATTTAATTTGGCTGAGAAAATACAGCATGCTCTGTTCAGCCAGAGACAGTTTAAATAAACCTTGCCCTCCCCACCCCCACAAAACACAGATACCAAAGTTTCTTTCAGCTCACAATATAGGCCAACTGCACCACCACCAAAACGCCCCACCACAAACTCTCTCAGATACTGGAGTCACTAGTACCAAAAAAGGCTATAAATCTTGGCACAACCATGTCCTACTATTATTGGATGTAGCACGGGGTCAGCAAACTTTTTCAGCAGGGGGCCGGTCCAGCGTCCCTCAGTGTCACCAGTCTAGTTGCCACATTTTGGATTAATTGTGGTTTCCGGGTCACCGTCAAAGGTAGCCCCACACAGAGCATGTTGCAGTGGTCCAAGCGAGAGATAACTAGAGCATGCACCACTCTGACCAGACAGTCTGCGGGCAGGGAGGGTCTCAGCCTGTGTACCAGATGGAGCTGGTAGAAAGCTTCCCTGGACACGGAACTGACCTGCGCCTCCATGGACAGCTGTGAGTCCAAAATGACTCCCAGGCTGTGAACCTGCTCCTTCAGTGGTACAGTTGCCTCAGGACCAGGGAGTCCCCCACACCTACCCACCTTTCCCCCCAAAACAGTACTTCTGTCTTGTCAGGATTCGTCCTCAATCTGTTAGCCGCCATCTATCCTCCAACCGCTTCCAGACACACACACAGGACCTTCACTGCCCACTGCATACTGATGAACACCCAGCCCAAACCCCCTGATGATGTCTCCCAGTGGCTTCATGTAGATGTTAAAAAGCATGGGGGAGAGGACGGAACCCTGAGGCACCCCACAAGTGAGGGCCCAGGGGTCTGAACACTCATCCCCCACCACCATTTTCTGGACACGACCTAGGAGGAAGGAGTGGAATCACTGTAGAACAGTGCCCCCATCTCTCATCTCCTCTAGACGGTCCAGAAGGATGTTATGGTTGATGGAGTCAAAGGCCGCTGAGAGATCCAGCAGAACTAGGGAACAGCTTCCACCTTTGTCCCTAGCTCACCGAAGATCATCAACCAGCGTGACCAAGGCAGTTTCAGTCCCGTGATGAGGCCTGAATCCCGACTGGAAGGGATCCAAATGGTCCGCATCCTCCAGGCGTGCTTGGAGTTGTTCAGCAACCACCCGCTCAATCACCTTGCCTAAGAATGGAAGATTTGAGACTGGGTGATAATTGGCCATATTGGCCGGGTCTAAAGTTTTTTTTTTTTTTTAAAGAAGCGGTTTAATGACTGCCTCTTTCAGTGGGTCTGGGAACGCTCCCTCACAGAGAGAAGCATTCACAACCCCGCAGAGCCCATCGCCCAGCCCTTCCCGGCTTACTTTTATTAGCCAGGATGGGCAAGGATCAAGGAAACAGGTGGTTGGTTTCACTCGTCCAAGCAGCCTGCCCACATCCTCGGAGGTAACAGATTGGAACTGATTCAGATTGCTTCCCAAACGGATTATTTCATTTCTATTTTGCATTCACGTGTGCTCTGAATCAGCTTTGGGGTGGGGGGAGCCCTGCTGATCAGCACATGTGTGGCCTTATCACTGCAATGTACTAGAGGTGGCTTTGTAGTGCTTTTTCTGAACAAGTCATTCTTGGTCTTTGACTATTTTTGCTCCTTTAGTCTTTCCCTGAGTCTTGGGTATCTTTTATTTTGTTGCCACGTCATTTGCAGAGACTACAAATGAGAATATTCTGTTAGTCCTTAAAAAGTGTGACAATTCTTCTTCCCGAAAATGAACATTTGTTCAACTATATGCTCCTTTTGAACTTGTATCAAAATATCTGGCCCATGGCCAAATATGAGTGCTAAAAAGAGAAGTCTCTGGAAGCATTTGATGCAACATGGAATAATTTTTATTTTGTTTCCCCTGGAACATGATTATGCTCCTCCACCAACAAAGATGCAAAGTAGGGCTTTAGGTGAACTGCAGTTTGAAAAACTATATGCTCTTTTTCTGACTGTCCCATGGAATGCGCTCACTATTCCTGAGATGAAAGTCACAAACCCATTATTGCCCCGGGTTTTACCCTCTTGAAGGCTCTCGCCAGGCTTTTATGTAGCAAACCCATTCAACGTGTATACACTTGTGATCCTCACAATAAATTTGCAAACTGTGGGCAACAAACCTTGGCTTCCACTCGTGGTTTGTTTGGAGAGAAATAAACCACAAGTTCGGACAACTTGACAAGCCCGACCACAGCTTGTTTCCTGGCAGCTTGAAGAAGGGAAGGAGATGAGCAAAGAACCTAAAACTTCAGCAGCACAGCTTGTTCACATTAAACCAGTTTATTTTAGGTATGGCTTAATGTGACATGCAAACCGGGTCACCAAGTGTGGAGCTTTTGCAAATTTGAAGAATTAACCTTTTGCAAATGTAAAGAATCAGAGGCTTAAAGGCTCCGATTGTTATGATTGTTATCCTCAGATAGCTGAACATGAAAAAGCAGCCCTGGAATATGACCTGCTGAGAACGTTTTTGTCTACTACATGTACAGTGGTGTTACAGTATTTCCCCCTGTAGTATATTGCACAAAGTGTGGGCTACAAACAGACATGCACATACACCTTGAAACGCCAATTCTGATACTAGAAGAGATGCTTGTGACTCTCTGTAATATCACGTGTGCAAGTTGGACAGAAGCAGATGCCAAAATGAAGGTCAGTTTCTTCCCCTCCTGCACGGTGACATAATATTAATTATGGTTTTTCCACCTTTCAAGGCTCCTCTCCCCATTTCCATAAATGAAGTCTATATTAGCTATGCTTTCCCTTTCCTCTGCAAGGAAACTATTATTTATTAAGAATATTTTTTTTTTAGAATTGCATCAAAATTGGCTCCTTTTCAGTTCTGGGAAATAACTATGGAGCCAGAGAACAAAGGCTTGCTTAGTAGTGTTCATCGGTTGTCACTGTAAAGATTTCAGGGCTGCCAAAAACCACACATTGGAGAGATCTGCTGGGTTTAAATTTTTAACACGAACCAGTTCTCCAAATTTACTCAGGTGTGGATGGATAGGTGGAGTCAGGCAGAAATTAATCAATCTGAAGCCATAATGCACGCAAACACACAGTATAAGTTTCTAATGCCCCATACACTTATGCTGGCAGAAATCCAATTTGTGTATGTTGCTCCCCAAAGCCCTTTTGATGACTGGCCTGTAAGTGTGTGACTTACTGGATCTGGAGAACACCCACCCACCGTTACTTACAGATGCAAAATTGCAACAAAAATCCCTCAAAGCTTCTTGGTGGGGAAAAAGCTAGGTACTTTTTAATTTATGTGCCATAAAACACTTATTTATGAGATACTGCACATCAAATTTAAAGAGATGGAAAATTGACAGACAGCAAATAAATTAACAATAGTTCATCTTAGAATACTCCACAAGGGTCTCAATATCAATCTGACATGTGTTTTGGGCCACCCTGCGGAAACTACGAGGGTGAACTCTAGATCAGGGGTCAGCAAACTTTTTCAGCAGGGAGCTGGTCCACTGGCCCTCAGACCTTGTGGGGGGCTAGACTCTAATTAAAAAATGAACAAATTCCTATGCCCCACAAATAACCCACAAATGCATTTTAAATACAGTGGTACCTTGAGTTACATACGCTTCAGGTTACATATGCTTCAGATTACAGATTCCGCTAACCCAGAAGTAGTGCTTCAGGTTAAGAACTTTGCTTCAGGATGAGAACAGAAATCGTGCTCTGGTGGCGCGGCAGCAGCAGGAGGCCCCATTAGCTTAAAGTGGTGCTTCAGGTTAAGAACAGTTTCAGGTTAAGTACGGACCTCCGGAACGAATTAAGTACCGTATTTTTCGCCCCATAGGACGCACTTTTTCCCCTCCAAAAATGAAGGGGAAATGTGTGTGCGTCCTATGGGGCGAATGCAGCCTTTCGCTGAAGCCTGGAGAGTGAGAGGGGTCGGTGCGCACCGACCCCTCTAGCTCTCCAGGCTTCAGGAAGCTATCCGCAAGCCTTGCAAGCCCGGCGGGAGGTCACGCGGGCTCACAAGGCTTGCGGGCAGCAGCCTGCCGCCCGAACCACGGGGAGCCCTCCAGAGGGCTCCCCGTGCTTCGGGTGGGTGTCCGCAAGCCTTGCGCGCCCGGCGGGAGGTCCCGCCCGGTGCGCGAGGCTTGGGGTGGCAGCCTGCAGCCCGAAGCACGGGGAGCCCTCCGGAGGGCTCCCCGTGCTTCGGGCGGGTGTGCACAAGGCTTGGGGCTGCAGCTGCAGCTGGGGGGGAAAAATAAATTTTTTTATTCATTCCCCCCACAAAAAAACGAGGTGCGTCCTATGGGCCGGTGCGCCCTATAGGACAAAAAATACGGTACGTAACCCGGGGTACCACTGTAAAAGGACATGTTCTACTCATGTAAAAACACACTGATTCCCGGACCATCCATGGGCCGGATTGAGAAGGCAACTGGGCCAGATCCGGCCCCCGGGCCTTAGTATGCCTACCCATCCTCTACATCTTCTTCTTCCTTCATAATCATGGGAAAGTATTTCAGAGTAGCTACTTCTGCCTTGTATTCTTCGCACATCACAGGATTTGCATCCTGACTTCAAATGAGGCTATCGACATATACAAAGCGAAGTTTTTACCCTGAAGACAGATATATAAAGATATATCTATACCTGTAGTAAGAAAACTTATTTTAAGAAGGCAAAAGTTTGATTCAGTTCAACTTTATCCTGCACAATATAGGCTGAGTAACCCATAAATAAATAAAGTTATTGCAAAATGCATGCACTTGAGAATAATTTCGGGGGGGGGGGGGGAGAACAACTCCGGAGAGCTCCAAAGTAGTAACGTCTATTGTAATTGCGTGGAAAAGGGGAAGTCTTTCTTCACACAAATAAGCAATGCAATTATATGGCAAGTCAATAGCATAAGGCACCTAACACGCTCCTGCGATATTTTGAAACTGTAACCCGATACTACTGTTTCCATCCTCCAGCCTTGCTTGCACTCCCTTGTTGCATACTGTACTATTTGAGGCCCAGAGGGCAAAGCGAGTGCTTGCTGTTTATTAATGATCAGAGGCTGCAAGACAGGGGGGGCGGGGAGTGGCGCATGGGGCGGGGGAATGTGCACCAACACATATTACTACTTTCTCCAGACTTTAAGATCACAGACTACTGAAACTTCAGCAGAAAGCAATCCCTTTGCTCCCAAACAAGATTTTACTGTAGTCACACACACACACACACACACACACACACACACACACAAATAAACAATTCAAGCAGGCCTGCAATTCATGTGGCTCGCTAAGGTTTTTTCAGGAAGCATATGTTTCTATTAAATTAGAAACAGTTCCTACCGTTGTCAGTTTGCTAAGGGAAACCTCTCCTCCCGAAGAAGAGGAGCTTGTTTAATGGTTTTGACAAATTGCGCTTGCCTGACAGGGCTATGTCAAATAAAGCTAAGGAGCCCTCTACTAAATATATCCTTTCGAATAAATTACTGCCTCATTTACTAATCCTCTGAAAGAGGACCAGGTCTTGTACACTAAAAGACTCAATTGTTCCTGAGAATGTTTATAATATTAAGGAGTAGTACCAAGTCCTCTTGCACAAAGTGTAATCAGACCCACCTCTTTTAGGTTGCTAAGCTATTAGAAACTGCACTGGGAAAAATAGACCGTCCTGCAGGATGGGACTTTGAATACTATGGCTGAAATTAAGAGCAAGTCAATCTGAAAATACTAAACAGCTAATGCATAGAATGTTTCCCCATTGAAATCAGGTAAAAGTAGAATACTGGCACATAAAGCAATTATTTTTCATGGGGGGAGGGGATGAACTGGGGCAGAGTATTGATTTCATATCAACTGAACCTCTCATAGAACCACTATTGGTGTATGTTCTACCTTGAAGAAGCATAACCAAAGTCCTGAAATGGCAGTCGGAACACAAAACTAACAGAAATGCTATGATAGAAAAATGCAAAGTTGAACCTTGTTTACTTAAGTGTTGTTCTTCATGTGTTCAGAATCTGACTGCTGACCATCAAGACTGGACCACTGCGCACTGCCACCACAGGATTAGAAAAAAACAGTTGGGCATATGCAATCTTAAGGCTAGATAACTTCAACTAAAGTTTTGTTTACTGTGTCACTAAATGTGTGTGTGTGTACCCACAAACTAGGCTGCACACAGATAATTTGCAAAGCTGTTTTTCTAACAAAATGTTGGGAGTAGTGACTAGAGTAGTGGAGAAACATCTCTCTCTCACACACACACACAAATCTCCATTTGGCAGTTCAATGGAAGCTGCCAATTACAAATCATATTATACTACATGTGTTTATGCAAGACTCTATGCTGTACATTTCATGGCACAATGGCTTTACTTCTGGAGTGAAGGACTAGAATACAGGTAACGAAGCAACAGTATCTAAATACCCTTTGACCATATAGATGCACACACAAATGGCACAGGACCTAAACACATACTATGACTAATTTCATGCCATGATGAAGTTTCTAAGATGCAGCAACACTTTCTGTCTTCCTGTTGCTACAGACCATCATTGTAATTTCTGGAATTTGGACTGCTTCAGGGATAGATAATCCAAATTAAGCAACTCCTCTTAAAGACTCAGTAGGTAAAAGTCTTTAACAAATGACTTTTTGTCCCAAAAGCTGGGTAAGGGACCATTCTGACCAGGCAGGTGGGGGGGAATTGCCTATTTAAAATCAATGGAGGAGCAGATATGAAAAGATCACAAAATACTCTTTTTAATTATGAATAAACTTCGCTGGAAGAGGCAGTTTGATCACAGATTACACGTAAAATAACGTGGAAAACTTTCAAGGCAGGCAGCACCAGCAAAGCACCCTAACCAATCAGAGATGTTCTTCCTCTTTTAAAATGGTATGCCTGAGAAAAACACAAGATGCTGGGAAATGCTTTAGTCCTCCTCAGCAATTACTAACCAGTGGGCCATTTGGCTGAATGGAACCATCTTCAGCTTGTTGAACAAAATGTCACTATTGACCTGTGTATCTCTGGCTGGCGTAGTTTGTGCATTTAGAAGTCTCTGCATCTTTGGGCTCCATTCTCCCTTGCAGATATCCACTCTACATAAAGATTAATGACAGTTTTGACTTCACAGCAGGGAGACAAGAGCCCACCCCCACATCCCTTTGCGCTGCAAGAGGTGATCCCCTCCCCCTTTCCTGGTATTTATAATTACTTGGCTGGAGCCTTTATTTTTCAACCGTGCTGCAAAATCTTTCCCCTAAAGATACCTTGTTTTCCCCCTCACATTGTAGACCCTTAATAAAATACACTGGGGGGTGTGCGCGAGCGGGAGGGGGGTGGGAGGTAGAGGACTAACTTTGCACAGCAAGAAAGCTCTGCTCAATCAGTATATCACAGCTTGGGGGGGGGGTAGTTTGATCAAGGATGCAACTCAAGCTAATTACTTCTCACCACCAAAAAAGGTGCAGTGACTGATTTGCAAGATTTACTTTTAAGCGAAACGCATTAAGGACCAGAGCACCAAATAAGTGTCACACCAAAAAAGGTAAGTTTTAGGTACACTGTATAAACTGCAAGCATTCTGAATGGTTCTGGCAAATGTTATTGCCTAGTCTCTTGCTACTGCACAGATTACAACAACGAAAGCGTTTCCATGGGGTTCCTTTTTGCAGGAGTTTGTCCTTGTCACTTCAGAAGCAGTTTTCAGCATTCCTTGCCTTCAGCCACAGTCTGCACACAGCAGCGTTATTAGACAAATGTACCATTAAAAATAAATAAACAAAAGAAAAACAGCTTTGTGAATCTTCAATGTGTAACTAATCATAATCATTTATGTAGCACTTTTAGAGCGTTTAAAGCACTTCACTCCTCGCAATCCACACAAACACTTTGTAAGAGACTATTTCCCCCGTACTGCAGGTGGGGAATGAGACCGAAAGAGTGGACCCCAAGGCCACAGAGATGAGTTCCAAAAAGCGGACCAGGAAATGTCCCAATTTGTAGTTCAAGCTCTGAAGGAGAGAGATCACCGACTGGACTTTTTTTGTCCTCTTTTAATGTTTGGCAAAAATGGAAGGGGCCAAATGTACCACAATAGCTTAATAGGACTCCTCCTGCCCAGAGAGTATTTCAAATAATAAATAAGTGTTGCAAGTTTGCACAATGAGAATGTTAAAGCCAATGTAGAGAACAACTAACCAAACAGTTAACAGTGAAAAATACGCTTTTCGTTTGTAGCCATTGTGGTGAGCGGTTGTTGGTGCTTCAGTATGTCTTCCCACAAAACTTTCAAGATCAAGCGGTTTCTTGCTAAGAAGCAGAAGCAGAACCGGCCCATTCCGCAATGGATCCGCATGAAAACTGGCAATAAAATCAGGTACATCTCCAAAAGGAAACACTGGAGGAGGACCAAGCTCGGCCTGTAAAGAGAAGCAGCTCCAATCTTCCCGGCACAACCCTGAATCTTCCATCAAACTCTCAAGCACCAGAATGGTCTCTTCCTACCAACCTGCCACATTATCAGGGCTGGAATTCCGTCTTGTGCTGTGCAGCCTCCCCCCTTTGTAAAAATATTTGTTATTGCAAATATTAATGAATTAAAAACTGAATGATGGGGGGGGGGGAACAGTGAAAAATACTCCTGGCCCAACTGACCCATTCAGTCGTTTTGCAATGGTTTCTTTTTTCCTTGGTACATGCAGGAATGAGGAAGGCAACTACCATATTGCTTCTGGAGTGGCACAACCACATGCAGACATCAATTTATTCTACCTATTCTATTCTGAGAAGTTTCTGGGGAGAGAATGGATCTCAGTTAGCTTAGGACTTCAGGCGTCTGGATGTTTTGTTTTGTGTTGTTTTGCACAACACGGGCAGGCGGGCTACTTCTTCCTCCCGGGAGAAAGAGGTGGCCCGCCAGCCGGCTGGTGAGTCACAGGCAGGCCACCCGCTGAGGGGCGCAAGGCTGCCCACCACCCCTTAGCAGAGCAGTTTAATGACGCCCCCCCCCGGTCTGGGGGTGGCTTGATCAGCTGAGAAGTGGGCTTTCTTAAACCACCCGCTTCTCAGCTGATCATAGGCGGGGGGGGTTTCCAATAAACTGCGCCACTGAGGCGCCGACAGCTGTGCCCCCCCCAGCAGAACAATTTAAAGAAGCCCCCTGCTGGTGGTATGAGGGCCAGAATGCAATGCCTGCTTCACCTGGCTGTATATCGCAGGTGAAACTGCAGCTGCTCCTGAGTCCCTCTGGTGGCAAAGACTATTTTCCCCGTACTGTAGGGGAAATACTACTGCCGGCCGAAGCAGCCATCGTGGTCTCGCCCTCGTACTGGTCCTCGACGATGTATCAATACATTGCCCAGACCAAACTGTGAATCACCCCGAGATCTATGGATGAAGGGCAGTATACACATTTACATAGTAACAGTAATGCTAGACAAATGAGGATGAATGCGGGATTTTTCAATGTATCACGGGCTCTTGCACTGTTTGAACTATAGCGCACTTGCAAGTTTTGTCTGAGAAAAAATTTGAAAACTCCTATAGGGAACTTAGGCTGGTTTATTACAATTCCACACCAGCCAAACAACTGAACTCTAGAAAGTACAGGTACCTGAATGTTAAGCCACAGTGGGCTGTAGGGGAAGTGGCCTGCATTAGGATGGCGCATTGTGATAAGGTGGGGCCAGCAGACAGTTGCCATTTTGTGCGTAAAACATGTTCATTTGTCCCATCTTTACCCCTCAAAGTCAAGGGGGAGACTGAAGCTGTGTACACCTTTAAAGAGCCTTCAAAACACATTCTTTCCCTCAAAGAATTCTGGGACCCATAGTTTATTTTCCCCAGAATTTCAATTCCCAACAACACTAAACGAACTACAGTGGTACCTCAGGTTACATACGCTTCAGGTTACAGACTCTCCTAACCCAGAAATAGTACCTCAGGTTAAGAACTTTGCTTCAGGATGAGAACAGAAATCATGGTCCGGCGGTGTGGTGGCAGCAGGAGGCCCCACTAGCTAAAGTGGTGTTTCAGGTTAAGAACAGTTTCAGGTTAAGTACGGACCTCTGGAACAAATTAAGTACTTAACCCGAGGTACCACTGTACAATGACCAGAATTCTTTGAGGGAAAGAAATGTGCTTTGAATGTGCTTTAAAGGTGTACAGTGTAGCATATGCCCAGTTTGGCAAAACATTTTCTGCTTCATTTTGCCGTACAAATCACTGTGACAGAAAGATTTAAGTTAGAGCCACTAACCACTTGTCAGAGCGAGGAACTACATACTGTACTGTAAACTGAACAAGTCCCCAGAGGGAGGAGAACTGGAGGCATTTACAAGGGAGAACTGGCAGGTGCAAGGGGTGGGTTGCTTAACCCTTTGCCCTGACTCTCCCCTGCAAATGACCTCCAATTATTTGATCCCATTTTCCCTCAGCCGGACTCTTACACAGAGGGGAAACGGCCTGTGGGGATGGTTGGTCTTCCCACAGCCCCCGCAACTACAATACTTAAGTGACCATGCGTTTGGGAATCCTCCCTCTTTGCCTCTTCCCCCTAATAATATTTCTATCAACATGGGCTCTCCTACCAGCCCCAGCCATTTAAACAGCCAAGGGCTAAGGCCATCCTGTGAGGACAGCAGCCCCTTAAAAAATGTGGGGTGGAAGATCCAGATGTAGCCTGGGCTGGGGTTGTTCCTTCCTGTGTCAGCAGTGACCCCCTGTGAACAGGTCACCTCCCATAGCCATGAAGAGGTAGGGAAAAACAAGACTATGATGTGCTGCCACCAACCAGTAGCACCCAATTTTGCCTACTCTCTCCAGTAGGCCAGTCTCTCCCACCCCATGGAGGGAACCTGACTGGGGCTGGAATACCCCAGGTCCAGCCTACGCCAGCGCTGACCTTGCCTATGCCTCCCTCCACGGATGTTTTGACTGACTAGCTCAAAAACATTTGCCGCCGCCTCATTCAGTTGAAGGAAACAGGCCAAGTTGCATTTGGTGGAACTGTCAGTTATACACATCACTTCAAGCCACTCTCGTTGTTGGAGCAGCCAACCCCAGGTCTGCTTTGGTCCTCTTGGCTTCCAAAGCTGCTTTGCCTGTTGGTTTTCTTTCTGGCCCTGCTCTGTTAACAGCAGCCTGGCGCAAAGAAATTAAGCAGGCAAAGTTTTTCCTAACAGGAAGATAGCACAGTAAGTGAAGGGCTGCTTGCTTAATTTCTTTGTGCCAGGCTCCTGCTAATGAAAGGGGGAGTCGCAGTTGTACTTGCCAGCCCATAGCTCACAGACCCTTCTTGTTCTTAAGCTGCTTATAGGGTTGCCCACTTTTTGTGCATGGCAGGGCTTCCAAAGCCTCCAAATGCTGAAATGTAATGCATGAAACCCTAGTGGCCTTCCAAAGGGCCACCCAAGCCTTCACATGCATTTTTGTACTCTACTGCTTGGCTTTTCCTTCAGTGCCACACCTTTGCCAAGCAAATCCGTTCATGCCAAAATCTCTTGTTCCTTAAGGTGCCACAAGACTTTTTGTTGTTTTTGCCACAACAGAGTACTATGGCTTCCCCTGTGGAAGTTGTTTCCTCAGATCTCCTGATTCTCTCTCTTCCTACTGCTAATTGGTTCTGCTTCCTTCAAGTCTACTGGCACCCAGCCAACATCCTTCGCTGCTCAGTCCTCTTATTTATCTCTCCACCCCTCTTCCTGCCAGCAATGTGCACCTCATGTAGAAGCCTTTTCTACATACTCCTCACTGGCCCCTCCTTTCCTCCATTCCTTATCTGCTCAGCCTATTGTTTCCTCAAGCCCTTGCCTGCTGGGGGGGGGGGTATGCTTTGATCTGGTTTCCATTTCTGAGTCCAGTGCTAACTCTGCAACCTTCCTCCCAGCTCCCGTTCCTTCAGCTGTCCCACTCCAGGATCTCCTCTTAGTAAACCTATTTAGGCAGCCAACATCTCCTGCCTCTACAACCAGTATGACATTTTAGTTCTAGTCTAAGTGAGCTCTCACTTCACTCACCGAAGACTATCTATGAACACTCCGCAATGCTTCCGCCTCTTCTCCAGCGTCATACGTGGCTCCCTTGCTCCCAACATAACCAAAAATTCCCTTGGCTAAAAAGTCACTGGGGATCCAAGAGAGAGGAGGCCCAGCAGGGAGGAAATACTCTCAGGGACAGAGCACACAAGCAGCAGACTGGCAAGCTGGAGAAAAGGAAAGTGGGAAAGTGAAGAGGCAAAGCAGCAGCAGCAATTATGACCAGAAAATTGAGGGGCAAGGAAGCTTTGAAGACTTGGGTAATGAAAGCTAAAGCAACCAACATGTGTGTAAATGACAGGACCAAATTCCACATGTTGTTTTCAGTTAACAAGCCAAGTCTCTGGTTGTAGGCTCCTACCTTTCACAGCCAGGTAAGAGTGATGACCTGAACTTTCCCTTAAAAAACAACTAGGCACGTGGCTCTAAGGCAGCCTTGGAAGATCTGTGGGCAACAAGCTGTGTCCTTGTGAGGCTCAGTTCCTCATATGCAGAAACTGGTTACCCTCTCACAAAGAATGGGCTTCCCCTCTCCATGCTGTCACATCTCCTGTCACATCAACATGTCAATGCTATCAGAGACTATGTGGGCAACCGAGACATCTACTGAAAGTGTGGAAGCTCTGCCATGGTTCCAGCTCACAGCAAGAACTTATGTGGCTTCAGCAGGGACTCCCCATTGCAAAAATGCCCCCAAGTGTGGAGAGCACAGCAGGCTGGAAGGGGGCATGATGGCAGGAGTAGAGCCCCAGGGACAGTCCCCCTTTCTCAGTCTCTGCACACTTAAGAACATTTCAGCAAAAATGACCGAAGGATGCTAATGTTTAATCCAATCACTCTGTTGTGTAACTAACTGAATATACTTATTTTTATGTCGTGTTTTATTACTTTAGTACACCACTTTGGAATACACACACATGCATAAAGTACGCAAGTGCCTATGTTAAATTTTAAATACTGGATTTCATAGTTAAGTATGTGCTTGACAGAAGTCATTTCCTCCCTGATGGGTTATCTGTGGAACCCTGTGTAGTTATGAAGATATCATGGAACGGTTTAGGAGGGTGGCTGTTGTGAGAACGAAAGTTGGGGAAATGGCCACCGGGGAAAGAAAAAGTTGTAAAGACATATGCAAATTCTATAGCAAATTCTCTGCTAAGAGGGAAGCAACATGAGTGACTCATCCCCCTCTCCCGCCCCTTTCCTCTTTTTACCAACCATATGAATCAACTCTTAGTTTTACTGCATAGTTAGGAGGAGGAGGAGGAAAACTAGAACACACTGTTGCAGTGTGCATCATGTATATCATATTACATTAACACTTGGGAACAAGAGCCAGCTACTTACGTTTAAAAAACAAAACCAAAGAACACGCTCTGGCTGAAGGGTTATGTGCAACAAATACAGTAAGAGAAGGAAATCAATCAGAAATTATCTGCTCCCCAAGCAGATGGAAAGTGGGACGCAGGCCTGATTTCTGATTCACAGAGGAAGAAGAATTATGGCCCTTGGGGGGAGAGGGATGAACTAAAGAAACTTTCTGACCACTATACAAAGCAGCAAGTCACTTTTCTGTGACAGAAGGCAAGAGAGGTTAAAAGCAGCAGCACCCTGCAAATAATATTGCAGGCTGTTGAGAGAAAGAGAGTATGAATGGCTCATCCCTGCTTCATGTGTCTGTCAGTGTCCTGCAAGGCCTATCTAAGCAACACAGCCAGGCTACATGCTTTGGTATAAAACAGGGGTCAGCAACCTTTTTCAGCCGTGGGCAGGTCCACTGTCCCTCAGACCTTGTGTGGGGCTGGACTATATTTTGGAAAAGAAAAAAAATATGAAAGAATTCCTATGCCCCACAAATAACCCAGAGATGCATTTTAAATAAAAGCACACATTCTCCTCATGTAAAAACACACTGATTCCCAGACTGTCCGTGGGCCGGATTGGGAAGGCAATTGGGCCGTATCCGGCCCACGGGCCTTAGGTTGCCTACCCCGGTATAAAATATTCAGACTGCCCGTGCTCCTCTGGGCAGAAGTTAAGAATGTCCCCACCATTCCAAGGAACCAATCAATTATTATTATTATTAATCATCATCATCATTATCATCATCATTATTACCCCACCCATCTGGCCAGCCACTCTGGGCGGCTTCCAACAAATTATTAAAATACAATAGTCTATTAAACATTAAAAGCTTCCCTAAACAGGGCTGCCTTTAGATGTCTTCTAAAAGTCTGGTAGTTGTTCCTCTCTTTGACATCTGGTGGGAGGGTGTTCCACAGGGTGGGTGCCACTACCGAGAAGGCCCTCTGCCTGGTTCCCTGTAACTTGGCTTCCTGCAGAGAGGGAACCACTAGAAGGCCCTCGGAGCTGGACCTCAGTGTCCGGGCAGAACGATGGGGTGGAGACGCTCCTTCAGGTATATAAAGTGCACTAAAAAGAAAATTGCACTATGAAAAGTTCTATATTTTTTTGTCTGCTTTATCTGAATTTGAGAAAGTTCTCTTTAGCTGCAAAAAACCCTAACTCTTTTATGAAGAGATGTTAAGGGGGCACCATACTGACAAATCTGGATTTAAGAACTTCATTTCACAGCTACCTGCACTTTATTAAGACGAACCCGCCCTGGGGCATTCAGAAACTAGTCAGACCTGCTGACTGACAAGCTGTACACTCCGCTTCAAACAGGCCTTCCTTCCAATGCCCCCCCAACACATCCACACACATTTCCCTGCTATCATGGGTGTTTCTCTATTGCTGCTCATTTTATAAAGGCAAAAGAAAACACTTTAAATTCAATGTAACAGCTGCTGCCACCATCACCACCAGTAACTGATGCAGAAGTCCAACTAAAGAAAGTAACAAACTAATGATCATGTTGCCTTACAAAACTTTTCGAAGCTTTTCAGCACAGTTACCTCACACTACATAAAAAGTCACACCTAACAGATCTATTAGTTCAAAGAAAATATTGTGCACACATATTAATTAAAACCTTAAATTACAGAGAAATTATACAGCAGTTAAATGGAAAACAATATCTTCAAAAATTAAAAGCAGTGGGTTTAGATTTGGTGTGGGGTTTTTTAACACATATTTTATTAATTTTCTTTAGGGCAATTATATCTAGTCCACTTCTTTTCATATGAATACTACCCGATGCAAGAAACTTTAGTTATCTCTAAGCATTGCAAACTGCCCAAGAATTCTTCAAAATGTAAAACTTTTGGAATTAGAACTCATACATTTCCCAAACCTCCAGCGATTTGATGTTCTGCAGCACCACTCTAAGCCTGATACCCAATGCAAACTTCCCTGGGTGTAACCCCTGTTGAACAGTGTGTCATAACTCCTGGATAATTTGCAAAGGATTGTACCATAAATGAGTGAGACTGCCTGACATTTCCAGGCATGGCTCTTTCTCTGCCTCAGCATTAAGGAACTGAGCCCTTGTTTAATAATCACGACACACACACAAAAATATGTTAGGACCATGGGAGCAGCAATTATCATCTACACCAGTGAATGTCTAAGTTTATCAGGGCAGATTTCAAGTGTTAGAGAAGGTGTAGACAGTAGTCAATTATCTACCGTATTTTTCGCTCTATAACACGCACCCGACCATAACACGCACGTAGTTTTTAGAGGAGGAAAATCCGTAGGCATGCCACCCGTAGGCATTCCCTCCATAACACGCACAGACATTTCCCCTTACTTTTTAGGAGGAAAAAAGTGAGTGTTATGGTGCAAAAAATACGGTATTTGCTATCTTAACTACTGTGCTCAGCAAGCAACTTCCACACCATCACAGATGCCCAAAGGTTCCTAGCTTCTCCTCTCTGCAGGGCCCACAAGCTAGCTCTCTGAAATCTAGGGACTCTCTGAACTCCTAAACAATAAAACAGAAAATTCCCCAGCACACTTCTAATGTGCCCTGGACGTGACAGAATAAGGAATAAGAATTGTGTGACCAAAAATCAGCTTTGGTCATGTGTTCCTATACAATGAAATGGATACAGTGTTACCTCGGGTTACATATGCTTCAGATTACAGACTCCGCTAACCCAGAAATAGTACCTCGGGTTAAGAACTTTGCTTCAGGATGAGGACAGAAATCACGTGGTGGTGGCGCGGCGGCAGCGGGAGGCCCCATTAGCTAAAGTGGTGCTTCAGGTTAAGAACAGTTTCAGGTTAAGAACGGACCTCCGGAACGAATTAAGTACGTAACCAGAGGTACCACTGTACTCAGTTGCTCCTGCACACAGTGATCTCATCAACTTTTTAAGCTACGGGAAGATGTGCAGCAAAAAGAAAATCTTACCTCATTATGTACTGAAAATGGATCTGGCTGTGGAAGCTGATGACTACTTTATCACATGGTCAGCAATAATAGCTGAGCTCACCAAACAGCCATGCTGATATTCAGTCACATGACCCAACCGTGGGCTTTCTGAAAGGAGGAAGACACTGGCCCCATAACCTTTAACAAAAGGTATTCCAAATCCACCTTTGGCAATACACAATGACACAAACAAGAAATGCACCCTCTAAGGTTCACTACAAAAGACTTGGGAGAGCAACAGGTTGGTGAGAGCTGAGATGGTGACAGATTATTTGTTCCTGCAAGAGCTTTGGGTAGGGCAAAAGTTTGTTAGACTTTCTCCCAACTGATGTGGAGCTGGAGTCCTAAGCCATCCATTTCCTGTAGCACCAGAATTTGAAGAGACAACCCAACCAAGCCTCACGTGAGAGCATTCACCAGATGATCTGAACATTTAAGTAAGTTTGAAAGAGAGATCCTTGTCCGTGGTCTCATTTCAACCTCTGTCAACCTGCTTTCAAACCCCTTAATATCTCCTTTCTCCAGCCATGGTGGAAACCAGAGGCTGCTGGGAAGACACACCGAGTTTCAAGCCGAAGCAACTTAAGCAATTTATTGTCCCAGCCAGGAATTGAAATCTGCTAGTGTACCATGAAAACCACACTTTACTGTTAAATGCCTTTGAGGGCATGGGAGTTTGCATGGAATTGATTTGGTGGGTCAGTTGTTTACATAGCGCACCAGATCTGCACAAAGCTACATGTGTCCATGCGCAGCATGTGCTGGTTTCCTGCTACCTGCACTGCAGACCAGGGAGAAGTCATGGGTGAGAACCCTGTCCACATAAAGGGATGGCAGAACCTCACACTATGTGGAGTGGCTTTCCCTACCTTCAGTGAATCAATGAATTTTTGTTTCCTGGATGATTAGCTTAACAATTAGCAAAAAGAAAAAATAAAGGGGAAAATGCTGATTTTACAAGTAGGAGAATCAGCTGTGCCTGTGCCCTAAACCTACTGCCAGCCTGCAGCCATTTAAACTGAACCTTGCACTCTTTCTCTTTTCCCCTTTAGTGCATTAAATGATCTTTGGACTCTGTAATCAGAGCCTGCTGTTTCTGGCACAGTTACTTTTCCTCTCTCTCTCTCTCTCTCTCTCTCTCCCCCCCCCCCTTTTTGGCCAAGAAGCTGTTGCAACTGGAGCCGTCTCCATTTGTGCTATCTTTTTAGACAGAAACTGTATTTCCAAAGAAGGCACTGAAGAGCCCTTATAAGTGGGTCATAGGAAAATTGCCCACATTTTAAATAACAATATAATCTCCCTTCCGATATACAGCATATGAATATACATAATGTCAATGCAAAAATTCTTCACTAGTAAATATTGCTGATCACATATCAGCACCAACAGTCCAGCTACTTCTAAAATATGTAAGGTATAAAATGAAACTCTGTAGTGTTTTCCCCACCAATGATTCATACCAAGGGTGAAGAAAGCACAGTAGTCATCAGCAAAGTGGTTCAACTGGCTATTGCATAAGACAGGTTGGAGGTGAAACTTCAAACTTTTTAGTCCCGAGTTTGGAGAAGACTGCTTTGAGTATGTACACCAAATTCAGCCAGGATCCTACAAAACAATGACTTCAGTAAATCTGGTTTTTGGTGGGGTTGCCATATGTCCAGATTTTCCTGGACGTGTCCTTTTTTTCAGAGGCAAAATCACCATTTGGGTGGATTTTTAAAATTTTGCAAAATGTCCGGGTTTTATTTTATTTTTGTTTGTGGCGCTGGTAGCCAGCGGAGTGAGCTACATGGCGCAGACTGGGCAACCTTTATGGGGACACTCTAGGACTCATGGCATCTCTGGCAGCTGCCAGGCCTGTCCCGGCCTTCCCAGGGCCGCTCAGCCTCGCATCGGAGGCCGAAGACAGCAAAGGTAAGAGAGGGGAGGGAAGGAGGGGCGAGCAGGTGGGCATGGAAGGGATCAGTGGCAGGTAAGGGGTGAGTGATGGGGATGCAGGCTGGGGGGGCGCCCCGAATTTTTCTCACAAAATGTTGGAGGGCATGTCGTTTTCATTTGCAATTACCATTATTAAATATTTCAACACAACTTTTATTTTTTACTGCACACACACTAATACTACTACTACAGTAGTTTTCTTCCTTCCCCCTCCACACCCCAGCCCACCCGCAAATGTGTCCTCTTTTTCGCTCTTCAAAATACGGCAACCCTATTTTATGGGTGGTACATATTATGCAATTTCCATCACTGCTTGTTACAGCTCCATAATTTGGGAAATATGGGGTGAGCAAAAAGGAATAAAAGGAAACAAATCGTGTTTTCTTGTGCAACCCAAACTTATGCATGCATACTCAGAGGTAAGTTCTACTGCTTTCAGTGGAGTTTGCTCTTAAGTATTCACCAGACTTCACATTAAGGACAAGAGCTTGTTAGCCTTCATCTCAGGTTTGCCTTAAAAAGTCACATCTAAATGCCAATGTATTTGAACAAGTTTCCCCATTTATTTAGGGCAACTTCAAAAGCAAGAGAAACAGCACTGGACACACTAAACAAATCATATTTGGATTTTTAATGCGCATCATACAAATTTTAACAAGACTGCATTTTTTAACTGCTCCTCCTGAAGCCAAACTGCATTTTTTCATTATTGAGCTCATTGAAGTAGTATCAGGCACCAAAAAGGAAAAAACAAAACCTCTTGCAGCTGTTAAGATGCTACAATACTTGTTTGTATCCTAGGGAACACTACCACTGTCCAGACTCATGTACCTGTCTAGCACTATTACTATTCAAGTCACTAGTTTCTGATATATCAATATGTATATACAGCGCAACACTTTTTATTTATTTACAGAAAAACATTTTTCAAAATTAACTCTACAACAAACTTGACCATATGAAAGGCTTGGCAATCCAAGAAGTGAAGCCTGCACAATTCTCGTATCTGACAGCTACAACAGTCTAGCGTTTGGGAGCAGTGCTGCAACCCCCCACTTATATTCCTTTCTTTCAATAGCACCTTGATACAAAGGTACATGTTTCTGCAGATGAACTTTGAAAATAAATTCCCTGTCATCTCAACCAAAGGAAACCAGAAGAAATTAGACATACATGACCTGGCTCTGGCACTGGGTCTTCACTCAAAGCATTTACGAGAACTTCATAGAAGCCTAGGAGAGCACCTTTAGTGATAAAATTGACAGCATTCAGTTTGATTTTTGGAGAGCAACTGAATTGCTTATCTTGATTCAGATTCTTGAATGCTAGATGGGAAAATAAAGAACTTCCAGGGAGGGCCCTTGCTCAGTGAACCTGCAGCCACCTGAGCTATTCATTTCATTTTGCGCTGCTAATTTGCAAGAGAGGTCTCTGCCACAAAACATCTTGTATCAAGAAAAACAAGTGTATATTCCATGAGAAGGGTAGGAAACCAACCGAGGTACTAACATGCATTCAGTATTTATGTGCTGTCAATGACTGGAGAAGCTAGAATCTACTAGAAAGTGCAAAACAAATCTTAGGAACAATAATGCTTACTAGTTTCCATGTTAAAGACCAGCTTTGGCAGCTAGCACTGCTTTTAAGATGCAGAATATCTCCATGAAAAGACACCCACATACAGACATCACCACCACAATGTCAGGATGAGACACCAAAGCATGGAATACCATAATCTAGCTCTTTTAGTAACCTACCAGAACATGTAGGCTTACAACCTGTCTCACTTTAAATCATTTGAGTTCCACCTACAAAAACCTTCTGCGCTGAGCCTCTTTTTCCCAGTTCAAAGTGTCCTCACCAACACAGAATCACCCTCACTTGGGGTCTGCCAGTTTCGAAATAAGACCCTCAACTTTCCCAGCTCGAGGTTCTGAAACGCCCACGCTACTTCTTCCTCTCCTCCAGGATCAGAAAGCGAAATTACAGGGTACAGTTTCCAGCGAATGTTGGTCTGCAGCACATACTGAAACTTATCGGAGAGCAAAAGCAAGTTGCACTGTAAACATGGCTCGGAGAAACTCTTAAATGCGCCACTCATATAACAGACGAGGAGGGAGAGAACATGAGAAATTCGGAATACGCGCGCGCGCACACACACCTGCTCAAAGCAACACGGGAACCTCCGATCCGTCTGCACATTTGGACCCTCAACCGTTTCCAAGGAAGAAAAGTAACTCAGCCGACCTCTTTTCCCTGCACATCTCTCTGAAGGCGGGCGGGGGGGGGGGGAGAAAGGTAGTTCTCCGGAAGGTTACAAGGGGGAGCAAATCATGCAACCGAAAGGCAGCGCTTCCTCAGCCCCCTCCTGCCCCTCTCCCCGCGACACGGGTCCCCTTCTGCCTTCCTTGCCTCACCAACCAACTGGGGAGGGGCTGCTTCTGAAGCGGCAGCCTCCGGGTTTGCCTTCTTCCATCGCCACCTCGCCCTCTCCCCGAGACAACACAGTTTGCTGGCAGAGTTCTCAGCATCTCCCCGATCCAGTGGATCCCCGGGCTGGGCAAAGCGGCAAGAGACCCCCCCCCCCCGCTCTC
This sequence comes from Podarcis raffonei, assembly GCF_027172205.1. Lineage (NCBI taxonomy): Eukaryota > Metazoa > Chordata > Lepidosauria > Squamata > Lacertidae > Podarcis > Podarcis raffonei. The sequence continues at coordinate 5,683,896 of NC_070604.1, forward strand.
CGGTTCCAATCTTTCCTTCCGAGCGGCGAGTTGCACTTACCACATGCAGTTCCTCCTGAGAGCTGAGAAGCATCAGGGGCTGCTCCTGCGCGCTCCTCCTAATCTTCCCCCAGCTCCATATGTCGCTCTCCTCGCCCGCGGGTGGGGGGCTGGCGGGGGGGGGCAGGAGGAGGAGTGGGGGCGGGGAGCGAATGCAGCTCGGGAAGGATTTAAGCCTCCGCTTTGCTCGGGCTGCGGCGGTCACGAAGCATTATACAATGGAGGAGGAGGAGGAGGAGGAGAGGCGGGGAGGGACCAGAGAGGCGGGGAGGGGGAGGAGAGGCGGCTGGCGCTGCGAGAACAGCAGCAGCAGCAGCAGCAGCAGCCGCCCCGGCCAGGCAGAGCGAGCGAGCGAGCGAAAGGAGGAGAGCCTCCCCGAGCTCCTTGGCCTTTGGCTCGCTTGGGAAGCCCCGCCTCTGTCCCCAGGCAAGGCGGGCGCGTTCAGCCGCTGGCTCGGCTCTCCATCCCGCGACACCAGGCCGAGCTGCACACGCGGCCCCCCTGGCGGGGCCAGCAGGCAGGCAGGAGGCGGAGCCGCCCAGCTCCAGGCAGCTATCGCTTACATGCGCCTTTGGCGGCGGGGGCGAGGCGGGGCCAGAGCAGCCGGGCTCACGCCGAAGCTGCTGGATGGAGAGGCCGAGCCGGTGAGCGCCAGGAGAAAGGGTGGCGTCTCCGCCTCCTCCCCTCAGCCCACCCGGCCTCTCGTCCGAGGGGGGCAGCAGGCGTCCTCGCCGCCGCCGGGGGCCGGTGGGCGAGCTGCACTCTGCGTATGCCCAGTGGCCCTGCGCCGGCTTCCTTCCTCAGGGCCAGCTCTGGAAGCAGCCACGGAGGCTGCCAACGAGCCTACCTGCCTCTAGATCCACCTGCGAATGCTCGGAATGAATGGAGGGGCGCGCACGGTCTCCTACGGAGTCCGGCTGCTTCAGGCAACACAAGACGAAGCTAGCCCAAGGCCAGTCGTGGGGAGCGGGGGGGGGGTGAAGCCTGACTCCATCCCACTGGAGATGCGGGGCGGGGGCGAACTTGGAAACTGAACTGCCTTCCGCAGGAAAACACAAGGCGCACAAACAGGCGCCTTGCAGCAGCAACAGCAGCAGCGTCTTTCAAAAAGCAAGCAAAGCAACCGAGCCAGGTGACTTTCGTTTCCGGGGCGAAGAGCGGGTGGGGTGGGATCCAGACAGCTGGAGAAAGACTAGGAAACCGGCATGGAGACAGCCGAGTCTACACGCACGTGGCCCGTGACAGCTTCACGTGCACACGTTAAAGTTGCAAGCTTGGTGGCGAGGAAGGGAGCTCGCTCCATTGACAAACGCGCTAACTCACACGCACACACATGCAAAGCAGTTCCTAAACTGGGCGCGCGCGCGCACACACACACACACACACACACACACACACGCCTGCCTGCTTGCTTGCTTGCTTGCTGAGCAGAGAAAACCACAACTATGCTAAGCACGCCAGCTATTCAATAACTTGAAACTGGTCAACAAGTCAAAAGTGGAGCAAGACTGCGAGTGCGCCTGGAAGCGGCGGCGGCGGCGGCGGCAGCAGCAGGAGCTCTGCAGAAGGAACAACAGCTGGGTCCTCCTGCAAGCCAGGGCAGCGATCAGGGGAAGGGGGGGGGGGAGCGCCGGCCTGGCTGCTGCTGCTGCTGCCCAAAAGGAGGAGAGGGCCTCATCTGGGGCTTGTTTTCGCCGCTCAACCCGGGCCGGACCGATCCACTCTGTTCCGTCTCCCCAGCCGTAGGTGAGCGAGGTGGACCCTCCCAGCCATTGCATAACCCGGCGATGCCCGCAGCCGCGTAAAAGGCCGGCGGGGAGCGGCGCTGCTGACGAGGAGGCGAAGCGGCTGGCTGGCCTCCCTCGCTTGCCAATCCAGCCAGCCCGCTGCCCTGGCAAGGGAAGCAGAAGCTTCCCCGGTTGAACTTCGGCTCGCCTTGGGTAGATCCCGGCACTACAGAGCCAAACCGAAAGCCTTCCGCGCGCCCCCACCCCGCCAGTTACACATACAGGGAGAAATCATTAGAGGCACCCCATACGTACGGTTATACCAATGGCAGAGCGGTGGGGCGCGCTGCGTTTTGGCAACATTTCATAGCTTTCCCCCCCTGTCTAGGCAATCCAGGAGATAATGGCTTTATGGGATCGTGTTGAATACAAATAAATCTGGGGGAGGCAGTTTATTTACCCCTTTGGGCAGCAATTTGGCGAGCTGGTTTAAGCACCCTGGCCCTGTTCATAGCTGCTCATAATTTCTCCCATCTCCCACCACTCAAAACGCCTATTGGTTATCCCCCCCCCCCCCAAGTACGGTAGTAGCAGTAGGCGGCAGCTGCGTCACGAAATCAGTAGGAAGAAACCGGTGACCAATCTTCCTTCATCTTGGAAGTTTGTTCTTAAACCTGGGAAACTAAATCCAAGAGTTTTTCTCTCCCCCACCCCCGCAACCCCCCATCTCAAAGCCTTTCTCCTTGCAATTCGGCGCGCGCACGGAAGTTTTAAAGAGAGGTTTGGAATAGGTAACGTAGTAAGTAACACTTTAGAGTTATATAAATTGTTGTAAAATAGGATGATAAAAGGCAATTCGTGCACCTTGAAATGTTGGCTGTGACCCTGAAATCATGCCATCATGCTTTGCCTTTGCACAAGGTATAGCTAAACTGTGGCGTTTCCCCCCACAAGAGGCAGAAATGGCCACCTACTCAGATGGCTATACATGGGCAGAGGCAGGATTTTTGTTAGGGGGGCAGAACCTCAGTTTGCTATGTATTTTTTTATGGGGGGGGCACCTGGCCCCGCTCAGCTATTCCCGTGTGGCTATAAAAGAGGATTGTGCAAATTCATGGAGGATTAATAACCATGATGGCTATTTGCAGCCTCTACTGTCAGAAGCAGGGACGCGGGTGGCACTGTGGGTAAAAGCCTCAGCGCCTAGGACTTGCCGATCGAAAGGTCGGCGGTTCGAATCCCCGCGGCGGGGTGCGCTCCCGTTGTTCGGTCCCAGCGCCTGCCAACCTAGCAGTTCGAAAGCACCCCCGGGTGCAAGTAGACAAATAGGAACCGCTTACTAGCAGGAAGGTAAACGGCATTTTCGTGTGCGGCTCTGGCTCGCCAGAGCAGCTTCGTCACGCTTGCCACGAGACCCGGAAGTGTCTCCGGACAGCGCTCGCCCCCGGCCTCTTGAGTGAGATGGGCGCACAACCCTAGAGTCTGTCAAGACTGGCCCGTACGGGCAGGGGTACCTTTACCTTTACTGTCAGAAGCAGTTTGCATTTACATTTTGTTTTAGCTTTATATCTGTTTTGATTTTTGTATGCTAAGTTTGCTTTGAACGTAAAGGTAAAGGGATCCCTGACCATTAGGTCCAGTCGTGGCCAACTCTGGGGTTGCGGCGCTCATCTCGCTTTATTGGTCGAGGGAGCCGGCGTACAGCTTCCAGGTCATGTGGCCAGCATGACTAAGCCGCTTCTGGCGAACCAGAGCAGCACACGGAAATGCTGTTTACCTTCCCGCCGGAGCGGTACCTATTTATCTACTTGCACTTTGAGGTGCTTTCGAACTCCTAGGTTGGCAGGAGCAGGGACCGAGCAACAGGAGCTCACCCCGATGTGGCGATTCAAACCGCCGACCTTCTGATCGGCAAGTCCTAGGCTCAGTGGTTTAACCCAGTGTTCCCCAACCTTGGGCCTCCAGCTGTTTTTGGACTACAACTCCCATCATCCCTCGCTAGCAAGACCAGTGGTCAAGGATGATGGGAATTGTAGTCCAAAAACAGCTGGAGGCCCAAGGTTGGGGAACACTGGTTTAAACCCACAGCGCCACCCGCGTCCCTGGCTTTGAACTTACATTTCATTAAACAGAAAAAGTGACTTAATATGTTTAATGACTGATAAATAAATAACACCCATTGCTGGGAACCACAGGTGGGGGAGAGTGCTGTTGTGCTCAGGTCCTGTTTTTTTGCGCTTCCCACTGAGACACTTGGTTGGCAACTGTGAGACTAGGATGCTGGGCTGTTTGGTTGCTGGCCTGATCCAGCCATGCTCTTCTTATGTTATGCTGCAGCTGAAATAATTGCATTGGCTGTCAGTTAGCTAGAAGACTAAGATCAAGGTGCTGGTCCCGATGTGTGATGCTATAGTCAGCTTCTGACTAGGATACCTAAAAGACTGTCTCACCTCTTGTATACCTGAGCACATTGCATTCTACATGAGGGCTTCCTGCAGATACCATCCCATCAGGAGGTCAGCTCTAAATCCTTTAGCACTCCCTGCTGTTACATAACAGACAGGTACTTCTCTATTATATTTTTAGTGCCTATTGAAAACCTTCCTTTTCTAACAAGCCTTTTAGGGTGGATTCCCCCCCCCCGCCCGTATTTGTATTAGTCTTGAAACTGTTTTGATACATGTTTTCAATATTAAAGTCTCCCCTGTTTAATGAAGCTTGAGGATGTTTTATAAGAAGCAATTCATAAATTAAATAAATATCCAAATGCACACATGCCAGCCACATTGGAGAAGTGCAAATTAAATAAGATTTCCTCTTGCTGCAATAATCTGCAAACGGATTTTTGATAAATGGCTCAGGAACTGAATAGTTTTGACAAACTGATATGAAAGTTAACTAGTAAGCTGGATATAACATGGAGGAAGAAGCTGGCTTCTCTACCTGCTTTTATGAAAAGAGCTTTTCCTCTTGATTTTTTTAAATCTTCAGTTTATTTTTCCACTATAGTGATATAATCAAACATTGAAAGCTCATAAAAATGAGTGCATTTTCATGAATTTGAGTAATTTATTATCAGTGTTGAGAATAAAGATTTGTTTGTTGTTGTTGTTGTTGTTGTTGTTGTTGAAGAAGAAGAAGAATTCAGGCTTTATTGGGAGCAGAATTAGGACATTCTGGAGGGAGGTAGCAGATATGAGCAGCCCTGACTGAATTTAAGCAAACATAAAATGAGCTATATGTTCCATATATTATACATGTACTCTCTCACACACATATGCAGACAAGTAAGTCTGCATCACCAAATTTAGAAGTAAAATGACTGCCAGAAATCATCAGGAGAATGTCAGATGTAGCCTGAACTCCCAACTCCCATTCTGTTCCATTACAAGCAAGTGCAAGGCCAGTTTCAATGAACTAATTAGCACAACAAACATTCTTTACACTTCCATACCCACCCTGTCTCTCATTCCATTTCAAAATACTTACAATTTAAAAAACCATGAATGAAATACAGGCAATTTCCCATTTACACGGAGGTTGTGTTCTGAGGCACCATGTGGGACATGCTTAAGCCTGCCCTGTTCTGGCCCCACTCCCTTGTGCCCCAAACAGTGCAGGTGTCAGCAGTCGCACGCATGCCGATCGCATGCAAATGGGTTGCCTATACAGTGGTACCTCGGGATACTCACACCTCTGGATGCGCATCCTTCAGGATGTGAACGCGGCCAAGCCAGAAGTATTTTTCCGGGTTTCACCGCATGTGCAGAAGCGCTCTACTGCACCTTGTGCATGCGCAAAAGTGGCACCTCCAGTGGGTAATTCCTCAGGATCCAACTGGAGCTCCAGAACAGATGCCACGTACAACCGGAGGTAGCACTGTATATTAAATTCTTCTAGGATTTATAGAGTTGTCAAAACAGCTCACCTGGTCTCATTCAAACTGCGTCTCTCGAAGAAGAGCCCGCCTCCATTGATGCAGACATGAGGTTCTAGAAATTGTTATTATTATTTCATCATCTATGAATGCCTTCCCGTACAACACCCCAAAGTGATTTAACAATGAAACATATATAAATGCAATATAAAGACAATGGTTGCCAACAGTTCAGATCAGAGTCCACACAGTGAGTGCCAGGGGAGAAGGGACCATGCATGGATTCCTGGGGTTTGCCAAGGTATGACTGCTTGTGCTAGAGCAGTGTTGCACTGTGGTAAATAACCAGGGCCTCAAGTGTTCTTTTTAAAAAATAATAATGTGGTTTTATTTATTTTATTTTGTACTAGAAGTATTTAGCGTTAACTCTGGAAGTGTTCCTGAGTTGGTTGCCAGATGTGAAATATATTGGCATTATTTTCAACTCTCCTACCTCATTAGAGGAGGGAGGTGGGCAGAGAGATGAAGGAACGCAGGCAGGTCCTGGCAAGGCAGAAGGAAAAGGCTGGAGTGGAGCTTCGGCCCAGCACATATAGTTGAATCTGCGTAAGTTTGATGTGCATAACATGCGGCATGACCGTATTCTGCTTCAGACACCAGCAGTGAAAAGCACCCTAGAGCCAGAGGAAGTGGTATGTCAGGGACTGACAGGACTCTGGTGAGTCTGCCCTGGGGGAAGAGGAGCTGGAGCCTGACTTGGGAGAGCGGGGCGATGGTCTGTGGGCACCTGTACCAGCCAGCAGGCAAGAACTGGAGGTAGGGGGAGCTTCAGGGCTGGAGGAAGAGGCAGGCCAGGCAAGTGAAGGGCCGGTCCCACCCTTTCATTGCACTACCATCTCACAGAATCAGGAGGGAATTGAAGCAGGAAGAAATGGCTTCCACAGAGGCAGAGCCTCTGTCTAAGTGTGCATAGCCTGTTAGGGGAAGCTACTGGTGGAGGGGAACTTGTTCCTGGTTGCTGCAACTGCTCCATAGGGTACAGACCTGGGAATAGCTGCCTAGGTACTAGATTGGTGTGTGGAGGTCTCCAGAGCCGTAGAAGTGACTGTAAGTGTTATATTTGACAATAAAGAGTTAACTCTCTGCCTGGTGCATTCCTTTGACATGGTAATGCATATACAGCCCCAGGCTTGTGGGCTGCCCCTTCCTCCTCTTAAGTTTTTGGATGTGGAAGGATGAGACAGAGGTCTTTCTCAACTGTACTAACCAAAGTTCCCCATTAGAACAAACCACAGTTTCCTAGGTTGGGGCACATACTAGGATTGAACTGTGGTTTGACATGCTACTGTATTAAGTAGCCAAAATTCCCCAAGAGCAGATTGTAACAGGGAACTGTGGTTAGTTCAAAAGTGAAAGCTTTTTTTATCCTCTCTTCACATGTATTAAGGGAGGAAATGTGAGCACAAGTCCTTAAAACCATGGTTTCCCGTTACATGTGAAACAGGCCAAACTGTATCATATCCCTTAAAACTGTCTTTGTTGTTGGGATAGCCCTCAATATTCCCTTCCAGATAGCACATTTAATTGCTATTCAGGTTGCTACATGGAATGTGCTTACACAAATGTTCCAGGTAAAACTTGGCATTTTTAGTGCTGTTAATTAATCTTGAGCCTTACTGCTTCCCCTCCCCTATGCTGGGACCATTTTATGAAAATGCTTGGTTGGTTAAAAATATAGATCTTTGTGGATGTTTTGCTGCCTTGCTGTACAATTCCACACCTGGGAATGCTCATCCTGCCATGCTCAAACACACAGTTTCTTTAGAAAAGGGACTTGCAGGAAGGCAAGGCAACAGCTAAGCACATTTTTGGCGCAATTGTTGTGCAAAAAAACCCCTGTGGACGCAATCCACTGAATGTTTCCTAGCACAGGTCCCACCAAACTGTAGCACTGATAGCTATATAATGTGGAAGTATATGCTGCGTAATGGGTGCAATCCAAATGAAGTTGGCTGAGCAGACATCCTCTGGTGCACAGTTGAGTAAGCAGCTTTTTCCCTGAATAACACTGCAAGAGCTCACTTGCTTGTTTATCATGTGTTTAATAAAGGCCTTCATAGATCTAATGCCACAGACAGAACTGTCCAATCGCCCCACGTCCCCTGAAAAACACACAGAACTTTTCAACATACTCATTTAGTCCAGTTCTGAGGCAGGACTTGACATGCCAGCCCAATGGATTTAAAATAGGCAGTTGCAAAATCATAATGGAACCATGACTGCCTAAGTGTGAGCTACAGTGACAGTGTGGTGTAGTGGTTAGGGTGCTGGAATAAGACCTGGAAGCCCAGGGCTGAAATCCCCACACAGATAAGAAGCTTGCTGGGTGACCTTGAGACAGTCACTCTCTCTTAGTCTAATTCGCCTCTCAGGGTTTTTGTAAAGATAAAACATAGAGGGGCCTTGAGCTCCTTAGAGGAAATAATAATTTGTCGTTGTTATGTCTCTACCATACAACAACAACAAATAATGATTACAGTTGTTGCAAGCCATGGGGCATGCAATGCAACTAGTCTCATAGTTTTGGTAAGTGTGCATGCTCTTTCAGACACCCTGGTCAACAGTTGCTGGCAGCCACTGCAGGGGGAAAAACCCTCTTTCTGCCACTTGGAGACTGAAAATGCTGTAGTATTTGTAGCATAAGAAACCATGGTGTCAGCTGAAAAGGGACTGCCTCCACAATAACAGAATACAGTAGTACCTCGGGTTACATACGCTTCAGGTTACATACGCTTCAGGTTACAGACTCTGCTAACCCATAAATAGTGCTTCAGGTTAAGAACTTTGCTTCAGGATAAGAACAGAAATTGTGCTCCGGTGGCGTGGCAGCAGTAGGAGGCCCTATTAGCTAAAGTGGTGCTTCAAGTTAAGAACAGTTTCAGGTTAAGAACGGACCTCCGGAACGAATTAAGTACTTAACCTGAGGTCCCACTGTACATGTATTGATAGCCTCTTTCTTTTTCTATACAACATATTTATAACTTTTATAGGGTGTTGAGTTTGTTGGTGTTGAAGTGAGCAGGCACCCACTTAAAAGAAAGTGAACACCCCCCCACTTGCCTTTATTTATTTGTTTTTGCTAAGTGCTTCTCAGCATTGATGGTGTCAACAGACAAAAAATGGTGTGTCCAATGCAAAGCATTTCTCTCTCCGTTAAATTACCAAGTCAAGCTTCTCCTTTCTCAATGAAGCTACAGCAAGGATACATCTGTTTGAAAGGAGCCTTTAGAAGTTGCAATCACGCTGTTCCTCTCTCCACCCCCACCCCAACCAGCAGTTGCTGAGTAGCTAAGGTGGTTCTAAATAAAGAACTGGAGTCAACAACAGGAAATAACTCCCACAGAAAAAAGAGGCACACACAGAGAGAGTGAGAGAGAGCGCAGAATGCAAACTCTCACAAACCCTTGCACACAGCTGGTATTGACCTTTTTGTTCTACACATGCTGCATCTAAAACCATTGCTTTTCAGAGCATGCCTTTTCATCAAAACAAGTAAACCTGTCACTGGCAGCATGTTCTCTCAAGCTCCGCCCTCCCAACCCTGCCCATTTGTCCTGCCACAGTGTGCCCTCTTCCACCATGCCAGCTGCACACATGACAATGGTCGGGTGTGCTCTCTGAAAATAAGACATGCTTCTTTTTAAACTTGTGCTTTTCTTTCCAACGTGTTCTCGAAAGGAGAAGTAGGGGTGGAGGTGGGGCGAGGCAGCAGCATAGCGTTGGTTGCTGGGGCCCGGGGTGGGTGCGCACGTGTTGGGTGGGGATGGCAGCCCTCATGGCCAATGGAGTGACCCCAACCCCGCCAGAGCAAAGTGGGGCCACACTGAGCTGCCTGCTGACCTGGCTGGCCGACGTGGCCTTGGGGTCACTGAATGCAAAAAGAGGCAGGGTTACCAGCTTCCATAAGAATGCAAGAAGAGCTTTCTGGAGCAGACCAGTAGGGCTAGGCGATATCTGTGTTTCAACATCATGATATACCAATATATCAGGATGTCTGAAACAAGGATGGAGCTATGTGGAGGCATTGGCTAGCTTCATGGTTCCCCCCACATTGTTATTTTTGCATAGCCCGCATACACACACACACACACACACACACACACACACACACACACACTTCATGATATATTGCCAGGTCAAAAATTATGAAATATGGACTTCAAATTGGTTTGGGACAATATATTGATATGTTGCCCAGCACTATAGACCGGTGGCCTATTTAGTTCAGCAATTCTGTTCTCAGTGGCCATCTGAAGCCCACAGACAGGACACGAAGATCAAGAGCACTCTCCCCTCCTGTGGTTTCTAGCAACTAGAATTCAGAGGCATAGCACCTCCAACAGTGGCGGCAGAACACATCCAACAGGGTGAGTCGTGTCCACCGCTTTAAATTCAAAAGCTATTCTGCCTCCCCCAGCTTGGTGCCATTCCAAATGTTGGATTCCAGTGTCCTTCAGTTTCATCCAACATTGAAAATGGTCTGGGATGATGGAAATTGTAGTGCAGCAACATCTGGAGGTCACTGGGTCAGGTGCCCTCCAGACTGAAACAGAGAAAATCTGGAAACATCCAGCAACATCACCTATAACAATTTTCTAGGGATATTTGGTAGAACCCTCATGTTTATGAAAGGGGAAGGATCAAACTCCTGCATATACCTTGGAATAAGAGACGACGAATTGTCCATGTAATGAAGAGACAATTTACTTATTACAGAATGCTAGTTAGGGTTCTCCAAAGGCAAATTCAGCACTTACGAGAGACTGCAAAGCCCACCACTTTCTCAGAAAATCTTGAGATCTCTTCTGCTGAATGATCTTTGGGAGCACCTAAAGTCATATTAATAATGCACTTCTAAGGGCTTAATGCTTTTTTACTTTCTGTACCATTTACACTGATGCATGTCTTTCTCCCCTAGATTTATAGCAAAATGGTTGCCATCTTCACAAAAGATCCATGCTGTTCTGGATCTTCTGGGGAAAGCCAATATTATTTGACCCCCAGTTTACCTGGTATGTAAAGCAGAACCTTAAGTGCTATTGAGATAGATCCACTGAGGACAATACTATCAGGAGTAATGAGCTATACTCTCTGGCTAACTGTGAATGATCCACAGGCCTGGAGTTGCATTTCCAAATTTAACTGCAGCCTAATTGTTCTGTGGAGTCAGTAATCGGCCTCTTGACACACCCTACTGAATTGCCCGAAGTTAGCAAGCTGTTTAATACTGCCCTGCCACAAAGCTCCTAGTGCAAAAGGGACTGAGCTATTAATGAATGGGAAGTGAACCCTCAGTCTTGTGAGGAAGCTAGTTCACTCTGCAGGTAGGAAATTTCTGCCCACCATAAATGACTGATGAGCTGTTTACAATGGGATGCAAAAAACAGAGAAACATACAAAGTTAATCATAATCTCTCGAAACACCATAAAGTCTACAGCAGCACTATGTTTTCAGAGCGGTGTTAATTTTCAGCAGAACCGCAATCACCATTTGAGCCAACATACCAGAGTAAAAAATGAACATATTTAAGACTTTTGTCTTCTGGGTTTCCGGGGGTTTTCCTGTTGTTATTCTGTCTCTCACAGCTACAATAAACCTACTATTAAAATTAAAATTATGGACTGGTCATTTCTTCATCAGAGGGCACACGGGCAAATTTAGCAGGGGATCAAATACTTCCCCCCCCTCACTATATATCTTTCACAACATTTGAAAAAATGCACCACTCATGGTGGATTGTTCTAACCAAATCACAGTACTCTTTTTGTAGGCACAGATGCATTCTGCCCCAAGATCAAGAAGGGCCGGAATATGCAGGAAAGATGGTCTTAATGCTACCCAAACTGCAGCTGGGAGATGACCTGCATCTGATAGAAGGGAACAAGCAGTAGTTGGAGAAGTTGGCTCAGAAGAGGCAGAAAGCGAGAGGATCAGATGGGTAGCTAGATGGGTCGTTGAAGTTTTTTGGGCTGAGATGGTGATGAAACTTGGGTCAGGAAGATGGTATTTAGGTATGCCTTTGCACAAGTCTTTTGATGAGGCCCTCCAGATGTGATGGGCTTCCAGCCCCTATCAACCCTGGCCATTGGTCATGCTGGCTGGTGCTAGCAGGACCTAAAGTCCAACAACACCTTGAGACTCCCAGGTTCCCCACCTAGATAAAGTCTTTGAAAAATGTAGTTCAGATAAAAGTTATTCTAGCACAGCTGACCACTGCCCTCTTGCCCATTTCTGTCACTTTGCACAGCTGTCAGGTCTAGCTACTAAATGTGGCAAGTGCTGCGTTCAAGCCTGAAGGCATTTTGACAGCTGGACATGTGCCTTGCAGCTTCCAAGAAGGTGTCAGCCCAAGTGTCAGGAGTGTGCAAGCAGTGGAAGAACGCCCACTAGGAAGGAAGATGCAGGCAGCTTTCAAGTACAAATAAGAGAAACTGGACATTCATTTAAGGTCTCTTTTATGGTATCTGGGAAGCCCAAAATGGCAAGATGTCTCTTAAGTGAGTAAGTAAAACAAATATTCCTCTAGGTTGCCTTGCTTGTCTACTGTAGTCATAACAATGTTTATCTTTATATTTCTCTTTACGTTAATTCCAAGGCTGTATGATTACTTTATCTGGTCTGTTTTATAAAGGGATTGGTAAGGAAATACCGTATTTTTTGCTCTATAACACGCACCAGACCATAACACGCACGTAGTTTTTAGAGGAGGAAAACAAGAAAAAAAAATGCTAAACAAAATAGTGGATATATGATTTTTGTGGTTCATGCTGTGGCCACAGACATGTGATCTGACAGTGAGTTTGGAGTAGCCCAATGCAAAAATCCTGAGAATCCATGTGGATCCATGCTTTGTAACCACGGAGGAGGGAAGGAAGGGGAACCATGGATCCTCTGCTCAGGACTGCAGCAGATCCCCCGCCACCCGCAGGCATTTGCTCCATAACACGCACAGACTTTTCCCCTTACTTTCTAGGAGGAAAAAAGTGAGCGTTATGGTGCAAAAAATACGGTAGCTTTATTGTATTATTAGTATTTTGTACTGTGCTTGATTTTTATTCTATATATAAGGGGTTTAAAATTCTGTTTTGAGATTTATTTATTTATTTGTATTTGAAATCTCTTTAATACACTGTTTGATTTCTTTTGTGTTGTATTTGACCTACACTTTGCATATTCTGAGGTCCCTGTACAGTCATACCTCAGGACCCGAACAGAATCCATTCCGGAAGTCCGTTCGACTTCCAAAATGTTCGGAAATCAAGGTGCAGCTTCCGATTGGTTTCCGATTGTGCCGGCACGCTGGAAACAATAGCGGAAGCAGCGCCGGACATTTGGCTTCCGAAAAAGGATCGAAAACCGGAACACTCACTTCTGGTTTTCAATCGTTTGGGAGCCAGAACGTTCAACTCCCAAGGTGTTCGGGAGCCAAGGTATGACTGTATTCGATTTTTAAATTCTACATTGATTGGACTTTTTGTTTGATATTTGAACTCTATTTTGTAAATGGTTTGATATTCTTTTGCCTGCTACTGGACCTCTGCTTTGTATAATGTTCTGCAATTCTGTTAGATTCTTATTTTCTGTAAATTGCTTTTGAATATAAAGCAATTAAGACATTTTATAATATATTGCAAGCACAAAAGTCGAGGAAACTAAGCATGTTCATTAAGCAAGCATGCTATTGCTAGCAAACTATTGAATGCTGCATCAACTGGCAAAGCCTTTCAGTGCATAGTATTTACCAAATAATCTTCACCAGCCTTTTTGCATCACTGGTCATAGGCAACCAACATACAATTCCTACCCTTCCCTGGGGAGACAAGTTCCTTCACATTCTTAAAATGAAAGTATGAAAATTAATCTTGCTGTTTGTTTGTTTGTTTTAAAAAAGGTTAACCATCAAAACCCATTTCCCCACCACATACTTGCACTACATAGTAACTTAAACCCCTGACAAAAATGCATTTAGAAACCAAAGTCTGCTTTGAACCATTTTAGCCAATCTGACTAAACTTGAAACATGCAGGCTTGGGAAATTCGTAAGAGAGAGAAAGTCAGCTTTATTTGGCAAGCAGGGGACTGGCTGCCAGGAGAACATCAAAACAACAATGAAAACAAAATACAAACTCGGGAGCGACACTTGGTAGCTGTTCTAGCAAATCTCTTCAGAAAACTTTGGGTTTACAAACCAAAACAGTGCTTCAGTCTTTTGTTGCAGTTGTAAAACATTGATACCCACTGCTATCAGCTGCTGCTGAGAGCTACAGTGTTATCACTGAAAGCAGATTTTTAAAGGTATTAAGCTTTTCCCCTCCTTTCTCACCAACTGAAAATCTAGGAGGAGGTGGCAGTAAGTTGCTTCTAAGTTGCAGGCCTTGATGGCTGTCCATTCAAAATGTGACACAAAAAAAGAATCAGTCATGTTTATAAGCTTGCAGCTTCTTAGCAGAAATTCTGTTAGCATTTTTTAAAAATGCTGTGTTCCTGCCCACTTGCGCTGACACACACAAAGCCTTAACAACAGCAGTGATTCACGGCCGGTTCCAGTCATGCTCACAAGTGATGTGGCACATTTTCGGTGCCTCCGGTATTTGCGTAATTGAGCTTCATTTGCTCTGCCCCCAGCCTGCGAGGAGTGCCAAAAAAGCAGCGGTGTCATCTGCCCACAACTCATCCTCCTACCTGCCTGATGGATGATGCACGCAGCACGACACAGGATGAGGGAGGGAGAAAAATAAGGATGACAAAAGCTGCATTTGCTGATCACAGAAAGCTTCCTGAATCAGAGCGGGGAGCGGGGGAATAAGAATGAAAGGCTGATAACCATGGATTAGAGTCTCTATTAGACACACAAACTTGCAACTTGTGTGTTTAACATATGCCATTTTCAACTTTACCCAGTTAAAGTCTGGCTGGTGGAAAAACACACAAATTAAATGCACAGAAGGCAGGAGTGCTTAAAAGCTCATTTTGTGCTGGGGTTTTCCGGTGTGGGAAGAGCTTTTAAGCTCCCTGCCTTGCTTACTAGATAGGCTCTGGGAGGCTCTTGCAAGATCTCAGATGGCCCTGCAAGATCTCACAAGAACCTCACAGAGTCTAGTACGTAAGGCAGAACACTTAAAAGCAGTTCCAAGGAGTTTTTGCACATATGTTCCATCCCCGGAACAAAACCCTCACGCAAGTTGTGAGTTCCCTGTATTGTAGCAAAATTACCTGTTCTGAACAAATTAAATCTGTATGCATATTGTGGCACAACTTGGGCCTATTTGGCGCTGTGGGTTAAGCCACAGAGCCTAGGACTTGCCGATCAGAAGGTCGGCGGTTCGAATCCCCGCAACGGGATGAGCTCCCGTTGCTCGGTCCCTGCTCCTGCCAACCTAGCAGTTCGAAAACACGTCAAAGTGCAAGTAGATAAATAGGTACCACACCAGCGGGAAGGTAAACGGCGTTTCCATGCGCTGCTCTGGTTCACCAGAAGCAGCTTAGTCATGCTGGCCACATGACCCAGAAGCTATACACCGGCTCCCTCGGCCAGTAAAGCGAGATGAGCGCCGCAACCCCAGAGACGGTCACGACTGGACCTAATGGTCAGGGGTGCCTTTACCTTTACCTTAAGTCCCACAGAATTCAGTAGAATCTACTTCATGATAGGTGTGCATATCGTCTTTAAACTTTGTGATTTTGGAAAGAAAATTCAGAGACTCTTTGGAAGTCACTTGCATCAGTTTCACAAATATTTATTGGTGATGTGTTTCACTTCGTAGCAGGGCTTTAGGAAGTGACTTGGTCAATAAATCCATCAGGGCAATGGGTGGAGGAGGGTGGAACATGGACTCTTCTCTCTCTCTGGTGTGACCTTGTGCATCTCCAAACATTCACCAGCTCCTCCAGCTCTCACAATCAGAGAACTCTGTGACCCCACATGCCACCTCCCATTAGGTGCCTAGAAGATGGGAACCAGCATGAGTCTGCTTCTCAGGAAGAGCCCCTTTCCGTGGGAGAATCCCCTAGCCAGAGTCCCCAGGAAAAGGGGAGGAAGGCAAAACAGACTCACAGCATGATCTGTCCACACTTCCAGCATGAAACATGAATGGCAGAACAAGATGTCAGCATGAACTTCTGGGCGCTTGGCTTTTGCCCCGTTCTACCAAACAATGGGCACAGTGGCAAATTTCCTTAACATAAAAAGGTAAAGGTAAAGGACCCCTGACAGTTAAGTCCAGTTGCAAATGACTCTGGGGTTGCGGCGCTCATCTCGCTTTACAGGCCGAGGGAGCCGACGTTTGTCCGCAGACAGTTTTTCTGGGTCATGTGGCCAGCATGACTAAGCCGCTTCTGGTGAACCAGAGCAGCGCACGGAAACGCCGTTTACCTTCCCGCCGGAGTGACACCTATTGATCTACTTGCACTTTGACATGCTTTCGAACTGCTAGGTTGGCAGGAGCTGGGACTGAGCAACGGGAGCTCACCCCGTCGCGGGGATTCAAACCGTTGACCTTCTGATCAGCAAGCCCTAGCCTCAGTGGTTTAGACCACACCACCACCCGCGTCCTTAACATAGTTACTGTTAATACAGTTTTCTCTGATAAAAAGCCTAGGGTGTTATATCGATCTGGGGAGGAAAGACTCTCAACTTCTATGCAACATGGTATCCTTTTATTGACTTCATTAACACAATCGAACATGGTTTTACCCTCCATCAACTCATGGAGATACTTTCATTTGATTGCCTTTCTTGGAATGTCTAAAACTATCAGCTGCTATTTTTCTTTCTTTCCTGTACTAAGCTCTGTTTTCCTTGTATGGGTATGTTTTGTTGCTTGAAATTAAAAAATAAATTTTAAACCTTATTTTTTTAAAAGCCTAGGGTGTTAATTTTTATTTATTTATACATTTTCCATAATTTGATACATCCACTAAACAGATATTATAATTTATCCTACATTCGACTTCCGGGTTAGCGCCAACGGCTAATGGCGGATTCCCTCCGAGCTCCGGAGGGAATCGGCTCCACAGGATCAGGGTCTTACCCCTGCGGCGACGCGGAGACCCTTAAAAATCACAGGCGGAGAAGCCTGTGAACCTGGAGACTCGGCAGGCACCATTTGCGCCCCCCGACCTGCGAAGGAGCCTTTTTAAAGGCTCCGGAACGGGGGACGGGGTGAGCGGCACGGTGCTGTGAGTCGTCTGCTTCTCCTGTGGAGTGAAGCCGCGTGCCATGGCCGGAGAGCGCTGACTTCTTCTTGTGATTAGGACTCCAAAATAAGAACCCGTGAGTAGTACGGAAATTGGACTTTTAAAGGAATTTTTTTGAAGAATCAGGTACGATCGGGGGAGGTGTAAACAGGAAGTCAGCCTCCTCCTCCTGTAAATAATCTAAAGCAAGGACCTGATAACTAAGGTCGAGTGAATTATTTCTTTCATTATTTGGCAAAAGACATTAATTTCATGATTTGGCACTAGAAGAAATCTTACTGGAGGATAAGAGCTAATTTTGGGAGTTGAAGTACCACCCCCCGGACCCGGGAGCGATCCGCGAGAGAGCCTGTTGAAGGTATTGGAAGAGTTTGACAGCTGTCAAATTAGCTGTCAGACGGAAAGAGAGAACTTTGTTTCTGTTGCTTCTGCTGGCTATATTTGTTACAATTTGTCTATATTATGTTGAAAACAAGGAAGAACTGATACAAACTAATCTGATTTTTGGATTTGAACTGGAAAGAACACTAAGTAACCAAAATCCCTCTAGAGGGGGTTTTGGGACATTACAAGAATGGCTGGAGGAGGGGAAATTCAAGCTGAACTGGACAGAGTCTTTGTTCTCTTGGGAAAGTTACAAGGCCAAATTGATGTTTTGGCTACAAATGTTACAACTCTGGACTTAACAGTAAACAAATTCATTGAATCTGACAAGGAATTGATTCAGGAAGCTCATGCAGCTGAACAAGAAGAGAAACTGGAGAGTTTTGAGAGTGGGAAGAAAGAGATATATGGTTTTCCTGAGAAAAAGGAAGGAGGAGCTGTAATTTTACAGATGGTAAAGGAGAGCCAGAGGCCTGGCATGATGGCTGTAAAGGAAAATAAGAATTTGATGGTGAAAATTTGGCTTGAATTGGAGATTGAAGAATGGAGAGATCTTCTTGTGTGGAGATCTGAAGACCTATGGATTACAAATCTGATTAAGATGGAAGTTGGAGCTTTCGGGACATTTGGATTTAAAAAGAGTAAGAAACAAGACTTAGGCTCCACTTTTGAGTATGGAGGTCTGGCTGGAAGAAATATGGGCTTTATTGGACTTGAGCTTCTCCGAGACTTGGTGTTTAATATTAAGGACTATCTAAAAAGCTGGCAGAGAGGAACTGAGAGAGAATTGAGGGCCTCGGACGTGAGATCCAGGCTGAGAGTAGATTGACTGATGGACGATTATTGGGATTGGAACCGGGAAAGGGGGGGTGGAGGTGGAGTTTGGGAATCCAAAGGGGGCATAATTATAATTTGTTTTGTTTTTATTTTGTTTTGTTATTTGTATGAGAATTGGGGAAATCGTGGAAGGGAATTTAGGTCGACCTTAGAAAAAAGGCTTTAAGTATCTGAACAGATGTGCAATTATTGATGTTTGTAAGTTATAAATTTATAAGTCAAAAGTTTAAAAGTTAAAATTGTTTTTTTTAAAATGAATGAAATGTAAAAGGGTTAAAAATTGGGGATAAGAACTTGTTGAGCCAACAATTTGAATTGGAATACAAGAGGGGGAGGTGGGGGAAGTCAGGAAAATATGTTATTGAAAGTGAGGACTTTGAATTTTATGTGTTTTTAAAAAAATTTTGTTTTGTTTTCTTAATTGTGCTTTTGTGTCTCTTTTTGGGTTTTTTTTTTGGATAATGGAAAAATCTTAATAAATATCATTTAAAATATATATATATAATTTATCCTACATTCTTGGGCTGCCCACACACTCCTCAATTCTTGTTACCTGCATTTCCTTAATCACCACTTCTCCTCTGGTTGCTTTTAACTGCAACCTACTTGTTATTGTGTTTCTTTATATATTCTCCAAAGTATTCTCACAACTCTCTCGTGTCCAATTCATCCTGATTCCTTAACTTTACAGTCAGCATTGCTAATTCCACATATTCTATTAGCTTATTCTGCCAGTCCTCTTTTGCAGGACTATTTTTATCCTTCCACCTTTGGGCATACATTATTCCGGCCGCTGCTGTTGCATAATGGAAGGGATTAAGTACTTTCTTAGGTATTTCACCCTCTATTACACTCAGCAAGAATATCTCTGTTTTGGGGGGGAAATGACAGCCTTAACATCTTTTTAAATTCTGAATATATCATCTCCCAATATACTTTGGCTTTCTTACACCCCCACCACATGTGTAAGAAGGTCCCCTCCCTCTCTTCACACATCCAACATAGTATAGTTCCTTTTAAAATACATTTTTACAAGTTTACTCGGGGTGAGATACCATCTGTAGATCATTTTTTGTAGGTTCTCTTTTAGAGTACAGCATGCTGAGAAGTTTATCGTTGTTTTCCATAGCCTCTCACAGGATATGTTGGGTCCTAAATCAATTGCCCATTGAATCATGGATGTTTTTGTTGTTTCTTCCTTGGTCTCCTATTCTAATAAGATTTCGTAAATTTTGGAGACTAATTGTTCTTTATTTCCCATTAGTACTTTTTCAAGTTCTGAGCCTTGCTCAGAAAATCCTCTTCCTTTGTCTTTCTTAAAAATCTCATTTAACTGGTGATATTGGAACCAGTATTTAATCCAATTTTGTATGTCTTTTCTCTTTTTTAATTTTTATTCTCCTTCTTTAAATTCTATGATATCTTTGTAGGTACCCCGTTCTCCCTTTGTATTTGTTCTTTTATTGATAGTGCTTCCACAGGCGATAGCCAGCATGGCGTTTTCCTTTCTAAAGTGTCCTTATAACTTAACCAAACTGAATAAAGGCTCCTTCTTATTATATGGTTAAGGAACCCTAGGGTGTTAATTCTACAGGTACAAATTGAGAGAATGCTAGCACCATATAAGGAGGCCACCTACGCTTGAGAATAGCACTCAGCTTTTATTATTTTTAACATACATGTTTCTAGCCCTCAATGAATGAAGGTAGGCTTGGACAATGTATGCATGAACAATGCCTGCTGAAATCAGTGCTTTTGCTGAAAAGAGACATCAGTAGAAGTCTTAGTTCTGGTCCCAAGCCAGCAGTAGCAGAAATAAAGAAACTGTACACACATTTGTTTAGTTTGCATGCTTTAGAATTTTTTTTTGTTATACAATGTGTATAGAGCCTGAATTATGAGGAGCGGAAACACATCCTAAATAAAAGCCACATGCAAATGTTTCAAGTTTGTTCAGAATCAACAATATAGTGCTTCATGTAGTTGCTAAACAATCCTCTTTATAAATATCTGAAACTTGCTGTCATCCTTTCGGTTCAGTCAAATTTAGGTTTATTTATCTTTTTGAATATTTATAATCTGCACTTTCATAAAATATATCAAGGCGGCTTACAACATGCAAAATGCAATAAAGTTAGTCTGTAAAGATCCACAAAACATAACTAAAAGCATCAACAAATATTTAGCAGATTCCAGTTTGTTAAAAAGAAAAAACTGTATTGTGAAAGCTTGTGTAACCAACAAAGTTTTCAGCAGGCGCCTGAAGGGGGCGGGGCTGGCTTCCTGCTGAATCTCTACAGGCAGTGAGTTCCGCAGGGAGTTCCACACTAAACTCTCGGCTTCTAGAAGTGTCCCATCAGAGGAAGTGAGTGGTTGAGGTGGAATATATAGGGTCATGCTTTGGAACTGACTATGGGACCAAGTTCCCATAGGGAAGTTTTTAATGTTTGATGTATTATAGTATTTTAATTTTTTTTGGAAGCCGCTCAGAGTGGTTGGGGAAGCCCAGCCAGATGGGCGGGGTATAAATAATAAATTATTATTATTATTATTATTATTATTATTAGTTGTGTACGGCTTTGTTAATTAGCGCAAAATTTTTGAACCTGGCCCAGTTGCAAGTCTCTCAGCAGCAGAGTAACCTGTTGGCCAGGATCTGTTCCTGTGAGCAGCCTGGCCGCTGCACCGTGCACAAGTTGCAGGTTCCCAACCAGATACTGTACAAGGGCACCCTTCCCAAAGCTAAAAGTGGCCACCTCCTTCAGCCTCACCCCCACATCCCAAACCTACTCCCAAAATTTACGAAGGCATTACGCTAAGCGGCAATTTCTGCATGGTGGGTTAGGCCGCAACTCACAAATACATTTCGTAGGTAGATCACATTTTCGGATTTGCTGTGTTTCTGTAAGCCAGAGAACCTTTGGTGGCTTTTCCCACGTGGGAGTGCTAGAAATGAGATTGGCATTAACTTCCTTCATGATAAAGGCACACAGTTCTTCAAACTTATGCACTGTTGTACCTGTAATTAACCCTCAACACACACACCCCAACCATAGATTTTATTCTTCCATGATGGAAAGGCAACTACTTTTTCTTAGTTTTGTTTTATCTACACTTCCTGCAGTGGATAATGGAACCAAAACAGACAGTAGCAAGGACAAGAACAAACTTCCAGGCTAAGAGGTGTTTAATAAGATATACTTCACAAGTAACAATACTAACACACATCTCGTAGAACTCAGAATCCCAGAGCTGAAAGGGACCCAGAGGTCATCTATTTCAACCCCCTGCTGTTTTCAGCCGCAAGGACAAAGGCCTTCCAGCCCCATATTATAGGTTACAGGAGTCTCTTCTCTGCCTGCCATACTTCATACCCATTTATTCTGCATGTTTCTGCCCAGTATTGGATTCTGAAATGGGATGTTGCTCAACCAACTACAACAGTTTCCTAAGAATATTTTATCTCACTGTGCATCTGGCTCTACTTGTTATCAAACAGCTGCAACTGAAACACATTCAGCTACATCCACCAGCTGGACTGGGAGCTGGGGGAGGGAGGGAGGGAAGAAATGCAGGGCACATTTTGTTTGGTGCCTGTGCAAATGCAATTAGCAATGTGACATATATGTGCACTATAAAAAACAACAAATTAGCCCAGCGACGCGGACTTATAAAAAATATTGGGGGGGCCCGGGAAAGCTCATGAATAATAAATAAGCTCATGAATATGCAAATAAAGTGGCGCCGCCTCCTCGTGAGCGAATAGGGGAGAGCGTGCTGCGCCTATTAATCAGCTCCAAAGGAAATTGGGTGGAGCTTTTGCTCGGGAGGGAGGGCAGGAGGCATGCAGCCCGCCCCCCCTGTGCATTTTGGGCTGGGGGAGGGGCGGCGATGGCGCTCTGCTGGAGGGGCGCCGGAGATTATTGGGGGGGCGGAGCCCCCCCAAACGAATTTTTGAGGGGGCTCGGGCCCCCTCAAGCCCCATGGAGTCGGCGCCTATGAATTAGCCTAAGCCCCTCCCTCAGATATTTAACTCTGAGTGACCAAAGGGAGAGCGCTGACACCGGATGAGTTTTCCCAAACGGTAAAATATGGGAAAGGGTCTCACCAGGAAGAGATTGTGAAACAGGTTATGTACGAAGCAGAGGGGAAAACACGGTGGAATCTCATAGCAGAAAAGCAGGAGATATCGTGCTAATGGTTAAATTCTAAGGTAGCAAACCAGAAAAGTCCACATCAAGGTCCCAGTTTGGGCAGAAAGAAGCACACATACCAACGCAAGGATACTCCTGGACACCCATGTTTTAATCCCAGCTCCTGCAGAACTCAAACCATCTAACCAGCAAACAGTCTTTCTGGAATTGGCAGATGGCAAGATGGTTGGTGTGTGTGTGTGTGTGTGTGTGTGTGTGTGTGTGTGCGCGCGCACGCAGGGGACGAATACAGGCCACATCTTGCATGTGATCCATTGGGCTGTTAGATCTCTAGATCACTTGGGATTTATTTACTGATCGGTCCCAGCGCCTGCCAACCTAGCAGTTCGAAAGCACCCCCGGGTGCAAGTAGATAAATAGGGACCGCTTACTAGCGGGAAGGTAAACGGCGTTTCCGTGTGCGGCTCTGGCTCGCCAGATGCAGCTTCGTCACGCTGGCCACGTGACCCGGAAGTGTCTCTGGACAGCGCTGGCCCCCGGCCTCTTAAGTGAGATGGGTGCACAACCCTAGAGTCTGTCAAGACTGGCCCATACGGGCAGGGGTACCTTTACCTTTTATCAAGGTGGTTGTGGTGGGAGATGATGGATTTCCCACACCAAGGGGAAGAGAGCTGAGGAGCTCTGCCCCATCTGGTTGGCATGCAACACGGCTGCTCCAGCTGCTCAGACACAAACCGTTCCTTGTGCTGTTACAATTGTGCTGCAGCAGCATAAAATCAACACAATATACACAAAAAAGCCGACCAAGGGGACCAAGTGAGAGCAGGGATGGGGAGTTTCAGTGTCAAACACCTCAGTTGAGGGAAGATATAGATGACTCATTTCAAGGTCAAATAGCTTCACAGGGCTGCTTAAAATCACAGGTATTAAAAGACTGTGTTGAAAGAAAGAAAGAAAGAAAGAAAGAAAGAAAGAAAGAAAGGTTATGAGGCTCAGTAAGCTTACAGACAAACAGGAGACAAAACCAATTTATAACCCCTTTTTGTAGTGTTCTTCAGGGTGAGTCAACTGAACTAAAAATGCCGCTGATCCAGTGGAAGTCCAAGGACACCGTCTTAGACTTCAAAAACCAGGATAGCTGATGAGCTAACGAAAAGAAATGAAGAATAACAATGTGCTATACTTCTGTGGCTGCACCTTTGATGCAAGGAGGGGGAGATCACAAATTAATACAGTGGTACCTCGGGTTACAGATGCTTCAGGTTACAGATGCTTCAGGTTACAGACTCCGCTAAACCAGAAATAGTACCTCAGGTTAAGAACTTTGCTTCAGGATGAGAACAGAAATCGTGCTCCAGCAGCACGGCGGCAGCAGGAGGCCCCATTAGCTAAAGTGGTACCTCAGGTTAAGAACAGTTTCAGGTTAAGAACAGACCTCCAGAACGAATTAAGTCCTTAACCCGAGGTACCACTGTACCTCATCAAAAACAGCTGCCAGGAAGAAGGGTTCTAGTATAGCACTGCTATGTGCAGGGATGTTTTAAGGCAGGGAAGCATTTGATCAGGGATTCCCCCATCTTGTAGTGGCATTGTCTCATGACAGCAGCATCACATGCTTTTTCTGGAATAACTTCTGCATCTTCCTGTACATGCCATATTATTAACCTGGCACCACATTAAAACACACTGGAACAAATGTTCTCTGTTATGCAGAGGCATGGCAATGTAGTGTTTACAAAAAGCAGCCGTAGTGTCAATGCTCTTGCCCAACAACTGTTCCTAGTTACATGATTCAGCGCACAGGTCAGACCACCTTTCAAAGTGCAAAGAGAAAGCACCGTTTCAAAGCTTGTTGAGTTACAGACCTCTTGCCACTAGCCATTAAGAGAGTTCACACATGGCGGTGGCTTTCTGTGACATGCATTATAATAAAAAGACTGAGCTGAACTCCATTTTAGAGTAACAGACCAAGCTTGGGCAGAGGTCAAAAGCAAGACTGCTGTTTGGTAAATCTTGTTAACTTTCTGGCACTGAAGAAACACTTCAGATGGAGGAGCATGTTATGGTAAACAGAAAAAACAGTGTTAGAAACTGGGATAGAAAAGCTAGGAGCCAAATGGCTTCTGGGACCTGGGTTGTGGGCGCCAAAACAGAATGTCTAGTCACCATTTTATTTGGGGGTGTCCCAACAACATTTATTATTTTGATAAGCATGAATACGCAATTCACATAAGTGACACATTGTTAATATCACATTTTTAGCAGAAATTGTTAATACATGTTCAATTTGGTGTTGACAATAAAAATGCTGGTATCATACTTCAGTTTTAAAAAAACCTCTGCTCTTTATTCTTCAAACTCCTTAACATATTGTATATCCTTAACCTATACTTTGAGGCTTCAAAGCACATGCATTTCATTAATCCTTGAGTGTCAGCAAAAAAAAAATGGCACCCAGACCTTTTGAGGAGCTCGCAAATGGAGAACCTTTAGGCACAAAATGCGCCCTGCTAATTTGGAACCCTGCGAAAAAGGGCAGGCAGATCTCTTAGGGTCAAAAGGTGCTACTAGTTATGGCTGCAATCCTAAACCCAATTACTAGGAAGTAAGATCAACTGAATAGGGTAAAATTTAGTTCCGAATACAAAGAAACATAGGAAGCTACTTTACACTGATTCAGATCATTGGTTTATCTAGTTCAGAATTTCAACACACTGACTGGCAGCAAAATTCTAGGATTTCATCCAGGCTCTTTCCCAGCCTGACCTGGGGATGCCAGGGACTGAAGGAGCGCAGCAGGAACTTGCGCTGCGCTCCGAAGGCTTCAGGGATAGCTGCGCGCAGCCCCTCCGTCAGGGAGCGGCTGCACACGGCTATGGCTTCTTTAGCCCCGTGCAGCCTCTCCCGGCTGGAGAGGTTGCGTGCGGCTAAAGAGGAAGCCAAGACAGCAAGCGGGATCCATCC
Source organism: Podarcis raffonei (assembly GCF_027172205.1). Classification (NCBI taxonomy): domain Eukaryota; kingdom Metazoa; phylum Chordata; class Lepidosauria; order Squamata; family Lacertidae; genus Podarcis; species Podarcis raffonei. The sequence continues at coordinate 5,709,135 of NC_070604.1, forward strand.
TGCTCGCTGTCTTGGCTTGTGCCATAGCCGCGCGCAACCCCTCCGTCAGGGAGACGCTGCATGGGGCCAAAGAGGAAGCCAAGACAGCGAGTAGGATCCATCCCACGATTTTTTCCCCTTGATTTTCCCCTCGAAAAACTAGGTGCACCCTATGGTCCGGTGCGCCTTATGGAGCGAAAAATACAGTATGTTAAATACATTTCAATAGTTATCTTAGGTGTCACTGGGAGTGCTGGGGAGAAGGGCTGGTGGGATATCCTCTTTACCTTTTCTGGAAGCCTTACTACACTTTTATTTGAATTTCCAGAGGGGGAGCCATGTTGGTCCATTGCAGAAGACTTTTCAAGTCACCCTGTGGAGAACTTCCTCACACACAAGAGGCCTGGGCTCTCTGAAGTCCAGGGACTTCAAACTGGGACGTCAAATTGTCCAGTAAGCTGACATCATTGTGACATCTGGAGACTGACAGATCAGCAGCTCCATCCACCTGTCAAATTTGGCCTAGGTCTGGCCCATGGAGGTGGGGAACTTTTTTATCTCCTAGGCTTAGGCCTAAAGCGCACCCCCCTCACCTTGTTCCAGAGACTATACATGAACCACCCACCTCAGAATCTAGCAGTGAAAGCCAAGCATTTGAGCACTAATTGGCACACTTTCAAAAACTGATTCTAATTAGCCAGTTCATTCATGAAAAATCTGCTAGTTGATTTCCCCCCCACTTCAGTTTGCTGTTTACAAAATGGCTCACATGTCTAGATGATTAGATCACAACCCACTTGTGTACAAAGAGATATGTTTAACTTGCTAAATAAAGCCATAGCCTCCTGAATAGAGAATGCAATATTGTAAGAGGGCTAAAAGGTGCCTAACTGAAATCTACAGACCCGGAAGTCCACATATGAAGAATTCTGAAATTAAATATTGGCAGACAATACTCATTCAGCATCCATACTTACTGTGTTTTGAATGTGTCTTACATGACATAGGATGGACATGAAGCAGTGGCCGTTACTATTTTTACTGACAGGTACTGAAAGCTGCTGAGGAAGGCATAATCTTCTGCCACCATTGCATCTTCAGAAATGTGCAGTGGAATTTAGGCTTTCAATTGCTTTTTTGGCTGATAGGTTTATCTTTCTTTTCAAATGCTCTGCCATTACAGTATGTTCTTTAGTTGCAGTATACAAAACTTCGAGATTGTATCTTTAGAGCAAGAAGCGCATGTGAGCCTCAGTCTGTGCACTTCTCCTCCTCTCTGGCATAGCTGCAAGGGGACCAGGATATTTCACTTCCCATTTTTTGTTAACCACAGTTCAGTGTTACGTCTGAACCATAAACTTTACTATGGTTTATTAATAAAAAAACAGCTTAATCCAAGGTCTGAAACTGGCTGTGTGTGTGTGTGTGTGTGTGTAAACTATAGTTAATTCTAGCCACAGTTTGTCCAGGTGTGGAAAACACTTAACTAAGGTTACTCAGGAACAGAAGTGAGACAATAAACCATAGCATGTCACTGCATAACAGAAACAATAAACCACAGCATACCATTGCATCAAAATACAACCTGCATTGCTAAAGGAAGTTTGAATCTCACCATTTATTAGATTACCATAGGCAAGCTACTCTATCTTAGCTTCAACATCTCCCTCCCTCCCCAAGCTCTACAGCAAAGAAACTATATGGTTCTGCTGTAGGTAAAAGGTAAAGGTAAAGGACCTCTGGACAGATAAGTCCAGTCAAAGGTGACTATAGGATGCGGTGCTCATCTCGCTTCAGGCTGAGGAAGCCGGCGTTTGTCTGCAGACAGTTTTCCGGGCCATGTGGCCAGCATGACTAAACTGCTTCTGGTGCAACGGGACACTGTGATGGAAGGCAGAGTGCACAGAAACACTGTTTATCTTCCCGTTGCAGTGGTACCTATTTATCTAATTGCACTGGCGTGCTTTCGAACTGCTAGGTTGGCAGGAGCTGGGACCGAGCAACAGGAGCTCACCCCATCGCGTGGATTCGAACCGCCGACCTTCTGATCGGCAAGCCCAGGAGGCTCAGTGGTTTAGACCACAGCGAAATAAATAATAGCATGCTGGTCTAATTTAGTAGGCAGTTTAAAATGATCGTATTTGATTGCTTTAAAACTCTATAAATGTTCTAAAACTCTATAAATGCTCATGATTAATTAGCAGATAAGAAGAATACAGACTAAAGAAGCTAGGTACGCAGGGAAGGGGACTAAATAGGAGAAATACACACATAGTTTGCAATTGCCTACCATATTTGAGAAGGATTGAATGCAAGGGAGGGAGGAAACGGTTCCTAACCTCAAAGTCCATTCTGCAATGGAATAGCAAGGGATGCTGTGGGGAATCTACTTCCTTGCAAATTTTCAAGGCTGGACCAGTGAGCACAATAATGCTTTAGGTATGAGCTTCAGGAAAGGCTTTTTAATTACCGTATTTTTCGCTCTATAACACGCACCCGACCATAACACGCACGTAGTTTTTAGAGGAGGAAAATCCTTAGGCATGCCACCCATAGGCATTCCCTCCATAACACGCACAGATATTTCCCCTTACTTTTTAGGAGGAAAAAAGTGAGTGTTATGTTGCAAAAAATACGGTAGATATTGCTAGACTGAGATATTTTGACACCTGCCCTTTTGTTGGAACTGGGGAAAACTTCAAAATGCTACTTTAACATACAGGCCTTAGAACAACGAGAGACTTGCATACGAAGTCAAAGCACTGCGGCCTGCTCCAGTTAAATGCAGAGCAGACTCTCTGCACCTCCGACAATGAAGTCAAGAACACAAAGCCATGTATTATTGCCTCTTGTCTCAGGCTGCAGTTCCCTTCTGCACGCAGCAGGCAAACACTTCAAGGACCTGGGCTACGATTTATTGTTGCTAACAAGAGAGCACCCTTGTACAATGGCAAAACAAAGAACCAGCTGGGACCCAGAATTTATTCCCCCACCTTAGCTGACAAAAGTACAAGAGCTGTTCTTCAAATCACACACAAAGCTAAAGAAGTTTGTTGAATTTAGCTCCTTTATCAACTTTAATTATGTTGATTTGCAGCATCTAAAATGTCTGACTAGGTGTCGCTTAATCTGCTAGACAGACTAAAATCACATAGCCAAAGCTGTCTCTTTTCCACCGTCCTCTCTGCCGCATCCATTTCTGCATTTGAAAGTCTCACTACAGTTCTCCTGCTTGCCAGCTTGCAAGCTGATGAAACACCATGCCTAGAAACAGCTGCTTGAATCTATGTCAAACTGCATCTGGCACCCATCTATCTTCCAACCAGCTATATTCACTTCTGAAATCATACCAGAGCAGATCGCATAGTCCCACCCCTCGCCCCCTTGAGCCACAGAAACATACCAGGCCTTTGTCTTGTCATTAGACCTATTGAAGCAATTTATTTGCTGATTTGCCTTGTGTTTTAATAATAATAATTTTGTATTTATACCCCGCCCTCCCCAGCCAAGGCCGAGCTCAGAGCGGCTTACAAGCAATAATAAAAACAAGATGAATGATTACAACTTAAAAACAAAAATAAAATACAACATTAATGGAACATTAAAATATTAAAATGTAGCCTCATTGCAGGAGGAGAAGGAAAAGAAAAAAGGAAGAGAGGGAGGGAGGGAATCAAATTGGCTCCAAGCCAAAGGCCAGGCGGAACAACTCTGTCTTACAGGCCCTGCGGAAAGAAATCAGATCCTGCAGAGCCCCGGTCTCATGAGGCAGAGCGTTCCACCAGACCGGAGCCAGAGTTGAAAAGGCCCTGGCTCTGGTTGAGGCCAATCTAACTTCCTTAGGGCCTGGGACCACTAGGGTGTTGCTATCTATGGACCTTGAGGCTCTCCGTGGGGCACACCAGGAGAGGCGGTCCCGTAGGTACGAGGGTCCCAAGGGCTTTAAAGGTCAAAAGCAGCACCTTAAATCTGACCCTGTACTCCACCGGGAGCCAGTGCAGCTTGAAAAGCACTGGGTGAATATGCTCCCATGGCAAAGACCCCGTGAGGAGCCTCGCTGCAGCATTCTGTACCCGCTGGAGTTTCTGGGACAGCTTCAAGGGCAGCCCCGCGTAGAGTGAATTACAGTAGTCAAGCCTGGAGATGACCGTCGCATGGATCACTGTGGCCAGGTCGGGGCGGGAAAGGTAAGGGACCAACTGCTTGATGCGGCGAAGGTGGAAAAATGTCGCCTTGGCTGTTGCTGTAACTTGCGCCTCCATGGAAAGGGAGGCGTCAAGGATTACACCCAAACTCTTAACGGAAGGCAATGGCACTAATTGGGCCCCCGCAAGAGAAGAGAGTTGGTCCAGGTGGGAGTTTTACAGGCAGAGATCTACAACGGAAGGGATGAATTGAAATATATATCTGGCAGCATGTGCTGGGTGAAGGGGAATAACCCACTTACAAATAAAAGTCCCACCAAGTTCTCCCAAGCTCTCATTAAATCCAGTTTTTGGCTTAAACAGAATGTTTAGGGGTTTTCCAATGGAGACTTTCTGGTGCCTGCAACTCTCAGGCAGGGAGGGGAGTCTCCTGTACAATTCTCAAATTGTTGTCATGGCCATTAACTATACTGTGGTAGAAAATACCCAACAGGGCTGAAGGTTTGCTATGTGCTGGCTCCAGAGAGGTATTAACAAAAAGTCCCCAAAGGCCTCACGCTATATAAATAATTTACTATTGTCCAAATATGAAACTTAAAAGATTAAGTCAACGGCATTAAAATCTACACTCTAGGCACACATTTTTATTTAAAATTAAATCCATTTAACATTTAATCCATCACATTAAACAGGCCGGATCCTTCCAAAAGCATTTGGGAAAGCTAAATTCCATCTCCCCTAGAAAAAAAGTGAACAGCAGCACAGTTAGACTCTGTGTTTTGCTACTGTTTTCACACAAGGGCAGTGGTACATGAGTCAGTAGTATAACAAAACCTTTTGGGAAGGAACGGCAGCGCATGGATAATGTGCTCATTATCTGGGAACTGGAACTGCATAGAGCAACCTAGTGTTCTAACTTTCTCAGGGAATTGTGGTTTCTCTGCGTTAAGGCAGAACAAGTCAGCCACAATAAATCCCTCAAATCAGTATTCCCCAATTTTCTCATCACTGAGGTATACTTTTTTTGCCCACATTAAAATTGGAGGCACTCTTCATCCAGACAATCCATAAGTTTAAGAGCGTATGGAAGAGTAAGAGGCCAAGAGGAACTCTGGTTCTTGTGTTTTGGTGTAAGCCACTGTTCTGAGCATGCTGCTTCAAGGGAATGCCCCACTCAAGCAGAGACTCAGCAGTTGCCCCCTGGGCCAGTTTTGACTCCTGCCAACACTATCTAGGCTTGGCTGAAATGATGCCATTTCTCCCCAAATCACAGACAGCAGCCTTTGTTTGCTAAAGGTGAACTACCCAGCTTTTTGTTTCTCATCAGAGGTCTGTACGGAAGATGCCAATAGCAGGGGTGGTCTGGGCAGTGAGTGGGCAGATAGATGCTTAGGAGGAACTGGGCTGGGGCCACAGTGTGCAAAGGACAGAGAGCTGATCCAAGCTGATTTTCAGCTAGCCAGCATGCTGTTATCAAAGTGAACCATTCACAGTGGGATCAGGTGTTAAACAGGGTTGTGTCATTGCCCCAACTCTATTCATTATTTTCATTGCCATGATCCTACACTTTGTCAAAGGGAAACTTCCCTCCAGAGTAGAAATCACATATCGAACAGATGGAAACCTCTTTAATCTGAGTAGGCTGAAAGCAAAGAGTAACTTCCGTTATAGAGCTTCAGTATGCTGATGACAACGTAGTCTGTGCTCACTCAGAGGATGACCTCCAAACCATCCTAAATATCTTTGCAGAAGCTTATGAAAAGCTTGGCCTATCGCTCAACATCCAAAAAACCAAAGTGCTGCACCAACAAGCATAAAACAACCCCTCTCCAGTGCCACAAAACCAACTCAATGGTGTAATGTTGGGAAATGTTGGTCACTTCTCCTACCTGGACAGTTATCTCTCCACAAGGGCTGACATTGATGCTGAAATCCAGCATCACCTGAGCTCTTTGAGTGTAGCTTTCTCCTGATTGAAGTGCAGAGTCTTTGAGGACTGGGACATTTGCAGGCCCTACACCTGTGCAAATCTGGTTAAGATATGTCTTCCCATTCTTCTGGATTTCCTTAGAGCAGGTATCTATGGATCTCCGTTGGCTCCTTCTTTCTAGAGCGCTTACTAGATATGTCTTAGGTCCAGGCTACATAAATCATGGATCATGTGCTATTATTGTGTCTGGACTGTACCACTTTAGACTGTTGGAGTCGTAGCAGCATATCTGCCCATCCCACAACCCAACATATAGAAAAATTGGCACATTTCAGAGAGTAGAATTGTTCTCCCCAATATATTACTTCTGTGTGCAAGGAGATATTTTATTTGGGAGACCATATACACAGCTGATATGCCTATTTTCATCATAGAAATGTTGGAGGGTATGATACAGTCATGTGACTGTAAATGCAAGATCACATGACAGGTACAGTGCAGGAACAGTTTTAATACGAGGTCTGCAATAATGTCTGTTATTTCAGAGCATTCTGGCTCCATAGAGGAAATGTTCCTGCTTATGTATGGCTCTATAGATCCTATAATCTCTGAAGCTCCTACCAACTTCCGTTTCTTCTGAAGTTGATCAGACAATCTCATGCATGACCTGAGCATTCTCCGGACTGTGTCTTTGTTCTGCCATTTTATATGCACGTGTGAATTGTCCGTCTATCTCCCATTTGGACAGGGCTTTTACCCACCTCTTCTCTTGTGGCACAAAGCCCCATGTGCAGTGGAGGGGAGGCGTGTGCAGAGGGTATGCCAAACTAGGTGGCATTAAAAGGCAAGAATGGCCTGCCTAATTTGATGTGTAAGGAAAGGGATTTGGAGGAGAGGAGCTATGTGCAAATACACAAGCAGGACTCCGTGATGATTTGTGCAGCAGCTCTTTGGGAGGATTAAACAGCAACAGAGGGGAAAGGTCAGGAGGCCCACGGTAGGGAATGTGAGAGATAACCGAGGCTCAAGCAAGGCCTGTCAGCAGAAGGCACAGTGGAGAAAAGAAGGGCACAGAATATCAGGGCTACAACCCAAGATGAGGCAAGACGTGCCTGAACTTTCTTTGCCAGTGCTTCCAACTTCTGAACTCTGGGCTCTATTCTCTTACCTGTCCTAGCTCCCAGGTCCTCTATCTACCCCATGACCATCCCAACTCCAGGTATATTCACATTAGTGGCCTGAAACGCAGTGAGGCCATTTCACGCCACGTGGCCTTCTTGGCTTCCTTGCCCATGCAACCCCCCCTAGAAACCCCACTCATTCACTGGTCATGCATTCTGCATGTGAGTGAGGTGGCTGTTAGGGTATGTTCAGATTGCTACTTACTCCTCATCCAGGTTTCTAATTAGACTAAAACCAGTTTGCGAGGAAAAAATGTGCCAAACAACAATACAGTGGTACCTTGGTTTGAGAACAGCTTAGTTTCTGAACAACTTGGATTAAGAATGCTGCAAACCTGGAAGTAGGTGTTTTGGTTTGTGAACTTTGCCTTGGAAGCAGAACATGTTTCGCTTCCTGTTGATTGTGTTCCATTTGTAAATTGAGTCCCCTGCTGCTATGGGAAAGCACGCCTTGGTTTAAGAACGCTTTGGTTTAAGAACGGACTTCCGGAACAGATTAAATTTAATAAATTCATAAACTAAGGTATCAGTGTACTTGCCAAGAAATGACAGAATCGCTAAAATAATAATAATAATAATAATAATAATAATAATAATAATAATAATATATTATTTATACCCCGCCCGTCTGGCTGGGTTTCCCCAGCCACTCTGGGTGGCTTCCAGCAAAAGATTAATTAATCAAATATTAAAAACTTCCCTAAACAGGGCTGCCTTCAGATGTCTTCTAAAAATCAAACAGTTGTTTATTTCTTTGACATCTGATGGGAGGGCATACCACAGGATGGACGCCACTACCAGAAGGCCCTCTGCCTGGTTCCCTGTAACTTCGCTTCTCGCAATGAGGGATCCACCAGAAGGCCCTTGGCCCTGGACCTCAGTGTCTGGGCAAAACAATTGGGGTGGAGATGCTCCTTCAGGTATACTGAATTGTATGGATTGTGGCATATAAGAAGCATGGAGAACAACCACCGACAGACTGAAAGACAAGCCAAGGAACACGGGAGAAACTGAACTGGTTGGGATCTGAAATGCCATCCACCCACCCACACACACCCCATGCAGGCAAAAGTTACAGCACAAACTGCCACTGAACATGATATCTTTGTGCTTAACAGATGTTTCCTTTTGCTGTGTCTCATTGAAATACTTCAGTGCCCCCAAAAGGGTGTGTTTCAATCTTTCTCTCTATGCAACGCACTATTTGGTGCATTTAACTGAACACGCTGCTGGAGAGACAAGCCGTTTTGCAGCCAAACCTGCATGTCCTTACAAAGTACTTAACCAACAATGTGATCCTAATGCATGCTTACTCAGAAGTAAGTTCTACTGTGTACAACTGAGCATATTCCTTGGCAAATGTGCTCAAGACTAGAGCCCAAGTTTCTCTGTCCTGAGGGCAAAAATGATGAATGGCGTCCTGTGAAAAATAAAATCTGGCCTGCCTCAGTTCTAATGGCTGCTGAAGTCTGGAGTCAGCCATGCTCTGCCATGCTTTCCAGGTCTCCTATGAAACTGAAAGGCTGGCATGTATGGAAAATATTATGTTTGCATAGATGGGCTTTTCCAGACTGCTAACTGAAGGAGAGGAACCGAAAAAGATGAAACCTCTTGTTATTAAAAATGCTGGCATAAATAGATGAAGCAGCGGCTCCAAACTGGCAATAACAATAATTATGAATGTGTATCTTATGTACGTGGGACATGGGTCGTGCTGTGGGTTAAACCACTGAGCCTAGGGCTTGCCGATCAGAAGGTCAGCGGTTCGAATCCCCGCAACGGGGTGAGCTCCCGTTGCTCGGTCCCAGCTCCTGCCAACCTAGCAGTTCGAAAGCACGTCAAAGTTCAAGTAGATAAAAAGGTACCGCTCTGGCGGGAAGGTAAACGGCGTTTCCGTGTGCTGCTCTGGTTTGCCAGAAGTGGCTTAGTCATGCTGGCCACATGACCCAGAAGCTGTATGCGGGCTCCCTCAGCCAGTAAAGCAAGATGAGCGCCACAACCCCAGAGCATAGCTGTCAACTTACAGATTTGAAAATAAGGGACCAGCAGCCTTGAAAATAAGGGACCAGCAGCCAGAATAAGGGACCTGCAGCCTCACCTGTTCCAGGCACTCCAGTCTTCCTGTCCTCCTGCAGTCTGGTCAAACTCATGCTGGGTAGCTTCGAGAACACTGTCCAACCAACTTTGTAACCAGAGGTTCAACTGAATAGAATCTGAATCACATGCACCACAAGGCCTATGCAGCCTCAACTTAAGATGGCTCCCCGGCCTGGCTTTGCACTGCAAAGTTTGCAGCAGCACGTGCAACAAAATGGCGTCCAGCAAAAACCCCCTCAGCTTGCATTAACTAGCCACACACAAGGCATGCAAGCTCCACCCCCAGTCGTTCTTATACTTCTTATTGGGTGAGCAACACAGCCAAGCAACACAGTTGGAGCCTCCCTCCTCCCTGGCCGGCAGGGAGGGAGGGAGAGGAGCTGCTTCCTTTGAAATTTAAGGGACATCATTTAAGGGACATTTAAGGGACATCCATCAATAAGGGACAGCAGCGGGACATGGCGCTGGAATAAGGGACTGTCCCTTCAAATAAGGGACACTTGACAGCTATGACCCCAGAGTCTGCGACTGGACCTAACGGTCAGGGGTCCCTTGACCTTTACCTATCTTCTAGATCACGAGTAGCCAACGTGGTCCCCTCCAGGTGGTCCCCTCCAGACGCCCTGGGCCACAACTCCCATCAACCTGAGGCAACATGACCAAAGGCCAGGGATGATTGAGTTGCAGTCCAAAATGTCTGGAGGGGAGCATGCTGGGCAGCCCATTCTAGATAATTAAAAACTACAATAGTAAAGCCACACTTCAGAAGATTCAAAACCCCTAACTTGAATAGGTGCAGAATACAATGTACAAAAATGGGAGCTTATATTTCACCATCTTGACCAATCTGGCCATCAAACCTTAACAAAAGACAGCAAAAACACATTCACATTCTCTAATGTGGAATTTCTGCTTAAATGCATTTATCCATATTATTTCAAAATCTAGGTTTCTTTGAAAGTATTCAATGTGTTCCTCCTTTTTAATTTCTTTTGATTACTCTGCAGACAAGGAAAAACAGAGAAGTCTGTCAAGACCTTAATCTAAAAGTGACACACTGTATGTTGTTCAGCTGCTATAGAACTACTCTCTCTAATGCAATGTTCACTGTCAAACTGAGAACACCGTCAGAAGCTTATGTTGCGTGTTTACACTCACTAAATTATCCTATCTTAGATTGTGAGGCTGCAAACTGCTGCCTGCCTGCCCCCCCCCTTTTAGGTAGCACACTAAATAATAAATACCATTGAACGCTATGATGTTTCAGTGTCATCAATGTAGGACAGAAATCAGAAGGGAGTCATATTTAATTGGCACCATGTGGCCAGTTTCTAGGTATTATGTTTAAATTCGAAATGTGGAAAAATGGAAGACTCATACGCATCATATATGGTTTCAAGCATCTTATGTTAAACAGTCCATGAGATTTTCCTTCAGTGTAATTTGCCTATATTGTGGGGGATAGCTGGAAGGGAAGATACAGTAGTGCTGCTGTTGAGACAAGTCCTTTGCACACAACATGCAAAGAAAGGAATAAAAAGGTAAAGGACCCCTGACAATTAAGTTCAGTCACAGACAACTCTGGGGTTGCAGCGCTCATCTCGCTTTATTGGCCGAGGGAGCTGGCGTACAGCTTCTGGGTCATGTGTCCAGTATGACTAAGCCGCTTCTGGAGAAACCAGAGCAGCACATGGAAATGCTGTTTACCTTCCCACCGGAGTGGTACCTATTGATCTACTCGCACTTTGACGTGCTTTCAAACTGCTAGGTTGGCAGGAGCTGGGACTGAACAACAGGAGCTCACCCCGTCACAGGGAATAAAGGTTGTTAACTTAAAGAAAAAATACACAAGCCTTTTTGAGTTAAACAGGAATCATGTGTAACCTGAATGCTTTCAAGATTTAACATAAAGTTGGTTTGGTAGGTGGGTATTTTATTTTTTGTTTTTAAAAAGCATCTCTCTGGGGTTTGGTACAGAGATGCAACCTCAATTTATCCTCAGCTCTCTTCAGGCATCGCTTGTCGTTAGCAGCACATTACAAGATCGTAATACTACAAAACCAAAACACCAAACTGGCTTGCAAATTTCACTTGGTTCAGCTAATTAAAGTTTCACTTGGTTCAGCTAATTAAAGTGCAAATCCTGGAGCTACTTATAGACATACAGTCAACTAGTGGCACAATTCTGCCAATAATGTATATAGTAATAGTGTCATCGCACAGTTGAAACAAGCAAATTGTTCTACAGTTAGTTAACTACTGGAAGCGCAAAGTCTTGTAAGTGGTTCTTCACATGGCCATATATAGAGGCAGGAGTCATACGTAAGTAGTAGTCGCAGACGAGCACCTCCTCACATTACAAGATCAGCTTTTTAAAAAAATCTTCCCATGTTGTACTTCTATGAACCTTGATATCAGCCCCAACCAAACAGTTCATACAAAACAACTTTTTGAGAGTCTGTTCAAGTGTCATTGGGTGCCATTTCACTTTGAACCATAACTGCTGGTATGTGTAGTTTTGTCAGGATGGTGTCTTCTTCTTTGGTAATCACTCATCGATGTTGGCCCTTCTGGAAAGATAACTGCCCAGGTAGGAAAAGTGGTCAACCTTTTCCAACATTACACCATTAAGTTGGATTTGTGGCACTACAGAGGGGTTGTTTAGTGCTTGTTGGTGCAACACTTCAGATTTTTTGATGTTGACCGATAGGCCAAGCTTTTCATAAACTTCTGCAAAGGATGGTTTGGAGGTCATCCTCTGAGTGTGTGTGTTTCCTTTCGACAATGTGCAGGATCATGGCAATGAAGATAATAAACAGAGTTGGGGCGATAATACATCCCTGTTTGACAGCTAATCCCACTGTGAATGGTTCACTTTGAGAGCCATTGTTGTTTTTTTTAAAAGATATTTATTAGAGTTTTACAAAATGAAAAAAGAAAAAATACAAATAAAAAACAATTCCATCTTTCCATCACATTCTTTCATTTGCTTGATTCCCGAACCTCCTCAAACCTCCCTTTTTGTATTCCAATTTAATTTGTTAGTTCAGCAAATCCTTCTCCTCTTTACGTATCCTAATCTTTAATCTTAAAATAATGTAACATTAAATTTTTGTCTATTAATAATCCAATATTTTCATACTCCTTGTAGCATTGTAGCTAAAAACCATATAACTTTTCACCCAACATCCTTCTAACATTCATTAATTTTACAATATTTCAGTAAGTAGTCTTTAAATTTCTTCCAATCTTCTTCCACCGACTCTTCTCCCTGGTCTCGGATTCTGCCGGTCATTTCTGCCAATTCCATGTAGTCCATCACCTTCATCTGCCATTCTTCCAGAGTGGGTAGATCTTGAGTCTTCCAATACTTTGCAATAAGTATTCTTGCTGCTGTCGTAGCATACATAAAGAAAGTTCTATCCTTCTTTGGCACCAATTGGCTGACAATGCCCAGAAGAAAGGCCTCTGGTTTCTTCAGGAAGGTATACTTAAATACCTTTTTCATTTCATTATAGGTCATTTCCCAGAAAGCCTTAATTCTTGGGCACGTCCACCAAAGGTGAAAGAATGTACCTCACTTTGAGAGCCATTGTTATCCACGATCTGCTGTCATATTATCATGGAGAAGCCAAAGGATGTTCACAAATTTATCTGGGCGGCCAATTTTCAGAGCGTCAGACTAGGACTTAGAAGAACAAGATTCAAATCCTCCCTTTGTCATGAAGCACTGCTGGATGGACTTGGTGTTGGGCCTCTCACTATCTCGCTGCTTAACCTACTTCGGGTTGAGGACAAAAGGAGGTGTCCATTGCCCTGAGCTCCTTTCAATGAGAGCCCAATATAAGTGAAATAATAAATGTATTGCAGGACCAACTGTTCACCCAGTGAACTTCATGGCCGGGTGGGGCTTTGAACCCTGGTCTCCTAGGGCCTAGACCAACACTTTAACTGCTACACCACACTGGATGAACCTTAACACCCCCTTCCAACAATAACATTCCATCACATTGTGCGCCCCTCTCCACCCAAACCTTTATTCATACCCTTTAAAAAAAGTCTCTGCTTTCCCTTAAAAAACAGAACACCTCTCTGCAGACTTTGTGACCCCTTCTCACCAGCAATTGGACAAGAACCAGATCAGTGGCTCTCAGACTTTTTATTCCGGGCCACACTCTCAGAATAAAGATATGCTTGCACCACACCACATTTTTTATTGATAAGCAATACACTGGAAAACAACTAAGATTGTCCTCAGTATCACTTGATTCCCTTGCTTTCATTTTGAAAAGCTATCTACCCATACTCTGCAAATAATTTATATATATATATATATATATATATATATATATATATATATATACACACACACACACACACACACATACACACACACACACACAATACTATAATATACTACACTGAAATGTTTAAATGACCTCGAATCTTCCCACCACCTTTGCCATCCTCTCCTGCCACACACTTTGAGAATCACTGAACCAGATGGCACACCCCTGGCACAGAACTTGGATTAGTTACTTTACAGTTGGGATGGGGTGTGTGTGGAGGCTGCTGAACAAAAATGACTAGAAGGACATCACATAAGCAAAGCAAGAGTGTGAGTAGTCCTCTTCCTCCCTCCCCATACCATATTTCACAATGCAACTGCCAGTGAAATCCATGCCTTAAAAACCAAGCCCACAATGTAATAAGATACAGATGTGGAACTCTTGTTTTGTTAAGATCTAGTACTGCTGTGCCTTCTGTCACCCCAGCGGCACATCTCAGAATACACATACTAGCGTCTGTGAAGAACACGGAACTATTCTAGCAATTTAACAGTTGATGGCACAAAGCAGAGATCAACTTGAATATTCCCACTTTCTGCTGAACAATACAGCCAAAACGATTTCAGGTGCTCCAGGTATTATGCTCCTCTTAGCACTTTCCACCCTCCCTCCACTTCTAGGCTAGAAACATTACTGGGAAACTAGACAAAAATCCACACTCACCTTCTTCTTAGGCAGGAAGAACCAGATGCACAAATATAGGATGGGGGACACCTGGCTTACTAGCAATACATGTGAAAAGAGTCTAGGGACCTTGGTGGACCACAAGCTTAACATGAGTCAACAGTGTGATGCAGAAGCAAAAAAAGCTAATGCTATTCTAGGCTGCATCCACAGAAGTATAGTGTATGATGTCCAGATCAAGGGTAGTAATAGTACCACCCTATTCTGCCTTAGTCAGACCACACCTGGAATACTGTGTCCAATTCTGGGCATCACAATTTAAGAAGGATGCTGACAAGCTGGAACGTGCGCAGAGGAGGGCAACTAAGATGATCAAGGGTCTGGAAACTAAGCCTTATGAGGAACGCTTAAAGGAGCTGGATATGCTTAGCCTGGAAAAGAGGAGATTGAGAGGAGATATGATAGGCACCTTCAAATATCTTAAGGGCTATCATATGGAGGAGGGAACATGCTGGTTTTCTCCTGCTCTAGAGGGTAGGACTCGAACAGATGGCTTCAAATTGCAAGAAAGGAGATTCCGACTAAGCATTTGGGAAAACTTTCTGACAGTAAGAGCTGTTCAAAAGTGGAATAGACTCCTACGAGAGGTGCTGGACTCTCTTTCCTTGAAGGGTTTTAAACAGAGGTTGGACGGCCATCTGTCATGGATGCTTTAGCTGAGATTCCTGCACTGCAGAAGGTTGGACTAGATGACCCTTGAGGTCCCGTCCAACTCAAAAATTCTATGATTCTACAAATATATGACATTGTGCTTCTCCTCCGAATGCCAAGCAGATTGTGTGTGCTTTCTCGTTTCTAGTACAGTGGTACCTCGGGTTACTTACGCTTCAGGTTACAGATGCTTCAGGTTACAGACTCCACTAACCCAGAAATAGTACCTCAGGTTAAGAACTTTGCTTCAGGATGAGAACAGAAGTCGTGTTCTGGCGGCGCGGTGGCAACAGGAGGCCCCATTAGCTAAAGTGGTGCTTCAGGTTAAGAACTGTTTCAGGTTAAGAACGGACCTCTGGAACGAATTAAGTACTTAACCCGAGGTACCACTGTACAGTCAAACCTCGGTTGTCGAACATAATCTGTTCTGGAAGTCTGTTTGGCTTCTGAAATGTTTGACAACCAAGGTGCGGCTTCTGATTGGCTGCAGGAGCTTCCTGCACTCAAGCGGAAGCTGCGTCGGACATTCAACTTCCGAAAAACATTTGAAAACCAGAACACTTACTTCTGGGTTTTTGGCGTTCGGGAACCGAAACGTTCCAAAACGGAGGCGTTTAGGAACCGAGATTTGACTGTACAGTGGTGCCCCGCAAGACGAATGCCTCGCAAGATGGAAAACCCGCTAGACGAAAGGGTTTTCCGTTTTTGAGTTGCTTCACAAGACGATTTTCCCTATGGGCTTGCTTCGCAAGACGGAAACGTCTTGCAAGTCTTGCGTTCCCCCCCGCTTCCCCCCCTTTTTCTAAGCCACTAAGCCGCTAATAGCCTTTTAGCAGCTAAGCCGCTAAGCCTTTAATAGCCGCTAAGCCGCTAAACCGCTAAGCCGCTAATAGGGTTGCTTCGCAAGACGAAAAAACCGCTAGACGAAGAGAATTGCGGAACGGATTCTTTTTGTCTTGCGAGGCACCACTGTATTACATTTCCCAATGTTTGTACTAAAAACAAAAGAGACATGCAATTTTCTAAATTCATTTGTAGACGAGCGCAGGGATTGATGGAAATAGCTGAATGAATCCGTGGTGTGCAAATTTAAGCACAAAATGTCTCTTGGGCTGGATTCAGAGGGGGGGTTGTTGCATTGGCTTGACAGATTATAGTGTTCCTCTTACATGGCAGTACCTGTTGCATTAGGGAACTGTGTATTTTTTTGCTTGATATACCACCATGTCATACAAAATTTTACATGGTGGGGAAAAACTGCATGCCAGGGTTATGCCCACCATCAGATTTTGACACACAAGTACCGCTCCTCCGCCCCCTGCGAATTTTTGAGGTTGCAAATGGATATTTTCTGGAAAGAACATGAAAACTAGTGTTAAACTTCTGCTAGATTCCACTTCTGCTTTACTTCAGGAGATGATTACCATTTTTGCCCTGCTGTGAAGGTAGGAGGAGTTGGCAGGTACCACGAGGACATACAATGACACGCATACAAAGAGCCCAAGATAGGAGGGATGGGTGATTGACACAAGGCGAAGTTCGGATAAATAGGGGCTGCTTTCTCAGGGCAACAACATTAGTAATATCTGAAAGGTTAATTGTGCAAGCCAGTCCTGACAATGATAATGGAGCAGGCAACAAATGATACACTTGATCTCCACAAGGATTGGGTCCATGGCAGGTTCTGGGCTAAGCATCTTTACTATGAAGCAAATGGCCGCTATGCATATAATGTCTCCTGTTATCTCCTACACCAGAGCATTCCAGACTTTTCATGTTGGTGACATACTTTTTAGACATGCATCATTTTGCAACACAGTAATTCAGTTTCACTAGCAAACCAGAGGTTAAACTAACTCGCTTTCCAGCGCCAGGAGGAGTGCAAGGAGTGTTCACATGACACAGCAGCCAACACACTAATGTGTCATGACACACCGTTCGGAAAGCTCTGCCCTACACCTTCCATTGATAATTCATTTGCTCTGGCAAATTATGTACCTCATTTGCATGCTTGCAAAGAAAACTTTACTTGCCAAGTGTTGTGGTTGGGCAGCTTTAATAAAGCTATTATAGGCTTTATGTAGTTTGCTGACAGCTGTTTTGCATCATGTAACACACCGCCACAAAACTCTTAGGGCAACATGATTTGGAGGCACCCACCCAAGGGTCCATCTAGACCACAAAATCCAGTGCACACCCTTCCTTTAACTAATGATTACACACAGAAAGAGACAGACAGACACACACACACACAGAGAGAGAGAGAGAGAGAGAGAGAGAGAGAGAGAGAGAGAGAATGAATCAGTAGATTCTACTCTCTTGAGTAGAAAAGTCCTGCTTGTACAGTGGACCCTTGGGTTACGTTACCTTTGAGTAACGTAACTTTCGGGTTGCAAACGTGGTTTCAGCACATGTGCATGCGCAGATTCACTCTGCACGCTGCATGCATGAACAGAAGTGCTCTATCGCGCTGCGCGCGTGCGCAGAAGCGGCGCCTCATGTTGCAGACTTTTGGGGTATGTACAGAACCCTGGAACGAATTAAGTTCGTGGCCAGAGGGTCCACTATACAAGGCTTTGCTTTGAGAATCAAGGTAGGATTGCCATACGTCTGGATTTTTCTGGACATTACCGGGATTTCAAAGGTGGGGGAATTTCTGAAAGGCAGCACTTTTTCTTGGATCTTAGGCAAGTAAATCCAAAAAATGCCTTTTTTTGGCATTTTTGTAAAAAAGAAGTGGTTTTCCCTTTTTGAAATATGGCAACCCTAATTCAAGGCAGAATGTCAGAATCACCCTAATGAAACACGAATATGAAAATGAGAATGACAGTTAATTTTTCTCATATATTTTTATCCTGCCCTTCCTTCACAGAAATGAAGCAAGCATACTGTACAATCTTCTTCCCACAATCATTTCTTCCTCACAACAGCCCTGCGACGTAGATTTGACCAAAATATAGTGACTGGCCAAATGTCACCTAGTGAACTACATAGCAGAGTGAGGATTAGAAGCCAGGGCTACATGGCCCATCCAACAGTCTAGCTCAGCCTTTCTCAACCTTGGGTTCCTAGATGTTGTTGGACTACAACTCCCATCATGTCTAGCTAGCAGGGATCTAGGCTAGTGGTCAGGGATGATGGGAGCTGTAGTCCAACATCTGGGCACACAAGGTTGAGAAAGGCTGGGCCAGACCATTGGATATTCACACTGGATCAGGATATATTATGGAAAGCAATCAGCACAGTTGGGCACAGAAGCCAGGATGTACAGCCTCTAAGTAGCATAAACTGAAAGCACACCCAACTCTGCACTACATGCTGCTTTCGTCCAAGACTCTTAACTCAGGAAACCTTGGAAGATGGGCCTATGCAGAATACTAGGGAAAGACACATTTGTTCAGTTCATGGCAAGCCAGTATTAGATGAGAAACTCACAAATGCCACAGGCCTTTTTAGAAAGTGTACACCAGTTTAATACAACAAGCATCAGCCTTCAAGGGTTTCCCTTGTGTTCAGTTTAAAGAGCCAGGCTCAACATTTCAGATATAGTTTCATGGAATTATAGAATTGCAGAGTTGGAAGGAACCACGATGGTCATCTAGTCCAATCTCCTGCTGATTACAGCATAAATTTCATCCACAAATTTCATGCAACAATTGTGGTAACTGGCCAAATTAGTACCAAAACCACAATTGCTTTGCATATTGAAGTTCGTCTGGAAAGGGCAAAAAGCTCTCTCTCTTTTTAAAAGAGAGTCAAATTTGTCAGAAGAGTGGGAAATAAGATGTTCACAGATGCACAACAACAAGAAGAAGACGACCACCCATTAAGATGAGGTTATCCTAGTCCACTGGTCTTCTAAGGGGACACAGTGTTGGCTCCCCTTTACATCCAGCTGCTTCTACAGATGTCAAACAAAGCTCTTTCATTAATATCGTCTGCGGCCAAAAAAGCAAGGATGGAAGAAATGAGGGGGCCCAAACTGAATTCTCCAATAAGAAAAATGTAAGAAGAGGAGTCGGCACAAGACCTTCCAGCACTATGCACAGCCATCAAGAAAGCAGACAAACTTTGCAACTATCAGCTCAGTTGGTTAGAGCGTGGTGCTGAAAATGCCAAGGTTGCAAGTTTCATCTCCGCATGGGACAGTTGCATATTCCTCGGGATACCTTCCCACTCTACAATTCTATCATTCTATGATCACAAAGACCACACATGAGAAAGAGAGACGGTGTGGATGTCTGAGGAGCTGAGGTCCAATTGACCCCAGACACCTCAGTAACAGTAGGAGTTTCATATAGATTCTCCTGTTTTACCTGCTCTTTCATGAACCAATATCACACATCACACAAAGCCCCAACATCTCAGGACCAAGTTACTTAAAAGACCTCCTGCCCCTGTATAGACCTGTCAGGACACTTAGATTGCCCCAGGGAATTTTACTCATGCTACCACACCCTACAGAATGCCATAGGGTGGTGACCTGGAAATGGGCATTTTCTGCAGTCACCCCCATTATACTGTGGAAAGCCCTTCCCTCTGCCTTCTACATGAAGCAGCAACCAACCATTTCTCCACACATCATGCAAATCTGTATCTTTTCGCCGAGGTTTCCCCTGATCCACGAAAATCAAACTCAGAATTCTCTGGATACCTGTTTTTATATGCTGCTTTACTGTTTTCGTGTTGTGTTTTTGTTTTAATTCTTTACTGCTTTATGTTGCGAGATTTTTTTTAAACAAAATGTTAAATGGTTTATAAATATAAATAAATAAAACATACTTATTTATGCCTGTTGCTCGGTCCTGTTGCTCAGTCCCTGCTCCTGCCAACCTAGCAGTTTGAAAGCACGCCAAAAAGTGCAAGTAGATAAATAGGTACCGCTCCAGCGGGAAGGTAAACGGCGTTTCTGTGCGCTGCTCTGGTTCACCAGAAGCGGCTTAGTCATGCTGGCCACATGACCCGGAAGCTGTATGCTGGCTCCCTCGGCCAAAAAAGCGAGATGAGCGCCGCAACCCCAAAGTTGGTCACGACTTGACCTAATGGTCAGGGGTCCCTTTACCTTTATTACTGTTTTCGTGTTGTATTTTTGTTTTAATTCTTTACTGCTTTATGTTGCGAGATATTTTTTAAAAACAAATGTTAAGTGGTTTATAAATGTAAATAAATAAATAAAACATACTTATTTTGACTGCTGTGGATGCAGAAGTTTCCCCATTGCCACCAATGTGTCCATCCCAACCTGTTCAGACACAGAACTGAATTTAGAAGCCACCACTGCCAGCATCTAAGAAGGGCAATTTCTAATACCTTTGGATTTGTTTTAATACACCTTCTAGATTGCCCATTAGTTGTCAAGTCAGTCATCCTGTCAGTTATTACCTGGGCTAGACAGTCCAAAGTTTTACAGGTGCCAACTGTGCAATGCAAAACCACTTTGAATTCCATCCAGAATGATACTGGCTAGTAGCCAAGGGCATACGTAGAAGCATAGTGTGCAAACCACCCCACTTGCATCTCTGTCCAACAACCAGCTACATAAAGAGTGTTGTTTTGCATTATACTTGAAATAAGCTGCCATCGTATTTCACCTCTGTAGAAAGGAAATAGCTTCACCTTATCCGGGCTGAGACACAGCCACGACTTGCATTCATAATGAAGTCTCACATGGGAAAAGGCTCACCCAAATGCCTGTTGTGGTTATACTTCCTGTACAGGCAGCTGTGCCTTGAGATCCCCTTCCAGCTATTTCTCTGCACTTTAGGCAAGGAAAGAAGTGCCACCACAATCGCTCACACTTAGGGCAGTGGGGTGTCTCATTGCCTCTAGTTGGACCTGCAGCAAGAACTCAGAAAGTCACTGCACTGCTGTGACAATGGCATAACTGGATTATAAAGGTGCCACTGGAGTACTCGCAGAAGCAAAAAGGCAGAAGCACATGATCAGGGCGTTTTCTTTTTGTTACCAAAATGCTTTTGTTTCTGTTTTGCTGAGAGGCGTGAAGTTGCACATGCTGCAAGTATTTTTCATAGTCCATGAAAGCTTATGCTGTACAGTAATGAATTTGGTAAGTCTTTTTCAGATACCACAATACTTAATTTTGTAGTACCTTATTTCATGTGTTCCTTTTTGGGGTAAGGAGGGTTGTTTTAGGAATTGCACCAGGGCTCCAAAGAAGAAGACGATGAAGAAGGAGGAGGAGGAAGAGGAGGAGTTTGGACTTGATATCCTGCCTTTCACTCCCCTTCAGGAGTCTCAAAGCGGCTCACAATCTCCTTTCCCTTCCTCCCCCACAACAAACACTCTGTGAGGTGAGTGGGGCTGAGACTCCAGAGAACTGTGACTAGTCCAAGGTCACCCAGTTGCATGTGGAGGAGCGGGGAAGCGAACCCGGTTCACCAGATTATGGGTCCACAGCTCTTAACCACTACACCATGCTGGCTCCCAACCATCTTAATCTGAACTTGAGCCCTGGTAACAACATGGGGCAAGGAAAAGGCTGGAAAAAGGGGGGGGCCTTCTCAGCCTCTAGTTGCCATTAATGCTGCCAAAAAGCATTATTCAACACATTGCCTTGTGAGACCAAAGAGGGGAGGAGGGCTGTGACATTCATATAATTTGACATCGAACAGGCATCAGCCTGGCCATTACTGGAAACAGAATGCTGGATTAGATGGGATCTAGAAAGGCAGTTCAGGTGGGTAACTCTTGAAACTTAAAGGAATTTGTTTTACCAACTTTGTTTGTTCCACGCTATCTGGAATACTTTGCCACTCATGGGATAACATATCAAAATACCCCACCCCCAGTTAAAATTAAGATGTCAACTTGCAGAGTTGGATAACACAGTAAAAACAAGGTTCAAACAACAAGTTTAGTAAGAAAAAGTTGGTCCTCTTTACTAGTGGAATTATGTTTGGAGAACTTTGCAGCTACATGTGGACTACAACCATCAAATGCATCCGGAAGAATAATTACAGGGTGGAGTGCACTAGCAGGCATTTACGGCTGCTATGAGGGATTTAATTTTTTTTTAATGCAATGATGATGCCGGCAGGAAATGGGTTGGGGTAAGGATGGGGAGACTGGTGAACGACACGGCAACTGTCAGGAAACTCACTTGGCCAGAACTGTGGAAAACAAGAGTAGAGAATGAAATACCATCAAGTATAGTAGAAAATACTAAAAGCCCAGTATTGGAGCTCACAACACTGGACAAGCATGAGGTCTGGCTATCTAGGGGTCCACAGGCTCTCCATTCTTGCACTAAGGTAAAGAAAGAGTAAAGGAAGAACACTTTCTGCAAGGGGGAGGAGAACTTGAAGTGTTTCTTATTAAAAGCTGTAAGTCAGACTTTTTATGCCCTTTTCTAACTGAGCCAACCATAAGAACCAGTCCATTCATTAGCCCTGTAAAGGAAAGCATGGAGAGTCCATTCTTGGTTGATGATGTTTTTCAATGTTCTTATGCACAATTCAGTCCCATTCCAAATTAACCATCCTTTCTATGCACATTTTTATCTCAAAATGTGCATTTCAATGTTTTTAGACGTTCAAACTGCTATGAACTGCACATTAAGAAAGGTGCAAAAAATAACTGGATAGCTGTTTTGATTCCCACATTAGTCCAAGAGGAGCAAGCCATTTTCTTTAGGAATTCACAAAGCTCGGTGGAAAGCAAGCGCTTTTTGTACCAGAAGGGAAAGTGACGGCACAGAAATATGCACTCTATGAACAGCAAGACCAAGAGCATATTCTGTAGGGTAAAGGAAAACTCATCAAGATATTGCAACTCTAGATGCTTGCAAATAATATTGTGCTGCAGTTTTTCAGATGAAGATTTTCCCTAGGCTTAGTGTTTCAAGCTAGATCCACTGCTATTTGCTTAAGATTCAGGAAGGCAAAATGCAGAACATTA
This sequence comes from Podarcis raffonei, assembly GCF_027172205.1. NCBI lineage: Eukaryota > Metazoa > Chordata > Lepidosauria > Squamata > Lacertidae > Podarcis > Podarcis raffonei. Next base: position 5,732,068 of record NC_070604.1, read on the forward strand.
AGAATTCTCCAGAACAAGCAGATCATTTTAATTTGGGCAGTGATGGTAGTGGCAGATCAGGCTGTACAGAAGTTAGCTTGCGGGACAATAAAATGCAGGTTTGCAACAGGCTAGCTTTTACAAAGCAATCTTTTTGTCCCAGATTATATTTTGTGACCAGGAGCAGCAAGCGACTGCTGCAAATTAGAACAGGAGCTCTCACAGCACACATCACACACACACACACACACACTTGTGCTACAAATAAATATAAAGAAGGTAAAGAGACCCCTGACCATTAGGTCCAGTCGTGGCCGACTCTGGGGTTGCGGCGCTCATCTCGCTTTATTGGCCGAGGGAGCTGGCGTACAGGTTCCGGGTCATGTGGCCAGCATGACTAAGCCGCTTCTGGTGAACCAGAGCAGCGCACGGAAACGCCATTTACCTTCCCGCCAGAGCAGTACCTATTTATCTACTTGCACTTTGTGCTTTCGAACTGCTAGGTTGGCAGGAGCAGGGACCGAGCAACGGGAGCTCACCCTGTTTTGGGGATTTGAACTACTGATCTTCTAATCGGCAAGCCCTAGGCTCTGTGGTTTAACCCACAGCGCCACCCACAGCACAAAAAGTTTTGCATTTGAAGCAGTGTTCCAAGCCCCACTTACTTGGGAGTAAGCACCATTGGAGTCAACTGATTTTACTTCTGAATAGTTAGGACTGCACCGTTAATCAGTTTCTCATTTGACTAGTTTTTTGGAACTGTGGCTATAGGCAGGAGGCTCCTGTGTCCAGGAGGTCTGACTTGACAGACATTCATGCTTTCACATGCCTATACAACAACTCAGCCAACAGGGAAGAGAAAATGCTTTTCACAAGATACCTGCTGCAAAGCTCCCCTAAAACAGTTTCACACTACAAAAGTTTGGAGTGGAGAATGACTTCTGATATGTGTGACCCATTCACTAGCAAATACACACAGTAACAGAACATGAGGGAGGGTGAAGGCAAGAAGGGCTGGTTTCCTTAACAGCATCAGTTCTGAAAGATAAACAAAGCCACACACTTGGAGAAGCAAGGTTCCTCCTTCAAGCCAGCTGCAAAACTGCAAAACTCTTCCACTAGCAACCCTGCTGATTCCCAAGTGTTTCTCCATCCCCCAAGCTCCTGAGTTGTTTCAGGTCAGGAGGAGCCTATTCCCATCTATGCTCTACAGAAGAAACATATTCTCTCCATCAAATGCCATCCAGCAAGTATCTTCGCCTAGCTCTAGAAACAGGCAACTGACCACCTGCAAACAAGTGAGTTAAAGATCAGCATGTTCTCTTTTTCAAAAAAGGCACGATAGTGTTTCCACTACAATATTATGCATCATTATAATTATTTTCATGAACTCAAAATTTCCCCCCTTGGCTAAAAATGTTGCTGTTTCCTGAGTCATGGCCGTGGGCAGTGGCACCACCACACGCAGGAATCCACCCAGATTCACAGTCGGGAAGTGGAAACTGGGCTAGGGACTCAGTATGCATATATATGGCTTTTAGCTTTGTCTATAGCAGCTGTAAAACAGCCAAGTGGCATCATCGCTGCTTATTTACATGGCAATTTACAGGAGACAGCTTACATGAGGCAAGCTCCTGGTTTTGAAGAAGGGTCTGATCTGGTGTGGAAACTAAACAAGGTTGTGTATGGTCTGAAACAGAGCGCAAGGTGCTGGGATGACTGTTTAAACCAGAATCTTGTAGAACTTGGGTTCAACAGTAGTACTGATGATCCCTGTCTGTATACTAAAGGGTCAGGTGATGCTTATATGGTGGTGGCGGCGTGTGTTGATGATTTGCTAGTGGCAGGGAGTTCCACACACAAGCCACAGGAGTTAGCAAATCAGCTACATAAATGGTTCAAACTGAAAGCCTTAGGGCAGGTCAGTAATTACTTAGGAGTGGTACAAAAAACTGCCTGATGGAAGTTTTCTATTAAGTCAAAAACAGAAAATTATTCATTTGCTGGAGCAGTTTGGAAAGCAAGACTACAATGGTGTTCAAACTCCTAAGACAATAGATTTCCAGAAAACAGAGTGCGACGTGGTATTTGAACATCCAGACCTCTGGGATCCCACAGCTGGTTCTCCCCTGGTCTCCTCGCAGGCCCAAGTGGGACTAATTTAGCCAGCTAGCCCTGGTGGTCATCTAATGTTTATTGGATGGATTTCCCCCCCTAAATTGATTTTTGGTTCTTGATTTTATTGTTATTTATGCTTTATACCGTATTTTATGCTGGGGGCGGGGTTGTAGCATCAATTAAGTGTTTTAAATTTGTTGTTAGCCGCCCTGAGCCCAGTTTCCTGAACCAGGAAGGGTGGGGTATAAATAAAAAAATATATTATTATTATTATTATTATTATTATTATTATTATTATTATTAATCAGCCATTGGTTCTCTGCTTTACCTAAGCCAGTGGCCCAACCAGTGGTCCAGGCCTGACATTGCCTGTGTTGTAGGTATTCTGAGTCATAAAGTGGCTAAGCCTAGTTCAGCTGACTGGAATGCTGTGAAAAGAGTACTTAGGTATCTGAAAGGTATTCAAGACATGTGTTTAAAATTGTCTTCATCAGAGTCTGAAATGACACAGGTATATTGACAGTGATTGGGGATTGTATAACAACCTGGAAATCAACAAGTAGGGTAGTAATAACTTTTGCTGGTTCGCTGGTTGGGTGGAAGTCCAGAAAATAAGGATGTGTTGCAACTCCTTCATGTGAAGCTGAATTTTATGCTTTATCCAAAGCTTGCAGTGAATAAACTTGGTTCATTCAGGTTCTGAAAGACCTGGGGCGCATAATAAATTTGCCAGTCAAAAATTTGTGAAGATAATCAAGCTTGTATAGTGATGGCAAATTCAGAACTCATGACATCAAAGACAAAACATGTGGCAATTAAATTTTGTAAATGTGAGGGATCGTGTGAACTGGGGAGTCGTCAAATTAATTTACTGTGAATCACAGGAGAATCTGGCAGATTTGTTTACTAAACCATTATCTGCACCACGTCACATGGATTTAGTAGCCAAACAGAGAAGTGTAAATAAAAATACTCTTTGTAACTGTGTGCATTCTACACCCAGAAAACTTGAAGGGGTGTCAAGGATTGTGAGTTTTATGGGTGCAGAACTTTCTCAAAACATGCTTGCAGCTGTTGTTTATCTGGTTAGTCTGTGAGTCTGTAGGACTCAAGGTCACCGCTCAGAGGTGAGTAACATATCTCCTGCCTGCTGAGAGTTCTGTGTCTCTCTTTTTCTGATCCCAATCTCTCCTGTCTGTTCTTTGCTTCTTTTACTGGATGTGCTCTTATTAGCTGAAGTTTTTGAACCTTACTGGGGATCCGGTAACATGCTGGACTTTGTAACCATTTTTACGCTTTTAAACTTCCGCAAACTATTCTGCTGCCTGTGTGTGTGTGTTTTACTTTAAACTATATGCATGGGAGTTGCACTTTCAGCTCCTGTTAGGTAAAGAGTAAAGGGGCCCCTGACCATTAGGTCCAGTCATGACCAACTCTGGGGTTGTGGCGCTCATCTCGCTTTACTGGCCGAGGGAGCCAGCGTACAGCTTCCAGGTCATGTGGCCAGCATGACTAAGCCGCTTCTGGCGAACCAGAGCAGTGCACGGAAACGCTTTTTACCTTCCTGCCGGAGCGGTATCTATTTATCTACTTCCCTTTGACGTGCTTTCGAACTGCTAGGTTGGCAGGAGCAGGGACCGAGCAACGGGAGCTCACTCCGTCATGGGGATTCGAACCGCCGACCTTCTGATCGGCAAGTCCTAGGCTCAGTGGTTTAACCCACAGCCCATGCCCTAGAGGTGCTGTGCTCAGGCATGGAGATGGGGGGGTGGTGACTGACCAGTCCTGTCAGAACAGGATACCTCAACAGTTGAGTTGAGCCTGGATATTCAGAAGTAGCAGGAAGCATGTGAACTGGCCACTCAAAAAGGAATAGGGACCTAGAGAGAAGACTGAATGACTTAAAGAAGACGTACCCTGGCAGGGCAGATCTGTGTCACGTTAATATTTTGATAGCTGTGTTGTAAATTGCTCGGGGACCATAATCAAAGATGGGCAGTTCAGAAATTGAGTTAATAAAACAAAACAAAAGAGGAGTAGCAAAAGTAGCAATTATGTACAAGTTCTGTGCCAATGCTAATATTACATCCCACAAGGATGTATGTGTTCTGCGATTATTGATTTAATAATAATAATAGTAATAATAATAACAATTCAATTTATATACTGCCCTTTATCAAAAGATTCCAGGGCGGTGTACATTAAGAACATATTTTATATTATGTTCTTAATAATAATAGAAACATAATACAAAGCATAATAATAGACAGCATAATAAAATAATAGTAACAGTGTGGTCCCCCCACCTTTAACAGGCCATAGATTATTTGATGGCTGGGTAAAGAGGAATGTTTTTGCCTGGTGCCTAATGACATGTAATGATAGTGCCAGGTTAGCCTCTCTGGGGAGACTATTCCAGTCAGTCAGGGAGCCACCAAAGAAAAGGCCCGTTCTCGTGTTGCCACCCTCCTGACCTCTCGAGAAGGGGTGACATAGAAAAGGGCCTTAGATGACAAGGTAAAAGATTTACATGATCCGAAGAGAAACCAGAGCGCAAGGTCTGGGTCAGTTCATATGGGGATAGGCAGTCCTTAAGGTATTGAGGTCCTGAGCCATGTTCCTCAAGTGGCCCTTCTTCTTAGATTATTCCCTTGACTGCGGTCAAAAAGTCCCTTGTGCATTTAGAGCTGGTGTATCATTACAGTGGTACTTCGGGATGCGAACGGGATCCTGAATAGAACGTAAGATGCGATGGCGCATCTGCGCGTGCCGCGTTTTGCCGCTTCCGCACATGCGTGTGACGTCATTTTGAGCGTCTGCGCATGCGCGAGCGGCAAAACCCGGAAGTAGCGCACTCCATTACTTCCGAGCTGCCCCGCAGCGCAACCCGAAAGCGCTCAACCAGAAGCACATTCAACCCGAGGTATGACTGTACTTATTCCTAGTTCCTAGATTTGGAACTAAGCTTAGGATATTACTCCCCAGCCTTTTAAAAAAAGAAAATACCCAAAATTGAATCAAACAAACTCACTCCATTATGTTTGCAAAGCATGAAGTTATCCTCATCTCTAGGATGTGGTCATTCCAGCTCAAGTTTGGAACAGGTCAGTGATGGAAAGAGTGGAAGGTGGTACAGGGGAGAGGCTGTAGGCCTCCTCTACACATCTCACACCATTCTTCAGAGAAACAGAGATCTTCAGTTTCCACAGCAGCCAGTCTATTTGGCTCCTCTCTTAGTCACTTAAAAACCACCCATTGCCAAAATAAATGCTTTACTATTAATAGATGGAAAGCACTGCAGAATTTATTGAGTGCATACCTCTCCTTGCCTACTGGAAAAGGATCAAAACATCAGCCCTTTTGTCTTTATGGTAATCAGCCATGCCACCTTGAGCTGGGAGCTAGCTGGTTCCTGCAAGCAGAGATGGGTCAAACTCGACCAGCGAAGATTGGCACCCATTGCAGCTGGTGAGGCAGAGGGAAGGGCAACTCATGGTTGGTGGAGCCAGGGGTCACAGTAGGTGGAGCTAACTAAATATATGCCCTCCTGCAGGGCCAGATTTAGGTCTGATGAGGCCCTAAGCTACTTAATTAATTTAATTCATTCATTCATTCATTCATTCATTTTATAATGAATGAATTTTATAATGAAAATTTATAATGAATGATTTTAGAGTGTTGTTTGTGCTGTACTTTTGTACTGTTTTATTGTTGTTAGCCACCCTGAGCCCGGCTTCGGCTGGGGAGGGCGGGATATAAATAAAATTTATTATTATTATTATGAAGGTAATGGGGCCCTTTATATGTCTAGCTGTCCCTTGTCAACAACAAATTGTCATTATTTTTTGTGTTGAGTACAGTCATACCTCAGGATGAATACGCTTCAGGTGGAGCGTTTTCGGGTTGAGCTCTGCAGCAACCCGGAAGTAACAGAACGCGTTACTTCTGGGTTTCACAGCTCACGCATGCGCAGACGCTCAAAATGATGTCACACGCATGTGCAGAAGCGGTGAAACGTGACCCGTGCAGACGCGTGTTACATTCGCTTCAGGATGCGAACGGAGCTCCGGAACGGATCCCGTTCGCATCCACAGGTACCACTGTATATGCTATATGGCTAATCGGTTTCATATCATCTTGTTCCAAGAATCGTGGGAAGTAGAAAAAATTGTTCTAAATGGCTTTGAGCTTCTAGAACTCCCTGCCTGCCCCTCCCTGAAAGGAGGCCGCCCTAAAGGGGGCCTAATAATAGGCATCTCCCTCAACCTACATTCCAAATTTACTCTAGTACAGGCCTTGCCTCCCTACGCCCTCACCGGGCTAATTGCGGGGGAAAAGATCTCGCTCCTAGTTACAAATGTTTACTTGCCACCCGGGGGTTCTTCCCTTGAATTGGGCTCTAAATGGGGCTCGCTAGAAGAGCATTTGCTCTCATGCTATGTTAAGTTTCCTAACACCCCGGCCATAATTGGTGGCGATTTTAATGCCCGTACGGCAGCAAATTGGGACTCGTTGACCAAAGCCAAATGGTGGGTTACCCCAAACCTTGATAATTATGACCTGGAACACATCGTGAAGAGAACTTCTAAGGACCACAGAGCAAATGAGGCTGGAGTACTCCTCTATCAAATGGCCATCCGTTTGAATTTGGTCCCCTTAAATGGCACATGCCTCCCCGATATTCCAGGGGATTTCACTCACCTGAGCGTTAAATCAAACAGCGTCCTCGATTACCTGTTGGTCTCTAGGGATCTATTTAAGTGTATTTCCACTTTTAAGATCGAGAATGTACAATTTAGTGATCACCTTCCCCTTGTTGCTAAGCTTTCCCTGAACTGGCAGCCGGAGGCTCATAGACATGCGACTCAGGTGGTAACCAACGAATCTTTCCAAGTAAGAGGAATCAAATGGTCGGAGACACAGGCTCAAAGGTACCTGGAATTCTTTCAAAAAGAAATCCTCGGGCCCTATCCCAACATAGGCTCTGCCCCAGACGAGCATAGCATAGTATTGAAGCGCTTCTACCATCATATGACTGATCTTACGTCCTTCTTCAGGTTACCACCCAAAAATTTAAATCGAAACGAGTATACTCACGGTGCTCCCTGGTATAATTCCCAGTGCAAACAAGCAAGACAGCGCCTCCGTGCTATATATAATGCATACAAGACCTCTGATGCATCTACCCTGCCAGCTAGCTATGCACAAGCCAAGCAAGTTTACAAACGCACGCAGATAATTGCCAAGCGTGAGTGGCAACATAATCGTTGGCAGGCTTTGATTACTGCTTCAAAACCACACAGATCCAGGGAATTCTGGTCTTTGATTAACAGAAGGGGGAGGAATTCCCCAAGGGCAGTCATCTCTGCACCGACATGGGAACGGTTCCTGAAGAAATGCTTCTCACAGGCAGATGCTCCCTCCGACCATCTGATGCACCTGTTTACCCACCTACCTATTTGGCCTCCCACCGATCCTGACGAAATAGCCAAGTTAATAGCTCAGCTGAAACCGGGCAAAGCCCCTGGGCCCGACCTGATCCCTGCTGAAGCCATCAAACTACACCCACAATGGTGGGCCGGCATCTTGGCCAAAACTTTCGATGCAATCAACGCTTCCGGTCTCATCCCCAAAACATGGAAGGAGGCCATTATTGTACCAATTCATAAAAAAGGTTCTCCAACGGAGCCGGAAAACTACCGTAACATCAGCCTCCTTTCGATCATAGGGAAAATTTATGCCAGCTTTTTGATGACTAAATTATTGCGATGGGTAGATGAGACTAACCAGATTGGCCATGAACAAGCAGGGTTCAGAACTAAACGCTCCACAACCGATCATGCGATAGTTCTTTATCATCTGGCTCGGAAGTACTCCCCCCCCCCCGGGGCTACCTCTGTGCTGCCTTCTTAGATCTAAAGGCAGCCTTTGACAGCGTTCCTAGAAATATTCTTTGGGAGAAACTTGCGAAACAGGGCATTGATAGAAGACTCTTATGGCTCATAAGCCAGCTCCACGAAGGTACCCTTGCCAGAGTGAGATTCACTCCAGCGGGCGACCTTACAAATTCGATACCAATAAACAAGGGAGTGCGCCAAGGATGTATATTGGCTCCCTGCCTATTCAACCTATTCATCAGCGACATGCGAGCACCCCTAGTCAACTCATCTCCAAGTACACACGCGCCTAGACTAGCGGATTACCGCTGCCCACTCCTTTTATATGCGGACGACGCGGTAATTCTATCTTATACACGTGTTGGACTAAACAGAGCTCTGAAGATCTTTGCCACGTATTGTCAACTCAATCAATTAACCATCAACCATGCCAAGTCCAAGATCCTGATCTTCTCCAGAAGCCGGAGATTATACAAATGGAAGCTTGGTGGGGCAAAAATAGAGCAAGTCCTAAAATTTCAATACCTAGGAGTTATTTTTCAATACAATTTGGGGTGGAAAGCTCACATTCAACACCTACTTAATAAGGCCAAAACCTTGTCATATGCGCTCCTCCGATTCTTCTTTTCGGACGGAGCTTTGCATGTTCCCTCGGCCCTAAAGGTGTTCAAGGCAAAAGTGGTTGCCGTGCTTGCTTATGCTGCCCCGCTCTGGGCCGTGATGACAGATCTCGCTCCCCTTGAGACTCTGCAAAGCCAATTCCTACGTCGGCTCCTAATGCTCCCCCTGTGCGTAAGCAACGCAGCCATGCGACTAGAATTGAAGGTCGCATCCTTAGAAACTTGCCTGTGGAAGCAAGTCTTCAATTACTGGTTATCATTGTGGCATAGATTACCAAACCATTACCTTGCCCAATGCTTATGGCGAGATGAATTCTCTAGCCTTTGGACTAGTAGAATTCATGCCAAACTCCTGAGTTATGGAATCTCTCCCTCAGATTCCCTAAAACTAGACCAAATCACTGCTCAGAGACTGATCCGCCAAAGACTGGATGACATCGATTTACAGCGAAATTATATGCTGGGGGGAGGTGTTTGTTCGCCCCAGAACATTGGTATCACTTTAACTTACTGCGTTCCATCATACCTCTCCTCCCTTTCGACTGTTGCCCATAGACTGGCCTTCACCAAAGCGAGGTTTAACGTTTTTCCCTCTAATGTCCTGAGACATAGGTTCTCAAAGGGCCAAGCCCCCGCCGTGTGCGAATGTGATAAGGTGACGCCGGAGTCGCTCCAGCACATTATGTTCACTTGCCCCTTGTTTAATGTGCCACGGGCAAATTTGTTGGGATCAATCATACAGAAACTAGAGGGTACCCCACCAAAATTCCACCTTGCCCAAATCTTGCAGGACAAGGATACCCACACAACCCTGAAGGTGGCTAGGTTCCTAGTTGCTGTCCTTTCCCAAAAGCGACGCCAAGGAGCTCTACAAGCTAATTAAGGCGTAGCATGCCTTTCCATTTTATAGTTTTTTATTGTTATAGTGGTGTTTTAGCGATCGTTTTTTTTCTCCTTACGGCACAAACTGTTATTTATGTGTTGTTTTTACCTGTATGGGCCTATGGCCGTAATAAATGATATTATTATTATTATTATTATGCTATATGGTAATTTATGAACCTAACAGGTATTGAAAGCCATTTGCGCATAACAAAATATGCATTTTATCAAAGGAATTGTTGAACTGAAATACAATTAAGAAGAAGTATATTAATAGTGAAATACAATTAAGAAGAAGTATATTAATAGTGAAATAATTATTAAGCTCTAACTGTATGTAGGCTTTATTTTATTTGTTTTTTATCTTATATTTTGGAAATGTACATCCAGGTGTTTTTTTTCATTTAAAATTTTTGGGGGCCCCCAAGAGAGTGCTATATGTAAATCCGGCACTGCCCTCCTGCCCCATTCAAAGGCACTAAGAGTACAAGGCTGCAATCCTCTGCATACTTAAATGGCAGTGAGTCCCATTGACCTCAGTTGAAGGTATTTCTAAGTAGGTTACACTGGATTGCTTTGCCTATACAGTCATCCCTCATGTTACGTTTGCTTCAGGTTGCGCGTTTTTAGGTTGTGTCCCGCAGCGACCCGGAAGTAACGGAACGGGTTATTTTCGGGTTTCGTCGCTCGCGCATGTGCGCAAAATGACATAATGCGCATGCGCAGAAGCGGCAAATTGTGACCCGCATGTGCGCAGACACGGGTTGCGTTCCTTTCAGGTTGCGAATGGGCCTCCAGAACGGATCCCGTTCGCAACCAGAGGTACCACTGTACCAAGAGTTGTCAACCTGGTCCCTACTGCCCACTAGTGGGCGTTTTAGAATTCTAGGTGGGCGGTAGGGGCTTCTATGGCACAAGCTGAATCCTCCTTCCATCGAGCACTGGGGGTGATAAAGAAATTTTACCATTCAGAAAGATGCATTAGTGGGCGGTAGGTATAAAAAGGTTGACTACTCCTGCCCTATACATCCAACTCTCTCTCATGAACACACACACAATGAAGGAAGGCCACAGAACTGGGTTTCCAAGCAAGCAGACAGAGCGTGCAGATAGTGAGTTATTATAGTGTGGGGAAAGAAGCTAGGAAGAGTGGGCTGAAGTTCTGGGTTCTGAGGAGCCCTGGGGTGAACACTTCTAGGAGCTCATAGCAAACAACTTATCCTGGAGCAGCCCCTGCAGAAGAAACCGCCATGGAAAAAATAAGCCATTCTGCTAGTGAAGCCAGCAATTGCATGATTGTATAGCTCTCTCCAGAGAAGATATAACAGGTGAAGTATGGATATTGATTATGAGTATTAGATTATGTTAGTAACCATTTACTAGAATGGGCATTATGGCTTATCCACCGTACATTATGGATGGTTTACATTTTTGGGCAGTGGTCATTTTCACAATCTCAGCCAAGCTGTTAGTACTGGCATGGGACACGGCCAACATTACATAAACACACACACACAGGCCACACAACTGGCAATGTATAAGCAAAAAATTGGTAGGTGTTCCTTGATATAAAACCTGAAATCTTATTTTTCAGCTACAGAGCAGGATAAGGTAAAGGTAAAGGGACCCCTGACCATTAGGTCCAGTCGTGGCCAACTCTGGGGTTGCGGCGCTCATCTTGCTTTACTGGCCGAGGGAGCCGGCGTTCAGCTTCCAGGTCATGTGGCCAGCATGACTAAGCCGCTTCTGGCGAACCAGAGCAGCACACGGAAACACCGTTTACCTTCCCGCTGGAGCGGTACCTATTTATCTACTTGCACTTTGGCGTGCTTTCAAACTGCTAGGTTGGCAGGAGCAGGGACCGAGCAACAGGAGCTCACCCCGTCACGGGGATTCGAACCGCCGATCTTCTGATCGGCAAGTCCTAGCCTCTGTGGTTTAACCCACAGCACCACCCGCGTCCTTTACAGAGCAGTAAAATAGTAAAATAGTAAAATCAGCAGCCATGGTATAATGTGCTTTCAAAGGAGAAAGGGCTTTCAAATGAGAAATAAAACCAAGTATGGCAAGATGCTTTTTGAAACCTAGGCAAGTTTCTGAAGTACTTTGAGACTGTGTGTGGGTCCATACAAGCTCCTGTTTGTGTCTAAAATAACTTCTTGGTTTGTGGCCAGTCTTTCATGAAATGTAGTCACCTAAGGAGCCAGTAACTCTCAATAGCAGAACACGAAAAAGTTAGATATAAATATAACTAAGGAAACATCTGAGCAAATAATGATAAGGCACAGAATTCCCCAAAAGGAAATCAGTTTCAGATATTTATCATCAGGTGATCTAGAAGCTGTTGCCACATAATCTCAAAGATAGAAGTGATATATGGGCAGGATGCTTCTCGAAAGTCATACATAAAGATCTTTCCTCAAACCAGGTAAATTCTCCATTCTGCATTCCCCCATCTATAGCACAATATCCGCCCAACCTTTTTAAATACAGTGGTGCCTCACAAGACGAAATTAATTCGTTCTGTGAGTTTTTTCATCTTGTGAATTTTTCGTCTTGCGAAGCACAGTCAAGTCGCAACTGCACCTCTTCAAGCAGTTTTAAGAAAAAGGAAACAAACTTGCAAGACGTTTTCGTCTTGCGAAGCAAGCCCATAGGGAAATTCGTCTTGCGAAGCAACTCAAAAAACGAAAAACTCTTTCGTCTTGCGAGTATTTCGCCTTCCGAGGCATTCGTCTTGCGAGGTACCACTGTACACTTACGCACCCAGATCTAGTGCGTAAATTAAAAATGGATTAGGGACTTCACTTCCACAGGAGAGGTAGTCCCATATCCAACAATGGAAGTAGTTCCATGTGAAAATATATACCTACAGGCAATGACCATTTTACACTTATTCAGTGTGCGCACGATTATGCATATGCACATTGCTGCAACTTGGAAGTGGGCAAAAGAGGGCTCAGGGTGGGACAACAAAGGCAGGCTTATACACACTTGGGGGTCAGGAATGCAACCCCCACACAAATGGGGGGCTTGCCTGTACACATAAGCCTAGTTCAGATGTCATAGTAAACCACACTTAATGGTTTACTGTGAATGCACCAATCAGGGCTGTTTTGGTCCTCATAGGGATCGTACTTCATTTTGCTCAAACCAGCCATGATGAGTAAGCCAGAGACAAGCCGCAGGTACAGATTTTATTTTCTCGGGAAGAAAGCAAACCACAATCCCTAGTTCGGACATAATGCTGAGCAAGAAGTCATTGTGTATTTCCTCTGTGCAGTAGAAGGGAAGAGCAAAGCAGTCGAGATCAGTGCATTAACAGTAAATCATTAACTACCATGATAAGCAAATTGGGCCACAGTGAATAATGCAAGTTAAGATACAGATCTCTCATTCTCACCTGAAAGAGGGGATGCCTCTTCTGAGGTGGTGCTTGCTCTGACACACATCCATGTACCAGCTAAACTTAAATAATGTCCTTTTCCTTCAGAACTAGTGTTTCATTCATATGTAAATCTAAACAGGTTTGGTTAATTAAAACTCACCAAGTGACAACCCTAATTAAAATTAGTTTGAAGGAGTCTAGATTTCTGCCAAAAGAAAAGAATAATAAGTTTTATGGTACAGCTACATGTCCATATGGACTACTGCAATGCGCTCTACGTGGGGCTACCTTTGAAGGTGACCCGGAAACTGCAATTAATCCAGAATGCGGCAGCTAGACTGGTGACTGGGAGTGGCCGCCGGGACCACATAACACCAGTCCTGAGAGATCTGCATTGGCTCCCAGTACGTTTCCGAGCACAATTCAAGGTGTTGGTGCTGACCTTTAAAGCCCTAAATGGCCTCGGTCCTGTATACCTGAAGGAGCGTCTCCGCCCCCATTGTTCAGCCCAGACACTGAGATCCAGCGCCGAGGGCCTTCTAGCGGTTCCCTCATTGCGAGAAGTGAGGTTACAGGGAACCAGACAGAGGGCCTTCTCGGTAGTGGCGCCCACCCTGTGGAACGCCCTCCCATCAGATGTCAAGGAAATAAGCAGCAATCCTATTTTTAAAAGACATCTGAAGGCAGCTCTGTTTAGGGAAGTTTTAATATTTAATGCTGCATTGTTTTTAACACTCGATTGGGAGCCGCCCAGAGTGGCTGGGGAAACTCGGCTAGATGGGCAGGGCATAAATAAATAAATAAATAATATTAATAAATAATATTATTATTAATAATACAAAGTTCAGATAAGCTATTAAGGCTGAAGTGGAAGGAGATATTGCCAGTGTGGAATCTGGTCAGCTTTGCAGAAACCACAACCCATACTGGATGTGTGTTTACAACTCAAAAGCCCCTATTTACCATTTTGCTTTTTAAAAAAGCCTTTGGTGTTCTCTCAGACCCAGGGATGGGGAACCTGTGACCTTGCAGGTGTTGCTGGACTATGACTCAAATCATCCCTGACTGGGGCCGGGGGCTGATGGGAGTTATAGTCCAACAGCAACTAGGGGCCCTTTTATAAGAGTCACAAACAACCTGATCGAGGTCAACAGGAAAAAGAATCGAAGGAACAGTGCTGGCTGAAGTAAGCAAGCCTGTGGAGTTTCTGTCCTTGGTCTTTCCTCTCATTTGTAGGTAATGACATACGCAATAATAGTTTCGAATCAAATGTGTGCCCTGGCATTCCACCTCTTCCAAACAAGGATGAGGGGGAAAGGTAGAAGAGGCGAGCTGCTATCTCGGTCTGTTGCTCTTATCACAGGCTTGCGGTGGCTGAAGGTCTGCAGCTGGCAGGACACTGCAGAAAGGAAGTTCCTTAAACTGGCCTTGGCCAGCGGCTGTTACAGCTCCTCACCCCCTGTCACTCATAGAAAAGGGGGAAGGAAATAAGCCTTGAAGAGAAATGAGGAACATCTTTTCTTTGTCAAGGTAGGATTCCCTCCACACCCTTTGGCCTCAAATCTGTTCTTTCATTTACACAGGCCCACACAGAGGAACAGCTTCTTAAGAATTCCTCCATGCCTTTATCTTGATTTGCAATTATGATTTTTCAAAGAGAGATCCAAAACACACACACACACACGTGTAGGCAGTGACCATTAAAAAAATATGTAAAGAATCCTGATAGTTAAGTCCAGTCGTGAACAACTCTGGGGTTGTGGCGCTCATCTCGCTTTACGGGCCGAGGGAGCCGGCGTTTGTCCGCAGACAGTTTTTCCGGGTCATGTGGCCAGCATGACTAAGCCGCTTCTGGAAACCAGAACAGTGCACGGAAACACCGTTTACCTTCCCACCGGAGTGGTACCTATTTATCTACTTGCACTTTTTGGCGTGCTTTCAAACTGCTAGGTTGGCAGGAGCTGGGACCGAGCAACGGGAGCTCACCCCGTCATGGGGATTCGAACCGCTGACCTTCCGATTGGCAAGCCCTAGGCTCAGTGGTTCAGACTTTAGGCACATCCAATTGACATGCGACCACCAATGCACAGGTTCTTTGTTGACCCAGAAGAAGGCAGAATGGGGGTGGAACGAGGGGGTGTATGCTTATATGAACTCCACTGACGTGTGCAGGGGCCGGGAACAGAGCCCCAGTGAGAAATGGTTGCTGCCTGTACCCAAAACTGTTCTTTCTGTTTTGCTAAAAATCAGCTGCTTTGTTGATACATATTGTGCCTCCCCCTCTCTCTGCTGAACAGTGGCAAAAGCCCACGGGGTTGCCAGCACTCAGCCAGGGTCTGTGGTCCTTTGGAGAATGGAGACTTTAAGCAATTGCAACTTTAAGAAATATGGTTTATTAACTTATTTACACCTTCAGTCTGCATAGAGGGAGTCCAGATCTTACAGCTTGGTCATTTCAAGAGGGATGCGTTCCCCCACAGCAGTGCAGCCAGCCTTCAGCCAGCCTGCCCAAAATGGACCCCCATCTGCTTCCTCCTTCTTCCTCCCAGCAACCCTTGCTCAAAACTCACACCCAGTTACTTGGCAAACTTCCAAACCCGTTCTTTATTCACACCTCAGATGAAGTGAGTGGGGTGAGAATGGAGGTCCTGCATTGCCAATGGTCCTCAATGGTTCCTTAATCGCCCTGGCTTAGACAGGTTCTTTTGCATAGGCTAAACCAGGAATTCCTCTGCAGCTTGTATTTCACATCCCAAATAACCAAAATCCTAGCATTTATTTGATTTCTAGAGTTTAGAGGGTCCGCCCAGTCTAATACAATATGTTCATCTACAATGTTAACATATGTGCCTGTTTTGAGCAGCAAAAACTTCTGACCCATACTTTACACATTCTTCTGCTACTAAAGTTTCCCTGTCTTCTGTTTTGATGGCCTTGCTTTGTGTCTTTGGTTTAAGTGGACTGCCTCATTCACACAGATAAATGTGTGCATTTTCTGTGCCTAGATCATGTTTCCCCACCGGGTTACCTCCAGATGTTGTTAAAACTAGAACACACATCATCCTTGCCCACTGGCCATTTTTGCTGGGGCTGATGGCAATTGGAGTCCAACACTGGGTTGAAGAAGACTGGTCTGGCCAGGCCACTATACCTAAGAGGATGATAGGCAGGGGAAATGCTACTGCCACCAGTGTTGCAATTGCCTTTCTTAAGAGCTGGACTAAGATCCTTGATAGTCTTCATGGACAACCTTAGTAGGAACAGGCAGACTTCTGCACTGTCTGGACCTGTAGAGCAAAAGAAGATGCAACTGGACAAAACGAAAAGGAACAAACCCCGCCCCCCTGCCCCAAAGAGGATAAATAGAGTAGGCATTACTCGTTCATGGGGGAGTGAAAGTTGCTCATTGAGGAAAGCTGACACTCTCTGCAGAACAGTTATATGGGTCAACTATTTACCATATTTTTCGCTCTATAAGACGCACCAGACCACAAGACGCACCTAGTTTTTGGAGGAGGAAAACAAGAAAAAAAAAATCTGAATCTCAGAAGCCAGAACAGCAAGAGGGATCGCTGCACAGTGAAAGCAGCAATCGCTCTTGCTGTTCTGGCTTCTGTGATAGCTGTGCAGCCTGCATTCGCTCCATAAGACGCACACACATTTCCCCTTACTTTTTAGGAGGGAAAAGGTGAGTCTTACACAGCAAAAACTACGGTACTTTGCAGAATTGCCTAGAGACTTCAGACATCCTACAGGTGGATGCGAACACAGCTGAAACAAAAGTGTCAGTACAGATAGCTTTGCAAGCTTTGTCCAATGTACAAGAAACTCCAGCAATGAGACTGGGATATTGCTGCAAAAATGACATTTTGGATCTTTGCAGCCGACATCATTAAGCCACTTCACGCAATAATACTTTTGAGATGGGAAACATGCTTTGTTGCACTGTGTGGGGAGGCCATGCACACCTGTTCTCCAACATCCAACCCTCATATTCTGGAAACCTAACCTTGGAAGATGGATATCCAAATATGAATATGACAGTCCAGGAGCCAAGTTCTGCATAGGCTTCCTACATTATGTGAAAGCACATCTCCTGAGTACCCTTGCCTCAGGGAAAATTACTGTGGTGTATGACATAGCCCATTGGGTTGCAAACATCTGACAAGGCACAGGAGATGTGTGAGACCCAATATCCAAAGGCATTTATATTGGGAAGCGGGTATGAACTGTTCTTCAATTGGGATTTGTAACCAAAGTTTGGCTGTTGCTAGTGGTTACCTTGCAAGAGGCTCAGTCAACTCCCTCCCTCCACGAATTAAGGAGGCTGATCAAAATCTTCCTTTTAAGGAAGGCTTTTATACTTGTTTTTCTTGCCTTATGGTATTGTTTTACTTTTGTTGTTTCTGTATTTGTTGAGCCATTTTATTGTTTGGGAAGCAACTTAAGCTGTTCTTAGTTTTTCTTATTTTATCTGTAAGCAGCCTTGAGTCCCTATCGGGGGAAAAATTATAATTATCTAATCATATATTTATATAATAATATTCTGCAGGGTCTATTTTTTTGCCAGGAAGCAGGATAGATGCACACACACACACACACACACACACACACACACACACGATAGCACCCAGCATCACATCTGAAGCAGCAAGCCAGCTTAGTAATGCTGGAGAGGCTGCCTGGCAAAAAAGAAGAATGGCTGGCGGGCTCTGGAGGATGGTTGGTGATGCTGCTTTCTAGCATCTGCTGCTTGAGGTGGGTTGTCTGCCTAATGGTAGGGCCGGCCCCGGCACCCAAATATTAAATGCTTTATGAACTGCATAAGCAAGAGGAGTTGATTCAACCTGTGGAGCATTTATGAACCTTCAGTTTCTTTTTCTTTTTTTATAAGATATTTATTAAAGTTTTTGGAAATACAACAAGAAAATTCAAAAAAACCCGCTCATTTTAAACAAGAAAAGATAAAATACAAAAAGGAGGAAAAAAAGAAATCAAAAAGAAAAAACAGAGAATTAAAATCCATTAAGCAAAAAAGAAAAGTCAAATAAAAAATACAGCACATCTTCCCATTACTGATCTTTCATTAGCTTATTTCCCTGACCTCCTCACACCTCCCTTTTTTGTATTCTAAGTCAATTATCCATTTCAGCAAATCCTTTCCCTCTTTTCAAATTTTTGTCCTGTAATTTTATCTTGAAATTAATATACCTTTACTTCCCCTCCTTTCACCAATTAACAGCTTATTTTTCCTAAATCTTTGTAACATTTCTGCTAGAATCACATAAATTCATTCCAACATCATTCTAACATTCATTATGAACCTTCAGTTTCAGGCAGGCAAGTAGATTACACTTTTACACACAATTTTTCTGGCCTGTGTTATCTTAACTCCATATGTAGATTATCTGAATGATGTAGGTTGTTTGGTCATATCTAAAAGACAAGTGGGGACAATGTAGGCTTAGTTCTCATGTCCCACTCGTATGAAAAGTGGTACATCCCAGTACCAAATCCTCCCCTACAACAACATGATTTGCATTCCAAAAAGATATAAAGGACATAGCAATTGAGGCAAACATATTTTTCTTATCATAGGACTACTGCACATAGTAGTCTTATGTCTAATAAGATAATAATAATTTTATTATTTATACCCCACCCATCTGGCTAGGTTTCCCCAGCTTCCAGCAGAATATAAAAACACAATAAAACATCAAACGTTAAAAACTTCCCAATACAGGGCTGCCTTCAGATGTCTTCTAAAAGTTGTGTAGTTCTTAATCTCCTTGACATCTGATGGGAGGACGTTCCACAGGGAGGGTGCTATCGCCGAGAAGGCCCTCTGCCTGTCTCCCTGTAACTTTACTTCTTCTCAGCAAGGGGGGGGGCGCATATCATGGGGGGGGGCACAGTTGCACAGCTTCTAGCGCCCAGGCGGCATAAAAAAGCAAGGTGAAGGTGAAAGGCAGGACTTGTTCTATAGCACTGAGATTTGTTTAATGAAATGCCCACATTACAAAATGCAAGAAAGATATAAGCAACATGTAAGACATTTAAAAACAAAATAAAGCACAGTCGTTTTTATGTTTGTTTTGCATAGTAATTTTTATACTTGTTTTGCCTCTTCCACTGTTACCAACACAAGCAATCCACTTTAAACAACATTTTTAGTGTCAGGTTCCGAAAGCAAACCTGCGTTTGGGACAGAGAAACTCAGGTATATCAGCTAGGCACCAAATGGCTCCTTAAACCAAGGCTACAGTTGCCAAAAAAAGCTATGGTTTTCCCAGTAGTAATGTATGGAAGTGAGAGCTGGACCATAAAGAAGGCTGATCGCCGAAGAATTGATGCTTTTGAATTATTGTGCTGGAGGAGACTCTTGAGAGTCCCATGGACTGCAAGAAGATCAAACCTCTCCATTCTGAAGGAAATCAGCCCTGAGTGCTCACTGGAAGGACAGATCGTGAAGCTGAGGCTCCAATACTTTGGCCACCTCATGAGAAGAGAAGACTCCCTGGAAAAGACCCTGATGTTGGGAAAGATGGAGGGCACAAGGAGAAGGGGACGACAGAGGACAAGATGGTTGGATGGTGTTCTTGAAGCTACCAGCATGAGTTTGATCAAACTGCGCGAGGCAGTGGAGGACAGAAGTGCCTGGCGTGCTCTGGTCCAGGGGGTCACGAAGAGTCGGACACAACTAAACGACTGAACAACAACAACAGTTGCCAAAACAGAATGTCTAGTGACAAGCGGTCACTAGCCAGGAGCAAAATGTGACTGGCACCTGGCTAATTTTGAACACTGGTTTGGAACGCAAAGCCAAACAACTGAAAACAGCCACACTCACTGGCTGGCTAGAAGGAGAACCAGTTAGTACAGTAATTAAGTCTTAAGAATGAGTTTATAAGGAGCAATGAGGTATTTCTCAATCCAAACATCATTTTCATTGTTACATGTTATGGTATCTACTGACTGTTCTCAGTTTTCTTATAGTACGCACTGCTAACGCATATCTCCCGACCATCTTTATTTTCTGGATACATTTTCACATTTTGCATAATAACATACAGTGTTGTTATGCCAACCTAACAGTTTGAAAGCATGTCAAAGAGGTAAGTAGATAAATAGGTACCACTCCGGCGGGAAGGTAAACGGCGTTCCCGTGCGCTGCTCTGGTTTTGCAAGAAGCGGCTTAGTCATGCTGGCCACATGACCCGGAAAAACTGTCTGCGGACAAACGTCGGCTCCCTTGGCCAGTAAAGCGAGATGAGCGCCGCAATCCCAGTCGTTTGCGACTGGACTTAACTGTCAGGGGTTCTTTACCTTTACCTTTTTATACAGTGGTACCTCTGGTTACGAACTTAATTCGTTCCAGAGGTCCGTTCTTAACCCAAAACTGTTCTTAACCTGAGGCACACTTTTGCTAATGGGGCCTCCTGCTGCCGCCGCGCCACCAGCACATGACTTCCGCTCGCATCCCAGGGCAAAGTTCGCTACCAGGAGCATCTACTTCCAGGTTAGGGGAGCTCATTGCCCAAAGCATCCGTAAGGAAGACGGTACGTAACCCAAGTTTCCACTGTACTTGGGAATTAAACTTTCCAATAAAACATATAAATTCTGCAAGGAGTATTTTTGGCACAGTATGTTGAACAATAAGAAACAATAAGAAAATCTGTGTGTACATTCACGTTTTAGGCTGCAGGACACCATACAGTATTTGCAAATTTAATGCTTCTAAACTTCTTCAGCTGAGTAATTCCAATAGTCTCCAGCAGGGTGTAGCCATGAGGGAGCTCCCCCCCACTCAAATCAAGTAAATAAATAAAATACTTAACTAACTGACCAATTGTGTTACAGATCACTCAGTTCTGCCCCCCCCAAATACATCCTGGCTATGCCCATGATCTCCAGTGGCTTGCCTTACCCATTTTTTCCTTTTTGCTTATTGCGCACTGTGAACCACATGTTCAATTAACATGAAACAAGCTAATATTGTCAAATACTGGAGGGCATTGCTGATCACTCATAATTAGACTGTAATCACTGCTTGTGTACTCTGCTTAAAAGAAAAAGCCCGCTTCTTCAGCCAGTTTAAAATTATACAAATTAAATAAAATTGTGCATGTTCTTCATTTGCATAATTTATCCTGGTGCTGCTGCTAATCAGGGCAGGAATAAAGAGCTATGAAAGATGCTAAAACCATATCCCAAACTACTGGAGGTCTCATTCCTTAGTCCCTCTGGCTTTAGAGATTTCGGGCTTCAATATCCAAACACTTCCTATCCTATCATCACAGCTGTAAGAGCAGTAAAATAAAGAAAACTGAGTTTCCCAGAGATCTGAATAATGTCCCTTCTATTACATTATGCGGGACGCGGGTGGCGCTGTGGGTTAAACCACAGATCCTAAGACTTGCCGATCAGAAGGTTGGCGGTTCAAATCCCCGCAACAGGGTGAGCTCCCATTGCTCGGTCCCTGCTCCTGCCAACCTAGCAGTTCGAAAGCACGTCAAAGTGCAAGTAGACAAATAGGTACCGCTCCGGCGGGAAGGTAAACGCCATTTCTGTGTGCTGCTCTGGTTTGCCAGAAGCAGCTTAATCATGCTGGCCACATGACCTGGAAGCTGTACGCCGGCTCCCTCGGTCAGTAAAGCGAGATGAGTGCCGCAACCCCAGAGTCGGTCACAACTGGACCTAATGGTCAGGGGTCCCTTTACCTATTACATTATGCACATTTTCTTTACACATGTGGATGTCATAGAATACACACACATCTGTATGTAAAGCAGATTTACAATGGAAAACATTCCAAATAACACAGCTCATTTCCCAACACTAACGGCAACATGGATATGGGCACTTCCAGATGGGAACCTAAAAGTGGGTGCAAGTCAGTATCTTTGCAGGTGTTCATGAAATCAGCAAAGCCAAAGATTCTCCAGACCACTGAAGGTCTCTCAGTCCTTTTAAGCTGGTCTTTCTCCTCATATCCCATCATATCCCCCTCCACACGGAGGTAGTGGAGCCTAGAAGTGCCCCTTTCCCCCTCACTTGTCAGATTTCCACAGCAGCGAATAAAGCAGCTCATAGGGAAGTTTTTAATGACTGATGTTTTATTTTTAATTTTTTGTTGGAAGCTGCCCAGAGTGGCTAGGGAAATCCAGCTAGATGGTTGGGACATAAATAATAAATTATTATTATTATTACTACTACTACATAATGGTTCAACTTGGAGCAGGAGGAATCCCAGGGTCATGGCAAAAACAGGCCATTCTCATCTGGACACCTCAAAAAAAATGAATAAACAGGACAGGCTGCTTATGCAGTAAAATACAGACCTGGAAGTGCTCCAAGTTCACCAGTTACCTTGTCTACCTCATATATCAGATAAAGCAATTTCTCATTGACCTATATGGGTAACAGTGTACTGTATAATACAGTGTTTACCAGTGTGAGGTGCCTGGGCTACTGCAAGGCACAGGGGGAATGTTTGCTGGGGAAAGGTGAGGAAACTATAGCTGACTGGTCTTTTAAATTAGTGGTGATGGTGCTTGTGATTATATCACACTACGACAGCACTTTAAAAAACTTTTTAAAAGCCCTGACTGAATGGCAAAGCACCCCCCCAAAAGGCAGAGATAGCTTTCTGCCTTATATTGGTGAGAGCAGATTCTCTGAAATCTTCTTTAGCTGGTGTTTGGTGGAGAGGGGAGGGGTACCCTAACAGCACTAGTACAGTAGAGGATTTTCTCGCAATGCAAACACCAGCCTTCAGAAGACACTCTCACGCTACAGTTAGGGAGGAAATGATTAAATTTATCCTTTGCCACAGCATGCATGTCTGTTAATTATCAGCCCTCCTAAAGCAATTTCCATTTTGAAAAATCTGAATATTAAATGCAAAGGTGCATTTAAATGCACACCTATTTTGGCTCTTGAGTGCAGAAAACATGCACAGGGATGCGCTGCCAGAGGACTTTCAAAGTGCCTGGTTTTGTTTTTTTCATCCCAAGGCTGCAATTGGATCCGCATTTACTTTGGAATAATTTCCATTGACCTCAGTGGAGCTTAGCATCAGGTAAACATGCATAGGCTTGTGATGTAGAGAATGTCACCATTCCAAGTATTAGAATTATTTGGTCATTCAAGAGAGGAGAAGAATCAGTACCACCCCAACTTTAGACTATCACATTCAGTTTTGGTTATGAAACAAAATAAAAAAATTCCTTCCAGTAGCACCTGAGAGACCAACTAAGTTTGTTATTGGTATGAGCTTTTGTGTGCATGCACACTTCTTGCATACACTGAAACAGAAGTCAGGGGGTATTACTCAGAAGGGTGGGGGGGAATGGGGGAATGGGTTTACCACACCTATCAGCCAATCACCCATTCCCACCACCCTTCTGAGTAATACCCCTCCCCACCCTCTCACTATATATAAGGGTCTGGTGACTTTTGTTTCAGTATATCAGAAGACGTGTGCATGCACAAGAAAGCTCATACCAATAACAAACTTAGTTGGTCTCTCAGGTGCTACTGGAAGGTATTTTTTTATTTTGTTTCAACTATGGCAGACCAACACGGCTACCTACCTGTAACTAGAGTTTGGGTTATGGAACAGGTAGCATGGCAGAAAAAAGAATAGGGCCAGTTCTGAATTAATGTAAAGTTAATTGCTTTAACTTAGTAACATTTGAAGTGCTGCATATGAAAACAATGTGAAAGTAAAAAAATTAATAAGTACAACGAAACTGATTAATTCATCAGTGCCAAAAATTCAAATTGTAGTACTGCAAACTCTATTTCTGCCTCTGGAAAAGTGAATTAAGTAATACAGAACAGCAGAAATAGACCACAAAACAACTATTACACAGCAGAAACCAGAATTTTAAAAATAACATAACCCACATTCACTAAAACAAAAAACAAACAAACAAAATCACTATGATAGACAATATAATCAGAAATTGGCCTATTATTCCTGTCATTAGCCAATCCATTTTTTATCCTGGGTCCTCTAAAGCACAGCCAAAGATTATCAATCCCAATGATAGGCTTTCAGCAGCTTGTCCAGCTGAAAATCTCTCAAGTTGTGCTGCTATCAGCCTTGCATGAACTGACGTCAGTCGGTTGTTTACAAGAGATGGGACGCTGCCAATTTCCGCTGAACTGAAGACAGCAGTCTCCTGCCTCTTTCAGTTGTTCAGAAGCAAAGAACAAGTTCCTTTTGTGTGTGATGCCCATGAGAGGCTGAATATGTGCAGAGATACAAACACCCAGCAAAATCTTGTGCCTTCAACCACCATCTAATCAAAACAAACACAACTCTGTATACAACGAAAGTATAATATGCACTGAATTTCCCAGTGCAATTGGTATTGTGACTCAAAATAAGATCTACACAAGGTATATATGTATAGTCACCAAGAACTTGAAAATATATATATGCAGTCTTGCAAATTGCTATTCAATATAACTGAGAACAAGAGTTCAATAGTTCAACTATGGAGTAAATCTTCTAGATAAGACTGTGTACACGAAGGACTCTGGTCAACGAGACGCCCAGGTACAGTCTTCACTTCATATGTATTCTTCAGGACAGTTGAGATATATTGATAAACATCAAGTTCGTGCTCATTTTTGGGTCAGCTTTTGATTTGCATGGGTGCTCAGCTCCTAGCATAATGCCACCATCTAAGCAAGTTCTTCCAATGTCAAATTTAACCCACCAAACTAGATGTTCTGCTACTAAAAAACAACATCCCCATTACCCAAACATTTTCAGAAATTAAAACAGCAGCAGCAACACCCCTTCATATATACACACCACAGCAAGATTCACAAAAAACCCTGTTGGCTGGAACACCCAAGATGAAGGTGTTAGATGTTTCAGGCTTCTGTTTTAAAAGTCTCAGACTCACAGCCCCCCCCCCCAAAATCCACCACCAGTAATCTAATCACAAAAGTAGTAGCAGGATAAAAATAAGAATGCCAGCATTCTGCCCTAACAAACTTAAGATTTACAGGAATCCCTTTAAATAGCAAAAGTTTGTTCCTACATTAGCAGCAATATGGCATGCAGATTCTACAGGAGGAAGTTAGTCTAAGAATACTGTATAATAACCTAAGAAGGTTTCTCATTTCCCTCCCCGTTACCCTGTAAACAAGATGATTTCCCAGTTGGGCTTACTTAAAGAAACTGGGACTCTATTTTCCTCCATTTTTTTAAAGCTAGCTTTTCCTATCATGACTGGAACCACTATTATCCAAATGGGACCATTTCACTGTTATCTTACACTGAAAGGCTGAACTAGGCAGGGAGCAGACCCTGCAGATCTGAAGGAGGTAATGTATAATGCCATTTAATATACTGTATATCTATATAGTATAATATTCCACAATAATATATCCTTAAAAAGCCAAGGTTAGCCTTCAGCATTTTGATCTTCACTCTGGCATAACAGCTCTGAGGGTTTTTAATAGGCAGCATGTGGACAATGTCCATTAGGTCACTAAGAGCAAGTAGCAGTCTCACCCTCAGCAATTTATTATAATTCATATCTATCCCGTTCTTCCTGTAGAAATCTCAGAGAACCTTACACAGATGTTTTCCACTAAGGAACTGTTCACATCTCTTTAGCTTTCGCACTGTTAGAGTTAGGTACTCCCAGATAAAACTGCAGTTTTCTTCAGCACATTCACATTTCCCTTAGGTACAGTGGTGCCTCTGGTTAAGAACTTAATTCGTTCTGGAGGTCTGTTCTTAACCTGAAACTGTTCTTAACCTGAGGTACCACTTTAGCTAATGGGGCCTCCCGCTGCCGCCGCACCGCTGCCACATGATTTCTGTTCTCATCCTGAAGCAAAGTTCTTAACCCGAGGTACTATTTCTGGGTTAGCGGAGTCTGTAACCTGAAGCATCTGTAACCTGAAGCGTCTGTAACCCGAGATACTACTGTATTAAGATGAACAGGGCAGAAACTGACAGCAACCAGGTCTAATAAGTTTAGTAGTGAAACAAGGCCTGGTCCACACGATGTGGTCAAGTGCATGAACCACTTCAGACATAGGAATGTAAAAAGCTGCCTTATAATTGAACTACAGTGTAACCTCGTGTTACGTACTGCCCTCCTTACGAATGCTTTGGGTTATGAGCTCCGCTAACCCGGAAGTAGATGCCCCTTGTTGCGAACTTTGCCCCGGGATGCCCATAAAAGTCGCGCGCCAGCGGCGTGGCAGCAGTGGGAGGCGCTGTTAGCGGAAGCACGCCTCGTGTTAAGAACAGTTTCGGGTTACAAATGAACCTCCGGAATGGATTAAGTTCGTAACCGGAGGTACCACTGTACTGAATGTGATGATAATGTCCAACACCACGATGGAAATCGACTAGGCTTGCCTGTTGAGCACACTGCTTTATGGAAGTCAGTCGTGAGTAAGTTACAACTGCCAGGAGTGACACCTCAATGCCTTCTATAATGCACTACAACCAGAAGATTTCGGGCATCACATGGCAGGTCAGTCTCAAACAAAGACGTGTTCTCCCAAGTCCACATTCCCAGCATGTCTGCCCTCCTGTCTTAGTGACGTCTATGCTGACTTAGTCATGTCCACAGAAAAGATAATGGAAGGATCCCCAAGGACATGGGGAGCTGGCTTCAGGTACCAGGCCCATTGTCCGACCCTCTATGCGTTACAAAGATGTCTGCAGACGTGACCAAAAGGCTGGCAACATCAACCCTGCCGTGTGGGAATCTCTTGCAGGTGACTGCAGTGTTTGGAGACAGGCAGGTCAGGTATCCACAGCAATGACCAGAGGAGGAGCACAGAGATAAGAAACACCATGGCGCATCTGCAGCAGCACAACTGGACGCTTTCATCTGCCCCGGCTGCAACAAAACATGTATCACCTGTATCGGTCTCTACAGCCACAGCAGGCACTGTAACCTTCCAATTGTTAGACTTCAGCCCCAAAGGCATACTCGTCCGCTGTCTCTTGAGACATGCCAACAATGACTGAACAATGATTGAGCTCAGGACTGTCTGCCTTGCCTGCCAGTAACTCTCCAGGCGTCAGACAGGGGTCTGGCGTTTTGGAGTACATTGTCAGGAACATGCTGATAATACACACCTCTGCTTACCTCCTTTATCCACTGCAGGTGAAGCAGTGGCTGTACTGGAGCATTGCCTTGCCTCGGTAATGGACTGGATGAGAGCCAACAAACTGAAGCTCAGTCCAAATAAGACTGGTGTGGTTCCCCACACCAAATGGGGTTGCACGTTCTCTGAAGGAGCAGGTATGCAGCTTGTCAGTACTTCTTGATCCACTGCTGTTGCTTGAGGCTCAAGTGGCTCTTGTGCCGCTGAGTGTCTTCCGTTAGCTTTGGCTGGTGTCCCAGCTCCACCCCTATCTGGACAGAAACAGCCTAACTTCTGTCATCTATGTTCTAGTAACTTCTAGGTTGGATTACTGCAATGCATTACACGCAGGGCTGCCTCGGAAGATGGTTCAGAAACTTCAGCTGGTGAAGAATTTGGCCGACAGGTTGCTCACCGGGGCAAGAAAGGTTTGAGCATTGTACACCAATCCTGGCCTGACTGCACTGGCTGCCAATTAGTTTCCAGACCCATTTCAAATGGATGGTTTTCATTTATAAAGCCTTAAAATGCTCAGGACCACAATACCTCAAGGACCGCCTCTCCCCATATGAACCAACCCAGACCCTGCAATCATCATCTGCGGCTCTTCTTTGTGTGCCTCCTTTATGAGAGTCCTGCAGGGTGGCAAGACGAGAAGGGCCTTTTCCGCAGTGGCTCCCCCTTGTGGAATGCTCTCCCCAGGGGAGCTTTGTGACATATCTTTAGGCACCAGGCAAAAACATTCATCTAATCCCAGGCCTGTGGCTAATTAAACTGTGTGTGGGGTTATTGTTTTTGCTTGCTCCTGCCAACCTAGCAGTTCGAAAGCACGTCAAAGTGCAAGCAGATAAATAGGTACCGCTCCGGCGGGAAGGTAAACGGCGTTTCCGTGCGCTGCTCTGGTTCGCCAGAAGCGGCTTAGTCATGCTGGCCACATGACCCGGAAGCTGTACGCCGGCTCCCTCAGCTGATAAAGCGAGATGAGCACCGCAACCCCAGAGTTGGTCACGACTGGACCTAATGGTCAGGGGTCCCTTTACCTTTACTATGTTACGTATTTCTGTATTTTCATGTTGTAAACTGCCCTGTGATCTTTGGATTAAGGGCAGTATAGAAATTTAATAAAACAAACAAATCAAATCAAATTATGAGGACAGGGACTTGTTTGTAGTAAACTGTAAGCCACTCTGGGATCCTTTCCGGTGGAAGGATAAAAATATATATAGTGTATTCTCCTTTCTAGCATGCCTTCACTAGTGATACATTCTGGTCCAAAAAGCCCTTCATAGAATCATACTTGTGACAACACCCAGATTCTCTTGCCAGAGAAGAAAGCAGCTGGTGGCTAGAATCATGTCAAGTCAGGGGCAGAATATCTTCATTCCTATTGGATTGTTCTGACTAAGCTAGAAAGACTGGAAATTTAATTAGCCGAAATTAATAGGTATGTTGAGTGAGTGATATTTAGCCAAGATACAGCCGGTGTATTTTCGCTAAAGCTACAGCTATTTCAGAGAACAGCTTACACTGCATGACATTATCTGGCCAGTTTGTACACACATACAAACACAAAAACACACATTTTAACCCATAGCATTTTAATAAGTTAGCTCTACATTATCCAGCCTGCATATTGGTCCCAGCGCCTGCCAACCTAGCAGTTCGAAAGCACCTCCGGGTGCAAGTAGATAAATAGGGACCGCTTACCAGCGGGAAGGTAAACGGCGTTCCGTGTGCTGCGCCGGCTCACCAGATGCAGCTTGTCACACTGGCCACGTGACCCGGAAGTGTCTGCGGACAGCGCTGGCTCCCGGCCTCTAGAGTGAGATGAGCACACAACCCTAGAGTCTGGCAAGACTGGCCCGTACGGGCAGGCGTACCTTTACCTTTACCTTTAGGTAGAAATTGGGTGCGTCTTGCAGAGAATTCTCCCCCCTCTCCTTATCCTGAAATGCCCTCATACCCATTTAATCCACTTGCATATCTTTTTTCTTTTTCTTTTTTTAAAAAAGCCCAGTACTTCAGCTCTTAATACTAAGCTTTACAGACACAATGTCCCTTTCTTTAATGAAATTACCATTTATTTCAAAGCCACTATCTCCCATCTCCTCGTGGTGCCCCATGATAGCTCATCATTCACTGGACTTCACTTTTGTGATGAATGAGAACCAGCAACACATGCTTTCTAACAGCTCTATTTAAACGAGCTCCACAGTTGAAACAAATCATTCCAACAGCAGTTCTGAATTATGCATGGAACCATTCAGAAGCTAAAGGCAGAATATTCTTCAACGTTCACAGGGTTTAAGATCTTCAGACAGAAATTACTCAAGGCGATGTAAGCTCTCATTATTGCCAAGTCAAAGTTCTACCAAGGCATGGTGCTTGTGTGTTCTGCAAGAAATGTTAAGAACTATAGATGGCTAGGGATCACTGAAACACTCAAATCTTTGTGGTGGGGTACAGTGCTCAGAGATCATTGCTATTCCTTAACTTTTCATAAGCAGCACATACGGGGGGACACAAATGAAGTTCTGTTTGTCTTCAATACCTCGTGTTGCGTTAGGTTCATGTTGTGTCTTTTCAGCTTGCGAACACGGCAAACCTGGAAGTGTATACTTCTGGGTTTCGCCGCGCGTGCATGCGCAGAAGCATTCTGCGGCGTTCAGTGCACTTCACACATGCGCAGAAGTGCTCTATCATGCTGTGCGCATGGGCAGAAGCAGCACTCTAGTTACAGACTTGTTGGGGTGCAAACGGCACCCCGGAATGGATCAAGTCCGTAACTAGAGGTACCACTGTACTGGTCCACACCTCACCTGCTCCTGAACCCAAACTCCATTTTCTCTCTCTCTCTCTCTCTCTCTCTTTTGCACAGAGCCTGCAGTTTTATTATAAATCTTTTACAACAGGATTGATACCCTAGAATGCATTACAGGATCTACTGTCTGTCACTCCTAGCTTGGTGATTTTCCAAATTTCTACCTTGAAGTGCACTTGATTTTTACAATGATTCAGATGCTGTAGAACCCGCCCACCCGTTACGAAAACCCTGCACACTGCAGGGAGGGGAGTGATATTGGTGAAATACAGAAATGGCTGTCTGGGATGAGATGGTGGGGTCAGTGTGTGGGAACACAGGAGAACCGCGACCAGTCAGCTGATTTAATGACCTGGCAGCACGATGGGAAGAAGAAAGATAATCCCAGCAAGGAGTGTAGCCGGGACTGGGACACACTGGGGCAAGCGAGGTTGGTTTAGGAAGTACGGGATAATGGAGGATGACGAGGGGATGGGGGTCAGTGCACAGGAACCAGAGCAGCAGGACCCATCACCAGAGCCAGAGGGGCCTCTGTCTCCATGAACACAGTGGGCTCTGAGGAAGGGAGCAGTGGGAGGTACACTCTAGGAGACTGAGGCAGGCAAGGGCCAACAGCCTAGCTCACTAGCTGGCCAGATGGGGCTTGCTAATTCTGGGAGGAGGTGTGTGATTCTTCAGCTGGAGTACCACCACAGGTGGTACTGAGGTGGCCCACAGGTTAGAGCAGCCTTTCTCAACCTGTGGGTCCCCAGATGTTGTTGAACTACAACTCCCATCACCCCTAGTTAGCAAGGCCAGAGCTCAGGGATGATGGGAGTTGTAGTCCAACAACATCTGGGGACCCACAGGTTGAGAACCGCTGGGTTGGAGGCTTGCAGTTTTAAAATAAGAGCTTCTCTCAAGGTTGCCTCCTCTGGGAGAAATCACAACTGGCAGAGGTCCTAGTGCAGACAGAAATAATGGGAGAAGCCGTTTTCCTCCCTTCAGAAGACAAAGCTGTAGGTGGGTCCCTATTCCCAGGAGCAAGAAAGTACACAGGGGGCAAAATAGAGACCAGAGGGATAGGGAGGGAGAGGAAGAGGCTCAGACTCCCCACTCTGCAAGTAAACTGTGCCCAAACGTGGGACCAATTCCACCAGCCAACAAAATCACGCAGGATTAACCCTCCTCCCTCTAAGTCACGGGTGTCAAACACAAGGCCCGCGGGCCGAATCCGGCCCGCCAGACCTTGTCATGTGGCCCGTGTAGCTGCCGCTGGCCGTCAGCCTTCACCTTTTATTCTCGCTTTTTTTTTTGACACAAGAAAGCCGCCTCTTCAGCGCATGCGCGGCAGCCTACAAGCCAGAGAACGTCTGCCCTCTAGCGGTGCCAGCCGTTCTACACAGGAAACCTCCACTTTACACGCATTCAGGAAACCTCCACTGGCCCTTTGAGGGTGACGAAACTGCTGATGTGGCCCCCGATGAATTTGAGTTTGACACCCCTGCTCTAAGTGGACAAACACTGTTAATGGACAGAAAGCCAAATGCATTGGAATAAAACAAGCCCAGATTCTGTGTTTTATCCCTAGAAACCAGGGGCTGTATTTAATCTTGAGTGTAAAATTGTACTTGTATTTCACAGGCAAGATATTTGCTGGAGTAGAAGCATTCAGAAAGTGCAAAGGGAAGCCTCTCTCGATGGCCAGGATCCAGCTTGCTTGTTCAAAGCTCCAGCATATGATGGGAGGCCCAGAGGGGTGGAAATAGACAGCAGACACAGCGCAGCCAGGGATGTGAATATTCCGATATTACAAAAATAAGTCTTAACATTTTTTATTTGCTGGCAGCTTTATAATCCAGCCTTTTCTCTCTCAGACACTCAAAGCAGATAACAACACAGAAGGTGAAAATGCAAAGGGTGAGGAAGGGACAGTGTGTGAACATTGTGCAAAGCTCTTGATTTGCGTACACACACAAAAATTATAATAGGAAATAATTTTAAGTATTAGTAGGAAAAAATGTGGAAATAACAAACATTACAGAACCATGTTTTTATAAAACGTGAACACTGACAGGGTCAAGCAGTTGTTGGCTCATTTGACAATGAGCAGACCTAGAGGAGTAATTTAGATGTTAGTATTATTTGGTTTTGTACATTACCATTACATTTCACATAACTTCAGAGGGGCACCCTGCCGTAGTTGTGTGGTGAAAAGCAACTTAAATGTAATCCAGCAACAGCCACTCCATGAGGCTGGCGCAGAAGGCAAAAAGGGAAGCAGGCCCAGGAGCTGAGAGATCGGCAATGTTCGGCTCCTCCTCTCCTTGAGCAGTTTCCATTCCAGCTGGTCGTTTCAAGAACCCTGTTACAAAGCTCTAGTGCCCAAATTTGCTTTTATCCTTCTCCCTGCCCCAATCCCTTTTTCCTGTTTTGTTGAGCAGCACCAAGAATATCTTTCTGTTTCTCCAGTCTTTACTAGCGCCAGTCTATTTACTCACTTATTTACCGTATTTTTCGCTCTATAAGACGCACCAGACCACAAGATGCACCTAGTTTTTGGAGGAGGAAAACAAGAAAAAAAATATTCTGAATCTCAGAAGCCAGAACAGCAAGAGGGATCGCTGCGCAGTGAAAGCAGCAATCCCTCTTGCTGTTCTGGCTTCTGGGATAGTTGTGCAGCCTGCATTCGCTCCATAAGACGCACACACATTTCCCCTTACTTTTTAGGAGGGAAAAAATGAGTCTTATAGAGCAAAAACTACGCTATATTTTTATATACACATTTCTATGTCACCCTTCTAGTGCCTATGCAGTGCACAGAGTGGCTTGCAACTATTTAAAATCACAATTGCATTAAAAAAATGCAGTAATAAAATACCATGCTGAAGTATTCTATGTGTCACCCTCCAGCATGCTATGTCTTTGTTAATTTTGTTATGCATATCCTATTCAAATTCAGGCCTTGCACTTCTGCAATTAAGAATAGAATACATTTTCTGCATGTCTTCATTTACTGACTGGATCGCTTTAGTGTTCTGGGCTAGTAGACACAAGAGTGCATTTTAACCATTCCCTTGGTGTATGAGGGGACAGTACTGTAATCCCTTCCCAAAAAGTGTTATTTATTGTACTCATAAGCAGCAAGAGAAAAAGTTGTGGAAAGGACTGTTTCCCTTCCTTAGCTTTCCAAGCTGGTTCTTCCCCGTTCACACTGCTGGAAGCAGACACCCAACACCAAGCATATAGTTAGTCCCCACATGTCATTGTAGATTTGGCGTATACTGTAGTCTGGCCAGTAAAGAACAAAAACAAATAGTCTGATACAGGTCTCAGCAGGTGTCATAAGGAAGAAGAAAAGTAGAAAAGCCAAAAAGTAGATCTAGCCATTTTTCTCTTCATAGCTATCCTTAGATTCCACTATTGGAATCCATATGCAAATCATCATCATCTCCCTTCTCAACAGCTGTGTTAACACATAATGCTAAGCTAGATCACAGCTTTGTGCAAGCTACCAAGGAGGTGAAGGGGCTTTCTCCTTCTTTTGCAGCCAAGGCTACAAATCATGGTTTAGTAGAAGAGACCATAACCACAATCCCTGATTTGGATAACATGCTAAGCCAGACTTTGGTTCAGCTACCAGGCCAAGTTGAGCTAAAAGGAGCAGGGAGGAGCAAAGTGGGTGTGAACTGCTCTCTGGGAGCCAACACATTTCACGAACCTGTTAAGCCAGCGTTTCTCAAACTTGGGTCCCCAGCTGTTGTTGGACTACAACTTCCATCATCCCTGACCACTGGGATGCTTGAAAAACACTGGTTTAAGCCATAGTTTGGCTTATTGAGTCGTATCAGCCAGGAAACAATCATGAAAGACATACGAGTTGTCCCTTTGCAGACTTCATTTAACAGCTCTTCATTTTTCAAGAGGCAGCTGGTAGAATATAAAATCACTACAGAAACTACAAAGTTAGTGGGGGTGAGGGGAATCAAATATGTGTTTCTCTCACCTCTTTTCATACATAGTTTGTGTGCTATGGTGCTTCTAATTCACAAAAAGAGAAGGAGCGTGGAAGGGAAGTGTGCGGAAGGGGGGGGGCAGGAATGCCAAAAGATCCATTAAGCCACAATAAAAAGGTGTGATTGTGCATGCATGCCCCTAGACGAAGTACAGAGCTTCATATTCCCAAATAAAAGTCAGGATAATAAATATCCACCATCCCACAGAGTATGCACATGTGTGTAGTAACAGAAGCATTATGGATGAATTAGGCTTATGATTTTCAATTACGTATAGTAGCAACACCCTAGAGGACTGTGAAAACGTAAAATGAAGCAAATACTTCCCTCCAAGGACCACACCGTCCGCTTTTTGGAGACTGGAAATTCCTGAAACAGCTACTGTTTCATCTGGCATATACTAGTTACCAGCTAAAAAGGCCACTTTTTCAAATATAGCACATAAGCAAAATTCTGCTTCCAGACTCTGTGGGACGCAAAGGAGAGCATAACAGCAGCAGGAAAGTCTTGTTCATTCTTCTTTACTCCTTGCAAAAAATATTCAAAGCAGCAGAAACTTTTTATTAAGAAATGCCACAAAAGGATTGCTTAAAAGTAAGGAATAAGAACCTAGAGAAGAGCACATATGGCTTCTTTGCAATAGGGATCCCCTTCATAGAGATCCACTTATAAAGTCCTACCCTATTAAGCCACCAAGACATACACAAAATCAAAGGGGAGCTTTTGCAAAACACCTCAGGCGATGCTCAAGAATGCTAAAGAGAACACTTCCAAGTCTCCCCCACATGTACTCAAAACATCTGAACCGCACTTGTGGCTTTCATCATCGCTTCAAGAAGCGCTATGTGAAAAGCTCCAATCACAGCAGAGAAATTGTGTATTAGAAAATAGCCCTGTAATTCACAGGTCAGGTGAAGAACAATATACCGTATTTTTTGCACCATAACACTCACTTTTTTCCTCCTAGAAAGTAAGGGGAAATGTCTGTGCGTGTTATGGAGCGAATGCCTACGGATTGCGGGGGGGGGGGGTCTGCTGCAGTCGTGAGCAGAGGATCCATGGTTCCCCTTCCTTCCCTCCTCCATGGCTCGCTTTGAAACAGCAAAGTGGGAGAAGAGCCACTGAGTGGGGAGGAGAGAGGGACAGAGAGCCTGCTTCTTTAAAGGAGCAAAGCGGAAGAGGAGAGGAGCCACTTACACAAGTGTAAGCGGCTCCTGTCCTGTCCGGTTGGTTCCTTTAAAGCAAGCAGGCTCTCTGTCCCTCTTTCCTCCCCACTCAGCTAGCTAAATAGCAGCAAAGTTTTTCAGCTCGCTAAGCCAGGGATGAGCAGGGAGGAGGGAGAAAAGCAGAGCCTGCTTGCTTTAAAGGAGCAAAGCGGGAGAGGAGAGGAGCCTTCTCCCCTTATACCCCTCTTCTTCATTATTAGCAGCATCCTTCTCCACCCACCCCACGCGTGCTCCTTGTCCCTTGAGTGCTTTTCCTTCCCTCCCCACTTAAAACGTGGTTACAAAGGATCCTCAGGATTTTTGCATTGGGCTACTCCAAACTCACTGTCAGATCACATGTCTGTGGCCACAGCATGAACCACAAAAATCATACATCCACTGTTTCATTTAGAATATTTTTTTCTTGTTTTCCTCTTCTAAAAACTACGTGCGTGTTATGGTCGGGTGCGTGTTATAGAGCGAAAAATACGGTAGCCAAGGGTTGTACGATATATTCAACATTGCACTAAACTGTTTTAGTGTAGGCTACAATTTCCACATCAATTTGTCTACCCCAACCCCAAGTATCAGCCACAAACCCTCCGTGAAGAGTATTAGGGGGCATGTTCTAGGATGTGCTTTTATGAAGGGAAGGTGTGACTGTGAGCAGAGCTATGCTGCACAGCCCCATATCATGCAGATCAGCGCCCGCCCCCCCGGCACCCACATTTACAGCACAAAAGTCTGTGTGGAAGTCTACACAGATGTACATATAAATGCTTCCACGGGAATTCCAGCAACCCCCTCTCACATTGTATACCATGCTCCATGCACCAATCTCCTTCTTCCTCCTGCACTAAGTAGCTTACAGCCAGCGAGTTTTCCTACGCCGTAAGGTTTGAATCCTGTTTCTACTTGCAGGATGGTTTGTGGGCTTAGGTTAGCATAGAGGAAGAGATCAGCCTTGACAGTTCCTTGCAGCTCCTTACAGGGAGCTTTCCCCTGGGGCTAATAGCAGGGCAGCAGGAGCAATTTTTGCCAGGACCACGGCAGAAGTGCAAAACCTCTCTCTCCCATTCACACACCTATCATTAATCAAGGGGTGTGTGGAACTTAATATGGTTCCTAAATGTCGCCTTTAGCTTCATGTATAGTTTGGCTCGCAGTAGATTGTATTTTGTTTTGCCTGAAAAGATTTACATGCAAAGTGCACACTGAATATGTTTATTTCCAATGAACTGAACACATGCATTTTAAATACTCACATTGAGCGCACATGCCAGTGTTGCAAGTGTGGAATGTCCTCAAACTCTGATTTTATGCAATGTCTCGATGGTTGGGTCTGCCAGCTTCCTTCAGTATGCTAGCAAATTGAAGTTGCTTTTAACAGCTCTAGCTCTTGTGTATAAGAACCAAAATGCACAATTGCAGCCCCCCCCCTTGGGTAATATAGTTTGGCCTCACTATATACTGGTCATCACCCTGAATGTTAAAATAAAGCCTTTAAAAAGTTGATTCTACATGAAACCAGCAAGTCAATGTGTAACCCCCAAAATCAGCAAAGCAGTTCAGAAAACTTGTATGAATGAAGTCTGAGATTCAGACACAAGGTTGCTTAACCAAGTCGTTCCCAATCTGTGCATCTTTTAAACACAAAGTATTTATGCAATATTTCTATTGATAGGTGGCAGCCATTTTTAAAATGAACAAAAAACAAGAAGTGCTACTCCCTCAAAAGGAGGCTGAGAACTGCAACTTTACACAATTTATTGTTGAGGCCTTGACTCCTTCAACACAGCCGTTTTCAGAGTTTAGTAAAATCTGCTGCATCAGTACTTCAAGTACAATTGGATCATTATTTCTCAGAACGGCAGAACCATCTGCCCTCAAGAGCAGGTTGGCCTGTTGTGGCGCTTTGCGGACCAGTGTTGTGATCTTGTCTCCTTCCAGAGAAGAGGCAGGCCCAGCTCAGCCAACTGATGCAGAACTAAGGGTGGGGTAGACATGCTTTTCCAAGAGTGTGCCTCAGATATCATAAGTTTTGAACTGCTGGCTCAACTGGGCAAAAAACACCACATACGCCAGCTTCCACATTTGTTAAACACAATGGCTTGTATTCAGCACAGTGCTAAGCCTCCCATCCGCACAAAGATTTATTGGGCGATATCCAACTCCCTCATCTTGCCAACACAAGATTTACACTTGCAAAATGGGATGCTCTCCTCCTTCTGCTCCTCTCCCCTTAAATTTGATCTGGGGTTTTCCCCAAGACTCTGGATAATTTTGGGGGAGGGACCAGGGCATATCTGGTTGGGGAGAGGAGGGGCTATGTGTTAGACAAACCAGCCATGTTTGTTTGGTCACAATGCCTGCCCCAGTCACATATTCTTCTACTTCTTCTTCTTCTTTGGCAATCACTCGTAGCCGAGTAAGATTGTCTTCCATAAACACGGTTTTAACAATGAGTCCATAAGTGACTGTGGAGGCCAATTCTGGACCCACACATCCTTCCACAGTGGGGACATTGGCTCCCAGGCGGGAGTTGATCACGGTGTGGATTTGCCTAGCGTGCCTTCCTCTTAGCACGTTTCTCCCTTGCGTTCTGAGTTCAAGTGTCTTCAAAGTCCATGACACCTTTGGTAAAGGCTGTTCTCCAACTGGAGCGCTCGCAGGCCAGTGTATCCCAGTCGTCGGTGTTCATACTACATTTTTAAAAATTTGCCTTGAGACAGTCTTTAAACCTTATTTGTTGACCACCAGCATTATGCTTTCCATTTTTAAGTTCAGAATAGAGTAGTTGCTTTGGAAGACGATCATTAGGCATCTGCACAACATTATCAGTCCAATGAAGTTGATGTTGAAGAATCATTGCTTCAACACTGGTGATCTTTGCTTCATCCAGTACACTGATATTAGTTCATCTGTCTTCCCAAGTGATGTGTAAGATTTTTTGGAATCACATATAAAGCATGCAGGAAGAAGGGCGGTAATAATAAATTTTATTTATATCCCGCCCTCCCCAGCCGAAGCCGGGCTCAGAGCGGATAACAACAGTAAAATGATAAAACATTATAAAATCATTTCATTATAAAATTAATTCCAATCAGATTAAAGGTGTGCGTCGCCAAGGGAGAACTGAACCCTCCCCACAACCAAGCCAGCTCCAATGCTACAGCCATTTTTCTCCCAACCTGGATGCAATACTAGCAGTGTGCTGAGCATTTACATCTCAGTCAGCAGCCACTGACTGGCCAAAGGTCAGGTGAGCAGTGCAACTCCACCATGCTGTCCGCTCGTGCTCCCATCCAATACACAAGCCGAGGCAAGGCTGCTGGCTGGCAGAGGAGTTGAACCACCTCAACAAAACAACAGTTCAACATTTTGACAGCCCCATTGCCTAAAGTTAAGCTGCCTTCCTTGAAGAATGTGCCTATCCTGTAACTGGCTAGACCCGGTAGCCTGCTATCACTCAGAGCTACCTGGGCACAGAAGACCAAAAATAATGGCATGACCCCCGTATCCCTTTGTCCCTCAACCAACTCCAGAGGTCCCATTCAACTACGTTTTACACAGCTCACGCCCACTGAAAGTGACAATGACTAAGCTAGGTCCATTAACTTCAACAGGTCTACTTTGAGTAAAACTTTGTTGAATACCACACCAGAAGAATAAGTTTTGCCATGCTGATTTGCACAGTATAGGATTAGACACAACAAACTTCTGGTTTAGGGTTTTATTTTCTTTTTGACCATGCATACTTACTGCTTCTCCCCCTCCCTTGTTTATACAGTGGTACCTTGGGTTACAGACGCTTCAGGTTACAGATTCCACTAACCCAGCAATAGTACCTCGGGTTAAGAACTTTGCTTCAGGATGAGAACAGAAATCGCGTGACGGTGGCGCCAGGCCCCATTAGCTAAAGTGGTACCTCAGGTTAATAACAGTTTCAGGTTAAGAACGGACCTCCAGAACGAATTAAGTTCTTAGCCTGAGGTACCACTGTACTCCTTTTAAATTAGCCTAGGCTGCAGTCATGAAATTAAAAGACACCTGCTTCTTGGGAGAAAATCAGTGACAAACTTAGACAGCACCTTAAAAAACAGAGACATCACCTTGCGGACAAAGGCCCATATAGTTAAAGCTATGGTTTCCCTAGTAGTGATGTATGGAAGTGAGAGCTGGACCATAAAGAAGGGTGGTCGCCGAAGAATTGATGCTTTTGAATTCTGGTGCTGGAGGAGACTCTTGAGAGTCCCATGGACTGCAAGGTCAAACCTATCCATTCTTAAGGAAGCTGAGGCTCCAATACTTTGGCCACCTCATGAGAAGAGAAGACTCCCTGGAAAAGACCCTGATGTTGGGAAAGATGGAGGGCACAAGGAGAAGAGGACGACAGAGGACAAGATGGTTGGACAGTGTTCCTGAAGCTAACATGAGTTTGACCAAACTGCGGGAGGCAGTGGAAGACAGGAGTACCTGGCGTGCTCTGGTCCTTGAGGTCACAAAGAGTCGGACATGACTAAACGACTAAACAACAACAAAAGGCTGCATTGATTTCTGAAGACATTCATGGGCCATTTGCTTTCCCTTCCCCAGTGTTGCTTAGACCATTTGGGCTATGGTTCTGTTTCAGAGTGCCTGGGAGATTAGCAGGGGTGATGCCAAGCAACAGACTTTGAATCCAGCAGGTAGTCCCTCTACATGAAAGTAGACCACTGAATCCTTCTCATCTTGCCCTGTATGACAAACAAGAGGAAGATAAATTGGATGGCTGTCTTACCTTACTGGGTTTACACTGCCCTTCATAGTCAGTGGATCTAAAAAAAGAGTGGCCAGATATCTCAAAAACGTACTGATAGTGACCAAACAACACGCCTCATTTTATCTACAGCATAAGAAACCAAATCAGGCTTGCCTTCCTGCAGGCCATTAACCGAGTCTATAAAATAGCCCCCACTGCCCCTGTTTCATTATCATTATTCTAATCATGCTTGTGGTGTGGCACAAATCCAGCAAAACCATTAGAAAAGCCAACCAGACAAGCACCAGGGAGTGTGGATACATGCGTGTGTGCGTACAGGCACACATATACCACATCACACAAGGAGCTAGCTTTCTTCTAAGAAAATGTCTTCCAAAATAATAATAATAATTATAATAATAATAACAACAACACGTCTTATAATTATCCAGCGCAGTACAGTAGTCTTATTAGTTTTCAGGGCACTTTACGAAAGGACAAACGAAGCAACATTATAAAGGCAAAGTGATTTTCCTAGACCAGCTACTACCAGATCCTTTGCAAAGGCAGGGAACATCATACAGATCTCCAGAGTCATAGAAAACCGATTCCCACAAACATTTTTTAGTACAGTAGTACCTCAGGTTAAGAACTTAATTCGTTCTGGAGGTCCGTTCTTAACCTGAAACTGTTTTTAACTTGAGGTACCACTTTCGCTAATGGGGCCTCCTGCTGCCACTGCCACACGATTTCTGTTCTCATCCTGAAGCAAAGTTCTTAACCCGAGGTACTATTTCTGGGTTAGCTGAGTCTGTAACCTGAAGTGTCTGTAACCTGAAGCATGTGTAACCCAAGGTACCACCGTACTGGTATCAGAGCAAGTAGACTCTTTGGAGAGCCATTTTATTGTGAACACCACCAGATCGGTCTTGTTTTCAGAGAGGTCTCCACAGCCCCCTAACCTCCTCGTCTTTGCAGACTTCACATGGCATCAAACACACTCAGAGTCTGAATGGAAATAGGTAGAAATGCCCTTAAAAAGGAAATAACTTTTTGACAGCTCTAGCCTAAGGCAATTAAGGAAGGTGCCATTGAAAGGAGAATGCCATGCTATTTAATAAATTATGCTCACTCTTGTCAACACACACGCACAAGCTTTCCTAATCACAACCTGAACAGCAACATGCACTCCTTGTCCACAGCAGGTACTACAGTAATCAGTTTGGCATCCAAAGATGAACCCTTAAAGGAAGCAACAACAGAGGCCAACAGAAGCAAACAAGCAATCCATGAGGAATGACTGGCTAAACTAGAAATGTGAGGATTCCAGCACACATGTGCAAGTGATTCATCATTTGAGATGGGAGCAAGTACAACTTTGGTGCCTGTATAAAATTTACAATATGTAATTCTAACTAGCAGGTATAACCCACCACACACAACATAATTACTATGGCAACCAGAACTTTTTGTGCTCCTGTGCCACGACCACAATGCATTGCCTGAAGTCCTTACAGCAACCTAATTCTGAATTGCAGTTAGTCATATTTTGACAGCGCTGCTCTTCCTGCAAATACGATTCCTTGCCTACTGTCAGCACATATTTTTGCAGATGTTCAGGGAATAGACAAAGGCAAGAACCTCTGAAGAGGGGCTTAGCTTCCCAATCCCAACCGCTTCCAAAAGCAAAAGTTTGGGATTTCCTTGATTACAAAGAGAAGCCACGGCAATCTGGCTTTTACTTCTTAAGAGTTATGTGCTGCTGGAGATATATAGAGGGATTTGGGCAGTGCTAGGGAGAAGTGCCAGGCAATATTGTGGATAATGTGGAATTTATTTGTTTACCTCTAAAAACCCTATCTGCCTTTCAGGGATTGTTTCTAAAGAGCACTCAAGCCTTTCTTAGCCTTATGCTGGAGCCGCAAACATGATAGCAAACGTTTGCTCTAATTCAAAT
Source organism: Podarcis raffonei (assembly GCF_027172205.1). Lineage (NCBI taxonomy): Eukaryota > Metazoa > Chordata > Lepidosauria > Squamata > Lacertidae > Podarcis > Podarcis raffonei. The sequence goes on from NC_070604.1 coordinate 5,773,811, forward strand.
CAGTCTCACTTAATAAGTGGGAAAACCACAACTTTTTCATTTTTTAAAAAATCCTTTTCTTAGCATGGTAAACAAAGAATGGCTAAGTTGGGGAGGAGGAGCTGGCAACTCTTTCCTCCTCCTGAACTGAAAGCATGAAATAAAAGAGTACACATCCACTACAAAAAATACACACTGGACTAGGCCACACCCCAGCCAGCTCTCCCTCTGAAATGTCAACAGGGACGATACTATTAATTTTCCAACTTTGTGACCTTTACTTTTGCATGCATCACCAATCCAGTAATATGAAAAGTTTCTCTTTTCTGCAAGTTTTCTAGGCCCCATCCAGAGTCAGAGCTCACTTTAAACAAGCACCATGAGCCTCCACAGCAAACCTCTTTGTGAACCTGGCCTGATCCGGACCACAAACCCCAGCCCATTTCCTCCCTTCCCTTCTGCACCCACCTTGGCACCACTGCCCCACCCCCCCGCCAAGTCCTCTTCACCAGCACTGCCCACCAACGAGGTGGATTTAAATCAAATCGATTTAAATCACGATATAAATCACTAGTCAGTAAGACTTGATTTAAATCTTTCTTTCTTTCTTTTTTACAGAAAGGCATTCCTGCTGGTATAATCTTAATATTTACAACCAGATGAAGGTTTCGTTTTTGGAATAATAAATTTTCAGAGTAGTTTTTACAGTTATAACAAAAATTACTGATTTGGTTATACAGTGGTACCTCGGGTTAAGTACTTAATTCGTTCCGGAGGTCCGTTCTTAACCTGAAACTGTTCTTAACCTGAGGTACCACTTTAGCTAATGGGGCCTGGCGCCACCGTCACGCGATTTCTGTTCTCATCCTGAAGCAAAGTTCTTAACCCGAGGTACTATTTCTGAGTTAGCGGAGTATGTAACCTGAAGCGTATGTAACCTGAGGTACCACTGCACTATTAGAAATACATAGACAGATAATTATGAAATTATTGTGAGGTTTAATAAGTTAACTGATTACATTTGGACAACTTTTCTGCTGTACTTTATTGGAAGGAGAAAAATAATCATTTCCTTAATAACAATTTAAACAATTTATTTAACTACAACAATAACATTATAGCATATGTATCCATGTTTGTTAACTGGTGTGGTTAAACATTTTTTTTAAAAAAACTGATTTTCAGCACACATGGAAAACTTAAAACAAATCCTTATTTCCTGATGGTCTTTGGACTATAATGTAACTTAAGTAGAAAACTATCTTTAGAAATATATTTTCCTCCGAAACATTTTATTTTAAAAATCCAATTTAAACTTTTAAAAATCGATTTAAATTTTAAAAAATTGATTTAAATAAAATATATTCAATTTTTTCAAATTGATTTTTATCCACCCTGCCACCGGCTCACTCCTTCCCCTTTTCCAGCTGCCAAAGATCTCTCAGTTCCAGTTCCGAATCCCCTGCTTGAACCGCTTGCCCCCCTCCAACTATCTCAGCCCTCTGAGCTGCTCTTAGCCCTGGAAGTCCTAATATCTGCGGCGCCCCAAGGCACACCCATGTCCTCAGGCCTCTTCCCAAGCCTTGGTTATCGTGGAAGCTCCTCTGCCATCCCCCTCACAGCTGCAATCACTGCCCGCCTGTCGCCATCCCCGGGCCTCGTCAAGGGACGCCTTGCCCACAGACCTCAGCGGTAACCAGAGAGAGAGGCAAAGGGGCAAGTGGAGTGGTGCACTATCTTCTGCGCCCGGTCACCACTATGTTAACCGGAGGCAGGGAATTGGGAGCCTTTGATACTACAGTGGTACCTCGGGTTACATACACTTCAGGTTACATACGCTTCAGGTTACAGACTCCGCTAACCCAGAAATACTACCTCGGGTTAAGAACTTTGCTTCAGGATGAGAAGAGAAATCGTGCTACAGCGGCACGGCGGCAGCAGGAGGCCCCATTAGCTAAAGTGGTGCTTCAGGTTAAGAACAGTTTCAGGTTAAGAACGGACCTCCGGAACGAATTAAGTTCTTAACCCGAGGTACCACTGTATTGGCATGGGCAGGACTCAAGGCATTAATGGCACAGAGGGAGGGTGATGCAGAGAGAGAGAAATATATACAGTACTGGACTCCCAAGTATAGCAAATGAAGTTGGTATTATTAAACATGATAAAGAATAGAGTAAAGCAGGGGTAGGCAAACTAAGGCCGGGGGCCGGATGCAGCCAAATCACCTTCTCAATCCGGCCCACGGACGGTCCGGGAATCAGTGTGTTTTTACATGAGTAGAATGTGTCCTTTCATTTAAAATGCATCTCTGGGTTATTTGTAAAGGTAAAGGTAAAGGTACCCCTGCCCGTACGGGCCAGCCTTGACAGACTCTGGGGTTGTGCGCGCATCTCACTCAAGAGGCCGGGGGCCAGCGCTGTCCGGAGACACTTCCGGGTCACGTGGCCAGCGTGACATCGCTGCTCTGGCGAGCCAGCGCAGCACACGGAAACGCCGTTTACCTTCCCGCTGGTAAGCGGTCCCTATTTGCACTTAGGGGTGCTTTCGAACTGCTAGGTTGGCAGGCGCTGGGACCGAGCAACGGGAGCGCACCCCGCCGCGGGGATCTGAACCACTGACCATGCGATCGGCAAGCCCTAGGCGCTGAGGCTTTTACCCACAGCGCCACCCGCGTCCCCTGGGTTATTTGTAGGGCATAGGAATTCATTCAATCCCCCCCCCTCCCAAAATATAGTCTGGCCCAACACGTGGTCTGAGGAATGGTGGACCAGCCCACGGCTGAAAAAGGTTGCTGATCCCTGGATTAACGCATCCCCTACTCTTCCTGGGCATAGCATGAAGATCCATGCTAAGGCTTCAAATATCCCCCTCCCCTCATATGCATACAAAGAGGCATGGCTGGCTGGCTGCACAAAGGGTGTGAATATCGCCACTGCCATTCGCAAGATTATGCGCTTGCTCCTTGCCCAGCGCATGAAAGGCGCCTGAGTAAGGCACGACTTTTAGCTCACGTGAGAGTGGGGGACTGAAAGAACGGACATTCCAGGATCCAATCAAAAGCCAAGAGGGCTTCTGCAATTCTGGGATGTCCCAGTCAAATCATGGCAGTTGCAGAGTATGTCACCCTGTATCAGATAATCAATTAGATCCTATTCAGAATTACTGCAGTTACAACTCAGGACAAAGACTGTGCTACAACAGCAAAGAGGCATCCAAAATGAAGCAAGCCAAAGAGAACAGCCCAACTTTGTATTAGTTTATATTCATAAAATATAAGTAAACTGGTAATGCCAGCCTAATTTTCTTGGTGCTTCCCAAGTAGGACTTATTGAGCAAGTGTTTCTGAAGCGATGCAAAAGCACAGGATTGATGTTAGAGAAACGCAGTTAGAGAAAACTTTAATGTCCACTCACTTCATAAAACATAACACAACTAAACAGATCGTTTTCACTTGGTTGAGGGGAAGGAAACACAGAAGGCAACAGATTCCCCTTCCTAGCATTCAAGATGTTTGAGAAACAAGTTCCGACAAAAAAAGCAGTACCACAGTGAGGTAAATCTAGCTGGATCCTAGACAAAATTTCCCAACTATGACAACAAGTAACCTAGGAAGGTTCTGGAATGTTTTTTCCCTGACCACTAGACACAATTTGTCGGGATGCTTTAGCTACCCTACTGGTAGACATCACACCTAATCTTCCCATTTTGAGTCTTCACAAAACACTTCTGCCTTTCATATTTTCTTAGCTTTTGCATTTTAAAGGTAATGGCCTTTCCATGTAAACACATGTCATTAAAAAAAAAGTGAACCCACATTTAAATGACAAAATTATCTAGGTTGAAAGGCTGTCAGTTTTAAAACTACTTTAATTCAAGTTGGGTAAATAGATTTTAACTCTTTATAAAGAAGGAACATATTTTGATACTCCTATTAAAAATCCACTATTTGTCATAAATTTACTAGGGATGGGGGAAGACTCTGTGATCTATTCACACATTTTCATCTAACTATTTCAAAATCTGTTCCTTCTCACACCATGCTGAACACTTTTTTAAAGTTAAGTGCTTTTAAAGGCTGCATTTGCTAAAGCTTGAATTCTACTTGGGTCACCTCACCCGTGCTGAAACTAGTTCCTCACTAACAAACTTAAGCTTCCCTAGAATCCTAAAACATAAGATTTTTGTTTACTGCATAAACTATTTGGCAGTATCATGAGCCAGAGAGCCCCTAAAGGCAACTAAGTCTGTTTAATTAATGTTAATTACTAAAACATCCCCATCAGTGACACAAAGCATAGCTATGAACACTCAGTCACACAAGCCAGCGGAAACATGATGAAACAAACAGAACAATCGCTCGTCATTCCAAAAGCTTCAGATATGAGTTTCAGGAGATTTCATTTAAAAGATGTAAATACATGGTAGTAGAGCTCAAAACCACTTAGGAAGACAGGTTGCCTTCTTGATAATCTGTTAGAGGCACAGCTTTCTGCCAAGACAAGAAGCAGCTCAGTAGTGTGAACATTTTGGATAATACTATCTTCTAACAACATCAGACCAAAGTTTGATCTAGCACCCTTGCTTAGATGCTTGCTTAGATGTTTGATTCAATTCAGACAAAAATCTGCGATAAAAATCTGCGCTTTTAAATAACAGGCTTACAGGAATATAATTAATCAAAATTCCTTCAAGCTAATTTCAATGTGATATATATATATATATGCATGCACAAGAAAGACAGAATGATACACAATTAACATTCCTCTAGTCCTAGGAAGGGAAACAAAACTTATTGCATCACCACACAAATATCTTCCAGCACTATTGTACTGAGTCATACCTTAGTAACAGATGAATGAAAAACCAAGACAGAACCAGGGTTGAGATCAAAGTAAGTGATCAGGAAAATAAACAAAATGTACGTTACAAAATATAGCATAAATAGATGCAATCTCTTCATTATGCAAGAAAAACAACAACATTAGGATAAAATAAACCAACTTCAGTATATGTATCGAAGCTTCAATATGTACAATGAGGCTGGAAAAAGAAATTGGTACAGATTTTCATTATTAATATAAGAGACAAAGTCCCACCACACTCCCAAGGAAGAGTCCAGTTTAGCTTTTCTAGATAGGAATCCAACATGCCAGGTAATTGTTTTTCGTAAGGCAATGTTCCTTACGTTGTGCCACCATGTTGAGCTACCAACATTTGTCAATTATCTAGCTCAGTTTTGCTTAAACCAGGAATGGGGAAGAGAATCTTTCCAGCGGGCTGGATCCTGAGCTCCCCCACCCCCCACCCCCCGGGCAGCCCAATATTCAATCACCACCTGATTTTTTTATTTTTCTAAAACAAGTGAATCAGGACCGCACTAAGTGCACTCCTAATTCTTTCCTTCCTTCCCTCGCAATCTGATTTGAACACAAACCTGGCTGCAAAGGCCTGCCAAAGTTGGGTTCCCAAGAGCAGCCATTCCCAGCTGGGTTGGCAAACACTGCCATCAGCTGAACCTGCAAATCCCACTCTGGCAGAATTGGCCGAACTGGTAAGCTCCAGAATGCAGCCCATCCCATCGGGTTTACTACATTTTGAAGTAAGTGAATTAATACATATTACCATCCAAAAATGGGAAAGCAGGTGCTACGGTCTTTAAACCTGGAGTCTAAAATTATGTAACTGTACCACTGGCTGGGAGGGACGCGGGTGGCGCTGTGGGTAAAAGCCTCAGCGCCTAGGGCTTGCCGATCGAAAGGTCGGCGGTTCGCATCCCCGCGGCGGGATGCGCTCCCGTTGCTCGGTCCCAGCGCCTGCCAACCTAGCAGTTCGAAAGCACCCCTAAGTGCAAGTAGATAAATAGGGACCGCTTACCAGCGGGAAGGTAAACGGCGTTTCCGTGTGCGGCTCTGGCTCGCCGGAGCAGCTTTGTCACGCTGGCCACGTGACCCGGAAGTGTCTGCGGACAGCGCTGGCCCCCGGCCTCTTGAGTGAGATGAGCGCACAACCCCAGAGTCTGTCAAGACTGACCCGTACGGGCAGGGGTACCTTTACCTTTACCTTTTTACCACTGGCTGGGAGGGGAACAGGAACTAGTGGAAGTTGGCAACACCCCTCCCCCTTGCACAAGGCGGGGGAATGTATTGTGCAAGGGGCTTCGAGACTAGAGCCATTGATTCTTATCTGGTCCATCACATAATAATCACATAATAAAAGGATCTAGTCACAACTCTGGTGAGCAAGATGGAGATTGGGCAAGTGGGGGGGGCAGCCTAGGCTGTTGAGCTTTTTTCAGGGGATCTTCCTAAAGTTTTTAAGCTTTTTAAAGGGGCATTACAGACATTACTGGGCTTCTGCTTTTCAAGAATTTTTCTGGATCCCTTAGCTACGCCCATGCTTTACACTTACCTACATTGCATCACAATTCCCATTTTGTTACCCATTTGAAAATATCCTTTTGGAATAACTTATACTTATTTATTATTTCAATTTATATCTCCAACATGCTTCAGCAACAATTAAAAGTGTGAAATCCAAACCATGCAATTAAGTTATTTAAAACTTGGTTTTTCAAACTGCAAATTCAGTTCTTAAAAAAATTGTAAAATCACAACAACAACAACAGACTCCAAAAAAACATTGTGTTGAGTCCAGAGGGGGCGGGAATCATATTTCCTTCAAATGTGGTTTTAACGAACATTCTCAGTCTAACCCTGATGAACTTCCCAAGGAAATAATTCTATCAATTCTATACCACCAAGAGTATATTCCAAGCTTCTTCAACCTCGGCCCTCCAGATGTTTTGAGACTACAATTCCCATCATCCCTAACCACTGGTCCTGCTAGCTAGGGATCATGGGAGTTGTAGGCCAAAAACATCTGGTGGGCCGAGGTTGAGGAATCCTGGTATATTCTGTCTGTGCTGGTCACCCTAAGCCAGGGGATGTCAACCTGGTCCCAACCGCCCACTAGTGGGCGCTTCAGAATTCTAGGTGGGCGGTAGGGAGTTCTACGGCACAAGCTGAATCCTTCTTCCATTGAGCACTAGTGGGCGGTAAGGAAATTTTACCATCAAGAAAGATGCATTAGTGGGCGGTAGGTATAAAAAGGTTGACTACTCCTGCCCTAAGCTAACGAACTCAGAGCAGGATGTCGTGCATTGCTCTTCAAACGTTCATATGGAAGAAGATGCCACAATTCTTTAAAAGTCAAAAACAGCTATTCAACTAGTGCCTAGAAATTAATCAGCCAGTGTATATATAATTTAAACACAAATGCTACATGCTCTTACGCCCTATCCTGCACTATGAAGTGATTTGATGCATTCTGAACTAACTGAAGTTTCTGGATAGCCTTAGGTGACATCACCCCACAGAAGAAGAAGAAGAAGAAGAAGAGGAGGAGGAGGAGGAGGAGTTTGGATTTGATATCCCACTTTATCACTACCCTAAGGTGTCTCAAAGTGGCTAACCATCTCCTTTCCCTTCCTCCCCCACAACAAACACGCTGTGAGGTGAGTGAGGCTGAGAGACTTCAGAGAAGTGTGACTAGCCCAAGGTCACCCAGCAGCTGCATGTGGAGGAGCGGGGAAGCGAACCCGGTTCACCAGATTACGAGTCCACTGCTCTTAACCACTATACCACACTGGCCATGTGGTATAATACCCATGCCATTTAAAATAGGTTGCCAAGGTATTTATGACAGCAGCTACATCCCCTTTCTCCGGGAATGTCCACAGCTTGATATATCATCTGAACCTGACAAAAAGTGATCTCGGCCACAGACACCATGCAGGAATTCAAGAGATTTCCAGATCCTGCAGAACAGGCAACAATGTGCAGGTACACTTTAAGGGGTAATTGCAACCCCATCCAGAACCCAATACACCAACAACTAACTCAGTCAAACCATCCACTGTTAACATTTACATCATGCCTGAACAGTCTTTCTGTTGCTGACTCCAGATAGCCATGCAAGGCTTTCAATGCTTCATCCAGTTCACATAAAAGGAGAAAGTAGTGCTGAATGTCAAAGGAATATTGACATCGCTACAGTCCAAACCTCTAGGAAACCTTCCCCAAGCAATTTCACCTGAACGTTGATGAACATGGGAGACAAGCAAAAGCTAGTGGCACAAACAGGGCATATTTAATGGGATGCATCAGCAGCCGTCCTCAAGGAACACTGATCTAAACCAAGGTAATTTACATCATTCTTTTAAATGACAAAGAAAAAGGGATACTTTTAGAATAACTGTATCAAAATCAAATTTCCATCTTTCATGTATGCCCAGAAAAGCATGCATACTAATTGGTTGCTCATAAAACATATCTGTTTGCAACTAAACAGAGCCTTCATACTATCCAGAAAAAGAATATTCCTTTTTTTTAAAGATATTTATTACATTTTCCAATTTTTTATACAAACAAAAAAAACCAAAGAGATTAAAAAACACACATGTATAGTTCATAAAGCATACTTTTCAATAACAAATTTCTCTGACCTCCTCATACCTCCCCTTCTTGTATTCCATTTAAAATTATTTGTTCAGCAAATCCTTAACTTAAAGCATTACAGCTTATAATATCACCTTATTTTCAAAACCCTTTTTTCCCCCATCCATGTTCCTTTATATCATTACAGCTAGAAACTACTCAATTTCAATCCAACACCGTTCAACTTTCCTTAATTTTACAATATTTCTGTAAATAATCCTTAAATTTTTTCCAATCTTCTTCTGCCGACTCTTCTCCCTGGTCACGGATTCTGCTCGTCATCTCTGCCAGTCCCATACAGTCAATCAATTTCATCTGCCATTCTTCCAAAGTGGGTAGATCTTGCGTCTTCCAATACTTTGCAATGAGTATTCTTGCTGCTGTTGTAGCATACATGAAAAAAGTTCTGTCCTTCTTTGGCACCACTTGGCCAGTCATGCCCAAGAGAAAGGCCTCTGGTTTTTTCAAGAAGGTATATTTAAATACCTTTTTCAATTCGTTCTCCAGAAAAAGAATATTCCAGTCATGTAGCTCACATGACATTTTACTAAGAATTTTATGTATGCCCTGGTGAGCAACTGTGAAATTAAGGAATGCTGTCTGGTTCACCTTCCAGGATCTGTTCAAAAGGAGCACAATTCCCTTCAAAGAGCCTAGAAATTAATCAGTGAGGGTGGTATATATTATTGAACACATGTGTGCTTGGATGATGGTATGGATGGAAAGAGTATCTATGTGATTGCATGATCCTGGGTGACAGAAAGAGTAGGGGGAGGGAATTGACTGAGAACTAATTTAACAATAAGTTATTTGGGCATGATTTGGGGGGGGACTTATTTTGGGGGGGGAATGTTTCTATTATATAACAATAGATCTGCTATTACATTATATATTTTCTTGTGTGTGAGCCGGTATGTTATAGCATCATGTAATATGCACAACTCACTGCATATGAGTGCTCACTGGAAGGACAGATCCTGAAGCTGAGGCTCCAATACTCTGGCCACCGCATGAGAAGAAAAGACTCTCTGGAAAAAAATTCAGATGTGGGAAAGATGAAGGGCACAAGGAGAAGGGGATGACAGAGGACGAGATGGTTGAACAGTGTTATAGAAGTGACCAACATGAATTTGATGAAATTCCAGGAGGCAGTAGAAAACAGGAGTGCCTGGCGAGCTCTGGTCCATGGGGTCACGAAGAGTCGGACACGACTAATTGACTAAACAACAACAACATGCACAAAGAAAATTCTACGCACACAGTTATTTCAGGGGCCCCAATAATACAAAATTCCTGGATACAGCCCTGCCTCCAGGGCAATCACAGAAAGCCAGAAAAGAAGAAGAAGAGTTTGGATTTGATATCCCACTTTATCACTACAGCGAAGGATTTTAGGTATAATAAAAAAAAACAGACTAGGGCTGAGAGATACAGTGGTACCCCGGGTTACATACACTTCAGGTTACAGACTCCGCTAACCCAGAAATAGTACCTCGGGTTAAGAACTTTGCTTCAGGATGAGAACAGAAATTGTGCTCCGGCGGCACGGCAGCAGCAGGAGGCCCCATTAGCTAAAGTGGTGCTTCAGGTTAAGAACAGTTTCAGGTTAAGAACGGACCTCCAGAACGAATTAAGTACTTAACCCAAGGTACCACTGTATCCGGTTCAATATTGTGATGTATCAGCAGCTAAGCATCGCAATATTCCGATATATCACGATGGCTGAAATTGGAGATCAGGCGTGGGCATGAGGGAAGGAGAAGCCGCAGAGATCTGGTGGGTGGGGAGAGGAGAGGAAGTGGGATCTCCTCCACTGTGTGATTTGAGTGGGAGGTAATGGGGATGGGGGGTGCATTAGGCTGCCATCAGTGGGGCTGCCAGCAAAGATGCACATTAGGGGTGCCAACCTGCCCCCCCACATTGGGATGGGGGATCCCCTGGGTGAATTCCGTGGATCCTGGGGTCCCTTGACCCCCTATTTGGGAACCACTGATCCATATCCATCAGTGAGTGGAGAAAGGTAATTCTAACATGTCCACCAACTTGCAAGGGCAGCAACAACCCACCTTCACTGGGCTGTGTCTGTGCTCTATTTGCAGGTGAGCTAACACCACCCACCCAACCAAAGAGCACCATTCTCCTAGCTAGTACATAACACCAAATCCAAAGCAAGTCTTTTTTTTATAAAGAAAATATTTTAGAGGATTTGCTTAAAAGCCAGGACAGACCTACATATTTAGTTTCATGACCAAAAAGCCAAAATCATCCATTTCAAAATAGAACAAGTGGAGTTTGCAACAAAATGTCGCACTGTAGAATGCTCCTCCTCAGGGTACTTCATTTCCCATTTCTCCTGCTTTTTCCATTTCACTCTTGACCTCTTTCAATCAACCACCATTTTTACTCCACTGAGCATGCTCAGTTCTCAATGGGCTGTTCTCTCTCCCCACCCCACCCCACTTTTAGGGTCTTTCAAAATGTATTTCTGCAAACTATGGAGTTTCCCCAAGCCAGCTGATACCTGCTTCTTATGAATGGATGGTGTTTTTGGCTACATAATCAATGACACTTGCTTCTGAAGATCACAAATAGGAGGAATATTTAAATGTGCACTTCAAAATTGCTGTAAAAATTGACAGCACTGAATATTAGGGTTGCCACCTGTGCTCTGGCAAAATACAGGACAGGACAGGGGCCATTGGTGGACGATTTCTTTTTTTCATCTGGTGCTGAAGTGACTTCAAAGCAACCCACCGCAATCTATTGCTGCCTAACGGGATGGCCCCTCTGGAATTTGTGACACATGCACGTCCGCGCGCACACACACAAATTTGTAAACATGTCTGTGCTTGGGTAAAAAAAAGGTAAAGGTACCCCTGCCCGTACGGGCCAGTCTTGACAGACTCTAGGGTTGTGCGCCCATCTCACTCAAGAGGCCGGGGGCCAGCGCTGTCCGGAGACACTTCCGGTTCACGTGGCCAGCGTGACATCGCTGGTCTGGCGAGCCAGAGCCGCACACGGAAACGCTGTTTACCTTCCCGCTAGTAAGTGGTCCCTATTTATCTACTTGCACCCGGAGGTGCTTTCGAACTGCTAGGTTGGCAGGCGCTGGGACCGAGCAACGGGAGCGCACCCCGCCGCGGGGATTCGAACCGCCAACCTTTCGATCGGCAAGCCCTAGGCGCTGAGGCTTTTACCCACAGCGCCACCCGCGTCCCCTGTGCTTGGGTACCCAGAGCTTAAATACAAGACTTTTCATACACCCTTTTCAAGCACATGCACTTGGCAGAGAGAGAGAAGACCTGAAATACAGGACAAAACTGTATCAATACAGGAGGTTGCATTTTACATTGGAATACGGAACAATCCTGTATTATACAGGACAGGTGGCAACTCTACGTGAACATAAAGGAAATCATACATTGTGCGGGGATGGGGGATGCATAGCAAAATTGTGACTGGTTAAAACAGGGGCAAAGCATTTTCACTCTTACTAAACTCCCGAGAGACATCTGATAACACAATACTTGCAATTAAGGCTAAATTCACAGGAACATTAGGTACTTTTTGCAACGGCTATGCAGGAAGGAGAAGCATATATCTGTGATGTGCGCACAGTTGATAAATACAACTGCATAGCTTTCCTCCTCACTCAGAATGATCACAGTGAGTGAACTCATGATGTAGAGATACCCCAGTTCTTCTTGGCTTTGACTCCTGCTGAGCAAACAGCCAATGCATTGCTTCCTCTGGCATCATGTCCATAACATTCACATTAACTCTTTTATAAGGAGGAATACAGACTCCTGTTCCTTCTCTACTATGCTCTCAGGGCCATTAATGAAATAGTTTTCAATGTTCTCTGATCTGGGACACACTTTTAGCCTAAACATGCATTTGGAGATCCATTTCTTTCTCTTTTTGTAATCATATATTTGAAGGGTGGTCGTACTGCTACTGTAACCTACAAGTTGGACCAACGAGCTAAAACATATTAAGGATCAAAGGTACATTCCCTAAACAGAAGTCACTGCTTACCTGTAACTGGTTTAAATCAAAAGACTGATAGCATTGGGTGTGTAAGTAAAACTGAAGGTTCATGGCATAATGACAGAGGCATTGTGAAAGTAATACAGTGACCCGAAAAAGGATGCTCAATAGCTTTTATATAAAGACTGAATAATAATACCAAAATAATATTTAAAACTGGTGATGCAGAGGCACAGACACACCTTTGGAGAATGTCTCCAAAAATGAGCTAAGTTAGCAAAGCATCATTGAAGTTACTAAATAGTATACCACAGAGCCCGACCTTACACAAACTATTTATGCACACACCACACAGGCCACCACAGTGCAAACCCAGCTTCACACCACAACTTGCTCAATGGAAAATGACCATAGTGCCATTGTTAATACCACTGCTTCTGACATGCCAGAAGAACAGCCATGTATGTTGCTCAGGCCAACATCCTTAGCTTTAGGGTATTAGTGAAACATTCTGAATCTTTTGAAGGTAAAGAATAAAGGAGTTGAGGATAGTAGTTTAGTAAATGCAGCACAAAGGGGATGCTTGCAGCAGCAGACCAAAGGGCCTATGAAGTCCAACATCCAGCAGCCAGCCAGATGTCTTTTGGGAGGCTGCAAGCAGGCAATAGCCTCCCCCCAACCCAGTGCTCCTTAGCAACTGGTGTTCAGGAGCATAACTGCTTCTGAAACTGGAGTTTCCATATACCTGTCATGGCAAATATCCACCCAAGAAAAGGCACAATAAAACAGCTCTAAAGATGCATTCACCTAGGGAAGAAATTTAGTGCACAACCTCTTCTCCACCAACTGAAAGCTATCCGTTTTCATTCTGGAGTGATCAGAAGCACTTTACACAGTCAAAAGAATGCACTATTATTGTAAACTTTGCTCAAGCATCTGAACGCAAGAACAATCCCAGCACACCTACATTTTGAATCTGAATGGAACACAAAAAAGTACACTAAAACCAAAGAGGGTTGAAAAGGGCCTAGCAAACAAAACAAAGTATATGTGGTATAGTGTGTGTTTTTTATTTAAATCAAGACCTATGAGCCTCAGAAATAAAGGGGACAGGCAATGAGGAATGTCTGTATTTAATAAAACAGTTCCATGGTGCTCTCAGTCCATGCTGCTTTGTTGCTAAAAATTGTATACAGGTGCAAAGTTTCACTTTTTAAACAATTACTTTCTACAATGTCAAAATAATAATACTAACACCCCTCTTTCCCTACCCACCGAATGATGGTGATTGATGCTTACTAAATGTTGATTACATATTGCTATTTATTGACTTTATCTCATATACATTCCTAAGAATTTGGGTTGGGGGTCGATGACACCTTTCTACGCTCAGAAGTCTGAGGAGGAGCCCTGATTTAGGTGCACGTCTACCATTTCACACCACCAGGCAGTTATCAATTCCTAGTATTATATAATGTATAATAGAAGGTAGAGGGATAGGAGAAGTCTTGTTAGTCAAAAGAAAGAAGGAAAAAAACAGGTTTAACTTTTAGAGCAGTTGGCACAAACCTAGAATAAAGTTAGCCATTAAAAGGCACAAAAACTGCTTAATTCCTGCCACCCAGTCTGTCATTTCCCTCCCCTTTCCATTTTACACAGTGCAACCAACAAATCGAGAACATTGTGCTCTTGAGCAAACGTGTTTAAAAAAATCACAAAACGTTTCGCACTCACCCTTTCCAGAAGAATTCAGCAATCCAGGCTCATAAGGGAGGGAGAAAAAGAGGGGGATCAACTAAAAAAGGGGGGACTGGGGGAGAAACACGAAAAAAGACACAAACAAGAGTCTCCCCAAGGAAGAAGGGGCAGGAAAGGGAGAGGGGGGTATGATCCGAAGAGTGGGAAGGGGCGACCCAGGCTGGCCAGGAGCGAAAGGCATGCGCCCCCTCCCCCCGAAAGGTGCTGAAGGGGCCTTTTTTATTTTTATTTTCTTGGTCTATCCCATCCCTTCGCAGCGGCGCCTCTGCCAAGGACCTCCTAGCCAGGCAGGGAAGTTGGCACTGCAGCGGCAGAGGAGGATGTGACACTGTAGCGAGTGCAACCAGCTCGCCATGTATCAGCAGCGAGGGAGAGAGGGAGGAGGAGGGAGGAGGAAGAGGAAAGAGGAGGCGGAGGAGGAGGAGGCGACGCCGGCGAGAACGGGAGGAGGGCTGGCGGGACCCGGAGCAGGAGGAGCCCCGGCCCGCCGCCGCCTCAGCGCCCCCGCACGCGAGGCATGTCTGGGGACGCGGGGGGAAGGCGGCTGGCGCAGCCCCGAGGGCCAAGAGAGACCTCTGGGGCCAGGCACCCAGGCGGCGTGGGGGGAGCCAGCGGGCACGGAGCGGCAGCCCTGCCAAGCGCCAGGGCCGGGCAAGCAAGCCAGCAAGCCTTGGGTGCCTGCTTCCTCGACGGGGAGACGCTGAGGAAAGAGAAGGGGCGTGAGAGAGACTGTGAGGGAGAGCCTTGCCCCCCCCCCTGTTTCTTGCCCAGTCTGTACAAAGTGGGCCAATGCCGTGTGGGGAATTGCTTGATAGGCAAGGAGAGACCGGCCAATCAGGGGGGTGAGGAGGGGAGGCCGAGGAGGGAGGCTGGTCAGGCTTTGCCCCGCCCTCTAAGAGAGGCGTCGTAGGACCGTGGGATGGGGTGGAGTTGGGGGGCACCCGGGGGTCATCTAGTCCACCCCCTGGGGAGTCGAAGCTAGATCGTGGAATTGTAGGGCAGGAAGGCACCCAGAGGCTCCTCTAATTCAGCCCCCCTGCAGTGCAGGAGTCTCAACGAACGTCTCCATTGGCAAATGGTCCTCCAACTTTGGTTTCCAAAGCCTTGCGGGAAGGAAGTCCAGCGCTTCTCGCGGGAGTCCGCTCTGACTGCCAGACGGTTGCATTGGAGCTACTGGGTGAAGGAGAGGGGAGATGCACTGTGTTGAAATGGCCCCCCCTCCTCAAGGGGTGGGCACAGGAAAAGAGGGGCAGGGGGCACCTGAGGGCTGAGCCAGGCCCATGCATGCCCACTTTTTATTTGTTTGTTTGTTTAGTCGTGTCCGACTCTTCGTGACCCCCTGGACCAGAGCAGGCCAGGCACTCCTGTCTTCCACTGCCTCCCGCAGTTTGGTCAAACTCATGCTGGTAGCTTCGAGAACACTGTCCAACCATCTCGTCCTCTGTCGTCCCCTTCTCCTTGTGCCCTCCATCTTTCCAAACATCAAGGTCTTTTCCAGGGAGTCTTCTCTTCTCATGAGGTGGCCAAAGTCTTGGAGCCTCAGCTTCACGATCTGTCCTTCTAGTGAGCACTCAGGGCTGATTTCCTTCAGAATGGATCGGTTTGATCTTCTTGCAGTCCATGGGACTCTCAAGTCTCCTCCAGCACCATAATTCAAAAGCATCAATTCTTCGGCAATCAGCCTTCTTTATGGTCCAGCTCTCACTTCCATACATCACTACTGGGAAAACCATAGCTTTAACTATACTTACCTGTAAGTCCACCATGAGGCCAGGTGATGTGACTGCCTCGGGCGGCAGGGTCCACAAGGACAGCACATCCTGGTGTAGAGCTTTATTCAGAGCCGGCTCACCCATGAAGCCAGGTGAGGCGACCATCTCAGGTGACAGCATCTGCCGGGGCAACCCACCCCAATGTCAATTTCCCCACTACATCCCCTTGTTCCTGACGGAGATCTTCTTTCACTCCTTTCCCCCCTGGTTGGGATTTGGGAGTGGAGGGGCTCCATCTTGGGGTCCTGCTAGCTAGGGGACGATGGGAGTTGTAGTCCAACAACATCTGGGGACCCAAAGTCTAAGAAAGGTTAGAGTGTTGGACTAGAACCTGTGTGTCGAGGGTTCAAATCCCCACTTGGCCATGAAGATTGCTCTGCCAGTCTTGGACCAGTTACCATCTTCCAGACTAACCTAGAGGAAGGGGGTGGGGGCCATGTATATGCCACCTTGAGCTCCGTGGAGGAAACAAAAGGTGGGCTACGAAAGCAACAAATAAATAAATTTTCTTGGATTTGTTTCCAGTTTTGAAGGTACCATAGAATGGCTACCTGAGGCGTTGGATCACACCCCTTGTACTACATTAGTACTACAGTGGTACCTCGGGTTGAATGAATGAACTTTATTACGGTCACAGACCAGGATAAATTACGGTTCAGGTTACAGACTCTGCTAACCCAGAAATATTACCTCAGGTTAAGAACTTTGCTTCAGGATGAGAACAGAAATCATGCTCTGGCGGCGCAGGGGCAGCAGGAGGCCCCATTAACTAAAGTGGTGCTTCAGGTTAAGAACAGACCTCCGGAATGAATTAAGTTCTTAACCCGAGGTACCACTGTACAGTGGTACCTCTAGATGCAAATGGGATACGTTCCGGAGCCCCGTTCACATCTAGAAGCAAACGTAACCAGCGATGGCATGTCTGTGCGCGCACATGTCACTTTTCGCTGCTTCTGCGCATGCACGTGACGTCATTTTGAGCGTCTGCGCATGTGCAAGCAGCAAAACCCAGAAGTAACGCGCTCCATTACTTCCGGGTTGCTGCGGAGCACAACTCAAACACGCTCATCCCAAAGCACATTCAACCCAAGGTATGACTGTATTGCCAACATTGCCTTCCCATATAACAGTGACTGGCAGCCACCTTTTGCTTTCACTTTTGTTGTTATTATTTTGCATCAGTGCCAAATTAGCCTCGCAAAATAAGCAGGAGTGCACTTAATTCTCAGGCCCACCACTTGTGGGAATGCCCCTGCGCTAATTAACCAGAGCATTTGATGGTTAAGCATCTGAACTTGCAGAATTCCCATGTTAGCAAATTCTATCGTTTTGCTTTCATGAAATGAGATAATAAGCGCAATGCAGGCCTAGAAATATGTTTACCAAGTCTAGCTACTAATGTAGTGTGTGAATATTACAGAGAAACTACAGGCTCTGTAATGGTAACTGCTGTTGTGGTTGAGTTAATATATGAACAACCCTTTGGGGAAAAGAGACTGAATTTTCTTAGCAGTGGTGAAAGTGGATTCCATTTTCTGCTAGAATCATAGTGTAAGTGCTTTGTAGGAATGACTTATAAGTTTTGTCTGTGATATTCCATCCGTTCCTTCTGCTTTCCCCCTGGGAAGAGGAACATAGGTAGCTGCCTTTTACTGAGTCAGACCCTTGGTCCATCTTAGCTCAGAATTGTCTACACTGACTGGCAAGAGCTCTCCAGAGTTTATGACAGGGGTGTCTTCCACCCCTGCCAGGAGACACGGGATTAAAACTAGGACCTTCTGCAGGCAATGCAAATGGTCTATCGCTGAGCTATATCCCTTCCCCAGTCTTTTCCAACTGGAAAGTGTGCGTAGGCACAGGATGAGGGTGGTTTAATCAGCCTGGTTTTCATTGCCTGGAGAGCCCTAGAACATGCGAAGAAAACAGTAATGATGGTGCCTCTAACATGGGCAGAGTTATTTCCCTCTCTTCTGAGTAACTGCACCAGGGTTGCTTTCAGACAGCCTGTTTACCGACCGCTCATTCTGATTTGTTTGCGGGGAGGGTAGACCATGCTACATCAATCAAATGCTGACCGACACTTTTCAGAGCATTACCTTGTCACTTATTGCAAGAAATCTGATCTTTTGTGGAAGGAGTTTTGTTGTGCAAGAACTCCAATCAACTTCAATTGCTCAACCTAAATTGATCAGTATGTGACTGAATCCCACTCCCAAGTAGTGACAGTTCAAGAGCATTCCCCATCCTCTAAGCCTCTCCAGATGACTTATTTATTCATCATCCTTCCTAGTTTGCATTCACGAAGCTTACACGGTGGTTTGTTTCGCTTGCAGGGTGGTTATACGACAATGAGCGTTCATCCAGCATTCATCCTGATTTTCTTGTGTGGTGTTTTCACATCTTCCTGTTAGTTAGCCATTCATTCTTCCCACACTCTTCAATGCATTTCCTTATCACTTCCAAAAATTCTAGGTTCTTTTTAAAGTGTGTTTGTTGTGCTAGGGTGACAGAGCCCTTTAATCCACTTTAAATGTGGAAACTTAGGGTGTATACACACAGCAGTTTAAAATGGATTTGATGTATCTCACGTGTGCATATTTTTTTGCATCCTCCACCTACTCCATCCCCATCCAACTGGCAGCCTGCATTTCCCCCAAGTTAATTCAGATTTCCCTACTCTGCAGATAATCCAATAAGGGAGGGAAACTGACATAAAATTGCACATTACCGAAGTGTGGATGTTTTCACTATACCTTCTGTTTCCATTTGGTCCTCTCCTTAAAGGTAAAGGTACCCCTGCCCGTATGGGCCAGTCTTGACAGACTCTGGGGTTGTGCGCCCATCTCACTCAAGAGGCCGGGGGCCAGCGCTGTCCGGAGACACTTCCGGGTCACGTGGCCAGTGTGACGAAGCTGCATCTTGGTGAGCCAGCGCAGCACACGGAAACGCCGTTTACCTTCCCGCCAGTAAGCGGTCCCTATTTATCTACTTGCACCCGGGGGTGCTTTCGAACTGCTAGGTTGGCAGGCGCTGGGACCGAGCAGCGGGAGCGCACCCCGCCACGGGGATTCGAACCGCCGACCTTTTGATCGGCAAGCCCAAGGTGCTGAGGCTTTTACCCACAGCGCCACCCGCGTCCTAGTCCTCTCCTTAGTATCACCTAGTTATTCTGTTTCCATCAGCCCACAGGAAAGGATGTACTGGTAGCCTATTTATTTCAGCAACAAGTGGTTGCTGAAGGCATCTTCATATTATTATTATTATTATTATTATTATTATTATTATTATTATTTTGTTTTCAAAAGAGCAGTTTTGCACAGAACTGCTCTTGTGCAAAGCAGCTTTTTAAAAAAAGAATAATACTGTTTATGGAACTTCTGATGAGAAGGGCAGTAGCAATTGAAAGGACAGGACAACCACACATAGTGTGAATACATCCTATGAAGCACTGCCCACTAGTGTGGATGGGAAGAACAGATTTCAGCTGAAAAGGCTCATCTGTGACAAAAGTGCACAAAAGCATACATGAAACAATCAGGTCTGTCCAGCCCGTGTGCACATTAATGCCCAGGTGTGTACACAGCCCATAAACCATTTTGTTTGTGCTTGAGTCCCTCCTGCAAAACAGTCATTGGCTAGGGGCACCCTTTGTGACTGAAGGATTAGAAGAAGTACTGTTAGCAGGGCTTTTTTCCAGCTGGAACTTGCCAGAACTGTTTCCGCATCTCTCAGGTGGGCGCCACCGCCATTCCAAGAGAACGAGAGAGATGTTCATATGATGAGTTCTGGCACCTCTTTTTCTAGAAAAATAGCACTGACTGTGGAGGGACCCCTAACCATTAGGTCCAGTCGTGACCAACTCTGGGGTTGCGGCGCTCATCTTGCTTTATTGGCCGAGGGAGCCGGTGTACAGCTTCCGGGTCATGTGGCCAGCATGACTAAGCCACTTCTGGTGAACCAGAGCAGCAAACGGAAATGCCGTTTACCTTCCCACCGGAGCGGTACTTACTGTATTTATTTACTTGCACTTTGACGTGCTTTCGAACTACTAGGTTGGCAGGAGCAGGGACTGAGCAACAGGAGCTCACCCCATTGCGGGGATTCGAACCGCCGACCTTCTGATTGGCAAGTCCTAGGCTCTGTGGTTTAGGATAGATAGGATAGATGGAGCTTATTTGTTTGTTCGCTTGCTCTGAAATTTTGGTATCCGTCTTTTGGCAAGTTAAGCACTGAGGATGCGGGAAAAGATTTACTAGGTGGAAAAGGAGACGCAAAAAAGAAGAAGCACATGCCCATTTTGGAAAAGCAGAATGGAAGAAGAAAGCAGGTAGCCTGCACTGAAGTCAGAAAACAAGCACTTCCAGGGAACTAGAGAGGATTGCCAGAAGGGGACGGAAGTGGTCTGCCTTGGAAATGGAGAGGGCCCACAGGGGGACTGAATCGCCTGTCATGAAGAGAAAGTGCACTGTCTCCAAGCCTGCAGTAGCTTGGGAGGCCTGAGGGAAGGGAGCGCTAGCAAAGTGTGCTTCAGAGAGCAGGGAGTGGGGGTGGGGGGAGTGTGTGGTTTTTCAGAGAGGGAACATTGGCAGGAAGGCTGCTCTTCCCAGCCAGAGCTCCCTGCTGCTTTCAGAGGAGGGGGGTCACACAGACCCTTCCTTGGCCAGTGAATTGCGAAGAGATGTGGGATTCGTAATGGGCGTGCAGCAAGCGGCTTCCTAATTATTGGGATTGCACATTCTGGTAACGGATCTTGAAACGCTCATAATTTATTGCACATCTGTTCTATCTGATATATGTGGGCTGATTGCACCTAAGCTTAGAATGCCTAATTCTCCCCACCCCTATCAATATTCTCAATTTGTCTCTTCTTCTTTTTATTAAAAACAACAAAACCAGGATTACTACAAAGGAATGTACAGATCCATATATATTGTTATTAGCATGCATTACAGAAATGGCAGCACAAGCCAATAATACTGGAACTACAGAAAGCTCAAGTTGATGCAAGTGTGAGATTGTAGCTTCGGAACACAAAGTCATGGACAAGTACCATTTATTGCTGATTTAGACATAAGCAATTACAACACAGCAAAAAAGTATCAAACTTTGTACAGACCCTCTGGGGGGAAAGGAGTGTAACTATACAAACACAATAGAGAAAGGCCATTAATTAATAAGGCTAAACATTGACTTACCTAATGCAGTTTAAAACAATGGGCTTAACAAATTCAGCTCTTGTCTTCCAAATGACCATAGCTAAGAGGGCTGCTCAATTAATAACACAGCTTTCTTTGCCATCCACTGGATAAACACATTTCTTTCAGAGTGCTGATCTTAAACAAGTTTGCACACACATTGAACTTAATTGAATTGCACATCTTTATTTTTCCAGATTTTGCACTGCAACAGTGGAAACTTTGCTGATAGAGGGGGAAACTGCTTGTTGATGATATTTATTGTCTCTGGACTTAAAGAGTTTTTATACACCTTCAGTTCCTCATCATTTGATCTCTCAGCATTCTCACCTGGCTCTTGTCCCCCCCCCCCACATCTTCATATATATGTTCATAGGTATTACACACACACTCACTCACTCAATTACTTCAGCTATGTTAATGGCAGGGGTGCCTATTTAAATGAAATATGGGGGGGGGGCTGGTAAGCCCCACCCTGCATAATCAATCACAAGACACAGCACACACACACCATTTGAATGGCAATGCCCATAAACTTGGTGGCGGGCGGCCCCTTCAATATATTATTGTGGGAGGGGGAGTGAAGAGATCTCAACCCCTAGGAGTTGGCTTCTATGGTTAATGGGCCTTCACAGGTCTAACTCACATCAGTGAACGTGGGACTACAGATCTCACAGCACACGTCACAGCAGACCCAATTTTTTCCTGTGGAGTCAGCTCTGACTTTATGCGCTTGAATGTGTGAACTGCCTCTGCTGGAAAGTGCTTTACTGATGTTAGGCAATATGACTGCTCAGTGTGGTGTTTCACCTGGGAATGGCTTTTACATTGACTTCTAGTGATGTTCTCTGTGAACATACCTGTCTTCATAATACCCCAACAATAAGATTCTGGGGTTGACAAATATTTTTAAGAATTATGTTAAAATAATTGTATCTTACTCCTGAAGACCATTCTCTCCAAAGGTTTGCACCCTCTGTCTGTTTCCATAAAGGCATCAAGTTCAGGCATTTGCCAGGGTCCCAAGACTGGTAAAGGATTCATGTTTTCTGCCTCCCTGTTGCCTAAATTGGGAGAGGTTGTTACCTTTATGGGTATGTTCACATTTGCGGTTGCATTTACAGTGTTCTTCATGTCAAAGAGTGTGTGTGTGTCTTCACCTAGCAGGCATAACTTTTTTTGTTTCTCCACCCTGGAACACCTATTTATAAAGCTGTCGCTGTGCATGCACACTCATCTGTGCATGTGAGATGGCTGTCTCAAATGTTTGCACTATGCTAAAGTAAAGAAGTAAATGCAGCTTAATTTTTCTAGTCAAATTGAAGCTGGCTTGAGGAGGAAAAAACGCATCAAACCGCAGTATTTAGCAATAAACTATAGGATCAATATGGATTGTGGCTAATGTGGTGTGAACACAAGTTTCAAAAACCAACATTAGGAGCACACTGGATACAGAGGAAGTGGCAATGTGGACATACCCTGAAACATTTTCCAAGTCACATCCCTCTCTTGTTTGTTTTAGTTTTATAGAATTTGATAAATTACCATCTTTTAATAGTACGCAAGCTAGTGCTGAGGTGAGGTGTAGACTTCTGCATTGTAAAGGTAAAGGGACCCCTGACCGTTAGGTCCAGTAGCAGACAACTCTGGGGTTGTGGCGCTCATCTCACTTTACTGGCCAAGGGAGCCGGCGTACAGCTTCTGGGTCATGTGGCCAGCATGACTAAGCCGCTTCTGGCAAACCAGAGCAGTGCACGGAAACGTCGTTTGCCTTCCTGCCGGAGCGGTGCCTATTTATCTACTTGCACTTTGATGTGCTTTCGAACTGCTAGGTTGGCAGGAGCAGGGACCGAGCAACGGGAGCTCACCACGTCGCAGAGATTCAAATCGCTGACCTTCTGATTGGCAAGCCCTAGGCTCTGTGGTTTAGACCACAGCGCCTCCCGCGTCCCTAGAGACTTCTGCGTTAAACAAATACAAATTCTATAAACATGGGGGAGAAAGCATTGAAAGGTTGAAGCGCCAATAGTGAGTTTTCTAGCTAGACCCTTCAACAAATCTTGGGCAGAAGTCTTAACTGCAGATTTCTTAAGGGTTGTATTCCAACAATAGCAATCAAACCCCTTTTCCATTTAGCTCCCGTGATTCTGGACGGGCCTGTAAAGTAGATGTTTAGTGAGTGGCATGAGATGCTCCCTTTTTTGCTCTTCACTCTGTGAAGCATTTGAGGGTTGGCCACAATCCAAGGTAGATGCATCATTTGCTCAGCGGGAAGAGAAACGGGCAGGCGGGGGTACATTGTGGGGACCTTTACCAGCTGAGAAAGAAACAGTGAGCAGCACCCAGCTGCCAAGTGGCCTCACAGTGGCGCAGCTGCTTGTCTCTGCTAAATATAAAGCACTAGCTATCAGGGGCGGGGCAGGGGAACTGGCTGGGGAAAGTTTGGCATGAAATGGCAAAAGGTTTTGAATCCTGCACCAAGTCTTCTTGGCTGGGCCAGGGGTTTGGGGAGGCATGCTCAGAAGGGAACAGCAACATTTTCTAGAGGTTGAGAGAAGGACTGCCAAATTTTGGGTTTCCCAAATTCTGGCACTAAGGTGGAGCCAAGGAGTGGAGAATGGATGGAGCCCAGCAGACTCTGAGGAATGAAGAAGAAGAAGAAGAAGAAGAAGAAGAAGAAGAAGAAGAAGAGGAGTTTGGATTTGATATCCCGCCTTTCACTCCCCTTCAGGAGTCTCAAAGCGGCTAACAATCTCCTTTCCCTTCCTCCCCCACAACAAAGACTCTGTGAGGTGAGTGGGGCTGAGAGACTTCAAAGAAGTGTGACTGGCCCAAGGTCACCCAGCAGCTGCATGTGGAGGAGCGGGAAACGAACCCGGTTCACCAGATTAGGTGACTACCGCTCTTAACCACTACACCACACTGGCTCTTCTTTTTCTGAATTAATCAGAAAAAGAACAAAGAACAGGTGCTTTCTCTGTATGGCTGTGGCTGGCAGGTACACTGGACAGAAGTGGGCTCCTGCCCTCATTAAATGTTCATCACCCTTAAAATCCACATCCTCTGCACTGGAGTGGGAAACCTTTTCAGCCTAAGTGGGCTGGATCCTGAGGCCACCCACCCATTATGTAAATCCCTTTAGGGCCCACAACTATCCCCATAATTCACGAAACTTTGCGCAAATTACACTCATGGTTTTTAATCAGCATAAAGAAATAACTGTTTATTCTGTTTATCATTTTGACATTCAGCGCACTGAAAGAACATGAAGATTTACAGTACACACATAATGTAGCTTGCCTTGCTAACTATCACCTGTCACTTTTTATTTACATTTATCACCGCCTGACTGCAGACAAAATAGAGCCTCTTTGTAAAGCTAACCATAGCTTTTGATATCTCCTAATGATGAGTTTCTAACTAATTACCCATTTCTAGCGATTTTATATGTGTATGTGCTGGAAGAATGAAACCTTTGAACAGGTCATTCTGTTGTGCTTTGTCAAATGGTTAAGGGCTCTCACATTCTGGGCTCCTACAAGTAGCTCCCAGCATCCCTGTCTATTGGCTGTGCAATTTCTGAAAGTCCATTAGATCCTAATTCCTGCTGTATTCCCTGCACCAGAGTGGTCCAACGTGCAGCCCAACAGCTTTTTTTGGTAGCCCTCCGCAACACTGGACGCCTCCCTGCAGCCCTTGCGCTTCCTTCCCAAAGCCTGGTAAGTGAGGCGCTGGGCTTTGGGAAGGAGATGTGAGACTGACAGGGTCAACGCTTTCCCAGCCCTGGGAAGGGGGTGGGAGGGTTCTACCAGCCTGCCAAAGCCTCATGCTTCCTTCCCAAAACCTGGTGCCTCTTCTGAGCTGTCTTCTGACCCCCTGTTCCCCTCACACAGCTACAGTTCCCAGGATGGGTTCAATCTCTCTTCCAAGGGAACTCAGATTTAGATGAATGGCTTCAGAGCTATATCTAAACATTAAATTTAGGCTATGTAGATATTCGTGGTTAAAAACACAGCAAAGTTGTTTCAAGTCACTTTTTTATGTTGTCGTGCAAACTAGTGATGGGGCAGTTAAGCTGCCATCCGATGTACATTACCTGATTTGTGTCCATTCACTGAATCCACCTGTCCATATGCAACAGCTGCCTCAAATGTACACACCTCATGTGTAACCATGGCTTTCATTTTCAAATCAGATGGAAGCTGGTTTGAGGGGAAACATGTCAATCAGCTGTATTTCTCAAGAAACTACAGAATACAGCTGGGTTGTGCCTAATGTCACTCTGCTTCAAACATCAGCAGTGTGAACACATTGGACCCAGAATAAACGGAAATATTCGCACAGCGTCCAAATTCAGACATTGTGTACAGAGCTGGCTTTTCTCCTCACAAGTAAGCAGCCCAACACCATTTGTTCTGAGAGTTAAAAGGGGAGTGTCTTTTCCCTTTTAGGACAATTCGAATTCTACTGTGTTTTGCTTTTTGAATTTAAAAACAAAGGACAACACTGCTGTTTGAACTGGAGAAGGCATTTTAAGGGCAAAGAGGGACAGGACCCTCCAAGAAGCCAAACGCTTCATGACGACACCACCTGGGCAGCCAGTATTCGCCTCTCTCTTCCTTCAACCTTCGCCTCTCTCTTCCTTCAACCTTCAACAGGAAGGAGTGATGAAAAGACCACCTGTGCTCCAAGGCTCTTCAGCTATCTGCCCAGAGTCTCATAATCCCATCTGTCTTGCTGCTCCATCACAGTCGACTCAGCTCTGTCAAGAAACTCTGCACGTTGTCCTGCCGCTTGAGCTGTGGGCCTCAAACCACTGCGCCTTCTCTTACAGCAAGACAACCAGCTTGCACTTGCTACAAGTGTACTGTTGCATGTTCTCTGGCAGAAAGACCAAAATGGCACAGGTGTTGCAAGTCACTGCAGCAGCTCCCTCGCCCTCCACGTCTCTTGGTCCTATGAACACCGAGAGACAGTGCTCTGGGCCTCCCCTTTAAACTCCCCTGCTAAACGCCCGTACAAAAGCCCGTTTGCAGGGTCTGTTTGTGAGCTCACAGGAGCTGCAATGGTCTCAGTTTGACTACTGCTGAGTTGCTGTACCTTCTTGTTCAACTGTTGTAGCCCTGGGGAAAGAAAGCAACAAGAGATAGTTGCTCCTAGCATTTGCCCTTCTTGGAGATTGAAACATAGAGGTCGGACAACAGTTCAGGCAAACAATTCAGACATCCTTCCTAGCTTTGCACAGTATGCTCTGACCACTGTAACACCACTGCTGCAGCTTCTCCCTTGGGTTTACCTTGCCCCTGCTGCCACTACTCAACTCTCAGATCCATACCTGCAGAATCCTGTGTTGGAATCCATTGCTGCCACCCACCTCACAGCAGGTAGAAGGGGCTCAAGAACTGCCCATCCATTCTGGAAGCTGAGATGGCCTGCTGTCCACTTGGGATACATTTGATTCCCCTTAGCTGGTTTATCATGAGGGATGGAGAGAAGGTGGCAGATTATTTAGAGCAGGGGTCAGCAGCCTTTTTCAGCCGTGGGCTGGTCCACCGTCCCTCAGACCATTTTGGGGGGGGAAATTGAATGAATTCCTATGCCCCACAAACAACCCAGAAATGCATTTTAAATAAAACCACACATTCTTCTCATGTAAAAACACCAGGCAGGCCCCACAAATAACCCAGAGATGCATTTTAAATAAAAGGACACTTTCTACTCATGTAAAAAACACTGATTCCCGGACCGTCTGCAGGGCAGACTGAGAAGGCAATTGGGCCACTTTTGGCCCCCGGGCCTTAGTTGCCTACCCCTGATTTAGAGCATGAACCTTCAGGACGCATTGTGCGCATCCCAGCCTTCCCTGGCCAAGATTTCCCCAACATCTCTAGTTACAACTAATTGACAGCAGAGGGAGCACAAGTGTAGTTAAGGCTTTTACAGCTGCTTTCTCCTCCTGTACAAGCATCCTCCTCTGGCGATTAAGACCTTTGGGTGGGATTCTGATCCAAGCTCTGTCTCATGCGGAGCCTGGAAGGGACATGATGGACCTAATCCGCCACCTCTCTTTCCTCAGTGACCAACCAGATGATGCTGCAAAGCCCTCAGTGCAGCAGTACTTTTCCTGCTTCTTTCCCCCAGCGACTGGTATCCAGAGGCATGGAGAAAATACATATTGTTACAAAAGTTGGGTGCCTGCTCCTTTCTCTGCTGAGCGGTGGAAAGAGCCTATGGAGTGCCAGGTGGGGTCTGTGCACCTTGGAGAATTGAAGACGTGGCAGAGGCTGCTGTGACGTTAAGAAATGTGGTTTGTTCGCCCATTTACACCTTCAGTCTGCGTGGAGGGAGTCCAGCTCTTGCAGCATAGTCGTTTCAAGAGGTGCTTGTACCCCACAGAGTCCAAGGCATCTCTGCCGTTAGCCCTGCAGCCAGCCTCTCCCAAAGATGGACCTCAGCTCTTCTTCCTCCCAGCCCCGCTTGCCCCCTGTGGAGCAGTTAACAATGGCACCCTTCCAAATCCCCATCTCTGTTAACACCTGGGACAAGGGGGAAGGAGTTCTCTTGTATTGTTAAAGGTAAAGGGACCCCTGACCGTTCAGTCCAGTCGCGGACGACTCTGGGGTTGCGGCGCTCATCTCGCTTTACTGGCCAAGGGAGCCGGCGTACAGCTTCTGGGTCATGTGGCCAACATGACTAAGCCGCTTCTGGCGAACCAGAGCAGTGCATGGAAACGCCGTTTACCTTCCCTCCAGAGCAGTACCTATTTATCTACTTGCACTTTGACGTGCTTTCGAACTGCTAGGTGGGCAGGAGCAACAGGAGTGCACCCCGTAGCGGGGATTCGAACCGCCAACCTTCTGATCAGCAAGCCTGATAGCCGTAGCTCAGCAAGGTTGTTTTGCATAAGCCAGCCCAGGAATTCCTTTGCAGCTTGCATTTTCCCTTCATATCACAAATAAGCAAAATTCTAGCATTTATTAATTTCTAGGTTTCAGGGGGTTATCCCCCGCCTAAATCTATAACAATATATTCATCATGGCTAGTAGCCACTGAGAGCCTTAACCTCCACAGATTTGTTTAAACCCTTTCTAAAGCCTTCCAAGTCGGTGGCCACCACTTTTATTATTATTATTTCATTTGTATACCACTCTTCACCCGCATAGAACAAAAACAAACCAATAACCCCCTTCCCACAATCACATTTAAAAGGGGAAGTGTTGATAACACTGGGCAACAATTTTTTACTTTTTGAATGTTGTCTAGATTTCTACAACTGATTTAGGGTATTTTTGCACTGCTGAATCAGGAAATGGCATCCGTTTCTCTCCATCAGGTCAGGTTTTTGTGCGATGTTGATTTGAAAAAAATCAGATCTTGTGACAAAATCAATTACATTTTTGTGGCATTATCAGCTGATTTTTGTCAACACATATCATCCTAAATATGTTTTTAAGAGAAAAAAATGTTTTTCCAACAACATATATTGATTACCTGATAGAAACATCGATTACTGTAAACTGAATGGTGGGCATTGATAAAGGTAAGTACACGTAAATTGCATGTTGCTTCACCATTTTTCAAACTTCAGGGCTTGAACTTCCGTTTCTTGGAACTCCTGGAACGCTCAGCGGCAGGGAGGTCTCTCATCAGAGTCCAACAGTAGTCAGCCATCATGACTGCGTCCCAGCGACCCTGAGACCTGGTCTCCATCTCTTTCATGTCCTGATGGAATCTCTACCCCTGCTCGTCACTCATTGAACCCAGGTTCTCAGGAAACCGGTCCATATGTGAAAATAGGTAGTGCATCTTGACACTCATGTTGCAGCCCAGGTTTCTGAAAGCAGTCAGCATGTTGTTGACAGGTTCTGCGTAGTTTTGGCCTTATTGTTGCCAAGAAAGTTCTTCACTACCAGAACAAATGCCTTCCACACTTCCAGTTCCACTTCGTTCATTGACTTTCCGAACTCTGGATCTCTGATGAGCTGGCGGATCTGAGGACCGTCAAAGATGCCAGCTTTCAACTTCTCCATGGTCAATCCTGGAAAAGCCTGCACAAGTAAGTGAAGCAGTCACCATCCTTGTCCAGAGCCTTGGTGAACTGCTTGATTAAGCCGAGCTTGATGTGCAGCGGTGGGAAGAGTATTCTTTCTCTGTCCACCAGAGGGTCGTTGATGACGTTCCTTTTTTTGCAAGGCACCAATTCCTCCCGCACAGGCCAGTCCTTCTTCGTGTAATGCTGAGCACGGTCCCTACTATCCCACATGCATAGAAAACATGGGTACTTGGTGAAGCCAGACTGTTGTCCCAACAAAAAGTTCACCATCTTCAGGTCAACACAAATAAACCACTTATGCTGATCATAACCAATTTTCTCCAGCACATACTTCACCGCTTCATAGTTCTCCTTCAGTGTAGTCAAGTGAGCCAGGGGTATAGAGGCAAACTGGTTGCCATTGTGTAGCAGAACACATTTCAGTGATCGCTTGCTGCTGTCAATGAACAGTCTCCAATCTTTGGGTTCGTACTGTGGCACTCCAAGCTTGAGCAGAAGCTGCGCAATATCTGCACAGTACACCAAGTCCTTCTCTTCTGAGAAAAAACGGAGGTACTCTTGATGCCTGTTGCGGAAGAAGCTGGTGCGAGCACTGTCAGAGAGGAGGTTTTTTTCCTTCAATCTGGATGCCAACAGTTCGGCAGAGTCCTTTGACAAGCTGAGGTCGCGAACTAGATCATTCAACTCCTTTTGGGAAAATGGATGTGGAGCATCATCTTCAAGAACCACTTCTTCTTCTTCATGTCCTTCAACACTGGAGGCATCTTCGTCACTAATGTCAGGAAGTTCTCCGAAGACAGGCATTGGAATTTCATCACAATGAGCTACAGGACGACGTGCTGATTGAAGATCAGGATACTTGAGGCTGCTCCGGTTCTTTCTGTTGATCCCAGTCACATCAACAGCGCAGAAGTAGCAGTCAGTGACATGGTTTGTCAGCTCCCTCCAAACCATGGGAATTCCAAAGTTCAGACTCCTCTTGCCATTGGTCCACCCACGTAGAGCCTCGGTGCATGCCTTGCACACCATGTGTGGCGCCCAAGCTTTATCCTGGTCACCAAGTTTAATACCAAAGTAAGCATGGTAAGCAACTTTATGCTTTGCCGCACCAATTTATGGAAGATTTCGAGGTTTTATGACTTCAAACTGATCCCTTTTCGACATAATCACCCAGAACTATCGGACCTGAATACTTCTTGTCATTAAAATAATCATTTCCAA
The DNA here is from genome assembly GCF_027172205.1 of Podarcis raffonei. Classification (NCBI taxonomy): domain Eukaryota; kingdom Metazoa; phylum Chordata; class Lepidosauria; order Squamata; family Lacertidae; genus Podarcis; species Podarcis raffonei. The sequence goes on from NC_070604.1 coordinate 5,804,274, forward strand.
TCAAAACAATTATTCGACATGGCATTTTACCCCCACCAACTTTTTCTAAAATGCTCCACACAAGCATACATGTGAACAAAAACGTAAAAAAACGACATGTGGCCATAGCTCAAAAACTTGACCTGATTGAGCAAAACCAATGTGATTTTTGGATTCAGCACATCAGATTTGTCCTAAATCATCTGAAAAAAACGCAGACAACAAATTTGTGTAATCAGCCCAAAGCCTGGTTGAAGAAGAACATTTTCACTTGGCACCTAAAGGTATGTTATAAGAATTTTAAGGTTTTTTATATATATATATATATATATATATATATATATATATATATATATATATATATAATGTTCATTTGTTGTTGTTGTTTAGTCGCCAGGCACCTCTGTCCTCCACTACTTCCCGCAGTTTGGTCAAACTCATGCTGGTAGCTTCGAGAACACTGTCCAACCATCTCGTCCTCTGTCGTCCCCTTCTCCTTGTGCCCTCCATCTTTCCCAGCATCAGGGTCTTTTCCAGGGAGTCTTCTCTTCTCATGAGGTGGCCAAAGTACTGGAGCCTCAGCTTCAGGATCTGTCCTTCCAGTGAGCACTCAGGGCTGATTTCCTTAAGAATGGATGCGTTTGATCTTCTTGCAGTCCATGGGACTCTCAAGAGTCTCCTCCAGCACCAGAATTCAAAAGCATCCATTCTTCGGCGATCAGCCTTCTTTATGGTCCAGCTCTCACTTCCATACATCACTACTGGGAAAACCATGGCTTTAACTATACGGACCTTTGTTGGCAAGGTGACGTCTCTACTTCTCAAGATGCTGTCTAGGCCTGTCATTGCCCTTCTCCCAAGGAGCAGGCGTCTTTTAATTTCGTGGCTGCTGTCACCATCTGCAGTGATCATGGAGCCCAAGAAAGTAAAATCTCTCACTGCCTCCATTTCTTCCCCTTCTATTTGCCAGGAGATGATGGGACCAGTGGCCATGATCTTCGTTTTTTTGATGTTGAGCTTCAGACCATATTTTGCGCTCTCCTCTTTCACCCTCATTAAAAGGTTCATAACTGTATATATAAACCACATGTCTGAAACCCCATGGAAAAGGTCCTGAACAAATTGACCTCAAATATTTCTCTGCAAGGTCTAAGTGGGAAAACTTCCCATTGTCTCTTTCCTCACAAATCCTGTCCTCACAGATCCTGTCTTAAGGACACATTCAAGATTTGAACAGGGTGTGAGCCTGTGACCTGGATTCAGGAATTAAGTAGTTATAATAACAAAAGAGTGGCCAAAACCCAGATAATACAATCAGGTAACCTGGCAGATAGGAGATAAACAACACACTCAGATTTCTGTTGTAGACCGCCTTTTCTGTGATGTAGGTATGATGCATCTGGGGGGGGGGTCTTGGGCTACACCCCTTCTGTGATGTATGTATGATGTTTCTGGGGGTGGTCTTGGACTCCAGGGCGGGCAATTTAAAATGTCTATATAAGGGCGGGCACACCTTGGTTCTGAGTCCTCCTCCTCTCTCCTGCGTGTGGGGGAGCACCCTGTTGCAACAGTTAATAAAGATCAGGTTTACTAGCTGCTTTGCTTCTCAATATTCTCTGGTTGGTCTGTTATTTTCTCCTACTGATAGAGAACCTACAAAAGGACTCTATATGGGCTCTTATGTACCCCATAAGGGAAAAGGAGCAGTTCGTTTCTTATATCAGGTGTCTAATGAAGGAGCCAGACGAGCCTCCTGAGGATAGCATTCCATGGCAGAAAAGGCCCATTCTCATCTTACTGCCCTCTGGGCCTCTCATGGAGGGGGCACACAAAGAGGGGCCTCAGATCATGACTCAGGGTCTGGGTAAATTCACATAGAAAAGAGGTGGTCCTTAAGGGATTGCGGTCTTGAGCCTTGTGGAAACAGATTCCTTAGGTTAAATGTGCCCCTGCCTCGAATCTTCCTACATATGCTGCAGTGCTGGCCCGTCCATGAGGTAAGGGGATGAGACCACCTCAAGCAGCAGGATCCACAGGGGCTGCACTTCCTCCGAGAATCAACCGCTGCTGCAGAAATGAAGGGTTTTTTAATTCTATTTTGAGGGAAATCACCCAAAAATCAACACTTCCGATATGGGCTGCCCGGACGCCATTTCTGATGGACATATCCCAGTTGTGTCTGGGATATTCTGGACGTATGGCAGCCATATTTAAAGCACATTCAACATCATATGAATACTTATGTCCAATGTGTCTCCACCCACCCACAAGAGCCCATATGAGGGGCAGGAGGAGAGGAACTTTTCTGCTGTGGCTCTCACTACTGCAACTCTTTAGTTGAATCTGGCCCATAATGTGTATACCAGTCTAATATGAACTGGCCGACTTTCTCCCCTGCAGCTACTTTCTTTCTTTCTTTCTTTCTTTCTTTCTTTCTTTCTTTCTTTCTTTCTTTCTCTGGCCAGCCTGACTCCCAGCATTTCTCCGGATTCCCAGAGCTGACGCTTCTGAATTGCTCCTCTTTCATTCACCCATTGAAAGGCTGCCACCAACCCTGATCGTTGTTTTCCAGAACTGCATCATTTGCTCCAGCCCCATGGTTTTATAGCTCAATCAATATTTTGGTTGCTTCAAGCAAGACAGTGACTGTAAATTTTGCCTCAAGTGGTTTCAGGAGATACACACACACACATTTAGTTAGCATCAGCTAACCAGCATCAGCTAATGGAAGGATTTGTTGAGCACTTTTAATCCCAAAGGGTCTTTGGCTTGTAAGATGCTTATTTTAGCTGTTACTTCAGAGCAGTCAACCACCAGAACACAATAGCTACAAATATCATTTACACATGATTAATTCACTTTCTCTCCAACAGCAGCTAAAGTAAATGTCCTGAGCCCAATTCCTCACCATTGTCCATCCCATGGAGAAGTTGTTTTCACCTACACAAAGCTATCATGAAATGCTATCACATCTATGCCCTCAGACAGTGCTGTGCAGGTACACAAGCAGACCACACAAGGACAGAGGAAAGGAAGCAGTTTCTTCACCCACATATAAACACCAAAATGCATATTTCATTGTGCTGTAGCACAATGGATTCAGAAGCAGTGCTGTGCGCTGACACCAAAGTACTTTGGACTTCTGCCATATCACTTAAGAAAGCTTCTTCAGGGCTATGGGCATTTATGTTGAGAAACAACACCACAAAATCATCCTTACAAAAATATTTTGCATCAGATAATCCAAATTCAGCACCCACAAAACAAATGTTTCTTCCGTCTCTGAATGAACTGAATGTCCATCTATTTCCTTAGTTTGCACACTTGCTTCTGCTTGTGATGGCCAAAGGTGTGAGCACAGCTAGTGTGTTCCTTTTGGTACCTCTAGATCAGGCTTCCTCAACCTCGACCCTCCAGATGTTTTTGGCCTACAACTCCCATGATCCCTAGCTAGCAGGACCATTGTTTAGGGATGCTGGGAATTGTAGTCTCAAAACATCTGGAGGGCTGAGGTTGAGGAAGCTTGCTCTAGATCTGCTCGCAAGGATGAGGGTCACAGTTTGGTTCTTTGTGCAGAAAGCTGCTTTCCCTACTTGAAAGTGGACCAGCTGGTGATGGCAGATTAGGAGAAGTTATGTCACTCAGTGCAGCCCTCGCCAACGTGGCACCCTCCAGATGTTTTGGACTGCAACTCCCATCAGTTTGAGTGAACAGGTGGTTGTGATATCTGCTTGCTAGGAAGGCCTGTAGCTTGGCATGGGATAACCTCTGCTGCCTCCCATGTTGTGATTGATGGGGCTCCATTATGCAAGAAGAGGCTGACGTGTAAAGCGCTTCCTTGTTGGAATGCCAATGTGCGGTTAGAATAATACTGTCACATTTCTCTACATGTGCAGGCAGAGCATGCACAATAAGAAACACAGGACAGTACAAGGGACAGAAGTGAAAGTGGGTCTCCACTGGTCTGTCTTACAGCTCAGCTTTGGCACTGAAATGAATCTGTTCACCCTGATAGATTATCTGAACCAAGAGAAGGCCAGGGAGAACTGGACTCTGCTCACTCTTCTTCAGCCATGTTTGATACCATTGATCTCAACATCCTTCTGCAACATCTGTCTGGGTTCGGGATGGGAGATGCTGCTTACTGTTGTAGGTGTTCCTGTGAAATCGTTCAGAAATGAACAATTGAGAGCCAGTGTGGTATAATGGTTAAGAGCGGTAGACTCGTAATCTGGGGAACCGGGTTCGCGTCTCCGCTCCTCCACCTGCAGCTGCTGGGTGACCTTCGGCCAGTCACACTTCTCTGAAGTCTCTCAGCCCCACTCACCTCACAGAGTGTTTGTTGTGGGGGAGGAAAGGAGAATGATAGCCGCTTTGAGACTCCTTTGGGTAGTGATAAAGCGGGATATCAAACCCAAACTCAAACCAGTGCTTTTTTCGGGGGGTGGGGACAGACGCAGGGGTACACATACCCCTAAACATTTTGTGAATCAGATGGCGGTTTCATTTCATTTCCCAGTGATTTTCTTGAGTCAAAATGAGAGTACCCTCTAAGAAAAAAAACACTGATTGAAACAAACTGGGTCAATTCGCTTCATCCATTGCAAAGGAAGGAATTCCAGAGTTCTGAAATAGCTCTGAATGTCATATATTAATTCAGAACTCCATTCAGAGCCAATTTAACTTTAATTTCCCCCTAGAAAAGTCCAACTGGGGGTTAGAGGGAAAAGGGAGAGAGAGGAGAGGATGAGAAATTGAAAGCGTAAGTCTTTACTCAAACACTTTTTTCTAACCATGTTTTTTTCTAACCATGTTGGAAAGGGGAGGGACTTGTGGAAGTCTATAAAAGTCAAAGACCCATCCCCTCCCAGAATCCCTGGTCAAATCCTGAGGTCAGTGATGGACAGGATGAGGGTGAATAAACCGGACTGCTGTGGGATTGCTTCTTCTAGATAAACACTCCCCCATATGTGAATGGATTGGTTACTCAGGGATTATGGAAATTACTCTGCACCTCCTCAGCGGCATTCAGCCTCACCTATTATTCTTTTGTACGCTCCAGATTTGAGCCTTGCACTGAATGAAGGTGGAAATAGATTTGGGTTAGTCTCCAATAAACTCAGGGTTCATCCACCCAGGAGGCAAGGCCACATCTGGTGGCAGAATCCACTGGGGCAACTGATGTTTCCCCCCACTTATTCCTGATGCAGATCTTCTCTCACCCTGGTGGGGAGGGAGACATTATTTTGGGGGCCTGATACCATAGTGTTCTCCTATAGATGTTAGCGTCTAAGGACCATTTCACACATGAATACTCATCAGTGCATGACTTCAATCTCAGGAGATGACTTGTTGTATCTCTATCAGGGATATATTATTACAGAAAAAACTATCGGCTCACATCACCTCATGTGAAATGCTTTCGAGGGAGCCAAGTAACACATTAGAGGACAGTAAACGGTGTTTCCATGCGCTGCTCTGGTTCGCCAAAAGCGGCTTAGTCATGCTGGCCACATGACCCGGAAGCTGTACGCCAGCTCCCTTGGCCAATAAAGTGAGATGAGCGTCACAACCCCAGAGTCGTTCACGACTGGACCTGACGGTCAGGGGTCCCTTTACCTTTTTAAAGACCTGAACTGTAGAGAAATCATGGGACATACATGCATGTGTGAACCAAATTTAAGAATATGCATCAGTATTTATTAGGCTTCAATCATACAGTCACATACACACTTACTTGGAAGTAAATTGGATCTAGTTATGAGCAGGCATGCATAGATTTCAGTCTTAGGATACCTGTACATCTGGATTGCAGATGGCTAAAAAGCTGTACATTTAACCAAAATAAACAAGCGTAAAAATGTATTTGAGCCAATAAAATCATTTTGTGACATGAACAATCCCAAGCTTTTCTCTTTAATACAAATTATCACTCACAAAAAGCAATATTTCCAGACGCCCATGTTACAAGCTAAAATATTTTGAATATCAAAATGGGATGTTTAGCACAGGTTTAAAGAAAGTTGCGGGGGTTTGGGGTGGTTGCTTTTTTAAAAGCTTCCTTGTCCCCATTTTTCTGCTGGACCAGAACAGTGCCTAACTGTTTAACTTGTGGTTAAGGATTATTTGTGTAGGGCACTTCTGTAGGTAAAGTGTCATGTATTTGGCAAGGCGCCCACAGAACACTGTGCAGGATCTCTGGTTACAAATTGCAGCTGTATAACATAACAGGAAATGTCGAGCTTGAAGTTATTCCACTGGAAAGATTAATTATTTGGAAAAATAGCTACGCAGCAGCCTGATGTATTTCTGGAGCAAAGGCAAGTGACACCATTTTATAAATGCATAAGACAATAGAACCATTTTGGGAAGCACACTTTAAACGCCACCGACTTTCCTGTGACAATGTGCGTCGGGTTAGAGCTGTCTGTGTGCCTCTTACTTATTCTCAGAATTTAATTGGAGGCAGAACTCACCCAGAAGTTATTTTCCATGAGAGAGCTCAGTCCTGGAACACGTGAAGTAGCAATTAAGAAGATGGTGCATCAGTGAATGGACAGTGCCACGCCCCATGGAGGACCTACTGCCAACTACCATTCTTCTGAGCCCTGGGAGCAGGAATATTATTTCCGAATATATACCAAGCTACCAATTTCGATGCTAACATTGCTTTTATGAATTTAAGGACTGATAACGCCAGCGTCATGCCCAAATACGTAACTGCCCTGCCCTGGAAGTGAATTGTATACAGCATGGACTGCACTAGTCAGATAATTCATCCCCAAAGACATAGGGGCACCAAGCTTTGCTCAGTGGCTGTTCTTCGTGTATATACTGTCTGCAGTGAGGTAGGGAAACAAATTGCAAGTGTCTGTAACCTTTTACCTTTTATTCAACATTCTACAGGTTGTTTGGGTGCTAACTACAAAAAAAACACCTTCCTTCAATTAGTTTTAAAGAGGGGAAATGGTATATCGACATGTAAGATGACACTGAATCTCAACATGTCACATAATTGTGACATAACGGGACCTCTCCCTGGACACAAATTAGTAAGCATTTTACATAGTTTTGCATAAAACAGAATAGTTCGGTTTAGAGATCTTCCCTTCCCTGAATCATGCCCATTTTATTTCACAGGAGACGACACCTTATTGCTCTGGCAAGAATCATCCAGAGCTGTGAAGTAAATGTTCAATGTGAAGCAAGTTCGTCTGCATCCATTTTAGAGCTGTTTAAGAGGAGGCCGTCGTGGGGCAGAGTCCAAAGCATGCCTGCGATCAGGATTCCTTTTGCGTTTGTGTGTGTTCCCAAAGGGAATGTGGTTTGGATGAGGTAGGGGAAGGCAGAGCTATTTTAAAACCAGCACAACATGCCACTTAATAAAACTTTTCCACCCAGAAGTCACTGAACTGAAATCCACTTTAGGAGCAAAACGTTACTGTACCATTAATGCATTTGCTAGTAGGATTTTGCCTGAGGCTCTGATCAACAGCTGCCAGCCAAGGTGTTCTTGAACTACTGTTCCTGCTAAAAGGAAATCCCCACTAGAGAAACATCTGCAACCATCTATTTTGTGTGGATTTTGGACGTACTCAGGAGAAGTTTGGCATTAAAATCTACCAAAAGGAAAGAAAAAAGAGAGAATGGATGTTTTGATTTTCCATTGTGGAAAGCTTAGCTGGTTTTCAATAATAATAATAATAATAATAATAATAATAATAATAATAATACAGTGGTACCTCGGGTTAAGAACTTATTTCACGTTCTGGACGTCTGTTCTTAACATGAAACTGTTCTTAACCTGAAGCACCACTTTAGCTAATGGGGCCTCCTGCTGCCGCTGCACTGCCGCCACACGATTTCTGTTCTTATCCTGAAGCAAAGTTCTTAACCCGAGGTAATATTTCTGGGTTAGCGGAGTCTGTAACCTGAAGCGTGTGTAACCTGAAGCGTATGTAACCCAAGGTACCACTGTAATAATAATAATTCAAATGTCCCTTTTCCTATGCAGTTCATCAAATAAAGGGCCTGTTTTTTCCTTACTTACTGAGCCATAGGTTAAATATCTTAGGCTATTATGCCTTTTTCTAGAGGAAAATGAACACAGTAGGTGAATGGTTTCTTGGTCTGGGAAGGAAGAATTCTCCATCTTTTGTATAGGGTTGCACTAATCCTGAAATGATTGAGAGGACTCCTTAATCTAGAACTGTCACTTAAGGTACAGGTATCTCCAGGGATGAAAAATGCTCACCCCACCCTCCCCAGTTTAGGATGAGACATCAGCTGCAACCTCTTTTGGGCAGGAAAGGGTCTTGGTTAATGATATATTCTTCTCTTGGCCAGCACTCTGTCAACTGTGCTGCACTGCCTCTCTAAAGAATTAACAACCACAAATTCACAATGAAACTACAGATTAGAAATGGGCATTCCATTATATAAATGGGACTGCAGCAGGTCATCTTTAAATAAATACATAAGCTTTCACGCTTAAGGCAGAAAATCCATGTAGCACCAACTCACAGCAAAAACAATAATTAATTAAATATCCTTTATTAGCTTCCATAAATCAAGTAACTAACAATTTGTTGCCTCAAGATTCTTATATAAGCAAATCTCAAAAACAGAACCAGTATAAGGTACGTGCAAACACATCAATTCCCCCTCCCCAACTGCAAATTTGTGGGATATGAGTACTTGAGCTAGCTTCTCTCAGACTCAGGAAAGCATTCACAATTATGAAGAAACATTAATGTGCTTTTAACGAAGTGATCAAGAGAGTCAAGCTTGCAACTATATGACGATGATGCTTGGAATCGTGTCCCAAAGATGGCAGGTGTGACTCAGATCTTCCGGGTTAACACTGAAGCCAAAAGCAAACAGGTGTTCTGAAGGTCAAGTCTTGTCCTTCTCTGCCTGTGTTAACAGAGTATGGCTCCAAGGCCACTAGGACATTGATTTTTAGACTGTGCCAAAGTGCCGTGTGTTGACTGCAACAGGAAATTAATTTCTGTAATTTATTATCTATATCCAGGGTGCCAATCAAAGGCCAAGACTGGAAAAGCTACATGGTTGAACAGGTGGCATATGTCTTGATGGATGGAGTATGCATGCACATTCAACTGCCTAATGGCGTCCACATCACCCAGAAGATTGTAGCCACAGGAATAAGAAAAGTTGTTCCGTTATCTAGAAAGGTCACTTCCTGGTTCACATGGAGAAGCCATTTTCAACAGAGCCCAGCGACGGAAGCGCACAGCTACATTGAGGCAGCACCGGGTGTTTAAATTTTGCTCCCATAACAATTTTGCACCCAGGGTAACCACCCCTGTGGCTTCCCCATGCTATGCTACTCTATTGGAGTAACTGAAATTAGCTTTTATCAACCCAATTCTTCCACTTGCACGGAAGGTACCAAGAGTGAAAGATAACCTGGCAGTCATGGTTCTTTTGCCTGCTATGTTCATTGGCTGTACCCATCCAAGGGAAGCAGCAAGCTAGACGGTTTGTGGAGCATAGAGTACTAATGAACAACAAGCTATTGCCATAAAAATTCAAGCTTGCTTCAAGAGCACGAGGGACTTCCAGATGGGTAATTATTTTAAGGCTGGTGCTCCTAACGCATGGAAGCTCTGCCCCCAGCACCCACATGACATCACTGGCACAAGCCCATACTTCCAGTGGCAGATTTAGGGCTCTGCAAGAGGTGAGCACACACTGGGCTCTGAGCAGAGGAGGTGCAGTCTCAAAACCTAGTAAGCAAGGTGCTGGGCATTGGGAAGGAGGTGGAGGCAGTGACAGGTTCCTAGAGTCCTCCCACCTAGTTACTGTCTGCCCACCTTTGGGCAGGCAGTGAGTGCTCGGGGGGGGGGACCAAATTCTGACGTTGCATAGGGCGCCATAGTACCCTTGTCTGACACTGATACTTCCCCCTCTATTTAATCCAAGCTTGCATTTTCCAGAGAAAATTCAGTAACTTGAAAAACCACCACCACCAGTTCTTGAGGATTTGTTTGTGATAGCTGAATGACCCCTCTGGAACACCCAGTGAAGAATGAAGGAACTTTAAAACTGCAAGAACTGCCCTCCATCCTTCTTTGGCCTGCCTTCTCTGCATTTGCCGCTCTCCTAAGGCAGCGCAGTGCATTTCCACAACACACTGTCAACACAATCTTTCATGCACAGCTCCTTCTGGCTTCTGCTTTGAAGAACTGGGCTCCTCCAAGAATTGTCCCTCCAGTAGTTATTCGACTGTAGGCAAGGCAACTGTGCAGAACCAAGCTGTGGCGCTGCTCAGTACGTCAACGGGTGATATCCAACAATGACTGTCTGCTGGCAGAAGGGAAGCTCTTGGTGGAGTCTTCTCTCCCCTAGCAAGACGCCATGCTCCAGAGGGACCCACTAATCCTCTGGAGTAGATTTAAAGGGTGGGGTGACACTGCCGGGTGAAGGAGGGATGGCCAAAAATTGCTTCCCTCCCCGTTATGTTGGCATATTCCCTTCAGTCAGCAGGCTGAATATTGTCAGGTGTAGCTTCTCATGCAGGAATTCAAAAAGCAGCACCTGCCTAAACTCTCAGTTCTGACCGGTGATTAGGCTAGACTAAATGGCCTTTGTGTTCTTTTATAGTGGAGATGCTAAACAGAAAACAAAATAAAAAACCTGGCTTTGGTCTTTCCGCTGAACTGCTGTACAGTCAGACTGAGGTCACATCCACACCACATATTTAAAGCAAATCCAATACGCATTTAAAGAACATGACTTCCCACAAAGTGGAATACACAATGTAACACTAGATGGCGATGGTGTTTTTTCAATGTATTTTTGAAAATGCTTTTTTAAAAGAAGCGTTTTCAGAAGGTTTTTTGTATGTGTGTAGATTCCACCCCAGTATCAGAGAAATCATTCAAAGAAACCCAAACAGTGATCCCAGCAACTCTTCCTGGTAGGTCTTGCTCAGGGGTCAGCAAGGTTTACCTCGCTTGTGCCGGTTCACTCCAGCGGAGATCCCTCCGTGGGCCAGATCACGTGCGCGCCCGTGATTTTCGGCGTCTGCGCAGACGCGGTTTCCGGTGCCGCGGAAGCGAGTCCCCGTGCCGCAGCGGTTTGGCGCAGCACCCGGGGACTCACTGAGCGGGCGGTTCGTGGGCCAGTTAAACGACCCCTGTGGGCCACTTGTGGCCCATGAGCCTTAGGTTGCTGACCCCTGGACTTGTTTGTGAGGCCGTTGTGAGGACCTGCCTTTCCACCACTATCTAAGACTGCTTCATCTTGTCTCTCTTTGCTCCACCCTCTTCATTTCTCTGCATGTTCTGGGAGACCAGGGTGGAGAGGAGCTGGTCACAGCAGGAGGGGAGACTCCCTGGATTCTTCAGCAGCCTACCCCCACTTCAGCCTCTAATTCCGGACTGCTCTCTGCCACAGCCTCTTCCTGTTAAACCCTGTTATGTCTTCTACTTCCGAAACCTTCCTCCCAGTCAGCTCCCTCTTCTCCTCTGACCACTCATTGTTGTCCCACCACCAACCCCCTGGCTCTGAGTCTTCTTCCCCTGGGGGTTCCAAGCTGGTGCCCCCCGCCACTGTTCTGCATCCAGCCAATCCACGACAGAATGCAGCAGGACGTGCTTAGACTCCACCCACACAGAATGGAGCAACACTATCTCCGCCCAGCAAGACTTAGCTCAGAGATAGGATAAAACTAAAGATAGTAACAGATGCATTTTGGAGAGTTAAGAGAGTCAGCGATTGGGTAGATGTTCCTGCATTGATATCTAGAACCTGGAATTTCCTAGGTTCTTGAAAAGCTAAGCTCTGTGCTCCATGCACCCTGCATCAATTAGAATGAAGCTCTGTCAGCATCAGAGCTGAAACTCATAAGATAGCAGAGATCATTTCTCAGCTGGACATGAAAATTCATTGCACAGTTCATCCAGAAATGGCAACAACCAGTTTGATGAAGAGTCACAACAGCTTCCTGAACGAAGTAGAATGAAATGGCTTAGCAATCAGACGTGTCTGTTCACATCAAGCACTTCTCTCCCACCGCCAGTGTCATTTGTATTTGCCAAAGCATCCTATAGTTCTTTGGCAACCAAACAGCTGCATGCATGTAGAAAATCTACCACTAAGCTGATAGCAGTCAAGCGCTCGGCACTGGTGAATATGCATCCCATGCAGCAGTCAACCCATCTAGTTTTGTGAGCAAGATTTCAATTTATTTATTAACAAGCGTTCAAACCTGCTTTATTCAAATTTCAACGGAAAACATCTTGCAATGTTTAAAAAGAAAAAGAGGTTCACTCTTTCTGCGTCTCTCCCTCCATCCCTGCTTTGCTGCCCTGGAATTCACTGTTGGTTTAGAAAAGGACCTGTGTGTATTCGCCCTGGTTTCTGACAGGATTTTTCATTCCCTAGTTTTTGGCAGGGATCAGGTCTGAGGCGAACTTGCTTTGCCTCCATGTCCGGCTGGAGATAAAGCATTTTCTCCTCCCCTCCAATAATGTTCGCGTTTCTGATGCGAAATGAGAGAATAAAGCGGGAAGAGATAAAATAGATGGCAGAATATCAGCAGGACACGGAAGGCGCTGGCCTGAGGCCCTTCAGAGATTTTGGGTGCATGGGAGTTGTAGTCCAAAATGTCCGGAGGGGCCCATCTTGACAAGAGCCATGCTAGAGCATCCACTTGGAGGCGGGGGCAAGCATGGCAGTGAGCAGAAGGGACATCCATTGGCAACAAGAGCAGTTAAGATAAAACTTCATGTTTAAAAAACCAAGCAAACTCTAACGTTTCCCAAACTTTGGGTCTCCAGTTGCCCTTGGACCACAACTCCCATCATCCCTAGTTGCAAGACCAGCGGTCAGGGATGATGGGAGTTGTAGTCTGAAAACAGCTGGACGCCCAAGCCTGGGAAACACAGCTCCAAAGCCACATCTGCGTTATGCATTTAAAGCAGTATCGTAACCACTCTAAGCACTTCTTGTTTCCCCTCAAAGAATCCCGGGAACTGTAGCTTGTTAAGGCTGCTGAGAATTGGTAGGAGCGCCCCCCTACTTCTTAAGAGAGAGGTTTAGCAATCCATCCCTCTTCGCAGGGAACTCTGGGAATTGTCGCTCTCTGCACCCCTAAACTACGGCTCCCGGGTCTCTTGGAGGGGGGCTAGTTAAAAGCGGCATGATACTGCTTTAAACACACAGTGTCGGTGAGGCCTAAGTAAAAAAATTGTGAGAGCAACTTTGGCAAAGGTCCACTGACTTTCCATGAGAAAGATTTTAAAAGCGGGGGGGGGGGGGGGACTCGTGGCTGCCCACAACCATCAGCTCCAGCCAGCATCACCAATGGTCAGGGCCGACGGCAGCTGTGCAACATCTGGAGGGGTCACAGGTCAAGCGTCTCCCTCGCTGGAGTCAAAACAGGGCTTTAAAAGCAATTCACTTGGAGCTGAACAGGTCCCCTTTCTTATTCTGCCCCCTTCCGCATATGACAACCCAACACTCCCACCCCGGATCCCACCCCATCATGCCCCACATTAAGTCACCTCAGGGAGAAGCTGGTGCAGGAAGCAGGCGGAAAAAAGGAGGGAGCCAAAGAGCTGAGCCCGCGCTGCCCCCCTCACAGGGGCTTTTAGGTCCAAGCCAGCCGCCCCCAGCCTGAAGGAGGTCCCTGAGCACGTTGCAGGTTCTGGGATGCTCCCGGTTGCCTTTTCGCTGCTCCCTGGGAGGCAGGATGCTAGCCCAAGCCGCCCTGAATGCCCCGGATCCGCCGAGCCAGCTGGATGTCCTTGGGGTGTAGGGTGACCCTCTTGGCATGGATGGTACAGAGGTAAGCATCCTCCAACAGGAAGACGAGAAACGCTTCGGCGGCCTGGAGGGGAGAGCGAAGGAGGATGGGGAGAGAAGAGAGAGCAAGTGGGAATAATAATAATAATAATAATAATAATAATAATAATAATAATTTATTATTTATACCCCGCCCATCTGGCTGAGTTTCCCCAGCCACTCTGGGCGGCTCCCAATCAGTGTTAAAAACAGTACAGCGTTACATATTAAAAACTTCCCTGAACAGGGCTGCCTTAAGATGTCTTCTGAATGACAGGTAATTATTTATCTCTTTGACATCTGATGGGAGGGCATTCCACAGGGCGGGTGCCATTACCGAGAAGGCCCTCTGTCTGGTTCCCTGTAGCCTCACTTCTCGCAATGAGGGAACCGCCAGAAGGCCCTCGGCGCTGGATCTCAGTGTCCGGGCTGAACGATGGGGGTGGAGACGCTCCTTCAGGTATACAGGACCGAGGCCGTTTAGGGCTTTAAAGGTCAGCACCAACACTTTGAATCGTGCTCGGAAACATACTGGGAGCCAGTGCAGATCTCTCAGAACCGGTGTTATGTGGTCCCGGCGGCCACTCCCAGTCACCAGTCTAGCTGCCGCATTCTGGATTAATTGCAGTTTCCGGGTCACCTTCAAAGGTAGCCCCACGTAGAGCGCGTTGCAGTAGTCCAAGCGTGAGATAACTAGAGCATGCACCACTCTAGCGAGACAGTTCGCGGGCAGGTAGGGTCTTAGCCCGCGTACCAGGTGGAGCTGGTAGACAGCTGCCCTGGACACAGAGTTAACCTGCGCCTCCATGGACAGCTGTGAGTCCAAAATGACTCCCAGGCTGTGCACCTGGTCCTTCAGGGGCACAGTTACCCCATTCAAGACCAGGGAATCCCTCACACCAACCCGCTGCCTGTCCCCCAAAAACAGTACTTCTGTCTTGTCAGGATTCAACCTCAATCTGTTAGCCGCCATCCATCCTCCAACCGCCTCCAGGCACTCACACAGGACCTTCACCGCCTTCACTGGTTCTGATTTAAAGGAGAGGTAGAGCTGGGTGTCATCTGCATACTGATGAACACCCAGCCCAAACCCCCTGATGATCTCTCCCAGCGGCTTCATATAGATGTTAAAAAGCATGGGGGAGAGGATGGAACCCTGAGGCACCCCACAAGTGAGAGCCCAGGGGTCTGAACACTCATCCCCCAACACCACTTTCTGGACACGGCCCAGGAGGAAGGAGGATAGGGAGAGAAGAGAGAGCAAGTGGGAAGGGTGCAGGCAGTTGGCGGAGCCCCCCTTCCCCCTCCCCATGCTGTTTAACATCTACGTGAAACCGACGAGATTAATAATATATATATATTTTTAATACCCCGCCCTCCCCAGCCAAGACTGGGCTCAGGGCAGGTAACAACCAATAATAAAAACAGGTTGATTAAAATACAATTTAAAAGATTAAGACACAACATTAAAACATTAGGATGCAGCCTCTTCACAGGAGGAGAAAGGAAAAAGAAAGAGAGGGAGGGAATCAAATTGGCTCCAAGCCAAAGGCCAGGCGGAACAACTCTGTCTTACAGGCCCTGCAGAAAGAAATCAGATCCTGCAGGGCCCTGGTCTCATGAGGCAGAGCGTTCCACCAGGCTGGAGCCAGTGTTGAAAAGGCCCTGGCTCTGGTTGAAGCTAATCTAACTTCCTTAGGGCCCGGGACCACTAGGGTGTTGCTATTTATGGACCTTGAGGCTCTCTGTGGGGCATACCGGGAGAGGCGGTCCCGTAGGTACGAGGGTCCTAGGCCGTGAAGGGCTTTAAAGGTCAAAACCAGCACCTTAAATCTGACCCTGTGCTCCACCGGGAGCCAGTGCAGCTGGTATAGCACTGGGTGAATATGCTCCCATGGCAGAGACCCTGTGAGGAGCCTCACTGCTGCATTCTGCACCCGCTGGAGTTTCTGGGACAGCTTCAAGGGCAGCCCCGCGTAGAGCGAATTACAGTAATCAAGCCTGGAGGTGACCGTCGCATGAATCACTGTGGCCAGGTTGGGGCGGGAAAGGTAAGGGACCAAGTGCTTGATGGTGCTTTTTTTTGGAGCACGTTGTCAGCAACAGGCCGACGGCACATGCCTCTCCTCCACATCTACAGTGGATGGGCTGGACCGCCGTCTTGCCCCAGTAATGGAGTGAATGAGAGCCAACAAACTGAAGCCCAATCCAGATTAAGACTGATGCAAGTGTTAAGCGGGCAGTTCCCTAGACCAGATGGATGGGGGGCTGCCTGCCCTTGATGGCTTTACACAGCTCACTGGGCAAGGTTGGGTTTGGGGCCATTTACTTGTGACCCCGGTTTGAGTGATAATTACTCTGGGTTTTTTGGGGGGGGCAGCGGCACAAAACACAGCACCAAACTTTGGCATCAGTTTGGAGGGATCCTTTGCTATCGCTTTAGGCTCAGATGGCCTCAATGATATAGTGCTTTCTTTACATATTTTTAGGCACCAGGCAAAAATGTTCCTCTTCGACCAGGCCTTTGGCTGATTAACCAATCCATGTTAGGTGATGGTGAGTTAATCCTTTTCTATTATTATGTCATGTATTTTGTGTTTTTATGTTACTAACCACCCTGTAATCTTCACCTGAAGGGTTGCATATCAATTTAATGATGTTGGCTGAGGTTGATGGCAGTGGGACTCTTTGGGGTCATAGGTTACCCCACCCTGGTTTAGCAAATCCACTCCCATCAGCAGGACCCTTCTGGCTGTTCTCACCCCCAGTTCCATGGGGGTACGAGATGGGGCTAATGCCCTCAGGTTACTGCAGCCACAACTCTGCCCCCCCACAAACAGCTGCCAAATGTCTGCAGGGGGGAGGGGCCCTGCCCTAAATTGTTTCCAGGGTTTAAAAATGCTGGACACATAGTGAGAGATTTTACTTTCTTGGGCTCCATGATCACTGCAGATGGTGAAAGCAGCCACGAAATTAAAAGACGCCTGCTTCTTCGGAGAAAAGCAATGACAAACCTAGACAGCATCTTAAAAAGCAGAGACATCACCTTGCCAACAAAGGTCCGTATAATTAAAGCTATGGTTTTCCCAGTAGTGATGTATGGAAGTGAGAGCTGGACCATAAAGAAGGCTGATGGCCGAAGAATTGTTGCTTTTGAATTCTGGTGCTGGAGGAGACTCTTGAGAGTCCCATGGACTGCAAGAAGATCAAACGCATCCATTCTTAAGGAAATCAGCCCTGAGTGCTCCCTGGAAGGACAGATCCTGAAGCTGAGGCTCCAATACTTTGGCCACCTCATGAGAAGGGAAGACTCCCTGGAAAAGACCCTGATGTTGGGGAAGATGGAGGGCACAAGGAGAAGGGGACGACAGAGGACGAGATGGTGGGACCAGCATGAATTTGACCAAGCTGCGGGAGGCAGTGGAAGACAGGAGGTGCCTGGCGTGCTCTGGTCCAGGGGGTCCCAATGAGTCAGACACGACTAAACAACAACAAGGGCCAGCTCCCTTTGCCCCCAGTCCGTAGGGAGGGTCTGCTGTGGGGCTGCAGGAGGGAAGGGAGCCTTCTGTTCTCATGCAAATGCCATCCCTGCAGAAAGGAGATCCGAGGCGCCGGCCAAGAGGAAGCCAGCCTGCCCCTCTCTCCCTCCCCCCCCCACCAGATCTCCGCCCTTACCTCCTGCAGGGCGAGCAGCGCCATGGCTTGCCATTGCATGTCGACCCCCCGCGTGTAATCCAGGCAGATCTCGCGCACCACGCGGGCGAAGGGCAGCTTCCGGATGAGCAGGTTGGTGGACTTCTGGTACTTGCGGATCTCCAGCAGGGCTCGCTGGCCGGGGCGGAACCTTCTCCGGCGGGGGCGCTGCGCCTGGTCCGCGGGGGGCGCCCGGCGAGGCGAGGCTGGGGGCGCCCGCTGCCTGCGCGGAGAGGGGCCGGGGCGCCTCCCCCGGCGGGAGGGCGGGGTTTGGGGGGCCCTCCGGGAGGGAGGAGTCGAGGGGGCCCTCCGGGAGGGCGGGGTGGAGGGGCTTCTCCCGGACCGCCTCATGGCACCTCCCGCAGCGGCGGCTCTGGACACCCTCCTCGCCTCCCCCGTTTGAATTCCCGGGCTCCACTCCCCGCCCCGCCCCGGGAAGGCCGCCCGCCAATCCGCT
Organism: Podarcis raffonei; assembly: GCF_027172205.1. Classification (NCBI taxonomy): domain Eukaryota; kingdom Metazoa; phylum Chordata; class Lepidosauria; order Squamata; family Lacertidae; genus Podarcis; species Podarcis raffonei. The sequence goes on from NC_070604.1 coordinate 5,822,218, forward strand.
GCTCGGACGCCACCGTTCGAATCATCACAGCCAATCGGATGGAGCGGGGAGGCGCCTGGGGCGGGAAGGAGGAAGCGCGGCGCGATCCAGAAGAAAATAGTCAATGGGGAGCGGGGGCGGGGGAAGTGGGCGGGAGGTTTTGCTACGTCCCGGCAAACGATTGGTTAATGTTGGAGAGAAAGGCAGGAGGTTAGTCCAATAAAGGCTGAGAAAACAACAAACAAACAAACAAAGGTTTCAACTTAAGAGGCAGATTTTCAGTGGCATCTCAAGGCATTTTTGGAGCTCTTCTGCAATAAATGTACATTTATTGAATTTAAGCCACTTGATGCTATTTGATTGATTGATTGATTGATTGATTGATTGACTGATGAAAGATAGAAAGGGCTGTGACCTATATCCCAGAGAAATTTAGGGGAGTCAGGTTGCCTCCCAGTTTCAAAAAGCCTTTTCAGGTATTGATACGGTTATGTACTGAGTTGAATAGGATCCAAACTGCAGCAGTCTGATTGGTCCTAGAACAATAGGATCCAAAAGGCAGCAGTCTGATTGGTCCTAGAACAATAGGATTCAGAATGCAGCAGTCTGATTGGTCCTAGAACAATGCAGCAGTATGATTGGTTGGCAGGAACTACCCAATCATGCTCCAGATAGAAGTGAATCCACAACCTGATTGGCTTACAGTAGAATTCCGGAATTAGCCAATCATGTGCAGCCCATTGTGTAAATAATGTATATAAAGCAGATACTTTGAGGGGACTTTCATTCATTCTTCCTCACCACTATGAGCTGAATAAAGAGCATGAAATCACTTTGCGACTCTGAGTATATTTCAGATACAGAGCTGGCCCAAGACATTTTGGCTCCTGAGATGAATCACAAAATGGCACACAGGCCTTCAAGGAGTCAGGAACAAGGAGTGGAATAAAGAGCTCCATCAGGAATGGGGGGAGGGGCAAGGAGTGAAGATCTAGATCAGGAACAAGGGCTGGGGTGTCAAATCAACCTTACCTGAAGGTTGAAGTGGGGCCCCACTCCAAACCACACTGGGTGGGTGCAGATGACAGGATAACAGTACTATATTTCAGGGGTCAGCAAACGTTTTCGGCAGGGGGCCGGTCCACTGTCCCTCAGACCTTGTGGGGGGGCCGGACTATATTTGGGGGGGGGATTAATGAATTCCTATGCCCCACAAATAACCCAGAGATGCATCTTAAATAAAAGCACACATTCGATTCATGTAAAAACAAGCTGATTCCTGGACCGTCCACAGGCCGGATTTAGAAGGCAATTGAGCTGGATCCGGCCCCCATGCACTATTTCCTCCTGGCTGGGAGACCAACATTGCCTCACCAAGAGGCTGATATAGAGGCAGCAGATCCAGCCTCCGAGGCGTGTGCCATAGCAGTTGCTGCTGCCATAGAAGCCACCGATTCATTCCTTGAATGCCGAATCTGCTGGCCCTGTGGATCCTGCTGCTAATCTTGCCTCATAGGCCGGCCATTTCTTGATAGTTGCTGGGTATGTCTCCCAAATCTGCAAAGCCTTAGTGAGCCTGCTTGAACTCTTTTTTGTCAAACCAAAGCCTTAATACTTAGCAGCAATGGTTGACGATAGATCAATATGATGTGTAGCCTATTATTCTCAGGCTTGACAGGAACATTTAACAAGGCTTGGAAACACGGGGGACCTGCAGCCTGGCGTTCCTGAAACGTGTCTGGGTCCTTGATGCCCCGTTTAAAGCCCTGATTCAGAAAATAACTGTGGATGTTGAAAAAAAGGAACAGGTTGAGAGTTGGGGCTACTTAAGGAATTAACCCTGGTAATAATTGCAAAGATAGTCTGTCAAACGTTTGAAACTGCAAAACACAGCACCTGCCCCAGGCCCTGATCCCTTGGGCAGCAGGAGACAGACGGTTTAGTTTTGTAAAGTAAAAAGCCCCAAGCATGTCCTGATTTCAAGGCTGCACAAAAACCCATCGCTCCTTGTGTAGCACCCTGCTTGTGGTTAACGCTTAGCTGGAATGAAATATTCAACGCAGCAATAGAGAAATTAAAATAATAATTTATTTGTCAGACAAATAAATGAGAGGCACAGTGGTATATGGTTACCAAGCTCTGGCCTGCCTTCCTGCCCTTATGGCCAGCACTTATATTCCCTCAGCTCAGCCCCCTTGCTCCTCCTTTGGCTGCCTCTGTCCAATCAGCCTGGTTAAAATTCCTATTGGCTGTTTGCTAGAACCAATCATAAAAGATACACCCATTTCCTATTACCTTTTATGGGAGACAAAGAGCTATATTTCCTTCTATTTATAATTGGCAAATAAATAGCCATTAACCTCTACAAGGCACCTTAATTACCAAATAACCTTTTGCCCTAGACTAGGCGCCTTAACTAACATTTCATCTTTTGCCCTATTGCCCTATTCACTCCAAAACAGATGGTGGCTAATTTTATCTTTGGAGGTCATTAAGCAGAGGCTTGACAACCATATGTCAGGAGTGCTCCGATGGCGTCTCTCTGTCTGGCAGGGGTCCGGACTCAATGGCCCTCATGGTCTATTCCAACTTCTTCTATGATTCTATGATTCTATGAAATAAGAATCTTACTTTCTAAATCCTTTGCATAATTACATTTAAGCCAATATTTCATACATATAACATATATAGATTTTTAGAAGCAAAGATCTTGTTTAAGTAAAAAGGAACTTAGTAAAAGCTAAGTTCTATAAGTTTTCTAAATTCTCTGAAGCTTCAAAGCAGTTTCACAGAGAGAGAGAGAGGCCTCTTCCCTTGGCCAGCTGCTGTTTGTATTAGCTCTTGCCCTTTTAACCTTAGGAAGATGTGGCTCAAGTTTAATGGGAGGCACTATTTGTTTTTGCAACCTTGATTGTCTTCTATCATTTGTATGGTCAGTGTGACCTTTTGTTCCCAGCCTGTTTTATGACCGCAATAAACCAAAGGGGCCTCTGACAAAGACCTTGCCTGCTGGTGTCCTGTCTCGAAAGAAACATTTGTGAATTTAAGCTCATTTTTGGAATACAGGAATCTGATCAAAATATAAGCCTTGATTAAAAATGCAGGCTATGATCAGATGCCTCATTCCCCCCTTTCAAGCTCAAGGACCTTCCCAAGTGTCCTTGATAGCTTGACCTTCATCATATTCCTGAGGTAAAGCTCTGTATAGGGCCATGATATGAGGTAAAGTTTCATTTGAAATCATCTTGCTAATTGTACTTCTAAAACATGAAATGATACATGGCACCATACACAAAACCATTACTACTACCGTCAAGAAAAACAAGCAAGACAATAGTATCCCTTTGAGTCCTGCGACATTTGGTAACCAGTTGGTGAGCCATCCCATATCCCATCCTTCCCATGTTTGTACTGGGACATGTGCTATATTCTCCATCTTTGTGGCCAACACACGGATTGCCTCACCATTATCAGAAATGTTAAAGCAACAGGCATTCCCTGTCAAGTTCAAGACTCCACATAGGCCTCCCTGCCTGGCAAGTACATAATCCATTCCCATTTTCAGCTGCAAAATGGCGGCTCTACTTTCATCCAACTGTTGTGCAATAAGTCTCAAACTCTGGGCCGTTGCATTGGTTACAAGTTCCACTACTGCTTGCAATCGAATTATTCTGTTTAGATTATAAATAGGATCTCGAGCCCCTTGTATGAGCTCATCAGGATTCCAGGAGGCAGGTTCATAATAGGCTATAATGCGCTCTGGTGGCCAATCATCAGTATCGCTCCAACTTTGGGTACTTCCTCCTGCTATATGAGAAATATCAGCGTTTCTTCGTGTACGCTTGGCTGAACTAGTGGGCATAATCCACATTGGTGGTAATACCCATCCCAGGAAACAAGTCCCACTCCATTTGGAAGGGAGTTTCTTGTATGCCCATTCTCCACATATCCACCACAACCATCGGGTCTGAGGTTTTTGGTACGTGGAGTGCATAAGGCGAAATATCAAAAGGGGCATAGAGCTCACAGTGCAGTATGTTAGATTGCCTTTTTCTGTCATAGTTATGTTCCACACCATTTTCCATGCATGAATAAAAGGAGGTGCACAGGGCAAGGTATTCCGAGTTCGATAGGTAGTACCGTTTGCCCGGGTTTGACTATTCTTAATATAATCCCAAGTATAGTGGCAATGAGAAGAGCCTATCATGGTAGAATCAGCTGCCTCTGATGATTTATGTACACAGAATTCCCCTTGTACAGGTATAACTCGTATTGGTTTAGTTGAGTTCCATCCGGGGAAATTCTGTACTTCTGTTTGGTGTGGCATTTCGCTTACCATACCAATGGCATTTAATGGTATTGGTAATAAGGGCATACCTCCCTCTGAATCATCTGGCCCAAGAGAGCAAACAAGGCAATTGGTCCTATTTGTAACATTGGCTACCATCTCAGCTAAGCCTACCCACATATTGTGGTCATGGCGGAATCCATATTTAGCAAATTTGCTCAAATTCAAGGACCCTTCCCCTTCCCAAGGGATCAGGATTAATAATAAAATCATGTTGATGTCTAGTATATGCATTCCTTCCACAAAAGATTACCTTATTGTGATAACAAAAAAATATTAGTCCCAATATAATTCCCCCAGTGACAGAAATGGGGAACCACCAAGACCAAAACATATGTCCCAAGGATCCCCAATGAGTAATATCTCTGATAATTGTTCCACAGGGGGGGGCAGTCAATCAATTGTATAAGAGAATCTTCCCGTTCACAATCGCTGGTTCAGACGCTCCTCAAGCTTCAGGCGTGCGCAGGTCAGCCAGCTTCCAGGTTGTGGCTGCAGCAGGCCGGTCGTCTGATGTTGCCCGTGACCTAGCCCGTTCCCCGTAGGGCTAGATACAGGGGTTTTTGGAGAGAGTCAGTTTTAAAGGATTAGAGGGGTCACCTTTGCACGTCCAACTGCCTTCGGACTTCTTCAAACGGGAGTGATGAATCCAGGGGGTCACCTCAGCTACCTTCACCGCTGTTGGAGTAGAGAGCAAGATGGTGTAAGGTCCACGCCACTTAGGTGCAAGTGGATCGCGTTCCCACTCTTTCACCCATACGCTATCGCCAGCCTGGAACTGATGAATCGGCTCGGCAATGCTGCACGGCGTGCGCTCGAGGGCCCACCTGTTAAGAGAAACAAAAACACGGGAGAGAGATTGCACTTGTCCCTGTGTCACATAGTCTCCTATTTGTTTGAGGTCAGCTGGAATATCCTGAACAAAGGAGGGCGGCCTCCCATACAGGAGCTCAAAAGGTGACAACTTAAGTCTTTTTGTGGGTGCGCACCGAACACGAAACAGTGTTATGGGTAACACATCTACCCATCCCAATCCTGTTTCCTGGGTTAATTTTGCCAATTGGGTTTTCAGAGTCCGATTCATTCTTTCAGTTTTCCCTGAACTCTGAGGCCTATATGCTGCATGCAGTCTCCACTTCACTTGTAGGACTCGACATACTTCTTGTACTACTTGATCAATGAACGCTGGCCCATTATCACTTCCAATGCATCTAGGTAATCCAAACCTTGGGATCAATTCAGTGAGGAGTCTCTTAGTTACCTCTCGCGCCTTTTCAGTTCTGGTGGGAAAAGCTTCAACCCATCCGGTAAGAGTATCTACAAACACAAGGAGATACTTGAATCCCTTAGAAGGGACCAGCTCTGTGAAGTCCACAATTAGGCTTTCCATGGGGACGTATCCCACATGTTGGATTCCAGGAGGTTGTACCGGTCCCTGCCTGGGATTGTTTTTAGCACAAAGAACACATTTCTGGGAAATGCAAGTTGCTAATTGTGATAGGTTAATAATATACAACTTCCGACTGAGACTCTCTCTGGTTGCAGTACCGCCAAGGTGAGTAGATTCATGATAATTTCTTACAATTGTACCTGCTAGGTGATGAGGTACATAAATCCTATTGTCTGGCAGGATCATCCAACCGTCCTTCACAATCGCCCCTTCCTGTTCAGCCCACTTCCTCTCTTCTGGGGTATAGTGAGGTTTAACTTCTTCTGGAACTACCTCTGGTATGAGGGCTGCTATAAATCCTCCCACAGGCTTTTGGGCTGCCTCTCGGGCTGCTTTGTCAGCAGCATGATTTCCTCTGGTTATTGGATCCCTTCCACGTCCATGACCTTTGCAGTGCATTACAGCAATCTGTTCTGGAGCCCATACTGCTTCCAACAGGATTTCTACTTCAGGTCCATATTTCAAGGCCTTCCCGTGGGCTCCTATTAGACCTCTTTCTTTCCATAGAGCTCCATGTGCATGCAGGGTTAAGAAGGCATATTTAGAATCAGTATAGATGTTTGCCTTACATCCGGCTGCCAATTGCAGAGCTCTAGTTAAACCTATAAGTTCAGCCTTTTGTGCTGAGGTGCCAGCAGGCAAAGCTTCAGCTTCCACAACTTCCTCATTGGTGACCACAGCATATCCTGCTCGTCTGGCACCCTCATGCAGGTAACTGCTACCATCAGTATAATATACAACATCTGGATTTTTCAATGGTTCATCTTTCAGATCGGGTCTACTGGAATAAACTTCATCCATTATTTGGAGACAATCATGTGATTCTTCATCATCTACCTCTGGTAGGGGCAGCAAAGTTGCTGGATTGAGCATATTCACTACTCGTAGATGAATCCTGGGATTTTCACACAATAGGCCTTGGTATCTAGCCATCCTTGGGTTTGTTAGCCAATAACTACCCTTATATTCCATAAGTGTCAGAACAGCATGAGGTACATTCACATACATCGTCTGGCCAAAGGTAAATTTATCAGCTTCTTTGACAAGGCTTGCAGTGGCCGCTACTGCCCTTAGGCATGGAGGCCATCCTTTTGCTACTGAGTCCAATTGTTTTGACAAATAAGCTACTGGACGGTTCCAACTTCCTAATCTCTGGGTCAGGACTGCCGCTGCAATCCCATTCTGTTCATGTACATACAGCTGAAAGGGTTTTTCCGAATTAGGCAGTCCAAGGGCTGGGGCCTCCATAAGTCGTTGTTTGATAGCTAAAAAGGCTTGTTGCTGCTCAGGTCCCCATACGAATGGGTCCTTTTCTGCACCTCGAGTGCTTTCATGTAAGGGCTTGGCCAGACTGCTGAAATCAGGTATCCATAGTCTACAAAACCCTGCTGTTCCCAGGAATCCTCTGAGTTGTTTCCTTGTGGTAGGTTCCTTAATAAGGCAAATAGCTTCTTTCCTCTCTGGTCTCAATGCTCGTTGTTGGTGTGAGATGTCAAAGCCCAAATATTTGACCTTTTCTAAACATAACTGTGCCTTTTTCTGGGAAACTCGGTAGCCAGCTTCCCAGAGCAAGTGGAGCAGTTCCTCTGTCCCTTCTTTACAGGTATCAAAATCCTTTGCCGCTAGTATAAGGTCATCTACATATTGCAGAACCACCTTTTCTCCAGGTATTGAGGGGTAACTTGTTAAATCTTTCGCCAAGGCAGTACCAAATAAAGTTGGGGAATTTTTGAATCCCTGGGGCAATCTTGTCCAGGTTAGCTGGCCTTTTGTTCCTGTCAAAGGGTCTTCCCACTGGAAGGCAAATATAGGTTGGCTCTGTGGTGCCAGCCGGCAACAGAAGAATGCATCTTTCAAATCCAATACAGTAAAAAATGTTGCTTCTGGTGGGATCAAACTCAGCAGGGTATATGGGTTTGGTACATTTGGGTGCAAGGTCTCGATAGCCTGGTTTACGAGCCTCAAGTCCTGTACTGGCCTGTATTCATCTGTCCCAGGTTTCCGAACAGGCAAAAGGGGTGTGTTCCATTCTGATTGGCAGGGCTTAAGCAGACCATATTTTAATAGGCGGTCCAAATGTTTCTGGATGCCCTCTGCTGCTCGCCGGGGTAAAGGATATTGCTTTACAGATACAGGGGTAGCCATAGGTTTTAGGGTTACTACAATTGGAGCTATATTCTTAGCCATTCCTGGTGGGCTATTTTCGGCCCATACTCCTGGTGGCACCTGTAGGGTTTGGAGGAGCTTGTTTAATTCTGTATCCAATGTGGGTTGGACTTGCAGGGCTGACATTAGGCGCCATGATTGTTCCTTAGGTACTGAGAGGGTAATTATTCCTGCTGCCTTTGATGGCAGTTTCATTTCTGGACCTTGAGGAGTGAAGGTGATTTGGGCCTGCAATTTGGACAGCATATCTCTACCTAAGAGAGGTATTGGACACTCAGGTATATACAAAAACTGATGGGTTAAACGATGTCCCCCAATCTGGCATTCCAAAGGTTGAAGGAAAGACCTCTTAGCTGACTGACCAGTGGCACTTTTAATGACTACACTTTTGGATGCCTTTTTCTGCAATAGTTCTGGGAGTACTGAGTATTCAGCCCCAGTATCAATCATAAAGTCTATTAAATGGCTCCCTAATTGAATCGTGACCGTGGGCTCCTGGAAGCCTAACTTTATGGAGTCCGGTCGTTCCTAGTCTTGGGTAAAATCCTCCTCTGCCAGTCCAATGAAATTGTCTCTACTCTGTCCTTGTCCAGGTCTCTGATATCTTCCATTTCGGATCATTCCCCGTCCCCGTCCCTGGTTTCTTGGGCCGGAGCCTGGGCCTGGGCCTGGGCGTACTTCTTCCAACCTCAGGGGTTCAGGACACTCCCGCTTCCAATGACCCTCCTTCTTGCAATTCGCACATTGATTCCTTCCCAGTGGTGGATTCCTTCCCCGCCCTCTCCCTCCATTTAAAGGGCGGTAGTCTTGCTTCACTGCTGTGGCTAGCATCACCATCTTTTCCTTCTGCCACTTCTTCTTCTCTTGTTTCTCAGCCTCATCCCTATTCCGATAAACTCGGCGTGCAATGGCCATAATTTGGCTCATCAGCATCCCTTCCCATCCTTCTGATTTCTGAATTTTCTTACGAATATCAGAAGCACACTGGGCCACAAATGTAGCAGTAATCATTCTGCTGTTTTCAGGGGCTTCAGGGTCAAAAGGAGTCCATATACGATAGGCTTCCTGCAGCCTCTCTAAAAAGTCTCCCGGACTCTCATTTGGTTTCTGTTCTACTTCTGAGACTTTAGACATATTAGTGGGCTTCTGGCATGCCCTGCGGATACCTTGCACAAGCGTCTGGCGGTAGGTGGTAAGCCTGGCCAGGTGAATTGCATTGTTTGGATCCCAATTAGGATCTTCCAAAGGAAAGTTATCCTGGAGATGACGGTCAATATTAAAAATATTTCCCACTCTGGCCTGCTCACGCAAATATATCTGTGCCTTTTCAATTATGTCTCTTCTTTCCTCAGTGGTGAACAGAGTATTCAGGAGTTGGCGGCAATCTGTCCAAGTAGGACTATGAGTATTTACTATTGAAGTCACCAAGTCCATCATAGCCTGAGGTTTTTCTGCGAAAGATGGGGTGTGTGTTTTCCAATTCATCAGATCCGTAGTTGTGAATGGAATGTACTGGAGGGTCGAAGTTCGAGGTGGCCGTGGTCCGGGTTGCCCGTTAACCAGCACAGGCTCCTCAAGTGCATCAAATACTCTTCTAAGAGGGGCTACTACGTGACCTTTCTCTTCGCTTTGCTCTAGGGGCCTCAAATCATAGGGGATGGTATCTGTCCCAAGGCGTTCTTTTAGCAGCTTTATACGCCTTGCTGTATTGCTTGCTGACCGATCAAGGTCTCCCTGTAACTCCTGTAATAGTTCTCTAGGATTTGGATGTACAGGGGTTTGGGGTGGGCAATTGGTTGTTCCACTAAAGGAGACTGTAGATGGAGTTCTACTGGGACTCACAGGTGGAATAACCACTTCTGCTTGGGCTTTATTATAGGACTCCAAGGCCTCCTGAAGATATTTATCATAATCTATCAAGGAATCAAGTTCTGTGACTCCACCCCCATTATTCGTTCCACTTTCTTGCCTTGGGGTTACAACTGGTGGAGTATTTGGATTAGGCTCCCTTCGATGTGGAGCATAGGGTGGAGGTGGAAGCACCTCTTCCTCTGGTCCCTCAAAAATGGGTTTGAGTTTATTTGGCAAGATTCCTTTCCTAGCTTCGGCTTTTACAGCCAATAATTTGCATCGTTGGACTTTGCATTCCCTTATCCATGGAGGATTTTTATTTAATGTGCTCAGCCAAGAATCTATATATGAAAATTGTTCTGGGCACCCTCCAGTTTCTTTGGCGATATTAGTCCAAAGTTTGCTTACTAAATTTATATCAAAGGTTCCCTGAGATGGCCATTCAGTATTTTGTTTCGGCCACTCTAATTCACATAACGTTCTCAAGCGCTCTGGCGTCATTTTGACTCCATATGCCCCTGAGAAGGCTTTCTTAAAATTATTTAACATACATTCAAGAGGTGTATTTTCCCCCTTTGAACCTCCAACTCCCATTGTATGGCCCTGTGAAGTATCCACTCAGTCACTTACACACTCGCTTCGTGGGGTTCCTTGCCCAGTGAAGTCGCCTTACTGGGAACCGAAGTACTACCCACTCCACACTCAGGTTGTACTTTCTCACACATACAATGCGCTGGATACTTCACCACACTCTACCTCCCAACCTTTCCCTTTTCCCTACACCAGATCACCATCTGATGTACCCAGTCATGTAGCGTACTCAGTTTCCCCCTTACTGAGACGCAGAAGTTTGATCAAGACTTCTCTTCCTCCCAATTAATTGGAGGGCCAAAACCCCTTTGTGCACTTACCCTTAGCGGATCCCTCTTTATTTCTCTGGTTCCCCCCGGTCCGTCGCCGTCGGTGAGCAGGGTATCAGACAGACGAGACTTCTGCGTTCCCCTGGAAAAAATGTTCCAGTGCGCGCTGGGTAAGCAGTTAGTGGTCCTCCCTCTTGTACCCTGCCCAGTAAGGCGAAGGGGCTGCGTTCCAGCAGACCACTTATCCGAGTCACAGAGGCACCATAAAATGTAGCACCCTGCTTGTGGTTAACGCTTAGCTGGAATGAAATATTCAACGCAGCAATAGAGAAATTAAAATAATAATTTATTTGTCAGACAAATAAATGAGAGGCACAGTGGTATATGGTTACCAAGCTCTGGCCTGCCTTCCTGCCCTTATGGCCAGCACTTATATTCCCTCAGCTCAGCCCCCTTGCTCCTCCTTTGGCTGCCTCTGTCCAATCAGCCTGGTTAAAATTCCTATTGGCTGTTTGCTAGAACCAATCATAAAAGATACACCCATTTCCTATTACCTTTTATGGGAGACAAAGAGCTATATTTCCTTCTATTTATAATTGGCAAATAAATAGCCATTAACCTCTACAAGGCACCTTAATTACCAAATAACCTTTTGCCCTAGACTAGGCGCCTTAACTAACATTTCATCTTTTGCCCTATTGCCCTATTCACTCCAAAACAGATGGTGGCTAATTTTATCTTTGGAGGTCATTAAGCAGAGGCTTGACAACCATATGTCAGGAGTGCTCCGATGGCGTCTCTCTGTCTGGCAGGGGTCCGGACTCAATGGCCCTCATGGTCTATTCCAACTTCTTCTATGATTCTATGATTCTATGAAATAAGAATCTTACTTTCTAAATCCTTTGCATAATTACATTTAAGCCAATATTTCATACATATAACATATATAGATTTTTAGAAGCAAAGATCTTGTTTAAGTAAAAAGGAACTTAGTAAAAGCTAAGTTCTATAAGTTTTCTAAATTCTCTGAAGCTTCAAAGCAGTTTCACAGAGAGAGAGAGAGAGGCCTCTTCCCTTGGCCAGCTGCTGTTTGTATTAGCTCTTGCCCTTTTAACCTTAGGAAGATGTGGCTCAAGTTTAATGGGAGGCACTATTTGTTTTTGCAACCTTGATTGTCTTCTATCATTTGTATGGTCAGTGTGACCTTTTGTTCCCAGCCTGTTTTATGACCGCAATAAACCAAAGGGGCCTCTGACAAAGACCTTGCCTGCTGGTGTCCTGTCTCGAAAGAAACATTTGTGAATTTAAGCTCATTTTTGGAATACAGGAATCTGATCAAAATATAAGCCTTGATTAAAAATGCAGGCTATGATCAGATGCCTCACTTGGACCTTTCTTTACAAAAGGAGGGAGCAATCAGGTGACAACCTGCGGGGTGAAGTAGGGGAAATCCAGCGGATGCTCAGGAGTTATGAGATGGTTGGAGATTTTCTTATTTTCTCCCAACCCCATTTTTTCAAAGTGTTTTTGTTTAAAGATAAGAGCCATTCCAATTGGCCTTTAAATAAAATTCTTTTAAAAAAACATTTCAATCCCCTCCTTGAAATTCCATCCCCTGGAGCTTCAACCACCCCTTTCTGACCTTTGAACTACAGCATGTGTTTGTGGGAGGAGTTATTGGTTTGCTTTTTTTTATTATGTATTTTGTGTTCTCATTTTGAAAGGAAGTTGCTCCAGCTCTTTGGTAATTCTGATTATTTTCTGCACCAGCTCAACAATATCCAAACCACGCAAAACCCCATGCAGACCTTATAATCTTTCTTTCAGCATCAGTAAGGGTGGGAGGGCAGAGCCAGGGCCAGGCGGGTCTTCCACCTGGGCTGGTTGTAAGGAAGGAGGCAGGTAGGTGGGGGTTGGCTGAGGGCAGGTGGATATTGGTGGGGCAGTGCCCCATTTCCCCTAATGGACCAGCCGCTTGACACATTTCCCCTCTACAGGGAAAGCAATCTTTAGGCGTCCTGTGTATTGTCCGAAGAGCTGGTCAAGCGAAGAGTACACTGATGGGGCAGTGAAGACTGCTGTTGATGAATTGCTCGGCAGGAATGCCTGGTTTCAACCATATGAATGACCAGGCAGTGGTGAAGTATATGCACCAGCCTCCCAGGGCGGGTGCATGGGGCATGCCCCCATGCGTGTGGGGTGTGGAGGGAGCCCGCTGCCTGGTTGTGTGGGCTAGAACACTGCCTGGGCAATGCTGCTGTTGCCTCTCCTCTCGCCTCCCCCCTGCCAATCACGCTGGACCCAGGAGTGGAGCCCCTGGCTGGGGCTCAGCTGTTCATCGGGGTCGAGGGCTGGGCGAGCAGAGCATGGAGAGCACCAGTGCGCCTTGCCTAGCTCTTGCCGCCAAGGGGCGGGCGTCAGCATCCTGGGTGGGAGCAGAAGGGTGCTCTTCAACACTTCTGGCACAGGTTGCCATACACCCGTTTTTTTCCGGACAATTTGCCAATTTTAGAAAATTCCGCCTGGATGCTATATTTGACAGATGAATCGAGGCCATGTCTGGGAAATTCCAGGTGTAAGGCAGACCTACAATTACCGAATATAGATCACTGGTATAATATAGTCTGGGAAACAGCCACAATGGAAAAATTGTCACAAAAATTGAAGGTGTGGTATGAATTTATTACTTATACAAATGAAACAAGACAGGGATGAGAAACAGCTGCAAGGTATACTGCAAAATGGCAGAGATAAGCAGGCAATATTCTTTAGTTATCTCCTACTATTCTGTGTTTTCCAAACTGATTGACTGAATACTCCATTGAACTGCTTTAGTGTCATCACTTCATTATTTTGTACTGTAAAATAAAATGTTTTGCATTAACCCACTAGTGACCTGTTTTTTTGTTAGTCTTCGCATGTTTTATGTTTGCACAAAGAAGTTATAATTAAAAAACACACACCTTAAAATCAACGACAACTCCCATTATTCCTGACTGTCGGCCATGCAGACTGGGGCTGATGGGATTTGGAGTCCAAGATCATCTAGAGGACACCCTACTTTGGCTAATTCCAGGATAGTGTTGCTGAGCCACTGATGGCAGTGAGTGACACAGCTCTTTCAGTCCTGCCTGGTTGGAATCTCAGCAGCAGTGCCTTAAGTGCAGAGCAGAGCTGAAACTGAATATTCTGGAGAAGTGTCTGACTCCCATGATTCCACGCATTTTCATTATACGAGGAACTAAGGGGAACGCATTGCAATTCTTCTGTCTTCAGTATATACGAAAATTCCATATTCTGTACATTAGAGAGAGAAAACAAGACAGAAACAAAGCAATTCCCATTATGGGGCCTAACAGTCAACTGGGAGGGGGAAGGTCAAGATTAAAGACTGAGTGGCACAGCATCTGACAAGTTGTGACACAGCAACAATGGATCTGGGGATGCTTGTGTTGCATAGTCAGCCCTATGCTTTCTGAACTGTACTACTCTTCCATCTCAGGATGGGCCAATGACAAAGACACTCTATACAGAGAAATCCAAATCAGGAATAGAAAAGGCTGGGTTTTTTTACAGCGTCGTACAGCTGCTCTCTGCCTTGGAGATGACTGGGAAGTTTTTAATCAATAATCCTCTGTGAGTGCTATAGTCTGACAGAGGAGACATAATCCAGGGTCCTTGAACAAATCTCGTGGAGTTTCGCTCTTAAAGAGAAAATGAATGAGGTTAAGCAGGGATTAGTGAGGCTACAGCGAACATCAGGTCTAAGCACGGTCACAATAGTGTTTATATGTTGATTTATAATAGCCATTTTTTGGTATAAAAATCAACTCATCACACACCCCGCCCATGGTGATCATCGAGGACAATTGATAAAAGGGCATTGACAGATCAGCAGAGTAGGCATAATTCTGACACATACAAAGAAGGGGGCGGAGACTAAAATATTTGGTTCAGATTATGTTTTGTTAACAGAGAAGTCTGAGGGCTCCCTTGAACAAAAAATAAGGACACCAGCCAGGAATACCAGAACAAAACAGCAGCCAGTAGGCTTGGTCTTTATTGAAGACTGTCGTGACAGGACTCCCAGCCGCCACAAGGTGGAACAAGATGGAAGCCCCGAACAAAAGAGCCCCCAAACTTTTATTAGCTGCTAATCCCCATGTTACACCCCCCCAAACTACATCACTCATACATCACGAAAGGGGAGGTCTGGTGGCAGTAATCTGAGCATCCTGGACCCTGCCCCATGGTTCTCCTTGCCCTCCACCAAACACCCATCAAGTGTAACAAAATAGATATTTACATTTCTCTGTTTCCCATCCAAGTTAATCACACCCTTTTGTCTTCATCTGGGTTTGTTATTTATGGAATGGCTACCTGTCTGGCACTCAGGTATCAGGATGCCAGGGATTATCCCTCAGGCAGAGGGGCTGCTGAGTAGCTGAGTTTACATGTCTATATGAATTTCTGAAGTTTTCCCAGTGAGCCAGTACGTAGGTACATTTATCAGTGAATTATTAGATGTGGTATCGTGCAGCAAAGGCCCTTTGAATAGATAGGAAGAAACTGTGGTGAAGTGTTTTGTGGGGACAAATCACAAAAGTCACAAAAGTGATTGTACTGGTTTTGGTAGTGGGCTGCATGTGCACGATATCTGCTGGAGGGGCAACCCCCCCCAACCTATACATAAATTCCCGCAACAGTTTAAAGAGTTCCAATTCATTCTGTTTCAAAAGTTTTTGCATTTTGTAATAGAAAGATGCCTTAAACCATTCAACAATCTTTTTTTAAAAGGTAAAGGCTGTTTCTTATGTACAGTGGTGCCCCGCAAGACGAATGCCTCGCAAGACAAAAAACCCGCTAGACGAAAGGGTTTTCCGTTTTTCGATGCGCTTTGCAAGATGATTTTCCCTATGGGCTTGCTTCGCAAGATGGAAACGTCTTGCGAGTCTTGCGATTTTTTTCGCTTTCCCCCCCTTTTTCTAAGTCGCTAAGCCGCTAATAGCCTTTTAGCCGCTAAGCCGCTAAGCCTTTAATAGCCGCTAAGCCGCTAAACTGCTAATAGCGCTAATCCGCTAAGCCGCTAATAGGGTTGCTTCGCAAGACGAAAAAACCGCTAGATGAAGAGACTCGCGGAACGGATTATTTTCGTCTCGTGAGGCACCACTGTATTGAAATTACCTTCAGACAGTTCAAATAAGAATCTGGGGAAGGAATTAATGTGAATGAATGCAGTTTCTTTTACAATTCTGGGGAAGCTGGAAATGGCTGCCTTGTGCTATACTTTGTCACTTAAAAATATTGCTGACTGGATTTTCCAGTGCTGATGTCTCGCAGTGAATGAGTTTAATGTAAAGTGGGATGTTGATGGAACTTAACATAAAATGAAAGTGGGGAAAACAAATAGTTATATTGCACTTCCCAATCAGGAAATCATGGGCTGTACCCAATGGTTGCATGAATGGAAGGCTGTTTTGTGTAACTTTGCTTTCCAAAGCTCATTACAAGTTTCCAGTTTTCAGGTCCATTCTTGCATTATTGCTTCCAGCTGATAGTGGATGAGGACTTGGGAACTTCATAATTGAGTCTTGAATAACTGCTCCAAGGTCAGTTTCAGTTCCTGCACTGGAAATAGGCTTATAGTAATTTCTATAGTCATTTTCTATAGTGAAATAGCGCTATTCTTCTATTATAATTTTTTTTGAAACCCTATGGGAGAAAAAGCACAACAGAATTTGTTTACTCAACAGAAATTGACATTGGAGCAATTAAGTTATTCAACAGGCAAGTATGAAACTGTTGTAAACAAAATCTGCCCTTATTCCTTTATGGGGTGCACAAGAGCCCTTATAAAGTTCTTTGTAGGTTCTCCATTTGTTCCGGAGGTCCATTCTTAACCTGAAACTGTTCTTAACCTGAAGCACCACTTTAGCTAATGGGGCCTCCCGCTGCTGCTGTGCCACTGCAACACGATTTCTGTTCTCATCCTGAAGCAAAGTTCTTAATCCGAGGTACTATTTCTGGGTTAGCGGAGTCTGTAACCTGAAGCGTACGTAACCTGAAGCGTATGTAACTCAAGGTACCACTGTACTGAGAAGCAAAGCAGCTAGTAAGCCTGATCTTTATTGAATGTTGCAACAGGTGCTCTCCCACATGCAGGAGAGAGGAGGAGGACCCAATGGCGTGCAAGACCTTATATATCAATTTTGAAATTCCCTGCCATGGAGCTCCAGACCACCCCCAGAAACATCATGCATCCATCACCGAAGGGGTGTAGCCCAAGACCACCTCCCAGATACATCATAACTACATCACAGAAAAGGCGGTCTACAACAGAAATCTGAGTGTTGTTGTTTTTCCTGTCTGCCAGATTATCTGATAATGCCTTATCTGATTGCCTTTCCTGGTAGTCTGGCCATTCCTTTGACATGGTAATTACTCAATTCCTGAGACAATGGGAAGGTTCCCTCAACCCCTCCCTCCTTGCAGAGAAACATGTGGTCAGTTTGGGAGTAAAAATGGTTTCAGGACTGTCTTCCTGTGCTGCTTCAGACATGTGGTTTATATATTTATGTACGTGTTTGCTAGGTACCTCCTGCCAACCTAGCAGTTTGAAAGCATGTCAAAGTGCAAGTAGATAAATAGGTACCGCTCTGGCGGGAAGGTAAACGGCGTTTCCGTGCGCTGCTCTGGTTCGCCAGAAGCAGCTTAGTCATGCTGGCCACATGACCCAGAAGCTGTACGCCGGCTCCCTCGGCCAATAAAGCGAGATGAGCACCACAACCCCAGAGTTGGTCATGACTGGACCTAATACCTTTACCTTTTGCTTGGTACATTTATGAACAATATATATATATATATATATATATATATATATATATCTCCTTAAAAATTTTATTACACTATTCCTCACTAATGTCCCAGCAAAAGACAACAGGAAGAAATAAAAGGTGTAGTAAAAACAAACTGGAAACCTTCATTTAAAGGTACAAGAGCCCTGAGAAGTCTCAATAGTGCTCTGGCAGAGACCACATTAGACAGGCTGGTGCTGAAATTGCATTTAAAAATTAGGCTAGTGAAAATCTAGGAAATACTGGGATATGGTATAATGTGGCCAGATACAAAAAGAAAGAAAGACAGCAAAGGAAATGACTTCTGCACCTTTAACAGCTGTGTAGAGGAGGGAGTTTCAGCAGAGCTGACATCTCTTCTCTTCATTGATATGACCTTGTTAATGAAAATTCTGTTGAGAGACTACTCAACAGCCCAGCTCATCAGGGTCCAGGTCCCCCGCGGGTCCATGCAGTCAGTAAAAGAAGGAAATTCCAATTTGGAGCAAAACAGCAGTCAGTAGACTTAGATCCTTTATTGTTGCGCAACAGGTTCAACAGCAGCGAGGGAACCCAGAGCATGGGGCGAAATTGACTTTTAAAACTTTCCCACCATATCCCAGAGTACAGTTCGCACAACATCATCAATACATCATTGCTACATCACTAACATGTCACAAAAGGGGAGGGTTACACAAGATTAGCATAGGCAGCTATGTCAGGGCAACACCCAAGTATAAGATTAGCATAGGCAAACATGTCTTAAGTACCCACCACCCAAAGTACAATAGAACTTTTGCATGTCTGGAACCTGAGGCAAGTCCAGTGATGAGATATGGCTTCCCTTGGAGAACAATGAGCCCAGCAATTGTCACCTCTGGGCATTTCCTGGGGTAGGAGGTGTGTATACATGTCTTCAAGCTTGGGGAGGTGGAAGGCGAAAGAGTCCTTTTTCCAAGGGCAAAATGGTGTCGGAATGGAGGAACTTGGCAAAGGGGTTGATTTTATATGATTCATAAAGCTAGGTATATTCCCTGAGCTGTCAAGTCGAAAGGATACATTCGGGCATAATATTTGTAACATTTAACAACTTTAAAGATGTGCCCCCCCCAATTTTCGTAGCAACCTCTTCAATGATACTACATCATCAGGATGCTCTGAAAAATGTGAATGAAATAAGAATAGTAATTGCAGTGAAAAAGACAATCTTAAACCTGAAAATATTCTCTCCTACAACTGTAGCATATACACATGGACATATGCTATCTTAAGTTAAACTTCTTCAATATTTTCCCTTGGTTGAGTCAAGCCACGCAAACAGCAGTATCTCTTTCCGAACTGTACCATTTCAGGCTGCAAGCGGATTTTCAGATGTCTGAATGTTAAGTTGAACAAAAAGAGATGAATCTCTGTACTGTACATAAAAATGAGCATGCTAGGAAGATATATGCCTGTCTCTGCCACTAGGTGTCACTGCGCACTTGTCAACAAGCTGTGAGAAGTGGCTCATTGGTTTTCACATCCCCACCCCGAAAATGGAATGTTTTGCTGGTGCAAGGCAGTGTGCAGGGGGACGCACACCCCTAAACATCTTGTGAATCTAAGTTTGGCCTCATTGAGGGGCAGTATTTCAATATGAGTAGGAAAATGAGAGTACCCCTAAACATTTTTTTAGAAAAAAACACTGGTGCAAAGGTATACAGTTCAGACTGCTTGCGTAGGCCAGACTGTATTCCTTTGGTAGACTGGCTTTTCCTTTTTCTTCTTCTTTGGCAATCACTCGTAGCCAAGTAAGATTGTCTTCCATAAACATGGTTTTAACAATGAGACCGTAAGTGATTATGGAGGCCAATTCTGGACCCACACGTCCTTCCACAGCAGGGACATTGGTTTGTGGGTGGGAGTTGATCATGGTGTGGATTTGCCAAGCATGCCTTCCTCTTAGCACATTTCTCCCTTGCGTTCTGAGTTCAAGTGTCTTCAAAGCCCATGACACCTTTGGTCAAGGCTGTTCTCCAACTGGAGTGCTCGCAGGCCAGTGTTTCCCAGTTGCCAGTGTGGTGTAGTGATTAAGAGCGGTAGTCTCGTAATCTGGGGAACCGGATTCGCTTCCCCGCTCCTCCACATGCAGCTGCTGGGTGACTTTGGGCTAGTCACACTTCTTTTAAGTCTCTCAGCCCCACTCACCCCACAGAGCATTTGTTGTGGGGGAGGAAGGGAAAGGAGATTGTTAGCCGCTTTGAGACTCCCTAGGGTAGTGATAAAATGGGGTATCAAATCCAAACTCTTCTTATACTACATTTTTTTAGATTTTCCTTGAGACAGTCTATAAACCTCTTTTGTTGACTACCAGCATTACACTTTCCATTTTTAAGTTCGGAATAGAGTAGTTGCTTTGGAAGACGATCATCAGGTATCCGCACAACATGACCAGTCCAATGAAGTTGATGTTGAAGAATCATTGCTTCAACACTGGTGATCTTTGCTTCTTCCATTACACTGATATTAGTTCGCCTGTCTTCTGCACCTGAGACAAGCAGGTACAGCTGTAAGATAGTGAAGGAGAAGCTGGCAAAGCAAAGACAGGGAGAAGCAGAAGCAAAGAGAGACCATGGTGCCAGCAAATGTCGCTGAATCCAAAACGTCCCTTCACAGGGGCTAGGATCTCTTCCTCCCATCTTTGGCTTCTCCCAAATTGACAGCTGCTGGGACAAACAGATGACAGACAAGAGAAGGAGAAAGTTGGTGAGTGTATGCAAAAAGTCCAGCCTTTAACAACTCATTTGGGAAATAATTCAGTTTTACACCTTTCAAATGTTTTTAGATGTTCTTAACTTTTACAAATATTTTATTACTTTTTAAACATTTAAAATACATTCCTATTTTATTTTTTATTGTATTGTTTTTAAAGATTTTGGCGTCTGCCATCCAGGGCTCCATTGGAGGGAAGGGGGGAATAGAATTTTAATAACAAACAAATAAATGAAATCGAGCCTGATTTTCAACGAAGTCCAAAGCAGCAAAGGGTCTGAAAGAGAATGAGGCCATTTGGAGCAGGGGATACTGGGGCTCCCAAGAGAGCTTTCTCTCTCTTTTCATCTTGCACAATGAGCACCGCCTGCTGCTCCTACAAAGTGTGCAGCAACGTGACACGAATGAAAATGGAGCACATGGCTGGAGCCATTTCCCACTCCCCATAAGAGTGAGCCAAGGAATCACCATGGAATAATAAGCTCAAGGGAGCCGGCGAAAAGTTACATGGAGAAAACAAAAGGTCCATAAGATAAAAGAAACCCTCGGAAATCCACAGTTGGACAATACCTTTATTAGGACCAACTAAAACGCTGCAAAATAGCGCACAAGCCCTTGAGTTACCCAGAGCTTTTCGTTGGGCTAGATGTTACCCTGCTTTTTTAATATCTACCCTGGGGAACTGAAAGCTTTCTGGTTATTTTGCAGCATTCAGGTTGATCCTAATACAGTGGTACTTCTAGTTACGGACTCCATTCGTTCTGGGGTGCTATTTGCACCCCAAAAAGTCCGCAACTAGAGCGCCGCTTTCTTCACATGCACGCGGCGCGATAGAGTGCTTCTGCGCATGCACGTGTGGTGAAACCCGGAAGTATACACTTGAAACCCAGAAGTATACACTTCCGGATTTGCCGCGTTCGTATCCTGAAAAAACGCAACCGGAGACTGACGTAACAAAGAGCCACGGCTGTAAAGGTATTGTCCAACTGTAGACTTCAGAGTGAAAAATTAGTAACCTCTCAGGTTCTAAATAGAAAGGAAGGAGGACAGAAGTGTTTTTCTGAGGGTGAAAAATACAAGCAAGGTGTTTCGCAAATCTGCACCAGAATACTTGAACCCAAGACACTGAGGAAATAATTTCCACTTGAGAGGAGAAGGACACCTAACAGCTGACGAAAAGTGAGGAAGAGGCGCAGAAACAAGCAATGGCCCCCATGCTGCTCATCCTCTCTTCTGTAATAATAATAATAATAATAATAATAATAATAATAATAATAATAATAAATTTATTGTTTATACCCTGACCATCTGACTGGGTTTCCCCAGCCACTCTGGGCGGCTCCCAACAGAATATTTAAAACACGATAAAACATCAAACATTAAAAACTTCCCTAAACAGGGTTGCCTTCAGATATCTTCTAAAAGTCAGATAGTTGTTTATTTGCTGGACATCTGATGGGAGGGTGTTCCACAGGGTGGGCGCCACTACCGAGAAGGCCCTCTGCTGGGTCCTTGTAACCTCACTTCTCGCAGTGAGGGAACTGCCAGAAGGCCCTCGGAGCTGGACCTCAGTGTCTGGGCAGAACGATGGGGGTGGAGACGCTCCTTCAGGTCTACTGGGCCGAGGCCATTTAGGGCTTTAAAGGTCAGGATCAACACTTTGAATTGTGCTCAGAAACATACTGGGAGCCAATGTAGGTCTTTCAGGACCGGTGTTATGTGGTCTCAGCAGCCACTCCCAGTCACCAGTCTAGCTGCCGCATTCTGGATTAATTGCAGTTTCCGGGTCACCTTCAAAGGTAGCCCCACATAGAGCGCATTGCAGTAGTCCAAGCAGGAGATAACTAGAGCATGCACCACTCTGGCGAGACAGTCCGCGGGCAGGTAGGGTCTCATCCTGCGTACCAGGTGGAGCTGGTAGACAGCTGCCCTGTACCGCAGGCCAGGGGGTCTGGTGGGCCAGAAGATGGGGAGACCCCCCCAGGAGGTGGAGCGAGAGCCACTGAAGGGCAAAGTCAACTAATTCCAGGTTTATCTCCATCCTTTTCCTTCTTTGTTCTACAAGGGTAACAGTGCGACAAAGGCGGAGGAAGCTGCCAGCTGGTTGTAAGAACACAGGCAGCTGCGGGGTCCAGATCTGCAGTCCCAAGCCCTTTCAAGCACTGCGGACCAAAAGACAATGCTGTTGGTTTTGTTGGTCATATTCTAGCCCTGCTTTATAGTCATGACTTTTCAGACGTGTTCGTGACCATGTCTCCTGTGTATTATGTCAGCCAGGAAAGGACCAAGGGTGCTTGGCAGCTGTTGTAAAGAAATCTGCATTCTTTATTTAAAAAAATCAACAACCCACATAATTTTAACTTGATAATTATGGGACACTGTTTTAATTTATGTATAGCTGGTTGCAGTGCTATTTTTCTAGAAAAAGAGGTGCCAGAACTCACCGTGAACACCTTTGTTGTCTTAGAATGGCAATGGTGCCCACCTAGAGGTGCTGGAACTGAGTTCCAGTGAATAGAAGCCCTGCCTGGCTGCTGCCTTGAATATTCTGACAGAATAAATTAAGTGTTAGGTTCTTAGTTTTTACATTGTTTTGTGAAGGGTTTTAGCTTTTGTAATGAATACATATTTTAATACTGGTTGCAAGCTGCCCTGGAGATATCTTTATGTGTCTGCCTGTCTCTATAATTACGACAGGATGTAAATCTTGCTAAGAAAAAAGATAACAACAAATAAATGTTGTTAAGTACTAAGCTTGGATCCTAGAGCAATAGGCAAGTAGGATCCTAGAATGCGACAACTGATTGGCTTGCAGGAGAAGACCAATCAGGCTCCAGGAGGAAGTTAATCAGCCTATTAGGTTGGTAGGATCGTAGAATGCAACAAGTGATTGGTCTGCAGGAAAAAGACCAATCAGGCTCCAGGAGGGAAGCAGAATCAGCCAATCATATGGGACTCATTGTGTAAATAATATATGTAAAAGCCTGAGGTTTGGGGGGCAATTCAATCACTGTTTTCCAAGCTGCAATAAAAAGCATGAAATCACTACAGGACTCTTGAGTATATTTCAAATGTGCTTGGTGTAGTTGTGAGTTTTGAGAACAGGAATGAGAAGGGAGCAGGATTGACCAGAAAGGCTCTTTAATGAAGTGGGCTTTTGAAGAGGAATATGCAGGGTGTAACCTATCGGCTCTTGATGTTCTAGCGATAAGGAGGAAACTGGGAAAATGATGTATTCAGCAACGTGAATCTGGGGCAACTGAGGACAGTCATGCCTTATTAGACAGAAAGAAACTCTGTGAGACAGGCTAAGGCCGAGCCAAGGAAAGCAGTGAAATGAAAGCAGAGAATTTGGGCTGGATATGAAAAGAGACAAGAACTAGCGGGAGGGCGAGGGGTGGGGATTTGATGCCGAAGTACACTGAGGACTCTTTCACACCAAGGAGTGGCGAGGATTTCTTGGGGAATCTGGGACACTGGATATACCCTGCCTTAGTGCGTGATTAGGCAGGCAGACAGGGCAGCCAATTTGAATAAAATATTGGGGTGGAGGGAGAAGGAACCTTAGCCGTTGGCTCCTATGCAGGCAGACGTAGGTAGTCCATTTTGTCCTTTCCAGTTCTATGATTCCAACAGGAAAGGAAGAAAGACCTAAGTTTTGGCACTGTCAGCTCCAGGCTGCCCATTTGTGTCTTGCTCCAAACCAAGGCCGCCATTCTGTGCAGGAGAGATAACAGGATGATGTTGCAAAGAAGAAACAGATTAAAGTGTGAAGGACTCATATAAGTACGATACAACGTGTTTGGAAAGCACAGGAGGAGGGACGGAGGAGGGAAAGGAGCACGACTCCTTCGTAAGTGTAGTAGAAATATTTTCCCTAAGCATCCGTATGACTGGGCCAAATGGCCGAAATATTGGGAAATTTTGGAACAAGATGGAGACAGAATAAAATTGCAGAGCTTTGAAAAATTGAAAAACAAAGTGCGAGATTGGCTCCATTATTATCAAATAATGGAGGCATATAAATTGGACAAAAAAGTTGGTTTCCAGGTGGAAAAATCAAAATTGGAAACAGAATTGTTAGATCCAAAAACTAAGAATTTGTCAAGAATGTATAACTTGCTGTTGGGATGGAACACTCAGGATGAAACGGTGAAATCTGCTATGATTAAATGGGCACAAGATGTTGGACATAACATAATGATGGCTGACTGGGAACAGTTATGGACCACAGGTATGAAGTTTACAGCATGTAATGCCCTAAGAGAAAATTTAATGAAAATGATTTATAGGTGGCACATGACACCAGTTAAGCTTGAAAAAATTTACCATTTGCCCGATAATAAATGTTGGAAATGTAAGGAGACTGAAGGTACACTCTTTCACCTTTGGTGGACATGCCCAAGGATTAAGACATTCTGGGAGATGATTTATAATGAAATGAAAAAGGTATTTAAATATACCTTTCTGAAGAAACCAGAGGCCTTTCTCCTGGGCATGGTCGGCCAATTGGTGCCAAAGAAGGATAGAACTTTTTTTATGTATGCAACAACAGCAGCAAGAATACTCATCACGATGTATTGGAAGACACAAGATTTACCCACCAGGGAAGAATGGCAGATGAAGTTGATGGACTATATGGAACTAGCGGAAATGACTGGCAGAATCCGAGACCAGGGAGAAGAGTCGGTGGAAGAAGACTGGAAGAAGTTTAAAGATTATTTACAGAAACATTGTAAAATTAATGAATGCTAGAAGAACGGAGTGAAGTGATATGGCTTTAGTAGAAATGTTATAAGGAATTAAGAATAAATAGATTAATAGAGTATTAAAGGAAAAATAAGGTTAAAATGTGTTAAGATAATTATAGGATAGAAAACAGGGGAAGATGGAAAGGAATTGCTGAAATAATTAATAGAAGTGGAATACAAAAAGGGAGGTGTGAGGAGGTCGTGGAAATAGGGGAAAGGAAGAGAAGATATACAAATATTATTTTTTAATTTTTTTCCTTTTTTGTCTTTTTGATGTGTTTTTAAATTGCTTTTGTTATGTTTTGTTAGTCTTTTTTTGCATTGTATTGTATTGGTTTTTTTGTTGTTGTTTTGTTGTTCTCTCTTTGTAGTGTTTAAATTGTTGTAAAACTAATAAATATTATTTTTTTTAAAAAAAGCATCCGTATGACTGAAAGGAAACACCAAAAGCTCTTGAGCTAGAAGGATGAAATAATGCAGGGCTTCTGGGAGACAAAAGACAGGGTATTATGGAGAGGGGTGTGAATTGTACTTTCTAAACAAAGTTTGGTGACCAAATCAAATACACATTGGGTAGGAGAAAATGTCCTCCTCAGCTTTTGAAATATAAAGCCTTCAATGGCTCAGGACTGCCATACTTGAAGGACCGCCTCTCCTCATATAAACCGTCCTGGACTCTGTGTTCATCATCTGAGGCCCTTCTTCATGTGCCTCCTCCAAAGGGTGGCAACATGAAAATGGGGCCTTCTCTGCAGTGGCTCCCTGTGTGTGGAATGCTCTCGCCAGGGAAGTTTGCCTGATGCCTTCATTACAGTGGTACCTCGGGTTAAGAACTTCATTCGTTCCGGAGGTCTGTTCTTAACCTGAAACTTTTCTTAACCTGAAGCACCACTTTAGCTAATGGGGCCTCCTGCTGCTGCTGCGCCGCCGAAGCACAATTTCAGTTCTCATCCTGAAGCAAAGTTCTTAATCCAAGGTACTATTTCTGGGTTAGCGGAGTCTGAAACCTGAAGTGTCTGTAACCTGAAGCGTCTGTAACCCGAGGTACCACCGTATATATTTTTAGGCACCAGGCAAAAACTTTCCTCTTCAGCCAGGCCTTTGGCTGATTAATATTCTACAGTCTTTTAAATGTGTCTGTGGGAAAGGGGGTTATTGTTTTGCTGCTTTGTTTTTAATTATTTACTTGTTTTTATCCTGTATTTCATTCTATGAACTGCACTGAGATCTTACAATGAAGAGCAGTATATAAATCTAATAAATAAATAAAATAAATAAACTTACGGTATTATTTTTTTTTAAGGGGGACACAAAACAGTTTTTAACTCTTCAATTGCAGGATAATTTGTCAATTTTTCAAAATGTATCCTGTCTTTATTGGAGTCTGCCTCTCTGTCACACGACACAAAAAAGATACTGAGGCCGGAAGCAAATGCTGGAATGGGAGGACGATTCAGAGGGCAAAGAATGAAACACTTAATCTCAGGGTTTTGGGTTCAAGTCCCATGTTGGGCAAAAGATTCCTGCATCATAGGGGAGTTGGACTAGATTTCTCTCATGGTACCTTCCAACTCTACAGTTCTATGATTTAAGCCTGATATTAAGGGAGGAAGCTACAGCCAGCTCTTTCTCTCCCCCCCCCCACACAAATAATCTTTATTAGTTTTTCAATTAGATACTCCACATACACATATTGTATTACATTTTACATTTATACTTGCTCTTCAGAGCTGACTTCCCTCCTTCCTTCTTCTGGTTTTTATATCACATATAATTTTATCGCATTCTTTTCTTCCATTTTATATATTGTTATTCATTTTCCATATTTAAAGGTAAAGGTAAAGGTACCCCTGCCCGTACGGGCCAGTCTTGACAGACTCTGGGGTTGTGCGCCCATCTCACTTAAGAGGCCAGGGGCCAGCGCTGTCCGGAGACACTTCCGGGTCACGTGGCCAGCGTGACAAAGCTGCATCTGGCGAGCCAGCGCAGCACACGGAACGCCGTTTACCTTCCCGCTGGTAAGCGGTCCCTATTTATCTACTTGCACCCGAGGGTGCTTTCGAACTGCTAGGTTGGCAGGCGCTGGGACCGAGCGACAGGAGCGCACCCCGCCGCGGGGATTTGAACCGCCGACCTTTCGATCGGCAAGCCCTAGGCGCTGAGGCTTTAACCCACAGCGCCACCCGCGTCCCTATTTATTTAAATATTTCCATATTTGTCCACAAACAAATAAGTCCTCATGTTTATACAATTCTTGTTGTCTGTCTGTATTCATTTACCACCACTGTTAGTTATATTAGTTTCCTTATACATTTTGCTTCTTATTATTTTCATTATCCATCACTTTTCTTACTCTTTCCCGTTATGAGGTTTCACTATTTCATCTTATCTTTCCTATATACAACATAAATTTCCCCCATTCTTTTTGAAATGTTTCCTCGCCCTGTTCTCGAATTTTCCCTGTTAGTTTGGCTATTTCTGCATATTCCCTTACCTTCTGTCGCCATTCTTCTACTGTTGGTAATTGCTGCTGTTTCCAAACCTACAGCCAGCTCTTTCATGGGGCTCCCAGTGGCAGGGCCAGCCCAAGACAAATTGGTGCCTGAAGTGAACCACAAAATGGTGCCCCCTCCCCATCAGGGAGGAAGAAGAGAGCGAAGACCTACTGCAGGAACAAGGGGTGAATGAAGAGTTACATTGGGATCTTCTGCCCCTGTGGATCCTGCTGCCTGAGGCATCGATCTTACCTCGCCTGATGGGTGGGCCAGCCCTGCTCAGTGGTCTTCCTTCCTAGTCAGTAATAAGTATGTGATCTGGCACTCTTTTGCACTCTTTGCAACTGCCGCTAGGAAAATTAGAGGAAATTATATAGCCAAGGTAGCCACCAACTGTAAAGGAAATGAATTTATTTGACCCTATCTAGATCAAGCTATAGGGACGCGTGTGGCACTGTGGGTTAAACCACAGAGCCTAGGACTTGCTGATCAGAAGGTCGGCGGTTCAAATCCCCACGACGGGGTGAGCTCCCGTTGCTCGGTCCCTGCTCCTGCCAACCTAGCAGTTCGAAAGCACATCAAAGTGCAAGTAGATAAATAGGTACCGCTCCAGAGGGAAGGTAAATGGCATTTCCCTGCGCTGCTTAGTCATGGTGGCCACATGACCCGGAAGCTGTACGTCGGCTCCCTTGGCCAATAAAGCGAGATGAGCGCCGCAACCCCAGAGTCGGTCACGACTGGACCTAATGGTCAGGGGTTTCACTATTTCATCTTATCTTTCCTATATACAACATAAATTTCCCCCATTCTTTTTGAAATGTTTCCTCGCCCTGTTCTCGAATTTCCCCCTGCTAGTTTGGCTATTTCTGCATATTCCCTTACCTTCCGTCGCCATTCTTCTACTGTTGATTATTGCTGCTGTTTCCAAACCTACAGCCAGCTCTTTCATGGGGCTCCCAGTGGCAGGGCCAGCCCAAGACAAATTGGTGCCTGAGGTGAACCACAAAATGGTGCCCCCCTCCCCATCAGGGAGGAAGAAGAGAGCGAAGACCTGCTGCAGGAACAAGGGGCATAGCTGTCAACTTTCAGATTTGAAAATAAGGGATCAGCAGCCTCGAAAATAAGGGATCAGCAGCCTCACCTGTCCCGGGGACAGTCTACAGGATATCGAACAATCCGGGATAGCAGCGGGAAGCAGTGGGAAATGGCACTGGAATAAGCGAATTTCCCGCAAAAAAAGGGAAGGTTGACAGCTATGACAAGGGCTGAGTAAAGAGCTACATTGGGATCTTCTGCCCCTGTGGATCCTGCTACCTGAGGCAGTGGTCTTACCTTGCCTGATGGGTGGGCCAGCCCTGCTCAGTGGTCTTCCTTCCAAGTCAGTAATAAGTATGTGACCTGGTGTGTAGCACTCTTTGCAACTGCCGCTAGGAAAATTAGAGCAAATGATATAGCCAAGGTAGCCATCCACTGTAAAGGAGATGAATTTATTTGACCCTATCTAGATCAAGCTATATTCTATCTTTATCACCAAACTCCGAATATAATTGTATATTGTATTAACTAACATTATTTTTTAATAAATTAGAGGCCATGTGATAATTTTTTAATATATTAGAGGCCATGTGATAATTTTAGCTTATAAATTTTGTTGTTTAATGTCTTAACTTGAAAATTAAGGTATTTTTATAGCTCTGTTTAGAGTAGGTAGGGACGTGGGTGGCGCTGTGGGTTAAACCACAGAGCCTAGGACTTGCCGATCAGAAGGTTAGCGGTTCGAATCCCCGCGACGGGGTAAGCTCCCGTTGCTCAGTCCCTGCTCCTGCCAACCTAGCAGTTCGAAAGCACGTCAAAGTGCAAGTAGATAAATACGTACCGCTCCGGCAGGAAGGTAAAACGGTGTTTCCGTGCGCTGCTCTGTTTTGCCAGAAGCGGCTTAGTCATGCTGGCCACATGACCCGGAAGCTGTACGCCGGCTCCCTCGGCCAGTAAAGCGAGATGAGCGCCGCAACCCCAGAGTCGGCCACGACTGGACCTAATGGTCAGGGGTACCTTTACCTTTACTTTTAGAGTAGGTAATGTCTTGATAATATAAATGTTTTAAGTTTTTTGTATCAATCCAGTATGTATATTTTTAATTGTTGAATGATTCTGTGTACGTTGCGGCAGCCTTTGGCTATGTGCAATAAAACTGACTGACTGACTGACTGACTGACTGACAGTAATTAGGTTCATACCCGCATCACTGCAGCCATTCTGTAATATCTGCCGCTCCCAGGCAATGCTGTGGTTGGCAACCCACACTAGTGCTAGACCTTTCACCTGCCTCTTTTCGATCCATTTGTTCCCCAGTAATCCCTCAGCTGTATCCTTCCCGGAATCTCAGATACCCTGTCGGAGTATTTTCCTATCTAGGAATGAAGTAGTTGTAAATCTGTGGCCCTACAAATCTTCCTCCACAGGTTGATTTGGCCACAGTGTTTATGTCAGCAGAAAAACATTGGCTATGTTAAAATGTCTTCTACATTGTTTTGTTGCCCTTTGGAATGGGTTTTTCCCTTGATCAGCACTCTACTAAGCAATTCCATGAGTGTCAGCAGACTACACTTTCCAGAGTTCAGCTAAAGGAAAAAGTTTTAAAATTCAACAGATGGATAATTAGTCTGCTGTTTTATCCATATTCTACATATATCATCACATAGCCTGCATCTCATCTACCTGTGGCTACATTGCAATCTTCGTGTCAAATTTATGTCTGTAAGTTCTGCTGCCTGGGTCTTTCCATATCAAGTGATCCAACTTTTTTACCTCATGCCATCCAAATTTCAGTTTTTCATCTCATCCCATTTTTGAGTTAGGAGGGTTTGAAATTTCAAAAAAAAATTGTAATTTTGCCCTACACAAAAACCTTTAAAGCTCAGCCCATGATTGAGATATGCCAAAACTAAAACCACCAAAAATGAAACCTGTGCAACAAATGCTTTTGAAAAGTGTTTTGGTGTAAAGTATAAATAATGGAAGAATAAATGTTTCCAGACACATTTCATGTGTAAGTCGTCCCCCCCGCCAATTTTGTTTGATATGCATGTAATGTTCATGAGATGAAGTAATAACAAGAATTCTTTCAAAGCATTAATTTTTTTAATAATGTGATCCCATTGAGATCTCAAGATGAGATTTTGCAGGAAGCTCTTAAATATTAAATACATTTTTTGGGGGAAAAATAATTCTATTAATTTTTTTTAAAATGACTTTTTAAAGTTTTACATTTTGTAACTTACATTTAAATTTTTAAGTAAGTCCATCATGTGACATATCATATTAAAGCCCATTAAGTTCTGTAGAGATTGGTGTTTTTGTGTAGTCCAGAATCAGTGATACTCAGAGGAGACTGATAAATCACAAGGTAGCTTTCTGGCAAAGTTGTTGATGGTCTGGACAGATATGGGTTGGACCCTAGCATAGGAAGAATTGGTGACTGATCCAAGGTATTTTGTGTGAATGGGCTGAGTGGTGAGGATATAGCACTCAAGTGCAAGTGTGTTCTGGTACCTCTGCATTATTTAAAAAATAATGATCAATAATGAGCAGCAACTTACTATTGACTGTTCTCATTGCCAATGTTTGTTTGCAAGCTGTGTGTGTTGAAATGCTGACCGTTGTTCAGTGTCCTAGCAAAGAGCTTTAGTTCCTCAATGATTGTGTCAAACACAGGAAGCGCCGCAATTTACAGGTGTAAAATGCCCACAAAAACTATCAGGCTTAGGTCAATGGGTTTTCACTTGTTTATTTAGCCCACTCTGGACAAAGTCCTAGCAGAGGATCCTGGTTGGTATTATTAATGGTCAACTGTTCAGATTTCATGGTAGAATGATTGTTTCAAATGACAAAGTGCAGCAATCCATCAGTTGTTTGCCATGGTTCTGATCTAGCTGGAGCCTTCCCATGTGGTCTTTCACCCCTTGGAACCTGCACTTGTTGAACATCTTACTGATTTACAAAAACTGCATTGCTACCATACCCTACTGCAATTCAGATGTTTATATCTTATGCTGCTTCACAAACTCTGGTCTGCCACACCCCATTTTTAAAAATAGTATTTGGTTGTATACGCACAATCATTCAGTCTGAAGCCATGGGAGGAATGTTGGTGTGAGAAGGAAATGTCAGTCAACTGTGTGTCCCTCCCCCTAATAATAATAATAATAATAATAATAATAATAATAATAATAATAATTGTATTTGTATCCTGCCCTCCCCAGCCAAAGCTGGGCTCAGAGCAGCTAACAACAGTAAAAATAGCACAGTGTACATAAAATCACACAGTCAATTAATTAAAATACATTCTAAAATCAATTCAGAATCAAATTAATGGCAACCATTGGTTTAGAGCTCTGTAAGGATTACAGAAGGAGAGAGGGGGTCAGACTGTGCCTTGGCCAAAGGCCAGGCGGAACAGCTCCGTCTTGCAGGCCCTGCGAAAAGATGCCAAGTCCCAGAGGGCCCTAGTCTCTTGTGACAGAGCATTCCACCAGATCGGGGCCACGGCCGAAAAAGCCCTGGCTCTGGTTGAGGCCAGCCTAACCTCCCTGTGGCCCAGGATCTCCAAGATGTTTTTGTTTGAAGACCGTAAGGTCCTCTGTGGGACTTTCCAGGAGAGGCGGTCCCGTAGGTACGAGGGTCCTAGGCCGTAAAAAAAAAAAGCCTCACCAAATTTACCAAGCAGCGTGAAACCCTGACATATGAACATGGCCTTAACTTTGATCCAGAATTGGCTATTAAGTGTCTGGATTGCAACTGTCAGTCATTTCTGCCAATCCCATACAGTCAATCAGCTTCATCTGGAAGAATGGCAGATGAAGCTGATTGACTGTATGGGATTGGCAGAAATGACTGGCAGAATCCGTGACCAGGGAGAAGAGTCGGCAGAAGAAGATTGGAAAAAATTTAAGGACTATTTACAGAAATATTGTAAAATTAAGGAATGTTGAATGATGCTGGATTGAAATTAAGTGGTTTCTAGCTGTAATGGTATAAAGGAATATGAAAAAATGGTTCTTTATAAGTAAAAATTTAAGGTTATAATAACCTAAGATGTTGGATAGAAAATAAGGTGTTTTTATAAGCTACAATGCTTTGAGATAAGGATTTGCTGAACAACTAATTTGAACTTGACTATAAGAAGGGGAGGTATGAGGAGGTCAGAGAAATATGTTATTGAAAAGTAAGTATTGTGAACTATATGTGTTTTTAATTTTTTTGTTTGTTTTTTTGTTTGTATAAAAATTGAAAATTTTAATAAATATCTTTTTTAAAAAAATGGATTGCAACTTTCTCAAGCTGGCTTTGAAAGCTTTCCAGGAGGCAGCAGGTGGGAAAGTGCCGCAGATTCACAAAATTGACTTTGTTTTGTCACTTCTCTCCATGGTCAACAGCAACATACCCCTTCCTCTTACAACACACGAGTTTTCTTCTTTGTTTTTCATTTCAAAGAAATATTGTTCATGTTATATTCTTCTTTTCATAGTGCTGCCCCTTCTTACTAATTCCAGGGCTGGGGGAGTGTTTGTTTTCTGTGGGTTTACTTTAGTTCAACTTTGTTATCTGGCGTTCGTTCTTCTTTCCTGAGAGGCTCCTCAGCTGACAACCCAGTCCCCTTGGCTATTTTTCCAAGCCATTAAAGCTTTCTGCATCTTTCCTGCCCTTTTCAGATTTGATTCCCCCCCCCCCCTTTATTTTCTTGATCTTGTAGTGCTTTGTAACATATGAAGGGATATCACATTATCCGATGGGCTTTAATTTGGGACAACCCATATTTCATTCATTTTTAAAAACCTATTTTTCCATTCATTAATTTCTGTGTCAAGTTTTACCTTGGAGCCAAGGTCTTTTAAGTACATGCATAATGTGATAGAGAGGCTGGAGTACGTCTCTGATGTGGGCAAGTCAGGAAGGAACCCAGAGCTGCTTTGGGGGAAGTCAAGGCTTTGAGGTTCTGTTCAATCATGTCAGATACGGTTAATCTCATCCTCTGCTCTCCCAATATCTATGACATAAATGCCTGACCACTGGTAGGCACAGGATGCAGCCATCTCAGATGCTGTGTGGGGATCTGAACCCTGGTCCTCCAGGTTCAACACTCTCACCAAGTACACTACACAGAATGCCAGCCTCTTGGGCCATGCTAGCAAGAGCCCAGACAGACTAAGCTTTTGCTTCCTGCACTCCGTCCTGGTAAAGGTAAAGGACCCCTGACTGTCAGGTCTGGTCGTGGATGGCTCTGGGGTTGCAGCACTCATCTCGCTTTACTGGCGGCCAAACGAGGGAGCTGACATTTGTCTGCAGACAGCTTCCGGGTCATGTGTCCAGCATGACTAAGCCGCTTCTGGCAAAACCAGAGCAGCACACGGAAACGCTGTTTACCTTCCCGCCGGAGCGGTACCTATTTATCTATTTGCACTTTTTGATGTGCTTTCGAACTGCTAGGTTGGCAGGAGCAGGGACCGAACAACGGGAGCTCACCCTGTCACAGGGATTCGAACCGCCGACCTTCTGATCAGCAAGCCCTAGGCTCTGTGGTTTAGACCACAGTGCCACCCGCGTCCCTTACCATCCTGGTATGCATTATTATTGACATATTACAGTTTTATCCCGCATCTTCTCAGAGTTATCCCCACTCACCTCATTTTAGGTGGAGAGACAGTGACCTGGCCCAAAGCCACATGGCTGGGCAATTATATTTCTTGCTTCCCTTGCAAAGGTGGTTTCTGCCACAATGGTGCTGAGAACAGCTGAGTCAGTGCTGTGAGCACCTGCTGCCCTTTTTGCCACCCAGGCAAGCAACTCCTGGTGGTGTCGTCCGGTCCACCAGTGGGCAAGTTCTGAATCTCAGGGCATCCTGTCTCCCCACAAGCAGCAAAGATAATGTTCCCGGTGGCCATTATCCCCTTGGAAAACCTAGTCCCACCCGCATCACCCAAAATGACAGTAGTCAATGCAGATTAGAACAAAGGCACCCTTCTGCTGCTCTGCGTTATGTTTAAAAACCTGCCAGCCATAGTAAATAATAATAATAATAATGATGATGATGATGTTGCCAATCTGGGCGGCTTCCAACACATATAAAGGTAAAGGGACCCCTGATCATTAGGTCCAGTCACGGACGACTCTGGGGTTGCGGCTCTCATCTCACTTTACTGGCCAAGGGAGCTGGTGTACAGCTTCGTGGTCATGTGGCCAGTATGACTAAGCCACTTCTGGTGAACCAGAGCAGAACATGGAAACCCTGTTTACCTTCCCGCCAGAGTGGTACCTATTTATCTACTTGCTTTTGAACTGCTAGGTTGGCAGGAGCAGGGACTGAGCAACGGGAGCTCACCCCATCATGGGGATTCGAACTGCTGACCTTCTGATTGGCAAGCCCTAGGCTCTGTGGTTTAGACCACAGCGCCACCCACGTCCCTCCAACACATATGGTAACATAATAAAACTTCAAACATTAAAAACTTCCTGATGCAGGGCTGCCTTCAGATGTCTTATAAAAGTGGGACTCTGAAGATGTCTGTGAACCAAATTACAGTCAGGTTGGGGTAGCGGAACATAATGTATCTCTAACATAGAAGATCACGCCACCATCTTTGTTTATTATTTTAAAGCCCCTTTTCTGGGAGAGCTCTTCCAAAACAGCTTGCAACAGCCAGCCAAGTGGTGCCAAAGAAGGACAGAACTTTTTTTATGTATGCTACAACAGCAGCAAGAATACTCATCGCAAAGTATTGGAAGACGCAAGATCTACCCACTCTGGAAGAATGGCAGATGAAACTGATTGACTGTATGGGATTGGCAGAAATGACTAGCAGAATCCGTGACCAGGGAGAAGAGTCGGCAGAAGAAGATTGGAAAAAATTTAAGGACTACTTACAGAAATACTGTAAAATTAAGGAATGTTGAATGATGTTGGATTGAAATTGAGTGGTTTCTAGCTGTAATGACATAAAGGAACATGGAAATAAAAAGGTTTGGATAGAAAATAAGGTGATATTATAAGCTGTAATGCTTTAAGTTAAGGATTTGCTGAACAAATAATTTGAAATGGAATACAAGAAGGGGAGGTATGAGGAGGTCAGAGAAATATGTTATTGAAAAGTTTGTATTATGAACTACATGTCTTTTTTAATCTTTTTGTTTGTTTTTTGTTTGTATAAAAAATTGAAAATCTTAATAAATATCTTACAAAAAAAAACAGCTTGCAACATTTAAAAAAAAAATCCACAATGGGTGAACTATCACTAAACAAGCCAACAGAAAACACAACACAACAGAAGATTTGCAGGAGCATTTATGGCAGAACAGCATTTGAGTTTTGGGTGGTGGTTGTGCGTGTCTCTGAACATGCTGAGTAAGTCAATCCCACATTATTCATGATTTTCTTTTTCCATGAGCCTCTACAACTTCTTTCTGGGGTTACTTACTAGATGCTGAAAGAGTCCATTGGGCCATGAGAACTTTTTGCTGTTGTTGTTATTAAGGGATAGTTTGTTAATACTGGGAAAGTTGAAATGCTTCAGGATTTCTAAATGATTTAATCATCCAAAGAGTTCTATTTCGCATTTTATTAATCCCCTTTAAGCTTCTGACAGGTTGCAGAAAAAGGAGAAATCGGATGATAGGAGACTCCACCTGTCTCTGAGAAAGTCTCCTTTTGTGGTTGTGAAGTTTCACAATCATCTAAGATAACAGAAAAGGCTGAGGTCAGACAAGAAGAGCTACACATACTTCCATATCCATACCCTCCAACATTTCTCTGATGACAATAGGGACGTCCCATTCCATAATGATAATTTAATAATAATAATAATAATAATAATAATAATAATAATAATAATAATAATTTATTATTTGTACCCCGCCCATCTGGCTGGTTTCCCCAGCCACTCTGGGCGGCTTCCAACAAAGATGAAAGATACACTAAAATGTCACATATTAAAAACTTCCCTGAACAGGGCTGCCTTCAGATGTCTTCTGAATGTCGGGTAGATGTTTATCGCTTTGACATCTGATGGGAGGGCGTTCCACAGGGCGGGCGCCACTACCAAGAAGGCCCTCTGCCTGGTTCCCTGTAACTTGGCCTCTCGCAATGAGGGAACCGCCAGAAGGCCCTCGGAGCTGGACCTCAGTGTCCGGGCAGAACGATGGGGGAGGAGACGCTCCTTCAGATATACTGGACCAAGGCCGTTTAGGGCTTTAAAGGTCAGCACCAACACTTTGAATTGTGCTCGGAAACGTACTGGGAACCAATGTAGGTCTTTCAAGACCGGTGTTATATGGTCTCGGCGGCCGCTCCCGACCCCACATATCTTACTGGGTTTCCCCAGCCACTCTGGGAAGCTTCCAACATATATAAAAACATAATAAAACATTAAACATTTAAAAACTTCCCTGTACAGGATTGCCTTCAGACATCTTGGGGGTCAGAGAACTCCATACCCTCCAATATTTCTGGATTGAAAATAGGGACATCCTAATGAAAAGTAGGGCATTCTGAGATCAAATCAGAAACTTCTCTAAATCAGGAATGTTCCTGGAAAATAGGGACACTTGGAGGGTCTGCATATCACATTGTTTCCACCCATCCTCATACCCCTAAACAGCAAAGTGGATTGTTTCCTCAAAATCTGTTTCCTTTCTTCACTTCACTTTCTACCACTGAATGATGAAACAATTTGACAGCTCATTGCTTTCTTGCAATCTCTAAAGTCTGGTTCTCATCCTCAGGTCCCACAACTGGTCACCCCTGCAAAGTTTTCCATTTAAAATCCAACATTGGGGTGTTTGTGTGGAACTGTTGTGTGGCCAAAATGACTACTGCTAAGACCTTAACAAACAAGCACAAACCTTCCCGTTGTGTTTGGCTTGGCTTGCTCTTTGCATTTTCAATTCATAGCAATGAAAGGCTTTTAAAGCATTTTTTTAGCGGAAGCTTTCTGCTCTCAGTCCTCCATCTGCCCTCCCCTCTTGACCTCTTGCAACAGAAATTTCTCCAGTGTTTTTGAAATTTACCACTATGACCATGCTTTGCATTTATTATAGCTTTATTGTAACTTGTGATTAAAAACAAGGGTTAAAAAATTAGAGCAGACGTTGCAAGAGGATCCCTCTCCCTTTAATCACTTTGCAAGTTTGTAGTTGGAGAGCAGTTGTTCAAGGGATGTGTTTCCGTCTTGTACATCCAACTTACATTCATATAAAGGTCTGCAGTGTGGGCCTGCAGATGTATGAAAAGCAAAGCATCCCCCTCGTAAGCTTCTCTTCTGGAAAGGCCTTTTAAAAATCCCATTAGCTTAATTGTGTGCGTCAGTGTTGTCACTGAACAGAGAGCTCAAACAACATGGGAATGGGATTAGGATTTAGCTGTCAACCGTCCATCCATACCCTCCATTCCCTAGCATAAAAAATAAATACACTCTTTTGCACTTATAGCATGGATATTTTCGCACCAAGGATCCTTGCCCCTGACTATTACATATTGCAAAATATTCAACTCAACCCAAAGGCAGTAGCCTTTCCCAGGCATACATAAAAGCCATTTGGGGGTTTGTCCTTTTTATCAAAGCCATGTTGGAAAATCCACAAATGTCCCACGCCAGCAGTTCAAAGCGAATCTTGCCAGCTGCAGCTGCCAAAAAAGTAGGTTGTACATAATGGGGCGTTTCTGCTTGGTGTGGTTTTTCTAGAGGAGGAGGCCACTTAAAAACAAGCATTTTATTAAATCCTGGGCTAAACGTAAGAGCTTACAATGTTTGGATTCCCGCGGGGCCTTGTTCTAGGCCAGCCCTTCTGAATGTCTGTATTAAATGCAATTTAAAAAGAAAAAGAAATTGTACCCAGCCACAACTCAGAGAGCCAAGTTATAGGTTATGTCAATTATGTACTTGCACCCTTAGGTCCACACCCCACCAAGTTGCCAAGACAGGGGCCTCAGTCTGGATGATGATGATGATGATGATGATGATGATATAAAAGGATGTCACATAGAGGAGGGAGAAAGGTTGTTTTCTGCTGCTCCAGAGAAGCGGACACGGAGCAATGGATCCAAACTGCAAGAAAGAAGATTCCACCTAAACATTAGGAAGAACTTCCTGACAGTAAGAGCTGTTTGACAGTGGAATTTGCTGCCAAGGAGTGTGGTGGAGTCTCCTTCTTTGGAGGTCTTTAAGCAGAGGCTTGACAACCATATGTCAGGAGTGCTCTGATGGTGTTTCCTGCTTGGCAGGGGGTTGGACTCGATGGCCCTTGTGGTCTCTTCCAACTCTATGATTCTATGATAATGATGATAATTATATACCACCTATCTAACTGCCCCGGCTACTCTGGGTGGCTTCTAAGGAGGATCAGGACCTTATCAAAGAGGGTAGGAGGATTTAATCCTTTGTCCCCTGATGTGCCCTACACCCTGCAATCTTCAAAAGGAAAAGGCTCCTGTTGTTAATTATATATATATATTATGACTGTGGCAGTACTTTGTAAATCCTCTAAAATGACTTTCATTGTAAATGTGCTAATTAGCTTTGTTGTTGTTTTGCTTTGTGTTATGTAGATTGTAATCTGTTTACTAGGGACGTGGGTGGCGCTGTGGGTTAAACCTCAGAGCTTAGGACTTGCCGATCAGAAAGTTGGCGGTTCGAATCCCTGCAATGGGGTGAGCTCCTGTTGCTCGGTCCCTGCTCCTGCCAACCTAGCAGTTCGAAAGCACGTCAAAGTGCAAGTAGATAAATAGGTACCGCTCCGGCGGGAAGGTAAACGGCGTTTCCGTGCGCTGCTCTGGTTTGCCAGAAGCGGCTTAGTCATGCTGGCCACATGACCTAGAAGCTGTATGCCGGCTCCCTCGGCCAATAAAGCGAGATGAGTGCCGCAACCCCAGAGTCGTCCACGACTGGACCTAATGGTCAGGGGTCCCTTTACCTTTAATCGGTTTACTGATGATTTGTAATCGTTATACTGATGATTTGTTAATTATTCTATGTGATCTATTCTGCTATTTTTATTTTTTGTTTGTAAGCCGCTATGCGGTTCATGTGAATGAAAAGCGGCAAAGAAATACCTATAATAAATCAATTAAATCAAATCAGGCATCATAGGCAAGTTGGCCTCTTGATGATAGAACCATGGAAGGCCACTTTGCTTATAACAAACCCAAAGAAAGCAGCAGCATTGCAGCCAGGAACTGGAAAGTCAAGGAAGAAGGGTGAGAGAAGGAAGCAAATCGGCAGGGCGCTCAGGAGGGGTCATTGTAAAGGAAGACAGGCCTGAGAAACAGCAACGTAAATGAAGGACATGTGCAAGAGGAAAAGATGGGACGGCGAAAAGTTTGTGCACAGGTAGGATAGTGTTGTTCATGGTCACCAATTCACCACCAGTATTCGGATGACCTGCTTGCTGTTGCACAGATTAGGCGACAAGGGTAGCAAGGTAACAACACTGGTTGACTGGATGGGTTGTTACGGGTCTTCAAAGCTCCCCAAGATGAATCTTCTTTATCTAGTTCGTTAGTTTTGGAAGCAAAAATTGCAACACAGTTGGGTTTTTTAATGAAAGCATAGCCCACAAAGGTTAATTGGTCAGAAGCTCATTTCTGTCAGGGTTTTTTTTTGCAGATGCAAATCCAAACCCCAACTATCTTCTTTCTCTGCAAACTCTCATTTGTGCAATACCTGGCCAACCCACTGCAGAGAACACTGTGACTTTGTGGAAATTAAATATTCACCTCAGATCAATCAATGTTTTCTGTTATGTTTATCCATGATGTTTGGGTAATGAAGTAATATCTGCTCAGCTGTCTGAAACTACTTGAAAGCAAGGCTGCATTTCTCAAAATATGTTTCCACAAGGTGTGGGAACCTAAACAGATTCAGACCATTGGCAGCGAGAAAGGATCAATTGGGATTATGGTAAAAATTATAAAAATGTAATATGGGGAAGTTAATGATTGCTAGGCTATGGCAGGATGTTAGGAATGTTCAAAGACCCTGATTTTAGTGAGGGTCATCATTAATTCATACAGCACAAATCTGTATGTGTCCATGTAGAAGTAAATTATCCAGAGTTCAATGGGGTTTACTCCCAAATTATGCTTGCATAGCAATGCTACCTTATGGATATAGATATCACTGAATCTGAAACTCATTTCCACCCTATGTGGAAAGTTTCACTTTTCTGAGGGGTATCTTGGCAATGAGGCAGCAAGTGCAGAGCAGGAAAGTGATTTACTGTCTACTATTCGACAGAGTGAGGCAGGTGTTCATTATTTAAAATGCTATTATTGCATTTTTATAGCCAAGGAGGGGGAGAGGTGCTTGTGTGAATTTGCCAAAAGTGCCAAAAAAAACCCCACCTGTGCACCTTGACTTTAGATGGGAACACAATTTGTGGCAAAATGTCTCAGGCTGGTCCTGGTGACTTATTATCAACCTGCTATGAAAAATGATGAAAAATCATAATTCAATATGGGGGGGAAATTGTAGAAGGGAATTTGTGCCACAGTGATTCAAATATCTTGGCATGAAGATATAATTCTAAAATAGAATTAGCTTTCCAGAGGCAAGTACACACCATGTACCTTCCCCATTACCCAGTTCATTGGATGGTTAATTATAATAACCTAAGGTTACCAGTATAGTAAAAGCCATGGTTTTCCCAGTAGTGATGTATGGAAGTGAGAGCTGGACCATAAAGAAGGTTGATCGCCGAAGAATTGATGCTTTTGAATTATGGTGCTGGAGGAGACTCTTGAGAGTCCCATGGACTGCAAGAAGATCAAACCTATCCATTCTGAAGGAAATCAGCCCTGAGCGCTCACTGGAAGGACAGATCCTGAAGCTGAGGCTCCAAGACTTTGGCCACCTCATGAGAAGAGAAGACTCTCTGGAAAAGACCCTGATGTTGGGAAAGATGGAGGGCACAAGGAGAAGGGGACGACAGAGGACAAGATGGTTAGACAGCGTTCTCGAAGCTACAAACATGAGTCTGACCAAACTGCGGGAGGCAGTGGAAGACAGGAGTGCCTGGCGTGCTCTGGTCCAGGGGGTCACGAAGAGTCGGACACAACTAAACGACTAAACAACAACAACAAAGGTTAACAGATTTTTATCAATGAATCCAGGGACAATTTACAACTTCAGTAGGAATGATAGGATTTTGGCGGGGGAGTGATTTGTAAATCTGGGGACTGTCCCTGGGAAACGGGGACAACTGGTAACCTTATAATTACCTATGTGCTAGAAAGACTATAGATCACGACACAAAGTGCTATAGATTGTGACTCAAATAAGCATCTGCTTCCAGGTAGATGCTTATTGTGGAATGGGAGGTTCTCACGCAAGGAAGTTTTTCAGAGGGTCTACATGATTGGCATCAAAATGCCAGCCTGTATTTGCCCTCACCCCATGAAATATGGAATTACTTATTCTGGGGGAAATCCAATAAATTAGCAAAAAAACCACCCCACCCCTGTTGCCAATGAACCATCTGTGATATCTGAATTATTATTATTATTATTATTATTATTATTATTATTATTATTATATCTGAATTATTATTATATCTGAATAATAATATCTGAATTATTATTATTATTATTATTTAAATTTGTATTCAGTCTGAAGATCACAGGGCAGTTCACAACGTGAAACTAGAAAAACGAGAACACAGGATACATGATAAAACAGAAACAGAAACAAACCAATTATCTCCCTCTTCCCACAAACACATTTAAAAGGAGGTAGGATGTTAATCAGCCCAAGGCCTGGTTGAAGAGGAGCTTTTTCCCCCTGCGCCGAAAGATGTATAATGAAGGTGCCAGATAAGCTTCCCTGGGGACAGCATTCCACTCCACAGAAAAAGCCCCTTCTCATGTTGCCACCCTCCCGGCCTCTTGTCGAGGAGGCACACAAAGAAGGGCCTCTGGGTTGGATCATATTACCTGTTTATGACAATAAGCATATCTGGAAGCACTTGGAGTTGACTCCCGGATTAAATTCATTACCATGGTCCGGTTTTGGGAGACCCTTAGTGCCCCCTGCCCCCATGCCTTTCCTCTTTGCTCATTCAGTCGCTCCCTGCCAGGGTGCCCAGCGGGAGAGGCCAAGCAGAGGCGGCGGCTTCCGGTCTGCCCTTCTACTTGCTCAGGTGCAGGCCCATGCAGCCAGGTACACTTGCTCTGAGCCTCGAAGGGCTAACCTGGCTGCGGGGTGTGTGTGTGCTTTTTCGTTTGAGTTTATAACTTTATTCTAACAAGACTGCTGCCCTGAGCCTCAAGCAAACTCTCTGGGCAGTTTAATGCTTGGTCCTGGTCCTGCTGTGCTACCCAAAAGGAGTGTCTGGAAAGCCTCCAGCTGCCTGAATGCTCTCCAGTGCCCTGAAGAGGCCCAGTCTAGGCCCACTTTCCAACTCTGGGAGAGAGTGGAGGCAGCAGCCACCGTCCCTTGCATCTCTTGGTGGTGCAGAAATTGGCACTGGGTGCACTAGGCCCTGTTGCCTCTGCCTCGCCACCCAGAGGGAGAAGAGAACAGAGACAGCGGCTGTTCTTTGCAGCTGCCTCTCCCATTTGCTTGTCTGAATTGGGGACCAAGGAGCAGCGGACTATGGGGAGCAGCTGCCATCATCTCTGCCCTCTCTCTGGGCAGTGCAGTGATCGGGGTTTGGCTTTAATTATTATTATTATAAATTTTATTTATACCCCGCCCTCCCCAGCCAGAGCCAGGCTCAGGGCGGCTAACACCAGTAAAATTACAATAAAAACATAATAGGGGAAAAAACCACCAATTTAAAATACAGGTTAAACAGGCCCAATCTTCCTCTCCTCACCACCTCGAAGGGTAGAGTGGAGACAGCTGCTTTTTGCAGTTATGGACACTGGGGCCCAAGAAGAAGAAGAGAATTTGGATTCGATATCCTGCTTTATCACTACCCTAAGGAGTCTCAAAGCGGCTAACAATCTACTTTCCCTTCCTCTCCCACAACAAACACTCTGTCAGGTGAGTGAGGCTGAGAGAAGTGTGACTAGTCCAAGGTCACCCAGCAGCTGCATGTGGAGGAGCGGGGAAGCAAACCTGGTTCACCAGATTACGAGTCCACCACTCTTAACCACCTACACCACACTGGCTCTCTCCCAAGCGATGGCCAACCATAGGACCACAGGAAGCTGCCTTGCACTTTGTCCACCCATCTCTGTATTGCCAAACACTGACTAGAAGTGGCTCTCCAGAGCTTCAGGAAGAGGAAGCTGGGGATGTAGACTGGGACCTTGCACATTCAAGGCAGGCACTCTCCTCATGGAGCAATGACTCTTCCCCATCATAAAGGTAAAGGGACCCCTGACCATTAGGTCCAGTCGTGGCCGACTCTGGGGTTGCGGTGCTCATCTCACTTTATTGGCCGAGGGAGCTGGCGTACAA
Source organism: Podarcis raffonei (assembly GCF_027172205.1). Taxonomy (NCBI): domain Eukaryota; kingdom Metazoa; phylum Chordata; class Lepidosauria; order Squamata; family Lacertidae; genus Podarcis; species Podarcis raffonei. Next base: position 5,866,153 of record NC_070604.1, read on the forward strand.
CTTCCGGGTCATGTGGCCAGCAGGACTAAGCCGCTTCTGGCAAACCAGAGCAGTGCACAGAAATGCCGTTTACCTTCCCGCCAGAGCGGTACCTATTTATCTACTTGCACTTTGTGCTTTCAAACTGCTAGGTTGGCAGGAGCTGGGACCGAACAGCGGGAGCTCACCCCGTCGTGGGGATTTGAACCGCCGACCTTCTGATTGGCAAGCCCTAGGCTCTGTGGTTTAGACCACAGCGCCACTCGCATTCCCCATCATAGAATCATATCATTGTAGAGTTGGATGGGATCCCAAGGGTCGTCTAGCCCAACTCCCTGCAATGCAGGAATCACAGCCTCTTCACCCAATGAAAAATGCTAAGAGGAACTTTTTGCTTCCAGAGGCAATAATAATAAATTTTTCTTTATACCCCGCCCTCACCAGCCAAGACCGAGCTCAGGGCAGTTAACAACCAATAATAAAAACAATCATAGTCGCTTCTTGCCACTCTTGTGCGTGGCCACCTAAGGCACAGCCACCTCGGGTCGCCTGCTGGCTCTCTCCCTCCCTTTGCTCGTCTGCTTTGGGGGCTGCGGGCGGGGAAGGGGGGGGCTGCTTCCAGAGGCTCCTCAAAAACCTCCGCGGGGCTTCTCCCGCCTAACGGTGGCGGCTGCTGCTCCTCCGTGACGCCCAGTTAGGGGGCAGCGCCCCCGGAGCGGCCTCCGCGGCCACCCAAGTGGTGCCAACCTGGGAGCGGGCTCCGTGCTCGCCGCAGCAGACGCACGAATGTGGCCCGCACTGCTATCAGGGAATCCCTTCTCGGATTGGATGGGATTCCACGGGATGAGCGGCGATTGGGCCTCGCCCGCTGCCCACGCAGAAGAATGAAGCGCTCGGACGCCGAGGGCCCGCAAAGGGCCGCACCATTGCTGACCACGATATTTGCACAGTTCGCCTTGGACCACAGGACCAGCCTCGGACCTTTCTCCTGCTTTTCCAAACCACCCTGCAAATAGGGGGTCGCCCGGCGACCAGATTTCCTCTGTTGTTGCTATTATTATTATTAAGTGGGAGTTTCTTATTTTAAAAGCGTGCGGCCATTGAAATGCGCCCCCCACCCCCGTCTCCAGAAGTGGTTCGGCCTCATTATGCCCCCCCCCGGCGATTCTCTGCCAGTCGCTTCATTCCGCTTCCACGCGCCTCGGATAGAAGGTGACGCGCGCCGCTACCTTCTGTCGCCTCCGTCACCATTTATGGGGAAAAACGGGAGGAGGCGCCCAAAATAAAACTGTAACGGCATTCAGCACTCCGCCTCGCCGGGGGGATCCGGTACAGGCAAGCGAGGAGCCGAGGGGCAAAGCTTGCCTCTCCGCCCCGGCTGACTGACAGCGGGTTGAAAGCGCAGTCGCCGCTCCGGCTTTCTCTGCACCCGCCGCGCCCGCCCCCGGCCAGCCTGGTTGGCTCCACCCTCCCGACAACTCCCCCCCCCCCGTTTCTTCCTTCTTTTTCGGAGTCCGGGGTTCAGCCCCTCCACTTGCAGCGCAACGAGCTGTACCAAAGAAGAGGGGAGGGGGCGCGTGTGAGGGGAGGAGCCTTCCGAGTGGGAAGGGGCGGCGGGAGCAGCTGAGCCCAGACCGCCTTCGCCTTGCATCATCCGGGTTGGGGGGAGAGGCGGGGAGCGGAGCCGGGCGCCGCTGCCCACCTCGCTTGCGCCTCTCAGCTGCTTCAGCCGGCGAGCGCCGCGCGTAAAAGGCGCGGTGAGGGCGCGCGCGACGCTTGGCCAGGGGAGGCTGCCGCTCCGGCCGGGAAGGACGAGCAGCGCTGAGGAAAAGCTCCCCGGGCAGCGTCTCTGGTCGCCCGCCGACGCTTCCAGCATGGAGAAGCCCGACGAGAGCCGGAATGGCTACCTGGAGGCGACGGTGGTGTCGGGCTTGGAGGCCGGGGAGGACGCGGCGCGTCGGCCCCGCCTGAAGCTCTTCCAGCTGCGGGGCTTGGGGGGCTTCCTGAGGAGGAACTGCATGGTGATCCTGACGGTGTCCGGGGTGCTGCTCGGCGTGGCCATGGGCACCCTGGTGCGGCGCCTGCACCTCAGCCCGGCGCACGTCGCCTACCTGGCCTTCCCGGGGGAGATGCTCCTCCGCATGCTCAAGATGATCATCCTGCCGCTGGTGGTCTGCAGCCTGGTCTCGGGCGCCGCCAGCCTCGACACCCGCTCGCTGGGCAAGCTGGGCGGCATCGCCGTCGCCTACTTCTTGATCACCACCCTGCTGGCCGCAGCCCTCGCCGTCGCCCTGGCCTTCATCATCAAACCTGGCCTGGGCGCCGGCAACCTCAACAAAAACTCCCTGGGCTTGGATGACACCGCGCCCACCGGCAAGGACACGGTGGACTCTTTCCTGGACTTGGCAAGGTAAGGAGTTGAGCTGGAGCCACAGGAGCAAACTCAGGAACGCCACGTGTGTTGTCTTCCTGGCTCACAGTCTCCCATTTTGGGAGAGTAGCATCTATGCAGGGGTTGTTTTTTTTTTTTTTTAAAAAAGCCCTTTGCTAATCTAGTGTGTTTACTGCCAGACTCCGTGGAACTCCAGACGTGACTGACATTTCGAGATTAGAACCCTGGACATTCCTGCCGGTTAAAAAAATAAAGTGACACGCGCACCCTAGGCTTCTGTCATCAAGCCTTCCTCTCTGGGCAGTTTGTTAATAGTTAGAAACCTTGGTCTTCGTAAAAGGTACTTGGAGCTAGGGAACTAGTGTGCTGCTATGAGTGGCAGTTATTCAGATTAAGAGAATTAAATAAGGATTTGAGAGCTTGGTTCTAGAAAGGTGGCCAGTGCATAGGTGCTTGTACTTCAGCTTTTTATTGCACATGTGTGCATGGTCAGCACAATCTAAAGGCCAAAATGGGCAGGACTGAGCAGGATTAAGCCAGGTATCCTCAAACTCAGCCCTCCAGCTGTTTTGGGACTGCAGCTCCCATCATCCCTAGCTAACAGGACCAGTGGTCAGGGATGGTGGGAGCTGTAGTCCCAAAACAGCTGGAGGGCCGAGTTTGGGGATGCCTGATTAAGCTCTTTGTGCTTTCAAGCATTACATGGTCCAATAAACTTTGGCAAAAATTCATGTTGGTTTACAGAAGAGTATTGCTAAAGAAGCATTTATTTTAATGCTAACTCCAGAGCAGAGGCAGCGTTTCTCTGTTGAAGCAAAAATAACAATGTATTGTGACACGTTAAAGTTTAAGTTGAACACTAACAGATTTTTGTGTGGCATGAACTGTTAATGGATCAGAGTCTGCTTCCATTCATGAAGTATATCCTGGGTTGGAAGAGAGAGAGAGAGAGTTATAATAACCAGGGGATAGGATAGGGCTTGGTCAAGTTATTGTTTATATCTGAATGGCCAACATTTGGTTTTGGAAACATTGTGTGCTTTCTTATCTGTATTATTTTAATGCTTCTGACTTGTGATTCTCATTATGTGTCTCATAATTTATTTCCTTTGTTGTGGTCAGATTGTATCTTGTGGAGGTTTAAGTTTTTTGCACCTGTTCCCTCTGGAAGAGTGGAAGATCTATTAACATGGTCCACTGAAGTCTTTGGAGAGTTTTTCCAGATAGAGTGGCAGATGCTCCTTTTGAAGCCCTAGTTCCTCACTGGATTGGAGAGACCCTATGCATCCTCTTCCACTGAGCAGATCCAAGGCTTGGTTTGTACCTGAGCTGAGGGCTATGATGCTAGTCAATGATGGCTGAAAAGCAAGTGGAGCAAAATGCATGATGAATTGGGTTGAACCCAAGTGACAGCCTATTATCAGGCTTACTCATGGTAGTGACAGAAGCAAATAAACTATTATCCGCCCCAATAGTTTTCTCAGTGTCATCAAAAGGAGCTTTCTCTGATGTTGTGGGACCTTTTGCAATTGGGGCAGGGTGGGGGAATTTCATAGAAGTCTGGGTAGCAATGCAGTAATGCATTTGCAAGACACTGTGAAGGTCTTGCATATCTATCAGGTATCCTGTCATTTATTGTGAAAAATTATATTTTGATGCATCCCTCCCCCCGAAACCAGCTTGATGCGACCTGAGAAATAGAATGACATAGCTGTGTTTTAAGCTGGTAATGTGTACGCAGCCGTGGATGAAACAGATTGTGTGGTAATGGAATGAATGAAGGTCTCACAGCACAATCCTAAAAGCATGTCTACTCAGAAGTTTGTTCACCTTTCTCTCTCTTTCTCTTTTTCTCTCTCCCCTCCCCTTCTTTTTTCTTTCTTTTCCTCTGGATCTATATTTTTCTTTTATCTTGATTAATGTTTTAGCCTGGACAAAAAAAAACGTTAATAACTTTTGTATCTCTTTTTATGAAATCTAATAAAATGTATTCAGACAAAAGAGAAGTTTATTCATCTCCATTCAATGCATATTGAATATCCAAGCCCTGATTCCGACCATTCACAGACTTGCTTGCATCTGATGGAAAAGAGAACACAGCTGGGGTTTGTTCATGTATTGGTGACACCTTGACTCAAATCTCTGGATGACTTCTCTCAGATATTAAACAACATAGGGGAGGTGCGCCAAGTTGCCCTCAACATTGGGGGGGCATTGTATGCTCATGACGTCACACATGTGCCGCCGCCCCCAACCTGGCCAGGCCAATACGGCCCCCGTCAGCTGTCTCGCCTTTTGTTCACCACCGCAGGGCTGAGGCCACCTCCGCAGGTTACCTTTTGTGAAAGGGACCTTTTGAGGATCGCCACGGAATTTGGGGTGGGGCCATCCTTGAAAATATGGGGGGATGGCACCCCTGCCCCCAGATGGCACCCCTGGAAATAATTGATCTGTGTAGGATCCAAGGGAATGAGCAACAGTGCATCTTGTCCCAGGTAACAGGTTAGGATTTCAGTCTCAGTCCTGACAAGACAGATCTACTATTGGTGGGTGGTTGGCCTTCTGGGTGAGTGATACTCATCCTGTTCTGGAAGTGGTTGCACTCTCCCCCTAAAAGATCAGGTCTGCAGTTTGGGGATCCCGCATTGTCCTTAAGCACTCAAAACATATTTTATCAGCTTCAGTTGGGCACCAGCTGCGACCATATCTGGCTTAAGATAGTGTAGTCACAGTTAACCTAACCTAACCTCCCACTTAGGTTGCTAACAGACTATTGCTATTTTATTTGGGACAGTGCTGGATTAAACCCTCTGGAGGTCCCTAGGCAGTTGAAATCTCATGTGCACTCTCTAGTGGGATAACATTGAACTAAGAAAGCTTGATTGTAATTTTCTTTCAAGATAAAATGAATATTGTTGTGATCTGCTGTCACAGGGGTACTAAACAGCGTGGGGCCCACAGGCCAGTGCCTACTCTGCTTATTTGGTAATCCAGCACCGATTTGGGGATCCAGTTACGGTATATACCAGCAAATTCAGGTTGCACAATTAGAGTTGGTTGGGAGGTCTTATGCAACAGACCCGCTTCCTCAAAATATCAGACTTTTTGAGATAAGGAAAGTTGGGGAAAGTGGGAGATAACACTTCCATTGACATAACATCATCTAACCCTCCCCTCCAATAAATCAGAACAAATGTCTATTAAATAGCCAATGTTTTCTTATGTCCCTGCAAATAAATTTGGATGAGAATGAGTGTGCTTAGACTTTTGTAATGTGTTGTACTTGGGGCTACCTTTGAAAATGGATCAGAAGCAGAGGTGAGGTTGGCTCAACCTAGAGCAGCAAGATTACTGACTGGGTGGTTTGACCATACTAAGCCTGAACTTTAACAGCTGCATTGGCTACCAGTCAGTTTCTGGGCATGATTTTAACTGCCAGATTTAACCTATAAAGCCCTAGAGTGTTTAGGGCCAGGTTGCCTGAAAGGCTACCTCTTGCTTCATATTTCTTGATTTAACATTCCCTATGCTTGATAGCCTGCCTCAACAACCAATTTCTGTCTCTTTGAAGTGTCAAGGTATATTAGCCACATATCCCTATTTTATCACACTTGAGAACAGCATTTTGTATGTGTAAAATTCTGAACTCTACACATTTCTCCAAATAACATGTGGTTACTTGTGCTCGCAATTTGTTCTGTGATAAAATTGAGGCATTAGTTGAATGCTTTGGGGGCTATTTTCCTTTTTGTTTGTTTGCTTAGTCTCAGATTAACTGTTTCTGTGAAAACTTGTTTCAGAATGTGTTGTCATCGCACTCAGAATCTACCTGCTCTGCCTCAATGGCTGCTGACTGTGGGGGCAGGAAAACTGCCATTTCTTCACACATTTTTGTTTATTATATGCTATTGTGAGAGAGAAGAGTTGGTGACGGGCAATTGTTTTCAGCAACACTCATGCATCTCCTGTGTTACCTAGTTCCTGCCCGACAGCTTTTGATGCTTAACTGTTAACTGGGGCACATTGATTTATAGTGAGATAACCATATCAGACATTGATTTTGCACTTGCCGATCGAAAGGTCGGCGGTTCGAATCCCCGCGGCGGGGTGCGCTCCCGTTGTTCGGTCCCAGCGCCTGCCAACCTAGCAGTTCGAAAGCACCCCCGGGTGCAAGTAGATAAATAGGGACCGCTTACTAGCGGGAAGGTAAACGGCGTTTCCGTGTGCGGCTCTGGCTCGCCAGAGCAGCGATGTCACGCTGGCCACGTGACCCGGAAGTGTCTCCGGACAGCGCTGGCACTCGGCCTCTTAAGTGAGATGGGCGCACAACCCCAGAGTCTGTCAAGACTGGCCCGTACGGGCAGGGGTACCTTTACCTTTACCTTTAGGGAGTAAAAACCCTACTGACGCAGTAGCGCCTATGTCTGAATAAACATGTGGAGCAGAGCTTTTCAAACTGTCTCGTGACATGTTAGTGTGTTGGCTGCAGTGTGCAGACGTGTCGCACGAACACTCCCCGTGATCCTCCTGGGGCTGGAAAGGGGTTAGTTTAACCTCCGGTTTGCTAGTAAAACTGAATTACTGTGTTGCTAAATGACACATGCCTAAAAAGTGTGTCACCAACATGGAAAGGTTGGAAAACTCTGATGTAGAAGGTTGCATTTTTGCCTGTGCAGTCAGGTAAAATCAGTTCAAATGGACTTTTAGCAGTGTCTCCAATTTGTCATTTAGCACCCTACACCCCAGCCAATGTTGTCCATCAAAGTAGAAGGTGTTTCCTTTTTTTTTTTTACTTAACATTCCTGGACCATCCTGAGGCCGGATTTAGAAGGCAATTGGGCCAGATCCGGCCCCCAGGCCTCAGTTTGCCTACCCATGATTTATACCCTGCCTTTCCCCTGATGGGGCTCAAGGCAGCTTACAGATAAAAATAAGATCTGTTAAAAACATACAAAAAAGAAAGCATTGAAAAAGGATTAAACATTGATAGAATTTAAAACTATATACATATATAAAATCTAGTAAAACCATACCAATAGTTGCAATAAAAACAGCACAGTGCCATTTCATTAAAAGCAGCCAGTTCCGAAAAGCAGTCGTCGCCTGCTGGCAGAAAGACAACAGGAAGGGAGTCAGCCTAGCTTCTTTAGGGATGGAGTTCCAAAGTCTGGGAGCAGCCGCTAGGAAGGCCCTCTCGTTTTCCCCACGAAGCATGCCTGGGAGGTGATGGGACCATGAGAGGTTCTTTCAATGATCTTGAAAACCCAGGCAAGTTCATATGAAAGTATGTTGCTTTGAGCATAGAAAAGTAACTGATACGTTTCTTTTCTTCTTTTAAATCAACTATGAGCAGCACAAATTAGCTTCCTGTGTGTGTCTAGTTAGGCTGCAAAGATGGGTGGCAGCAGTGAATGTACACAAAGCGCCAACGTTTTATGCAGCCAAAGAAGTTTGGGATTAGTTTAAAGAAACTTGTTTGGAATACATCTGAAAAAATACAGTCTGATACATTTTGTAAAGTTTGAAATAGAACAATACTTCAACCCCTCTGAATTATTCCCCTTCATTTCTAGTGGAGTAAGGGTAGAAAAGCAACAACAGGAAAACTCAGACGCTGGCAGAAGCAGTTTTCAGGGCGGTTGTGTGCATGGCTGCTCATGGCTGTGGGAAAGTTCACTCAGTGTGAGTTGAGTAAAGAACGTGAGACCAGGCAGCTTATCTGTGGTTTAGATAATGGCTCTTCCCTTTGTCATACCAATCTCCCTGGTTCACTTTATCTTCATACAGTAGGTCCTGCAAGCTTATTGTTTTTCTTTCCACAGCTGTACAGTATATAGACTCCAGTCTCAGATGTATTATGTTGTTGTTGTTGTTGTTGTTGTCAACTGAAGTTGTGTGCTCTGTGTGTGCCTCTTCTGGGATATACCCACTCTCCCCTGTGAAGTGTGACCTGAGTTGTATGGGCTGTTGTGGAAGACGTGTGTACATCTGTACATGCAGAATTGGGCTGGTGGGTTCTAGATTACCAGATCTCATCTCACATGCTATCTTTGAATTACACAGCAAAGTTAAATGTAGCAGTAGTTGTAGTAATAATGACACAAAACGCCTAACCTTTTCTAAGACAGGCTGACCATCTAATACAGGCTTCCTCAACCTTGGCCCTTCAGATGTTTTTTGGCCTACAACTCCCATGATCCCTAGCTAGCAGGACCAGTGGTCAGGGATGATGGGAATTGTAGTCTCTAAACATCTGGAGGGCTGAGGTTGAGGAAGCCTGATCTAATAGATAAGATACAGAAGTGGAAAGGAAGAGGGAAGGAAGTGGAAACCTGCATTGATGTGGCTGCTTCTTTGCTAACCAACAGATAGAGCCTTGTTGCCATGCTGAGTTGGAGCAAAGTTTCCTTCCTTGCAGATTGAGGCAGGACATTATTTGGAGAAGCATTAAGAAAAGTCTGGACTCAGTGGATTGGCCAAGGGACTAACCTAATGACATCTGTGGGATCCCAAGATGCCAGTTTGATGATGGCTTTTTAAAAAAAGTTGGATGTTCCAAATGGTGGGGAAATGTCACATGATAGTTTTGAGAAAATAATTATTGATTCAATTAGTTCATTCCTGTATTCTGCAACGGCAAGTGTGTCTGCTGAGGCCTAATAAGATTGAGGCAAGAAGTGATTATATGGCATTGTACAACATTGTTAATGCTGAATTAATGCCCTAATCCTACTATATAGGCATAATGTTGTACTAATGTGAAAAGAAATAATTAAGTTGATAAGCTGTCATTAAATTCTAATCTTTGTTTTTCTTCTCTTTTTCCTTTTTTTTTGGTTCCTGCTCACCCAGAAACTTGTTCCCAGCAAATCTTGTTGCAGCAGCCTTTCGATCGGTGAGTTTCATATGCCTTTTCCTTTCTTTCTTTGGACTGAGATTTCTGAAGCATGTGACCAAGAACTAGAAAACAGAAACCCAACTCAATTCCTAAGGGGATCATGTCTTTGATATACCGTATTTTTTGCTCCATAAGACGCACCTGACCACAAGACCATAGTTTTTAGAGGAGGAAAACAAGAAAAAAAAATATTCTGAACGAAACAGTGGATGTATGATTTTTGTGGTTCATGCTATGGCCACAGACATGTGATTTGACGGTGAGTTTGGGGTAGCCCAATGCAAAAATCCTGAGGATCCATGTGGATCCGTGCTTTGTAACCATGTTTTTGCGCCATTGTGGCCCCACGAAACAGTGGATGCGTGATTTTTTTGGTGCAGGCTGTAGCCATGGACATACTATGTGATCTGATGGTTAATTTGGGGTGACCCAATGCGAAAATCCTGAGGATCCATGTGCTTTTACCTCCCCCCTTCCAGGCAGCCTCCTTTATCGCTAGCCTCCCTTATCTCCCTCCTGATCACTTGCCGACCAGCTGCTCAGTGGCTTCGTTTCAACACCCCCTTCCCTCTTTCTAAAAAAAAAAGCATGACCTGCTTTTTGCCCCTGGGCAATTTGGCTCCAGGGACCACGCATTCGCGCATAAGACGCACAGACATTTCCCCTTAGTTTTTAGGAGGAAAAAAGTGCTTCTTATGGAGCAAAAAATACGGTACTTTCACTGAGACATAATAGTACCTACAATTCTTTATCCTGGATGATTAAGAAAACAAAATATTATTATTATTATTATTATTATTATTATTATTATTATTAAAATCAAGGCAACTGATCATTTACTTGTTACTGTTTATGTACCAGTTTAAATAGTCACTGAATTTAGCCCATAGTGTGGTTCAACTAAGTATAGTAGTTCACTTATCAAGATGAATGAGGGGTTGCGGAAATATGTAGACTCAGATTTAAAAGAGGACTGTTTGCACAAATGTTGTGGAGGGCACAATGAATTTGGATATCTAGCAATTTCAACGTGATGAAGACAGACTAATGGAAGAATTTCAGCACTGAATTCTTCCTTTTTATCTAGTGCATAACCTCGTGATGAGAAGCTACCCACTAGCATTACTACAATGGACATTCTGACATTACCATGATGTATTTCTGTGGCGCTGGCAGAATCTGGCTATTTCAGAATTATTTTTCTCCCTTTTCTTAAACTGGAATGTTATCTCACATATACCTGACAGATCTCCCTCATGCAGCAGCTGCTGTCTGAGAACATTACCTCTGATTCCACAAATAATTCAATTTCCACCACTTATCAGAGAGTCTTTCAAGTCACCAAAACTACAGTTCTTACACAGCCTCCTTAGTTCTGTAACATACTGATCAATAGTTTGCTTTTTGCATGCATATTTCTTTCAGAAACATTCTTTTTAGGCATACTATATTCTTCAAATTTATCAGTTATTTATTTTAGTTTCATATTCTCATCCTTAGCAAACACAAAGTTAGCATACATGTTCAGTGTCTGCTCTCCCACTAGGTTTGCCATATTTTGAAGAGCAAAAAAGAGGACACATTCTCTGACTTCTACTTTTAACTACAGATCACTTTGACAACTCTAATTTTAAATACTCCTACTAAATGTAGGCTATAGAAGCTATGATATATATCGCTAGTAGCAATGTTCTTAACTTTTCAACAACAAAATAATAAGAATACATACAGTCATACCTCGAGTTGAATGTGCTTCGGGTTGAGGGCGTTTGAGTTGCGCTCCGCGGCAACCTGGAAGTAATGGAGCGTGTTACTTCCGGGTTTCACCGCTTGCGCATGCGCAGACGCTCATAATGACGTCATGCGCGGATGCGGCAAAACGCGCCCCGTGCACGCGCCGCCGCGTCTTACATTCCGTTCTGGATGCGAACGGGGCTCCGGAACGGATCCCGTTTGTATCCCGAGGTACCACTGTATTGCTCCCACACTTGCCACATGAAAGTATTTGGGCTCATGTTCACATCTTTGTGAACATAAGTGTGCACAGAACAATTTAGTAAACTGTTTAACATGTACATATGTGCTCTCCCTAAGGGCAGGAGGATGTTAACTCTTGCCCTCCCAGACTCCTTCCCCAAGATCTTGTAGCTGAGCCAATATCCTTTTAGTTCAGCCACAAGAGAAGGGATTTATACAGTACCTAGTTAGTTTAAGATGCTGCTCTGTTCTGATTCTCTGCTGCAGACTAGCTCAGCTGGGGCCTTAGATCTGAGTCTAACACACTAGAATTTTTTTCTTGGGCTACTGTAAACAAAAAAACCTGGACATTTTGCCAAATTTTAAAAATCTGCCTGGACGGAAATTTTAATTCTGAAAAAGATCACGTTTCCTGGAAAAAGAGGACATATGGCAACCTTACACAACATGTAGAAAAGTTATTTGATCTTATCAGTTTTCTCTTCTTCTCCCATTGCTGCCAGGTAGAATTCAAACCTTTGTCTAAAGCTTTTCCAATTATCTGAAATATCCCCTCACGACTGCAGGCTTGGTGATAGTTGAAACATATTCATTCCTGTTTATAATAATTTCTCCAATTTAGCAGCACTTACAGATATTGTTGCTTTCACTGGGTGTGGCTCCCACAATTTCTTATCATTTGTTTCTAGCTGTACATCCAGAAAACTGCTTTCAGTTGATTTAGTTTGCTCCTCATTCTGCATTTCAGATGTCATGTAATTATTCTGGATCAACAGACAAACTAGAGGAATGAGTAACGGCTTGAAACAACTTTATTATTCAGAGACTCTAAAACAAACATGTGCAGCAACTTCTATGCTTTGGAACTGTTTGAATCATGTGACATTAGGGCAAATCTTCACATTACCAGCTTCTTAATACTGAACACTAATCTCTGAATTATAAACACTGTCATGACAGGTATAGCAAAAGAAGGTTCTTTTCAAAACTGCCCATCTGTGTAGATTCCAGAGTGATATTCAGTAAGGTACCCCTGCCCGTACGGGCCAGTCGTGTCCGACTCTAGGGTTGTGCGCCCATCTCACTTAAGAGGCCGGGAGCCAGCGCTGTCCGGAGACACTTCCGGGTCATGTGGCCAGCGTGACAAAGCTGCTCTGGCGAGCCAGCACCAGCGCAGCACACGGAAACGCCGTTTACCTTCCCGCTATAAAGCGGTACCTATTTATCTACTTGCACTTAGGGGTGCTTTCGAACTGCTAGGTGGGCAGGAGCTGGGACCGAAAGACGGGAGCTCACCCCGCCGCGGGGATTCGAACCGCCGACCATACGATCGGCAAGTCCTAGGAGCTGAGGTTTTACCCACAGTGCCACCTGCGTCCCCAATATTCAGTAAAGAACATACCAAAAATACAATACCCAAAAAGCAATAAAACAGCACCACTCATAACATGGAAGTTGCATTTTTAAAAAGCCAGTTCATAACTTTAAAATGCCTAGACTAGAATTGTAAAGTGCAAGTAAGTTCTCATTGCCTTAAAGCTATGGTTGAAAAAACCACCCCTATTGTTGTCAGTTCATATACCAAAATATTGGGTTGACAATCTGATTGATTAGTTCATAATTCTACTGATGCAGGTGCCAGCTATTTTCCTTGTGGTCCCACTGCTTCAACAGTTCAATTTCCTGGCCTCCAATTTCTACAGTACTACTCCAGCTTTAATTATGTTCTATGCATAGTCTTGTCATTCCTCATCCTAAACTCCCAATCAATAGCTTATATTTTTGTAGCTCTCCCACATTCCTTTGGCATGCAAAAGGGGTTACTTGGCTGCAGTTTGAGTAACCAAGTTTTATGCAAAGTTTCAGAACCCTTGCTCCGTTTGCAGAAAAAGGTGCTAGTTTGCATGTGGCTCACTTTTTTATTTTGGGCATTTCATGCTGGCAAGTACTGGGAGTTTTTTCAAACTCTTCCTGTGTAATTCATGCTTCTCTGCTTGGTTTAGCATACATGCATTTAACATTCTGCCTATCACTTTTTTACATTTTTGTCAGCAAATACTAGCTCGATAAACTGCAGTCCTTTCTGTCAGTTAATGAAACAGCATGGCTTTCATTCATGGATAAATGTGGGGTAGGGAGGCAAGGGGTATGTGTGCTTTCTCTGCCTCCAAAATCATAAATGTATTTATTTCTTTTAACGTACAGAGACACATGCACACCCAGATAGTCAACAAGAGATTTAGAGTGACCTCTGAGGCCACTCTGCACTTTTCCTGGCCAGCAGGCAGCTCGCAGCTCAGATGAATGCTGCTTGTTCTGATCTAATGATACTGCTCTGGCAATGTAAACAAAAGAATTGTGGTGCCTTTTTGCAATTACCAGTAGGTGAGGAGGTTGGGGGTGCTGTTGGACCTGACCCTGCTTTTTGAGGGGCAGACGTGGGCAGTGGCCAAGATTAGAAATCAAAAGTGCCAGCCAGGTGCTCCACAAATGACCAGCATCTTTTACTGGGAAACCACGTCAAAGTGCAAGTAGATAAATAGGTACCACTCCGGCGGGAAGGTAAACGGCGTTTCCGTGCGCTGCTCTGGTTTCGCCAGAAGCGGCTTAGTCATGCTGGCCACATGACCCAGAAGCTGTACGCCGGCTCCCTCGGCCAGTAAAGCGAGATGAGCGCTGCAACCCCAGAGTCGGTCACAACTGGACTTAACTGTCAGGGATCCCTTTAGCTTTAAAATAATGTATTGGGAAACAGAAGCTTTGATTGGTTGAAGGTTGAAAGAAAGGCATAAGGGCTTTCTTTCTTTTTTTTATAAATTTTTTATTAGGATTTTTACAATATTACAAAATAGACAAAGAAAAAAGAAAAAATACAAATAAAAACAGTTAAAAACAATCAATCTTTTCATCACTTATTTTTCATTTACTTGTTTCCTGGACCTCCTCATACCTCCCTTTTTTGTATTCCAGTTCTATTTATTAGTTCAGCAGTTTCTTTCCCTCTTTATTTTACCCTGATCTTTAATCTTAAATTATTATAACATTAAATTTTACTTATAAAAAACCATTTTTTCCTATTCTTTTGTACCATTACAGCTAGAAACCACTTAATTTCAGTCCAACATCATTCTAGCATTCATTAATTTTGCAATATCTCTGTAAATAGTCTTTAAATTTCTTCCAGTCTTCTTCCACCGACTCTTCTCCCTGGTCTCGGATTCTGCCAGTCATTTCTGCCAATTCTATGTAGTCCATCACCTTCATCCAATAGATCCTTATATCTTACAAGGCATAAGGGCTTTCTGTATAAGGTTGCCATGGAATGAAAGCAAAGAAGCAGAGCTGTTTTTATTTGTTTATCTATGGATATTATTTATTTCATAACACACACACACACACACACACACACACACACTGTTTGAGTGTAAAAAAAAGAAAGAACCTCACAGCGGTTTACAAAGAAATATCCACAACTACTTCAAAAAGCAGAAGACAGTGAGCCCAGACACAAGCTGAATGTACTGCTTCCTCAGACATTGCACATGCGCCACCAGTGTGTCTCTGTAAAAAGAGACAAATAATATCCAGGTACAACCAAGGGCAGGGCAGGAGAACATCCCAACTGAAAATAGAGCACCTAATAGGGTTGCCATATTTCAAAAAATGAAAATCCGGACACAAAAGTTGTTGAGCTCCCCCCCCTCTTTTTTCCAAATCTCCCCAAAAATTAATTGACGTTTTTGAGCTATTTTTAAGGAAATCCATCAAAGCCCGGAAATGTCCAGGAAATCCCGGGCATATGGCAGCCATAACCTACCATTGAATCACAGGAAAAGCTGGATATAGGGGACTACATATCAAAAGCAATGTTATTTATTTGTTGAATTTAAAAGATGTTTCACTTGCTCCTTAAGAAACATTTTTCACAAAGGGTCTTACAAAACACACATCAAAACACAACACAAAGATATTAAGAGAGCAAAACTGACCTCTTAATATCAGTAGAGCCTAATCAATGCGAGTAGCAGTTTCCAAAATTACATGTAAGAGATCTGAGATATTTACAAGCTGTCTTAACAGTGAGCCGGTATATCTGTCTACCAGTGTAGGACTCAGTTTATCCTTTTGCATTTACAGTATGCCACCGATTATAAAGCCATAGTAAGAAACGCAACTATCGGAAACGTTACCATTGAAAAGGTAAGCAATGGTTTTGTGTTAATTTCACCCTCTTCATACAATATTTAGATTAGAATTAAATCTTCCTAAAGTCTTTATAAGATACATAATAACATAAGAGTGGCTGGGGCAGCCAGATGGGTGGGGTATAAATTATTATTATTATTATTATTATTATTATTATTATTATTATTATTATTATTTACTATTCATATAAATCCTAGGCATGCTTACAAACGTAAATAACACTGAATTCAATGGGATTTGTTGCTAGGTCCAGTGTATGTAAGATTGAAGGTCAGGGAATGTTCAGAAGTACCAGTGAAGAAAAAGCTTCTAGGCTACCTCTAGGCTTGAAATGGTAAAAGAAAACTATTTTGACAAATGTGTTAATTTTATTTGTACCAATGTGTGTGATGGTTTCCCTTATTATATGTATGAAGCGCTGGATGTGAATTCACAAGCTGTGTAGCAGTTTTCCCCAAACAGCTGCCCTCCAGATGTTTTAGAGTTTAGTTCCCACTGTCCCTGATTATTGACCATGGTGGTGGGAGTTGTAGACCAAAGCATTGGAAAGGCACAAAAGCTGTGAAAGGCTGCTGTATAACAATGAACTTGCATACCTCTGTAATGATACATAGAATATTTAATTGAAATACTATTTTTTTTGTTAACAGTATATTACTGATTACAACGCAGTAGTGATAAATGGAACTTCAGTTGTTGGAAATGCTTCGATTGAAAAGGTAAGCAATCGTTTTGTTTTCACCTCTCACGTTTTAAGGTTTCGCATAGATCTTAACATGTGGATGTAAATGCTTCCTTTAGAATTGGACTTTGGCTTCAAAATGTGTGTGATTTTAAAAAAAATTAAGCACTCTCAGAGAACGTTGTCTTTTAATCCTTTGTCAAACACAAGGGCAACCTCTATGCAGTGACCTGAGACCAGCGGCGTAGCGTGGGTTGTCAGCACCCGGGGCAAGGCAAGTAATTTGCGCCCCCTAACCCGTGGATTTGCGCCCCCTAACCCTACAAATCTATGCCTATAAATGATGGTCCCTCTCTCTCTCTCATATTCCAATTGATTCCCATTCCCGCCGATCGATCCCCGAAGCTCTCACCCAGCGAAATTCGTGCGTAATTACGCTTCGCCATCCCTAATCCTGCCGCTTCCACCGGGAAATCATGACGGTGCGTTTCTCCTCTCCAAACTTTCCCCGGCCCTTTGCCGGCTGGCGCAGCCCTTTTGGCTACGAGCTCCCCTCCTTCTCTGCCCGCTTCCGACCCCACCTCCCCGTCCAGCCTCCCTACCTCCTGAAAAAAGGCGCCGGCGCCGAGCAGGACACCCCCGCGGCCATCGGAGAGAGGCGGGGCCGAGGGAGGCAAGCCAATGGGCGAGGCGAGGGTAGGTGGCCACGGGGGCGGGCGCTGCCGCAGTCCTCGAGTGGGCAAGGTAGGAGCAGGCGGAGGCTGGCCGGCCGCTCTGACAATAGGGGCGGGCCGAGGGCACGACGCGGCTGGGCCCTCTGGACTTGCGCCCCCCCAGATGTTGCGCCCGGTGCAGCCGGCACCCCTGGCACCCCCCACGCTACGCCACTGCCTGAGGCCATTCTTGCAGCCCTAGAGTTGATGTTGCTGTTTAGTCATTTAGTCATGTCCGACTCTTCGTGACCCCATGGACCAGAGCACGCCAGGCACTCCTGTCTTCCACTGCCTCCCGCAGTTTGGTCAAACTCATGCTGGTAGCTTCGAGAACACCATCCAACCATCTCGTCCTCTGTCATCCCCTTCTCCTTCTGCCCTCCGTCTTTCCCAACATCATGGTCTTTTCCAGGGAGTCTTCTCTTCTCATGAGGTAGCCAAAGTATTGGAGTCTCAGCTTCAGGATCTGTCCTTCCAGTGAGCACTCAGGGCTGATTTCCTTAAGAATGGATAGGTTTGAGGGATAGGCAAATCAGCCTGTTTCTTCCTTTGTGTCACTTTAAAAAAGGCACATTTTTGCCCATTACTAGGGTTTGCTGATTGTGGAGGAGCAACCAGCCTGCTGGAATCCCAGATCTTCCAGGAAATTGTGAAACGACATGATGCTTCATATTTAGGGTCTAAAACTATATAAAACACATTTGTTAAAAGTTCGGTTGCTAAGGTTGTGCCATATTGGCCAGTTAAACATCTGTTATCCATTATTTGTTTGCAGATGAGAGCGCTGACTTGGCATGCATAACTGAAACCTGGGTGAATTGGCTGGGTGGCCCTGTTCTCAGGTGCTTGATGCAGCACCAGCCCAGTTTACGTCACTCATCCATAAACATTCCATATCCTTTCCCTGGAGACCTATCTGCACTGTGTCTGGGTGCGGTGCCTTGTTTGTGGTGTTGGGCCAATGAGACAGAACAGGGATGTTGTTAGTGTGCCATTCATCCCAATGCACAACAAACTCCCAAACTAAGCTGCTGGTGGAAGTCTTGGATGTGGTGTTGGAGAATCCTTTCACGGTAGTTTTGGGGGACTTCAGTATCAGATGGGCCAGCTTTGGACTTGATGCGTCTTAGTATGATGTCCAAATACAATCAGAGTACAGTGGTACCTCGGTTTAAGAACAGCCCTGTTTACAAACTATTTCATTTAAGAACTCTGCAAAACCAGAAGTAGTGTCCCAGTTAGCGAACTTTAACTCGGTCTACGAACGGAAGCTGAACGGTGGAAGGGCACCCGTGGCGGGAGGCCTCATTAGGGAAAGCGCGCCTCAGTTTAAGAACAGTTTCGGTTTAAGAACAGACTTCCAGAATGGATTAAGTTCGTACACCGAGGTACCACTGTAATAGGACTGTTTACATTCCAGTTCAGATGGCATGTGTGAAAACTCTTAAGCTACAAAGGGCAAGAGCCAATATGTGCTGTACTGGGTTTATATTATATTTGAAACACACACACACACTGAAACCATTTATCTCTTTTTGTTTTCTCTTGTAAGAGTTTAATGTGGCTTTTGGACGCTTAATAATGTGGAATCCTTTTCTCATGTTTTGATCTCCTGGTGCTCTGGTATAATGGAGTCCTGTGTACATTGGAAACACAGCATAATACGCCTTAGGCTGTCCCTGAAATCTGGCTAGCTGTTGCTGACTTTGAACAGTTTTCCTTTCTATTTCTTGAATGTTTCATTTTGTTTCTTATTTTAAATAGTTTGATTTTTATTTTTTTTGACAATCAGAACACCTCTAAGATACGAACAAAATATTTCTAAATAATCTCTGATTTGGCAGGTTATTGCCCCATGGATAGTTCTGGATGTGTGTGTGTGTGTGTGTGTGTTTCCATGGGTTCTAGCATAGTGCCACATCAGCACTTGTTATGTGAACTGAGACTTCCAGGTACAGCATGGTATATAAATTCAATTAATAATAATAATAATAATAATAATAATAATAATAATATGGTCAATGTCTATTCAAAAATAAGTTCCTGAAGAGGTATGCTAAGGATTCTAATAGGTGCAATCCAGCATTAGTCTGAAATGGTGTGTAATGGGGAAATATTCTATTTGATATTGAGTTACCACTTTAGCAGAGCTGGATTCTTGGGACACATGGAAAATTGGAACATCTCAATTGAATATCATGTTTTACACACATACATACCCACACACCCTGCCCTGATGTACAATGAACAATATAACATTTCACAAGCATGCCTGTGTTTTATTCTTGCTTTTGATTACGTACCTTGATTATGTAAGTTTTGTTCAGACAACATATGCACCAATCAAACATATGGGGACAATTTGGGGTTGTGCCTGCAGTACCCCCAATACATGCACAGTCACCCTAACCTCTGCACAGAGTTTACATGTGTGCAATATGTACACTTGCAGACTCCATTCAGACATTATGTCTAATGCATGTGCGGGGCAGGGGCAGTGTACACAATCAGAGTCGCTCAGTGTGCCTTTAGTCAATGCACATATGACACCGTCTTTCCTTTCACAAAAATTAACCAGATATAGAAGAAATTCTCAACCTATTGGTCTGTATAGTCAGTCTATAGAGAAGAATTTCAAGATGTCAACTATTTGATAGCAATGGTCACTGCTGAACGGAGTAGGCTGTGACCTGGTGCGCTGAGTGGGAAGGGGTTGATCCTGTGACAAAGCAGTAACCCTTAAATTTCAAGATTGGGAATCATGGAGGCTCTACTGTATTCTGAGCTCTGTTGTTTCCTGCTTGGCAGGGGGTTGGACTTGATGGCCCTTGTGGTCTATTCCAACTCTATGATTCTATGATTCTCTCCTGGAAACAAAATTTTCTGTTCAAGGTTTTACATTTGTGTCTAGAGACTGGCTGTTTCTAGTTGTCCCCTGGTGTTTCTACAATATTTTGCATGTATCTTCTATCCATTCTGTGACCTGCCATAGTTCATATCAAAAGAGGGGGAAAGGGAAAACTGACCTAAAGATTTAATTTCAAACAATTGGAGTTTAGCACTAATATATTTAATGTTACAACTACGTATTATTTCACAGTTCCCAGTTGGCACGGATATTGAAGGAATGAATATCTTGGGGCTGGTCCTCTTTTCTCTGGTTTTGGGAGTTGCCTTAAAAAAGCTTGGCACTGAAGGAGAAGAACTCATCCGTTTCTTTAATTCTTTCAATGAAGCAACCATGGTCTTAGTATCTTGGATTATGTGGTGAGTGTTCTTTGGGACGATCCTCTCTGGTGATTTTGTGTGTTAGCATCAGCAAAAGCAGCACAAATCAGCTAAATACAGTGGTACCTCGGGTTACATACGCTTCAGGTTACATACGCTTCAGGTTACACACTCCGCTTACTCAGAAATAGTGCTTCAGGTTAAGAACAGAAATTGGGGTCTGGCGGCGCAGCAGCAGCAGGAGGCCCCATTAGCTAAAGTGGTGCTTCAGGTTAAGAACAGTTTCAGGTTAAGAACGGACCTCCGGAATGAATTAAGTACTTAACCTGAGGTACCACTGTATAGGCACAGGCCAACTTGGAGATTGCCCTGATCCAACAGGCTCTTCTTATGTTCTTATGAGATGGGACTGGATTTATCATAACAGTATCGCATATCTTCTTTCTGTGCCCATGCAAATAAATTTTTTAGGGATTTCCTTTGGTGTTCCAGTACTGGGGAACTGGCAAAACTACATGTATACGTACCCACATAGACATTTCTAGTTTACAGGTATGAAGTCTGAACCAGCCTAAGAAGTATTAATGCAGTTCTTACGGCAGCATACCATCTGCCTGTCTACTTAAATGGCAGTACAGATGCCATATGAAATGCAGGATCTTTGAAATATACAGGGGACCTGCTGGTACACTTGATCCTGTTATTTAAAAACTGCACCAGCCACTCTGGGCGGCTTCCAACAAAGATTAAGGTAAAGGTAAAGGGACCCCTGACCATTAGGTCCAGTCGTGACCGACTTTGGGGTTGCAGCGCTCATCTCGCTTTATTGGCCGAGGGAGCCGGCGTACAGCTTCCGGGTCATGTGGCCAGCATGACTAAGCCGCTTCTGGCGAACCAGAGCAGCGCACGGAAATGCTGTTTACCTTCCTGCCAAGCGGTACCTATTTATCTACTTGCACTTTGACGTGCTTTTGAACTGCTAGGTTGGCAGGAGCAGGGACCGAGCAACGGGAGCTCACCCCGTCACGGGGATTCGAACCGCTGACCTTCTGATCGGCAAGTCCTAGGCTCTGTGGTTTAACCCACAGCGCCACCCGCGTCCCAACTCCAACAAAGATTAAAAATACAATAAAACATCAGTCATTAAAAACTTCCCTAAACAGGGCTGCCTTCAGATGTCGTCTAAACGTTTATCTCTTTGACATCTGACGGGAGGGCGTTCCACAGGGTGGGCGCCACTATGGAAAAACCCTCTGCCTGGTTCCCTGTAACTTGGCTTCTCGCAATAAGGGAACCGCCAGAAGGCCCTCGGCGCTGGATCTCAGTGTCCGGGCAGAGCGATGGGGGTGGAGACGCTCCTTCAGGTATACTGGGCTGAGGCCATTTAGGGCTTTAAAGGTCAGCACCAACACCAGGGGAGATTTTCTGGAGGACAGAATGTTAAAGTAAGAGGAAAGGAAGGTCTTAGGGAAGGTGGGATGTTCAGAAGGTGCAAGGTGGAGCTGGTTTGTTCAGGAAAAAAATAGGGGTTTGGAATAGGGTGGAGAAGGGATGTGGATGATAGGGTACTCTGCCTTGAAGGTTTTTGTACACAAAAAAAAGTTTCTCCACTAATTACACCACATTGGCTCACAGTCCGGTCTGAAAACTATTTGTTTCTTTCACTGTCTTACAAATAAAATCTGTTAAGTGGTTATGCCTAGTCTCCCACATAAAACCCATGCTTTAAGGGATCGGGCAGCCTCCTTGAAACAAGGTGTTCACAGTGAGACAGTAAACTTGGATGTTTGCAAGCTCACCCCTTATCGAACAGTCATTTTCAGAATATTTGACTGCAGGTGGCAACGTTCAGGTATTGTTTCATAAAATCTTCCTGGGTGAAAAGGGAAAGTGGAAGCTAGATTTCACACATAATCACTGCTTTACTTGAAATTCATCATTTTAGAGGGTGTATGCCTGCATCTTCTTAAGAAGCTTTTCTCAGCAGTTAATAGCGTCCTATGTTGGGCTTGGTCTGTAAGCAATGGAACAAATCTCATAGAACATATGACCTTAGAAACCAGACCTTTATGTTAGTACTTGCCATTAGGGATTTGTATTAGAGCAGCTTAAGGTTTTTACTTCCAAGGATAATTAGGGATGGATGAGCTCATTAAAGTTTGGCCCACCCAAGTTCTCAGCGTAAACACTGGGGGCAGCCATGCTTTCTTCCCATACTGTTCCCCCTGAGAGTAACAGAACATTGTCAGATCCCATCACTCCCAAAAGGACTTGCTGTATACGAATTCAACAAACAATACACAGGCTAGTGATATAATAGCAAAATGCAAAGTCACACAAAAATATATCACCAAGGGCAACTGCTCCACAATAAGTAGCCTTCCTTAGGCTAACAAATAGAAGGCCAGAGAGCCTCTTCCTGTAGCAGTAGTAATAATAACAATAATAATAATAATTAATAATAATAATAATAATTTATTTATTTATTTATTTATTTATACACCGCCTATCTGGCTGGGTTTTCCCAGCCACTCTTGGTGGCTCCCAACAAAATAATAATAATAATAATAATAATAATAATAATAATAATAATAATAAAGTGATAAAACATCAAACATTAAAATAAAATAAAAAATCCAAACCTGAACAGCAAAATGCCAATTGTGTCACATGATACTTAGATTTGAAAGTGGCCAAAGGGAGTGTGTGACTTTTGAAGGGCTGAAAGACCTGAAGGCCTGGCTGCTTGTCCCTGTGTAGACCTGTATTATCACTTATATAATAATAACAATTTATTATTTATACCCGCTCATCTGGCTGGGTTTCCCCAGCCACACTGGGCGGCTTCCAACAAAATATTAAAATACAATAGTAAGTCAAACATGAAAAACCTCCCTAAACCTCCCTTCAGATGTCTTATAAAAGTCAGATAGTTGTTTCTTTCCTTGACATCTGATGGGAGGGCATTCCACAGGGCGGGCACCACTACCAAGAAGGCCTTGGGAGAGATGCATATAAGGACAGATTGGCCCAGTTTTCTAAACTATTGATTGTATACTGTTAAGATTTCACTGTTCAGCTTGATAGTTAAGCCCATTTGTGGGAAGAAACGCTGATTATACCAGAACATCATTGACTCACAAGTTGATGTACACAGAGGTGATTGTAAAGAAAAAGACTACTTCTGTGATTTATTTATTTGCTTGTTTACACTACTTAATGTGGAGCAGTTGCCCTCGGTGATATATTCTTGTGTGACATTGTATATGAATTCAAAGCATGCAGAGACAAGGAGCCCTGGGTGTTAGCCAGTCCAAGTTACGGATGCCCTACTTTTGGGAGTTTAAACGCAAAACATTTTTATGGACCTTCTTGCAAAGCAATCCACTGGACTGTGGATTCTGAAGTGGAAGATTAATGTTTTCTGAGCCACGATCTGCCCAGATCAAATCAGGTGAGCTTGCTCTGGAATCTGAGTAGGATTCCTCCCCCTCCCCCGATTCCTAAATATAATCCCTTTGTAATATTAAAGCAATTGATAGGTGGCATCGTCATTTTGTCATTACTAAGCCAACACTCCAAGTTAATCAGTCATCAAATAATCCTCCACTTTGTAGATTATGGGCATACATTTTGACTTGACCCTGGAATGAACAGAAATTCTCAGGGCTGCTTTTCTCCTTTTCTGGAATTTATTATCTCCCTCTTTGAAATCCTAATTAGCAAATTGAAGAAAAGCCACCCAGCTATAGATTAAAAGATCAAACAGATAAGTTTTGTTTTTTAAAGTGGGATTCAAAACATCAGCTTCATTAGGTTTCATGCTCAAATCATATTTAGAAAAAAATAATGTTGCTTTTATGCTTAGTGAAACCATTGGTTTATCTTACTCAGAATTGTCTATATGTCTGGCAACCACTCTCCAGGGATTCAGACAGGAATATTTCCTGGCCATACCAATAAATGGAAGAGAGTCAACCTGGGACCTTTCGTAAGCCTGGATCAATTTGTTCTGCTCCTATGTATTTAGGAGGCCCACACACTTATTTAAACAGCAGCATTAATATGATGTCCCTTGCCCAGTAGATGAGAGAAGAGACAGTGACAGTTTTGCTGTGGGAGCACAGATATTTTACCTGTAGCTCTCAGATCTTCCCCTGCCCCATTTGAGCTGGATCAGTGCTGCGGGGCTGACTTAGCATAGCATGGAAGCAGACTAATAATGAGGGTGGGCCTTAAATATAAGGGTTTGGGAAATGTAGACAATGCAGAAAGGGTAATATTGTTTGTGGGAGGAAATATGCTCATCAAAGAACAAACCTTAGTCAAGTTTTTAAGCTTCGGGCAGGTGTGCGCAAGGCTTGGGGCGGCAGCCGCGGCTGGGGGGGGGAATAAATTTTTTTTATTCATTTCCCCCCCAAAAAAACGAGGTGCGTCCTATGGGCCGGTGCGCCCTATAGAACGAAAAATACGGTAGAATGTTGTTCCAGACTTGGTCTGTATGGCATGGCTATTGCATTCTTGACATGCTTTCGTTTATGGCACTTTAAAGACCTTGTTCCTTACTAATGTTGAATGTTAACTTCCTTGCAGGTATGTACCTATTGGCATTACATTTCTTGTTGGAAGCAAGATAGTGGAAATGGACGACATCATGCTTCTGGTGGCGAGCCTTGGGAAATATATATTTGCTTCGATTTTGGGCCACTTCATCCATGGACTGGTCGTTTTACCACTTATTTATTTTGCAATTACACGCAAAAACCCATTCACTTTTCTGCTAGGACTTATAACACCGTTTGCAACAGCTTTTGCCACTTGTTCCAGGTTGGTTGATGTAAGCTTTTATATGTGAAATGGGAATAGCATTATTCTAATTCAGGGTAATAATTCTAGGTTAATGACCTGCTTAGTCATTTTCATAGCTTTTATTGCAACGCAAGAAACCCTCTTATGGGTGTCTAATTTCTCAAAATGTCACACAGGCTTTTATAATGATATTTGGATGTCCCATGTCTATATACCCTAATATAGCTGTCAGAATTTGACAGAGTAATCCTGCCCACCAGATCCACTGGCTGAAGAGATTTAAGATGGGGTGAAGTTTCTCCAGCAGAGCAGGGGTGCCCACCAAAGAGCCCCCTCTCTCCTTGCAAGTGTAATGGAAAGCTCTGCAGATGTAGACCTGCTAATGGTAGTAGCCATTAGTTAGGGCCCGAAATAAGGCATTTCAGGAGCAGGCCAGAGGCAGCCTTGGTTCCACTGGATCCAAAGTCTTCCAAGATCCTCCAAGAAGCTCCAAGATCAGGCTCATAAGCTATGCCACTTTGAGACTGACATAGCCATTTCCTCTTATTAGTTTCAAAGCGGGTGGGGGGCATTTACAATTGGGCTAGGGCTAAAAAGAGAGAGACGTCCCTGTTGCAACCCCATTGTGGGCAGCTCAAGCCAGGAGTTGTAAATGATCTGTTTCTTCACTCCCTTTCCCACTTAGGAAGGCTCTGACCAGTTTTAAAGGGCCAGAGAAAATAGCCGCACCTCCCTAATAGTGTGAGATAGCTGAGGTGCAAATTGTCTGCTTTTGGCCACCAAGACAAATAATGAAATCCAGTGTAATCTAAATTCTTGGACAGTGTCTTGCTTAAACTAGTCATAACAGCTCTGAAACAGAAACAGCAGTTTTAAAATGTACCCTAGACCGCCCTTTATTTTTCCTCTTATAAGACTTGGGTGTCTCTTTTGTAAATACAGAACGTGGAGCTCTTTTACCCTAGAACGGCATGTAACTGGAATGCTGCACAATATGTTTAGGCTGGCAGAGAGATCCAGCTGTTAGAATGTTTATATTAATGGGTTACATACATTGCCAGACCTGATGATGATATCCTTTCTTGGCCACATTTAGCTCTGCAACTCTTCCATCAATGATGAAATGCATCGAGGAGAATAATGGAATAGACAAAAGAATTAGCAGGTTTATTCTGCCAATTGGGGCCACGGTGAACATGGATGGAGCTGCCATTTTTCAGTGTGTCGCTGCTATCTTTATTGCCCAGCTGAACAACCATGAGCTCAATAGCGGACAGATCTTCACCATTCTGTAAGTTGCAATGCAGAGCTGCCTTTTTCTGATGGCCGAATGCAGCGATGGCTCCACTGTGGATATGCAATAAATGGAGTTATCTAGCTGTAAAGGTGCAAGAGAGCTTTCTTGCAGCTTTCTTGGTTGCACCGCTAGTACTATTTAGAACGTGTGCCCTTCACAGAGGTGGTGGGTTAAATCCAGGCTTTCCCTTCTGTGGATGAAGGAGCTTTCGTTTGCGGAAGGGACTCAGATCCACGGGAGTAAGCCTTCCACCAGTCCTGCCAGTCGTGTCCAGTGCCACTCAACATGCTGTTCTGGAGGGAGGATCCCTCAGATCTTCTTTGGGGGTGGGAGCACAGGAGTCTGCAGGGGGAATAGGCAGAAAATAATGTCCTCTTAAGACGGCACCCCATGGACAATGTTCCACTTCATGGGTAGTCTGGGTTCAATGTGCTGAAAGCAACTTTCTCCTCCCAGTGAGAAAACAGTATATTTTGCAATTGTGAATAAGTGTTCAGATGGGCAGAAGGTCTGAGCATGAGACTCATGATCTCAGGGTTGTGGGTTTGAGCCCCATGGTGGGCGAAAGAGGCCAAGCTGGGTCTTCTTGCAGAGGCGGTTTCAGGGTAGCGTGACCGGTTTGGCCACACTGGGCACCAGCACTGCAGGGGGCACCACAACAATGATGTGGAACAGAGTGTGGCAGTTGGGTGTGCACTGAATTTTAGCGTCACACAGGGGGCCACTGAAATTTGAGAGCCCAAAGTCTGCCACTTGCTCCCTTCCAAGGCAGACCAAGCTAACCCCATTTCTGTGGCTTTCTGCATGGAGGCAAAAGCCTTTGTTCCTAAGCTGATGTATAAATACGTTGCCATTGGTTTTAACTGGTTGTTTCTATTGATGCCTCCTCTTTTTTGCTTGCTTTTATTAATTTTTTGTATTGCTGTTAGTTATTTTGAGCACCGTCTGGTGAAAAGGCAGGCTACAAATTTACGAAATAAGATAAATAGATACATAATTAAGCCGAGTGTGCACAACAGTGATTCAGATATGCAGAATACAGCTTGAAGAAATATATCCACTTTTAATTGTGAGTGTGATGCAAATGGAGACCATGATGAACAAAATTAAACCTAGTGCTGGTAGTAAGTGCATAGTTCCCAATGGTGATATGAATCATCTGTGTTGCAAAAAAGCACTTCTGTTTTTACATCTAAGTACCTGGAACATAGGGACGTGGGTGGCGCTGTGGTCTAAACCACTGAACCTAGGGCTTGCCGATCGGAAGGTAGGCTATTCGAATCCACGCAACGGGGTGAGCTCCCGTTGCTCGGTCCCAGCTCCTGCCAACCTAGCAGTTCGAAAGCACACCAAAAAGTGCAAGTAGATAAATAGGTACTGCTCCAGCGGGAAGGTAAACGGCATTTTCGTGTGCTGCTCTGGTTTGCCAGAAGTGGCTTAGTCATGCTGGCCGCATGACCCGGAAGCTGTACGCTGGCTCCCTCGGCCAATAAAGCGAGATGAGCACCGCAACCCCAGAGTCGGCCACGACTGGACCTAATGGTCAGGGGTCCCTTCACCTTTACCTTACCTGGAACATAGGGATGCAGGTGGCGCTGTGGTCTAAACCACTGAGCCTAGGGCTTGCCGACTGGAAGGTTGGCAGTTCGAATCTACGCAAAACAGGGTGAGCTCCCATTGCTCAGTCCCAGCTCCTGCCAACCTAGCAGTTCGAAAGCACGCCAAAAAGTGCAAGTAGATAAATAGGTACCGCTCTGGCGGGAAGGTAAACGGCATTTCCGTGCGCTGCTCTGGTTTTGGTGTTCTGTTGCGCCAGAAGCGGCTTAGTCATGCTGGCCACATGACCCCGGAAAAACTCTGCAGACAAACGCCGGCTCCCTCGGCCTGTAAAGTGAGATGAGCACCGCAACCCCAGAGTCGTCTGCGACTAGACTTAACTGTCAGGGGTCCTTTACCTTTTTACCTGGAACATGTTGTGCCAGCATGTGGGAAGGAAGAAATAACCCTAGACATAAAAGGAAACCTTTGGCATATGTGCATATGTGCCATTGCAGCACAACAGTAACCAAAATTGATTCCCATTGACAGTGTAACGGCAACTGCATCCAGCGTGGGAGCTGCTGGAATCCCAGCGGGAGGAGTTCTCACCATAGCTATTATCTTGGAGGCAATTGGACTCCCCACCAATGATATCTCCCTCATATTGGCTGTCGACTGGATTGTGTAAGTACTTGGTGTGTGGTTAGGGCACACATGATTGTGGCGTCGTTGCAGGTGGTTGGTGGCATGAATTGAATATTATATTTTGAGGGGAGCATACACCACTCCAGTCTCCAAGTGGTGGGAGATTCCTGGGCTTCCAGGTGCTTCACCCAAGGTTGTGTTTCCTTTGCAACGAGGTACCGTGGAGACTGTAGTGTCCTTAAGATATATGGTTTATTTACACATATATACAAGCTGAGCCTATGATGGAGGGGCTCACAGCATTGACATGCCAAGAATGTCCTGCTTCTCCCATAGCCACAGCCTTGGATCCTAGCAGAAATCAGCCATGGCGCGCGCTCTCTCCCTCCCTCTCTTTCTCTCTCTGCGTTTCCAATCTTCCACTTTTGTATCCAGCTTCTAGCTCACATCACTCAACTCTCAACTCCAGCCTCTTGTCTTTCTAACTAACAGAACGTTGAGAAAGGGAGACCCACACGTTTGTCCTTTGGCACAGAGCCATTCCCATATTTAGTGGGCCATGATCAGGCTGGCATGGCTATTCCAGCAGTTGAATCTGTGCTGGATCCAGGAATTAGCTTGCCTGCCTCCTCCCCACAAACTCATAACAATACATTTCAGAATATATATTTTTTTTAAGCTGACAGTGTGAATGAAGTACAGAATTCCTAAAAGGCAGGAACCTAAAAAATGAAAGAGAGATGCTGTATACTGTAGGTCAGTTATCAAGGGCCAATCTTGATGATGTTATGGCACAGCTTATGCTTAGAATCTCCAGTTAAAGTGATTAGGGACTCAGCTACATTAGTAAAAAAAACCACACCAATGCTTTGACTGTGTAACACCAGATGGCGCCAGAGAACAAACATATTTTCTATGCGATTTTTACATAGGTTTTTTTTTGTTATAACGATTTAATTTCTGACTTATTTATAGCGTGGTTTTCCCCCCCTGTGTGTAGATCCACCCTGGGTTGCAGTCTACCAGTCAGTAGACAATTTGGGTCCAGATTGATCAACAGTCTGACAAGCTATAAGACAGTTTGTTGTGTGAGGGGAGCTAAAGTTTCTCTCCATAGCAACTTACTTTCCCACAATCCACCCCTCCAGACACTTTTTGTCTGGCAGCACTGGGAATGATTGACTTTTGACTTATCCACGCTTCCCTTTCCTCCGCTCTTTCCAGGCATGGTCTGCGCTTTAAAGCTCCGTGCGAAAACCCGCTCTTTAAAGCTCAGTTGGAGCAAATAGCAATCCATGGAGAACCCAAATTGACATTTGCTCCGATTGAACACTGAAAAGTGGGGAAAGCTCAGACCAAAAAAAAAAAGAAAATGCCTGGGACACAAGAGCTTTTAAGCGTGGGCCTGTGGTTGGAAAGAGTGGGACAAAAGATAAGTGTGGACAAGCCCTAAGAGAGAAGCATTGTGGAGGGTGGAGCTGTAGGGAGCTTCAGTGTTGGAGCACCCTCTCTGCTTGCAGAAGGTCACAGGTTCAATCCTCAACATCTCCAGGTAGGACTGAAACCCTGAAGAGCAGGTGCCAATTAGCCCTGACAATACTGGGCTAGATGCACTGTTGGTTTGACTCGTTATAAAGCAGCCTTCCATTTTCCTATGAGATAAGCCACAATTCAGCAGAGAGTAGCCTCCCCTCCCCTGGAACTGCTGCTGCCCTGTCTGGTTAGAGTCAGACCCTTGGACAATATAAGTATTGATGCCTCCAGCCAGCTATAGTAACCACTGTTCTGATTACCACTGACCTTTAAAGCCCTAAACGGCCTCGGTCCAGTATACCTGAAGGAGCGTCTCCCCCTCCATCGTTCTGCCCGGACACTGAGGTCCAGCGCCGAGGGCCTTCTGGCAGTTCCCTCGCTGTGAGAAGCCAAGTTACAGGGAACCAGGCAGAGGGCCTTCTTGGTAGTGGCACCCACCCTGTGGAACACCCACCAGATGTCAAAGAGATAAACAACTACCAGACTTTTAGAAGACATCTGAAGACAGCCCTGATTAGGGAAGCTTTCAATGTTTAATAGACTATTGTATTTTAATATTCTGTTGGAAGCTCACAGAAATGGAGCAAATTCTGAGAAGCTCTACTCAGTTTCTCATGACGTCTGAACTGTATACATCTGGGGGAAAATGGTACCCTGTAGGCTGACTGAGCAATCTCATCTCCTGTGATGTTTTGTTAACACCGGGTTCCCTTTGTCTTCTTTCCCAATTGACCAGGGACCGGACCACTACAGTTGTGAATGTAGAAGGGGATGCCTTTGGAGCAGGTATCCTTCATTATCTGAATCAGAAAGAAGCCAAGGAGAAAGCAGAAGAAACACTAAATGAAGTCTGCGTAGAAGCCGTTCCAAACAGCAAGGCTGAGGGGGAAACGTCACCTCTGGTAATGCACAGAAGCCAAGACATCACATTTGCCGCTCCGCCACCTAGCACTAAAGATCTAGAATCTAAAGAGTCAGTCCTATGAATGAGAAGGAGCGGGGAGGCACTTTGAGGACACTGTATGTTGGAGACAACAGCATATTTAACTTGGAGCAGACCCAAGCGGCCGTTTGGATTGAACAGATGCGTCCCTTTTCCATTTTGGTGGTATGGAACACTGTGGTAGCCAGTCACAGACTACGTGTGTGCGCGCGCATTTCTGGTGTGTTTCCCCCTTTGAGTGCAGACACTTTTGTGATGAGGTAGTGATGTTTCATAGTTTTGCGTGTGTGCAAAATATGCAACACTCGTGCGCTGATACGAGTGAAAGCAAGGTGTTTGCTTTTTGCTGGAACACTAAAGGCCCACTCTGAGAGGTAGATTTTGACAGCTGGATCGTACTAGGCAAGGTCACCTTGATAGCCTAGCTTGTACGGGGAGACAAATTGAGTTCTCTCCCTTTATTACATCAAGCCTGCCCTGTTGTATTCTGAAAGGCCCTCTCTCTGTGAAGGGATAAGTCTTCTTGATTCTAAGGCCAGAGATTATGGGATTATGTTTCTGCTACCAGTTACTGGATAACTCTTGATAATGCAGAGTGGACTTGAACCAATGTATGCCAGACATGCATGCCTAATGGAAACTAGTCCTAGCTATTCTAAAAAGTACATTCTCATTTACTGTATTTTTTGCTCTATAAGACTCACTTTTTCCCTCCTAAAAAGTAAGGGGAAATGTGTGTGCGTCTTATGGAGCGAATGCAGGCTGCGCAGCTATCCCAGAAGCCAGAACAGCAAGAGGGATTGCTGCTTTCACTGCGCAGTGATCCCTCTTGCTGTTCTGGCTTCCGAGATTCAGAATATATTTTTTTTCTTGTTTTCCTCCTCCAAAAACTTGTGGTCTTGTGGTCTTATAGAGTGAAAAATACGGTATATTTCTCCTATCCCCCTCCTGCTAAGCCACACTATCTGTGTATGTTAAACATTGGGATATTTGAAAAGAATCTTTAGCTGCTCCAACTAAGAAATGTCAAGAACCTGTAACTATACAGGAATGGCCACAGTGAACTTGATGTGACAAGTTCAAAGACTGTTTTACACAAGACACTTAATTTGCCTCTGAGCATCTCTTGGCTCCTTTATTCTAACATCTGGCTATTGTTTAGACAGATGAAAGGCATTTGTAATGTAATTGAACATTCTGGATTATTGGTAAGTGTTAGCATCCATATTACAAACCTGATTGAAGAAAGACTGATTTAAGCTTCCTGTGCAGATATTCTCATTCTGGTTTCCTTCTTATCACTGGTACTAGTTAACACACATTATTACTTAAGGCCTTAAACCTCAAGAATGCAGACCAAAGAAAAGACTTGAAGCAGTATAGTCATTATTTTCTCTATGACTGTTAAAGTGCTTGTTCTTTGCTTTAGAAGAGCAGTTCTTGACCTCTAATGCACTACTACCAACTATTTCTGCACCATTATCATTAAATGCCCCCTAAGCCATAGGTAAGAATTGGGACATAAAAACAGGACTCCAGAAAAGGCAACTTATTCTAATATATAGGAATAGAGAGCTGTTGCAAATGCATCCCTGCTCAGAATACATTTAATACATTATATCGACTGTTTTGGAGGAAGAGAGAACAGAATGAGAGCCTGACTACCTTTCCCCCAAACAGGTACAGTGGTACCTCAGTTTTTGAACGTTTCCGTTGATGAATGTTTCAGTTTTTGAACGCCGTAAACCCGGAAGTAAATGCTTCCGTTTTCAAACGCGCCTTGGAAGTTGAACGGCTTCCACTGAGTGTACAGTGGTACCTCGGGTTAAGTACTTAATTCGTTCCGGAGGTCCATTCTTAACCTGAAACTGTTCTTAACCTGAAGCACCACTTCAGCTAATGGGGCCTCCTGCTGCTGCCGTGCTGCCGGAGCATGATTTCTGTTCTCATCCTGAAGCAAAGTTCTTAACCCGAGGTAGTATTTCTGGGTTAGCGGAGTCTGTAACCTGAAGCGTATGTAACCTGAGGTACCACTGTATATGTTATTTTTCTCAATTTTCTCTATTATTTTTGTAAACTGCCCTTTGTGCCTCGGTTTCTGAACTCGAACAATCTTCCGGAACGGATTACGTTCAAAAACCGAGATACCACTGTATTTTAACACCCAGCTGGGACTTCTGGATTGAGCTTTGAATCCAGGCACTCTCCCACAAAACCCTGGCTTGTGCTTCTTTGTACAAGATGGGGAGCCTTTTAGTGTAGGATAAAATGGGATAAGCTGAGATGAACTCCTCCTTGATACATGGATAGGAAACTTTTGATTATCTTACTAATAATAATAATGCTGATTTCTTATCTGCCTCTTAGGAGAAATGATCTGGTCTCTATCTGCTGAAATGACCCTTTTTCAGTCAGCACAATTTGGTTTAGTGCGGGCCCTTGAAAAAAGGTTGCACATGAATACTGGCCCCCAAAATCTCCCTTCTCTGTGGGAACACAGCAGTATTTATCATGTGTACCTTTTCAGGTGTACTTCTTCTTACAATGTGTTATGCAAAGAATGCCGTCTTGTTTTGCTGGGTCCTATAGCTAAAGGTCTATGACATGCTGACTGACAAAGGCCCTGCTGTAGTCTTAGTAGCCCAGCCAGTTAAGCCAGTCCTCTTTGCACAAATTGCCAGGTTCTCTTTTGCAAGAAAGATACAATCTGTAAATAATCCCATTGCCTTTCAGTTAGATAATCATTGTCATAAGATTGCATCTATCCCTTGCTTAATTTGTTGAGCACACTTCAGAAAGGATGGGGGTATATTCTCACTGTCTGTGGTCTTGATTTCAGGGTTCCTGTTGAACAAATGACAGACATACAGACTGAGATAACAGATGATGCAGATAAACTTAGCTTACATTGAAGAGAAAGGCAGTGTACATCTTTTCTTGTTTCTGGCAGCAGCTTATAGCTTTGTTTGGGGTTCATGAGTCAAGTATTTCAGCTTACACATTCAAAGTATATAGGAGAGCTTGCAGGGAAGAAGCAGTCCATTTGGAGAATAAACACCAGCAAACTGCTTTAATTGATCTAGCAAATGTTTAAGCAAGAAATAAAAGAAGTTCAGAAGTTGAAAGTAGCATCTTTCCTAATCAGTAACAACATTTAAGTTCAGCTGTTCTTCAGGAAATACAGTGGTGCCTCGCAAGACAAAATTAATTCGTTCCGCGAGTTTTTTCGTCTTGCGAAGCACGGTGTCGGGACAGTTTTGGAAAAGCTTCAAAAATCACCAAAGTCTTTAAAAACCTCAAAAAAGGCTACCACACCGCGTTCTATGAGTTGCTCCTCAAAGTCAAGTCGCAACTGTATTAACGGTGTTAAGAAAAAGGAAACAAACTTGCAAGACGTTTCCGTCTTGCGAAGCAAGCCCATAGGTAAAATCGTCTTGCGAAGCAGCTCAAAAAACAAAAACCCCTTTCGTCTAGCGAGTTTTTTGTCTTGCGAGGCATTCGTCTTGCGAGGTGCCACTGTACCCCATTTTCTCAACCTGTAATATACAGGAGCTACTTTTGCAAGAACGGCTCAAACAATTTACATTTTGCAGGTGATAAAGGCCAAACTACACAGGATATTCATGACTGGATCTCCCAACACATTTAATTTTAACTTAACAGGAACTCTAGGGTCTTGCCTCCCTCCTATCCCTGAATTGGATCAGGTTGAGGAAGGGGTGGCTAATTATTTTCCTCCTTGCACTGTTTCCCCTGCTTTAACTTGCCCCCACTGCTGCCAACTATGGGAAGTGTACGTAAGGGAGGCTGTCTAAATGTAACTACTCGAGGTGTAAGAAACAAAGGCTTACCTAGTCCAGCATCTTGTTTCTCACAGTGGCCAAGCAGATGCCATGGGGAAGCCCACAAGCAGGGCAATAGCCCTCCCCTGATGGGGACCCCCAGCCAACTGGTATTCAGAGAATACCCCCTCTGGTCCTGGAGGTAGTAGACCACAGTCTTGACTAGCAGCAATTGACAGCCTTACCCTCCATGTTGAAGTGGCTTATTTCAGATGGAGAGTGAGTACCACGTCCAGGGAGAACTAGGCCATAAAGGTAAAGGGACCCCTGACCATTAGGTCCAAACGCGGACGACTCTGGGGTTGCAGCGCTCATCTCGCTTTACTGGCCGAGGGAGCCGGCGTACAGCTTCCGGGTCATGTGGCCAGCATGACTAAGCCGCTTCTGGCAAACCAGAGCAGCGCACGGAAACGCTGTTTACCTCCCTGCCGGAGTGGTACCTATTTATCTACTTGCACTTTGACGTGCTTTCGAACTGCCAGGTTGGCAGGAGCAGGGACCGAGCAACAGAGCTCACCCCGTCACGGGGATTCGAACCGCCGACCTTCTGATTGGCAATTCCTAGGCAATTCCACAGCGCCACCCGCGACATACATTAATGAGCCCCAGTTCCATGTTGAGTCTATAGCAGAGGCAGGACTGCTGGGGCACTGCCCCACGAACCTTGGCCTGCTCACCAGCAGCCCCCTACTTGCCTACCTCCTAACTTGCAGCCGTGGCACAGCCTGTCAGCTTCCTTCTCCT
Organism: Podarcis raffonei; assembly: GCF_027172205.1. NCBI lineage: Eukaryota > Metazoa > Chordata > Lepidosauria > Squamata > Lacertidae > Podarcis > Podarcis raffonei. Next base: position 5,901,580 of record NC_070604.1, read on the forward strand.
TCTTGGCCTCAGTGGTACCCTTGTGGAACTCAGTGGGAAAGAGGATGGGGTCAGAGGTAGAATTAGTTGGCTCCACCTCTCATTGGCCCAGTGTCAGACTCTCTGCCTTCGGTACCACCGGTTCCAATGGATACCACCCAGCGCAGCTTAGCCACACAACTCCCTCTAGTTCTTTATGGTGTTCACGGTAGCAAACACTGTTGTGCACACAGTAAACACACCCCTTGTCATAGGAGAAGATGGAAGACTAGTTTTCTAACGTCACTGCAGATATCCTCTGTAGCACATCATATACCGTATTTTTCGCTCTATAAGACGCACCAGACCACAAGACGCACCTAGTTTTTGGAGGAGGAAAACAAGAAAAAAAAAATCTGAATCTCAGAAGCCAGAACAGCAAGAGGGATCGCTGCGCAGTGAAAGCAGCAATCCCTCTTGCTGTTCTGGCTTCTGGGATAGCTGTGCAGCCTGCATTCGCTCCATAAGACGCACACACATTTCCCCTTACTTTTTAGGAGGGAAAAAGTGAGTCTTATAGAGCAAAAAATACGGTAAGTGGGGCTACAACAGAAGAAAACCTGTCTCCCATGCCAGATAAAACCTGTCGTTAATGTCTGCAAAGTGTCATGAGACGAAGAAACATTATTGAAATGATACAGGGTATCATAGAAATGTAATCTGCTCTGCTTTGGGGCACTTAGGTTGCCTAACAAATAAGGTATTAAGAGCCAGTACACTTTTTGCCCCGGTGGGAGGCTTGAACAAAGAACCCTTCTGCCGAATCTCCAAAATGGCGAAACCAGCTGAATGTGTTCCCATCATCTTTTGCTGAGAAGATGAAAGCCTTTGGGGATGTTCTTGCCCGTAATGAGGGTACCTTTTCATGCTAAGTATCTGAATTGCAGGCTGATTTGGGAAAAGCTAATTGAGAACAGAAGCTAAAGAGGAAAACACTTGTTTCTCAACATTTTCTTCAGTTCAAATATTGAGTCAGTGCCAACATAATTACCAAATTGCGGTCTTCTCTTTCCTTCTCTTGTTAAACAATTCTGCTTTCCCCAGTATCTCTGTTTTCGAGAAAATCAAGTGGGTACATAGCTGGAAATTGCGCAGGTCATGTGTTCTTTGGCAGCTACAAACTTCTTTTCTACAAGGCAATCCCTGGACAAAATCCAAGGTGATCGTATCCTTTCTACCCCAACACTGTGTACATTGCGTAACACATGTCCTTTTGTACCTTTCTGGAAAGCAAATGCAGCTGCTTTTTTGAACATGGATGGCACAGCCTGTCTTCAGGCGCCCTATGGACCTTTAAATTAGCACATGCCCATTAGGCATAGTCACACTACCAGGTCAGACTGTGTTAACCTGCAGCACGATACTGTCTCCTTTGACTAGCAGCTGTTCTCCATCATCTCAGGCCTTTTGCATCCTTTTCAAGCTGGTTCTTTTTAATTACAGATGCCAGAGACCACCCCTAAGTCATTCTGCATGCAAAACTAGTGATAAGTTACTCTACTCTGGTCCCTCACCAGTTGATTTAAATGGCACGAATGTAGTTAGAAGAAGCTTTGAGTTTTGTGAGTAGTCTTGCGTATTTGTAGCCTGAAACAGCAAACCTTCACTACTATCTGATAGTTTTAACAACATTCCAGTTTTCTACAGGCCACTAAGAAATCTTAATGTCATAATCTCTGCTCTCCTCTCCAGTCTCTGAATATTTCCCATTCCTTCAAAAGAGAAGGGTTTAAACCACTTGAGATAGACATTAGTCTTGTCTCCCTCTAGAGTAATTAGAGTGAAGAAGGTAATAGTTTTCCCCCCATGTGATAAATTGCATCTGTGTGCGATTATTAGTGCTTCTTTATGTGCAAGCAAACGCTAGCTATGTACACACCCTGCCATTAAAGCACATTTGAAGCAGTTTCTCCCCCTCAAAGAATTCTGTAGTTTACCTCTCAGAAATACAATTTCCAGGAACTCTAAACTTCAGTGCCCAGAATTCTTTGAGGGGGGGGGGTGTGTGCTTTGAATATGCTTTAGAGTAGGGTTTCCCAAACTTGGGTCTCCAGCTGGTTTTGGACTACAACTCCCATCATCCCTAGCTAGCAGAACATGTGGTCGGGGATGATGGGAATTGTAGTCCAAAAACAGCACTTATACCACTTCAGTGGCTGAAAAAAGAAACCCTGGAATTTTTTTAAGGATTGTTTTGCCAGACCTCCTTATGCACTTGAACATGGCCAGTAGATTTTGCTGTTCTTGTAAGGATTTCTCGTATTTCATGAAACAGCCATATCCTGGGCTAAACTGATTTCCAAAGCCATGGAAGGAGAGTGAAGGATCGATGTAAACACTAAAAATGAGGATTCAGGTTCATAGTTTAAACAGTGACCAAAGCAGTTGATTTTTGCAGTGCAGTTGTGGAAAGTGCTACTGAAAAGGAAGATAATTAGTTGGAGGGGAATTGTGGAGAGGGATCGGAGAAAACATGAGGGGTATGTAGAGATGCTGTCCTGTTTGCATTATGGGGGAGATCTGGCCTGAAGTGCGTGTGGTCTTCTGGTGATTTCAGGTGATCCAGACTAGCTTTCAGCTAGCTTGCCAGGAGGGGGAAATGCAAATCTATGCATTGTGACTGGTGAGGCTTTGAAAATAACTGTGTCCAAACTGTAACTGACTGATTTGGTGCTACAGAACTCAACTGGATGGGAGAGGAAGTTGAAAACGTATCAACAAACATAAGTGTTCCCACTATAGCCATTCTTTTAGGCGGTTGCCTCTCTGGTTCCTGCTACACTCCCATTTTCTTCTGGTTTAGCGGGATCAGTCCAAACCCTCATGTTAGCAAGATCACTTCAAAGTGGTATATCATTTCAGTGACTAAACTTCTCATAAGGAAAAATACAGTTCTGCCACCTATTTCAGACTTCGGAGTACTTTCCCGTTCTGTGTGTCTACATTTTTAAGCCGTATCTTTACATATGTGCTTTGTGACTCTTCTTAGTCAGGTTTTTAGGAGGAAATATAATGTCACGCCTTGTTACAGTGCAACAATGCCTTCTGTGTCTTTCTCTGCTGATGTCCACAGTAAATGGCAGGTGGAGCCAAAAGAACCTCTGTTAAACTGAAAACGAACCACTGGATGGATATTTTGCTCAACATGGTGCCTACATAATAAGGAAGGCCCATGCTGGGAAGGCCGTGAGTCTAAAAAAGAACTATGACACCACCTGCCTTATTATACCTCAGGTGCTTTGACCTGCTCAGCGCTGCTGTTGGCCACTGTTTAGTATCTTGCTGTTTTTATAACTATGCACCGTGGGAGGCAGAGCCTCCTGTTGCTAGCAGTGAGGTGAGCCAGTATCCAAGGAGAAGGAGGGCCAAATTACACGTGATGTTATTCACGCAGCAATGGTGTGATTGGTGTTTTTAAAGTAAATAGCAGCTGCAAGAGGGCCTAATCCAGACCACGAACAGAGTAAAGGATAGGGAGGTATTGAACCCCTTTACAGCTGCTGCAGTCCCACTTGATCTCTCTCTCTCTCAACACATACACACACACACACACACACACACAACTATTTGCGATGGAAGGAAAGTTCCCATTGGCATCAATTGAATTGCTGGATATATTCCTTCATTAAACTCGTTGGTTCACTGATATGTCTGCTTTTTTAAAACTATGAGTTTGTTTAACAGGGACAGATCAGAAAGGTTATTTTTTTGCATGATTAGTGCAGTATAATTCTGTACTATTCTAATGTTTCAATGAACGTTGTTATGTTGCATCACACCTATCTTGTTCTAGTATATTTCATAGGAATATAAAGGCATAGCCCTAAAGGAAAGGAATTGTCAGATGCCAAAAACCTATGTTGACTGTAAAGATAACCACTCCATTTTCTAAAAGTTCCTCCCCTCGCTTTGTGAAATGTTCTTAATATATATTTTGTCCATATGGCTCCATACAGTCCTGATCCCTACAAAGGACCAATTACATTTGTGTACATTAAAGACATTCTATGTAGATATGTGATTGCAGAGCTGATGTTATGATACTCTTTGTGTATTTTGCCTCTACACGTAAGATGTTCCTCAAGCCCTCACTTGTTCTTGCCCAGAGTGTGCTGCCTAATGAATCAAGTTCCTTTCTAACTTGACAGAGAATAAACTCTCTAACTCCCAATCATGTTTGTTCACTGGTTTTTTTCCTGAATCTGAAATAAAATTCCTTTAGTCTGAATGCACCATGATTGGTCTTTTTGGAAAAAGAATATAGATTCTATTGTACGGCGGTACAATAGAGGTATTCTTAGAACATGATACCTTTTGGTATTGCCCGTCAGGAAGTTATTATCATGGCTCTTTGCATGGCCAGTTCTGAGTTTATATGTATGACAGCAGTAAGGAGCGCACGAATCTGCCCATTTTTGTCTCTCTCTTTCTCATTGTATTCCATTCTTCACAATTCTGCAATATATTTTCCCACTGGTATATGAATTTTTGTGCACACTTGGATTTTTCCCTGTGCGAAGGCTTACATCTTGCCCCCACCATCTTTGCTAGAGATGGATGGGTGGCAAAGTGGCAAGGTAGTATTGGGTTCTGGTCCTTTGGTAGGGTCCAATCAAGCCACCTCTACACAGGTAAGTAGCAGAAGGGATACTTTAGTGTAGATCTTAAGACTAGAACACGTAAGGAGTATCCACCGATTGTTGTCGCTTAACCAGCATTCCCTGTAATTTGCAAGTCGACCAATACTTCTTCTGGTGCCAGCAATGCAGAAAGTATTCTCCCATTCTGCATTTGAGCCAAATAGTCTCCAGCATTCACCTCTGATATGCTCTGAGGCAGAGATGCCAAACTTTCAAGAGATTTTCTCCTTCTCAGCCTGTACATATGTGGGGCCACAGGTAGTCTAATTCAGAGTTGTGGGGAGCAATCTGAACAAGCACAACATTGCATTAAAAATGCACCTTTAAATATATAACTGCATACAAAATCTCAAAGTTGGCCTATTTAAGTGTGAAATGCAACTTTTCCTTACAACTTGTAGAAAACAAGGTCAAACCGAACAATATTTTTAACACTTGCTTAATTAATAATGTTGGGCCAGGTGATATGCATTAGTGCCAGATCTACCGGTAATTTATGGGGTGCACGGTGGCAATCTTTGATCTAAAGCAACATTATTTTATAGTGGTTGAAATGCTTGAAAAGAACAGCTTTTGTCCTTCAGAATCGTATGCATTTGGTGTCGTTGTGAAAGGGCCATAATAAACCTTTTAACACATATTTTACTTGTTAGTAAAAAGCAGAGGATAAAGTGGGCTTGTCTTTCCACTTGACCTCCCCCAGTTTACTTTACCACTTGGCGAGTAGCAGTTCTTGCCTTCAAGACAGAAAGATGCCCTTTAAGATTAGAACTTTGACTTTTCATTTTTTTTAAAGAAATAGACCATTTGCTATGATTTATCTTAGCATCCAAGAGGAAGCATATCTGAGAGGCTGTATAAAATGAAGTAAGACTATGAATGCAACAAGATATCTTGAGAGAGAACTACAGTTCACACCAAGCTAAAATATGGTCTTTTACACCAGCTATAAGTAGGGATGCAATGTTTGTTTAATAATGGGTTTGATATCTTGATTGAGGCTGCAGTCTTATATCCACTTACCTGGGATGAAGTAAGACTCATTGAAATGAAAACCAAGGAAAACCATGTGAAACAAAGTGATGAGAGATGCTTGCCCTGTGCATTATAGGAATACGCAAACCACTGTAATCTGCAACAGAATGACCAGGTCGGTGCTGAAAGTTTTAAAGGCCAGGTTAAAAGTAAAGGTAGAGGGACCCCTGACCATTAGGTCCAGTCGTGACTGACTCTGGGGTTGCAGTGCTCATCTTGCTTTACTGGCCGAGGGAGCCAGCGTACAGCTTCCGGGTCATGTGGCCAGCATGACTAAGCTGCTTCTGGTGAACCAGAGCAGCGCACGGAAACACCGTTTACCTTCCCGCCGGAGCGGTACCTATTTATCTACTTGCACTTTGATGTGCTTTCGAACTGCTAGGTTGGCAGGAGCAGGGACTGAGCAACGGGAGCTCACCCCGTCATGGGGATTTGAACTGCCAACCTTCTGATCAGCAAGCCCTAGGCTCTGTGGTTTAACCCACAGCACCACCCATGTCCCTAAGGCCAGGCTACTTCTCTTTAAATCACCTGCCTCTTAACTGTGCACTTCTAGAGGGGGAAAGAGAAAGCATAAGACTGGATTATTTTCCTCAGGTAACTTTGTCCTCCCTTTACATATGAAACACCAGCATAGGTCACTTCTAGGCAATCTGCTTATTCAGCATTCATCCTGATTTGCATGTCTGGAGGAGATACAACATTGCATCATGCAATTTTTATTTATTTTATTTATTTATTCTTGCATTTATATTCCACCTTTCCTTCAGGGAACTCAAGGTGACTCACATGGTACATTATCCTCACAACAACCATGTGAGGCAGGCTAGGCTCAGAGACTAGGTGAGCCAAGGTCACCCAGTGAGTTTCATGGCTTGAGTGGGGATTTGAACCCTTGTCTCCCAGGTCCTAATCCAACACTGTAAGCATGGGGAGTATATTCCTATCTAAGGTTACCAGACGTCCCTGTTTCCCAGGAAGAGTCCCCGGATTTACAAATCAGTCCCCATACAAAATCCATTGAAGTTGAAAAATGTCCACGGATTCATTGAAAAAAAATCTGGTAACCTTATTCCTATCATGCAAGAAGTCTGATATGTGGGGACGGGGGAAGAGCAGATTTGTTGTGCAGGAGTGCCAAAGCAACTTTAATGGTGAAACCTGAATGTGCTAGAATGGGATTGTATCCCACCCAAAAACAGAGCAGCCAGAATTAATGCAGCTAAATAAACTGGAGTCTATTTCCATCTTGTGGCTAGATGAAGAAAGTGCAATTTTACGCTTTCCCTAAGAACATAACCGGAGCGTGGTAAACTTGTTTTTTCCCTGTTGACAAAAGTGCAAGGGGTGGAGATATCTGAAGCTCTACATCGGTAGCTGGGATGGGGCAGATTAAGGTTTACCTCCCTGCTAAGTAGTGCTGAAACCCGTCCAAAAATTTATCCATTATCCTCCCTTGCAAAAGTGCTTTCTATTTTTATTGTGCCACAGAGCACAGAAAACGCTTAAAGGAAGTCCTTCCTTCTACCTTTAAAAACATCTTTCTGCACTGTCTCTAAAAGTGTAAAAGGAACTGTGCTTAAAAAGAACAACAATGAACAGCTGCCAGGTGTTCCTGGGGAAATGTCCCCATCTTCCTGTGCTCACAGGAAAGCCCAGCAGAGGATACCATGAGGTTTTTAGGAAGCACATGCAGTTGGAAAGGCCCCAGAGTGCAACTTGTGCAGAGAGATGGTTTGGAGAAAGAAAGGAAGGGCTCTCACAAACACACTTCGGCTACTTTGAAAGTAAGAGGAGCATAACAAAAACTCAACACGCCACCCATCGGAATTTCACCAAAGTTTTCTATTTATTTTCTCATGGATTGATGGAGAATGGTTAAGAAAAAAACGACCTTTTCACCATATCACTACCTCAAAGCTTTTCTCATCCCCTCCACCATCCGTCCCTGGAGCTTTGATTTGGTCTTGGAGTCCTCAGCATGGGGGAAAATGGCTGGACAGGAACGATGGGTTATTACAACTGGGTTATATCCACTTAGGCTTCTGCTTCTCCCTAACTTCACATCCACACCTTCACATTTAAACATGTTTAAAGCATCCCTCTTCCCCCCCAAGAATCCTCTACAACTGGGGATTGTACTGAAAGAGAAAATAAGGAGTGCCTCAACACTACAATGCTGAATGTCTTACACTCCTGTTTCGTCTCAAGCATTTACCGTATTTTTCGCCCCACAGGGCGCACCGGCCCATAGGACGCACCTAGTTTTTTGGGGGGGAAATAAAGAAAAAAAATTGGGACGCAGGTGGCGCTGCGGGTTAAACCACAGAGCCTAGGACTTGCCCATCAGAAGGTCGGCAGTTCGAATCCCTGCGATGGGGTGAGCTCCCGTTGTTCGGTCCCAGCTCCTGCCAACCTAGCAGTTCGAAAGCACAAAGTGCAAGTAGATAAATAGGTACCACTCCAGCGGGAAGGTAAACAGCGTTTCCATGTGCTGCTCTGGTTCGCCAGAAGCGGCTTAGTCATGCTGGTCACATGACCCGGGAGCTGTCTGCGGACAAACGCCGGCTCCCTTGGCCAATAAAGCGAGATGAGCGCCGCAACCCCAGAGTCGGTCACGACTGGACCTAATGGTCAGGGGTCCCTTTACCTTTACCTTTAAAGAAAAAAAAATTATTCCCCCCCCCAGGTGCAGGGCTGGGGTGGGGGAAGCCCGAGCTTGCCCCGACCCCAGCCCCCAGAACAGGCTGCTATCCGCTAGCCGTGGGACAGCTGCGCAACTTCGCGCCCCCAGGCTTCGGGTGCAGGCACCTCTCCCCAAGCCGTGGGAGAGCTGCGCAACTTCGCGCAGCCCTCCCACGGCTTGCAGAGAGCTGCGCTAAGCCCAAAGCCTGCGGGGGTGATGAGCTCAGCGCGCCCCCAGGCTTCAGGGTGCAGGCAGCTCTCCCCAAGCCGTGGGAGAGCTGCGCGAAGTCACGCAGCTCTCCCACGGCTAGCGGATAGCTTCCTGAAGCCTGGAGAGCGAGAGGGGTTGGTGCGCACTGACCCCTCTTGCTCTCCAGGCTTCAGCGAAAGCCTGCTTTCGCCCCATAGGACACACACACATTTCCCCTTCATTTTTTGGGGGGGGGAGTGCGTCCTATAGGGCAAAAAATACGGTATTTAACAGGATGCAACTCATCTCAAATGCATTTCAAAAGATTCAGGGTTCATTGCCTACCTCACTCCAATGCATTTCAGTGACCATTTGAACGGACAATATGTTCTTGTTTGGTTCTTTGTGACATTCCTTAATTATACTGCATAAGCTGCCCATCACTCAGGAATGCAATGCATTCTTTCCAAATGACTATTTGAAAATCCAGTGCACTTCTCTGGTCATTCAAAAGGAACTAATGTATCTCAGTAGCCATTCATTATTGTCCTAGGACATGGATAGGCAACCTAAGGCCTGGGGGCTGGATGCGGTCCAATCACCTTCTAAGTCTGGCCCGAGGATGGTCCGGGAATCAGCATGTTTTTACATGAGTAGAATGTGTGCTTTTATTTAAAATGCATCTCTGGTTATTTGTGGGGCATAAGAATTCATTCATTTCCCCCCCTTCAAAATATAGCCTGGCCCCTCCACAAGTCTGAGGGACAGAGGACCAGCCCCCTGCTGAAAAAGTTTGCTGACCCCTGTCCTAAGAGGATATATTTTGCGCTGACACCCGTGCAGTATAATGAAAAGTGAAAGCAGCAGCGTTTTTGTTAAATAGTGGGTAGACATGGCAGACGACACAGCGATTTCTCCAAAGCAGCTCTTTATTTTGCAAGCTGGAACAGAAAAACTGAACAGCAAACAGCTCAGCCGGCCTGCTTTTATAGGCAGCTAGCTGTCAACATTGTAGCAACAACAACCCAGGGTTTCCCCGCCTAAAATAACTGACGTGGACCTGAGTGAAAACTATCTACAGTATCCCTCTGCTGGCCCAGGGTGAGAACTTCAGTACATAACACCTTTTCTACTCCCCCCCCCTTCTTTGGTTTGTAAAAGCTCAGGGTCTTTAAACCTTGGGTTCCTAGCTGTTCTTGGACTACAACTCCCATCTTTCCTACCCGGCATGGCCAGTGGCGAGAGATTATGGGAGTTGTACTGTATCACAGAATTGTAGAGTTGGAAGGGATCCAGAGGGATCTAGTCCACGCTCTGCAACGCTGGAATCTCAACTGAAAAAGGAAGGAGAGACGCCCCCCTCTCGTGGGGGGGGTCTTATTCTGGGGCCCGCCTCAGGTGCCCCAAAGTCTTGGTCCGGCCCGGGGGTGACAGCTTCTCCTCCCACTTTTGGCGCGTAATGCGCCCCTGGCCAAAGCGGGCAAGTTCCCCCCCCCCGTTTCCATTTCCAGGCCTCCCTTTGTCTCCGTCTCCCTCACCAAAGCGACAAGACCGCGCACTCTCCCCCCCCCCCCCGCGCGCGCCCGTCCGCCTCCTCTCGTCACTTGGGCGCGCACCCCCCCCCATAGGAGGCGCGCCAGGCCTGGACGCCCGCAGGTTCCCTCCAGGAAAGGGCGGAGAAGAAGCGCGTTCCGGGCGCGCGCAGCAGCAGCAGCCTCTCCAAGGCGGCCACGGGCTGCGCTTTGCGCCCCTGCTGCTTCCGAGCGCCTCCATTTCCAGAGGCGGCCCCGGGGGCCGCGCGGGCTCCCGCGTCGTGGCCGGACGAGGGCCGGAGGGCGCGGGGCGGCGCCCGGAGCTCGGCGGGGACCCTCTTCGGGTAAGGGCGCGCCGCTCCTCCGCCTGCGCCTCGGAGGAGGAGGCTGCGCGCGGAGACGCCGCCGCTGTTTTCGGGGGCCGCCGGGGCGGGAGGCGGAGGGCGGCCCCGGCGTTGCTTGGGGCCGAGGCGCTGGCCTTCCCTGCTGCGCTTGTCGGGAGAGGAAGCCGGTCCGGCGCTGACCTTGTCATTTCTATGGCGCAGGGCGGTTTGCAAGACGGAAAGGCAAAAGAGGTTTTTGAGCAGAGGGCTGAGATTCTTGCATTTGAAGACGTTGGGCTCAATGACCCGCCGCCGGGGGGGCTCCCTTCCAACTCTGCCCTTCTATGATCCTGTTGAGGTTTTTGCATTGCAGAGGGTTGGACTAGATTTGCCCTCGGGGGTCTCTTCCAGCTCTATAGTTCAGTGGTTCTGATAACAAACAAGGCTGTCCCCCCTTTCAGAAGGCCTGCCCTTGAGTAAGTTATTTGTTATTAATTAATTAAAATCCTGTACCACCCTTCACCGAAGATCCTAGGGGGGTTCACAACAGAAAAATTGCAAATTTGTTGTTGTTGTTGTTTAGTCGTTTAGTCGTGTCCGACTCTTCGTGACCCCATGGACCAGAGCACGCCAGGCACCTCTGTCCTCCACTGCCTCCCGCAGTTTGGTCAAACTCATGCTGGTAACCTCGAAAACACTATCCAACCATCTCGTCCTCTGTCGCCCCCTTCTCCTTGTGCCCTCCATCTTTCCCAACATCAGGGTCTTTTCCAGGGAGTCTTCTCTTCTCATGAGGTGGCCAAAGTACTGGAGCCTCAGCTTCACGATCTGTCCTTCCAGTGAGCACTCAGGGCTGATTTCCTTCAGAATGGAGAGGTTGGATCTTCTTGCAGTCCATGGGACTCTCAAGAGTCTCCTCCAGCACCATAATTCAAAAGCATCAATTCTTCGGCGATCAGCCTTCTTTATGGTCCAGCTCTCACTTCCATACATCACTACTGGGAAAACCATAGCAAATTAAAATTGCAAATATATATTATAAAACAGAAACACACCAAGAACCCCTCTCCCACAAAAGCATTCTTGATAACGCCTCTAACTTGTTTTTTTCTTTTTTTTACAAAAGCCCTCTGCGGGATTTTATTAAATGCCATGGTTCTTTTTAAATCTTTATTTTCTCCTGCTTTGCATCCTTCTAAATTTGCGATTGATAAGCCACAATAGTTGCATCTGTGTGAATGGTAGTGTACAGGGATCTACTCTCTTGGGTGATTCATTCGTTTAGGTTTTTGTAAGAAACAAACCGAAACTGGTGTTTTCTGGTGGGTTGAAAACAACGTAGTTCACCATCTGTGTAGAGGAGATTTAATTTCTTGGCCAAGGCAGGATCTTTTTAATAGCAATCAAAGCACTCCAGAGACTTCAGAGAACATTGCAAAATACTGTTATTGTCTGGGGACTTGGTTGTTAGTATTTAAAAGTCTGGCAATCGGTGGGTATTAACAAAAGGCAGGGCTGGCATTGTGTTATGAAAACTAGCTGTCTCCTTCTCTACCCACACAGAGTTATGGCAGCCATTCATGTGCTAACATTTCCCCCCCCAATAATGCCAGAACAGTTACAGGCTTTCCTGTTACTATTCAACACTTTTTCCACTTAAAGTTAAGGGCAAAACTTACTGACAGCAGTGTCTGTTAGGATTGTAAAGTTTGGGTCCCGATTTTAGTGCTTGGTGGTTAAATTCTGTACTTTTGACTGCTGAAATAAGCAGCCCTTTGGAAACACAAAATAGGGGATCAAAGCCTCTGAAGTCCAGGAGAATTAACTGGCATTTATTAAGAGTAGTCCTAAATTTCGACTAGGCAGTGTGTTAAATGCATGCCCATAAGAGCAATTGGAACCCAGCCATTGTGTGCAAAGTGTAAGGCAGGCAAGCACAAACCGTTGGCAGGGGAAACGTGACCTGCTTCCTGTTGCCTCCTTCAAGTATGTGTGCATGTGGGTGCTTGCGGCTCTGGATACTCGGAGAGCTGTGTTGTTGACAGACTGTCCTTCATTTTCATGGGTTTGCTTCCCTGTGGCGTTGGGAACCCTAAAACCCCAAATCCACGTTGTTTTTGCTTGTCTCTCTTCTGCTGTATGTCTGCCTGTTGCTGGCCTCAAAGATAGGAAGAGTGAGCGTACCCAATTGAACTGGTCTTATAACCACAAGGAGCTAAAAAATAATAAAAAATCCTAGGAAGACTCTTGAAGGACAAAAAGTAGTAGAAGGAAATGCCAAAGACCTTTGCCATAACCAGAGCGGTAGCTATGGGGGGCTAGTTGGGGTTTTTGCCCTGGGTGAAAGCTCCAGAGGGGGGCCATCAGGGCCGTCTTAAGCATATCCAGTGCCGTGGTGCAAAGCTCCCTCCAGTGGCCCCCCCCCCCGTTTCCCAGAGTTTTTTAGGGAGGATGGTGGGGCTGGAGGAGGCGGGCAGTGGCTGGAGGGTTGCTCCTCTGGTGGGGAAGAGGCAGAGGCACCTCCCGGCTCAGCTGGACGCTTCGTGCCGTGGTGGCCACGGCAGACGGAGGTTCTGGGAGTTCCATCTCTTGTTTATTTCAGGTTAAAAGACTCACGTTTGAGGCACTGAAGGAAAAGAAACCTGCTTTATAGATGGCCTTGGAGGTAGAAAAATCTCCTTTTGAGGCATCGTTGAGTGCGAAGGCCAAATGCTATGGGAGGTGGAACTACCGAGAACTCGAGATGGACCACTCTGAACTAGTTAGCAAGGTTTACCAGCCTTCAGCTGTGGAAGAAGAAGAGCCTTTGCCCAAAGAAACAGCGGTTGGAGAGCTCAAGGCCATAGAGAATGCTGGCCATACATTTCCTGGCATTTTCCGGAGAACTGAAAAATGTGATAAGATGTCTTCAACGGCTTCTAACAAGTTTTGCAAGATGAAAGCAAAAGTAAAGTATGTGGAGAGACGGCCGCTCATCAGTGAAGTAGCTCCCAGTTTTAGCAGAGGTGGTCTGTTTCCAGAAGAACAACAGGTGAGCATGTTTAGGTATTCATACTTGCACAATGCTTCCAAGAAAAATGCTAAGGAGACTGGATTCTCACAGTCGAAGAGTGAATGATCATAGTGCAGAAATCATTTTTTATTTCCTTTTATACATCTCTTTCCATTGGCACATGTGACATGGTGGATAAGCAGTTTGGAAGAAACTTTAGGAGTTACCTGAATTAGAAACCAGAGCAAATACCTTGCAGCCTTTGACTGCCGTTCTGATTTAGTCACGCTTCTGCCTCTTCCTTTAAAATTGTTTTTATTGAACGTTGGTCAGGCTGGGTCAGAATGCAGGTGGGGAGGGATGATCAGTGAGAAGGATAACAGATTGCTACCCAGTGTTAGGCACACTTAATTGGGAGTAAGCCTCATTGAACACCGTGGGGCTTTTGAGAAAATGCACATAGGGTTGTGCTGTGAATTCACGTTTTTTAGAGTTTCAGATTTATGGTATTTGCTACTATGGTAATATTGCAAGTGAATGAATGATGGACCCGCTTCCCTGAATGTATTCTTCAGGGTTGGGCAGCATTGTGGACTTTTCTGGAAACCTATCCAAATGGTGCACAAGATAAATCTAGTTTGTTGGCTTAAATACGGGTGAACACTGCCTGAGCAACAGGAACATAAATAGTCCATGGGAGTGAGTGAATTTGCTTGAATGTAATTGGTCCGGGTCTTTCTATTTGGGTGTGTGTTTTGAGATTCCCAAATACATAAATAATTAGTGTCATTCGTGTGATGACCCTTCCAATTCTGCAGTTCTGTGTCATGGGTAGGCAAACTAAGGCCCGGGGGCCGGATTCGGCCCAGTCGCCTTCTAAATCCGGCCTGCCGACGGTCTGGGAATCAGCGTGTTTTTACATGAGTAGAATGTGTCCTTTTATTTAAAACAAGTCTCTGGGTTATTTGTGGGGCATAGGAATTCGTTCATCCCCTCCCAAAAAATATAGTCCGGCCCCCCACAAGGTCTGAGGGACGGTGGACCGGCCCCCTGCTGAAAAAGTTTGCTGACCCCTGATGTCATTTCCATCAGAATGCTGGTTTTCATTCCTCCATCCTTCAAATTAACCCAGGTTCACTTATTTCTGGGGGGGAAGCCATTGAGCTTAAAAGAAAAGAAAGAAACAAACAATTGTCAACAGCCTCCTTGCTAATTAAACCCCCACCTATATTGGAATATTCTTTCTTTGTAAATAAAAAAAAAGCCTGCCTTTCTTGCCTGACCTCTTTTTTAAAAATGACTTGCACAGGTGACCTCAGCAGAAGACTCCGATTCTGCAGAGCCGCTTCAGGGGTTGCTGGAAATCACAACCAAAGCTATGGACTCAACATTTTACAGCCCTCCCACCAAACCCCTCTACAGCCTCGATGCCGATGAGAGGAGCCAAGTGACAGTTGCGCCTTATTCATCCACTCCCAAACACCCGCCAGGTAAAATAAACCACCGTTTTGATGCTGTGACACCTGCGTTCCCTCGGACTAGCTTCACCTTACAGCCTTCAGAAGACTCCGGTTTTGATCAGCAGGGGATGGCGAGATCAAAGAGCTTTTGGGGGGCCGGGGCTCTTTCGTTGTCCCCTGAAACATCTGCTCCCTGGCAGCTGCCTAGTCTCCCTGACACTTCAGGAAACCACATGCTGGGCGCACCCGGGCACATAGCTTTGGATAGCTCCCCCACAGTGGGTCACATGAGAAAGATGTCCTCCTTCCAGGCGGACTACTGGGCGTGTGCCATACCCGATTGCTTGCCCCCATCGCCAGACCGCCAGTCGCCCCATTGGGACCCTAATAAAGAATATGAGGACTTGCTTGATTACACCTATCCTTTGAGGCCGAAGCACAAGCTTGCAAAGAACCCCAGAGAGTCTTCTGTCCACGATTCTGGGGTTGACCTCAATAGCCTTTCCATTTCTCCTGAAAGTACCTTGAAGTCCATGAACCTGCAAGGACAGGAACCCCTGGGTGCAGAGATCCCACACTCAGAGGGCTTTCCAACCCCTTTATTGGAAAAGTCAGAATGCCCCCTTCCAGTTTCTCACTACAGACTCTCACCTGTTGGGAAAGTGTCCTTTTCTGATGGTGTTCCCTCTCCTGGGAGAACTCGCATCTCTGGAGAGATAGCGCATGGCTTGTCTCCTATGTGCCCACGACCAGTTCCATTTGATTCATGCAGCTTGGATGAAAGACGCTGGGACACAAGGGGATATGGCTGCCTTACAAAGAGAGATGCTGTCAGTAGCAACTTCATACGCTCCACAAGAGTGCTGCCTTTACAAAACGGGAGTTCCAGTGATGAAGAGTATCTCTCCTTACCACCCAGGCTCAAGGAGTTAGAGACGTTGGCTCAGCAGCTGACTGAGCTTTCACTGATCATAAGGAACCCTGAACATTTTGCATATGCCGATGTGAATGGAGAGCAGCTTCCACTGGAGGCTCAGAGAGATGGTGGAGCCAGCAAGAATCAGTGGGAAACAGATGGTGATTCTTGTCATACGTGTAGCTTCCATGAACACATTGAAGAAGACCTTCCGAGCAACCAAAGCTGCCAGGACCAGGAGGGGTTTCCAGGAGAGGCTGCTAGTAGCATTGACTTGCTCAAGACAAGATTCCTCGAGAGCGGAGGTCATCATGTCGAGCAAGAGACAACCCGATGCAGAGACTCCCTTGCACTGCATATGAGGGTAAATAAAATAAATCCAAACCTGAACAGCAAAATGCCAGTTGTGTCATATGATACTTAGATTTGAAAGTGGCCAAAGGGAGTGTGCGACTTTTGAAGGGCTGAAAGACCTGAAGGCCTGGCTGCTTGTCCCTGTGTAGACCTGTATTATCACTTATATAATAATAACAATTTATTATGTACCCCGCCCATCTGGCTGGGTTTCCCCAGCCACTCTGTGTGGCTTCCAACAAAATATTAAAATACAATAGTAAGTCAAACATTAAAAGCTTCCCTAAACAGGGCTGCCTTCAGATGTCTTCTAAAAGTCTGGTAGTTGTTTTTCTCTTTGTCATCTGGTGGGAGGGCGTTCCACAGGGCAGGTGCCACTACCGAGAAGGCCCTCTGCCTGGTTCCCTGTGACTTGGCTTCTCGCAAGGAGGGAACTGCCAGAAGGCCCTCAGCACTGGATCTCAGTGTCCGGGCTGAACGATGGGGGTGGAGACGCTCCTTCAGGTATACTGGACTGAGGCCGTTTAGGGCTTTAAAGGTCAGCACCAACACTTTGAATTCTGTTTGGAAACGTACTGGGAGGCAATGTAGGTATTTCAGGACTGGTGTTATGTGGTCTCGGTGGCCACTCCCAGTCACCAGTCTAGCTGCCACAGTCCGGATTAGTTGTAGTTTCTGGGTCACCTTCAAAGGTAGCCCCACGCAGAGCACATTGCAGTAGGTCATCTGGGGCAAGTTTATGTGTAGCACAACCTACCTAATGTCATAGGGCAGGGACCTGAAAACAGGCATTTTCTGCTCCTGCACCGTGCCTGTCTCTGTACCATTTGTGAAGCAGCAGCCACCAGTATTGTATTTAATGTTAATTCTGGAAGTGTCCCTTCCAACACTACAATTCTGTGGTTCTATGATATTTGAGGCGGGTATCATAATGGTGTATATTTTGCTCTAGGAGGCTAAGTTAGGTCACTATCGAGAATACACTTCCAGAATTAACACTGAATACATTACTTCTGGTAATTGAGCCACTGTAGTCACTTGAGGGTTGTGAAAATTTGTGTCCCAGGCTTTTTGGACTCGTCTAGTTTTCTGCTCTCCCACCCCACTACTGCTTCTAACCTGGGAACTGAAAACCCCCCAAACAGTTTTACAGTTATGCCTATAAAACTGAATTTTACTATGTCTTATGCATATAATGGGTGTCTTTGTCCTGATTCATCCAAGTAGATATTTTGCTGTCAACTAGAAGAGCTCATTTGTTGGCTGCACAAAGTAGCAGAAGTTACAGACAACTGGATTCCTCCCAAGCCAGATGTTGGAAGTGTCAAGGCAGCGTTACAAAGCTACCTGGTAATTCCTTCCCCCCTTTTTCCTCCTTAACTGTGGATTTGAGTAGCTCTGAGGTCACTGGGCTTCATTATGTAGGAGCAACTGACTGCTGAAAAGAGGCCCAATTCAAATCAAATAATCCCTTACGCAGACCCCTGTGAGAAATAAGAAAAGGCTACAGCCCCACTGTGGCCTATCAGTTTGGAAGAATGCCTATTTTAGAAAGCTCTTAGTCCACATCATGAAACACCAGTCTCCCTTGTCCCCCCGCCCCCTCAAATGTATAAATCAGTGGAATACGGTATTGGGAAAATGTATATTCTCGCCATGTGCTCACCCTCCTAGGAGAGTTCTGCTGTTCTTGGTGTACAGTTGGTAGTAACCCGGGGGCAGATAGGCTAAGAGCAACCTTTTTCAGCCGTGGGCCTGTCCACCATCCCTCAGACCATGGGGTGGGCCGGACTATATTTTTGGAAAAAAAATATGAATGAATTCTTATGCCCCACAAATAACCCAGAGATGCATTTTAAATAAAAGCACACATTCTACTCATGTAAAAACATCAGGCAGGCCCCACAAATCACCCAGAGATGCATTTTAAATAAAAGGACACATTCTACTCATGTAAAAACACACTGATTCCTGGACTGTCCATGGGCCGGATTGAGAAGGCAATTGGGCCGCATCCGGCCCCCGGGCCTTAGGTTGCCTACCCCTGGCTGAGAGCATTGTGATCCCTGTTTCATCAGAGCAGCTCACACAACTGATATTCCTGCGCCCTCCTTGCTGCCCACCCCTGACAGCCGTAACCCTGTCCAGAGATTCAGAGGGCCCTCCTGAACAGTCGAGGCTGCATTGCACAGGGCTGCAGTACAAAGGGGGAAATTGCCTAGACTCTGGCAGCGGGATCTTTCAGCAATGGGAGCTTCTGCTGGCAGACGACCCCTCCTCTCAATTTTAGCTGACTTCCCCTCCTATTTTGCACTGCAGAACTGTACACCACAGCCTCTGCTGTTTCGGAGTGCCCCATTGCCTCCATAGATAGGGTTTTTTTAATTTTTGTTAAGTACAGCAGCTGCAGGCAGAGGAGGGAAAGAAAAATGGGATACACAGGCTGTCTTCTCACACCGTTGGATCCAACCTATAACTTTTAAATACATTTTGCAGAACCTATGTGCCCACTTGTGGGTAATGAGTAATTTTTCTTTAGAAAGGTAAATGTAAAGGACCCCTGACAGTTAAGTCCAGTCGTGGATGACTGGGGTTGTGGCAGTCATCTCGCTTTATTGGCCGAGGGAGCTGGCATACAGCTTCTGGGTCATGTGGCCAGCATGACAGCTGCTTCTGGTAAAACCAGAGCAGCACACGGAAACGCCGTTTACCTTCCAGCCAGAGCGGTACCTATTTATCTACTTGCACTTTGATGTGCTTTCGAACTGCTAGGTTGGCAGGAGCAGGGACTGAGCAATAGGAGCTCACCCCATCACAGGGATTCGAACCGCCGACCTTCTGATCGGCAAGCTCAAGGCTCAGTGGTTTACACCACAGCGCCACCCGCGTCCCTAATTTTTCTTTACTCATTAATTGATTTTTAATGCTTTGGCTTTGAATATTGTTGCTCATGACATCCATCACATTTCTATGCAGGAGTTCAAAAAGGATTTAGCTGACCACCAGACACTGACTGAAAATGTCTTGCAAGATGGAGATAAGCTTCTCAAATGCATGGTATCAGATTCACCAGGT
Source organism: Podarcis raffonei (assembly GCF_027172205.1). NCBI lineage: Eukaryota > Metazoa > Chordata > Lepidosauria > Squamata > Lacertidae > Podarcis > Podarcis raffonei. The sequence goes on from NC_070604.1 coordinate 5,920,800, forward strand.
GAGGGGAGAGACAACTATAAGGGGGAAACAGAACCAGAATACGGTGGGGGGGAGGACAGGGGGACTGCAGGCCACCAGATCAGACCTTGTAATATTTTTCTGAAACTCCTCCACCTTCTCCCACTGGGTTTTCAACTTTCTAAGCTTTCAAGATATTTGGCATGAATCCTGCCAAATATAGTTTTCAAGTCTCATCTGTTTAAACAGAGCAAACTTAAGCACATATTTGATGTTCTCATAGAAAGCTGTAGGATTTCAGAATGCTTTATTTTTGCTGAAATATGCCCAGTGTTACCTTCTTTTTACTATATAAAGGCTGAAAAACTAGGAAGCACTGTGACTGAGCTGTGACCTGAGCACGTGTGTGTTCGCTAATAGAAAATGGAGCTTTGGGGTAGTGCTTTTTGGTGAATCCTTGTTAGTTTCATCCACTTGAGAAAGCTGCTATAACTTGTACAGCACCATCTCTCTATTCAAAGCATGCACCATAATCTACTCTTCTTTCTCTTATCCTCTAGTTATTTATTGCAAGCGAATCAGAACGCTTAATGCCTCTTCTTGTGGTCATTTCTAACAGTGTTATTGTTAAGGAGAAACATCACATAATCCGGATCTTAAATTTGTATTAACCCTTGCTTCTAGTTTTACAGAACACTCTCGGCTTGATCGCCAAACAATCTGACAGGCTTGAAAGCCATGCTGAACGCCTGTATGAGACTCTCCTAGCAGCTATGGACACTCTTGGCGATGGCTTGATAAAGAATTGTGATGCTCAGCAAACGGCTGCCCAGGCAGAGTCGTCAAGGTGGGTAAGCGGAAGAGAAGATGTGAGGGTGGACGTTAATGAATGTCTTCTTGTGTGCTGGCAAGTAAGGAAGCAGACAGAGCTTTCACCAAGCTTGCCTGGCTCCAAGGGCGTTTGAAGTTCCTTAAATAGTAAACCTGCACCCTCTCATGAATTGACGCTCATCTTGAGCTTTTCGTAGGGACGCAGGTGGCGCTGTGGGTTTAACCATAGAGCCTAGGACTTGCCGATCAGAAGGTCAGTGCAAGTAGATAAATAGGTACCGCTCCGGCGGGAAGGTAAACGGCGTTTCCGTGCGCTGCTCTGGTTTGCCAGAAGCGGCTTAGTCCTGCTGGCCAAATGACCCGGAAGTTGTACGCCGGCTCCCTTGGCCAGTAAAGCGAGATGAGCGCCGCAACTCCAGAGTCGGTCACAACTGGACCTAATGGTCAGGGGTCCCTTTACCTTTACTTAGGCAGATGCACCCAGTTTTCCTGGGGTGGATATAAGGGTATAAACGTTTTAAGAAATGTCCTCAAGGTTATAATGAATTAAGGTGGAAAGGGTGGTCTGCAGGGGCAGCCCGGGATATTTTGCCACTGTAGGCAAAAGTCCCCCCCCCCCCAGAACCAGGCCCCCTCCCTGCCCCCACTGTCACACCCCTGCAGGTTGTCCTTCGGTTCTTATGACTGCGAAAGACTCCTTCCTGCCGGCTGGTCTCAACTGGGCTGGGTGAGCCAATGATCTGATTCTGTGCAAAGCAGTTTCCTCTGCTCCTAATGGGAAATTTGGATCCAAGGTCTAGCACTTTGCACCTGAAGGGACCTCCATTGGCCCTTTTATTCCTCTTTTTGTCCCTGCTCTTTGTGGATAGAGTGACTTCATTAAATAAGGGACAGGGCTTCTGCACTGTTAATAGCTGCCAAGAAGAGTGAATTTACATGACTATCTGCATCTCTTGAAACTACCTCTTCTACACAACAATTAAAGGTTCAGGAGCCTTTGTTCTTTTTTAACCTGCCATCTTTAGGTGAATCATTAAGGCTGCAATCCTGTACCCAGTTTCCGCAGAGTAAGCCCCACTGAATTTAGCGGGACTTACATTGATCAGAGGGACGTGGGTGGCGCTGTGGGTTAAACCAGAGAGCCTAGCATTTGCCCATCAGAAGGTCAGTGGTTCGAATCCCCACAACGGGGTGAGCTCCCATGTAGAAATGTAGAGCTTAGGTTGAAGTTTATCTGTACCTGTAAGGTAAAGGTCCAGTTGTGACCGACTCTGGGGTTGTGGCGCTCATCTCGCTTTATTGGCCCCCTTTATTGGCCAGTGTACAGTTTTTGGGTCATGTGGCCAGCATGACTAAGCCGCTTCTGGCAAACCAGAGCAGCGCACGGAAACGCCGTTTACCTTCCCACCGGAGCGGTACCTATTTATCTACTTGCACTTTGACGTGCTTTCGAACTGCTAGGTTGGCAGGAGCTGGGACCGAGCAACGGGAGCCATGTAACTTAAGAGGGCTACTTTGCAATGTAACTGAGGCATCATCATCATCATCATCATTTATTCCCCACCCATCTGCCCGAGTTTCCCAGCCGCTCTGGGTTTCTCCAGCCACTTTATGTCCTGAGGAACTTTTGGTTGTAAATAAAAGCATACTAACCCCCCCCCCCAATTATTTAAAGTTATTTAAATCCCATAGAGCAAATGAATGCTTGGTACCATGGGCAATTTTCAGTGTGTAGTCTAAAGGCATTTGACGCAGCAGCCTTGCTGAAGTGAAGCACGTCTGCTCATCCTAAGTCTATTTAGTTTGAAGTCCACAATGGAAAAAAGACAGGACACATTTGTTAACTTGCAGATTACTTTATTTCAGATAATGCCTCTGTGTGGAATTTCACAGGCCTTCTTTCCCTGAATGAAAGAGCTGCTTCAGTAAGGAGTTCGAGGAAATATTAAAGTGCTCTCGACAGTGTGTTGAAGCCTGGAAGCTATATGTGACCTCTCGCAGCGTCACCAAGATTTGTTTCCAAGTTCAGGTGTTACAGCAACTGGCTCCATCTCTGGCGCCATTTGGGAGTATGCTGGATGTCCACAGATGTTGGTGTGGTCATTGACTTAATGATGAACTGCCTCTAAAGTTGGGTGCCCTTTTTTATGTTACCGTTGTTCAAGTGAACAATTAGAAGTCTCCAGTGCCTGGTCCTTTAATGTACTTGGGTTTTCCTTTGAAATATGGTTCGTTTGTTTACATGTAATTTCTATGGAAGACTACATTTCAAATAAAAGAATTTTATCACCATATATATTAAAGAAAGCACTGGCAATGAGTGATTTCAGTACACCTGCCATCTCCCTGTCACACAGTGACCTCTAAGAAGACATGGATAACTTCACCTGATGCTTTTTAAAGGAATAGTGCCATGGCTGGTTTGTTCTTTGGTTAATCATTCGTAGAGGTTCTCTAGCAAACTGCTGTTTAAGAGCTGCTGATTTTCTGTGGAGTACAGAGAACTTATCCTTATAGCTCTTTTGAAGAATTGCTATGTGGTTTGCTAATGCCTCGTTTCATAAGAGGAATGAGACTGCAGGCCTACGCTGCCTCCTTGTATTTGCTTCCATTTTCAGCTACAGTATACCGTATTTTTCGCTCTATAACATGCACCCGACCATAACACGCACGTAGTTTTTAGAGGAGGAAAATCCGTAGGCATGCCACCCGTAGGCATTCCCTCCATAACACGCACAGACATTTCCCCTTACTTTCTAGGAGGAAAAAAGTGAGTGTTATGGTGCAAAAAATAGGGTAGTTAAGTCTAAGCAGGGAAGTGCAGTTTTGCCAAACTCTGGATTATGCTTTGAAGTTGCCTTGTTAAAACTAAACCTGGTTTGTCTCAGTCTGGAAACTAATTGCAGTTTAAAACAGTAGCTGTGCCAGTAGATGCGTGCCCAAATCCAAGACTTGTTCCCATAGTTTAGTACTGTGTATGATCTTATTCGATGAGATAAACAGTTTTGCTAGTGAAGTTGAGTTTAAGAATCCTTACTGCCAAACATCAAAATAAGAATTTTGAATATTTAAAAGACATCCCCCAAAATTGGATAACTGGCTGCTCATGCACATTTGGCTAAAGCAAGGCTGCATATTTTTCCCCCCATCGTAGCAAGACTCACTGCATAAGCTATCCATGCAAAATTAAACGACCTGTTTTTCAGTAGCTAGTTTGCGCAACACATGTGCCTAAAAATAAGATTCCAAGCCAGTTTATTTCTGGTTTGCAGGAAAACATTGGGTTGAGTAAACCAGTTTGCATCTTAACTGTGCCTTTCCTCGTATTTGCTTCTCTCCTCAATCATGGGGAATAAAATGAACACAAGATGAGACCAAGGACCTAAATAGGCTGTATGAATTGAACCTTTTCCTGCTGTTTTCAACTATGCCACTTCAGTTACCACTACGGTGATAGCTGTTGCGAGTAGTTTAATCTTTGCCTATTTTCTAACCTAGATCTTAGCTGCATCATTGCAGCTTTAAAATAATGTGCTTTTTACAGGCTTCCCATTCAACTCCTGCTATAATGCTCTTCAACAAGACAGGTAGTTTTAGTTGTCTGATACCACTGGTCTGAAGGTGACATGATAGAAGGCACCCACATTTAGCAATTGGAACCTTTAAACTGAATGATCCCAAGTATGTTGAACTGTGGCTGTTGTGAGCTCAACTTTACTAGAGCCCAGTGTAAGAGAGATTTGCTTACAAAGAACCGAGGGTTTTTGTTATTGCTGTTCTTCAATTGAGAGACAAAACAGGAAACAGCAGTGACGTGTGGGTATGTACACTCAAGCTAACCTGCTATGGTTGCTGTATGAACATGCTTCAGGAATAACAAGACATCCCAGTTACTCAGTTCTATGTCTTGCAACCCAAACTGTCCTGTACATTTGAACTCCCTGAAGCTGTAGTCATAGCACTTTTTGAAACTTCCAAGTTCCTGCTGGGGGCAAGAACATAAAATATAAACAAGTAACAGAAATGAGAACCTATCATCTCGTTACATTTCCGCTGCTTCTGAGAAAAATACTCTCATGACTGACACATGGGAGTTTCATAGTGCAAGTTAACTCTTGGTATTTTGTCACATGTTTGAGTGCCCAAACCACAGTGCTGTTTTGCCTTCATCCTAGTAATGCGGATAAATTACTGCTTCACGGAGAGCAGTGAGGCGATGGAACGTGCATCAGAGGAGACAGTGATGGCCAACAGCTTGGATGGCTTTTAAAGATTAGCCTTTTCCTCTTCTCACAGTGACTGTTCTACCCCCCCAGTCGGAGGTGGGCACCTCAAGTGTGGCACTCACTTCCTGCTTACAGGGTTTCCACAGGCTTGGTTGGCCACTATGAGGAGGCTGCAGTAGATGGGCCATTGGTGTGATCCAGCAGACTCTTCACTACTGAAATACTAAGGAGGACCTGCCCTACAACTAACAGGATGTAATTTACACAGCTCTTTGTGTTTTCAGGAGAATGGTTAGAACTTGCCAAGATTAACCGGCTGCTTAACTTCAGCAAATAGGCACAGAAGGGTCCTCTGTTATACTAATAAAGTATGGTGCCTACATTAACCATGTGAAACTGGCTAAGCACCCAGTTGTCAAAATGTGTTCATCAGCAAGATCTGCTTTCCCCTTTGCCAGGGTCTTAACTTCCAATAGCCTGGTTCTCAGTGTTAAACCTGCTAGAACCTGAATTAACTCTGCACACGAGGAGGAATCAAGTAGGCAATCAGATTACAAGTTTGTTAACCAGAGGTTATTTGAGTACAATGGGTATATAGGTTTCATACACTTTTATTCAAGAACCTATTTGCATCCTAGGTGTTTTCTGCACTTCAGAAATTAATTTAAATGATTGTGCTCAATGAATTCACTGCATGAAAGGTTTCAGAAGTAGTTTCAGAATAACCAAAATTCCTTGAACACAAAATATTCTAGCTGGATATCTTCTACGTAAGAACCATTTTGATCAAAACAGTACACTATCACCCTCAAAGCATGTTAGGAATTGATCCACTAAGCACATCTCATTATGAAGTACACTTTATTGTGAAGTTCAAGAGCATATTCAAAGTTTCAGTAATTTCAATCTTCTGACAACAGTATGAAGACTTAAGGTACTATGTATTCCAGTTGTGGATGCAAATCACGTTTATCCCAATATTGGGATGAGTAATCATTTTAGTGATTTGCTAATACACTTGCCTCTCAACATATCTAACTGGCATATTTTGCAGTCACATCTGGTTGTTTTCTTGCAAAAAAGCCTTAATGGCAGTTTTAATCTCTTTTAAAAGAGAGATTATTTAATCAAGTTGGTAACTTTAAAACCCAGATAACAGGCACTAATGGATTAGTTTCTCTGTACAAGACGTGGTCGCTGTAGCAATAAATCAAGTTTTGAGTTTTTGCTCAGACTTACATTTTAGAGTCTTCTTGCTGCACAAAGTTACATTAGTCATCTGGTTATTTCCTTGATAACCAGTTCCCACCACTCCAGCTTCCTTGTGCATAACCAAGCCAACCAATAAATTGCACTAAGTTTTATTAAAGTCAACAGTATTTGATTGTGAGAGAATGGAAGTAACATTATTTAGAAAAGACATAACATCAGATTTTAACATCACCTTGTTAGTTTGAAGTCATTCATATATTAGGAAAATACTGCTTTCCTCTTCTATGACAGAGCAAGAGACACCAAGGTATTTCTAAATGAAATCATTTAGAAAGATCCAGACACTTAGGAGCAGGGAGGGGGAGAATATGGTACATTTAGAGTGATTATGATTCTATAAACAATGTTATAAGATTTTGTGTTCCAAGTATAGCATACACGCCAGAAACACCATGGCAACTCTTAGTCATTTAAGCCATACTTGCTAGTTATTTGTTCGGCTGGGAAGGTATGGTCCAGGAAAAGGTTCTAAAGTGCCATTACTGCACATAAAAAGGTACATTTGGGGCACAATGCAAGCCTTTCCACTTTGCCATAAGAATTAAGACAATACTTAATCACCATACAGTTTGATATTACTTCCAATAAGTACAATATTTATTAAACATTTCTTCAGTTTGTTACATATTGTGCAACAAATTACAATGTTCTGCAGCCACAAATTATATGCAGAGTATTAAGAAAAATCAGCATCTTGGATCCAAAGAGCTACTTTAGGATTGCCCAAGGTCTAAGGCATTGCCAATGGAAATCTGCGACTTTCCTTTCAGGGGCAGCCACCCCCCACCCCCAACGAAACATGCCTCAGTTTAAAAATAAAAAAAAAGGTTTGTCTGGGAGAGGTACAAGTAGAATCCAAACCTGCCTTGGGCGCACAGAACCAATTAGTGCAGTTCTTTGGATCAAAGACAGATTGCAATCTCTCCGTTTACAACTCTACAAGGAACTAGCAAATCAGATCTTACATAGAACATTTGTCTTACTGAACTTTATGCATGGAAAAGTGACAAGACACAGTTGTGCTGTTGGATACAAAAAAGGCTATACTTCATCTTCAGAAGACTAAACCTGACATCTAAACATGCCAATATGATCAGAACAAAATAATATATTCCAAGTTTAGCCAACCACAGGAAACGATCTGGTATAAGAAAAAGCAACAAGGATTACACGCATTTATAAACCAGCACACAAAAGGTTTAACATATTTCTGAAAATGAAGTTAGCTTTATTGAATTGGGGGAATAAAAAAGTCAGTATTGACCATTTACAATCTCTGACCTTTGTGGAGACGATAAGAATCTGTTGTAGTGCAGCTACATACAGTACAATTCAGGCATTTTTTTCAGTTGGGTTCAGGTTTCAGATTCATTGCAAATGGGGAGGAGAGTTTTAGCAGCAACCTCCACTGGACTGCTTGACGGGAGTGCTCTGAATTTTAACATTGGACTTCTCTGCACCACCTGCTGTAGCTCCAGGGCCCATCCGTTTTTTGATCTCAGCAGCCATGGTCATGAAAGACTGTTCTACATTTGTTGCATTCTTTGCACTGGTTTCCAAAAAAGGAATCCCAAGGGAATCTGCAAATTCCTGTAGGTAAAGCATATCAGTGTTATTTATGCTGTCCAGAACTTGGAGAAAAATAAAGTAGCTCTGCATTTTGCCACTGTACACGAGCAAGTCAGGTGTATATTAATGCCTTACTACCGAAGTCAACACCATCCCTTTACTAGGTACATTTTACGTATCTTGAATCATTGGTACTAGGACTGTGTGATTTATTTATACATTGCTGAAAACCAGCTTAATGTCCAGATCGTGATAAAGGTTTGAGAATTTTTTGGCCATGCAATACTCTGCTCACGAGGGGTGGAAGCAGTTGCTGAACTCCTTGCTGCTAAATGCCTCCGTGCTTGCAAGGAATGTGCTATCAGCTGGCAATGTAGTCCTTTAAAGGTAAAGGTACCCCTGCCCGTACGGGCCAGTCTTGACAGACTCGGGTTGTGCGCCCATCTCACTCAAGAGGCCGGGGGCCAGCGCTGTCCGGAGACACTTCCGGGTCACGTGGCCAGCGTGACAAAGCTGCATCTGGCGAGCCAGCGCAGCACACGGAAACGCCGTTTACCTTCCCACCAATAAGCGGTCCCTATTTATCTACTTGCACCTGGCGGTGCTTTCGAACTGCTAGGTTGGCAGGCGCTGGGACCGAGCAGCGGGAGCGCACCCCGCCACGGGGATTCGAACCGCCGACCTTTCGATCGGCAAGCCCTAGGCGCTGAGGCTTTTACCCACAGCGCCACCCGCGTCCCAATGTAGTCCTTTACTGCAGAGTAAATAGGTCCCGCTCCGGCGGGAAGGTAAACACCGTTTCCGTGCGCTGCTCTGGTTCGCCACAAGCGGCTTAGTCCTGCTGGCCACATGACCCGGAAGCTGTACGCCAGCTCCCTCGGCCAGTAAAGCAAGATGAGCGCCGCAACCCCAGAGTCAGTCACAACTGGACCTAATGGTCAGGGGTCCCTTTACCTTTTTAAAGCATTTTACTGCCATGTAAAGGGCTGCTAGCCAGCTCTAAAGCAGCTCTGCACCCTGTTGTCCAGGGAAGAAGGAAAGAGGAGTGGAATTAAGCACAGCCAATTGTAATCTGCTCTCTTTGGGGGCTGTCCTTAACATTGCTCTGTCAGGCAATGGATCTCTTGCAATGGAAATTGTTCCTAGAGGGAACTGAAGAGGAGGGATGCAGAAACCAAAATTGTCCTCAGGGACAGTGGAGGAAATCATGACTCTGGATCTGGTTCATGAGACCTTGCAGAGGGAGGTGGGACTGTGCTTGCCAAAGCCTCTATGTTGTGATTCTTCTGCAAGAAACTTTCTCCCTCTGTTTTAAAAAAAGATAATTCCCCCCCCTCTCCCCACCACTTGTTCATCTCCTATTCTTTAGTTGCAACTGCAAACCTGCTTCTAGGCAAAACGAGGTTTAGGAGGAGTCAGGCTTGGAAAAGATTCTCTCCCCCGGCCCCAATTTCCTAGCTTACAACTTATATCCTAGTAGCCCCAGTGGACTTCTTTAAAACGTTTTCCACTGCTATTTCTGGTTGAAACTGGCCAACTTGGAAATAGCTTGACTCCAGGCCCTTAAGTGCCTTAAATTTCACCCCCACCCCCCAGCCAAGAAATGGTTGAGTTTTCAGCTGGGCGGGCAATGATTGATTCCCCCCCCAATTCAATGAGTGACTAAACAACTGGGCATTTTTACACACACACACACACACACGGAGCAACTGCCAATCATTACACAACTGTTGCTCTAACTAAAGGGCAATATTGTCTTTTTAATTTAGTGAATAGCACTTCTAAAAAATGTAAAGTAGACACTGAAAAAGGGTATCCCTGGGGTGTGAAGTTCTCCTTTCACTTGCTCATGGTTATGTTTTTGGTACATTCCTGGGGAGTTTAAAAAAATTGCAAAAAAAAATTCCTCCCCCCCCCAGGAAAATGCAAGGAAGTGCTGCAGGAGAACAGTGTTATTGGCTAGGGCTGGGCAATGCATTGTCCAAAACCGGTGTGAAGTTCACATCCAGGAATCAACGGCTTTCCCCTCCCCACCTTCCCCTCCCTCATTCTTATTTCAGACATTGTCATATATATTGTTATATCATGACATTTAGCTGGTGATATAGCACAATGTTGAAAACCAGATATTGCCCAGCCCTACACCACCTTAGCCCATATCCAAAGTCAGAACTGTTGCAATTATTTTTTAAAAAATTGTAAAATCAGTTGACGTACCTTTGCTGTTGTATAGTCTACTACTTTCTTTGTGGTCAGATCACACTTGTTCCCTACCAACAACTTGTTAACATTTTCACTGGCATAACGATCTATTTCTTGAAGCCACTGTTTTACATTATTGAAAGACTCCTGGAACATAAGGAGGTATATGTTAAACATTGCCTTTATCTTGTACAAGTGTATGAGAGAACTTGAAAAGTTGCTATAAGCTAGCTTAAAGCTCACCCCAGCAAATTAATTTTTTTAAACTGGACATATTTTTTTGACTAAGGTACTTAAAACACACTCTTCTTAGCTCCATCACTTCTTCCTGTGGCTGCAGCCAAGGAAAAGGACCTTGTCAAGCGCAAGATCTTTCCTTCAGAGAGCCACAATAGCAATGTAAATAAGCTGCATTTAAAGCAATTTGGTGTGTGTGTAAACTCTAAAACAGACACCTTTCTGGTCACCTAGGAAGGAATAATTGAAAGGCTGCCAGGAAAAGTGGAGCAGGAGGCTCAGAGGGTAGAACTACCACTTTATATAAGCCTCCTCTCTGCACACAAGCTTTTGGCACCTATGTGCAAAGTTTACATTTCCCCATGGTTTGCTCAGAAACCATAAACAAGCTTTTAGACACTATTTCCTCAAAGGCAAAACAAAGGCCAACTGCTTACCTGATCTGTAACATCATACACAACTATGATGCCATGAGCTCCTCTGTAGTAACTAGAAGTGATAGTTCGAAATCTCTCTTGGCCTGCCGTATCCCACTACAAAAAAGCAAAAGGGAACTTAGAAGATGGCATCTGTTCAGAGATGCAGCTCACTCTATTGCAATAGAGAAAAGGGGAAATGGGGAAAGTTAAAAGGAGTTTTGTGTAAATTCTTTCAGTGATCCTTTATGGACTGCTCTGAAGTACCTGCCACAAAAAAGACGACACCTTTACACTACTGAAGTGAAATTGAAAGATACTGCCATACATACAGTGTCAACTGTAAAACATGTGACTATTCAAGGACCCTCAGTACATTTCCCCACCCCAGCATGCCCCTCTCTAAATAGCACCTGGCTTAAAAGAGTGAAGGATCAAACCCTCAACAGTGAGGGTTAGCAACAGCCCTGCCATCATGCGTCTTCAATTAGCAGCCAAGAAGCTCGGAAATAAACAGCACAGTGATGTGGAGCAGCAACATGGTAATTTCCCTGGTCTGGCAGCCGTTGTACTACTAATTTCAGTGAATTACAATTCAGAAGCTTTTTACATATTTAAGGTCCTCAGTTTTTGGAGAGCTGCACTGGTCTTGAAAGTGCGAAGGCTTTTAGATGGTCACTGCTGTGCCATGGAGCACAAAGGACGATTGAAATGTGAAATCTCATGGGAGCCTTTGCTTTTGAAGTGTTCTATAGAACTCCGATTTCCCACATTCAATGCATCAAACACAGATTGCAAATTTGGGAGGGTCACATGAGCCAGGCTTACCTTTGCAGAAGCTGCACGTTTAAGACCTTAAAAAGCATGCAAGGCAAAAGTGACAGACCCCAGGAGACAGTCAGTGACATGGCCTTTGCTGCTGTCTACTTTCACAGTTTAAAGGAAAAATGCTACCACCAGAAAGGTACAGTAAGCTCTCTCCTCCTCACCTCCCCAGTTCGTATTTCCACCCCTCAAATTACTGGAACGGCACCTGGTCAGTGTTCAAAATTAGCCAGGCGCCAGTCACGTTTCACGACTGGCAGCTGGGCCTTTGCAAAGGCATGCAGATGTCTGGGCGCCATATTTTGCACCCTAGCTGTGGCAGGAGACGTGGCAAAGACAAAAGCAGGGTGCACAACTGCCCTGAGGTTGCTGCTGAAGAGCCGTTTGTGACTGCTGCCTGGAGCCCCCCCCCCCCCCCGCGTGAATGGGGAGCTGCTGCTTGTTCTGCCCTCCACGGAGCACTTGGCTCAACCCAACCCTGCCACCCTCTCGCCCCACAAGGCAGCAGGAGTGTTCTTGCCGCCACTGCCTTCTCCTATTTTCCATTCCTCCCTTTCCCTCCGCTCTCCCTTCTGCAGCCTCGAGCTCTGCTCACCCGACTCTTGAGTAAGCCACTGAGTTTCTCCGGCTGAGGGCACAGACTCCAAAGTAAAATTAAGAACAGTTTCCCAGATTCATTTGACTACTATGCTGAGAGGGACAGGGGAGGAAAGGTGAGCCCACTGAAGAAGAGAGTTCCCCAGGCAGCACAGAGAGGGGAAAGTGCTTTATATGTTGGTTTAGATCAGGGGTCTGCAACCCGCGGCTCCGGAGCCGTGTGTGGCTCTTTTACACCTTTGCCGCGGCTCCGGGGCGGATACTAGCGAGGGGAGGCGGCGCATTGTGCGCCCCAACACTCCCCACTGTGGCGGGCGCTGTACTGGCTGTGACGTCGCATGGGGGCGGTGCGTGCGTTAGTCACGCACCGTCCCGACGTCACCTTCCCGCCCACCCACCCGCTACATTGTAAGGGGCATGTATGCTGGTCACTGCATTAAAGGGGGCATGTACGCTGGTCACTGTTTTGAAGGGGAGTGAAGAACACACACACACAAAAAGGTAACTTGTTAATTTAACGTTTATTTCTATGAGGAGGAGTAGTTCTGAGGGGTCAAACAAAGAAATAATGATAAAAAAGTGACAAAAAAGTTATTTTTATAATGACAAGTTTTGCGGCTCACAGTTTTTTTTTCTTCGGAAACGGGTCCAAGTGGCTCTTTTTGTCTTAAAGGTTGCAGACCCCTGGTTTAGATCACGGGTAGGCAAACTAAGGCCCGGGGGCTGGATCCGGCCCAATCGCCTTCAAAATCCAGCCCGCGGACTCTCCGGGAATCAGTGTGTTTTTACATGAGTAGAATGTGTCCTTTTATTTAAAATGCATCTCTGGGTTATTTGTGGGGCACAGGAATGTGTTCATTATTATTATTTTCCCCAAAATATAGCCCAGCCCCCCACAAGGTCTGAGGGACAGTGGAGGGGCCCCCTCCCAAATAAGTATGCATGAAGTTGCGGCTGGGGAGGGCTGCTTCTGGGTTGGGGCTGCGTGTGTTTCTCTACCAGACACAGTCATTTTCTCATGATTCCAGCCCAATCCAACACATTAAACCCGAAGAGGTCAGCTCAGCAGTTGTTCACACCTCTTTTCTCTCCGTGTGTGAGAGTGTGCATGTCTGTGTACAGTGGTGCCTCGCAAGATGAACGCCTCGCAAAACGAAAAACTCGCAAGACGAAAGAGTTTTCCGTTTTGGAGGTGCTTCGCAAAACGAATTTCCCTATGGGCTTGCTTCGCAAGAAGAAAGCCCATAGGGAAATCTCCGCCGGCCTTCAGAAGAGGTCCTGGACCTCTTCTGAAGGCCGGCGGGGGGCAAAAGTCTTTGCTCCCCCCGCCTGCCTTCCCGGGACAGCGGAGACTTCTCCGCTGTCCCGGGCGATCTGAAAATGCTGGCGGGCGGCAGCGAACGCTTCGCTGCCACCCGCCAGCATTTTAAAAGCCCCCGGGACAGCGGAGAAGTCTCCGCTGTCCTGGGGGCTTTTAAAATGCTGGCAGTCGGGAGGAAAGCCCTCCTGTCCCCGGAGCTTGCGGGGTGGGAGGTGGGGAGAAGGGCTTTTCTTCCCACCGCCAGCCTTCAGAAAAGCCCTTGTCCCCCCCCCCCAGCCTTCAGAAGAGGTCGGGGGACAGACTGTCCCCGGACCTGGTCTGAAGGCGGTTTCCATAGGAACGCATTGATTGATTTTCAATGCATTCCTATGGGAAACCGTGCTTCGCAAGACGAAAAACTCGCAAGAAGAAAAAACTTGCGGAACGAATTAATTTCGTCTTGCGAGGCACCACTGTATTTGCAACTCTTTTCTCTCTCTCCCTCTGATGTGAATTGTGTATTAGATCATGCGTTTAAACAAAAAACAAATAGAAAGTGCTATCACGGTTTTTTGGAGGGGGGGAATAGTGACTAGCCATTTTATTTTTGTGACTGAAACCCAGGTTCCAGGCGCCGTGTGGTGAATAGCTTTTTTAACACTGTCCCTGGTTCGCCCCTTCCCCATTTATAGCCAAAGGTTCTCAGAATTTGAAAGTTCCATTCTCAGTGTCGCCAAACGTCATGCACAATCTAACTTGAGAAAGTCCTTTTAAATTCTACGTCAGCTATGGACAGACCATAAATACAAAGAACAAGACAAGACTGCACCACTATCATGCATTTCAGTGCATATGTAAACCGTGGTTTGTTGCTGCTCTGCTTATGCCATAGCCAGTTCTATGACTGGAAGTGCCACTAAAACACTCCATGTGGAATTAGTGTCCAATTTTGATCACACATTATCGAATAGGTTTCTGCTTCCCATACAAATGGATTCAAGTTACAAGAAAGGAGATTTCAATGAAACACCAAGAAGAGCCGCTCAACAGTGAAACGGACTCCCTTGGAAGGTGGTGGACATTTTTCATTGGAGATTTTAAAGCAGAAATTAGATGGCCATCTGTCATGGATGACTGAGATTCCTGCATTGAAGGGTTGGACTAGATGACCCTCACGAGTTCCTTCCAACTTTACCATTCCAAGTGTCCAGGAGATTTACAGCTTCTTTAAGCAACCTAAATTTCTTCCTAAACCTGCTTGCATATACCTTTTCAGCTATTTATCCACTATCTTAGGGACACTCAGGGTGGATAAAAATCAAAGTTTTTTAATAAAATAAATAAATCAAGATTTTTTAATTTAAATTGGATTTATAAAAATAAAATGCTTTTGAAGGAAAAATCTTTCTAAAGATAATTTTCTATTTAAGTTACATTATAGTCCAAAGGCTATTCATCAGGAAATAAAGATTTGTTTTCAATTATGTAGCATGAGGCTTTATATGCAATGTTTAATTTTTTTGGTAAGTGAATTCCATTAATCCATCACAACATCATGATCTTCCAGAGGTTTCTGTAAGATTGTTTGGGGCAATTTTTCTAAGGAGGGTATTATCACAGATGCTTGTTTTTGCAGTTTTCAAAAGTGTGAATTTGTGTCTGCAGAGATAACATGCCTTTTCTTCACAGGAAAAATGTTATAAAATAAATATACAGAGTTGAGGGGAAAACCTTAATCCCATTGTTCCTCTGCAAATTTATATACACAGAATCAACCCCTTACCTCTTAAATGCTAAGTTCCAAGAGGTTCAATGAATAGATTGTTTGGAGTGGGATAGATCTGCACAAGTAGCTAAGTGTGAAGCAGTAAAAATAAAAGTGCAACCTTGTGAACAGAATACTCCCCAAGTCTTGGGATCTTTGTGTTCCATGTCTGTGTGACTCAGACTTGAGGCAAGTGCTGAAGGCACTTCAGGGCTGGCAAACTCTTCCCAAGCCCATTGGGTTCCAGCAACTGCACTAACACTTAACTGTACAGAATAAGCACCTGAATGTAGAAGCAAATCTAAAGGGATGGTTGGTGGTGGAAATACAGAAGTTTTAAGTTTTTCATGTGTGCTAAAACTCAGTCTAAGTTTTTTTGGTTTTTTTAAATGTTTAACCACATCAGTTAACAAACATGGAAACATATGCTATAATGTTATTGTTTTAGTTAAATAAATTATTTAAGTTGCTATTAAGGAAATGATTATTTTTCTCCTTCCAATAAAACATAGCAGAAAAGTTGTCCAAATATAAACAGTTAACTTATTAAACCTCACAATAATTTCATAATTATCTGTCTATGTATTTCTAATAGTATAACCAAATCAGTAATTTTTTATATAACTATAAGAACTACTCTGAAAATTTATTATTCCAAAAATGAAACCTTCATCTGGTTGTAAATATTAAGATTATACCAGCAAGAATGAGTCTTTCTGTAAAAAAAGTGATTTAAATCAATTCTTACTGACTAGTGATTTAAATCAATTTGATTTAAACCAAATCCACCCTGGGGGACACTACAGCCCTATTACTGTTTCTACATAGGCCTTTCACAGCTAACCCCAGCCTTAACCATTTCAGATACAGAATCTCATCTCACTGTATCAAATATTTTGACAGACTTTGATTCTACGTAAGAGGATTGCAGAACCTTGAGTTTAGTCCACTGGGCACCTGAGGTATCCAACACAGGCATTTCCCCTACCCCAATTAGAAAGCGTAGCTGGAAAAAGGGGTGGCATACCACAAGAAATACAAATTTGCAAGCAATACAAACCACTGGTAGACAGTTGCCTTAACATGAACAGGCTCTAAATGGGCTGTAGCAGGGAAATGCATTAGATAACATATGAAAATTAGCTTCAGTAAAGAAATACAGTAGAACCTTATGCAAATAACACAGCCATAACCACGTGCAAACTCACGACCAAATTGTTCTGCCCTATTAAGTCATCTCTGATATTGCCCAAGGATATAAGCTCTCCAAGAGGAGTAAGGAACCTGTGTCCTTCCAAATTAACTCCAACTACCATCTACCTTCAAGGGTGGCGCTGTGGGTAAAACCACGGTGCCTAGGACTTGCCGATCGTATGGTCGGCGGTTCGAATCCCCGCGGCGGGGTGAGCTCCCATCGTTCAGTCCCAGCTCCTGCCCACCTAGCAGTTCGAAAGCACCCTTAAGTGCAAGTAGATAAATAGGTACCGCTTTCTAGCCGGAAGGTAAACGGCGTTCCGTGAGCTGCGCTGGTGCAGGCTCGCCAGAGCAGCAATGTCACACTGGCCACGTGACCTGTGTCTGTGGACGGCGCCGGCTCCCGGCCTCTAGAGTGAGATGAGCGCACAACCCTAGAGTCTGTCAAGACTGGCCCGTACGGACAGGGGTACCTTTACCTTACCATCAGCCTTAGCCAGCATGGCCGCAGGTCCAGGGGTCCGGCAATATCTAGAGGGTCCAGGTTCCCCACCCCTGCTCTGAATCTTACTGTGTTTTCCTTAGTTTGCTGCTCCCTAGTATATCCCAAAGTGTCACGAGTGCACTTGGTTTTCACTGTGTTCAGGGTTAATGGAGCTTGTTAATTGTATCATTGCAGAAGTCTCTTTGCATTTAGCACATTAAGATACACCAGATTTCCCAGACTTGTAGTTTGCCAATTGTTTAATTTAGAAATATCGCCTTGCTGAGCAGAGAATACAAACAGCAGTCAAGTTGATTGAAATGAAGAGTCTTCCCTGGAAAAGAGCCTATAAGAGTTCATTGTTGGCTTCTGCACAAGGTTTCCTACTCCTCCCCAGCACAGACAAAAGCAGGTTATTTTGCTTCAGGGAGTCAGAACATAGCAGCAGGAACTTAAGTCAGAAACCAAACAAGTTTCCAGTTTTAAAACTGGAGCAGGAACCATATCAACGGGAACGAATTGTAAGGCCAAACGTTGCAATAATAATAAAACAGCAACACTTGACTTGAAATCACCAGACTGCATTTTAATTAAACATGGGTAAAAAAATCACAATTCCCCAAAGTATCTGATTAGCAGCAGTAAAGCACTTGGACCATTCATTCAGCTCCTACTTCTAATATTTAACCATTTTATAGCACTACAGAAATTAACAAATGGGGCTGGATTCATCTAAGCAGTTGCACAATAAATCCTAATAGTACAGGGCTGACCCCTTCTCTTCACCCGCCCCCTGTCCCAAATCAGCACTAGGGGTGTGTCCCCCCCCCCAAGAACAACACATAGAGGAGAGATTGCACTGAAGGGACAATCATACTGGCACAATGTTGAATTCCTCCCATGAACTAGATTAGATTCACCAAGCAGAACAGGCGATACTTACTATCTGAAGTTTGATTGTTTTCCCATCTAACTCTATAGTTCTGATTTTAAAGTCCACGCCAATTGTGCTGATGTAGCTTTCTGTGTACGTATCATCCTAAACGGGAGAAGAGAAAAAAATATCACCATTTACAAATCAACAGCACTGTGTCCTACAAAGGCGAAACAAGAATCAAGACAAGTCAAGGTTCTGGAAAGGGTGGAGCTGAAGCCATTATACCAGCCTGTACTCTCACCTTGCGTAAAAAGTGATGCAACTATATGCACCAGCAAAGGTAAGGTGTCATGGATCACTGCAGACACGACTTGCAGTCAAAGTTTGGCCACAGTCACAACTATTGCAATATATATTTCAATAATGCAATGGGTGAGGAAACCTTAAACCACTATCTGCCTGGTGTCACAGTAAGGGCTGATTCAAGTAATTCTGTCAGGGACAGAAAAGGAGCGAGAAAAGGCATGCTCAAACAGAAAAGCATGAATTATCAATATGGTGTGTGGTTTTCCATTGAACCATGCATTCCCCATTAACAACCCCAAAATATTGGGTGGGATTCAACTAAATTATTGCACAAGTGGAATGGAGTAAGGAAACTCCTTCCTCCCATCTGTTCTGGGGTTTTTGTCATACCTCTGCAAATTAAGGGATGGCATAGGGCACATGCAGGGGGAAGAGAGGGAGAAGTCCTGTTGTGCAAGCAGAGGTTGTTCTGCTCACACAATTATTTAGTTAAATACTGTTCGCAGTTTATATTAATCAGCTTATTGTTCAATTATAAATTATAACTTACATGCTATATAGAGCTATTTGCTCTACATGAAAAGTTTGGGCTCAGCTTTTGTAAAATGTTATTTTTCCTGGGAATTCCCAATTACACAAAAAACCATTATAATGCACTGCATGAGTCCGCTGGGCCCTAGGAGTAGTTTTACACAAAGAGGTTCTTTCTGCTCCAGGTGGGTTTTATCTCACTTTGGGTGTAAACTCTTATTGTGCAAATATTTACTTACATACTTATTTACTATTTATTTACTTGTTCGGATATTGTTGTTTTAAGAAAAAAACTATTAAACTGTTGGGATTATTGAGATACATTGGACACCCTTTTCATTACATTATTTATTTCTGTTTTGTTCTTCTCCTGGGTTATAAGTACAGTATTTTGCTCACACATATTTTCTAGTTTTGCCTCTAGGGCTTCCCAATAACTTAAATTCCTCATTGGGCTAGCACTGTGGTCTAAACCACAGAGCCTAGGGCTTGCCGATCAGAAGGTCGGTGGTTCGAATCCCTGCAACGGGGTGAGCTCCTGTTCCTCGGTCCCTGCTCCTGCCAACCTAGCAGTTCGAAAGCACGTCCAAGTGCAAGTAGATAAATAGGTACCGCTCCGGTGGGAAGGTAAATGGCGTTTCTGTGCGCTGCTCTGGGTTGCCAGAAGCGGCTTAGTCATGCTGGCCACATGACGCCGGCTCCCTTGGCCACTAAAGCGAGATGAGCACTGCAACCCCCGAGTCGTCCGTGACTGGACTTAACGGTCAGGGGTCCCTTTACCTTTAATGTTTTTGGAATATGATGATACTAATAAAATCTTCATTAACTTGTGAATTAAGAGTTGTTGACTCTTAAGATAAGCAATAATGGACTTTCAAAAGCAGTTTGTGATGTAGCATGGGGCCTGCTTTTCAAAGTAAAAAGCATTAGGCATGCTCAAGATTCTGGCCTACTGATTCTCCCCTGCTGCCAAGTCTTAGATTTAGTGAAGGAAAGAATAAGAAAGACAACCACCACAATGTTCCTCCCTGAGTTATAAGCTAAATGTAGAACTTCATTGTCTTATGCAAAATTAGGCACAACTCACAGCTGCAAACCTTAGCATACTTATTCCAAGTATACTTGGAACTCCATACAACTGTCCTACTGAACTCCATGCAATTTACTTTCAATTTAATTGTGCATAAGATTAAACTAAGAGTTCAACCTGCTTGTGTTTCATATTCTACAAATATTACAAATCATAGGATTAGTTCTCAATATGGCCTACAGTTATCATGTGGTAATTGCAAAGATCATATAGCAGTATGTTCAAAGATCATATGTTTTGATAGCTCTCCATTCAAGCTACCAAAGGAAGGAAGCTTATCAAGCAATCATGCAAATGAGCTTGGCATAATTGCGCAGCAAGGAGAATTCAACAATATGCGAGTTGTCAGGTGTATATGCAACTAAAAAACTAAACTTCAGTTCTGCCTGCTAGAAGAACCCATTTGAATTTAAAGGGTAACTGCACCCATACAAGGAGAACTCCTTTTCATGTGACTGTAAATTGGTATTTTCTTTTGATTGTGACTACCCAGTACGAAAGAAAAACCAGGAAACCTGGAACACATTCATTTTTGCATTACAATCAGTTTTTAAGGTTAATCGTTAACACAAAGTTGAAGATGCATGACAACTTACTGCAAACCTAAGCAGAAGGCAAGATTTTCCAACACCAGAGTCTCCAATCAGAAGCAGCTTGAATAAATAGTCACTGAAAAGAGAAAACCATAATTAAATCTACTATAGTATGGCACATAGCAATTGAAACTGTTGGTTCATAATACACTTTGTTCTATTTCTATCACAAACTAGGGAAATTTCACACCCGTGTGTGTGTGTGTATGAGAGACCTATACAGTGGTACCTCGGGTTACATACGCTTCAGGTTACACACTCCGCTAACCCAGAAAGTGCTTCAGGTTAAGAACTTTGCTTCAGGATGAGAACAGAAATTGTGCAGCGGCAGCGTGGGAGGCCCCATTAGCTAAAGTGGTGCTTCAGGTTAAGAACAGTTTCAGGTTAAGAACGGACCTCTGGAACGAATTAAGTACTCAGCCCGAAGTACCACTGTATAAGTAATGCTTGTACCTAAAGTACAAATTTAAAACTAAATTCCATGGTTACCTGGAACTACACTTTTGTGAAGGTACTGAAAAAGGTTAAAGATCCTTAAGTTTCTTCAAAAAAGCTACAAGGCTGTCCAGATGGGAACTGCTGGTTGTAGAACCTGGTCAGCTGGTTCCACAAGGTGATGTTAGGTGACTATTGTTCCACACACTGGCACCAGTGGCATCGTGTTCCATAGGGCTCTATCTTGTCTTTGGACATCATCCACTGAATTGGAGTCTTATTTAACGTCTAAATGAAACTACAGGTTAGGGCACCTGGGCTAAGTGTCAACAGTATATAGATTACAACTAGCTTCACATCTTTTCATCCAATCCAGGTGAAGCAGTGGGCATTCTGAACCAGGAACCTAGCTTGCTAATGGACTGGATGAGGGTCAATAAACAGACAAGAGAGAAGCACTGTTGGGGGTGCTCCTAGCTGTTTATTGAGGCTCTGGTATCTTGGAACACCTTTCATAAGCTACAGTCACCTATACTCTGGTACCCTCCCAGGGTGACCACTGCAATACATGGGGCCCTCCCCAGAGACGCTCGCCTAGCACCTATTGTCTTTTAAATGCCAGGTGAATAACGTCCTATTCGTCAAAGCCTTTTAGCTTCATTTTTGGATACTGTACTAAAGCTACCCCACAGGCTGCGTGCTGTTGCTAATATTTTAGCTGCTTTTTTATACTACATGTGTTGTTGGGGTTTTAAATTGTCTTCTTGGTAACATTCCCCTTTAAAAAAGGTTTACCATGTTGCAAACTGTCTAGAGCAGGCTTCCTCAACCTTGGCCCTCCAGATGTTTTGAGACTACAATTCCCATCATCCCTGACCACTGGTCCTGCTAGCTAGGGATCATGGGAGTTGTAGGCCAAAAACATCTGGAGGGCTGAGGTTGAGGAAGCCTGGTCTAGAGGACCCAGTAGGATGAACAATATTCAAGTGTGACAAATATATAAAGGCTTCAGAGACACTTTCTAGCCCCTAAGAAGAGGTATGCACCATTGTAGAGATGGTTCAAATTCCTGCTGTTCAGTAGCTATGAATAATAGGATGCTTAAGACATTTGCGATAGCATGGTTGATTCTTTTCCTATCTTGCCCTTCCAGAGTTTTGTGGAAGCCAGAAAAGAAAACATTGCTACTCTCAGGAGACTTCTCAATACAGTTACTTAAAAAACACTAGGCTAACGACTAATCACAACATGGAATATGTTTTCATTAGAAGAGGGATCATGTGAAGACCATGGAGTTTGTGTAGCTAGGAGAGAACTCTCACAAACCTGAAGAACAGTCCCAATGCCACATAACTTATAACCCTCTTTAAAACACTGGAAATCCCATTTTTATTAAGATTGCTGTGAAAAGCCTTTTGAACACCTAGGCTTTACTACCTGCCATAGGTTGCATTACAAAGAACCCAGTATGCATCAAGAGCAATACTAGTTTCAGGTGATCATAAATCCCCTAGTGTAGCTGAAAGTAAATAATGAACAGCAATTATAGAAAGGCTTTGTATATGCAACACCACAATCCTAAACTCATTACTTGGACAAAGTAAAACTCAAATAAGATTGACTTCCAATTAGTTTGGGATTAAAATTCAAGAGTAAGAAGAGGTAGAATAATGAAAACTAAAGGGTTCAACTAGTATGTATGCCCCATGTTTGTTCATGCCACGTTTAGAAGGAATAGATAATGCACAAACCACTTAAGTCCAGTATGTCATATTTATTTAAATATATAGATTACAAGCAATTATGAATACACTGAGTTGTCGCTGACCTATCTCAGTATTAGCAGCTGCTAACATGATACACTTTCAGGAAATGTTTGTCTTAAAACCTTGAGTCTGTTAAGACTGTTCAGAGAATAATAGTCACCACAGTGCCAAGACTTCCTTAGAACAGATTTCTTGTTTAGCACTCCATGTTGTTAGCTTTACCTAACCAAAATAATGTAACTGTCTGTACTGCATTAACTACTATGGCAGCTGTAATTAGGTCCAGTTAAGAGTATAGGAGACATAAGGGAAGCTCATCAGAAGCACCTATTCTATTTTTAAGTGCCCTAGAGTAGTTGCAAAAATTCAAATGCATTTTGCAGATTTGACATTGGAATGAGGACCTCTCACTTTAACAGTATCAAGCAAGTTAACACTGATTAACCATCACATTAAAAGCACTGTTATTGTTCAACGAAGTCTCTGTCCTGACAGTAATATCGAATCACTCGTTCAAAAGCATTTTCATCTTAAAAAGAACAATCTTATTATTACATTTATATCCCACTTTTCTCCAATGAACGCAGGGTTTCAGTTTTCTGGTATAGTTTTCTGAATATTAAAAGCAGATTTGACATTGCAGATAAGTTTTCGGCAGTGGGAAGGATCCGATTATCTCAAGTGCCATTCCACATGGTATTTGATATTAAAAACCCAGAGGTAGGCTGATGAACTTTCAGACATGAGCAGCCTACATATCGGTATGCAATTGCTGGAAGAGATCTAAATAACAAGATTTAGAAACAAAGCTTAGTGATGCAGTCCTATGCAAACTTTCCTGGGTGCAAGTGCCAATGAAACAGTGACTCTTATTTCTGAGAATACCTACCTACCTACCACGCCCTTCATTCAAGGATCACAGGGCAGTTTACAATATAAAAACACAAACATAATAACAAACAAAATACCCCACCAACAGTTTAAAAGGCCATAGATTGTTTAATTAGCCAAAGGCTTGTGAGAAGAGGAATGTTTTGGTCTGGCACCTAAGATATGTAAGAAAGGCGCCAGGTGAGCCTGCGTGGGGAGAGCATTCCTTAAGTGGAGAGCCACCACAGAAAAGGCCCGCTCTCATGTTACCACCCTCCACACCTCTCAGATGATGGGCCTCAGATAATGATCACAGAGTCCAAGTCAGTTCATATGGGAAAAGGCGGTCCTTGAGGTATTGGAGTTCTGAGTCCCTTAAGGCTTTATGGGTCAAAACCAGAACTTTGAGAATTGGGCCCGGAAACTAATTGGCAGCCATTGCAGTCAGGCCAGGATTGGCATTATATCCCCAAACTGTTTTGCCCCAGTGAGCAACCTGGCCACTGAATTCTACACCAGCTGAGGTTTCGAAACCGTCTTCAGAAGCAGCCCCATGTTTAACACACTGCAGTAATCTGACCAAGAGGTTACCAGAGCACAGACAAAAGAAGTTAAGCTATCCCTGTCTAGATAGGGGCACAGCTGGGCCACCAGCCAAAGCTGATGGAAGTCACTTCACTTCACTGAGGCCACCTGAGCCTCAAGCGACAACAATGGATCCAAGTACAGTGGTACCTCGGGTTACAGACGCTTCAGGTTACAGACTCCGCTAACCCAGAAATAGTACCTTCGGTTAAGAACTTTGCTTCAGGATGAGAACAGAAATCGTGCTATGGCGGCTTGGTGGCAGCAGGATGCCCCATTAGCCAAAGTGCTATTTCAGGTTAAGAATGGACCTCCAGAACGAATTAATTTCTTAACCCGAGGTACCACTGTACCCCCAATTTGCGTATCCACTCCTTCAGAGGAAGTCTAACCTCATCAAGACCAACCGCCCATCCATCTGGTCTAGGGAAACACCCACTAACACTGCTTCAGTCTTTTATGGATTGAATTTCAGTTTATTGGCTCTCATCCAGTCCATTACTGGATGAGAGACATGGGTCCAGAACATGCACTGCCACACCTACAGATGCAACAGAGCTGTGTGTCATCAGCATATTGCTGAAAATGTACTCCAAAACTCTGGACAACCCTCCCCCCCACTAAAGACTTCACAGGACTGAAGAGCACTCCCTAAGCATCATCCTCTGAAAATGGCCATCCAAGTAGGACCAGAATCACTGCAAAGCGACGCCACCCCCTCCTAACTCAGACAGCTGCTCCAGAAGTATATCATGGCCAATGGTATGGAAAGCAGCTGAGGGGTTGAGGAGAATTAACAAGGACACATTACCCTGTCTCTCTCCCGACAGAGGTCATCCTAGAGTGTAACCAAAACAGGAATGTATGATCAATTTATTTCCTAGGCTTCCCATGTTCCTCCGCATGTTTCTCCTCTTCCTCTTCCTCTATTGTTGCATCCACTTTCAGAATGAAAGGTCCCTGGGCCACTACAAATACATAAAATACAGTCCATTCTTCAGAATATCTGAACTGGGAAATCAGCAATACCAGAGAACATTTGATTTTAATGTGCTAAAACGTGCTATTGTTAAAACATGCTAAGTACAATCATACCTTGGATCCCAAACGCCTTGCAAGTCGAAGTGAGTGTTCCGGTTTGTGAACGTTCTTTAGAACCCAAATGTCTGACGCGGCTTCTGATTGGTTGCAGGAGCTTCCTGCAGCCAATTGGAAGCCACGCCTTGGTTTCCAAACGTTTTGGAAGTTGAACGGAATTCCGGAACGGATTCCGTTCGACTTTTGAGGTGCCACTGTTCACAGCCATTATTTTATTCATATTAAGCACTCACTTCTTACTGATTTCAAGGGCTGGGAGCAAAAGAACTGTGCGACTAGTTTTACATGTCCAATGGCATTACACGGGGTTGCTTCACTTGCACATTAGCCTCTCCTACTATTGTGCAAACTAGTTCTGAAACCAAGGATACTTCCATAAGGATCTGGCACACCAGACTGCATTCTTCACAAAGGCAAAAAGAGCCACTGACCCGGACAAGTCCTTGGATGGGCCTAAAGTAGCTCACTAAATCCCTGCCATTAAATCTATAGCACAACTATAGTAATGACATTCTTCATTAATCCATACACAAGATGCAGCCCTTTTTGGAAATACTGGATTAAAACAAACATTTGCAGCAAATAATTATTCACTGCTGATCTCCTATTTTAGACACACCAGAAACTGAAATGAACTTTTGTCATCAGAGTCATCCATTTTATTTCCATATTGCCCTTCCTCACATGGGAGTTTAAGAAGATGAAGATTAAAAAATCCAAAAATAATTGAAAGCACCTAAAAATCACACCTCAAAAATAAAAAAGCATTGGTAGGTATTGGGGGAGGCAGCCCTTTACATTCTTGGGCCCCACACCATTTGGGGCTTTACATCAGTATCAGCACCTTGAATTGGTCCTGGTAGCACACACAGTCTCAGCTTGCTGCCCTGCTGAGCAGGCAGTTGGGCCACCTGGGCCTCCAGGGAAAGTCTGGAATTAAAGAAGAAGCCCAAGCTACATACCTCAAAGGGAGCACAACCCTAACCAGAACAAGTTGTCTCCCCAATTTCTGGAGATGAGAACCACCAATCTATAACACCTCCAGATCATTAGCATTCAGCCTCAGTTTATTGGCCCCCATCTAGCCCATCATTCATCCCCACGCTGGTCCAGCACAGCCTCTCCGATGCAGGTGGAATGGAGAGAGAAGAGAGTATCACTCCAAATTTTAGGATGACAGTTCCCAGCAGCTTCATAGAAGTATGAAACAACAAGGTGTACAGAATATACCCCCACAGAGCAACACACCACAAGTACCACGAGGTCAAGCAGCAGTTCCCCAGTACTACCCTCTGCTGACAATCCTGCAGTTAGGAGCAGGAATGCTGTTAACATGGTCAAACACTGCTAAGAGATCAAAAGCCATCCAAGTCAAACATCTCCCTGCTCCTCTCTCCAAAGGTTATCAATAATCAAGATGACCAAGACTGTTTCAGGGTCAAATCCAGATCTGAAGATAGACTGCCTCAGCTTTGACAGAAAAGGGAGGGCGGGGGGGGGGGAAGCTTTGCGAAGGGAACAGTAGCTGAGAGAGGGGAGGCTTCGCTTCCCTGCCTGGCCATGCAGAGGGGGCTGAGAGAAAGCCATCCTCTGCAGCGTTGGGGAAGGGGAAGAAATTAGGAAAGCTCCACCTGACAGAGGGAGGGAGACAGTGATAGAAACTGGGATAAGAATGCTAGGAGTCATGTGGCTTCTGGGACCTAGGTTGCGGGTGCCAAAACAAAATGTCTAAGCACCATTTTTTTAAAAAAATTGCTGTAGTGGGGCGGCCTCACAGGAAAAAAAAAGGTGCTAGGCAAATCAGGGGAGCTGCAGGGTAGTGTGGCACCAAAAGACATGTATTTTGCTACCACTCTACCCTGTTAAACACCTGCTTCACCGTCAGCACAGAACAAAAAAAGATGTGCTTTTTTGCTGCTGTGCTACTGGGCAAATAAGGCGTGTGTCATTTGCTACCACTGTGGCTGGCAGGCCAGCTGACTGCAACCAGGCAGGTGGAGATGCTAGGTGCCAAGGGTGGCTCCTGAACATTTCCATCCTGTCGCAAAAGGCTGGCTACCTGATACAAAATGCGACTGGCACCCGGCTAATTTCAAACGCTGGAGGGAGAATAGGAGGAGGCGGCAGCAGCAAGAGCGCTCCTGCTGCTGTCGCCTTGTGGAGCAAGAGGGTCATGGGGTTGTTTGGAGCCATAACGCACCTGACGCCGAAGTCCGGAAGCCATGGGAGCTGCTTAAGAAGTTGCAGCAGCAGAACAAGCAGCTCTGCAACTGCAGTGCCGGTAGGGCTCCAGGCAGCCGCCGCCGCAAACAGCTTCTCAGCAGCATCCACAGCAGCAGGGGGTGGGTGTCTGTATGCCATTGATTGTGCCACTTGCCGTGTCGGCACCCTGCTGTTGCCTTTGCCACTGCTCCCTGCCACCATGAGCAGCCTTTTGCTGCCTGCCCTCAAGAGTCACTGCCTCGGCTCCAACAAAACTGAGCCGAGGTGGCCTCTGCTGAGTGGGTAAAGAAGGAAAAAGAAGTGGCTTGGCACCAGTGGATGTTTTGGCAGCAGGAGAAGCCACAGAGAATGACAGCCTTATTATTAGTGGAGCTGCTGAAGCCTGATGAGCTGGACTGGCTGTGGGGAATCACCTGGCTCACGCAGCACCAAAAGATGTGCTTCTCTTTGGTGCTGTGCAAGCCAGGAGATCTGTGGGGCACCATGGCACAAATGGGACTAGACAATGTGTTTTGGAGCCCCACAACCCAGGTTCCAGGCGCCATGTGGCACATAGCTTTGAACACTGCCTCAGATGTCATAGCCTAACCCTCACATCATACCTTTCCTCAACCCTGCCGACCCACGCTCTGAGCTCTCCCTGTCCCCCATCTCCCAGTCACATGCTCTTTTCTTACTAATTTCAACAGAACACAAGAAGAGAAACTAAATCCAGCCATAATCAAGTGCGGGATGCAACAACAAATTAGATTGTAGGAACCCAAGTTTAGACTGGCAGCATTTCTGTGCAGTACTTTAGCCATATAATGCTAAAAAGTTGTGTATCTTAGCTTTTTCTTCACCATTCATGCAGATCAAATGGGTTTCTAAAGTTGGTAGTACTAGTACCACTCTAACATCCTATTGCAAATCAAAGTAACATGTGAAAACACAACCTGAGTCTCTTGATGGCTGGGGCACAATCTGTCCAAAATTAAGTGCTGTCCAAAATTAAGTAGTACCTACTTAACTTTCTCTCAGCTGTGGGATGATTTTGTCTTTGGTAACTTGCTGTTTTTTAATAATCAGCTGTTTCCGCATCCCCACAATGATCTGACTATATTTCCTAATCACATCCACCCTCCCGATAATTCAGCAGACTCCTAGCAAACTTCACATTGGCACTCTTTAAAATAATTACTGCTCCACAGTCAACAGATGCTCCTCCTGAAATTATTTACCAGACAAGACAGATTTATGTCAAATTATCTGCTACCTATGAGCTCACTTCAAAGACACAATAAGATATCACTCAGTATTCCAATCTGAAGCATCAAGAAACTTGTTACTGCAATTTAAATATCCACTGCATATCAAAACAAGTTACAGCTGTTGTTGTTTTTTAAAAAGGGGGTATTAGGGTGAAACGCTGATACAACACCTGACCATTTCTTTAATGTTTCTGTTGCAGAATATTAGAAGCAAATACAAACTTCCTAGAGCTGGGGCACTGCTGGGTACTAAAATGACTCACAGCACAGGCTCATGAAATAAATTTGCAGAAAATGTGCATATGCTAATTTACATACATGGGTGCAAAATTTGGGCTGAATTTCATAGGGGAAACTTTTTTGCCTCTTGCTATGGGTTTCCAAAAGATTTTCATTGGTATAGTGGGTTATAGCCATTGCTAATCCTGTTCAGAGTAGACCTACTGAAGTTAATTAACATGGCTAACTTAGGTTGATTAATTTCAGTGGGTCTACTTTGAGAAGAACTTA
Organism: Podarcis raffonei; assembly: GCF_027172205.1. Lineage (NCBI taxonomy): Eukaryota > Metazoa > Chordata > Lepidosauria > Squamata > Lacertidae > Podarcis > Podarcis raffonei. The sequence continues at coordinate 5,949,810 of NC_070604.1, forward strand.
ATAAATGGATTGGGTCCCACACCTCACCTACATTCTATATGCACCTATTAAAAACTAGAAGAAATCTTGTCCAATATCTAACATAACACTCATGGTCTCTTTCACAAACACTTCTCCTTCCACATGCCATCCAGCTATTGCATATATTCACAAGTCCCCTATCACCAGTCAATACCATCGACACACAATATTCAACAACCACGATCTATACTAGAATTGGGAAGCAAATGAAAACAGAGGGTGGTGGGGTCTCAAAGCACTGTGCTTTGCAGTTCACCCAGCCATCCTATAGGCAGGTTTATTTTTATTTTTTTTGGACTGGGGGAGGTGAGAAGAACCATGGTCTAGCACAAAAGACCCAGGGTCAGTCCCCAACATCACCCCTGCCTAGTGTCCCCATACAAAGTTTTGAGAGTCATAATAAATTTAGATTTATTGCCCTACAGTGTCACTGCGGTTGCCAGAAGCAGAACATGATCTCCTGATAGCAGCCTACACAGTTCTCAAGAGAGGGGGAACTTAAAAAAGTGCAAGGGTCAAAGAAGTTCAACAGTTAAACAACCATGTTAAACAGCTAAATAACTTCTTTTCTTAGAAGCTATCACTGTGATGCAGCAACATTGCAAAATTAACGTTAAGCCCACAAAGCATTTTGTAAGCATCATGTGGTGAGCACATGACCAGCAGCTAAGTGAAGGGTAGACATCTATGTCAAGCGGTCAATAGCAATTGGTTGAAAAGTGTGTTAGATGGACTGCCAGAATGAGACAAGACTTCACTTTATTCCTTACAGCTTAAATTTAGGGAACTCAACTAAGCTTTACTACATTTTAATACAAAACAGCAGGGTTCATTAGAAAATAAGCTTGTACGGCAGCCTTAAGGGCGTAAGTAAAGTAGGCCTGCTATGTGCGCAATTGCTTCTCAGTGTAGAGGAGAAAATATCATTAACTTTTCATGACGTGTCATAAAATCTTCTCACTCCCCATCTGTGACCACTGCTGTTTGTAACCCAAACTCCCATGGGACAACATTACAGGCTTCCTTCATTTCCCTTTCATTCGCCTTCACGTTTGTTAAGTTTCTAATACATTTTGAAGACAGCTGAAGCCCGAAAGTGTTTCAGTAGTGTAAACAGAGTCAACTGCTAAGAGTGCAATTTTCAGCCAACAATTTCTTGCCTCAATTGTTAAATCCACTAGATGGCTACTCCCAGCTTCATTCCACTTCCTGCACTATGGAAATAATACTGACTTCTCTTTTAGGGTAGCTGCCTCTTAAAGCAGGGCTGAAACCACAAGGCCTCTGGGTTGACTGTGCTCCTATATGGCCGGAGTAGAGAATCTGATCCAACCCCCCTCTATCTGACCCTTGAGATTCTCCCCAGTCACACCCTCTAGTATTTGTGCTCTGCTGGAATGTGTTCTTAACTATGGAAGTGCCTCTTGCTTGTCTGGATGGGTGACAGAAGGACGTGTATGAGTACTAAAGTACTGTACAAAGGTAAAACTTACATTCATTGCTCCACCCACTTTTGCCTCTGGACCTGCTCACCACTGACAACCTCCATAAAGTTGCACAGAAAAGAATGCAGCCCTTGCGTCCCCCATCCCTGCTAAAATTTATTTATTTTTAAAAAAATATTGACCACACTTTCAAATAAAATATTGCAAGGCAGTAAACCCCCTAAAAACATCAATACGGGAACCTCAGGTGCTCAGAATTTGTGGTCTATCTTCACACAATCCAAGTCCATCATAACTGAGAGCGAGGACAGGAGACAGTCTGCACCACTACTTTTGTACTGTCCCTCCTATATTCTGAAGCACATAGTGACACTGATACCAGTTTTTCCAGTCTTTTGCAGCTGGCCAACTAAGCCGCATGTTCACCTGAATCTCAGATCCCTTCACTAAGATACTGATGCTACTAAACTAAACTAAGACAAAGGAGTTTGGACAAGACAGCAGGCCTTCAGGGGGAAAGAAGCAAACAACGAAAATTGGGACGGGGAGGCTGGTAAGAGAAACTGGTAGGTGGAAAATATGGGAGAGTTGACAGAGATAGCAACAAAGATGCAGTCGTAGGGACTTGTAAGGAAAACAGTGAAGGGTGTCGCTGAGATACCTGAGTGAAGATAGAGACTGCACCTGCAAAGAGGGAAAGAGTGCCATGGGGTATAAAGAGAACAGAAGAAATGTTGAGAGAGGGAAGTTCAGGGAGGCCTGTAGCCACGGGGTGGGAGAGGAATAAATACACTTACGGGTCACAGAGAAAAAGAGGAGGCGAAGAGAGAGATTACAATTAAAAGTTACAGCTGAGGGCACAAAGCAGGGGTCAGAGCACAGGACTTAAACCTGGGAGACCATTCAGTCACAACTCATGCAAGAGATGTAGATCACTTGGTACAGCATAAGACTCTTAATCTCAGGCAATTTTGCTGGGCAAAATTTTTCCTGCATTGCAGAGGGTTGGACTAAATGATCCTTATGGTCCCTTCTAAATCTACAATTCTATGATTCTATCCTGGGTAACTTTGGGCTAGTTACCTATCCTATATCAAAGGAATGTTGTGAGGATTAAAAAGAGGCGAGCCACATATACTGCCCTGTGCTCACTGGAGAAAAAGTGGATTTTTTTTTAAAACAACTCTCACTGACTTTCAGAGATTAAAATACTAACACAGCTCTAGTGTGTTAGTGAAAGCATTCTACACAGTGTGATTTGAGTTGTGCACCTCTGCTATAAGGTTTGCCAGCATGTATGCATACTACTACTTAGCATCTGGGCTCCACAATTTAAAGTTTGAGTTGCATACAACATAAGTGTGCAGAACACAAAGGCACAAGAACGGAACCGGGCAAAACCATATCTCACAAACACTTTAAAAAAGATTGTTTTGCCCGAATCTGTTCTTGTGCCTTTGTGTTCTGCGCACCTATGGTGAATGCAACTCAAACGTTAAATAGCGGAGCCCAGACGCTAAGTAGTAGTATGCATAGTTGCATACTATAGTAGTAGAGGTGCTCAACTCACATCAGGCTATATATCTCTCCACAGCAGGAACTGTTACCGAGAATGTCATCAGGAAGCAACCTGTGACATCCATTCCCCTAATACTGGAGCCCCTTTATAGATCCTCGCCGGCCAAATGCGCCCAAACCGTCCCCCTCCCGGCCCCACAACAGGACTTGGGGGGGACCCTCAGGCACATTCAATTCCACCGCTTCGTCTCCACAGGACCCCCCGCCCCAATATTCCATTAATACCACTTTTTCGCAGGCCCTTCAGCCCCCTGCTTTCTGCGGCTGGGAGGCCGGTGGGAGCAACTCACCGCCCCCCACCCCGCGTCCAGCCCCCTTCACCTCAGAGATATTTGCCCCCCCCCGCACCTACTCCTGCTCTTCGACTTCCGCGTCGCCCCCAACCCCGAATTAGGGTTTCCCCTCCCCCCTCCAACCTAACCGCCCCCCCCTTCGGCCCACACGCAAGCGCAGAGCGACCCTCCCCGGGCGCGGCGCTACTCACTATTCGGGATTCATGCTTGACATGTCAGCGGGGCCCCGCGGCCTGTGAAGAACGAGCTCGCTCCGCGGAGCAGGCGGCGGTCAGACCCACCGGTGGCGGCTCCTCCCGGCGGTCAGGCTCCCTTTATCCGACCGAGCAGCGGAGGGGAGAGCGGAGGGCAGCACCGGCAAACGGACGCGGCGTCTCCCTTCTTGGCCGGGCTCCACTCCTCCCCTCAAGGCGGCAGGCAGCGTCCGCTCCGGCACCCAGATCCCAAAATGGCTGCCGGCCCCGCGAACCAGGAAACAGAGAGGCATCCGAGAGGAGGGGCCGGGCTTACATTGCGGCGGCCGAGTGGGGGAGGCCTTCTCGGGGCACGCCGGGAAATGGAGTCTCCGCGGGAGGAGGCGGCCCTCGGCCCGCCGCGGAGGCGTCAGCGGGAAGAGAACTCAGTTTCCCGGCGGCGCCCTCGGCGCAGCTGGCGCGTGCGCGGTGCGGGTCGCCTGTCTCCCCCGCGGCTTCCCGGTTGACTCAACTCCGATGTTCTGGTAGCGGATTGGCTGGCGGGCGAGGCCGGCCGGGTTAACGTCAGCAAGGAAACGTGGCACCTCGGGCGAGCCGTTGACCTCGCCGGACGGGAGGGAGGGAGGGGCGGGGCCTGGCAGCCTGTGTGGGCGGAGCCACGCTGGCAGGCGGAGGGCGGGGTTCGAACTGAGGGGCAAAGTTACCTCTGGCCCCTGAGCCGAGTCCCAGAACAGCAGGGCCGGCCCAGCCGTGAGGCAAGGGGAGGAGGCTGCCTCAGGAGGCCGGGTCTACAGGAGCGGCAGATCCGGATGTAGATCTTTATTCTCAATTTTTTTATTGGTTTTCACAACATTATAAACAAACAAACACATAAAACAAACAAACATAAACCATAGCCTTATTAAAAATTACACTTATTAACATTGTTAAGTGACTTAACAATGGTTGAATTTCATTGCATATCCTTTTAACGGTTTTCCAAATCACAGTTCTTAAAAAAAATTAACTTAAACATTAACATCCTTAGATCTTATGAAATTAAACATATTAATTCATCACTTAACTTAAATAACATCCTAAGCCAATCAAGTATCTGCAAGCTGTTTTCAGTTAATTTAACTTAATATATTTAACTAAGTAATCATTAAATTTGATCCAATCTTCCTGATACTCCTCCTCCTTCTGGTCGCGGACTCTTCCGGTTAGGTCGGCTAGCTCCGAAAAATCCATCATCTTCATCTGCCATTCTTCTATCGTTGGTAATTCTTGGGTTTTCCACTTTTTAGCTAATAAAATACGCGCAGCAGTCGTGGCATACTAAAATAATTTAACATCTCTCTTGGGCAATTCCAAACCTGTTATTCTAAGAAGTAAGGCCTCTGGTTTCTTTATAAATGTATATTTCAACATTTTTTTCAATCCATTATATATATTTTCCCAGAAGTCTTTCACCTTGGGGCAGGTCCACCACATATGATAAAATGTTCCTTCCTTTTCCTTACATTTCCAACATAGATTATCACAGTTATATCTTTGCTAATTTTACAGGAGTCAAATACCATTTGTACATCATTTTCATTATATTTTCCTTTAACGCAGTACATGTGGTGAACTTGACCCCTTCCACAATCTTTCCCAATCCTCAAACATTATATTATATCCTACATCTCTTGCCCAATCTATCATCACAGATGTAGATCTTTATTCTCTCCCCCCCCCCAATCCCTGTAGATCTTTCCCTAGCCCTTCTTCCCTGACTGGGGGAATGGTCGCAATTTTGTGGTTTGTCTGGGGCACCAAAATGTCTAGGGCCGGCCCTGCTGGAACATAGACAGGGAGCTGTCTTGTACCACCCGCCCTGTGGAACGCCCTCCCACCAGGTGTCAAAGAAATAAACAACTATCTGACTTTTAGAAGACATCTGAAGGCAGCCCTGTTTAGGGAAGCTTTTAATATTAGATGAATTATTGTATTTTAATATTTTGCTGGAAGCCACCCAGAGTGGCTGGGGAAACCCAGCCAGATGGGTGGGGTATAATAATAAATTATTATTATTATTATTATTATTATTAATCTACCGAGTCAAGCCCATTGCTCCATGTAGCTCAGTATTGTCTACACGGACTGGTAGCAATGGCTCTCCAAGCTTACAGGCAGAGAGCCTCTCTGGGGATTGAACCAAAGACCTTCTGAGCTATGGCCCTCTCCTCATTTATCTACTAAACCATTGGTTTAAGGGGGCACAACATGCACATTGCTACAAAGATATCAAGTGATGCTCAGCGATTCCAGAAGCTGTAGGTGGCGAGGTTCATCTTGGACTGTGTAATGAAATATGTCAAATAATAGCAAAATCACACTTTCCCTGTTTTTCCTGCGTAATAGCAGAGGTGGGCCACGTGATCCTTGGCGTGAGAATGGGGGTGTTACAAATACACAAGTGTCCCTTTTCTCATCTGTGAAATATTGTTGAGTACAGAAAGTTGGAAAAAAAGTCTGATTGAGAGATGGGAGGCCCACTGCTATAAAACAGTCATCCTGTCAGAACATGGTAATTTTATACATGGAGGTGACATCTTGTAGGAATCAGGTTCTGTTTACAATGATAAGAGCAGCTTTCCAGCTTTTTAGGTGGGGAACATTCCCAGTCCTCTCTGGAGCTTGTTCTTGGGATCTTCCGCTTGCAAAGCAGATGCTCTACCAATGGCCCTTCCTCCTGCATTGGAGCATAAAGAGAAAGAGAAATAGCAAGACTAATTTAAGGCTTTAAATTTAATTTAAGCAGCCAAGGATGTACAAGGATCCAACGCACAGATCACTGCCTTCACTGTTCCAAGATTCTTGTCAGTGCCCTTGATAGTGTACAGAATAAAACCACCATCTGGTTACTCGCAACAAGTGGTTGATCTGGATACTGCCAGTTTAGACACTGCTCTCTCAAAGCCACATCAAAGCCAAACTAAACATGAATAGCTTTTTATCAGCAAATTAATATAGCAAAGGCAACAAAGTGAGCAACTGTTCATTCACTTTCTGAGGAGCTACTTGTCTTTCGAAATTTACTAATTTTTCACTACCATGCAGAACTCAACTAGACACAATTCCTGCTAGCAGCCACCAGAAGCTCTGTGCAGAAAAATAACTCTGGTGTGTGTTTGTTAATACAGTGGTAGCTCGGTTTACGAACTTAATCCGTTCCGGAAGTCCGTTCTTAAACCAAAACCCTTCTTAAACCAAGGCGCACTTTCTCTAATGAGGCCTCCCGCCGCCGGTGCCCTTCCACCGTTCTGATTCCGTTCTTAGACTGAGGTAAAGATCTCAAACCAAGACACTATTTCTGGTTTTGCGGAGTTTGTAAACCAAATTGTTCTTAAACTGGACTGTTCTTAAACTGAGGTACCACTGTATGTGTTGGGCTCAGAACAAGGTTCCCATGGAGACCACAAACTCCCGAGTAGAACTAGAAGCACTCTTGGCATGGGCATCTCTTGAGTTTATTATTATTATTATCATACATTCATTTCTACCCACATTTTCCACTGATGGGACTGAAGGCAGCTTACGTATAAAAATGAGAACCACTAAAAAAGAGAGAAAAAGCCACCATTAAAAACAATTAAACACTGGTAGAAGTAAAACTATATATGTGAACAAAATCTATTAAAACCATACAAAGAATTAAAATAAAAACTGTATGGCCCCAGCTCTTTCATTTAAAGAAGTTAGTTCCTGGAAGACTGTTGGAATAAAAAAGTCTTCACCTGCCGGTGGAAGCCAATCTAGCTTCTCTAGAGAGGGAGTTCCAAAGTTTGAGTTGTTGGGAGTCACTGTTTTGTATGCTCTGTAGTGTTTAAATTTTTTAATGTAAAGCTTTTCTGTTCAAAATACAACAACATTGGTGTAGAATTGTAGTGAATGCTGCATATTGCTCAATATTTGCAGTGTGTGTCATATGGAAAACCATGGGAGGTGCTCAGCCTGATCCCACATTCATAGGACGGGATAAAAGCAAATGGACAACTGAAATGAGTTAACTACTAATTTGAGTATTGCATAATTCGCTTTACAGAACATTTGTTTGCACCTGCAAAACAAGTTGAAAAGTACCATACAGTAGATGTAGCACAATGAGAGCTGTAGTGCCACAACACCGAGGGCACTACACTGGCTAGACCTGACCTAGACAAATAGGCCATATGCAAAGATTAATGTAAATAACACAAAAGCATATTCATGAGCTTGGTCTTGTTCAGAGAACCAGCATCCCTGAGAAGTTGCCTGGTTTAACACCAATATGTTTGGTCTGCAGAGGCCCCAGTGCAGTAAAAATGTCAGTTATTTAACATTGATAGGAGTATACATACAACCTGTTAGCTATCAAGAGAAGGCATTTCCCTTTCTAAACTGAGCATAACAATAGTTAGCAGATTCTGGCATTAATATTGGGAGAGCTCAACCAAATACTTCAAACCCTGTCCATACTGACACAATGATAAGTGATCAGAGCACCAAACAACAAGGGGCCAGAATTAGCTATTAAGAGGAACAAAGAAGGGAGATGATAAATATTTGGCTTACAGTTGTTTTCTGTCTCTTGAGTTTCTGTTGCAAAATACAGTAGTGTCTTGCAAGACGAAATTAATTCGTTCCGCGAGTTTTGTCGTCTTGCGATTTTTTCTGTCTTGCGAAGCACGGTGTCGGGAAAGTTTTGGAAAAGCTTCAAAAATCACCAAAGTCTTTAAAAACCTCAAAAAAGGCTACCACACCGCGTTCTATGAGTTGCTCCTCGAAGTCAAGTCGCAACTGTATTAACGGTGTTAAGAAAAAGGAAACAAACTTGCATAGGGAAAATCGTCTTGCGAAGCAGCTCAAAAAATAAAAACCCTTTCGTCTAGCGAGTTTTTTGTCTTGCGAGGCATTCGTCTTGCGAGGTACCACTGTAAAGGATAATATTCTCATGCTCCTTTGAGGGACACATACAACTTTGATCATGCACGTGCATGCGCAGAGCAAAAGAACCCTCTTACACCTGGAACTCTTGTGTGTGCGGGAGGGTGGATCCAGCAAGTCTCTCTATCAGAAAACAATTGTGTAGATGTTTCCTACACAATTTTATTTCTAAATTTTGCATTTTATTCATTGCCAGCATATGGGTACAATGAAAAGCTAAACTTAAAAAAGCAGTTATCTGAATTGGAAGATAACTCCTTGCTCCTTAAATAAGTCAGCAAAAGGATTTGGGTGGTTGTGAATGTAATTATAACGTTCAGACATCTCACATTAGACTACTGCTCTCATGTTATGTCTCCAAAGATGTTTTAAAACTGGTTAAAGAAATGGTTGTGGACCAAAAGGTAACAGCAATCCTGTTTCCTTGTAAAGAACAAAAGCAGTGTCCAAATGACAAAGGCAGCCCATAATTATCAGCAGCCCATATTTCCACTGAGATGGCAAGCTGTGATTATATCCTAAAATGTCAGTGTATTCTTATCTTCACCCTTTTTTGCAGGCAGAATGTTTTTGTTTTCTGTAGATAGTCTCTCCAGGCACCTGGTCACAGATCAGGAAGAGAATCTGGAAGAGATTCAACGAACTCGTGGGTCGCATCCAGTTTCCATGGACTTTTTTCCAAATGCAATCACTCTCTACATCATGTGAGAAGGGGATTTTTAGCGTAATGGCAGAAGCTTCTAAGATGTCCGCTCATTTTATGCTGGGAGCTGCAACACAAATATTGCTTTAGGCCTGCCAAGTGTCCTTCCCAGGGCCAAAAGTTCATTTCCTGCTAGAACAAGTGCCTCCCAGATTAGAAGCCGTTCAGAACCTTACATACTGCTTTTTAACTTAGTAGTGCCACCTTTACCTTCCAACATGGCAGGAACCCCTACTGGAACAAAATAAGAGGGGAGGGGACATTTAGCAACTTTTATCAGCCTGGGGTGGGATAACCTGTTCACTGCAGTTCATGTTCCATTACATTACTCTACCATTTCACTTCAGAACTAGGTCTAGAACTCGTTTAAAGTTGTGCCATTGAGGATATGTCAATGCTCTAGAGTAGAACAAGGTGTGGCACCAACACGTTCTTCCCCAGTGCTGCGTATTATGACAAAATGACCCCTGGGGTCCCATCCAACTCTACAATTCTTTGAGTCTACGAAGAGGTGTCACAATATGTATGCTGCTCCAACAGCTATTACTTTACTTATTACTTTAATAAGGCATGGTTATTGCAGATTTGCTACAGAATGTTGTAAGTTTTGCCTACCACGGCAATTGACTGCCTCCAATGTGGCAGGACTATCAGTGCTAGTACCAAAGGTCGAAAATCTGCACTGATTTGTGCAACTTCTGTGAAATCAGCAGCACACAGAACTTTGTCACTGTGATGTACAGAAGGAACAGTTATCAGTAATAAAATATTGCTGTTTCTGCTCTATGCATCCCAGAGCGACTTTTATTTTTTAAAAAAGCCTGGACAAAGCATGTATAACTTAAAGCATGTATAGTTTTATTGAAAAGGCTTTCTCTTAATAAATACAGCGCTAGCTTTCATTTACTCCCGAGAGTGAACCTGTGATATCTGTATGTAATATGGAAATACGGCATTTTTTGCAGTTTTTTTGCATTTTTAATTAATATTAGACACAAGAGAGCATTATACATTTGCAAAAATACTCTCAGGGAAACACAGTATAAGCATATTATGAAAGGTTTCTTTTTTTAAAAAAAGCAGAACTCCACCCCCCCCTTAATATATCTATGGTCTTACCATCTTCTTCCATGAGTGGAGCTATTGTGGCTAGTTTCCAAATGCAACCTCATAACTGAAGCTGCTATTTGTCTTAGGAGAGAAGCTGTCATTGGTGTTAATGGCAGTTTTCTTCCTGGAATGAACAGCAGCTGAGGGTGGGTGTGATTTCGTAATGATCACAGCAGAGGGGAGAAAGAGTTAAAATCCTCCTCTCAGTTCAAGGTCTTTATTCTCTCTCACACACGGTGTCAATGGTGGGAGGCAGCAGCTGGGGAATCGCCAGGGGAACACAGCTCAGGGCCTGGGGAAGATGGCTGAGAACCTGGAGTTTGGTCGTGGGACAACAATGAGTGATCAGAGGGAAAAGAGGGGCAAACCTGGGAGGAGGTAACAGGGTTTAGTGAGCAAGAAGAGGCTGTGGCAGAGAGCAGTCCAGAAGCAGGAGAGGCTGCGACCAGCTCCCCTCTGTCCTGGTCTCCCAGAACACCCTGAGCAGGCCTTGTTTTATCTAATAAAGTGTTAACTTCATGAACTTTGTGTGAGTTATTGCTGGCTGGCTCCCTGGCGTACATGGTATAAAGATGAACAGTAACTGCACATTTTAATGTATTGTCCAGCTTGGCCGTAACAAATCACAGTTTCTTGATTAGGTATAGGCTGAAGCTCTCATATACCCATAGTTCAGACCTTCTGAAGAAAAGTCTCAATTTAGATTCCCCTCCCCAATACTTTACACAAGAAAAGGAAACATCACAAGATAAAGGTGGATGTGACTCTGAACCTGGGCGCAAGAGGTGCAGAATAATTTTTTCTTTGATCCTTTAAAAGTTGTTAGCATTTTTGCATCAATTGCTCTACAGAGTCCTTTCCCTGAGACCAGATGCAGTATGGGAATGGCATTGACGAAGCAGCTCCAACTTCACCCTAAACATTAGAAATCCACAAGGGGAAAAAAGATGAATAAATTAGGATTCATTAATATCCTATTCGATTTGCCTCAATTATTATTGCAGCAACTCCCATCCTACCATTTTGTCCCTGTTTAGTCATAATCTAGGCTAGCTTGCTACATTATCCCATATGTAAGATATACGATGAAAGGTAAATAGGAACATAAGCTATCATAGCCAAGATCAACCAAGAAAGTGTGGGGAAACACTTGTCTTTGCGTACCTTCATATTCATTGCAATTATTCCAAGTTCAAACATATTTTCCTTTCCTGTTCGCTGGAGGATATCCTGGACAACAGTCTGGCATGCATCCATGGGAGACAAGCCCTGAAAGGTAAACAAAACCTAAAACAAGTTTCTTTTGCCACTCATTTCTGTTCTGTGTATCTAAGGAAGTTTTAATTCCTGCCCTCTCAATGCTGCTTACATTGACCAACAGACCGAGATGTAAAAGCAGATGCACATTGCTCTTCATTTTATCTGTTTATACATTAAATCACACAGTACACTGCAAGGCATAATTTGGACTGTTCAACAGAGGGCAACGCAAGGATTACAACTCTGCAGAAAATGCCACAAGGACATTCTGTGGCTATTTCAGTGATCAGGAGCATGTGCCAGGATTTATTTGTGCAAGAAGAATTCTTATATTGGAACTCAAATCCTTATCTCAGAATTGTAGTGCCGATCAATGGATTGCCACCACCTCTAACAAATTGGTGAAACATGTCTAGTCCCTCTGTGATTGGTTTGCAGGAATGGTCTCACAAGGGTCTGTAAGAAAGTGGTCTAGTGAACCGAACTTCCTAACAGAGCCTCGCTTTCTTGTATAAAGAGGGCTGGGTAAAAGTTTTAACAGGGCTGGCAAGCTTCCATGAACAGACAAGGGACAGAATGTTTTACATATAAAGTGCTAGAGTCTAGACTGCACCCTCCTCTTCAGCACTCTGTCCTCAACTTTAACTGGCTAACTTTGACTACTGATGTTTTCAGCTTCTGCCTACCATTTGGCCTATCTTTCTGCTCTTTTCAATCACCTATGTCAGAGGTATGTTCCTTGAAAGGGACTGATGCCCCAAACAATTTCTTTAGAGAGTCTACACCACCCTCTTCTCTAGCAGGAGGCTTCAATCATTTCTAGTCAACACATTACGGTTGAAAACCACTTCCCTTGGCCTTACTAGCTAGTCCAGGGGTAGGCAAACTAAGGCTCGGGGGCCGGATCAGGCCCAATTGGCTTCTAAATCCGGCCCGCGGACAGTCTGGGAATCAGCGTGTTTTTACATGAGTAGAATGTGTCCTTTTATTTAAAATGCATCTCTGGGTTATTTGTGGGGCATAGGAATTCGTTCATATCCCCCCCCCCCATAGTCCAGCCCACCACATGGTCCACGGCTGAAAAGGTTTGCTGACCCCTGAGCTAGTCTCTCTTCCTCTCCTCTCTCCCACTGATGCTCTTAATGATAGTGCTTCAAAGTAGGCATGCTTGAAACCCACTGATGACATACCTGTTTCATTAACAGGGCTGCATGAAAACAAGGGCAGAAACACATAATCTTGTCTCCATCACCAGTAGCTGATGGGTTAAAAAAAGATTTACTTGTGAATAAGTGTTCTGTGTTAACTTCTGGAAATAAGAAAACAGAATTGCAATGCATCTATATACAAATCACTCCTCTTCTATCATACATTGTTGGAGTAGGACAATGTTGTCTGGTTTCAGTGGATAATACCAACAGAGAAACACTTCGACTAGACTGTTCCCAAAGTATATTTTCTTGTACTCTCTGTATTGTCTTGGATTTAGTAGCTTGTACAGTGGTACCTCAGGTTACATACACTTCAGGTTACATACACTTCAGGTTACAGACTCTGCTAACCCAGAAATAATGCTTCAGGTTAAGAACTTTGCTTCAGGATGAGAACAGAAATCGTGCTCTGGCGGCGCAGCGGCAGCAGGAGGCCCCATTAGCTAAAGTGGTGCTTCAGGTTAAGAACAGTTTCAGGTTAAGTACGGACCTCCGGAACGAATTAAGTACTTAACCTGAGGTACCACTGCATCACAATGGCAAAAATCGCCTCCAGTCAGAGAAACTTTACAAAACCTGTGTTGTTTTCCACACCATGCTTTTAGGAAATAGAGACTAAGGCTGCAATCCAAGGCAAACAGGTAGAAGCAACAGTAACTTACTTCTGAGTAAACAAGAATAGGATTGCACTGTAAGGCTGCAACCTACACACACTATGGTAAATCCTGCTGAACGCAATGGTGCTTATACCGTAGCAGAGACATACAGGATTGCAATGTAAAAGATTTATGTGACTGTGTGGTTGATGAGTAATTTTGGCGGGCTAGCAACACTCAGCCATGAAACTCACAGGCCAATCACTCACTCTCAGCCTAACTGACCTCACAGCCTTATTGTGAGGATAAAATGGGGAGGAGGACTCCTATGTAAACCACCTTGAAGTCCTTGAGGAAAAGTGAGATATAAATGTAATAAATAACAAACAGATAACATTTGCAATTATGGCTGGGATACTTTTTTTGCAATAAATGTTTGTACATGATCCTTATTCATCCTTCAAAACGCTTTACATGAATGTTTATTTCTAAGGACTAAAAAGCCAAACAGTTCTTAGCAGTTATCCAAGCAGCTTGGAAACAGGTGTGGCAGTTTTGCTAAGCCCTTGCTAGAGCAACAGAAAATACTAGCATTAGCATAACAAGGTTAGTGCAAGAGATTAGGACAGGTGTTAAAAAAAAATTAAAAGGAAAGAGGCTACAGGGTTTTCCTATTTTAATTAGCCAAGGTATGAAATTGTAACAACAGGCTATGTGCAGGGGAACCAATAAACCTACATATTTCATCGGCAGATATTGCTGCAATAATGATTTCTTCAACATTCCAGTTTCCCTTTGCCTGACTTCAAGGGCCCGGCAAAGCTATAGGAAACTGCCATGCACAGACTATGAACGGGCAAATCTGTCCATTTTGGTTTCTCCGTTTCTTATTTTTCTAATCTGAAATTCAGTTCTCAGCATTTCCAAATCAGTTTGCAATGGAGTTTTTTTTCTTTAAAAAAGTCCTCATACATGCATATTTGCAAACTAGTTTTCCCTAATATAATGCAATACACACACACACACACACACACACATTATATGCACACTTTAGATGTATTTTATAATATAGGTAAAGGTAAAAGTACCCCTGACCATTAGGTCTAGTCACGGACTCTAGGGTTGAGGCACTCATCTCACTCTATAGGCCGAGGGAGACAGCGTTTTCCACAGACAGCTTCTGGGTCATGTGGCCAGCATGACTAAGGCGCTTCTGATGAACCAGAGCAGTGCATAGAAACGCTGTTTACCTCCCCGCCAGAGCGGTACCTATTTATCTACTTGCACTTTGACGTGCTTTCAAACTGCTAGGTTGGCAGGAGCAGGGACCGAACAACGGGAGCTCACCCCGTCGCGGGGATTCGAACCACCAACCTCCTGATCGACAAGCCCTAGGCTCTGTGGTTTAGACCACAGCGCCACCCATATCCCCTATTTTATAATATATTATATGCATTTTACACACCCTTTACCCTACTATATGCATTTTTGTAAACATTACTTGGGTAGAGATCTGCACCACAAAATTCAGAGAAGTACAAATTTTGAATGATTGCTGAGTTTCAATTCACATATTGTTTCCTAAAGTGCAAATTACATAGAATAATGACGTTAATGCCCCAGCAACCCATAATGTGGTGGAAAGAAAGATTAGGAAGAAGATCAGGATAAAATTGCAGTAAACTGTAGGTGAGATTCAAAGGTCTAAATGGGGAAATACTGTAAGCTATATGGAGACCCTTAAGTCATGCATGCACCTGCGTTCTATGATTCTGATGGTTTAGGCAGAGGTTGTGCTTTTATACATAGATTTATAAAGACTTAATTCTCTGGTAGTCTGTATGGTTTTGTCATGGCCTTTGGCTAGTACAATAAAGCTACACACACACCCTACATGCTAGGTAAAAGGTTGTGTGACCATCCCCTCCTTTCATAGCCACCCCAATCATCCTTCAGAAAGTGAAAGTTTCGGAGGATGGTTGTGGTCATGTATTGTTTTGGAAAGTGTGGATTAGATAGGCTTGCCTTCAAATGCAAAGAAAATTTACTTTCTCTCCCATCCTCACCACAGATATATTCTTCCTTTTAAAACTGTGTTCATGGCCCAACTAGTCTCTGAATAGTCCTGTTAAGTAACATCACATACTCACTCTTCCTGATCTCATACCCTAGCATTGCTTTGTTATTTCTGGCTAGTGTGCTCCTTTCAACAACTGCACCAACATGAGCTCAGCAAAACAGAATCTTGATCTGGGAAGCAGGAAGATGGCCTGAAGTGTTTAGAACCCTTTAAAATAAAAAGGGACTGATGCCCCAAACAATTTCTTTTCTGGCATGAGTACAAGAGGTAAATGTTTCCATAATGTGTGGATTCTTCGAAGGCCAATTAAACTACCGACAGGATAAACTCTAAAAGAACCTGGAGTAAAAATGAACATCAAGGACGTTAACTGGTTCATGGGAGATTTCTGCTCTAGATATGCATGAATGTATTTAAACATATACAGGTATGCAAATCTTTTAATTATTACTACTAATACATACCTACTGCAGCTCCTACCTAGAAAGAAAGAAAGATATTACTTTGGAAGTAACATGATCTGGATTAATTATTCTCAGAGCCATAAAGAAATTGACAGCACAGGACTTCCGGGTTAGCGGAGCTGGTATAGCAAAATAATAAGAACAAAAAAATGTCCCTCTTCCACCCTGGTTGCTGTGAGTAGCAGGGCTTTGGATGCAATGGTGGCTCCATTGCTTCCCAACCACATTTAGGGTTGCTATTATTATTATTATTATTATTATTATTATTATTATTATTACTAATACTACTACTAATCACTCAGCTTGCAGACAGACCTCAACATTTCAAAAAGAACAAGAGGTTTCCCTGTTGCAAAATGTTGCCTTTTCCGCCATCTTAAAGAGAAGGGACTTTATATAAATAAGATGGGGGGGAATGCATAATAGGTTGCAATTAACCAGCATATTCCTTCTGAGCACAATCAGAGAATCACAGAATTTGAAATACTTTATTGTCACTTGCACAACTTGTATACAGTGAGATTACACAAGCACCCCCCCCAACTCAGCTCTCTTAGTCTTAATTCCCCTCGTTTACTGACGCACACCCACTAAACCAGAAAGTCAGTTGCCCTGTTGTTATCTTTCCATTCAGCAGCCTAACAGCCCACGGATAGAAGCTGTTCTTTACCCTGTTGGTGCAATTAATCATGCTTCTTTATCTTCTGCCCGAGGGCAGGAGATCAAGAAAGTGCCGGCCAGGGTGTGAATCATTCCTGAGAATTTTCCTCACTCTCCTGAGGCGACGTTCTTCCGCTATTTCATCCAGCGGATTCACGGGACAACCCATAATATCTGGTACTGTATTCACCACTCTCTGTACGCACTTCCTATCAGTTGATGTCAAACCAGTGTACCACACCGTGACGCAGTATGAAAGGACACTTTCTATTGTGGACCGGTAGAAGGAGATCATCAAATGTTGATTGACAACATTGTAGAGTTGGGTCATCTAGTCCAATCCCTGAAATACAGGAATCCTAACTAAAGCATCCATGCCAGGTGGTCATTCAACCTCTGCTTAAAAACCTCCAAGGAAGGAGATTCCACAACCTCTAGAGAGAGACCAGGTGTGTGATCGGGGAAAAAAGGAATTATCACTTCGCTCACAGGGAAAATTCTTTCATCCTTTTTTGTTTGTTCACATTATTCGCATTTATGCAAATTGTGTCCATGGTCTAATGAAACTGAGCAAAAGACAACATGCAAAATGTTCAGAGTGGTTTTGAAACTAACCAGGTGTCACATATTTGTTTTGTTGTCAAGTAAATGCAACTGGCTTCCACTTCTACAAGGTCATCCTAAAAGATGGCAATGGTTGGAAACAATTTTGGTTGTTAAGGCTGCAATCCTTTGCACACCTGACCAGAAAGTAAGCCCCAGGGACCACAGTAAGACTTACGTCTCAGTAAAGATGTAAAGGATTGTGTGGCAAGGCTCTTTCCTACCTTGAACTGTTTTCTATACTTGTGTGTTTTTAGTAGCTATATTTATTTAATGAAATATGTATACCGCCCGTCATCCGAAGATCACAGGGCAGTTCACAACATAAAAATATGAAACACATAATAAAATAAAAGCAAAAAAAGCCAATAACCCTTTCTTCCACAGAAACATTAAAATGAATAGTAATATTAATCAGACAAATGCCTGGTTGAAGAGAAACTTCTGAATATTTGTGTTTCTATACACTTCTTAAATATAACAAAATCAATATTACTAACTGTTCCAGAGATACCTGTGTGATCACATAACTATTGCTGACAGTGGAGTGGGAAATACTGTTATTCTCAAGTTACTTTTTAGGAGCTTTGTGGTTGAATACTTGTTTCTAAATGCTGTATCCTACGGCCATTCCTATGCTCCATACAATTTATCTTGGCATACCTCTTTATCAGCATACAGCCCACATCCCGGCATCGGAGAATCTCCCACTCTTCCTGGGTATTTAAAAGGTGCTCCAGAAGTAGAAACCCCTAAACATTTTTTTTCAAATTAGTAAAATATTGGTAGTTATTCCGATAGCAATAGAAGAATGGTTACATGAGATAGCGGAAATGATGGAGCTAACTGAATCATTATCATTTATTCACCACAAACACACACCTCACCATCTTTCATGCGTTTGGTTTATATCCTCGGTGAAAAACTGTCAAATGACACAGCTTCTCCACTAACAAATTCTGCTGTAGTCACTGACTGTGAATGTTACACAGTGCTAACAATTGTAATCAAGCTCTATTTTTTTAAGGGTTCGTAAGTCCCCTGTAAATACTAACGCAGATGGATGTTTCTCATGACAGATTCTGCTTCCTTCTCCCCTCCAATAAAGCAAGTGTATTATTTCCCTTCCTGTAAATGATGAGAAGACCCACACAGCTAATTAGCAGCAGTTGTATAACATAAGGCAGGGATGAAACTCATTATTTATTTTGTTTATGCTGCTCCCTCTTACCAACTGTTATATTTCCAAAGGTATCCAAGGCAATCAAACCTAATGAAAAGGCAAAAATAGAATAATAGAATTAACTTACCAAGCAGCACTAGGAATATTGCTTCAAATAACAGTCTCTGTTAGCTATTGAAATTTTATAATTTCCCCATTTTAAAAAATACAGGAATATTTATGTGAAATTTCCTAGACAACAGAGTGAAACCTAGATGACATCCTCATTTCATCCCAAGTCTGCTATACTGTCACCTTGCAACTTAGAAAGGACTCTAATAATATGGGTGAGTGCACTGTAGAATTCAATACAGTGGTACCTCGGGTTAAGAACTTAATTCGTTCCAAAGGTTCTTAACCTTAAACAGTTCTTAACCTGAGGCACGCTTTCGCTAATGGGGCCTCTGCTGCCGCTGCGCCACAATTTCTGTTCTTATCCTGGAGCAAAGTTCTTAACCTGGAGCAACCACTTCCTGGTTAGCGGAGTTTGTAACCCAAAGCGTCTGTAACCCGAGGTACCACTGTATTGTTAAAAAAACCAAGCATGTGGTTATGATATCTGGAATAAAGAGAGATACAGGTAAAAGAAGTATATATTGCATAAATTCTGTACTAGTACACTTGTTAACCAACCCTTCCACTTGGAGAGGGTAGCCATGGGGAAAGTGGGGGCAGAGAAGTCTGCTTTTGATGCCCCTGTTACATGCATTGACCCAGAATCATGTTTAACTAGTATCACTGTGATATGTGATCTTAGAATTATCTGAATATTTTGGATTATTTTGAGATTGTTTATATACGTACATTCAGGCATATTGTACAGGTACTGAGTATCTGCCAGTGCAATCAATTAATTGTCATAATTTCTACTGAAACATCTTTTCAGACATCACTTTACACCTAGATGTCAAGCAACTGCATTTAGATTATCTTTCATTTTTTATATGCTGCCTAGCACACAATAACTGTTTGAGAGGCTAAACTTGGTGCTGTTTTAGAACCAGCAGAAATATCAAACCCAACACCAAATTTCCATGAGTCCTTGATGATTTTGGGAACATAACAATACTTTGTGTCATAGAGCCATCATTATCTGCAGTATACCTGCTCTTTATTGTGCACTACTGCCTCTGGCCAAACTGGCCTTGCAAGTGTTAATAAGGCTTTAAGTTGCACTCTGGAAACAGCCAAAACAAGTCTCAAGAAATGTGGCACTGCTGAAAAAGAGAGTGCGGTAGTTTTGACCTGACTTTCACAGATGCCTATTGGACTGTCTTCATCCCAAGAAAAATGCTGCATTTCTTCCATCCTAAATATGCAGAACACTTTTGGAACAAAGTTATTGCTTTTAAATCTAAAGTATTTATCAATATACAGTTCTTGAGGTCTTTAAAAAGAAAAGTTCAACGTCTCCCTGAGAGAAATTTAATAGAATCTTCTGTTTCAATGGAAGACAGCAGCGACAAATGAATTAAGAAAGGGTTCACTGAAAGTTCAAAGTGGCTACAATAGGAAAACACAGCCCAAGATACTTCTCTTCTCCCACCCCTCCCATTCATTACATTAATAGTATTACTCTTTCAATCCTAGATCAGGACTTGTGCCACATCTTAACAATAAAGGGGAAATGGTAGCTGTTCCATAGAAATGTTTGTGCGCTGCTAGTTTCACCACTTCTGTTGTGTGTATCTAACATGGGAATATGTATGTAAACAGTGAATTTTTTAAAGAAAGGTGGAAGATTTACCCTTAAAATAATTTTTAAAACCCTGTGATTCTACCTACTGTACTTGGGAGCGACACTGGACTCATTTTCAAACAAACTTGCATAGGATTGGAAGGCAACTGCTTACAGTTGTTCTGTCAACTGGATATTTACAAAGTCACTTTGAGGCTGAAATCATTTGCTCACTTACCTAGGAGTAAGACTCACTGAAATCAATGTGGCTTATTCCCCCCCCTTTTTTATGTGGCTTATTCTGAGTAGACATGTATAGGATTGCACCAAAAGGCTTAGATCCTATCCTAAGCACCCTTAGAGCCCATGTATTTATGTTGTCTCTTGTAATGGAGATGATAGGCACAATTGCTAGAGCTGGAATAATTGCCAGGTGATTTTCAATTATTTCAAGGCAGAAATTAAATACCTTTTCCTGGTCACCATTTCCTTTAAATCCAACCTTAACAGTTTTCTTATAGCTTTTATTAAGCCATAGCACCCTCTTGAGGCTGAACAAAGAACAGGATGTACAAACTTTTGCAGGATACTGAATAGGGCAACATTTTCTGGAATGGAATGCCCAGTACTGTAGCAGGCAGAAGAATGCCTAACCTAGATTTCTGTAGGTCCTCAAGTAAAAAGATCTAGCAATAAGTTCTATTTACTTACTACTGGTCCCCTGGCCACTGAAAGTGATTAGGATGAATTAGAGAGCACGCTGTACTCCATGATCTCACAGCAGCTCCCTGAATTTTCCAGGCACGATGTCACTTATATTGAAGCTTTCTTGATATTCTATGCGTACTTAAAAAGGGGCTACATTTAAACTAGAGATGTATGTCAGGCGGAAAAGAAACCATGCCCATACACACTGTCATCTGAGAAAGACAACATCTATTTGCTGCAGCCTTCTGCACATGTTCACGTGTTCATTGAGATAGATGTAGATGCTGCTGTCATGCATGACACACTACATGAAGACCCGCATGCTTGGCTATAAGGAAATGGAATATGTAGGAAATTACCATGCTGGAATCAGCCCAGATTGTTTCCAAAACTTATCGATTAATTCCTGTATTATTTCAGCAAGTCTGTAAAAGTTGCCAGTTAATACATAAGAATTAATTAACCACAGCATCTTATGTACCTGTAAATTCTTGGTAGCATAAACATACAACTAGAAAATGGCAAGTTAATGCCTCCACAATTACAAAAAGAAGACCCAGCACATCCCATAAAAGTGTTATTTTAATAAAAATATTACTTACCCAATGTATCATGTTTCTTCAAGCTCTTTCCCTTTTCTAAATATTCCTACAGAAAAGATAAGACTAGAATGAATTGTGCTATCAAATGCCACCCATTTGTAATGATAATTTTTCCCCAAAGCAGAAATTTGTTAAGTAAGCAGAATGTATCTTCTTATGTATAAGTAGCATCCAGAAGTTGTATCTGAAACATGTTGTTGTTGTTTAGTCGTTTAGTCGTGTCCGACTCTTCGTGACCCCATGGACCAGAGCACGCCAGGCACCTCTGTCCTCCACTACCTCCCGCAGTTTGGTCAGACTCATGTTTGTGGCTTCGAGAACACTATCCAACCATCTCATCCTCTGTCGCCCCCTTCTCCTTGTGCCCTCCATCTTTCCCAGCATCAGTGTCTTCTCCAGGGAGTCTTCTCTTCTCATGAGGTGGCCAAAGTACTGGAGCCTCAGCTTCACGATCTGTCCTTCCAGTGAGCACTCAGGGCTGATTTCATTAAGAATGGATGCGTTTGATCTTCTTGCAGTCCATGGGACTCTCAAGAGTCTTCTCCAGCACCATAATTCAAAAGCATCAATTTTTCGGCGATCAGCCTTCTTTATGGTCCAGCTCTCACTTCCATACATCACTACTGGGAAAACCATGGCTTTAACTATACGGACCTTTGTTGGCAAGGTGACGTCTCTACTTCTCAAGATGCTGTCTAGGCCTGTCATTGCCCTTCTCCCAAGAAGCAGGCGTCTTTTAATTTCGTGGCTGCTGTCACCATCTGCAGTGATCATGGAGCCCAAGAAAGTAAAATCTCTCACTGCCTCCATTTCTTCCCCTTCTATTTGCCAGGAGGTGATGGGACCAGTGGCCATGATCTTCGTTTTTTTGATGTTGAGCCTCAGACCATATTTTGCGCTCTCCTCTTTCACCCTCATTAAAAGGTTCTTTAATTCCTTCTC
The DNA here is from genome assembly GCF_027172205.1 of Podarcis raffonei. NCBI lineage: Eukaryota > Metazoa > Chordata > Lepidosauria > Squamata > Lacertidae > Podarcis > Podarcis raffonei. The sequence continues at coordinate 5,972,130 of NC_070604.1, forward strand.
ACTTTCTGCCATCAAGGTTGTGTCATCTGCATATCTGAGGTTGTTGATATTTCTTCCGGCAATCTTAATTCCAGTTTGGGATTCATCCAGCCCAGCCTTTCGCATGATGTATTCTGCGTATAAATTAAATAAAGAAACATAGTTTCTTTCAAAGGATTAATCCTAAATTGTATGTGGGTTCAGAGGGAGAAATTGTTGGGCTCTTCTGATCATTCTGTCAGCGCAAGCATTGTCGGCTTGCTAGACAGAACAATCTCCACTCTCCTCCTCCCATGTGCTGTTCCACAGGTTCTCCAAACACCCCAGAGCCAATTTTGGGGGTGGGGGCACACAGGGGGGAAACACTGATGGGATTCATTAGTTGAATTCAACCCACAATCTTGGGACTATTCTACGGGCTGGCAACTCACAGCCCATGGCCACTGGCTGGGGTTTTCCAATGCATTAAGAAGCAGCATAACTTCCCAGCTAGTTTCATGCCAGGTGAGATGAGGAAACATTGACTTTAGAAAGGAGAAATAAGCAGAATTTCAATCTATTTTTCTCTCCTTTCCAAGCCACCCATAGCTGATCCTTCCTCAGCAGTCAGCGTGAACATATGCCATTGTCCATGCAGTTGGGAAGCACTTTGGCCAACAGAATATTAGTAGTCAGTTAATTTGAATTCTATTTCTGACTATCTGACGCATGACATTTTGAAAATGTCACATCGGGTGCCCCCTTTGTTGTTTGAAATGACTTCAAAGAGACTTCTTGATGATTCAGGAGAGTCAGGGGTGCTCAGAACATTTGCAAGGATATTTATTCCTAAAGTGAATTATTCTACCACTGCATAAATAAACTCACATCGCTATTGCTCCAAAGTAGAGTGTTACCTGATAAGCTTCTCTACTCTGCTCACTCATCATACTTCGGTTATCTTCCACAGTGAAGCCTTGGTCTTTTGCAAAAGCCACAGCACCATCCCCAACCAGAAAACTGTGTGGAGTTTCTTCCATGACCTTACGTGCTACAGCGAGAGGAGTTCCAATTCTTTATCAACAGAAAGAATATAATTTGAGAAGGGGTTTGTTCCGTATATACTTTTAAAGAACTGAGTTCTATGGTTAAATGCAATGATAAAAATATGAAGAGCTAAACCATTAGGCTCTAAGGAATACTGTATTTTTCGCTCTATAAGACGCATTCTTCCCCTCCTAAAAAGTAAGAGGAAATGTGTGTGCGTCTTATGCAGCGAATGCAGGCGGGAGGCTCTGTCAGCGCTCCCTTTAAAGAGCCGCACGTACGCTCCGTGCGCTCTTTAAAGGGAGTGCGGCTCTTGGGGGAGCCTTAGCCGCGCGCAGCCTCTCCCGGGCAGGGGATGAAGGCTCCCCTTGCCCGGGACAGGCTGCTCGTGGCTAAAGAAGAAGCCAGGACAACGAGCGTGATCCCGCTGGCTGTTCTAGCTTCTGGCATAGCCACAGGATGAAGTCTCCGCAGGGGAGCCTTCATCCCGCTCCCCTGCGAAGGCTTCGTGCGGCTATCCCTGGCTTTTGCGGGAGGTGGAGGAAGGGACAGAACGTGCGGCTCTGTCCCTTCCCCCACCTCCCAGAAAAGCCCCCAAGAGCCGCACTCCCTTTAAAGAGTGCACGGCTCTTGTGGGAGGAAAGCCAATACGCTTGCTTTCGCTGAAGCCAGGAGGGCAAGAGGGATCGGTGCGCACCGATCCCGCTTGCTCTCCTGGCTTCAGGGGTAGCCCCGCAAAGCCTCCTGAGTGAAGAAGGAGGAGATCTCCCTCTTAGCTCAGGAGGCTTTGCGTTCCTTTCTTATTTCTTGTTTTCCTCCCCTAAAAGCTAAGTGCGTCCAATCGTCTGGTGCGTGTAACAGAGCGAAAAACACGGTAACAAATTTCTGTGAAAAAGCATAATTTAAAAATAATAATCTCAGAGTTTTTGGTGCCGGGCTGGTGACCTCTGACGCATAGCAAGGTATAATACATACCCATGCAAGGCTGCCACAGCTCCAAAACACCCAGGTTGTCCTTCCATTATTGCTGCATCACATTGGATTATGCCCTGTTTATTTGGGTAGCCTCCCCGTCCTACTACAAAACGTCCTGTTTTCTCATCGTTCTCAATATCTGAAAACATTTTTTAAGAAAAAATGTGTTTTAAAACCTTTTATTTCTATAGCTATATCCTTGAGCACATTCAAAGCACATTTTCTCCCTCAAAGAATTCTGGGTACAGTACTGTTGTTAAGGGTTGCTAGGAATTGTAACTTTGTGAGTGGAAAACTACAGCATCCAGAATTCTTTAACAGGAAAATGTGCCTAAGATTTCATATTAGCATTTGAAAATTAGCATACAAAGGCATCCAGTGTGCGACAGTTAACCATTAATGTATGATTAACAGCATGTGCTTTAATAAGCTAGGTGTTTGTATTCTTATTTTTGACCTGGTTGGAAAACAGTATTTTCCATGATGGACTGATATTAATGATAATACATAACTATTGGTTAAAGGGCAATTAGTCCTGAATTCATCTCAGTTACATACAGTGTTTTTTTCTGGGTCTGTACCATTCATACGAAAGGAAGCAATTGTCACAAGTACTGCATCCTTTCTTTTTTTATATAAAATTTTTATTAGGGTTTTTACACTACAAAATAGAAAAAGAAAAAATACAAAATACAAAATTAAAATAATTAAAAACAATCAATCTTTTCATCACATTATTTTTCATTAACTTATTTCCTGGACCTCCTCTTACCTCCCTTTTTTGTATTCCAGTTCAATTTATTAACTTAGCAGTTTCTTTCCCTCTTTATTCTACCCAGATCTTTAATCTTAAGTTATTATAACATAAGATTTTAACTTATAAAAAAACGTTTTTTCATGTTCTTTTATACCATTACAGCTAGAAACCACTTAATTTCAATCCAACATCATTCTAACATTCATTAATTAGTACTGCATCCTTTCTATGTGGCAGTCATATTTGTGGTGCATCACCTTTACATATCTGCCATCTTTATTTTGATCAGCTAGGTGGACAATATTGACATCTTATGTCATTCATAAGATATAGAATGAAATAGTAACCTTTATAAGTAAGGTAAAGGACCCCTGGATGGTTAAGTCCTGTTGAATTCTACTATGGGGTGTGGCGCTCATCTCGACTTTCAGGTCGAGGGAGCAGGTGTTTGTCCGCAGACAGCTTTCTGGGTCATGTGGCAAGCAGGACTAAACCACTTCTGGTGCAACGGAATATCATGACGAAAGCCAGAGCACATGGAAATGCTGTTTACCTTTACCTACGTTATATGTTAGCTACAGCCACAGTACTTTCACTGTTGGTATGCTGGCATATACATTTGGCTGATTTTTTGTTGCAGAAACTGAGGGGGAGAGGGACCATAGCCGGTGTTTTTTTTCCTAGAAAAATAGGTGCTGGTACCATGAAATTGTTGCAGTAAGTGCCACACTTTTTAACAACAACAAAAGTGCTGCCGGTACTACGTATCCTTGAAAGAAAGCACTGCCCATAGCGCACCACTGGGGTAGGCACCTCTCCTATCACATTGTTTTTTAAATCATGGGGGGGGGGAGTCTTAAACCCTTTCAGATTGAAGCCTTGAGTCCCAAGCCTCGAGTCTCAAACGAAAGAATTGGACCCTTAATATTTTGCTGTACATATCCAAATTTTTCTCCGCCCACGCTTTACACTCAGGTCTTTGACAAGTGAGATATCTGTATATCTATATATCGCTATTTGGGCTCACCCTGCTATTCCGATAGTAAATTTTTAAAAGCTGGTTTTGATATTGTTGTAACCTGGAGCGCGTTGAAGGATGGTTAAGAAATCCAAAAAAGTATAGTGTGGGAAGGGACCACAAGGGCCATCTAAGCCCAACCCCCTGGGTACCCAACTAGGGCCGGTGCAAGCAATCTTGCTGCCTGAGGCAAAGGGCAAGATGACACCCTCCCTCAAGGTGCACACACACGAGGTCAGCCCACCCGCCTTTGAACCTTGCTCCAATACAGTGGTACCTCTGGTTGCAAACGGGATCCGTTCTGGAGGCCCGTGAAAAGAGCGCAACCCATGGTGGCTTGTCTGCGCACACGCGGGTCGCGATTCCCCGCTTCTGCGCATGACATCATTTTTGTGCTTCTGCGCATGCGAGAGCTGCGAAACCCGGAAGTAACATGAAGCAGACGTAACATGTGTTATGACTGTACTGCAAAGGACAGCACCTTCCACTGGACCTGAGGGCAGCAGGCTGGTGTGCAAGGTGTGCAGGCCCAGGTCCTGCAGCGCTCCCAGCTCCGGACATTCCTTGAACCCCAGCATCTACAGCCTAAGGTCTTAGAGGACAGCACTGATATATAGTGGACGTAAGGGAAACTTGGTGGAACTGAGAGAACCAGGGCTTTTCCCCAGCCAAAACTCACCAGAATTCAGCACCTCTCCTGTGGGCACCATTGCCATTCAAAGAGAACGAGGGAGGTGTTCACGGTGAGTTCTGGCAACTCTTTTTCTAGAAAAATGTCTCTGGAGAGAACCAGTGTGACACTGTTATCTCTGGATATGAACCCAATAGGAAGGGCACAGAAGGACATACTGTTGCTTTGTATGTGAAAGAAGGCGCTGATTCAAGCAAGCTAGAAATCCCAGATAAGGGAGACTCCTTCAAAGAATTATTGTGGGTGCTGATACCTGACTCCAGAAGTCATCTACTACTGGGGGCACACTATTGACTTCCTGGAGAAAACTCTCAGGGAGATCTTGTGGTGGAGAATGGGATCGGGGAAGCATCCAAAAGATGTCACAATAAGTAAAAAAAACTATTGATGCCCCAAACAACTGTGCGCTAGAACAGCTGGTGAGGGAGCCCAACCCGGGTGACCCTGGACTGGCAGCACCCAGGACCCGGTGCAGGCATCCCCAACCTGCGGCCCTTCAGATGTTCTGGCCTACAACTCCCATGATCCCCAGCTAGCAGGACCAGTGGCAAAGGATGCTGGGAATTGTAGTCCAAAACATTGCTGGCCCGGAACGTCGCCCGTTGCTAGGCAGCGGAAGAAGGGGTTTTTTTGTCGTTGGTTTTTTTACTCCTTCACATTTATGACCCGTCTCTACCTGCCATGGCCTCCTGGAGGCAGTCGGTCGCTAAGCCCCCCTCCAGCAGCAGCTGCCTCATCCGCTCCACGGCCGGGCGCGAAAAGGCCCAGGTTCCCGCAGCGGCTGCCATGGCGACGCCCGAACGCGGGGCGGGAGCTTCGAGGTCTTCGGGAGGCTCTGATTGGGCGGCCGGCGGCCTGTCAGTCACGGCGGGGTCACGGCCGTCGTCTTCCGCCTTCCCGCCTTCCCTTCCGGGGCTGCCTGTGAGGGAAGAGAGAGAGAGAGGCCTGGTTGGAGTCGCGGGGAGGAGGCGAAGCTACCCTTCACTTCAGCCGCTCGCTCTCACGGAAGAAGGAGCCATGGACACGCTGGGCAGGAAAGTGGTCGTCTGCGACAACGGCACCGGGGTGAGGAGGAGCCGCCTCGCTCCCTGGAGCGGCGGCCGCGACTGAGCTCCGTCCCCCCCCCCCATACGAGGGCGGGAAGGGCTGGCGGCTCTAGCGTCAACCGCCTTTCCCCACCTCAGGGGAAACCCTAGTGGGTGTTTGGCCCGCCACGGGGGGAGCGGGGCCTGAGGCGGGGGGGGCGGGGTCTGGGAGGTAAGGCGTTAGCCGACCCTGCCAAATAAGTATACACAGGTAGGTAGTCGTGTTGGTCTGCCGTAGTCCAAACAAAATAAAATAAAATAAAATTTAAAAATTCCTTCCAGTAGCACCTTAGAGACCAACTAAGTTATTGGTGTGAGCTTTCCTTTTTTTTTTAAATTAATTTTTATTCAAATTTCCAATAACCATTCCAATTATAATTTAACATCCAATTTAACTTATACATCTTTTAGACTTCCATCAGCCTATCTGACGATTTTCATATTTATCACAACTTCTCACATTCCTTAAATTTATGTTGCACTTTAACAATCCTTATTTTATCTTCTCCTTTAAGCGACATTCCTATCTATTCTTTTCACAGAGCTTCCTGAAATCCAACAAGCGTTATTTCCTGATCACACACAGTTTTGATATACTCTGTAAATTTGTTCCAGTCCTCGGTGAATCTCTGATCGCGTTGGTTTCGAATTTTTCCCGTTAATTTGTCCATTTCTGCATATTCCATCAATTTCATTCTCCATTCTTCCCTCGTTGGCATTTCTTCCTGTTTCCATTTTTGGGCCAACAAGATTCTGGCTGCTGTAACTGCATATCTAAATAACTTCACATCTTTCTTTTCAACATCATTACCTAATATGCCTAGTAATATTATGAGCTTTCCTGGTGTTACTGGTATGAGCTTTGCATGCACACGAAAGCTCACACCAATAAATATCTTAGCTGGTCTCTAAGGTGCTACTGGAAGGATTTTATTTTGTTTCGTTTCAAATAATTATATACAGTGGTACCACGGGTTACATACGCTTCAGGTTACATTCGCTTCAGGTTACAGACTCCGCTAACCCAGAAATAGTGCTTCAGGTTAAGAACTTTGCTTCAGGATGAGAACAGAAATCGTGCTCCAGAGACGAGCCAGCAGCAGGAGGCCCCATTAGCTAAAGTGGTGCTTCAGGTTAAGAACAGTTTCAGGTTAAGTACGGACCTCCGGAACGAATTAAGTACTTAACCCAAGGTACCACTGTAGTTATATACTCTGCGGTTTTCCCCTGACAAGGACTCAAGGCGGCTTACAGATTAAAAAAAAAAAAAGAACACCTCTAAAGCATATGGTGGTGGTGGGGAGAGAAACACCGACCATTGAGAAACTACAGTGGTGCCTCGCAAGACGAAATTAATTCATTCCGCGAGTTTTTTCGTCTTGCGATTTTTTCGTCTTGCGAAGCACGGTTTCGTAAAAGTTTTGGAAAAGCTTCAAAAATCACCAAAGTCTTCAAAAACCTCAAAAAAGGCTACCACACCGCATGCTATGAGTTGCTCCTCAAAGTCAAGTCGCAACTGTATTAACGGTTTTAAGAAAAAGGAAACAAACTTGCAAGACGTTTCCGTCTTGCGAAGCAAGCCCATAGGGAAATTCGTCTTGCGAAGCAACTCAAAAAACCAAAAACCCTTTCGTCTTGCGAGTTTTCCGTCTTGCGAGGCATTCGTCTTGCGAGGTACCACTGTGTTAAACATTAATGAGCTGCAAGCCTTTGAGTCCTGTTGAGGTGCTGGTAGAAGAAGCTAGAATGATCCTTCCTCTTTCTCCTCCCCGGCATAAGTAGCTTTTAACTTGCCGAAGGTGTGTGCGTGCCTAAGTTAAGCATTTCCTCTCATACTGCCATGCTTTCTTTAAACAAATTCTTTCGCTTTTTCTCTGAATTGTTGCATCCCTTTCCCACACTTTTATCCAAGGAGCTAAAGGTGGCGTTGTCACATTCTCCCATCAACAACCCTGTGAGGTGGGTTAGGCTGCGGGTGTGTGAGTGATTGGCCCAAGGTGGGTTTCTTGGCAAGGTAGGGATTTCATCCTGCATCACCCAAGTCCTAGTCCAGTACTCTAAGAACTATGCTGTGCTGCGCTGGCACAGAATCAGTCCCATGGTCACTTTTATTCCAGTTCTGTTGGATTACAATCGGACACACACTCCTACCACTTTCCTAACATTTTGCCACCTACTGGCACCTGAGTTACTTTCTTTGAATTTGGCTGTCCCCTCAAGCAGTTTGTCACAGCTGCATGCCACTTCTCCCCTCCCTGGCTGTCCACCCCATATCTGTTCTCTAGGTGTGTCACTGTTGTGACTCTTTCCCCATTTTTTAATGTTTGATATTTTACTATGCTTTTACATATGCTGTAAGTCGCCCAGAGTGGCTGGGAAAACCTAGCCACATGGGTGGGGTATACAGAATAATTTTTTTTATTATATTTAGGTGAGTATGTGCTCACATGGGCATAGCCGGGGGGGGGTCAGGTGGCCCCCTAGATCAAGTAAAACAATAAAAATACTCAAAACAAAAAAAAATTTTCCTTCCAGTAGCACCTTAAAGACCAACTAAGTTAGTTTAAATTTTTTTGTTTTGACTATGGCAGACCAACACGGCTACCTCTCTGTAAATAGAAATACTGTATTGCTTGCTTCAGTGTCTCAGCCCTCATGTTTCACAGTTATTCAAACAAGACACCAGAGTGTTGGTTTCAGTTTTTCCCCCCTTGAAGGGCCTAGAATCAGCAGTACTAATAATAGTACCTAGACTCCTCCCTCCTCTAAAAATATGTTCTCTAACAAAAGGTCTTTCAGTTTGAGAATACCAAAAGTAGAATATTGAAGTCAGAAGACTTAACCGCCTTTTTTTCAGCCTGAGGCTAGAATCATTTTTTGTACTCTTCTCTAACAAGCCATTAAAACATTTCCCTCCCTGTGTAGATTTATTGCTGATAGTACTGTGGCAGGGAATACAGTGGTACCTTGGTTTAAGAACAGCTTAGTTTATGAACAACTTGGATTAAGAATGCTGCAAACCCGGAAGTAGGTGTTTTGGTTTGTGAACTTTGCCTTGGAATAAGAACATGTTTTGCTTCCTGTTGACTGTGTTCCATTTGTAAATTGAGTCCCCCGCTGCTATGGGAAAGCACGCCTTGGTTTAAGAACGCTTTGGTTTAAGAACGGACTTCTGGAACGGATTAAGTTCGTAAACCAAGGTACCACTGAAGGTACCACTGTTACAGCATTTCTCACTGCAGAGCGATGAGTGGCCTGAGCTTTGGCGTGGAATTATTATTAGCCTATCGTTCACCCTAAGCTCCCACGGAGGGTTACAAGAGTTTAAAATACAACTTTAAAGATACGCTGAAGTGTAAGTGAGTAATGACCCCTTATAAAATTGATGCTTACTGTGACTATTCTTTATGTGTGTGTTTGAAACAGATTATCTGGCTTCTCTGTATCACAGAGGGCTCATTCATTTTTTGGAATGTAAGGCAAAGCTTCACTTTGGTTATTGCTTCTGCTTTTTGTTGATGTAAAATTGTATGCTTTCTATCTGCAGCCTGAGCCTGTAAGTCCTATGCACATTTATTGGCAGTAAGTCTCATTGAACACATATGATTGCTATGTAAATCCTCATTAAGAACATAAGAAGAGGCCTCTGGATCAGGCCAGTGACCCTTCTAGTCCAACATTGTGTTCTCATAGTGGCCACCCAGATGCTTGTGGGAAATCCACTAGCAGGATTTGAGTGCAAGAGCACTCTCCTTCTATGGTTTCTAGCAGCTGGAGTTCAGAAGGATACAGCCTTCGACTGCGGAGGCAGAGCATTTTTAACTTTTGACACATTCACAATTTATTTTTTCAAATAAACCTTTTCAAAAAGCTCAAGCTTTCCTTAGGGTGAAGTTAGATGTGACATTAAATGCATGTTTAAATTTTAACATGTATGTTTTAAAAAAGTCACATAGCAAGTGGCGGGGGGAGCTGATAATTGTCAGGATCTCAGCAGGCATGGAGAAGGAAGTTAAGTCCTGCTGAAATCCCTTCTCTGAAGCTGCTGTTTGCATTTAGAGGAAACACCCTGCTAGGGATTTCAACCTAACTAAAATGCCAGCTTCAGAAGATGAATTTTCTTCTAAAGTAGTCATTCACCAACAATTGGAACATGTTTATATTTCCAGTATGTGCAGTGTTAGCAACATCAGCAGGGATACTTCAAAACTGAGTGTTCAGTTTAGTGTCTGGGTTAATGGCAGAATGCTTCAGGTTTGGGTATTCTCATTAAAACCTTATTCTGCCATCAGGAGAATGAAAATGAATGAAGTCTAACTTATCTGGAAATTATGATGGGAATAATGCCATTTAATATTAACGAGAAGACCTATTTTTCAAACATTTGTGCTTTCCATTTGAAGCAATATTTATAGACAGCAATTTATTACTACTTGATGACTTAACAGGAAGTGAGAGAGCCAGTCGTAACCACATAGCGTGTAGAAGAAACTATATATGGTAAAGCATACACTAGATAAACCCAGCAGATTTTCCTAAAAGAGTTTTTTTTTTTTTAAAAAAAGGTTATGTTAATGTCTATATTAACAATTGTGAAGTTAGCTGGTTTAGTGCTGTATTTCTTTTTGAAGAGGCAAATAGTTAGCAAATGTGCTCAGCACTGCGGTAAGCTGAAATAGCCAGTTTTATTCGTTTACTTAATTAAAATTTAAATTATTTATACTTAGACTTTAAACTAAAAAATCAAGGCAACTTAATATTAGAGAGACCTAAATAATAGGTTAAAAGCTTTCCCTGGTTACTTTATTTTGTTATATTTAATTTTACCCTGGTTTCCTATAGACATCAGAGCACCTTATGCCACATACCAAAACAGCATATCGCTTAAATGCTTTTTCACAGCATACACATGTATAAAAGCTAGTATCTAAAATGCTTCTACTGAAGATTGGCTTATGTAGCTAGAGAGAGGGGGAGGAAGAGCAAGGACAAATGAGGTGTATGCATTTAAAACACTTATAGGCTGCTTTTACACAAATCCAAAGCTATTTATGGTGCAAAATAAACACTTTGCAGCACAATGGAGAGAAACAGGTTCCCAAATGATCTCCTACACTGAAAAGATCTTTCACAATCAATCGAAGAGCAATCTTTGTGGTTTTTCTAATGTCTATAGATTTTCATAACCATTTTGAAATAATCATAAATAGACGGCTTTGGTGTGTCGATGCATTTTTGAAAATATCCTTTGACACTCTTGTGTTGAGATCATGACTCAACACACCCTGCAGGGTTGTGCAGGATATAATAAGCCATGGCTGGAAAACATAATTCACAAGATTCGTTCAACATGCATTGAGAGAAAGTCAAGTCAAGTTGCCTTCAGCACCACATGAACTTCTTGCCCATTGATATTAATTAGGCAGGCAACTTTGCTGAACTGCTTTCAACACCTGCTAAAAACATTCTTGTTTAGGGAAGTCTCCCTAAATACGCAAACTTGACAAGTATTTTAATATGTAATTGTATTTTATTATGTGTTTTTAAAAAAACTACTTTTAAATATTTTGATTTTTTAAAGAACAAATTCTGTTTGATTGTATCTGGATATTTTATGTAACCTGCTTAATGGCTTTGACTAAGCAGCATATAAATCTGGTAAAATAAAATAAAAATCAATTTCCCACTGAATGGGAAGCTCTGTGCACCAGTATGCAGCCCCCATTGCTTTCACTTCACATGAGCAGGGAAACAAACCAGTAAGCCCATAGCTGACCATAGCTTCCTGTTAAGTGCAAACTGGAAAAGATGGTTAAGCATTTCCAAGTATGCCAGCCTAAACCAGGATGAGCCACCATTATCTGTCCTGGGAGAAGAATTCCAAGAGATGGGCAAAGTCTCCACAAAGTCTGCTCCAGTGGGACTATCCCCTCACTATCACAGTGCTATTTTACCACCAACTGTGGGAAGGATCCTAGTTGCTTTTTTTTTTTAAAAAAAGAAAATTACTGTTAACATTCTTAATTTTTAAAATGTAGTTTAATGTTTCCTGTAAGCCACCTTTGAAGAATTTATATTCTGAAAGGCGGGTGTAAATAATTGAAATAAAAAATGCATAAATTATATAAATCAAGGACATGCATTCTGATTATGCTAATAATTAGGGGGTTTATGTTTGGCCACCCAGACCACTGGACTTATTAAACAGTTTCAAAGATTTCATCAAGCATTGCCTACACAACTTTCAAGCATCTTTTTACATATAAATTATTTGGAACCTTTTTTAAAAAAATGATGGCTGGGATTTTCAGGAAGCTGAGTTTAGTGCACTGTGCTTATGTACTTCATATCAAGTAACAGAATTCCAGCAGCTCTATGTCTCATAGATACTGGCAAACCTAAGGAAACCCCTACTGCTTAGATTGGGTTTTTTGAAGTGTATCATCATCATCATCATCATCATAATTTATTATTTATACCCCGCCCATCTGGCTGGGCTTCCCCAGCCACTCTGGGCGGCTTCCAAAAAAAATAAAATAAAATACTGTACTACATCAAACATTAAAAGCTTCCCTAAACAGGGCTGCTTTCAGATGTCTTCTAAAAGTCTGGTAGATGTTGTTCTCTTTGACATCTGGTGGGAGGGAGTTCCACAGGGAGGGCGCCACCACCGAGAAGGTATCAAGCCATCAGCAAAGCAAGAATTTATTGCCCTTTTTATAATTGACATTTCATGCATTCAGAGGTTTTCTATCAGCATAAATGCAGAATCCATGGATAAATCTATATCTCTAAACAGACTTTAATATACATAACCAGATGAAACTGGACTATGTGTATGTTTCCTTTACCGTATTGGCCTGAATATAAGCCTCACTTTCCCCCCAAATTCCAACCATGAAGAGTTAAAGTGTGGCTTATATTCACGACCTTACGGTATGCAAACAGCACCAGGAGTGCAGCAAAATGGTGTCCGCCCCGCACGTAGTCCCCTGTCCTCCCCCCCAAGGTCAGGAAGGGAGAGAGCGAGGAAGAGGAAAGGCCACCGGCAACACAGCGCCCCCCCCCCAGTATGCAGCGAGGAATGGAGTGGCATATATATATATATATATATTCTTTTCCCCCCTCCAATTTTAAAGGTGTGGCTTATATTCGGGCCAATACAGTAATTGTCTTTTCACGATATCCAGCATTTCCTTCATGAGAACATTTTTAACTTAAAATGATAAGTGCTTATTTGGGAATTTGTCCAGCTATCTTTAACTTCTTGTAGTTTTATGTTAAAGTAACAGAACAGCATCAACAAGCTATTATAATGTATGTGGGCGCCAACAAATTAACCTGAAGGATTTTTATTTTATCTTTTAGTTTGTGAAATGCGGATATGCAGGATCCAATTTTCCAGAACACATCTTCCCAGCTTTGGTTGGAAGACCAATTATTCGTTCAACTACCAAAGTGGGAAACATTGAAATCAAGGTACTATTAAAGAACTTAAGTCTTCTGCATGGTACTTTGGGGTGCTACCTCTCTCTTCTGGATAATGTCTTCTAATGTATTATGTGATAATCTAGTTGTTAAATCAGTGCAAATGGAAATTGAGGTGTGGCTTCTTTATGGACAAAAATACTGATGGCGCTATTTAAGTACAGTCATACCTCGGGTTACAGGCGCTTCAGGTTGCGTTTTTTCGGGTTACGGACCCGCCGAAACCCGGAAGTAACTGGGTTACTTCCGGGTTTCGGCGGTCGCACATGCACAGAAGCGCTGAATCGCAACCCACGCGTGCGCAGACGTGCCGCTGTGGGTTGTAAATGCTGTGGGTTGCAAATGTGCATCCCGCACGGATCACGTTCGCAACCCGAGTGTCCACTGTAGATTTTTAAACTATTGTGAGTAAGTGAGCGAGCTGATAGCAATATTTTGTACGGTAGTGGTTATTGTGTCAGACTAAGATTGGGGAATCCATGCTGAAACCCATTCAGCCATGAAAGATCACCTTGGACCAGTCCTTTTCCTTCAGCCTAATCTGCTCACAGGAAGGGAATTTTCAGGACATTCTTGCTTCCCCTTCTCGACCCTTACAGCGCAACAGATAATCTGGGTATAATATTTATTCTGTGACATTCCAGAAGACCTTTATTCCCATTAACTCATTCTGTTGGAGTTTAAGAATATCCTTTCCTTTGAGTCATGATTGTTTGGGGACCCTGGCGTTGCCCCATTTATTATGTTGAGGTATAGCAGGGGAATCGGACTAAATCAAGTATGTGGAGGGTAGCAGGCAGAGAGCCTGCTAAAGTGAGATTTGCTTAAGATATAACATGGGTTGATATCAGTAGATAGTTGTGTATTGCTTTGTTCACTTAGGTTATGGTCCAAATTGCCCTCCTCAACCAACTACATAACCACAAGGAAGCATGCTGGAATTGGAGAGATCAGACAAGCAGGCCTCAGAATGTTTTAGTAAAACCAAATCATGAGGGCGGGGCAGAGCTTTCTAAAAGCAAAGGGGGTGATTACAAACAGGCAGTAACACCTTGTATCCATGTAATTCACACAGATTTCTGTCCAATCTTGTTCATGCAATGTAACTGGAGCACTGTCAGTCACCTGCATTTTAGTGGAGTAGTTATAACTTGCGTTATATGACAGCAGTTCCATTTCCTTGCCTTTCACTGTCTAGGATCATGTGTAGTTTTCCCGTCTGCTACTCCATTCTGTGTCTAGGCTCATGTTCATTCTTCTTTTCTGGCCAACTTACAACATCTCAGGTAGTGTAACAAACAGTTCTGTTTTCTCCTCCTCACAATGCCCAAACAGATAAACAGCTTAGAAGAAGAGAACGCACTAAGCTTGGGCAGAGGGGGGCAAGGATGTTCAAAGTCTGCACCTGCTTTCAAACTATAAGTGTGATTGGCTAGCACAACTTTAGAAAAACCTTGGCTTTTACTATGAGTATTAATACTATCAAGAGTTAAACATTATATTAGCACTGCCAACTTTAGATGTCCCACAAGAATTTTCTGTAGCCAAATAGCACAAATACTTAGCAGGCATTAGGAAGAGAAGAACGATAGCCATCCTACTTGACTAGATTCTGCTTTGTTAACTGCTTTGGATTAAGACCTCATTCTACTCAATAGGCAATTCAGTTATTCATGTCCAGTCTTGAAGGCAAGGGGAAGATGATTCACCTTTGGGAAAGGATGGTAGTTGAGTGGTAGATTGTCTGGTTTGCCTGCAGGAGGACCCAGGTTCAGTCCCCAGTATCCCCAGGTAGAGCTATGACTGTCCCCTGCCTAAAACCATGAAAGGTTGCTGCCAGTCAGTCTAGACAATGCAGAGCTAGGTGGGCCAACGTTCCATCTATAAGGCAAATTCATGTGTTCCTGTAATCTGAAAAATACATCCGTGCAAGGCTGAAGAAAACTCAAAGGATGAGATAGCTCTTCTCACCTGGTGTAACCCAGCTCTGGCCACCAAAATCCATCTTTAATAAGTTTCGCAGTGCTCATAGATACCCAGGCTTGCATGTTAATGGGAGCAGCCTCCACATCTGTGTGATTTTCACTTGGTTAATGAGTGGTATTACAAAGAAAGTGTGCTTTGGAAGAGGATTGCTCTAGGCACGCTGGGCCCAAGCCCACATTTTTAGCTGCCCTACACAAATATGAAATGCACTGGCATTACATATTGGGCACCAGCTGAAACTTCAAAGCTGAGGTGGAGAGCCTTGGGCTCAGGGGCCAAAAGGGCCCCTCCAGACCTCTCAATCTGATCCTTGGGATTCTCCCAAGATCCTACTCTTCTCCACCTACATCCCATCTCCCTTGGCAATACCCCTTCCTAGCCGTACTTTGCATCCTCCTCAGGTGTATTTTGCCTGATGGGAATGAGTCTGTGAACTCTAATAATGGTTCTTGCTTGTTTGGATGGAGAATACAGATGTGTGCGAGTGTGTAGAAACTAGAGTTCTGTATGAAGGCAACATTTATATTCATTGCTCTGCTCTGGCCCCTGCCCACCTGTGGCATGTTGCCCCTGAAAGATTGACCTGAACAGAATGTGGGCTTGGGGCTGAAACTTTCCCCATCTAAAGGAAGCTTTGGTTATTTGGATCCTTGTGAGATCTTCATCCTTAGCAAATTGTGCTTAAGCAGGTTCTAAGAATGAGGGCTCCTGAGTCATGCAGCACTCATTTTCTTCATTTAAAAGCAAAAGTGGGGTGTCACATAGAAACATTCCACACCGTTTCAGTTTTTCCTGGCATGTAAATAGGCAAAACAGTAAGGAGCATGATCAGATTTCTAAACTGTCTTTTCAACATACAAAATGGTACAGACGTTTCCAGAATATACTTATTGGAACCTAGATGCTAATTGCAACAACATAGCAAAGAAGAAATTGGGGGCTGCATAATTTGATATCTGTTTTATATGCAAAATACATAATTTTCATTTAAGTGATATTCAGAAAATGGCCCACTTCACACATAATGGTAATCCACAATCAGAAATGAACTATGGCTTGTCATGAACAATCAATCATACCTGTTTCAGCTTGTGTACCTCAGAGAGAAACAAGCCATGAGTTTTGGGCTCAGTATTAAAGGGAAACCAGCACTTGTGGTTGTTTTTTTCCAGAAAAACCATGAATTGAAGCCAAGGTTTGTTCTTGGTTTAGCCAAACTTCATAGTTTGTTTTTGCCACAGGCACGCAAGGCACAGTTGAACAGTGCATACCAGCACACTGCCCATTCATGCTAAGCTATGGTTTTATTTCTGACCTGGAGTTACCTTTATGGGCAAAGTAGGGCACTGAAAGAGGGGTTATTGTGAAGTGGCTACAAAAGCCAAAATTTTGCAGAAGCAGCATTAATGCATGCAAAACCATCAACTAAACTATTAGCCTCTTTAGAGCATACTGAGGGCTGCCTGGACTATATGTGCACATTGGGGTAGCCCTTAAAAAAAATAAAAAACTATGAATAATTGTAGTGTTTTGGGCAGCTTAGTGGACTTAACTTTGCCAAAGATTTGATTTTCCAAAACATGATAAAACACTTTAAAAAACACCCCAAATTTGACCCCCGCTATTATTGATGAAATTCTCACAATGCTTAGTGTTCTTACGTTTCAAACACCTTTGAAAGTCTCTTTGAATCCTACTGGTTTAAAGATTTGTGTAACTGCACTGTAATAAACTATAGTTGCAGTTCCTCCTTTTCTTCCCTAACCCAAACTCCCAACCAAGAAACAAGCTTCTGAAACACTGACAGCAGGACATTGGCTCTAAGGGGGTGAAAGTAGGCTGCATGGTACAGTCTGGATTTTTTTCTGGCAGAGATTGAGGTGTATCTGCTCTCCTTGGCTCTACATTGAAATATAGTAAGTAATCTAGTATACTTGAAGCTAATGGCTTTCCTTAGTGACATGAGATATTGTGGGCTCCTTGTCTTAGATTAGTGACAAATAGCCATTGCATAGATATTATACTAGTACTTAAATTTTGCTTGTCTACAGAAATGCAGATTACTGCACTATAGAACAGTGAAAAGTTCTATTCTTTGCTTTCAAATTAGCAATGTGCTTAGAGAATTAAAGCATGCAGTGTTTAACATTTATCTGGTTGTATGTATATATTTCATCCTATTTCTTCACATTTTGAGTCAAAATGAATAACACCTTAATTATTCAATATATTTTTAGTGGTGAAAGGATAATAGTCATTTCTTGGGGGATGACAAATGCCGTCCTGCGTAGCAAAATTGCAGGCACACCAGGATACCTGTAGTGCATCAATGATGAAAATCAGAACATCAGGCATTGCATGCATGGAAATAAGCTCTTCTTGTTTCTATTTCTGTTTCGGTTCTTGGGTTTTTTGTTCTGTTTTTTAAACTTAGTAGACTTATTCTCACTTGCCCTGAGGTATGCAGAATTTGGAGCATTTCCACCTGTCCGTGCATCTGTTTTTTCTGCTTTAGTTCTGTTGTTTATACTTGAAATAATTTGAAAAAAAAAAGATTTCACTTAGGCCTCTTCTGATTCTTTTGCTTCTGCCTTTTCTTCATCTTTCTTGACCTGTTGAAGTAGAATAACAAAAAGATGGTAAGTGAGGCGTCCCTGTGCTATCATCCACTCTTTTGCTTGGTGGGACCTTGTAGCCTCTTTTTTGGGGGTGCTTTATAATTTTCATGTCCTGTCCACTTATGTTCTGAATACATAACCATTTTAATCTTTCTTCATTGCTTTCATTCAGTAGCTAGTACTTCCTTAAAGCTATTGTACACATCTTGCAGATGTGACATGCCCCAATAATTGCAGCTGCCTGTAGAGGCAAGGAATCTGAAGGTCAGTATCAGTGCTAGAAACCACTTGCTGAGACATAACAAAAATGAGTCATCGAAAACTACTTGCATCTTGTCTGCTATGTAGGCAAGACACATTATATGGAGAGTATTAAAACCAATAATGTCCGTTCACACATGCAAACTTGCCATTTCTTTTTTCCTGATGATTCCTCTTGCAATCCCCAAGGGGAAATGCAGTGTGTGAAATGGTGGTGAACTGTTCGCACATAGAGCTATTTCTACAATCTCATTAATACAGCGGTTCCCAAAAGTGCAGATGCAGAAATCATGTCTATGAAGCGAACCTTCCTGCGATTCCCCATGCAGTCCTGCATTCTAGGGATACTTGAGGGAAAAATTAACTGGCTTGTATGTGTGAATCTACCCTTAATATGTTCTGTGTCATCGTGTTGCCATATATTTAATATTTGTTCTTCTAAATTGAATACAGGATTCTCAACATGATTCTTCAAGATCATGTCTGAAGCATGTGCTAAAAGCTGTGTGATTAGTTGCTCCTCTTGTTTGATGTAGATCAAGGGTTGTCAACCTGGTCCCTACCGCCCACTAGTGGGCGCTTCAGGATTCTAGGTGGGCGGTAGGGAGTTCTACGGCACAAGCTGAATCCTCCTTCCATTGAGCACTGGGGGGCGGTAAGGAAATTACCATCAAGAAAGATGCATTAGTGGGTGGTAGGTATAAAATGGTTGACTACCCCTGATGTAGATTGAAAAAATAGTATTTTAAAAGTAACGTTAATAGGACCAAGGCAGAAGTGGGGTAAAATGATACATTGAATATACTCTCTTTACCTATCAGGCAGTTTTGCTTCTAAATTTGTTAAATGAATTATCTTCAGCAGACTATTTTAATCACAACTAGTATGAAGTTAAGAGCTATAGTAGAGCTGCAGAATTACAATAAAAAAAAATCCTAAAAAGCACAATATTAAAATCCTGGCTAGAGGAGGATTTCAGTTTGGCTTTAAAGATGCTTCTTCGACTTGCATGTAAGTTCCCCATATGACAGATATATTTAGGCTCAAATATTCCATAGTTGCTGGTGATCTGTTACTTTATTTGAAAAATAAGGGACTTTACTGTTTAAATTTCCCCCTGTTTTGAAGCATGAGAACAAATTTAATTTTGTTCCTTTTTAATATCGTGTTAGTTAGGATATTGATGGGATAGGACACAAACTAGATTAAACTTTTTCTATGCCTGTGTTCATTGCAAGAATGATGCCATATCACTGACTTGTCATCACTGGCTTACAGTGCAAAATATTTTTGGTAACTTCAAAATAGATCAGAGTTGCTTAATCTTTTCAAAAATTTTCTTTATAAATCAAAATTAAGTTAGGAATGAAGTTCATATGTTTGTGGAGGATAGTTTACAGACTTTGAATAAGTGGTGCACATTGCAGAAATCTTCTGACTAATATAAAACTTCTATTTTTTTCTCCTCAATCAGTGTGGAATTTGCAGTCCCTTATTTGCTTTTGCTACTTGTTCTCTATGCTTGTGCAGCACTCGTTATTCCCATTTAGTAATGTGCACAAAAACATGAAACATGCATGGAAATTTTATTCTGCTAAGCCCACCTATTATTATGTGCAATTCCACATCACGTGACTTGTTCATATATAAATGTGTAATAAAAAGTTGAATGTATTGGTCTAGAAATCTACATGTAAACTAGGCCCTTTGTCCCAAATTCCATTTGATTTTTATATACATAGCTGTTTGTAGAATTGTGCCTTCTGTCTTTCTTTCATTTTAAATACCTTGCTATATTTTTCATTTGAACATGTAAGTATTATCCCTCTCCATTGCATTGTAAGACTGAATAATAAAAGCAGCTTCTTTTTATAGTTTTTTTGAAGAGTTGAATTCAAAAAATGGTTTTGGAAAATGTTAATTTTCCAGTTTTCATTTGTAACTTGTAGGATCTTATGGTTGGTGATGAGGCAAGTGAGCTGAGGTCCATGTTAGAAGTTAACTACCCCATGGAGAATGGCATTGTCCGGAACTGGGATGATATGAAACACCTTTGGGACTACACCTTTGGACCAGAAAAACTTAACATTGACACAAAGAACTGTAAAATACTTCTAACAGAGCCTCCTATGAATCCAACAAAGAACAGGGAGAAGATTGTGGAGGTGGGTACCTTGAAGCAAACCCTACTTTCTGTCTGAGAAAGCCCAGGTGGCAGTATTCTTCAGGAGGAGTTCTATTCTGTCTGGGGGCAGGGAAAACAGATTTTATCCAGGAGCATGCAGTTACCTGTGTTCAGAACCTTCTGAAATGGCAGTTAGATATCCTTCGATGCTTAGGATGTTTTTCAGTGAAGTAATATGTCCTTCATTTCTTGCATGCTAAAGAGCATTTTAGGTAAAGGGACCCCTGACCATTAGGTCCAGTCGTGACCGATTCTGGGGTTGTGGCACTCATCTCGCTTTATTGGCCGAGGGAGCCCGGGGTACAGCTTCCGGGTCATGTGGCCGGCATGACTAAGCCACTTCTGGCAAACCAGAGCAGCGCACAGAAACGCCGTTTACCTTCCCACCGGAGCAGTACCTATTTATCTACTTGCACTTTGATGTGCTTTCGAACTGCTAGGTTGGCAGGAGCAGGGACCGAGCAACGGGAGCTCACTCCGTTGCGGGGATTCGAACTGCTGACCTTCTGATCAGCAAGTCCTAGGCTCTGTGGTTTAACCCACAGCGCCACCCGCGTCTAGTAGTCAGTAAAAGATTCATTAACACAACTCCCATACAGTAATGCAACCCCTCCCCAAAAGAAACAGCAAACATGAGAAATGCACTGTCGACATCCAACATCTTGCAAGGGACACCCACTCCAAATCTGCTTGGGGCAGGATCCCTTGATTGTCTACAGTTGATCTGGAGGATACGTGGGGAGCTGCAGAAGACATGCTGTTGCCCTAGCAGATCTGTTCTTCTGAAGAGCAGCCACTGTTGGATGTCACCCCATAAAACCAGCCGTGAGAATAGGAAACTCAAATCAAATCAGGACAAGGCCATTCATAGCCAGCTAAATCTCAGAAGCCATGTAGCCAGTTTAAATTACACAGGACCACATCATATTTTACCAGAGAGCCCCCCACCCCACCCCCGTCGACTCAGAAACACTAGTGGTGCTTTTCCTAGTTGTGCTTTGTTTGTTGGGGTTTTCTTAAACTAGGGCTGTTTAGTAGTAGTTGTATGACCTGAATTATTGTTCCCTTCGTAAACTAAGTTTCCCCAGACGTTTCAATAAATCAAGCCTAGGTTGGCAGAAGCAGGGACCGAGCAACGGGAGCTCACCCCGTTGCTGGGATTCGAACCGCCGACCTTCTGATCGGCAAGTCCTAGGCTCTGGTTTAACCCACAGCACCACTCACATCCTAAAGAGCATTTTAGGCCTTGTTAAAACAAGCGGAGATGCATTTCAAATAAAAGCCCACCTTCTATTCATGTAAAAACACCAGGCAGGCCCCACAAATCACCCAGAAATGCATTTTAAATAAAGGGACACATTCTACTCATGTAAAAACATGCTGATTCCCGGACCGTCCGCGGGCTGGATTTAGTAGGCGATTGAGCCCCGGGCCTTAGTTTGCCTACCCATGCCCTAGAAGGAGATTCTTGAACATCAGTTTATTTGTATGCCACTTTCCTAGAGCAAATCCTGGCTTGGAATATCAATAAAGTTTGCATTTCAAGCTAATTCAGTAACCATGAGAAAACAGGAAGGAAATGCACTTTAAAAAACTAAAAAAATTAAAGATAGGAACAGCATATAATGCACCAGTAGGCATAGATATAAAGTGTTTAATAGTGTTAGATGGAAGGCCTTTCATTTCTTGTGTTCTGAAAACACTTCTAATTTAACTATTAGAAATTTAGTAGTCTGTAAAAATAGTTTTAGCCGTCTGTTAAATATTGACAATTTTTCAACATCAAAAAGCAATTCATTTGTTCTGTGCTGCATATTAACTGAATTGAGATATGTTAAGTTTATGACAACTTCTTTTTGAACTTCCAAACTATGAGCTATGATGGTCCAGGAATCAGCGTGTTTTTACATGAGTAGAATGTGTCCTTTTATTTCAAATGCATTTCTGGGTTATTTGTGAGGCCTGCCTGGTGTTTTTACATGAGTAGAATGTGTGCTTTTATTTAAAATGCATCTCTGGGTTATTTTGTGGGGCATGGGAATTCGTTCTTTCCCCCCTCCCCCCCAAATACAGTCTAGCCCACCACATGGTCTGAGGGACGGTGGACTGGCCCACGGCTGAAAAGGGTTGCTGACCCCTGCTCTAAATGTTCAGAAGATAAAATCAATTTTTTTCTACGTTGAATTTTTAAAAGTATGGACTGCTTCTATGTTTGAGGGGTGGAGAGACTTGCAGTGATCTTTTTATGACCTGTAAACCACACTTTTTTTGCAAATACAGATAATGAAGTTGCCAAATAGTGCTTTGTCAAACACTGACTTAACCTATGACATTTACTGTACTTTCTTCAAATAAGAGATAACTTTCATTTTTCAGGTAATGTTTGAAACCTACCAATTTTCTGGTGTCTACGTAGCCATTCAAGCTGTTCTCACTCTGTATGCACAAGGTAAGTGTAAATACTCAATAGCAGTCAGTTGGGTGAGGCTGCACCACTCAAACTCCAGTCATTTTCTTTTTGGTGTTTACTGGAAGGAGGGGCAAGACATTGGTACAAATGCATAATTGGGAGTACTGGATTGTCTCCTCTGGTGCATTTGAACCTAACTGCTGCTTCTCCCCCCTCTCTCTACCTACTAGAAAGCAACAAAGATACAGGTGACAGGTTGGGTGAGAACTGCCCCCCCCACCTTGGCCGACTGCTACTGTAAATGCTACTTTGTACTTAAGATTTATTTATGTGTTAGCAAAATTAGCCATCCCAGCCCTAGCTAATGGTATCTTTCTCAAACAATGTTGTTTGGAGGCCTTGTTCAAGCTTCATTGCTGTGCAAGGAGATCTTCATGGTGTGCCACGAGTGACTATGTTACATATCCTCATGACCACTGCTCCATGTGCATTTTTCTAATCTATGGGTTGTGCTGAAGAAGATTCCAACGAAACAGTCAGATTAACTGGGATCACTGTCCTACGTTGTTATTCACTTACTACTTCGGCACAGCTCACAGGATAGCATCTATTACTTTGTTTCAACTATAGACTTCTTATACTTCCAAGGACTTTCAAAGATTGACAGGCGTGTGTTCATTTGATTTCAAACATATTAGAGAATTTACAAGTGTACACATTTTGTTTTTGTTGTACTAAATCATGTACAGTGGTGCCTCGCAAGACGAAAAGAATCCGTTCCGCGATTCTCTTCGTCTAGCGGTTTTTTCGTCTTGCGAAGCAACCCTATTAGCGGCTAAGCGGATTAGCGCTATTAGCGGCTTAGCGGCTATTAAAGGCTTAGCGGCTTAGCTGCTAAAAGGCTATTAGCGGCTTAGCGGCTTAGAAAAAGGGGGGGGAGCGGAAAAAAAACGCAAGACTTGCAAGACGTTTTCGTCTTGCGAAGCAAGCCCATAGGGAAAATCGTCTTGTGAAGCAACTCAAAAACGGAAAACCCTTTCGTCTAGCGGGTTTTCCGTCTTGCGAGGCATTCGTCCTGCGGGGCACCACTGTATATCTTGGAATAGGAATTGCAGTGCTATCTAATATACTGGTCTTCGTCTTGCTTGTACAGTGGTACCTCGGGTTACATATGCTTCAGGTTACATACGCTTCAGGTTACAGACTCCGCTAACCCAGAAATAGTGCTTCAGGTTAAGAACTTTGCTTCAGGATGAGAACAGAAATCGCTTGGCGGTGACGCGGCGGCAGCAGGAGGCCCCATTAGCTAAAGTGGTGCCTCAGGTTAAGAACAGTTTCAGGCTAAGTACGGCCCTCCGGGACGAATTAAGTACTTAACCCGAGGTACCACTGTATTGTTTGTTGACGAGTGACTATGAGGCAGCTCTGCCCACTGTGGCTTGGGCCACCCACCCCTACTTTAATGAGTAGCTAAAAAGCATAGCTAGTAGTACTTCTGTTCTCTAAAGTGCACTCTTTTCTATTGCTAATTGAGAGACTACTGCTAGCTCATAATTAGGGCAGAGAGAACACTATGACATGTATTAGTCTGAACTGCATGTTGCTTTACTCTTGGGTCAAACTAATATTTTTTTATGGAAGCAAGCTACTTCATGTATTGATTGAAAAGGCTCGAAAGCCTATTCAACTGGCCGCTTCATTTACTGAGATTAGAGGAAGACAGCTTGACTTTTGGAGCCTGAAGAGAATAAAACTTGTATCCAAATACAAATGGAACCATGATGCATGCTTGATGAAAGTTGTTCAAACCAGATTATTATTATAATGAGCTTGCATTGTAAAGAATATGAAAAAATGACTATTATCAGCAACATGCTCAGCTACTAAAATATATATTGCCATTCTCCACGTATGCAGGACCATCCTTCATACATGGAGAATGGCAGTATATATTTTTCGTGGCTCAGTATGTTAGGTTACACATTTGAAATGCTGGCTGGTATTTTCCACTATGATGCCTTTGTTTCCTTGAAGGAAATAAGCAAAAGCAATCTGCATCAGGCCTATAAAAGAAAGGAAGACTGTGTAAAAAACGACACTAGGAATGTGCCCAAATGTCTTCATTAATAGTTTGAATAATAATTATTTCTACGCTGTAGTGTGAAAGCCCTAAGATGTTATAGTAGCATGCTTTCCATCTTGAGGCAGAATGACACTAGCCATTCTTGATATCTTCATATGGTGAATTTAGCTTACTTTTTTGCTCAATGTGGACACTGTACCATGATGTCAGTTTCACAGGCTTCTGGAATAAGCCATTCAAGAAGTGGCAGTCCCAGTCCCCAATCTAGATAACTCTTCCAGGATTATACTTTCATTGTCTGTGTCACACGCCACAGAGAGATTTAGGAGAATCTGTAGGCTCATGTTTTCTTCTGACCTTCTCCCAGCATACAGACCAAGGCTAGTTTTGTTTCCTAGACTTAAAACCAGGATCCATATTGACATGTTCTCATGTGCTTTTGCCATTATTCTTGTTCAGGTTTACTGACTGGTGTTGTTGTGGATTCTGGAGATGGTGTTACTCATATTTGTCCAGTCTATGAAGGTTTCTCTCTTCCTCATCTCACCAGAAGACTAGATATTGCTGGTAGAGATATTACCAGATACCTCATCAAGGTAAGCTAGCGGTGTTGAATCTGAGCAGAATGCATGCTGCTATTATTATTATTATTATTATTATTATTATTTTCAAGAAAAAAGAAAACTTTCCACATATACACTCCAATACACAATTTTCTTTTTCGTTTGTCAACTTCCCATCCCATTTTCCATGGTGATTTTGTTTTCTGCCCTTTGTTGCACCCTGTCTATCTCTTATGTATTACCGTAAGTCCTAATTCTTTGTTGCTCATACAGTGGTGCCCCACAAGACGAAAAACCCGCTAGACGAAAGGGTTTTCCGTTTTTCGATGCGCTTCGCAAGACGAATTTCCCTATGGGCTTGCTTCGCAAGACGAAAACGTCTTGCGAGTCTTTCGATTTTTTTCGCTCCCCCCCCCTTTTTCTAAGCCGCTAATAGCCTTTTAGCTGCTAAGCCGCTAAGCCTTTAATAGCCGCTAAGCCGCTAAACCGTTAATAGCGCTAATCCGCTAATAGGGTTGCTTCGCTAGATGAAAAAACCGCTAGACGAAGAGACTCGCGGAACGGATTATTTTCGTCTTGCGAGGCACCACTGTACTTAAAATCCTACTTGTGAATTCATTAAACTATAATATTTATTTAAATAGTCCCAAAAAGGCTTCCATTATTCCACAAAACGGTTATCAATTATTTTTAGCTGTTAATTTTGCCATTTCTGCTGCATAGTCCATCACCTTACCCACCCATATTTCTTTTGTGGGAATTTATTCTTCCTTCCATTTTTGAGCATATAAAATCCCTGCTTCTGTTATAACGTACATTTTAATCATATTTTTTTGGAACTTCTGTCCCTATAATCCCTAAAAGGAAAGCTTTAGGGTGTTTTTTATTGTATAATCACTTTAAACATATTTTTTATCTCATCATATATCATCCACTAAAAAGTCCTTAAAGGTAAAGGGACCCCTGACCATTAGGTCCAGTCGTGGCCGACTCTGGGGTTGCGGCGCTCAAACGTCCTTATTTTCCTACAATTCCACCATATGGGAAAAAGGATCCTCTTGCCTGTTTACATTTCCAACAGTTCTTAGGAACCCTCTTATACATTTTAGCCAATTTACTAGGTGTTCTATACCATCTACACATCATTTTCATATCATTTTCTTTTATAACAAGCAGTAAATTTCAAATTTGTTTTCCATAACTTTCCCCATACATTTATTTCTATATTACGTCCTAGATCCTTGGAACATTACTGATTTAACTATTTCATTCTTCATCTCCCATTTCAATAATAGATCATACATTTTTGACACCCGGAAATTTTAGTCTGGGTTTTCCCCAACAAAAAGGACTGTTGTTTTTGGGAAAGTTATACTTAAACATGTTTTTCAATTCATTATAAATCATTTCCCAGTACCCTTTTACCTTTTTACATTTCCATAGCAGGCTAAATTGCTGGACTTGAAAACTCAGTTCCCTTAACCTATGTAATTTGATTATTTTCTTAAAAGTCATGCTTTTATCAGCTTGTCTTTCAGAAGCCTGCTTATTTTAAAAAGCTATACAGTAAGCCTGCAACTTACACGCATTTAACTTGTGTGCATTCAGCTTTACATGTGTGGCTTTTTTTTTTAGGGATGGGGCGGGGTTCCAGGGAAAATGACTTTGGCAGTCCCAACCATCATTGAACCCAATGGGTTTTGATTAGATGCAATTTTGGCTTTAGGCACAATTCTTGGAACATAACCCCCATGCAAGTTGTGGGCTTACACTATGTAGAAGGGAGAGCAGTTTTCAGATTTGCCACTAATTAACTTACTTTCATGCCAGCTGCTTTTACTACGAGGATATGCCTTCAACCATTCCGCTGATTTTGAGACTGTTCGTATGATTAAAGAAAAGCTGTGCTATGTGGGCTACAACATTGAACAGGAGCAGAAACTGGCCTTGGAAACTACTGTGCTAGTTGAGTCCTACACGGTATGTCACAGACTTAAGCTACCACACTTGGGCACTACTTCAATTGCTGATTTGAGTGAAGCCTCTTCTTCTAAAGCCGGGGTAGCCAACTCTCAAGTGACTGTGATATGCTTTCAGAATTAAAAACTGGCAGTGATCTATCCCCGTTTTTGAGGGGTTCAGCGCAAAGTTGTTGAGCTTTTTGGGGGAATAGAAACGCCCTGTTTTTATAGGAGTTTTAAAAAAAGGCTTTTTGAGGGGGAACTTCTGTTTGGGGGGGGGGTTAAAGGCAAGGGACAAAGGGGTGAAGTCACTCACAAAAAGATCTCTATGGATGAAAACAGCAGCACAGAGAAAGCTCCGTCTTCCCTTCCAGAGATCGTACAACGATGGAGGGTGGGGCAAGGGGGCAGGGCAGGAGTCAGTTTTAGTGACTCTAAGGAAAGGAAGCCAGAGATCAACCGTGATCTACCAAAACCTCCTGGGGATCTTCCAGTAGATCACGATTGACCTGTTGGACATCCCTGTTCTAAAGTGTTCATTGTTCAAATGGGCTGCCTTGTTCCAAATTCTATTGAAAACATGTTCCTTAAGGCTTAATAAAAGCTGATGAGTCATCTGAAGACATTACCACTTGGTGTGTCATTTGCCTATCACTGTCTAACTCATGTCTTTTATGCTCCTAACTACCTTAGACTTACAATTTAACCACTTTCTTGGAAAGAGCAGGAAGCAAATGCTTCCAGTTAATGGTCATCTGCCTCTGCTTTTTCCTCGGTTTGTCGCAGCTACCTTATTGGGGTTGTATTTTGTTGTTTTTTAAACTGTTGTCAGACACCTTGGAGGCTTTGTCGACAGGCATGATGTAATTTTAAAATGATATCATTTAAAATTAAGAGCTGGAAGAAAGAGAAGATTGGAGTGTTATTTTGCCAGGAGACGCAATATTGGGTCATGATAACAGCCTGTTTTGCATCAGCTGTGCTTTCTGGTCAGAAGTCAGAGAAAAAGCCACACAACAACCACTATGGTGGCTGTAAGCGAGGCTTTAAAGAGCAGTCAGACTCCTGGAATAAAACCACCTTTTACATGTGTTTGTGGGAGGGGGACTAATTGTTTTGTTTTTGTTCTAACTATTTATTAAAAGGTAAAGGTACCCCTACCCATACGGGCCAGTCGTGTCCGACTCTAGGGTTGTGCGCCCATCTCACTTAAGAGGCCGGGGGCCAGCACTGTCCGGAGACACTTCCGGGTCACATGGCCAGCGTGACGAAGCTGCTCTGGCGAGCCAGCACCAGCGCAGCACACGGAAACACCGTTTACCTTCCCGCTATAAAGCGGTACCTATTTATCTACTTGCACTTAGGGGTGCTTTCGAACTGCTAGGTGGGCAGGAGCTGGGACCGAAAGACGGGAGCTCACCCCGCCGCGGGGATTCGAACCGCCGACCATACGATCGGCAAGCCCTAGGTGCTGAGGTTTTACCCACAGCGCCACCCGTGTCCCTATTTATTAGTGCTTTCATATTGTGCTTTTATATTGTCTTTTTCTCTTGTAAACCTGCCTGAGAGCTTCAGAGAAGGGTGGTGTATACATTTAATAATAAGAATTAGAATTAGAATTCAAGTGGAGAGAGAGCCCAAACTACAAGTGCATCAAAATGAGATTTGGTAACTTTCCTCCCATCACACTAGAGGGGATTCCAGTGATTTATCTGAACACTGTCAGTATTTTTTTTTTAAAGAAAACTTGTATTAGTTGTAATTTAACAGTAATTTTATCAGTAACATCAGACGTTCTGTTCCATAGCTTCCAGACGGCAGAATTATTAAGGTTGGTGGCGAACGGTTTGAGGCGCCAGAAGCTCTGTTCCAGCCTCACTTGATCAATGTGGAGGGCGTTGGTGTCGCTGAACTGCTGTTCAATACCATCCAAGCTGCTGATATTGACACCAGGTAGGACCAGGAAAAACTAGCACACTCAAATCTTTGTGAAGGTAGAAGATGGGATGGGCAATTTCCCGATGTTGCATGGATGTTGTGTTTAAAGAATCATAGAATCATAGAGTTGGAATAGACCACAAGGGCCATCGAGTCCAACCCCCTGCCAAGCAGGAAACACCATCAGAGCACTCCTGACATATGGTTGTCAAGCCTCTGCTTAAAGACCTCCAAAGAAGGAGACTCCACCACACTCCTTGGCAGCAAATTCCACTGTCGAACAGCTCTTACTGTCAGGAAGTTCTTCCTAATGTTTAGGTGGAATCTTCTTTCTTGTAGTTTGGATCCATTGCTCTGTGTCCGCTTCTCTGGAGCAGCAGAAAACAACCTTTCTCCCTCCTCTATGTGACATCCTTTTATATGTTTGAACATGGCTATCATATCACCCCTTAACCTCCTCTTCTCCAGGCTAAACATGCCCAGCTCCCTTAGCCGTTCCTCATAAGGCATCGTTTCCAGGCCTTTGACCGTTTTGGTTGCCCTCCTCTGGACACGTTCCAGTTTGTCAGTGTCCTTCTTGAACTGTGGTGCCCAGAACTGGACACAGTACTCCAGGTGAGGTCTGACCAGAGCAGAATACAGTGGCACTATTACTTCCCTTGATCTAGAGGCTATACTCCTATTGATGCAGCCCAGAATTGCATTGGCTTTTTTAGCTGCCGCTAAAGAGATGAGTATATGAAAATATAATTAAGATTCAAAGACTAGGCAGAAATGGCTACCAATCATCTGTACAGCATTTACTACTACTGTCTTGCTGCAGAAAGACAATCCTGAATGGGAATGTTTAAGGGGCTATTACTGCATCTTTAATGTTGGTTTCTGTTCCCCTTTTTGGAAGTGAAAACATGTCTTTCACACTGGTGTTGCTGCAGTCACGCTCATTGTTTACAGAAGTGTGTTTCATCTTTAGGTCTGAGTTCTATAAACACATTGTGTTATCTGGAGGTTCCACGATGTACCCAGGGCTGCCTTCACGACTGGAACGTGAACTTAAACAGCTTTACCTGGAACGGGTCCTGAAAGGTGATGTGGAGAAACTTTCAGTAAGTAGCCTTCAAATAAATCCTAAGTTATATACAGGACCGTCACTAGAGGGAGCAAGGTGGTCAAAAATATTGTGGGACCCTCGATTGAGTTTGTAAACTTTGAATAAACAACTTCACGTTGAGATCACAGTTGTTTGTGAAATTGATTTAAGCTGGTCAGCGTCTTGGATTGTACTTAAGTACACTGTGAAGAACTTTCTAGAGTTCTCTCTAGAATGGCATCTCAGTAGAGAAGTGGTATCCAAACTTTTTTCAAAGAGGGCCAGATTTGATGAAGTGAAGGGCCGTGAGGGCCGACCAAAAGGCCAACCCAAGTTGTTAACCTTTTTTAGGTTTGAAGTTGTTGAGGGTTTTTTAAGGATTTTACCCCAGGAAATAAACTGCCACAGGGGCCGGATTAAACTGACCAGCGGGCCGGATTAGGCCCCTGAAACGGATTTTGGCCATGCCTGCAGTAGAGGAACTGCTAAGTTGGAACAATGAGGAGAAACTGGTTTTGCTTTGTGTTGTTGTGCATTTCATTACATACAGTAGAAGTTTAGTTTCCTGAAGCTCTTAGGTGGTCTTCATCCTTCATAAAACAATTATTTAACCCAGGATGGCCAGGGTGCTTGTTGTATACAGTCCCCTGAAGGAATTTCTGGCAGCTCCTGAAGCCTCCCAACAGACAAGAGAAAATTTAAAAATCCCCCAGCAGGCAGCATGGACCCAGTATTGTGCTGGTCATACTGGACAGGTTTCAGCCTCTCCACTGGTCCCCTAAGGTGCCTCTTTTTACCATTGCAGAGGGGCACCTTCTCCCTTGGGTGCAGTGTCCTTGTTAGAAGTTCTCAGAGAGGCTTAGCAAATGGGAAGAAGCACTGCTTCCTTGTTCCTCTTTAAGAACATCTGACAATGGCACCAGCTGAGAGCATGTATATGTATGTGTTTATATGAGTGTGCACACATACTGGAATGTGGCCCTTGGAGGGTGGCATACCTTTAATGTGGCCCTTGAGCAGAAAAAGATTAGCCACCCCTGCTTTGACCTATCCACATCAGTGGCATAGATTAGAAAATATTCCAGTGCTTAATCTTTCTGCAGGAAAACATCCGTTTCATGAGTTTGTTAGTACCAATGAATGGCTACTGATTGTCCAATTTATTTTGCAATTTTGGCAGTTTCAAAGTTTTTAGCTTGGTTTGCTGAAAATAAGTAAAATAAACCTGCTAAATTAGATCACTCTCTAACGTGAAATCTTTGACCCTCTGGAAATTGCTGGGCTTTTGTACAGGTTTCCAGAAATACCAAACACCATTGTGTTCTCAAAATTACATGTGAGCTGACCTCATGTTTGTGGGATCAACCTTGATTTCTTTCTTACTAGCATCAGTTAATTTTCTATATTATAAAGGTACCTGCTTTATGGGATAACTTTGTAACAGATTAGATTTAAATGTTAATGGATTAATCACCTAAGAGTACCGACATTGGTTGGGCATATTTTTACAGCACAATTTTTAATACAAGTGTTTATACAAAATGTAGGTGACATAGGAGGAATGCCGCCTAAATTGTGTTCATCTAAATGTATCAAAAATATTCTTGCTTCACAGACATTGTGTATATGCAGGTTAATTGACTAAAACTGATTAACTGGTTTAAAATTGTGCAAACTGGGTTGCAACTCTACAGTATGTCATATATAGATCTTCCAAAATACAGTGGCTTACCAATTACAGAACTTTAAAAAGCCTATATAGAAACATTTTTAATATTCTAATACTTACATAATACTTCAGTTCATTGTGTGGCTTAATATGTATATAATTAGACATCTGCATTATACTCCGCTTGCATATTGGATAAGGTTATTGATTATAAACTAGTCTCTTAATATCTCAGTCCACAACTACTTTTGTGATTGTTCTGGGTCAGAACATAAGGAAAACTTTCTGAGCAGAGAATACAAGGCATGCTGTGTTTTGTTGGTGCTCTTGAGTCCAGTTCTACAGGGAGCCAAACCCAAAGTTGGGGGAATAGATTGGAGGTCTAATCTGTGCTATAACACTTCAGGGAATTAAGGGAAAATGTAGAATGCTCCCCTCTGTTGCCAAATGCATCCACATAAATATAGTTTACAGATTCTCCTAAACCTGCTTTTTTGTAATATATGTATATATCAGGGTGTGTTTTTTTTAATGTAATAGGCTACAAGTTCAGATAAATCCATTAGAAAAAGACAAAATTGGAACTACAGTTCAGTTTCTAAGTTGCAATGTTTCCCATAACCTCCCAAGCTATACCTCTTTTATACATGGTGTCTACTAATATTTCAGTACTGTAGTCATTGACCATCCAGAGAGAAAGAGCTGTTTGAATGCCAATTCTGCCATTGTTAACAGGTTTTACAGCTTTGCTCCATAACCTCTAGTAATGTTGCTTTATCATCTTTTCCCGTTAAGAAATTTAAGATTCGTATTGAAGATCCACCTCGTCGAAAGCACATGGTATTCCTTGGTGGTGCAGTTCTAGCAGACATCATGAAAGACAAAGATAACTTCTGGATGACCAGACAAGAATACCAGGAGAAGGGAGTACGTGTGCTTGAGAAACTTGGTGTGACGGTTAGATAAACTCTGGAGCTTGCTCCCATCGCAGCTCCAATGCTCGCATTCCTTTATTGCCAATCTTTGAACTCACTCAGCTATGTGACACGGAAAGGCCTGTCTCTGCCCTTTGACCCAAGGGCTAGGTTTTGTTCTGGTTCCTTTTGTTAGATATTTTAAATGTGGCTATATTTGACTACTTAATTGGACCACTTCTCAGCAAACAAAACAAGGTCACGAATAGCCTGTCTGTCGCATCGCTCCTTCCCAGTAGGCAGTTGGGTAATTCCAGTAGCTTTTTCTTGGGTTATTGCTATAATGCTGTTGGCATTTGTCTGTAGCTCATAATGGATGGAAACTTTTTTTAGCACGAGAGAACCTTTGGACAAACAGCTCTTTACTATCATGTGGTTGTAGTGATTTATCTTTGCATCCTTTTGCCTTTATCCCATGCTGTTCAGTGTCTTTATATTGTAAGAACTCTGAAATCAGTGTCTTTATATCTTGCTTATGATCTCTTAAATTGGATCGAATGGCAAACTTTTTTTAAAACCTTCCCCTGGAATATTTTGGGGTCTGAAATTGTTTCACGTGAAAATTGATTATGTATCCTTAATCAGATGGCAGAGTTATGAGGAAACTAAAATAGAAATTTGCCTGTCTGTTGTTGCAAATTAATTATCTTAACTGCCTGCACTTCTCTCTCTCAAATGTATATTTCTAGCTTAATGATTTGGCACTAGGTAGTTGTTTTCTCCAATGGAATGCATACAGAGCTTCTTGCAATTTTTTCCCCTTTTTTCTGTTTTTTTGGGTACTGTGATACCATCTTTCATTACCATTGGGGCTTAAAGACATTTTTTTTTTAATGGGTAACATTAGAATGTCATCTGGGACTGGATTCCTGGATATAATCTATTGAAAGTAGTATGTTTAAAAAAACCTGAACTTTATTTACTGGTACAAAATTAGAGAAAAACAGAATTGTATTAAATTTGAACACACAGTAACACAGTGCCAAGTAATTATTGCTTTTTTTTAAATAAAAAAATTATAATTGTTAAATGTTATTTAAAATCACCCAGATATTTATATATGGAACTGTGAGGTAGGTTGTAAGGAATGACCTATATTTGTAGCGGTTAAAAAACCCCACATTGGAATATTGGCATTGTAGTAAACTGGTTAAATACTCAAAATTTACCTGTCTAATCTTGACTCTGGGATAAAAGGAAATAAAATAAGTATTTGAAATACTGTTTCATTAAAGTCAAACGTACCACTGAGGAAAGGTATAGCGATTCTTGACGCCCTTCGAAGTGACATCCACCAGGAATGCCAGAAGACGAAACCTGCTTTTTCACCAGAGCATTCTTGGTAATTTGTGGTGTTCCATACATGTGTATAAAAAGGAAAGCCTGTCAAAAAGATGGGCGAAACAGCTTCAGACAGAAAGATGTACAACACACAGGGCAACTGTTCCATGTGATAAGGGTGCCCTCTAATTTCTGTTAATATTTTCTCTTTTTGTGTGTGCCTTAAGCATACCTGTTGAAAGCAAGTGCTAATGTGTGCAGTGCCTCACACAAGATGGGTTCAGCTTCAGCTAGTAGTAGCGTGTACATTGTGAGTGCCTTCTGCTGGTCCCAACTCTTTCTGCTTTTCATTCCTCCTTGGGTTTGTGAGCTTTTACTCTACCTTTTCCCCCTAGGTGAAAATCCCAAACAGGAACACAAACTACAGTGGTGCCCCGCAAGACGAATGCCTCGCAAGATGGAAAACCCGCTAGACGAAAGGGTTTTCCGTTTTTGAGCTGCTTCGCAAGACGATTTTCCCTATGGGCTTGCTTCGCAAGACGAAACGTCTTGCTAGTCTTGCGATTTCCCCCCCCCGCTCCTCCCCCTTTTTCTAAGCCGCTAATAGCCTTTTAGCAGCTAAGCCGCTAAGCCTTTAATAGCCGCTAAGCCGCTAATAGGGTTGCTTCGCAAGACGAAAAAACTGCTAGACGAAGAGAATCGCGGAACGGATTCTTTTCGTCTTGCGAGGCACCGCTGTACAGGGTTAACCCTTGTTTTCTACTATGAGAAGCACTGAAATATGGTAAAATAAACTAGATAACCTGTATCTAAGTACATAAGATCTACAAATGCCAACTTTGACAAGTGGCTGGCAACAAACACTGACTCAGAATTGTCAGCCTTTTACTGTGTGGGAGAATATGGTCTGGGTGTTCTTACAAAAATGTGTGCTATCGAACCTCAGCATAATTTTTAGAGTTTGAGGGTAAGATCATTCCAACATAGCAGCCCCCCCAAAAAAAAAATTCAGAAGAGAGAGAGAAAGAAGTTAAAAGGCATGAATATATATAAAACAATGAAAAAGTACAACAGTTTCACAGAGTAGTTGCTAAGATGTTGAGCAGTACCCATCTTAAATGTTTAGGGAGTTAAGAGACTAAAACTCAATCTCAAGAGCACCAGCTATTTTTTGGTTACTGATGCTATCACAGAGAATGAGGCATATTTCTCCAACCATAAAGTTATATAAACAGTTCGAAGGCATCACATTCAGATTTTTTTAAAAAACCCCAAACCTTTTCCTGATGATGATGATATTTGTATTCTGCCCATCTGACTGGGTTGCCCCAGCCATTCTGGCTGCTTCCAGCTGAGCATTAAAAACACGGGAAAACATCAAAACATTAAAAACTTCCCTAAATTGTTTAAATGCTTTAAACAATTAAAATGGAAAAGAAATAGTTCTACACTTATGAGAAAGGAAGTAAATAAATTCAAATGTTTTATATAACAAAACTGCTTTACATGAAAAAACTCACTGTCAGTTATTCAGCTGA
This sequence comes from Podarcis raffonei, assembly GCF_027172205.1. Taxonomy (NCBI): domain Eukaryota; kingdom Metazoa; phylum Chordata; class Lepidosauria; order Squamata; family Lacertidae; genus Podarcis; species Podarcis raffonei. The sequence continues at coordinate 6,007,706 of NC_070604.1, forward strand.
ACCAAAGGCTATGTATTAAAAAATAGAGTTGGATGCCTCTTACTTAAATTAATTACCTCTGTGCTGGATTGTGGCCATACAAGAATTCAAAGTGCAAGCAGTTTGCAAGATGATAATAAAAGGTAAAGGTACCCCTGCCCGTATGGGCCAGTCTTGACAGACTCTAGGGTTGTGCGCCCATCTCACTCAAGAGGCCGGGGGCCAGCGCTGTCCGGAGACACTTCTGGGTCACGTGGCCAGCGTGACATCGCTGCTCTGGCGAGCCAGAGCCGCACACGGAAACGCCGTTTACCTTCCCGCTAGTAAGCGGTCCCTATTTATCTACTTGCACCCGGGGGTGCTTTCAAACTGCTAGGTTGGCAGGCGCTGGGATCGAGCAACAGGAGCGCACCCCGCCGCGGGGATTCGAACCGCGACCTTTCGATCGGCAAGCCCTAGGCGCTGAGGCTTTTACCCACAGCGCCACCCGCGTCCCGTCAAGATGATAATTCAAACTCTTAATTTTTTTACAGGATCTGTAAAATGTGAGTAACGCTACTTGCATGGAAGTTCTTTTTCTGTGGACTCCTAGCAAGCTCCAGACTAAGGAGTTTAGCTAGTCATTTGCAGTCTTGCCAAGATAAGAGAGAGCTTAAAATGACAGACCAAATTGTCTTGATTTATGACACCAAATAACCTCAAGAAGCTTGGCTGATTTCAGTTGATTCATCTATTTCTGTAGCATGAGGGTGAAAAATCTATTGCAGTAGAGATGGAAGAAATTACTTCTGACTCTAGAGACTGAGGGAAATCAGAATCCTTGCATGTAGAATAAGGCAAATTTATGTAGCAGTGAATTAAAAGCTCTAGAGCCTGGAAAACTATAAAGAGAGCTGGAGAAAAAAATTAAATCAAGTAATGAACATTGCATAAACTAATCAAGAGATGATATTTGAAGCTATTACTCATTATGTGTACAAAAAACATAAGGGATGCAAACTATAAGATACCTGGACGTTTTAGCATTTCCTGTCCACAAAAGCTTAAATTTTAGTTCAAAATGGAAATGCATGATTTCTTCTAGGAAATGTAGAAATTAGGTACTCCATTTTGAATAGCATACTTAGTACTGCTTCTGTTTCGTTCTGAAAATGTGTAAGGTATGCCAACATTCAGATCAGCTGCTTGAGGGAAGCAAACATACATTTGCCTTCATGTGTTGTTGGGGAGCTTCCAGAGCCATCAGGTGGCTGTTGTACAAAAAAGCATATAAAACCCTAAGGGTCTGGGGTTTCCCATCCTTGCTCAATATACTGGGCCTTACGATCAGCAGGGGAGGCATCACTGCAGCTTAATTAAGCTTTCTACTTAATGATTTCTTAAGCACCAGGACACTTATCAGTCAGTGAGGCTGATACTGCATATAGCAGCACTACTAAAGGTGGGAAGGACGAAATGGCTATTTCATTTCATTCCCATGTCTTGTTTTATTGCACACGAGTATGCTTACAAAAAACCTCTGAACGGGAACAGACCTGATCCTGTAACCTGATTCACACATAACACTAAACTATAGCTTAAAAGCACATTGACAAGCGTCTTCTGTTGTGTGCTTTCTCCTTCCACTCAATCCCTTTTCAAGTAACTGCAAGTACATCTTAAAACTACAAACTCTGCTTAGTAGTTGCTTGCTTCTCTAAACCATAGTGAACATCAAGCCGTGGTTAACAATCCTCTTGTTTCGCTAAAATGTTCTTCAACAAGCCACAGTTAGTTAAAAGCTTCCACTCCCATTTTATTGGCGGAGGATCAGGAAGCATATGACCTTATGGCTCACCACATAGCACTAAACTATAGTTTAACATTGTGTCCAAACACAGCCTCTACGTTGCCTCATGCACTTTGATGATGATGATGATAATAATAATAATAATAATAATAATAATAATAATAATAATAATAATATCATCTTATTTATACCCCGCCCAGAGCCGGGCTCAGGGTGGCTAACACCAGTAAAATTACAGTAAAAACATAATAGGGGGGGGAACAATTTAAAATACAGGTTAAAATGCAATTTAAAATGCAGCCTCATTTTAAAAGTAGCCCATAGATCAAAACTATAAGGGGAGGGAAACATAAGGGTCAGACTGAGTCCAAACCAAAGGCCAGGCGGAACAGCTCTGTCTTGCAGGCCCTGCGGAAAGATGTCAAGTCCTGCAGGGCCCTAGTCTCTTGTGACAGAGCGTTCCACCAAGTTGGGGCCAGTACTGAAATGGCCCTGGCCCTAGTTGAGACCAATCTAACCGCCTTGGGACCTGTGACCTCCAAAATGTTGTCATTTGTGGACCTTAAGGTCCTCCGTGGGGCATACCAAGAGAGGCGGTCTCATAGGTACGGTGGCCCTAGGCCACATAGGGCTTTAAAGGTTAAACCCAGCACCTTGAACCTGACCCTGTACTCCACCGGGAGCCAGTGCAGCTGGTAAAGCACTGGATGAATGTGATCCCGTGGCAAGGACCCCATAAGGAGCCTTGCCGCGACATTCTGCACCCGCTGGATCTAATACAGGCATGGCCAAACTTGGCCCTCCAGCTGTTTTGGGACTACAACTCCCATCATCCCTAGCTAACAGGACCAGTGGTCAGGGATGATGGGAATTGTAGTCCCAAAACAGCTGGAGGGCCAAGTTTGGCCATGCCTCATCTAAAAGGTTCATATGGTTAAATTTCTCCATCTATTTATTTCTTTTATGATACCCTACTTTTCCCCGTGTAGGATCCAGTGCAGCTCACAGCATAAACCAAAACAGATACAACTAAAACCACACAAATATAAATATGCACAGAACATGCCTCTCTGCCTGCACCTGGCTAAGAAGAAATGACAAGCCTTAATTAAATTTCAGAGTATCAGTATCAGCAGTGTTAGGAAGATTATAGGTGAATAGGGACACTTTGCATATATGGGAATGATACCTTCAAATGATATGCATTGTAAAGGGAAAATTCAGACTGTTAATCTACTACTAGAAGCAACTGTGCTTTAGTGGAATCTCTCCAAACGGATCTGTAATTCAGGAAAAGTGCCAGTAGCATCTTTCCCTGGTAGAGTAACGTATTACAATGTAGGAAAAGGAGTGAGTTTCATCTCCTGCAGCCTGGAGGAACAAATGGAAAAAGCAGCTCTGGCAGACAGCTTCACGGCATCTTAGCTGCTGTGCTCTTATGCATCTGAATGTTACATTGAACCTGATTATTTTTTCCTTTACGTGCTATTGTTAATTGGGATAAACAGCATTTAAAAATTACATTAGACTGGAGGAGGTTAAACCTTTGTCTACTTCATGTTCTAGGCTCTCATTACCACTTGGCTGGTGTTTACTTACAAATTTTAAAAGATTTCTAAACTTGCTACCTGACTACATCCTTTGGGACAGGGGCTTATATCTGACTCTTGTTTTCACAGTCCTTCTGAAAGTGACACCCTAGAAGTGGCTTTCAAGGAAACTAACAGCAAATACGTTGAAAAATGTGAATATACCTGAGGGCAGGGGTCAGCAGACTTTTTCAGCAGGGGGCCGGTCCACTGTCCCTCAGACTTTGTGGGGGGCCGGACTATGTTTTTTTGGGGGGAAATATGAACGAATTCCTATGCCCCACAAATAACCCAGAGATGCATTTTAAATAAAAGGACACATTCTACTCATGTAAAAACACACTGATTTGCGGGCCGGATTTAGAAGGCGACAGGGCCGGCTCTGGCTCCCGGGCCTTAGGTTGCCTTACCCATGCTTTAGGGTTTTTTAAAAACCAAAATGAGTAGAAGGTTATCACAAAAGTGAGCCTTACAGAAGCTAGAAAAGACGTAGGAATACTTGGGGCCTTTTAAATGAACATTAATTATTCTTCATACTCTTTTTGATTGCCCAATACAAAATGTAGTCCGCAGAAGACTTACAAGCAGAATGAAGAAGATGGAGTTAAAAACAGCAGTCACCAATATGTAACTGAAACAACCTCAAATCACATCAACAAAATCAGTAAAAAAGCATTACTGTATAGGAGCCAGGATAACCCATCAATTCACCGAATGCCTGGGAAAAGAGGAAGGCCTTAACCTATTGAAAAGTCGGTGCCCGGTGGGTCTTACTGGAAAGAAAACTTACCTGGGTGTCCGTGACGGACAGCAGAGCCAGACCACAGTCTGGTGATGCAATGCCCCAGAATTCCACCTGAATGCTGGAGCCTCTCTCCAAAACAGCTAGCCAGAGGGGGGTGGAGCCAGCACTTTGGGAGGGAGTATAAAAGGAGCCATTTCCGAGGGGAAGAGAGACAGGGACAGAGATAGGGCTTGATCTGAGATGGAAGGTAGGGATTAGGGTAGGATTTCACTGAGGGAGAATTGGTTCTGAGTTGAGTGGAACATCCACACTTAGCTACAGCAAAAGGAAAGTGCCTCGCTGTTGAGATTGGGTTGAGGGTCTGGGGAAACCGGGATCTGGACTGTGAAAAGCTTTAACGATGAACCTCAGATTGGGTCAAGAAGCAGGATGGGAATTGGTGCAGAACAAGCAAAGATGTGCACACCTCCCAGTATCATGACAGGAAATGTGCAGCTGCATTCCACACCCACTGATGCTTCTGAGCAAGCCCACATGGAGCACACTGCAGTTCTTACATAACTGTGCCACACCGTGCTTCAGAAGATCTCTGCCTCCCCATTCTTAAAACATTGGATCCGTGTCAGCAGGGCTATCCCAAGGGGGGAGGGCGTGCTAGGGCAAATTGCAGTCTTTGGGGACCCTTTCACCTTCATCTCTCTGCTGCCTCCACCCTCTTCCCCCTCGCTTGCCACCTGGGAGGGAAGCAGCAGGGCTGCCAGTTGCAGATACCATTGCCAGGCACAGGTTAGAGGTGGGTTTAGGGGACGCGGGTGGTGCTGTGGGTAAACCACAGAGCCAAGACTTGCTGATCAGAAGGTTGGCGGTTCGAATCCCCGCGACAGGGTGAGCTCCCGTTGCTCGGTCCCTGCTCCTGCCAACCTAGCAGTTCGAAAGCACGTCAAAGTGCAAGTAGATAAATAGGTAGCGCTCCGGTGGGAAGGTAAACGACGTTTCCGTGCGCTGCTCTGGTTCGCCAGAAGCGGCTTAGTCATGCTGGCCACATGACCCGGAAGCTGTACGCCAGCTCCCTCGGCCAATAAAGCGAGATGAGCGCCAGAACCCCAGAGTCATCTGTGACCCTCTAGCCAAGCCTAGAGGGTGCCATAGGGGACTGCAGCTACAAGGTAGTGAATTGAGAAGAACAGGACGCCTCTGAAGTCTGAAAGATCCAAGTCTGTCCCTGCATGGGTTGCGAAAAATGCTTAATGGTGACAACACACACACAACACACGTGGGCAGCCCTGAGTGTTGGCATGGGAGATCTATCTTCACCTAATTTTACCAGATGAATCATAGAATCAAAGAGTCAAAGAATCAAAGAATCATAGAGTTGGAAGAGACCACAAGGGCCATGGAGTCCAACCCCCTGCCAAGCAGGAAACACCATCAGAGCACTCCTGACATATGGTTGTCAAGCCTCTGCTTAAAGACCTCCAAAGAAGGAGACTCCACCACACTCCTTGGCAGCAAATTCCACTGTCGGACAGCTCTTACTGTCAGGAAGTTCTTCCTAATGTTTAGGTGGAATCTTCTTTCTTGTAGTTTGGGTCCATTGCTCCGTGTCCGCTTCTCTGGAGCAGCAGAAAACAACCTTTCTCCCTCCTCTATGTGACATCCTTTTATATATTTGAACATGGCTATCATATCACCCCTTAGCCTCCTCTTCTCCAGGCTAAACATGCCCAGCTCCCTTAGCCGTTCCTCATAAGGCATCATTTCCAGGCCTTTGACCATTTTGGTTGCCCTCCTCTGGACACGTTCCAGTTTGTCAGTGTCCTTCTTGAGCTGTGGTGCCCAGAACTGGACACAGTACTCCAGGTGAGGTCTGACCAGAGCAGAATACAGTGGCACTATTACTTCCCTTGATCTAGATGCTATACTCCTATTGATGCAGCCCAGAATTGCATTGGCTTTTTTAGCTGCCGCGTCACACTGTTGGCTCATGTCAAGTTTGTGGTCAACCAAGACTCCCAGATCCTTTTCACATGTGGTGCTCTCAAGCCAGGTGTCACCCATCTTGTATTTGTGCCTCTCATTTTTTTTGAGTAACATGTAAACGGGAATTGGATAGTATTAGTAGCAGGGAAAATGGCATTTATATTTATGTTTCACATACGTGCAGCATTTCAATAAGAAACCATTTTAAGAATCTGGTTTAAGAATCTGGTTTTAAAATACGATGTGGCGGAAGAATGCCATTTCGTCTACTCGATGCTACCAATGGATGTTATTGTACCTTAGGTATTTGTCATGCGGTGTGGGTTGGGAGGGGATTTCTTTGCCCATCATCGTGAGGGGGGAGGGTAGAGCAGGGGGCTTCTCCTTGGTTTTCATTTTTTTAAAAAATAAAAAAGCGCTTGTGTCACACCATATTTCATATAATGTAATTGCCTGAAGTAGCCACTCGGAAGTAAACCTGCTGTGTCTGCCTTCCAGTGTTCGAGTCCAAGGAACTGGGAGAACTAAGAAGCATAACTAAGCCGTTCTTTTGAGAGCTGGGGTGGGCAGACACAGCCCAGCCAGTCTCTCACTCCGGCCCTTGGGACCAGAGAGCCCTGCCCACTCCCTAGGCCACATCTTTCTTTGGCTCCGCTGCACAGCCTCCTCAAAAGTTTTTGCAGGTTCTTGACCTGTGACCTTGCTTGCTTGGGTGGAGAGGGGTGTGTGAGTGTGCATGCGTGTTGGTGTGTGCGTATATGTGCGTGCATAGCATTCGGAGGCTGAATGTAGCCTACTACACCAAAGGAATGTCCCCCATCCCTCTTTTAAATTTTAGGCAACATGTATTTAGAATTCTGCATGGATCCCTCCACACCTCCATTCTGCTGTAGCGCACAATATAAGAATCACCACAACATGTCTGGTTGGAGGACAGTCCTGTTCTGTCCTTTCCCCTTTCCCCCCTTTCCCCCTTTCCCCCTCCCCGCCCCCTTTGGAACAAAGATCAGAGCCCTGTAAGTAAGCAGGTTTTGAGAGGCGCTGTTACTTGTCATTTCCCATGTGGCAGTCACTTCTTCCCCACATGGTGGCATCTAAGTTTCATGCCTCTTAGAGACTGAAATTCAGACTCCCTGGAGATGGGCTAAATCCAAAAGAAGTGTTGCTTGTGTGCAAATGACAGGTGGGGGTCCTTTTGTTTTTCGGAACAGGGAGGAGTGGGCTGCACTCTCTTATGAATCTGCATTTTCTGTTACTAGCGCTGGGGAAAATTTTTTCCTTCCAGTAGCACCTTAAAGGCCAACTAAGTTAGTTCTTGGTATGAGCTTTCGTGTGCATGCACACTTCTTCAGATACCTAGTTCTTGGTATGAGCTTTCGTGTGCATGCACACTTCTTCAGATACCTAGTTCTTGGTATGAGCTTTCGTGTGCATGCACACTTCTTCAGATACCTAGTTCTTGGTATGAGCTTTCATGTGCATGCACACTTCTTCAGATACCTTTCGTGTGCATGCACACTTCTTCAGATACCTAGTTCTTGGTATGAGCTTTCGTGTGCATGCACACTTCTTCAGATACCTAGTTCTTGGTATGAGCTTTCATGTGCATGCACACTTCTTCAGATACCTAGTTCTTGGTATGAGCTTTCGTGTGCATGCACACTTCTTCAGATACCTAGTTCTTGGTATGAGCTTTCATGTGCATGCACACTTCTTCAGATACCTAGTTCTTGGTATGAGCTTTCATGTGCATGCACACTTCTTCAGATACCTTTCGTGTGCATGCACACTTCTTCAGATACCTAGTTCTTGGTATGAGCTTTCGTGTGCATGCACACTTCTTCAGATACCTTTCGTGTGCATGCACACTTCTTCAGATACCTGATATCTGAAGAAGTGTGCATGCACATGAAAGCTCATACCAAGAACTAACTTAGTTGGTCTTTAAGGTGCTACTGGAAGGAAATTTTTTTTGTTTGTTTTGACTATGGCAGACCAAAACGGCTACCTATCTGTAACTAGTGCTGGGGAAGAGTGTTTTGAAGGAAATTGCTTTCCCGCTCATTCTAGCACTGTTGCTTTCGAGAATATGGATGGCCTGTTTTCTTCAGACTGTAGACTTGTCTGGTAAAGTAATTATCTGTGAGGCAGACAGGGAAGAAAAAATCCCATCTGCACAAGACAGGACAATCCGGCCGGGACAGCAGAGAGGAGGGAGGAACTGAGGGGTCCCCACTAGAATCCCAGCTGCCCACCAGGCAGAGGAGCAGAGCTTGCCAAAAACAGTCAAACTGATTTATGGGGGAAAGCAGAGGAAGCCATTTCACCTCCAATAGCTTGGACTGGTGTCACACTGCAAAAAAAAGAAAAAGGAACTGAACATGTTCAAACCATTTACAGAAAGGTAGCCGTGTTGGTCTGCCATAGTCAAAACAAAAATTTTTTTTCCTTCCAGTAGCACCTTAAAGACCAACTAAGTTAGTTCTTGGTATGAGCTTTCGTGTGCATGCACACTTCTTCAGATACACTACTTCAGATACACTTCTTCAGATACATTCAGTGTATCTGAAGAAGTGTGCATGCACACGAAAGCTCATACCAAGAACTAACTTAGTTGGTCTTTAAGGTGCTACTGGAAGGAAAAATTTTTTATGTTCAAACCATGTCTTTGTGCCCCGCTAACTAGCTTATTTTCACAGAGGTGCCTGCTGGAACTTTAATAGTAATAATAATAATAATAATAATAATAATAATAATAATAAAAAATTATTATTATTATTTTACCCCTTCCATCTGGCTGAGTTTCCCCAGCCACTCTGGACGGCTTCCAGCAAAAGATTAAAAGTACATTAAAACACCAATCATTAAAAACTTCCCTAAACAGGGCTGCCTTCAGATGTCTTTTAAAAGTAAAATAGTTGCTTATTGCCTTGACATCTGCTGGGAGGGCGTTCCACGGGGCGGGTGCCACTACTGAGAAGGCCCTCTGCCTGGTTCCCTGTAACTTGGCTTCTTGCAACGAGGGAACTGCCAGAAGGCACTCGGTGCTGGACCTCAGTGTCCGGGCAGAACGATGGGGGTGGAGACGCTCCTTCAGGTATTCTGGGCCGAGGCACATCACCAGCAACCATTCATTATGGTGCTTATTTTGCATACATTCCTACTTCTGATGGGTTGTTGGCTGTTCATCTTGCATATCCCTTGCAACTATGTGCTTATGTGCCACATGCATTTATGTAATCACTAAGGATTACACCTCATGCATCTAATGCAGTGGATTCCTGTCCATGAAAACTTATGCTATAAGATGCCACAATACCCTTTCTTGATTTTGTGGCAACAGACCCAGTTACCCAGCTATCCCCCTGGTGATGACTCACAAGCAATTCTTTGTTTTAGGATTTCTACTGAAACACCTGCAAGAGGTTCAGGTAGCAACAAACCTTGCAACAAAATGCTGCATTGCAGAGTCCCCCTGTTCAGGGTTTTGGCGGTCATGTGCTGAATATTCCTTTCCACGCTGCTACCCCCACAATAACTGGATTGTTTTCAGATGTCCTACCCCCCATCTTTGTCTCTGCAATAATGTTGTTTTCCTTCTGCAAAACGTGAGGGTCTCCCAAGCCTGCTGTCACTGATCCTCTTTTGTCTCTGGGTGGTGCTGTTTTGGCTACATTAGGAGACGTACCGTATATACTCAAATATAAGCCGGGACACCTAATTTTAGCACAAAAAACTGGGAAAACTTATTGACTCGAGTATAAGCTGGTTCACCACACCACAAACCTGGTGGTGGTGGCAGCGGCGGAGGAAGAACAAGCAGCCCAAAAGGGTTCCTTTCAGCTTGTTCCTCCACCGCCGCCTCTTCCGCTCGCAAGAGCAGGCATAGGCACCGCAGGCATAGGCACAGCACAGTGCAGCGCCTCTCCCAACCGCGGTTCCTGTGCCTGCCCTTGTGAGAGGTGGGTGGCGGCAGCGGGACCAGTGGCGAGAAAGGGCTCCTTTCGGGCCGCTCATCCCTCCACCTCACTTGAGTATAAGCCGAGGGGGGCTTTATCAGCATAAAAAATGTGCTGAAAGTGTCAGCTTATACTCGAGTATATACGGTACTTAGAAAATGAGTTTTCTATTAGTATATAGGATAAGACCAGCTCTCACTTCCATACATCACTACTGGATTTTCCCACTCGTGATGTATGGAAGTGAGAGCTGGACCATAAAGAAGGCCGATCGCCGAAGAATTGATGCTTTTGAATGGAGGAGACTGCTGGAGGAGACTCTTGAGAGTCCCATGGACTGCAAGAAGATCAAACCTCTCCATTCTGAAGGAAATCAGCCCTGAGTGCTCACTGGAAGGGCAGATCCTGAAGCTGAGGCTCCAATACTTTGGCCACCTCATGAGAAGAGAAGACTCCCTGGAAAAGACCCTGATGTTGGGAAAGATGGAGGGCACAAGGAGAAGGGGACAATAGAGGACAAGATGGTTGGACAGTGTTCTCGAAGCTACCAGCATGAGTTTGACCAAACTGCGGGAGGCAGTGGAAGACAGGAGTGCCTGGCGTGCTCTGGTCCATGGGGTCACGAAGAGTCAGACACGACTAAATGACTAAACAACAACATCAAAAGACCCCTAACAGTTAAGTCCAGTTGCAGACGACTCTGGGGTTGCAGCGCTCATCTCGCTTTACTGGCCAAGGGAGACGGCGTTTGTCCGCAGACAGTTTTTCTCGGTCATGTGGCCAGCATGACTAAGCCGCTTCTGGCAAAACCAGAGCAGCGCATGGAAACGCCGTTTACCTTCCCACTGGAGCAGTACCTATTTATCTACTTGCACTTTGACGTGCTTTCGAACTGCTAGGTTGGCAGGAGCAGGGACCGAGCAACGGGAGCTCACCCCATTGTGGGGCTTTGAACCGCCGACCTTCTGATTGGCAAGTCCTAGGCTCTGTGGTTTAGCCCACAGCGCCACCTGCGTCCCTTTCTTGGCATCAGAGAATCATAGAATTGTAGGGTCATCGAGTCGAACCCCCTGCAATGTAGGAATCTTTTTGCACAGCGTGGGGCTCAAGACCCATGCCCCTGAGATTAAGAGCCTCATGCCCAGCCAATTATGACTGTGAGAGGTCACTTTATCCGTGTGCATAAACTATGGGAAGATTGCCCCCCCCCCCGGAACATGCCCACTTTTAAAACAAAAGACAAGAAAAGGTATATTTCCAAATCAGTTTTTGCAGGCTCCCATGTGAGCAAGCGCAATCACTGCCTTTAACTTCCTCTTCCAGAGGCGTGATCTGCAGAAGAAGAAGAATTTTTCTGTGTATATACACATGCATTCATAGCAACGGGGCCCACAAACATAACAGAAGGCCCATATGTTGAAAGACTAATCTGCTGTAATGAGAATTGCCGCATTTTAGGGGCAGCGTAGTGGGACAGCTCTACAGCAGCTGTGGCTTACTCAAGCGGCAGCTAATTTCGCGAGCTGAACTTAAGGATATTTCCCAGAACTACAAAACAATGAATAGCGGTATTGTTTCAGATTACCATGAGGGGCTTACATCCTCCCCCTGACTGGAAGCAGAGGGAGGAAGCCTTTATTGATGGTTCTGGGGCAGAAGTGCGGGATTCCTGGCTAGTCCATCCCAGGCAGCCCCCAGGGGAGCAGGGGGACTGAGGGGGAAGTAAGGGAATGGGGCAGGACAAAGAGCAGTGCCTCAGGAGAGGAAGCACTTCAGAAGACAAGGCAGGCCAAGAAGGCCAGATCCTCCTGGGACTATCTGAGTTCTTGTTACATTAACTCCTTTTAGAAAGGCATAATAATAATAATATATACATATATTTTTTTAAAAAAACTTGAGCAGGCGAGACTTGGTCTAAAAGTGTCTCCAAAGCATGCTAAGCTTAATGTTCTGTATATTTAGAGTGCCTTTCTAAACCAGTGCGTTCATTGTTTTGGATATAAATAGGCTGTTTTCAGGACATGTGAGTCTAAGTTAAGCATCATTTACCAGGGCTTAAGAAGCATCTCAAAGTTTTCAAAAGAAAGATGTGATTGAAACTTAAGCCCTTTGAGATCTGATGCAGTGCAATGGAAGCACGTGAGTTGAGCTACAAAGCTCTCTCTTCAGCCATGAACGCCATATGCACCCTTTTCCAACATTGCGGCCTGCAGATGTTTGGGACTACGGCTCCTAGCAGGCCCATAACTTACAAATGGTGCAATGGAATGCGACTGATGCTGGGCTGGACTGAGCATCAGTCCCTTCTATTCCGCTCTTTTTTGCTTTACAATTTTTGCAAATATTAGAAAACCAGAGGCCTCAAAGAAATTGCCAGCAGCACTTGCTTCTGCAAAAATCTTAACCAGGACTATACCCAAGGCCAGAAAAACTCCAGTTTTTTTAAATGAAAGTTTCTGTCCGTAAGGACTGTGAAGATGAACTTTAAAGTGGGCAGGCAACTAGTGTGGACATGCCTGGCACAGTGCAGTGCTCCTTCCCTGGGAATTATGGGAAATGTTATGTACTGAAGTTCTCACCCTGGGCCAGCAGGGGGATACTGTAGATAGTTCAGGTCCACATATGCAAATAAGGGATCGAAAGTGACGTTCAGTGATTGGATAGTTACAGAAAATGGTTACTGTTGCGTTGTAGTGGAGCTCTATATAAGCAGGCTGGCTGAACCCTTCAGTTCAGTTCTGTTCTGGCCTGTGAATAAACAAGAGCTGTTTGAAGAATCGTTGTCGTCTGATATATTCACCCACAACTTAACAGGAAATATATCTAGATAAATAGAAACCAGCTTCTTTTGCATGATTTGCAGAGTTGCAGAATTAAGCTTTTATTGTTGGAGAATCCAGTGACTGGTATAAACTCCAGTTTTGTGTGTGCATGAGTATGTGTGTGTTTTCTCATTGTGAAATGGACCATTTAAGTCAGATGGCACGGTTCAGTTTTAGGTTGTCTTTCTGCATCTGTCCAGGGGTTGGCACTGCAAATTTGTTACAGGTTTCGTACATGTTAACAGAGCCCTGGCAGACAATTAGGTTAGATCCAAAGAACTTTTTCAGATTAAAAGAAAGCAAACAGGGAACTGGAAGAGGGATTGATTTTACTTTTGTTGTAATTAGGGACAGATTGCAAAACAGTATCATTGCACACAGTGGAGTGGGTTTTCCAGACAATTTCCATCCTCTTCACCCTGTGCACAGTTCATTCCTATAAATATAGTTCTTTATTGCTGAGCAGCTGAGATGACTTCAGAACTAGTACACCACAATGGACAGACAGGTTGTCGAGCTGGACAGGATCAAGTTCAAATCTTGCTGGGCAATTCACAATTTGTCAGCTTAGCCTGCCTCACCGCATTGTGGGGGAGTGATGTAAGGATAAAATGAACAAACACCAAATACATTGCCCTAAGCTGTTTGTAATAACGGAAGGAAAGAAATATGGTTTAAAAATGAAAATAACCTAGATTCCAGAGGGGTCGCTATGTTTCATACATACATACATACATACATACATACATACCCCACCCCGCTTAAGGCAGTTTGCATATAAAAATGAGAACTGCTAAAAACATAGAAAAACCCACAATCATGTAAAAAGCAATTAAGCACTGAAAGGAGAAAAACATAAACAACACAATCAAGAGTAGCAGGACATGGGATAGAGCAGCCTCAAAAATGAGTGTACAAAAAAATAGAGCAACACACACAAAAAATCCCTTATTAAGCTCCCAGCCCCAAATCTGTGTTACAGTGGTACCTCAGGTTAAGTACTTAATTCGTTCCGGAGGTCCGTACTTAACCTGAAACTGTTCTTAACCTGAAGCACCACTTTAGCTAATGGGGCCTCCTGCTGCCGCCGCGCCGCCGGAGCCTGATTTCTGTTCTCATCCTGAAGCAAAGTTCTTAACCTGAAGCACTATTTCTGGGTTAGCGGAGTCTGTAACCTGAAGCGTATGGAACCTGAAGCGTATGGAACCCGAGGTACCACTATATATGTTTTCAGCAGGGGTGCCAACTTGAATAAAATATTGCGGGGGTCCAGATAAGCCCCGCCCAGCACAATCAATCACATGACGCAGTGCACACAAACCATTTGAATGGCAGTGCCTATCAACTCAAATATTTTATTGTGGGGGTCGAAGCCCCCACAGCCCCATAGGAGTTGGCTCCTATGTTTAACAGAAAGATTCCAATTAGCCTTTGTCATTGCTCACTTAAAGAGTAGGTTGATCTCATAGGTGGCAAACCATAAACACAGGCACTTGAACCCTATTCAGTGGCGGTCTGAAAAAGGGTATATAATCTGTGACTTTTTAAATGTTGCAATTGTTTTCTCCCCATCCTCTTTGTAATTTTCAAGACTACCAATGGGGGGGAAAAGGGAAAGGGTTTTGTTCGTTGGTTGCTCTGAGCATGAACAAAACCAGAATAAATTCCACATTACTGAGAGCAGGAATGCCGTAGCAAAGGAGAAAGGGGTAGACGATATGCATGCTGAACATGCGCCTTGCGATGTGAACTGCATAGCAAAGAGCAGATTATAGAACAGTCCTGACTTATTTTCACAGGCAGCTATTTTGTAGTCTCAGCATAAGGAGCAACCACGAATAGAGAATAGCAGACAAGACACAAATTACAACATTGACTAAAAGAAGAATGCTGATCATGTGGCACTTTAAACGGCAGACCAGATGTCTCAAGAGATGCATTCAGTGGTCTGTGATTCGCTTTGTGTGTTTTCCTTTGGGCGGGGGGGAGTTAGTTGCAACGAGATATTCTTGCAAGGCAGTCTCACAACTGTCACTCCTCCACAACCGGCTAAATTAAAAGGTGGGGAAGATGTCTGGCAACCTGCTAACATTTGCAGTAAAACACCACTGCGGGTATGAACTGCAGCGCAGTGTGCATGTCAAATAATAGTTTCATTTATTCATTTATTTTGCAAAATTTATACACCACTTGATTGTAAAAAACAACAACCCTCAAAGCAGCTTACAAAAGAGAAAACTGTAAAATCAAGAAGAAGAAGAAGAAGAAGAATCACAACCATGCTTTAAAAACCATGCAAAAGTTAAAATCCCAAAACGGATTAAAATTACCTCTGAAAATTAAAATTACTAGTTTTGCAGTTCAAAAGAGCAGGGCTTGAATTGTGGGTGAGGGTCTGCAGTACAGTCAGGGAATTGGTCGCATCCTGCCAGTGTAGAGTGCAGATAATGTTTCAGATACATATGCTGTATAAAGAAAATTACTTTCCCTCACACTGGGAGGGTGGGTGAAATCAATGAGCTACATGTCTCTCCACCTCACATCAAGGAACATAAAACTCAGCTCATTGTTTTTAAATTTCATCTATAGCTAGAAAAGAGGTTTGTTCAAGTTTTTTATGCAGCCAAAACAGCAGCATCTACACAATTTATGAAATTATTCTTTAAAAATATCCCTGAACTCCTCTCTTCCCAGGTGGAAAAGCCATTGCCTGGTCGCCAGCAGAAAGTCTCTCCCCCCTCATTTTTTTTATTTTTGAGAAAAAACATTGTGGAGGTGAGGGTGGGAAGTCAGCTTATGAACAATTTAATTATTTGATTTGAAGGTTATTGTGAAAATGTTTGAAAACATTACTACCCGCAAATCATCTTGAGAAAAAACAAAACAAAAACGGGTTAAGTGGGACTTGAGTAGTAAACTGTGAGCAGAAGACAAACCTGAAATCCCCTCTGGACATTAGCTATAATACTTGGCCAGCCATCATAGGTCTGGGTAGGACTGCGCATTATCATTTTCAGAATAATACGTCTTTGATTAAGGTGGACCTCTATCTTCTCCATTTCCAAGCCTTGACAGACGTTTTGCAAGTGCTCCAGGGATTTTTTGCTTGCCCACGTGAGCTGCTCTGACATGTGTGCGGCTCTTGCGGCAAAGCAAGGAACTGCTTGCCTCTTGCAAAGCTTTCATGGTGCTTTTTAGAAGGTTTGATTAAGGTTTAGAATTTTGGATTGATAACTTGCTTCTTCTACTGCCGACCATGGTTCATAGGGTAATAACTGGTCTGGCTATTGCTCTTCGTAGGTCACGGGGGCCAACTTGAATAACGTATTGGGAGGCCAGCAGGGGGATACTGTAGATAGTTTTCACTCAGGTCCACATATGCAAATAAGGGATTGAAAGTGACATTCAGTGATTGGATAGTTACAGAAAGTGGTTACTGTTGCGTTGTAGTGGAGCTCTATATAAGCAGGCTGGCTGAGCCCTTCAGTTCAGTTCTGTTCTGGCCTGTGAATAAACAAGAGCTGTTTGAAGAATCATTGTGTCGTCTGATATATTCACCCACAACTTAACACTTTCTTACTGACAAGTTTGCCAACGCTTTGAGCACACATATATAAGAGTGCAGATAGAGAGCCATTTTATGTCCATGTTTAATTACAAGGCATTCTAAAATATGCAGAAAAATAATACTATCTATAAAGGCACTCACACATTGGCACCTTTGAAGGCAGGGTGCAAGATTTAAATGGAGGATAATCAAATGGCTGCTAACCACAATGGCAATGTTCTACATGTGATCTTCTGTACTTCCTCCAAGCAAGGCAGCAGTACCACTTCTAAGGGTAACAAATGATGGTACAGCAAATTGATTTGTGCCTTCAGCACATTGGGGCCCTGGGTGCCTGAGCACCCACAAAATTCCCCATGTGCATCCACAAATTTCAGTGCCAGGGCCATGCACACTGCTTGGCGCCCACAGCCCCGGGCACCCACAGTCGCGAGGCCCCACTGACAAAGGAGGTGATGTCTCTCTTACTGCCCCTGATTCACTTCATTTGGGAAGTCACAAAATATGCAAGCTTCAACTGCAACCCCATTACATTTATCGATTCTTCTGATGGCACAAGTGAAAATAAATATATAGAACACTTGGCTTCTGACCAGAAGCAAGATAGCTTCCACCCTTGAAACTATGTGTGTATTTTTGGTGCAGTACTGGCTTTGCATCCTTCAGAATTTTTAGACCTCCCGCACCCTGCATTGCCGGACATCAAGGCACCATCGTTCATCTGATTTTGTCCGTCTTCGCCAGGAATGAACTTCGAACAATATGGCAGTCGCTGGCCCGACTTACTCTCTCACATTGTCACTTTGAATCTAAAGACAGAGCCACTTGGTCGGTTTTAGAGTTCAATGTAAAACCATTGACAAGTCCATTAGCCTTGGGTACTTGGGATTTGTTTTTCTTACTATCATTTTTAGAGTTTCATCTCTTGGCTCTCTCTCTCTCTATATATACAGTGGTGCCCCGCAAGACGAATGCCTCGCAAGACGAAAAACCCGCTAGACGAAAGGGTTTTCCGTTTCTGAGTTGCTTCGCAAGACGATTTTCCCTATGGGCTTGCTTCGCAAGACGAAAACGTCTTGCGAGTCTTGCGATTTTTTCCGCTCCCCCCCCTTTTTCTAAGCCGCTAAGCCGCTAATAGCCTTTTAGCCGCTAAGCCGCTAAGCCTTTAATAGCCGCTAAACCACTAATAGCGCTAATCCGCTAAGCCGCTAATAGGGTTGCTTCGCAAGACGAAAAAACCGCTAGACGACGAGACTCGCGGAACGGATTATTTTCGTCTTGCGAGGCACCACTGTATATACAAAAAAACCCACACCTAATTTCTTTATTTTATTTTATTTTATAATTTTATTTTTAATACACACATATTGCAAATATACAAGCATACAAACATACATTTCATACAATCCTTAAAAATGTTCAAACATACCCACACTTAATCTCACAGATAATTCCTTTTCCCCTCACCATCCACCACCCCTCACACCACCTTTGTGTTAGACTTCCAATCTACTCAATTGCAATTTCTTTCCACTCCTATTACTTTCTTTCACACACCTTTAACCTAATTTCATGTTCCTTTTTTATTACACATTGTTATCCATCTTATTTAGTATTTCAGTATTTAAAACGGAACTTGTTTATTCTAATAGGAGTTCTGATTTTTCGATATGATTTTGCAAGTATCTTTTAAACACCTTCCAGTCCCTATCTATCTTCTCTTTTGAAATCCTTCCAATTTCTTCCATTGTTTTGGATATATTGTAATACTCCAATAATTTGGCAAGCCACTCTGTTTTTGTCGGTATAATACCACTTTTCCAATTTTTCGCAATCAATAGCCTTGCGGCTACTGTTGTGTATAAATACAATGTCTTAATATTTACTCACACCTAATTTCAAGACACTTTTACCACAGCATTTATGTTTAGCAAGCTTACACTCATAGATGAGTGTGGGTCTCCATTAGCCTACATCTTTCCCTCTAATAGTGGACTTGTAGTGGCTTTTTCACGGGCTCAAGGGCTAGATTAACCCAAGTACAGAAATGTGTAGATTTTTAACAAAATCCCAAATGGCCCTGTGAGTTTCCAGGACATCAAAGGAATCTTGAGGACACAGAGATAATAAAAGGATTCAGTGATTCACATCTGGAGGGATAAATGCTATGTTTTTGTTTTTTAAACAACAACAACAACCGCCCCTTTCACTAGACAAGGTCTTGTGCAGTCATAGCACTTGAGAAAGTTCTGTGGAAGCTTGATAAATGTGAATAGGAGAGTAGACCAGCCATTCATTGGGAGGAAATTATTCACAATAAATATACTGTAAATTCCTTACAGATATACAACAAAGAAGTCAGCAAAGTCTTTTCTTTGCAGTAGCATCATAACTTTGGAACAACTTACCCAAGGAAGCTTTGGGAGGCCTGTAGATTTTTTGAGACTCATTCTTACGGACCTTAAAGACAAACTGCTTATTTGTTTCTGACTGTCTCCCGCTTGGACTACTGCATTGTGCGGGGAGAGAGACTTTCTGTTCTTCATCAGGCAATAGTGTTTCCACCTGCCTTGCCCTGGGAGCCTTTCCCAGACCATGACATTAAGAACAGCAGAAGCAGCTGGGAAGAAAGAACTTCAGGGATATTAAAAAAAAAAAAGTTTTATAAGTTGTGCGCTTGTTTCTCAATTTGATCCTTTTACATGGTTTTGTATGTTTTGTGCTATTTTATGCATTGGAATTTGCTGCAATTTTTATTATAGATTAGTAATTCTTTCTTGTGGTTGATGAGTGTAAACTGTTTAAATTATTGTTTGCTGATGTTTAATTTTTCTGTTTACTATTAGATTATGATGGATTGCTGAAAGTTCTTTTGTTTGATATAAGTTGTTTATTTTAAAGTTATTGTGACTTTTTATATTCGATCAGATTGTTACTATTAATGTTTGATGTTTCATTATGTTTTTATTTGTGTTGGAATCCACCAAGAGTGGCTGGGGGAACCCAGCCAGATGGGTGGGGTATATAAATAAAAACGTTGTTGTTGTTGTTGTTGTTGTTGTGCATTGGACCATTATCTATTACAAAAAGTTTCTCTATTACAATTATTCTATCATTTTTCTTCCACTGCTTTTATCTGAATCCTGCCCACGCTTTCATTTGAGGACGCTTTCATTTGAAGCTCAACATCAAAAAAACGAAGATCATGGCCACTGGTCCCATCACCTCCTGGCAAATAGAAGGGGAAGAAATGGAGGCAGTGAGAGATTTTACTTTCTTGGGCTCCATGATCACTGCAGATGGTGACAGCAGCCATGAAATTAAGAGACGCCTGCTTCTTGGGAGAAAAGCAATGACAAACCTAGACAGCATCTTAAAAAGCAGAGACATCACCTTGCCAACAAAGGTCCGTTTAGTTCAAGCTATGGTTTCCCCAGCAGTGATGTATGGAAGTGAGAGCTGGACCATGAAGAAGGCTGATCACCAAAGAATTGGTGCTTTTGAATTATGGTGCTGGAGGAGACTCTTGAGAGTCCCATGGACTGCAAGAAGATCAAACTGATCCATTCTGAAGGAAATCAGCCCTGAATGCTCACTGGAAGGACAGATCCTGAAGCTGAGACTCCAATACTTTGGCCACCTCATGAGAAGAGAAGACTCCCTGGAAAAGACCCTGATGTTGGGAAAGATGGAGGGCACAAGGAGAAGGGGACGACAGAGGACGAGATGGTTGGATGGTGTTCTTGAAGCTACCAGCATGAATTTGATCAAACTGCGGGAGGCAGTGGAAGACAGGAGTGCCTGGCGTGCTCTGGTCCAGGGGGTCACGAAGAGTCAGACACGACTAAATGACTAAACAACAACAACAACAGGCACATAGCATAGCTCTCTCCTCAAGTCAGTGTCCCAGTTCCTGCTGGCACTGCCGGCAGCTCAGTACCCCCGGCTGAGCCATTGCTTACTTGTGCCAACCTTATTTAATCTTCCTTCTTATTTTGATGGTATCCAACAGTCTTGAGAGGCAATGGAGTGCACCTTGGGGGGTGAAGCGAAACCATTGGAGAGTTACAGCGCCTGCAGAGACCGTTAACTCAAAACTGTTGCCTCCCGTGTTGGTTTTGCTGCATTAACAGCAGTGAAGTGACTTCTCCAGGGTGCAAGCCCAGGCAACGAGTCTGAAGGTCCTGGGTTGCCCAGACCTTCCCTCTCAGCCGCATTGATGTGGTCCAAAGGAAAGCCCAGCAATACGTTTGGCACCAGCTTGGCTGCAGGAGTTGCTGGAAAGAGGCAGACAATACATGCATCTGTCTTCGGGATTCCGCTCTACTACAGATTTGCGTAGCGGTTATTTTTATAACCCCAAACACCAAGGAACACAGGAAGCTGCCTTATGCTATCTCAGACAATGGTCTTCTGCATGGGACCAGACCATGTGCTGGACCACTAAGCTATGGATTCGTCAATATAATTTAAAGTACCGTATTTTTTGCTCCATAAGACACACTTTTTTCCTCCTAAAAAGTAAGGGGAAATGTGTGTGCGTCTTATGGAGCGAACGCAGGGGGGAGGCAGGCAGGAAAAGCCCCCAAGAGCCACACACAAGCTCCGCGTGGCTCTTGCGGTCTTTGCCCCAGGAGGGAGAAGGGACTGACACGGCCAGTCAGTCCCTTCTCCCTCCTCGTAGAAAAGCGCGCAGCCTGTCCGCTGCTCTTTGGGGCTGGGGGGGGGAAAGATTTTTTTTCATGATTTCCCCCTCTAAAAACTAGGTGCGCCTTATGGTCCGGTGCGCCTTATGGGGCGAAAAATACGGTACATCATTTTAATTATTTTAACAACACCATTCCTAAGCTTCTAAAAAATACTTCTCCCAGCTCAAGTCCCTCTTTTTGAGGGTATCCTCCCCACAGAGCCCAACACGGAGTAAAATAATGAGTGTGCTGTGTCCTCAGTTTGCTCTGCTGACTTGGGTAGTGACCTCACTTCTTGCAATTTCCTTTTCTCCCTCCTTCCACCTGGATGGGGCTGAAAGCAAGACTGAGCATCAGCTGCTGCTGACACCTCAGTGTTAAACTACAGATTGTAAGGATAACTACTTATTATCCTGGCTCTCACTCTTCCATGTTATTACGAAGTGTCCTCTGGCCTTTTACTGTGGGGAACAAGAGCTTGCCGTTAAATACAGATCTTTCCAGATTGGGGGTATGTGTTTTGGATAGCAGAGCTCAGGGTCTCTTTATCCAGGGAGTTCTCTAAAATGGCATTCAGCGCAGCCCAAGAGCCATCTGCTGTCATGAGTCACACACACATTGCACTTGCATCTCCTCTATTCTTATCATAATGAACTTGAATAACCTTGGGTTGCGCTTCAGCTGGTGATCACAAAATGCACCAATTTACCTCTCTCCCAGCATTTAAGAGGGATGGTTCCCTTTCCTCTTCTTGATTCTCTGCTGAAAGTCAGAAGAAACAGCTCCTCAAAAGGAGGGAGGACTATCATGGATGTAATAATTCCGGACAAGGCTTGAAAGCTGGGAAGTGTTTTTGGCTGCCACACACCAGCTGCTTCCTGGTGGTCATAATACAGGTGTGCATTTCTTCGGGGGGGATTGGAGATTTCCTGTTCTCTGTGGTTGCCATCCTTTTACCAAGGGGTGGGGTTGATTTTGCCACGAAGAAAACCAAAATGCTGCACGCCAGGCAAATTCTGACTGCAGTTCTGCGTAGCGTTTGCAAGCTATTTCTGAAAAACCAAAGTGTGTTGATGAGGTCCTGCATTCAACAGCAGGATTCCAAAGCATTTAAGAGGGAAGAGGGTTTAGTTAGGGCAGGTGAGAGGTGGAAAAGGAAGACAGTGAAACAGACACTTTTCAGTTACAGTGGTACCTCGGGTTAAGTACTTAATTCGTTCCGGAGGTGCGTACTTAACCCAAAACTGTTCTTAACCTGAAACACCACTTTAGGTAATGGGGCCTCCTGCTACTGCCGCGCCGCCAGAGCACAATTTCTGTTCTCATCCTGGAACAAAGTTCTTAACCTGAAGCACTATTTCTGGTTTAGTGGAGTGTGTAACCTGAAGCGTATGTAACCCGAGGTACCACTGTATTAAGTTTGCAGGCCTTTATGCAGGTCAGTGGGGCTGTGCAGGAGGCATGCAGAGGATTGCCCTATTGTGCCTTAGGGTTTACTCTTTGCTGACATGCTGTGTAAGGAACATCAGCGAATGAATTGTTTAATTCTTCAATAATCATTTGTTGTCTTTGGACAACAATAGCCTTTACTTCTTTTACAGGTCTCAATTAGACCGACTGCCTTTCTGCTTTGATTAAGCCACGTCTGGATCTCAACGGAGGGAAGAACAAGGCATCCATCAACAGAGGGCAATACAGACGACCGCAAGTGGGGTCCACAACAAAATGTTGCGGCGTACCTCTGGTATGTGTGCAATATCTCAGTCTGCAGCTGAGGGGAATGAAATATCAAGGATAAGAGTAGGAACTCTTAAGCTGGGTCTGTCTTGAAGTGTCATTTGCTTTGAACCTTAAAAGCCAAGGTTCAAGGACAGAAATCTGGCTGAGTCTGGAATAACCTTGTGAAGTGAAAGGATAAGAAAGAGGGATCTATATCTAGGTGCTAGGATAGAGGTGATCAGGAAAACAGGAAGACACAATGAGAGATAAAGGAGGTGCTGTGGGATTGGTGGAAGTCAATGCTTGCTTTTCTTTTTAGTGTTTATATTATTAACTTGTAAGATATGGATTTGTGTTTTTTTGTATGTTGGTTTTTGTGTTTTGTGTATTGTTATTTTTCGATATTTTTTGTGTTGTTGTTGTGTGGAAAATACTAATAAAATTTATTATTTAATTAAAAAAAAAAGTGTGGCTTATATTCAGAACCGAGTGCTGTGTGCCTGCCTCCCAGCACTACCGCCGTGAACGGGGGCGCCACCGGCTTGGGGAGGTAGTGCCAGGAGTGCCAGGAGGTGGGCATGCAGTGCGCTTGGAATCAAGCGCTGGCACTAGCTTGTGGAGCAGGGCACCAAGCGCCGGCCACCCCCTGTCCAGGGCAGTAGTGCCAGGAAGTGGGCTGCACACACAAATAAGCCTTGAATATTAAAGGTGTGGCTTACTTGCAGGTGCATCTTATATTTGGGCCAATACGGTAGACTGCCGTTTGTGAAACCTGAGAGGCCAGTCCCATGCCCACCCTCTCTGGATTGCTGTGCCCACTGATCATTTTCTGCCCTCATAAGGCTGCGTTTCCCCCTGGCGCTGTGGGTTAAACCACAGAGCCTAGGACTTGCCGATCAGAAGGTTGGCGGTTCGAATCCTTGCGATGGAGTGAGCTCCCATTGCTCAGTCCCTGCTCCTGCCAACCTAGCAGTTTGAAAGCACACCAAAAAGTGCAACTAGATAAATAGGTACAACTGTGGTAGGAAGGTAAACGGCGTTTCCGTGCGCTGCTCTGGTTCGCCAGAAGCGGCTTAGTCATGCTGGCCACATGACCCGGAAGATGTATGCCGGCTCCCTCAGCCAGTAAAGCGAGATGAGCGCCGCAATCCCAGAGTCGCTCACGACTGGACCTAACGGTCAGGGGTCCCTTTACCTTTAAACCTAGGGGTTCCCCTAAGCCTGCTGATTCTGCTCTCCTGTGTGTGTCTGTTGCACTTTTGACAATGTAAGAATTGGCACCCACCCCACAAATAGAGGGAATTATGATAGGCACAGAACTCAAAGAATGGGAAGCTGTGTTGAAAAGAATACATTTAATCCCCCTCCCCAGTTGAAAGTAAACTACACTCAGCCCCCTTCTAGGGTCTGGAAAGAAACAGCTCACCTTTTGAGAATTATTTGCAAAGCGGATGGGCCTGAAAGATATTTCCTGGTTCCTCCTTATGTGATCCAGGCATGGCCTCCACTATGAAATGGGAGTCTAGCAAGGTTCCTTGGTCTGTGGCGAAAGGCGTCGTTTTGCCTATTTGCTGACATATCTGAGTCTGCAAAATTAGCTGGAGAAATATATATATATAAATAATGTATTACTAGGTAGACCTTGTTCTCCATCCAGTCTTGGCGTTTCACAGCAGCTCCACTGTGTAAGATCCCATATGAATAGTGGTCTCAGGTAGGCAGGTTAGGGAGGACCTTTGCCCGTTACCTTGCGGAGATGTTGCAGCAGACTGGATCTTGCTGTACCAACTCAACTCAAAGGCATGACCTTTTACGGATGAGCTGAATTGCACAGTATAGAATGGGTAGTGGCCCCCTCTCTAAAGTCAAGAGGAAAACACATCTGTGAAATAGTTTGATGGTTGCATCTTGGTGTATACACTGACCATTAATTCAATATGGAATTTCAATAGGAAAAAGGGCCCCTCCCCTTGCAGATGCATGAAAACCAGGAATCCTTGAGCCCCCCCTTGGGAAGAGAATACCATTATCTGACTTTGCAGGGAGAATAACCCCCATCTACCCCCATCCTTTGGGATGCAGGTGGCACTGTGGTCTAAACCACTGAGGGCTTGCTGATCGGAAGGTCGGTGGTTCAAATCCCCACAACAGGGTGAGCTCCCGTTGCTCGGTCCCTGCTCCTGCCAACCTAGCAGTTTGAAAGCACGTCAAAGTGCAAGTAGATAAATAGGTGCCGCTCCGGCGGGAAGGTAAACGGCGTTTCCATGCGCTGCTCTGGTTCGCCAGAAGCGGCTTAGTCATGCTGGCCACATGACCCGGAAGCTGTATGCCAGCTCCCTCGGCCAATAAAGCGAGATGAGCACCGCAACCCCAGAGTCAGTCATGACTGGACCTAATGGTCAGGGGTCCCTTTACCTTTTACCACATCCTATGTTAGACTCCTGCTTTGAGCACTAGCTAGTCGAGGATCCAGCTGGTATAGCATAAGACTTAATCTGGGGGTCGTGGGTTCAAGCCCCATGTTGGGCAAAGGATTTCTGCAATGCAGGGGCTTGGACTAGATGAATCTACAATTCTAGGATTCTGTGTCTGCTGGGAGTGCACAGCGGCAGGGCAGAGTGCTTCCCTCCCAGAAAGGGCACCAATGGAGTGATGTCCATGTGTGAGGAGAATAAGCCCCAGCCTCTTGGGACCACTCCCACCACCTGAACTGTTGATGGGTGGGAGGGGGGCACATAGCAAGCTGGTTCAAATCCAGCTGTGGTAGTCCATAGGCTATTTTGTTATTTTTTGCTTTTTCTTCAGTTGGTCCCAATAAAAGGTATTCCCATATGTCACCTACTATGTCCCAAGGAGACTCCTTTGCCAACAGACTCCAATGACTGCACCGTAGTCTACTCTGAGTAACAGGAGAATCCGGAGATTTCCCACAGCTAGGAATCCTACTGCCAACAGCTACAGAAATGGACACCATCCTTTACAGTGGTACCTTGAGTTACGAACTTAATTCATTCCGGAGGTCCGTTCTTAACACAAACCGTTCTTAACCTGAGGCACGCTTTTGCTAATGGGGCCTCCTGCAGCCAGCACGCGATTCCTGTTCTCATCGTGGGGCAAAGTTCATAACCCGAGGCACTACTTCCAGATTAGGTAGGCTGTATGAATTGTGCAATGCTTTGTAACGATTTGTTGGGTCTCTGGGCCGTAATAAAGATTGATACTTCCAGGTTAGCGGAGTTTGTAACCTGAAGCTTTTGTAACCCGAGGTGTTTGTAACCTGAGGTACCACTTGAACAGTTGCAGCACTCTTGACTATCTAATTCCGAGGTTTTTAACCTTTTTGAGTCCATGGTTCCCTTGACGAACTACATTCTTTCTGTGGTACCCTGGTTGGAATCATGTTGCAGCGCCAGCAGCCCCTCCTCTTTTCAAATAGCCTCCTTTGTGAAGTGTTCCCTCAGCCTCCTCTCCCCTCTCCTTGGGAGTCCTCCAAGCAGCCACTGCCACCCCAAGAGAGGTGCCTCCTTTGCCTCCCAGGGGGCTGGGAAGAAGATGCCCCCAGCCTTAGTGGCCTGACGGAAACTGGCCAAAGGTGAATGGGTGCCACTGGGCCTGCATGGCGGAAAGGCTCCCCTTTGGCGCTGTGCACTCAGCTTCCAGGCAGGCCTTGCACACAGCAAGCACAAGGAAGGCCAGCATGGTGCCTGTCTGCCTGCCCGGCCTCCCACTTTTCTGTCCATTCCCAAGAGCAAGGGCTGGCTGGGCTCCCTCACCCACTTGCCTGCTTGCTTCGAGGTTGCCTCAGCTCCTGGGAAACAGCACCCCCTGGCCAGCTCCGGAGGCACCTGGAGAGCTGGTAGCCAGGGCTGCTGCAACAAACAGCTGTGCAAGCCTTTGGGAGGCAGAGACGTGAGAGGGCATCTGAGGAGGGAGGGAAGGGAAGACGGATGGAGTCAGTGTTGCCTGAAGCACTCCTGATGGCACACTGGTTGAAAACCCCTGGCCTGCTCCAAACTCTCAAAGATCTACACCGCCGAGACCTTTATCTTCTGCCTCTGCTGCAGGACCACTAATGGTGGTCCTGAATCAGCAACGTGGCGCTGTGGGTTAAACCACGCAGCCTAGGACTTGCCAATCAGAAGGTCGGCGGTTC
Source organism: Podarcis raffonei (assembly GCF_027172205.1). Lineage (NCBI taxonomy): Eukaryota > Metazoa > Chordata > Lepidosauria > Squamata > Lacertidae > Podarcis > Podarcis raffonei. The sequence goes on from NC_070604.1 coordinate 6,034,697, forward strand.
GAATCCCTGCAACGGGGTGAGCTCCCGTTGCTCGGTCCCAGCTCCTGCCAACCTAGCAGTTTGAAAGCATGTCAAAGTGCAAGTAGATAAATAGGGTAAACGGCGTTTCCATGCGCTGCTCTGGTTCGCCGGAAGTGGCTTAGTCATGCTGGCCACATGACCCGGAAGCTGTATGCCGGCTCCCTCGGCCAATAAAGCGAGATGAGCGCCACAACCCCAGAGTCGGTCACGACTTGACCTAATGGTCAGGGGTCCCTTTACCTTTATCCTTTACTGAGCTTGCCTTACCTTCTCATCTGTTCCAGAATTGTGGGCCTATTAACCTCTACCTCCCCTTACTGGTGGGACACCCTCATGGGTAAGGACAGCTGTATAGCAGGCCCATCAGACCTCAAAGTGAAGATAAAAATACAGAATGAATACATTTGATTTGGCCGAGAATATTTCCAATCTCAATATAAACCATACCTTGGCACCTCCACCTGCTGCACTGCTAGGTTCAAAGATATCAAAGTGAGGGGTGGGGGTGGGGGAGAAACAGAAAAAATTCACTTGCTATCTTTTGCATACCAGACTGTTAAAATGCACAGGAGCATGGCAGTATCCTGCTTTTGGCAGTGTTTTCCGGAGCATGGTTGGAGGTATTTGCAAGCTTCCCAAATGGATTTGGATATCAGTAATATCTTCTTTGCACCCACCCACACTCCACAGCTGCAGAGAGCAAGAATCGGGCATCTCTGTTCCGGCATGGTGTGCTCTGCTCATGACAGATCTAATTCCGAGCAATGGATACAGTGAAACCGTTCAATGTTGACCAGTGTTTTAGGTAACACAAAAAGCAGTGTAGGAGTACAGTTCATCTCATTTCTTCCCTCATCCATTAATGGAAAACAGAGCTGTCAATCAAGCTGTTTTAGCAAGACATTGCCTTTTTTTGTATTTTCACAATTTACCTCCTGCAATGTTTGATTTTTAGTGGTCAATCTGTGCTGCGCAGATGCACAGCATCACTTCAGACAACTCAGTAGTGGATGCAAGACTCCGAGGATGTTTTAAAAGTTGATGATTGCACTCAGTGAGCTTTACACAAACAAGCATTGCCACAGAGAGCCACCTTGAAAGGGCAGCAGTTTAACTAGTGCATTTTAATTAATATATATAATACAACCACAGATGTTACTAGGTCACCTAAAACCTGTAAAGCTTCTGGGAAAAGGCGGAGAGCGTTTTATATGGTCAAATAAAGGATGGCAATACTGCCTTGCCTGAAATTAAGGCTGATTGGGTATCCATACTGTAATTCTTAGTTCTTCCATACATAAAAAGCAAGAAAATAATTAATAGCCTCTGGAGAGTTACATGAATGCAGAAGGAGACCTCCTTTAGAAAACAAGGCTGAAATCATAGGCTTACTTGCTCGGGGGCAAGTCCCACTAAATTTATTGGGAATTGTTTCAGAATGCCAACATGATTCCCTACCAAGAGTTAAAAGTCCCTTGGGCTATGGATATGCAGTATGTCATCATGTTTAGAAAGCTGCTATGAAGTGTGAAGATCCCTGGCATTGATAGGAAGACTTCCTGTTACCTAGCTGAGCCGATACAACTAATCCCAAGTGAGATCATGAGATGCAGAAACCCAAGATGCTTGAATTTTAAACTCTTCTCTCTAGTTCCTGAGATTTGTGGACAGATCACTACTGCAGTGGAACCTCAGTTTTCGAACGTAATCCGTTCCGGAAGACTGTTCAGCTTCCAAAACGTTAGAAAGCCGAAGATCAATGGGCTGGCTGCAAAGTCAATGGGGGGAAAAGAAAAGAAACTCCCTGGAAGGTGTTCGACTTCCGAAAAACGTTAGAAAACAGAAGCAATTACTTCCGTGTTTGGGTTCCGAATTGTTCGGCTTCTGAGACGCTCAAAAACTGAGGTTTCACTGTACTGAAGTCAAGAGTCTTCTGAAACAAAGGGTGGAAACATTTTGGAGTCTCAAAAGATCAGGATCTTGGAGCTGAAATTTGTACGTTCTGTGAACTGCACACTGATCTCGCGGGGGGGGGGGGGGGGAGAATAGTACATCACCACTCAGAGAGAGCTGGGTCTCTCAGACTCACAAGAGGATTATCCACTAGGCTACAGTACACTTTCAGTATCTCCATAACTAGAATGCTTTTATTACATTGGACAGTCTCTTCAGTGTTGATAGCACTGAAAGCCTCACTCAATGTTGATCTGGTTCTCTCCCCTGTGAAACTGGATATATCTGTGTAGGAAGAGGGCAGGGCAAGAATGAACCCAGGGGCAGAGAACCAACAGAGAACAAAATCTGTTCTCATATGTTAAGAGAGAGAGGATTATTTGAGAATTCTGGAATTACCACTAGAAATGGGATTTATTTTTTTTAAAGCAGTAAACCATATCAAAATAGGATTTTGCATTTAACAACCTATAGTGAAGTTACAGTAATTTAAAAACATTTGGGTTGGATGTAGTTTCTTTCCTGATACAAAATGCCAATACTGGAGAGAGAAAAATGTTAGGATTAACACAGAGGAAGCCTGACTCCATACATGCACACACAGAGGTTGAAATGAGTTTGCAGCCTAATATCAAGTTAAAGGTAAAGGGACCCCTGTTAGGTCCAGTCACGGATGACTCTGGGGTTGCTTTACTGGCCGAGGGAGCCAGCGTTTGTCCGCAGACAGCTTCCGGGTCATGTGGCCAGCATGAATAAGCCGCTTCTGGCGAACCAGAGCAGCACACGGAAACACTGTTTCCCTTCCTGCCGTAGCGGTACCTATTTATCTACTTGCACTTTGACGTGCTTTCGAACTGCTAGGTTGGCAGGAGCAGGGACCGAGCAACGGGAGCTCACCGCATCATGGGGATTCGAACCACCGACCTTCTGATCGGCAAGCCCTAGGCTCTGTGGTTTAGACCACAGCACCACCCGCTTCCCTATAAAATATCAAGTTAGGGGGGCACTATGTTGTCACCACTTCCCAACACACTCACAATGGAGATCAATGTCTCCTCCTTCCTCATGGAAGAACTGCAGGCACAAATATTGTCCTGCATATGTCGAGGAAGCGCAGGTGAAGAGCAGCTTTGAATTTAGGACCACTTTGTGGAACTGAATTTCTCCACCTGAGATCAGTGAAGGAAAAAGTAGCACGAGCTACAATATCCATGACTGCACTTTCTAGATCAGCTGCTATCTTGGGGAAAGGACATGACAACGCTGTGGACGTGTCCCAGGATTAAGGCTTTCTGGGAAATGATATATAATGAATTGAAAAAGGTATTTAAATATACTTTCTTGAAGAAACCAGAGGCCTTTCTCTTGGGTATGTCTGGCCAAGTGGTGCCAAAGAAGGACAGAACTTTCTTTATGTATGCTACAACAGCAGCAAGAATACTTATCGCAAAGTATTGGAAGACGCAAGATCTACCCACGCTGGAAGAATGGCTGATGAAACTGATTGACTGTATGGGACTGGCAGAAATGACGAGCAGAATCCGTGACCAGGGAGAAGAGTCGGCTGAAGAAGATTGGAAAAAATTTAAGGACTATTTACAGAAATACTGTAAAATTAAGGAAAGTTAAATGGTGTTGGATTGAAATTGAGTGGTTTCTAGCTGTAATGATATAAAGGAACATAGATGGGGAAAAAAGGGTTTGAAAAATAAGGTAATGTTATAAGCTGTAATGCTTTAAATGAAGGATTTGCTGAACAAATAACCTTAATTGGGATACAAGGAGGAGAAGTATGAGGAGGTCTGAGAAATTTGTTATTTTAAAGTATGATTTATGAACTTTATGTCTTTTTTAATGTTTTTGTTTGTTCTGTTTTTGTTTATTTGTTTAAAAAATTGGAAAATTTAATAAATATTCTTTTTTTAAAAAAAGAAAGGACATGACAACGCTTTCCCATTTCACACTACAATTTCCTTGTGCTAAGAAATTATTGCTCAGAAAATGTATTTGGGTGCACCTTTAGTATTCTGGAATGCAGCACAAAGATACATCTTGGTTCCCATCTTTCAGATACCCAAACCTTTTAGTTAAAGACTTGCAAAGCATGTCACACAGCTTTTCTTTTGATATGATGTATTTATATTTACATGGTACATTTTTAAAGCAATAGCTACAATGATCATACATATTAGAAACAATAAAAAAAGAAGTTAAGAACTAAAATATACATCATACACTTGTATATATATTCTTTACACAGAGGTAAAAAGGCTTATAAAAATCAATACAACAGAGTTTTAAACTTTTAGTATACAGATACATAATAGAAGGTTTGCTTCAGGCACTTAAATTTGTTAATGTGAGCAAGAGCTTTGGGGGGGGGGGAAAATGTTCCGAACTGGGGGGAAAGAAACAGCTTTTGGTTAATGGATTGTTACCACAGATACAAAAATAAAATCTGAATAATTTCTCAGATGATTAATGTCAGTACTGAAAAACCAACAGAGGAAAAACACTAAACACTGTTCAGCTGCAGTGTGGAGATCAATGGGAAATATTTACAGGGGGGGAAACCCCCCTCCCAGCCTCCCGTTTCTACCCTTGTGCCAATTTCGCTGCACTAACGAAAACAAAAACACCCCCCAACAACTCACATGGAGGGGGAGAGAGGGAGAGGGAGAACAAACATGGAAGGACTGAATCAGGATTAAAACAGAACCAGAGAAAAGAGGGAATTTACAGAAGAGGACATACATCGCGGCTTGGAGTACGTCTGCTTTAGCAAAATAAATAGGGGCACTTGAACTGAGAGGCTTGACAACCTGTAAGATCTCTTCTGTAGTGTTGTGCTTTTGTGGGGGTGGGGGGGGGGAAGACCTTACAGAAATTCAGAACAGCGGAACAACTTGCAAAACCAAAATACTGTCCCCATCACTTTGTTATTATTTTATTTTGAGGCTGGCATGATGTTTGCTAGTCACCATTTACAGCGATTTGTCATTTGCTATTAGGCACAAAATATTTATTCTTTCCACGAGTTTACAAAATAAAAATTAAAAAAAATGAAAATGAAAAGCTTCCCTTGACATTTAGCAAAAACATTGAAGCCTACGGTATATATGTTACAGACAAATCCCAAATCTTGAATACCAAAATATGAACTTGAGAGATCACACAGCCAATCTACACATTATATAGAATTTTAGACTGTATCACTGCAGGTTGCAGATTTTTTTTTTTTTTACCTGCTTAATAAGCCTAATAGAGTAGCACATCAGAAAAATATGCATGCTTAATCTCTCTGGTCTGCTAGCTTGTTACAAGCAACGAGTCTTTAGTTGTTGTTTTCTAATAGGGGGGGAATTAAATGTGACTCCCCAACTTTAGTGGTACAGTCCAGAATTCTTCTGCCTTGGTTCATATATATATATATATATATATGTGTGTGTGTGTGTGTGTGTGTGTGTGTGTGTGTGTGTGTGTGTGTGTGTGATGGTGTCTGGGTCCCTCTTTCCATTACCTTTGAGAAATGGAAGTTACTGCAATATGCTCTTTTCTGTATGCAAAGGTAATAAGTCCCAAGCCACCTGGGTAGAGCCCATGCTGCAGATCCTCCCAAAAAACGAGGGTAATTATTGGCATGGGGAGGAGCTCCAACACAAATTCCCACCCCCCACCCCACCCCACTGCCCTGGGAGCTTATGGCTGTGCCTTTGTGGCGAGTGGGAAAAGGGCTGTGCTCCAGTAGCTTCTATGCTGCAAAGGCAAGAAGGATCCCACAGAAGTCCCTAGGAATGTTCAAGTTTCAACACAGACCCCCACCTCCACCCCAAAGGTCTCCCCGCTTGGTTTCCGAAACTGCTCCTGAAGGTCCCCTGAGTTTCACAACAGTGGCTTGTCTGGTGGAAAGAGGGTAGGGTGCAGGGTCCGTGTTTGCAAACAGGCCTCAAATAACTGCTTTGCCAAACAGCCCTGGATCCTGGCCCATGAGTTTCTGGGTTGGCCCAATGGGTACCGCCATGTGCCCAGGCGGGCAGTTTAAAAACCAAACAGAAAAGCTCATAATCAAATCCTTAAGTCAGTGCCTGAGTGCAAGCAGATCTGCTCAAGCTCCAGGTTTCAGCCGTAACATATGCCACACACACCCATTGCATATGTGACAAAAAGCTGTGGTGACTCCTTGTGGCCCGTTTTCACAAGGAGAGTGGCAAGCGTGTCGCTCTTTGCATCTATTTGGCAATAAAATAAAATAAAATAAAATTCAGTTCCTCTTCCTTTAAGACTCATGTCAATGTGCAAGAAGGAGGGAGGGAGGGGGGGCAAGGGCACGCACTCACCGGCACTTGGCTGCGGAAAAAAGATTATGGCAGAAACAGCAGCGCCAGTTCTCACAAGCCGGTGCCTCTAGCTACCTCGGATTACTCAGATTGTACTATGCTATATTATAGCTAAACTGCTCTACATTATTCCTTTGAATAAAAAAAATGGCCATTCCATGTCATATATTAGAAAAATATTATTATTTCCCCAGATAATTACAAGCCTTGTACACAAGACATGGCTTTGAAGAAGAAAAGCAAACCCACACAAAGTCAAAAGCATCGTGTCACCCTACTGTGCGCATTTCACAACCGAGAAAGCAGCAGCCTGTTAGAAGGTACAGATCCTGCAAAGCACGTTGTATGCACCACCAAGTACTACCGAAACCAACTGCCTTTCTGTGTTGGGGCACCCACGGATTTCCGCAGGGCCTGGGGGGAGGAATGCTTCAATGTTCCTAGTGTTTGGTTTGAAGGCACCAAGGTGACCGGGTGCCTGGGACTGACCCAGCTCTGGCCTAAGGGATGTCTGCCCTGGGTTCTCTGCAGATCCCAAATATGCTGGTTCAGTGCATTTGGAAGCAGAAAAAGGCACGACCCTCTGCTGACCCCAGGCGGATCCTGCAGTCTGCACAGCAGACAGAACTGGGGGGTCAGATCAGGCCACACCATGGAAAACCCTGGTAACACCATAGCACATTTCCCCCCTCAGTACTTTCTGCTTCCTATCTGCGCATTAAATCCACCAGGAATTATTCGTGCCCACACTGCAAGCGTGCCTATTTTGCAGATCCAAAGGTTTGGGGGATGGAAGAGACTTGCTGCCCAGGTGGGGGGGGAGATCCTTTATCGGTCAATTTCACCAATGCACTTGAAAAAAAAAAGTGGAAGAAAGAGACCCTGCAATGCGCAGCAACGTTAAAGCTTTCTTGAAACTGACACACACATATTTCTCTACAGCTGGCTTAGAGAATCCCAGTGAAAGTGATTAGCTCAGAAAGTTTTACTAGGCTTCTCCGGATGGGGACGGGGGTGATGTTTGTCAATTTCACTTTCCCCCCCTTCAGATTCCTGTAGGCCTTCTGAGGAAAACTGAAAAAGAGAAGGTATGCCCTTACCTGCGCCCAGGTGATTGTCAAATGCTGTGATGATAGGATGCCTGTCGTGGTGCTGGATCCACAGCCACACCTGACAAGTCTCAGATGCAGGCAGTGGTGTTTTTCCCTCTGTCCAAAAAGCTTGGAAGTGGTCCAGGAGAAGTTTCAAAACACCCTCGCCTGGTCCGAAAGACCTCCAAGGCAGGGAGAGGCAGGCAAAGCACAAATGAAAACACTTTGCACAGACCAGCTCCTGCCGACTGGGGAGGCTTCCTTGTATTCCCAGGTTGGTCTGGAAACGCTGGAAAAACACAGGGCCCAAGATCCATTCCCCAAATGCTCCTGGATTCTAGAGAGAGCAGAATTGTCACCCATCCTTAGTACACAAGACTGCAGACATGGTTAAAATAAAAATAAAAGACAACTATGTTCCCTCATATGTTTCAAGGTACACCACAAGCACGTGAGTGTACCTGCTAATTTAGTAACTTGTGAAATTCCCCCTTTGTTTCAAATAGAAACACTGTAGGATAGAGGAGTATTTCCACTGTGAAGAATATCAACACTAAAGCTATAATTTCCAATGTTATTTGGAGGAGAAAGACTAAGGTGGTGGTGTGTGGGGAGGGGAGAAGAGAGAAGACACTTAAGGGTTTCCCTTTCACGTGTAAAATTGGTCTGAAACACAAGTTCTCAGATTCACAAATGTCATACAGGTGATACTAAGGCTCATTTCCCACATTTTGCTTGAATACTTGGTGATCAGAGAAATCATTCAAAGCAACTGTCAAAAGAACGGATGGACTCAAAATTCTCACAATAAAGATTGTCAGCGATACTGTGTCATGGTACACATTTGTTATTAGCACAATTTCTATACACACTCTCTCTCTCTCTCTCTCACACACACACTTACTGGCTGCAAGTTGAACACAATTTAAAGTGGGATTTCATTACACCTTATTTCCACATGTGTCGATAGGTTGCTAAATACAGATACAGCCGTAATAAGTTCTGAAAGTTCACCACACTCAACCATTCAACTGAGGGGAAGGGGAGAGGGGAGGTATAAACATGTACAAGACATTCTTGCTTGATTACAGATCAATAATACAAAAGTCTTTTATGCTGCACATCAGTCTGTTAGAACTCAGTGAGCAATCAATGCATAGCAGCCGAGTGGGAAGGGGAGAGAAAGGGGGAAGAGAAGGAGGGACGAGCCCACCGGTTTCTGAACTCTTGTCAGTCTCCTTGGGCCGTGTGACGACGCACGTAAAAATTGAGAACGCTCCAGACCAAGATGCTCCTTAGCTAAAAGGGGAAAGCTTCGGTTGTTGTCATCCAGCTGCTTTGTGTTTCCCACCGCAACACCTGCACATGACCCCACAGTGATAGCAAGCCCGAAGGGGCAGGTAACAGCACATACAGGGGGCAAGGAAGGACAAGGCGATAAGGGCCAACCACCGGAGGCAAAACTTGTCATCACTGGTATCGCAAGAGCAAGGGTCTGTATAGTCTCCTTCTGGGTCAGACATACAGTGATAGAGCATGCTGTCCGCACACCACATACAGCTGACTTGGCGGATGCAACTCTTTATTCTGTCCGGAGCATCCTGGCACTGACCCCGCCTGTTCTCCTCGTGGTTGAACATGTCCCTGCAGTAGACGCACCTCGACCTCTCCCCATCCTCCTTTCGCCGCCGCGATTTGCACCTGGCAGGCTGAGTCTTAACCACAGCGCCCTTGATGTCTTCGCACAGATCAAAGTCAGAGTTGCCCACGTAAGGGTAATTGTAATCGTGTTTGGAGGCCTCGGTTTTGGCAAATCGCACATACGAGTCCCCATCGTCCGGATCAATGTACTTCTCCCGCATGGGGGTGTGGCGGTAGTCCTCATAACCCGTCACCCAGATCTTTTCTCGTGGGTTAATCCGCACAATCTCCTCGTCGTCGTCCGGGAAGCTGACGTGCCGATAGGATCGTGGGATAGACTGTGGGAGAAGCATTTCAAAAAGAACATCTCAAAAGCTGGCAACACATGACACACTCAAGAAGTTTAGATAATAAATATATTTTCTGTTATTCTATCATCTAATCTCTCTAGACAGATACACATGTTTATATACATAACAGGATACAAGCAAGGCAGACTTCGTTTTAAATTTCTCACTGCTCCAATCACCAAAAGGTATTTGAAGTGGATGAGGAGTGCTTTCATTAATTTCAAATGCCAGAAAAATCCCATTATCCAAGTTATTGTGGTACATATAGCTGGAAGTGGATCAAAAGCATTTTGCAGATATAACCCGCACGATATCCCAACTGTACCCAGTGAGGAACAGCAATACGACCCAGGCTACCAGCAATGACTGCAGTAGTTGGAGAAAGGGCCACTGCAATTGAAATTCTTGCCTGCAGTTGTCAGCTGTAAGTCTCTTTTATATATATATATATTTATATATATATATGATTTTTATTGGTTTTACATATAATCACATTACATAACATCGTACCCTTTTATTTTATCTCTTTGGATCAACTGAGCATTACGACTTCCCTCTCTCCCGTCTGATGGTTTACAAAATTAAACTTTGCATTTCGCTTCGTTTCCTATCCCTGTTATATCATTACCTAAAATTTTGTATTACTCAGCCTGAATAGGTAGCAATTTCATCTTACAGATCTTCAGATAACCCTGCTGGTGATGTTAATTGCTTACAGTTGTCTTTCAAATATAATATACATTTGTTCCAGTCTTTTTGGAATGCTTCGTCTCGCTGGTTCCAGATTTTCCTGTCAATTTCACCAACTCTGCAAAGTCCATCAGCTTCATCTGCCACTCTTCTTTTGTTGGCAACTCCTGCTGTTTCCATCTTTGGGCTAACAAAATTCTTGCCGCAGTTGTTGCATATAAGAACAATTTTCTATCTTGTCTCGGTATCTCTCTACCCACAATACCCAATAAAAAGGCTTCTGGTTTTTTTTTTAACAAATGTGTTTTTAAACATTTTCTTTAACTCATTATATATCATTTTCCAGAAAACTTTTACCTCTTTACATATCCACCACATATGGTAAAAAGTACCTTCCTTTTCCTTACATTTCCAACATTCATTTTTTGTTCTGTACATTTTGGCTAGTTTAACAGGTGGTAAATACCACCTATACATCATTTCCATAACATTTTCTTTAAGCGTATTGCATGCTGTAAACTTAATACCTTCATTCCACAACCTCTCCCAATCTTCTAACTGTATATTATGTCCAATATCTTTAGCCCAATATATCATTACTGATTTTACCTCCTCCTTTAGTGTGCCATTCCAATAATAATTTATACATTTTTGACAATATTTTTGTCTTATCATTCAATAAATCTATCTCAAATCTTGATCTTGTTGTTTCAAAACCATTTTTAATCCTCTTTATTTTTTTATAAGATATTTATTAAAGTTTTAAAGATTTATATAAAATAGAAAAAACAAAAGAACAAACAGAAACAACAAAAATACATACAAAACACATACAACAACAAATATAATTTCAATCCCCTATATTCATAAAACTTACTTTCCCGACCTCCTCATACCTCCCCTTTCTGTATTCCAATCTCTAATTAGTTCAATTCAGCAAATCCTTCCCCTAATTTCTATATAGTTTTTAACCTTTCTTTTCTTAATTACATAATCATTACAGCTAAAAACCCATTAATTTCAAAATCAACATCGTTCTAACATTCAATAATTTTACAATGTTTCTTAAGATAGTCCTTAAATTTCTTCCAGTCTTCTTCCGCCGTCTCTTTTCCCTGGTCTCGGATTCTGCCGGTCATTTCTGCCCATTTTTAATCCTCTTTAAACACTTCATTTATCTGACAATAATGCAACCAATCCCTCAATGATTCTTTTATTTCCTCAAACGTTTTTAACTCCAACTGGTTTCCTTCCTCTATCACTACATCTCCGTAGGTCGCCCATTTTTCTTCCACATTTAATTTTTTAACTGCAATCGCTTCCAATGGCAAGAGCCACCATGGAGTTTTACATTCTAATAGACTTTTATATGTATTCCACACCTCATAAATTGACTTTCTTATGATGTGCTTCAGGAATCCTTTATGCATTTTTACCGGCTCATCCCATAGATACGTGTGCCATCCAAATCTGTTATTATATCCTTCCAGATCTAACAGATCTGTGTCAGCTGTAAGTCTCGTGCAGCCAGGCTCATGCTGACGTTTCAATTTATCTCAGAAACAAGCCAGAAGAACAGCATTGGTGGAGCAGCTAGCTTTTACGTGCAAGGCCTCCCCTGAAATGCTAAATCACAGGGATTCATCTCTGTCTTTCTAGGCAACTGGCATATACCAACCTGGCAAGGGAAGTCTTGCACTGCTTCCTGAAGGTCAGCCAAATAGTCCTTGGAAGACTATGGCAATCAAGCCTTCTTGTCAAGAGAACTCCCTCCCCAGCTCCCACTCCCACTAGAAATGCATCTACAGAGAATTATTTGAAGCATATGGACTCTGGTGTGCCCATGAGTGGCAGGGGCAAAGCCGCAAAAGGAAAACACTGAAAACAGGCTCACTTGTTCTAGATGATACTGGTCAGGGTTAAACTGGTCGTGCAAATGTCCCCGGGTGCAAATTCTGTGGTGCTCACAGGATGGAGGAGATGCCAGTGTTCGCAAAGGCTGCTCCCTCTTCTGAGAAGAATTAGAGGAGCTGTCTGTAGCATTCTGTCAGTAACATAAATGGGAACAGGGAAGGTAAGTAACACAGCTCCATTTCCATAGACAATCTGAGCGACAATCCAGATTTCTCCTTAGGCACTGGGGCCTATCCCCCGCCCCCCAAAATCACACTGCCGCCCTATAAACCTCTTTAGAAACACACACGTTTTTCATGAACAGCAACATGGTTTGAGAAATGTTGGTCTACAATATATATTTAATTTGCTCACAGAAATGAAGTTGGGCAGTTCCTTGGGTTTTGCCTCCTCTGTTGGACACCACTTTGCTTTACAATAAAAATAATGTGTCTTGCGGCACTTGAAAGACTTTGGAAGTTATTGTGACATAAGCTTTCATGGGCTGGAGTCCACATCATCAGATGCATGCGACGCAGCAGAGACTAACATGGCTACTCCCCCCTCTCCCAAAATCTGCCTAGTCCAAAACACACACACACCCCGCACAAAAAGGGTGGAACAAGTGCATATTTTTAACCACGTTTTAATCTAAAATACATGTAAGCTGGGGTCTGACCAACACTTGTGTCCCTCTTAAAAGCGGAATAGCATTAAAAATACACACCCTGATTTGATTCTCTGTACTTATTTTGTACTCCTTGGGTAGTCCAGCTCTCAGGACTGGCTGTGAAAAATACAGAGCTATGTGACAAGACATGAAGATGCCACACTGACAAAACTGAGCTAACCGATCAACATCAGTTTACTGTCTGCTGCAGCTTATGTGCAAGTGATTTTTTTTTAAAATCTCCACATAGGTTCCCTTCAGGTAGATTAGCATCCTTGCCTAAACCAGAGCAGAGAAATGGAACACCTATTGCACCCCCCCTTGCCCCCCCCGACTGGTTACAAGGAGCCCAGTATCTATGGAATAGTCTAAAATTATTTTATAAATAAATTCGCTGGCTGTTATCTTCCTTCCTTTCTTCTGAAAAAGCAGAAACCGGGGATCAATAAATGTTATGACACTTTACACAAAGCAAAGACGTATCTTGGAGGAATATTTTGGAGGTTTTAGTTGCATCAGCTGTTGGGTTCTATTTCAGTGGCAGATTCCAGTTAAAGTTAAGAGTAGATGATCATAACTGCAAATAAGTGACCCCATCTGACTTCTTAAAATATCGTTTCTGTCTGCTCTGAGAAGTCTCTGCCTGCAATAACCTTCCTTTCAACTCTTAAGCACAAGCTCATATGAATGCGCAGCTGAAGTCGGGAGGAATTTTTAAAAGCTGTAAATAGCAAAGTATGAATGTAAAGCATGTTGATCTGCATGAAATATTTATTACAAAATTTGCACTCAAATACTTCTATTTTAGACAAATAGAATATCTCACCTGCCATCTTATTCATTCTTGCATATAAATCTGGAGGGATGGACATCTGTCCCTGGAAAGTATTTTCTTTCCTCTTTCTGCATGGCTGCTCCCTAGCTTGCTTCAAAGCCTTTAACCCCCTATTTTGAATTTTATGACCAATTTGCAATTTGCTCCAACAGTTTATAAAACGATGTGGTGTTGCTGCTGCTGCTGCTGCTGTTTAAAGTTCTGGTCTTTTATAGTTCTGGCAATTAAATGTTCAGAACTATATTTAAGAAGTCAAAACTACGACTTCATGATCCCAACCAGTTAAGAATTACTTGTCCACAGGCCTCCTGCCTTAATTCATCATATTCTGCATCATCCAGAACAACCTCTTCTGGCACTGCTAACCGTCAAGCAAGCTAACAGTGAAAAGATAATAACTCTGTATATGCCAATGAAACAGTTAAGCCTGCCACTTTAAGCAGCCTATGCCTGGGAAGCACCTAGTATATGAAGAATGGACCTACTCAGAGAAGAATCCTCTAAATTAATGGGCACGGCTATTAACTAAGGACCATTAATTTCAATGGATCTACTCTGACTATAGCTTAGTTAGATTCAACCCACTAATCAGGAGAGGCTGATTTTTCTTCTTCCTCCCTCCCTCTATTTTACAACTGTTGCATTTCTCCCACTGCTTGGCTCTGGCTGACTAATTACATTTTTGTTTCAAATGCAATTAGAAGGAAAAGAACTTCAGTAAAAAAAACACATTAAGGAAACTGTGCACACTTTTAAAACTCCATGCCTATTTCCTAAAAATCAGAATAGATCAGAGCTCAGTATCAAATCTAAATAGGTCTTCTGGAAGTGGTAGAACATAAATTTGGCATTTATCTGCCCTGTGGTCTTATAGCAGTTTCCCTGCCCTTCTGCCTCCATGAAGATACCTGGGTCCAAGTCAGCCCTTGGTTGGAACTGCCTTTCCTCCTCTCCCAGCCTGGTTACCAAAGAGATAGGGAAGCCAGGAACAAACTCAGAGGCCAGCTGCAAATCTCCCTTCCCTCTGAATATTCATAGGAGCCTTGCCAGTGTCTTGCATTATAGGCTGCGAGGCAATTCTCTAATCCTTTTCACTTTGTTAACAGGAAGTTGTCAATCACCTTGTTGTCAGGCTGCCAGGGCCGACTTTCTCCAACCATGTTTACATGCCAAGCGTGGCCTGCCCAGTGCGTCACCTTTGGGGCAGAATGCAGGAACACACAAACATTTCTCAGGAGTCTGTTTGTCACTCTGGGAATCCAACAAGATGCACATTTTTGTTTTCAAAAAGCATGCTGTTGAATTAAGACCTCTTCTCCCCACTGCACTCGCCATCCCAGTCAAAATCCTGTGTGAGTCAAACGGGTAAGAATGGCACACAAAAGCACAATACACTGTGCAGAATTTTATTTTCATCTCTAATAAGAATCCAGCTCTCAGGAATATCCTGGATCAAACTTTTATGAGTGACATATTGTGATGAACATCTGCAACCATATAGATCTATTGGAAGTGTCAAAATCCTTTCCAAGGATTATGTTGCTATGGGTTCAATGGAAGCTGCAGCTAGAAATTGTTTATTGCATATTTACACTAAAATTTACTTTGCTATATAGACTAGGGCAATATGTAACAAAAAGCTTAAGTTACATAATGGGGTTAAATTACTATGGGCAGGATTCAGCTAATGAATCCTGTCAGCTGAAGCCCTATGCAAGGGCTTCCACTAATGCAATGGGGCCTTCTCCCCTTCTCTTCCAGTAAGACCTCAAAACTGGCTTGGTGTGGTGGCTGGGTTTTAAAACCTCTGCAATAATGCATATTGGGATGCGGGTGGCGCTGTGGGCTAAACCACAGAGCCTAGGACTTGCCAATCAGAAGGTTGGCGGTTCGAATCCCCGCAATGGGGTGAGCTCCTGTTGCTCGGTCCCTGCTCCTGCCAACCTAGCAGTTCGAAAGCACATCAAAGTGCAAGTAGATAAATAGGTACCACTCCAGTGGGAAGGTAAATGGAGTTTTCGTGTGCTGCTCTGGTTCGCCAGAAGCGGCTTAGTCATGCTGGCCACATGACCCAGAAGCTGTATGCCGGCTCCCTCGGCCAATAAAGCGAGATGAGTGCCTGCAACCCCACGACTGGGCCTAATGGTCAGGGGTCCCTTTACATAATGCGTAGGGGATGAGGGAGGGATTTGGCAAGTCGAAACACTTGCCTTGATGGAATAATCAGCTTAGCGAGGCATTGAATTCCTCCCTATATATTTTATTTTTAAGAGATTTTTAAACTGCCCTTAAGTAAAGCTATCAAGGCAGAGCAAAATCAGGACTAAATAAACATCAATTAAGGCAACACACTGGATGCACCCCACACTCTTATGAGCTTTGGAACAGGTGGGTCTTGTGCAGCATTGCGATTTCTGCCCCTTGACAAGCAGAGACAGAGAGAGAGAGAGAGAGAAAACACACCTTGGGACTCCCTGACACAGCCTCTGCTGCAGCAGAGACAGGTGCAAGGGAGTTCTGGGAACATGACTGTGGTCGCTGGCTCCTGAGCACTTGTTGCATCTACAGGGAATGGATCTTCTACAAGAAGACAAGGGTGAAGGGCACAAGAAAGAGCAAGGAAGCCGGAACTGTGCAAGGCACAAGACCTCTAGGGCAGGAAAAAAAACAGCAGCAGCAGCAGCAGCAGCCATCTGGCTCATCAACAGAACAAGTTAGCAGGCGGGTGAGCTCCCGTTGTTCTGACCCAGCTCCTGCCAACCTAGTAATTCAAAAGCATATCAGTGCAAGTAGATAAATAGGTACCACTGCAGCAGGAAGGTAAAGAGTGTTTCTGTGCGCTCTAGCACTCGTCGTTGTGTTCCGTTATGCCAGCAGCGGTTTAATCCTACTGGCCACATGACCCAGAAAGCTGTCTGTGGACAAATGCCGGCTCCCTCGGCCTGATGCGAGATGAGCGCCGCACCCCAGAGTCGCCTTTGACTGGACTTAACCATCCAGGAGTCCTTTAGCTTTACCTTACTCACTATTTCCAAATTCCACCAAAAAAGAAACCTAAAAACGTCCCTGAGGGATGTGAAGGACAGATCAGCCCAAACAACTTTCTAATCACTGCATTCAGCAACGATGGCTCTGAAATTTTCTCTTTTTAGGCAAACCCTGATAAGGTTCTAAGGCACCCCTGGAACATCTGGAGGGCCAAGGTTGAGGAAGCCTGGCCTAACCATCCTATCTCAAATAGATTGGGGAAAAACAGACAAATTGAAACTGCAGAGTTTTGAGAAATTAAAAGACAAAGTGCGAGACTGGCTTCATTATTATCAAATAAGAGAGGTTTATAATTTGGATAAAAAAATTGGCTTCCAGGTGGAAAAATCAAAATTGGAAACAGAACTGTTAGATCCCAAAACTAAGATACTTTCAAGAATGTATAACTTGCTGTTAAAATGGAACACTCAGGATGAAACGGTGAAATCTGCTATGATTAAATGGGCACAAGATGTTGGACATAACATTATGTTTGCTGACTGGGAACAGTTGTGGACCACAGGTATGAAATTTACGGCATGTAATGCCTTAAGAGAGAATATTATGAAAATGATTTACAGGTGGTACATGACACCAGTCAAGCTTGCAAAAATCTATCATTTGCCCGATAATAAATGTTGGAAATGTAAAGAAACTGAAGGTACATTCTTTCACCTTTGGTGGACATGCCCAAAGATTAAGGCTTTCTGGGAGATGATCTATAATGAAATGAAAAAGGTATTTAAATATACCTTCCTGAAGAAACCAGAGGCCTTCCTCTTGGGCATAGTCGGCCAATTGGTGTCAAAGAAGGATAGAACTTTTTTTATGTATGCAACAACAGCAGCAAGAATACTGATTGCAAAGTATTGGAAGACACAAGATTTACCCACACTGGAAGAATGGCAGATGAAGGTGATAGACTATATGGAATTGGCAGAAATGACTGGCAGAATCCGAGACCAGGGAGAAGAGTCGGTGGAAGAAGATTGGAAGAAATTTAAAGACTACTTGCAGAAATACTGTAAAATTAATGAATGTTAAAATGATGTTGGATAGAAAATAAGTGGTATTGGCTACAAGTTTAATAAGAACATGCAAATATGGATGGATAATGGATGAAAATATACAGTTATAATAAGCTAAGATATAGAGTAAAGATAAATGAAAGAGGGTAAGGATTTGCTGAAATGTTTTTGTAAATGGGAATACAAAAAGGGGAGGTGTGAGGAGGTCAAAGAAACAAGTAAATGAGCCCAAAGATATTGAAAAATGGATATATTGTCTTTTTAAATTTCTTCTTTTAAGTTATTTGCTTTTTGTATTTTGTATCTTTTTTATTCTTTTTTTCTATGTGTGTTTTTTAGTTTGTTAATCTTTGTTATAATTTTCTCTATTCTGTAAACCTATGTTTTCTTTTTGTAAAACCTGAATAAATATCTTTTAAAAAACAAAAAACAAACATCTGCAGAAACCATTTTTTAATCCTCTTTTCCACCAGATGGTGTGAAGACATCATCTTGTTTCTTATTCAGATTGTCAATCTTCATAATTTTCAGGGTTCCCCTGTCCTCCCTAATCTACATTCTGGCGAAACAAACGAAAACTTGTTTTACAAACTCAGCTGAGATGCTGTTTGGGAGAAAAAGGGAGAGCGGGTGGGGGTAGGGGATATATAAGCGCTGCTCTCCCTCTTGTGTGCATATTTTAATAGTGTGGCTGAAACATACTTGACACTCATCTGGGAGACCAAAGTAGGCTAAAGGTTTCATGAAGGAGGCAGCAGAAAGAGATCTGGTTTCTTCATTTCATGTTATTTATGCTGACTACGAAGAGAAAAGGATGCTTGAGTTGGTTAGCAGGATCTAAAGGTCCAGATAAATCTTTCCCATGTGCTATATATACTGCATTATGTATACGGAAAGTCACTTATAGCAAAGCTAAGACAGTTGTCAACAGGTGGGGTCAAGCATGTGCCATAAAAACCTTTTGCTTCAGGCTTCACAACTCCCATGTTCTAAGTAGTCATCAACTACCATGAGGTGTGAATTGCCATGTTGTGTTTCAGAGGCCCTCTCCGTTACTGAAGTGGTGATATTCTTAATTGTGTGGCTTTGGGGGTTAACTAAACCCCTATTGGGGTGACTGAGTAAGTCAAATATGCACATAAGACGACAGGCGGCATAGTGACCCCAGCAAATGCTGTACAGATCCATCAGTTGCTACTCTCTGTGCCTATGGATCACTGGCCCAGGATGAGCTCTGCCTGCTTTGTCTTTGCCCATTTCCTTGGTGCCAGCAGGGGCAGTCCGTACTAGTTGTTGCAAGGTCTTTTGAGTGTCACTAATTGTTCATCATTTGTATTATTCTCATTTTGGCACAAAAGCACTCTCTCTCTCTCTCTCTCTCTCTCTCTGTGTGTGTGTGTGTGTGTGTGTTGGGGAACACAACTCACAGATTGTGCACAAGGGCACACCTATCAGAAATCATAGGGAGGGAAATACTTCACATTGTGTGAAAAGTATAGAATTTGCAGCACCAAACGCAGTGGTGGCCACTAGTTTTAAATGCTTTAAAAGGACAATAGTCAAATTCATCAAATCAAAAGCAGCAGCACTGGTTGTGATGCCTGCACAGACCCATCAGGTTCAAAGGCAACATGCCACGGAGTATCACTGGCTGAAGAGGAATGGTGACTGTCTTCCAACATGCTCTGGGTGTGGACTTCCCAAAAGCACGTCATTGATCACTGTGAGAAACAGGACGAACATTTGTCTGCTCTAGAAGGAAGTCAGAAGCAAACCAGGCTGGGAATAGCCTGCCAAAGAGAAGTGTGGACAGAGCACAGGTCCACACAGAAATGCTAGCTCCACTGACCTGGTTCACAAAGAATGCTAAGCCATAGGCTTAGGTAACCAAAGTTAAACTTTCTTATTTGAACCCAACACTTATTCACCAAGGTTTGCTGTGGTATACACCGTACTTTTCCGTCTATAAGACGCCCCCATGTATAAGTCTCCCCCTATTTTGGGGGACTCAAAGTTAAGAAAATGGGGGGATTGCCCAGGATTGTTGAGCTTTATTTAGGGGGGATTGCCAAAAATCACGCACCTGCATGTGTCCCAAAATCCGCCTCCCGTCTGTCCCATCCCAGCAGGAGCTGCCAGTCGCCTGCCCAACTGCAGGAGCATCAGCCAATCAACACCACCCATTGACGCAGCAACCAATAAAATGCACAACAGCCGCTGACAGCTGCGGCAGCAACCAATCAAACGTCCACCCTGTCCACTACCCATGTATAAGACGACCCCCCACTTTTTGGCATGATTTTTATAGAAAAAAACATCAGTTTTATACATGGAAAAGTACGGTAATTCTTGGTCAAAGTTAAGCTCAGCATTAAGCATTAAACATTGTCTGCAAAACCAGAACCTCTAGTCGCAGCTCACAAGTTGCAGAACCACAAGAGAAGCACAGCTCAAAACTCAAAATAATGGGGGGAAAGAGAGAAAAACTATGCTGTGACATGGTCTGAGTGACTGCCTGTGAGATGCTCTGGCTTTAACCACAGTATATAATAAGCTATGATCAACATTAATTATGGTTACTGCACAAGTCCAGGCCTTTATCACAGGGCTGGAGAAATCACTATTCAGAAAGATGCAGAGCTGTGAAAACACTCAATTTCTCAGTGGATTTTTTTTTTTTTTTAAAGAATCCATTCACACAGCCTTCCTGAACCTTGGGTCCCCAAAAGATGTTGGGCCATAATTCCCTGCCACCACAAAACTACCGTATTAAAAGTCAGCAAGAGCCATGTGCTCTTTAAAGGGTGTGCAGCTCCTGCGGGCTTTTCTACGAGATGGGGGGAAGGATAGCCCATCAGTGATGGGCTGCCCTTCTCCCTCCTTGCTCCACGTGGCTCGTGAAAGGGAGTGCGGCTCTAGGGGGCTTTTCTGGGAGGTGGGGGAAGGAACTGAGGGGATGCCCCCTGTCCCTTCCCCCACCTCCCGCAAAAGCCCACAAGAGCCGCATGCTCTTTAAAGGGTGTGCAGCTCTTGGGGGCTTTTCCCCAAGGAGGGAGAAGGGACTGACTGGCCGTGTCAGTCCCTCCTCCCTCCTCAGGGAAAAGCCCGCAAGAGCCACATGGAGCTTGTGTGCGGCTTTCAGGGGTTTTCCCCGCCTGCATTCATTCCATAAGACGCACAAACATTTCCCCTTACTTTTTAGGTGTGTCTTATGGAGTGACAAAAGTGTGTCTTATGGAGTGAAAAATACGGTATTTGCATCCCTTCAAAAGGCTACACAGGAGGTTTACAAAGCCCCCTATCTTCCAGAATCTGCATCTATGCTTTCAAGGACAGCAATGATAATCTGCACCGTCAGCTTTTCTCAGCTCCCTGAGATTGATTTCGGGACGGTCATCTTGGGAGGGTTCCGACAAGTTTTGCTATTTATTGTCCTGCTGCAATAAGGAGACAAAGCAAATATGGTAGTTGCAGCCTCATGTCACTTCCCTTCACCGCTGCACAGAATGAGTGGCTATGCAATAGAGAGAGCACATTACATCATGATTCAGTGGTACTTCCCAAAAGATGAACATTTATCCAAAGGGGAAAACAATCTGAGTGCAGAAAGTGGATTAATTAACTGGAAGCAAAGTGCAATTTCAGACTGCTGGCGAGCAAGATGCATTCTCAGTCAAGGCAAAAATGAAGAACTGGCTTTACTCAGGTTGCCTCTAGAGAAGAGCAAGCATACAATGCGCAGAGGCTGGAGAAATTTATTTTCAAGCATATGGAAAACATTTGTGGATTGTAATGAGGCTCTGGAGTTAAGGTAACATTACATTACATCGCAGAGATGCCTCCTAAAGGGAAACCTCATCTTTGGAAAACACAAAAAGCATAATTCAGCCACAGTAAAGACCTTTTAGCTCCCTTTGATTTCATTGAGGGGGGGAGGAGAAGGGAGAGAGTTAAGTGCATAGTAAACATTCACTGGAAATCAATAGGGCTCATATATGTGCAATGACTTCCAAATAAACAAAAAGCTTGTTGCCCTTTCTGGAGATATTGAGGTCTTTGTTCTTGGGCTGATTCAGGAAGAGAGCACCATCTCTGCACAGACTGCAATTTGCCTTTTAGGGGGGCAAAGATATACACAGCTGATGTTTTAAGCAGGACAGACCTGATACAGATGTACAAAGGTATCTTTGCTGAATAATTTGCTATTAAATAGTATGCCATTCCAGCTCTCCTACAGCAAACTGCCTCCCCCCCCCACCTTCCATTCTTCCCTCTCCATCACAGAATCTATAAATCACTTCTGGCAGGTAGCTGGGAAGCAGCTGCTAAATGATAGTTTTGCTCTGGAGGAGAGGAAGTCACCTTTTAACCCTGCCTGCTGTTGTTTGTCTTATAACTATGACAAAAGAACGGAGGAAAACAACATGCCAACTGTCACAGAGGATCTGGTCACACGCTACAGGAAGCCCATTTCAGGCCCTCAACATTATCAAGCCTTTCAGGCTGAGGATGTTCGTCCTCTCTAATCATAAGATTCGACTGCATGGGTCCCGGTCCTTGGCCCCTCTCCCCCCAAACTATTTCCACTATTTTCTTCTCATGCAAAAAGAAAAGAAAAGTTCAGCAATACATTAGAGAGGCAGTCATGGTTTTGCACTGAAAAGGAAATGTCAAAGAAGTCTGCTCTTTCAACTTTCATCTCCTTATTTTAAAAATCTGCAGATACTTTCAGCAGTTCCCTCCTCTGCTTACATGACGACAACCAGATTTTACACTGCTCAGTAAGAACAGACTTAAGACTGGGTCACACAAGAGGGGTTTTTTTTGCTTACGGACCGGACTGAGACTCTGTCTCCCCAGTGCGCACATCTGTTCTGTTGTGACAACTCTGCTTCAGCCGGCAAGAAGGTCTGAAACAGGGTATTGCAGAGGTGGCTCTGCTGGATCCAAAGTTTGCTGGCTCACCTGACAGGCCCCTGGATTGGATCCCTAAACTGTGCCTGCCTGGAAGTGGCATAGTTATCGCTAGCCATCTAGGATGCAAAGAACTGAACAGCAAGTCCCTGTTTCAGTTACTTAGCGGAAAAGCAATAAACAAAAATAGGGGCGGCATTATTATTATTTTTAACATGTGCAGTATTTTACAGAGTACAGTCATAGCTCATGTTACGTTTGCTTCAGGTTGCGCGTTTTCAGGTTGTGTCCTGCGGCGACCCGGAAGTACCAGAAAGGGTTACTTCTGGGTTTTGCCACTCACGCATGTGCAAACGTGCAAAATGACGTCACGTGCATGCGCAGAAGTGGCGAATCGCGACCCTCGCGTGCGCAGACGCGGGTTGCGTTCTTTTCAGGTTGCAAACGGGCCTCAGGAATGGATCCTGTTCGCAACCAGAGGTACCCCTGTACAAGGCACTTACAGTCTAAAAATTGCCACTGGGAAAACTGAGGAAGAGGGAAGTACAGTAATGTTTTGTTGTTGCAGTTTCAGGCTTAGGGAGTGATCCTTAATCTTTTATGCCCTTGTCACTTCCAGGCTGGGTTATTGTAATAAACTGTATGTATGGGTTTGTCCTTTAAGACAGTCCCCAAGCTTCAGTTGGTTCAGAATGCTGCAGCCGGACATCGCATTGTGCCAATTTTGTTTCGGCTTCATTGGCTACCTATTTGTCCTGGGCTCATTTCAAGGTGCTGGCTTTGGCCTTGGGACGAATGGCCCTGGGACCAGTGTCTCTCAAGAATCACCTCTTCCAGTATAAACTTGCTCAAGACCTGTGCTCTGTTTCTGAGGCCTTCCTTGTTGCTTATTTACCAACAAAATGCATGGCTTGTGAGGTCAAGAGAGCGGGCTGTTCCAGCTCTGGTGGTCCCAGGAATAATTTATCCTGCCCCACTTCTGCCCATTCTTAAAAAACCTTTGGATCAGGATTATTGTTTCTATCAGAACTTGTGCAGGTCTATACTGATGATGCTGCGTGTTTATAGTTAGTATTCAATTTTACCTTGCTCAATGATAATGTAATTTATTTATTTATTTGGTAACGTAGTCTTGAGTATGATTTTTCACAGAAGGGTGGGAAAAGAGGTGCTGAAATAATAGAACAAAGAAATACATGTTCACATCAAATTTTGCCAAAGCCTCTTTGCACTCCGAGAATATCTTTCATTGTACTGATAGCAACCAGTCAGATACACGACAGCCTTTAGTAGAGAGCAACAAAGCCATTCAGAGGGCATAAAGAGCAATTCCTATTGAGAGATACTTACTGTAAAGACATCATCATCTCCAACTTCAGTCTCATTGTGGATTGTTGAGGATGAAGTTGTAGATCCTGAAAAGACATTTTAAAATGTACACAGTTTCTGTATGTAATTATCACAGCCCACAACAAACCTACTGACCCTGTTGCATAGCTGTGCAACATGTACAACTAGGGAATTTGCTTCATTTTTGGCACAGAAGTGTCTTATAACTTATATATAAAAACTTGTCCATGTTTCAAAAGCCAACTGGTGATGAGGGATGGTGGAAGGTATGCTCCAGAAAAAAGAAGAAAAGGGAAAAACAAAACAAAGAGCCCAGCTGCATGCTTAGAACGGACGTATATGTTCTCCTGGAATGTGGCCAATGTTTTCCCCCCTGCTTGTTTTTACAGAAGCAATTAATTTTATCTGAATATTCTTGGCAAGATCCAAAACACATATTTGAAAATGGTAAAGGAAATTGTGTCAAAATAAGGGATAGTTATTCTATGTGGGTAAGAGAAGTAACTAAGAAAAAACTGCTTCAACAAATTTAAGTTTGGTTTTTTAAATTGCTTAATCTGGTAGCATAAAATCCCAAACAATTCATTCAAGACAAACAACGATTAAGGCTGAAGTCACAGAAAGCTGCTTAAGAAGTCATGTGCTAGAATCATTTGAAACTTCATTCAATATGAGACTTTGTGAGTCAATTAATATTGTATTCATTTGTGGATTAGCTTCAGATATATAAATTCCTAGACTTTACAGAGATTGAAAGCTGAATAACTTGAATCACATCCTCCCTAAGAAATTGAAAGCTGACACAAAAGACTAAGACTTTGATTTAAGGAGTAGCTCATTTCAGTGAAAAATGTGTGAAATTCAGCCTTCAAGTTGTAAGAATAACAACAAAGCGACTTAGAAACAAACAACATAGTCCCTGGATGCTGGTTTTGTACCTTCCATGAGATCTTCAATGGCTTTTCTCACACCTCTATCAAATGCTCGTGCATCAGCAGGGCTTAGAAAAGTGAGCCCAAACTTTCTGTTGTCGACTTTCCAGTGATGAAATGTAGGGTTTGCTTTAGTGTAGACCAAGTCCTTCTTCACATAGCATTCCAATACCACCTGGGGTTCAAAATGCAAAGAGGTAAAAGGATGTTAACAAGTGAAGGTTGTGGGTTTGTTAGTTTGGTTCATTTACTGCCTCTCGCATCGTCAAAACATGTCTAGTCTCTATGCAATTGCTTTGGTGAGAGAAGCTCTCTTCACAGAATAGGTCAGCAAAAATAGCTTTGCAAGTGAAACCAAAATGTTTCAAACAGTTCCCACTGGAATGACAAACGAACACCATTACATTATACAGAGCCATAGCTGGGGTAGGGGGTGGGGGCTAGCTAGGTGTTTTGTCCCAGGTGAAGCCTCCAGAGGGGCACCATTGAGGCTCCCAGCTTGTAAAAGGTAAACATAAAGGACCCTGACCATTAGGTCCAGTCTGGGATTGCGCCGCTCATCTCGCTTTACAGGCCGAGGGAGCCAGCGTTTGTCTGCAGACAGTTTTTCCGGGTCATGCGGCCAGCATGACTAAGCCACTTCTGGCGCAACAGAACACCAAAACCAGAGCACTGCAAGGAAATACCATTTACCTTCCCACCGGAGCGGTACCTATTTATCTACTTGCACTTTGACGTGCTTTCGAACTGCTAGGTTGGCAGGAGCAGGGACCGAGCAATGGGAGCTCACCCCGTCGCGGAGATTCGAACCGCCAACCTTCCAATCGGCAAGCTCTAGGATCAGTGGTTTAGACCACAGCGCCACCCGTGTTGTGTATGCAAATGTGCATGGGGAGGGGACCAAACTGGGTCTTGGACCTGGGTGAAATGAAGCCTAGTTTTGCCCATGACATTATACACTACCATTGCACACCTGGCCCATGCACATTTTGAACAGATTTCAAAATTTAAACAATTTTGCAATCTGTTCTGCACCTTTGTCTTGCTTAGCATAAAAACCAAGAAGTTACTCTAGTAGACAAATGTAACAATAAAGTACAATTCTAGTACCATTAATAAGGATATGCAAATTTTGTGCATAATGAAATCAAATACATGCAGATAACGCACACACACTCTAACTGCCCCACGGCAAACTAACTTGTCACACCCTGCCACTTATTCTGCCTTCTTCTGTTGTGAGCGGCTTGCCTCATTTCTTTGATTCAACTGCAAATATTGAAAAAGAAAATGTGGTGCAGTGGATACTGAATCCAAGTTGGATGAGGAGACTTTGGTTCAAATCTCCACTTGGCACAGTTGCTGAGCAAGCTTCGCCTAGTGGCTCTAACCAACATCACAGGGTTGCTATGAGGATTAAATGGCAGCGACCCCGTGTACAGGGGCTCCAAGCTTCTTGGAGTGTGTTCTGCAAGTGTGTTGGTACTATGGGTGCACCATGTTAAGTTTCTGCTTATGGGACATTTTATAGTTTTAAATTTGATGTGCCTATGCTGTTGTGTTCTAAGTAGCAGCCTTTTATCAAACAGTGGCCCAGGGTAGGTGTATTTATCATATTACACAGCCCAAACCCCTTCTATGAAGTCAGGATGTATAATAAAGATAGCAGCAAGAGGTCTGTGGTTATAGGGCACATTCTTAGATGTGGCCAGATATATACATACTAATAGTGAACCAGTTCTCCAGAAGTAGCCAGAACACCACCATCTATGCACAAGAGGGGAGGGAGATTTTTATCACCCCAAATTTCTGCAGAATGGCCAAAAAATCCTAGACAGAGAAGGACAAAATAAGGACTGAGCATGCTCCCTGGGCCTGGAGCACTGAGTGTCTGGGTGAGGAAAGAGAATGGAATGGAGTGTAATGGAGAAGAGCGGCATGGCTGGCCAAAATTCAGAACAAGGGCATGCCATGTAATGCAACATTTTGATGCAGATCCAACTTTTATCACGTAAAGCCAAAATGTGTTTAAGTGATGTTGGGCCAACAACTTCTGAAAACAAGAATTTGGTAAGGATCTACTTCACAGGTCATCCACTGGCCATCCCTGGTTGGGCTAAATCTGTAGGTGGAACCTACGTCTGGTAGCTAGCTGATTCGTTCTTGCAGCTTCATGATTTAAATGTGAATTCCACCCCCCCCTTTTCCCCTTTTATTTTGTGCAAAGAAGCAGGAACTCTTGGTTCTATAAACAGCCATGGTAAGGAGCAAAGTGTCAATCCGCAAGATAAATTACCCTTGCATTTTTGCTCTGCCAGCCTATACCTCAAGCAGAAGGTGGTATAAATAATTCATTGCCATTTTAAAAGCTTGAATTACTCAGTACAACGTGACTGGCTTTTTCTATTCTTTATACTACAATCTGCGATGCTACAGGATTTTGGCAGGGTGGAGGAAAAGTGTCAGTTTCACTTCTTTGAATAAGAAGGTGTTAACTACATAAAAATGGAGGTTTTAAAACATTAATGTGCAGCTGCTATTTTGGGGAGAAAATAGATTGTGTTCCTTTGAAGTAGGAGGAGGGGTTTTTGCCTGATGGGTCATGTATGGTCTTGTGAAATGTTCAGATAGCTGTGGAGGCGGGGGATTGAACCAGAAGCAAATACTGAATTAGATTAAATTACCAGTTTGTCTTTTTGCCTTTCTCCGTGGATCAGAAACCCACTTCTTCCATTGCCCTCTGGGCACATGACCTTGCAGACACCAACTCTACTGAGACCGCCTCCTTCTTGCGGCAACCATCCTCCACTGGAGTCATCTCGGGTCATAACCACAGCTTTGACTCTCACAATATAGCTGTCACTGAAACAGACAACAAGAACAAGAGACCGTTAGATCAGGCAGTGCAGTTCACAAGTATTAGCATCCACTTATCAGAAATCAGCCAGCTTCTGCAGATGAAGCCACTAACAGTGCTCTCTGATATAATGGAGAGATACCAGGACCCTCTCAAGCTCCAATAAGCCAAAGTGGTTGATTCATACACATGAAGGGAAGTTCTTACTCTGTGAAGGAGAAATGAAACTCAACATCCCAAAATCTCAAATATTTTGGTTTTGAATAATCAAGAGTTTGTTTTCAGAAATTGGTGTGTGCAGTGAAAGTGTTCCATCTTCATGTTTCATTCTGAAACATTATTTTTAATCTTATACATACATTTTGGAGGTAATAATGTATTGCCCACAAAAGCTCGTGCCACAAAAATAAGCCTGTGTTTCAACAGTCTTGTGGCAGCTTAGGCAGATGTGAACTTTTTGGGTTAAGAATCAACTGGTGGCAATTGGAAATATGTAATTAATTTGAGGGGATTATGAAGGAACAATTTGACTAGAGGCTGAGCTGGAGCAACAAGAAGCCTTGTGCCATAAATTCTAGGGTCACCATAGGTTCCAAGTGCATCCATTCACTAGTCTGCCTCCCTTTTCCCCCTGACTGGATTACTGCGCCCAGTGGCGTCACCACTCAGCGGTCGTAAAAGACAACTGAACTTTGGAACATGGAATATACGGACTTTGTTGGATAACACAAATAATGAGCATCCTGAATGCAGAACTGCCATCATTGCAAGAGAGTTGCAACACATTGATATTGCAGCACTTCAAGAAACTCGAAGAGCAGGAGAGGGACAACTGAAGGAAGAAAAAGGAGGCTACACAGTCTTCTAGAAAGAGAACGTTGAATACATGGAGTAGGCTTTGCTATCAAAAACAATCTTGTGAAGCTCCTGTCAGAAGTCCCTACAGGCATTAATGAGCGACTTTCAACCCTTCAAATAAAACTCGCCAAAAACCAGAAGGCCACTATTCTAAGAGCTTATGCACCAACACTGGATGCCAATGGAGACATTTTTTACTCTCAGCTGGATACCATCCTATCAGAGATTCCGAAGGAGGATAAAATTATCCTCCTGGGTGATTTTAATGCAAGAATTGGGTGAGGTTTCGAAAAGAAGGAATTGGCAACAGCAACCAGAACAAAGTCTTACTTTTGACTGTATGTGCAGTGAACAACCTTGTTATTGCCAAAATACTCTTTCAACAAAAGAATAAATTTAGAACATCATGGAGGCATCCTCAGTTGAACCACTGGGACCTCTTAAACTATGTTATTGTCCGTGCTAAAGACCGTCATGATGTGCTCCCTACCAGAGCTATGACAAGTGCCAACAACTGCTGGACAGATCACAGATTAAGATGTTCCATGATGGCTATCAAGATTTTACCTCAATGCAGGGTTCAGAAGGAAACCAAGGCACAAAATGAACCCTCAATCCCTTCAAGATCCTATTAAGCGAGACTGCTTCCAAACGACTCTTCAGGACCATCTGCTTTCAGAATTCCGTGAAAACATCAAGGAACACTGGATCAAGCTAAAAACATCCATTACTGCAACCTGTGAACAAACTATTGGATACCAAACCAAGAAACACCAGGACAGGTTTGATGAGAATGACAGTGAGATGGAATGCATTATTGACAAGAAAAGGAAGGCCTTTCAGATCTGGCAAAGAGAAATAAACTGTACCACTATGAAGAAAACCTAAGCCAACGCTAAGGCTGAGGTTCAAAGAAGAACCAGAGAACCAAAGAACACCTGGTAGATAAAAAAAGCTCAAGAGATCCAGCACTTAGCAAACACTCATGATGCATAGAATTTCTTTAAAGCCACAAAGACCATCTATGGGCCAATAAAACATGGCATATACCCCCTACGCTCAACCAATGGTACCACACTTCTAAAAGAAAAAGAAACTATTGCACTGCGCTGGAAAGAACATTACCAGCATCTCCTTAACCACAACTCCCCCGTAGCTGCTGAGGTCCTCTCACAAATTCCGCAAAAACAAATTAGAGATGAGCTTGCAGTACCTCCAAATCTGGGAGAGTTGTGTACAGCTATTAACCAAATTAAAAACTACAAAGCCAGCGGACCTGTTGGGATACCTGCCGAAGTCTTCAAAGTGGACGGAACTGAACTTACACAACAAATTCACAAGCTCATGGAAAAAAATCTGGAAGAGAGAGGAGATCCTAGCAGACTTTAGGGGTGCCAAAATCATCAATCTCTTTTTTAAAAGGTGATAGAACAGATTGTGGAAATTATCGAGGCATCTCTTTATTAGATGCGGCCAGCAAAACTCTTGCAAGGATCTTAGCAAACCGTCCTCTAACAATATCCAAGACTACCCTTCCTGGATCCCAAAATGGTTTCTGACCTTCTAGGGGGACAGTGGGCATGATATTCACCATTCACCAGCTTCAAGAAAAATGCAGAGCGCAAAACCAACCCCTGTATATGGTGTTTATTGACCTGACTAAGGCCTTCAACACTGTAAATTGTAGTGTCCTGTGGACCGTCCTTCTGAAAATTGGCTGCCCAGATAAATTTATGAACATCCTTTGACTCCTCCATGACAATATAACAGTAACCATTCACAGTGGGATCAGGCGTTAAACAGGGTTGTGTTATTGCGCCAGCTCTATTATTTTCATTGCCATGATCCTACACTTTGTCGAAGGGAAACTCCCCACTGGAGTAGAAATCATATATCGAACAGATGGAATCTGAGTAGGCTGAAAGTAGAGAGTATGGCTACCATAATTTCTGTCATAGAGCTTCAGTATACTGATGACAACGTAGTGTGTGCTCACTCAGGTTAACCTACAAACCATCCTATATTTTTGCAGAAGCTTACAAAAAGCTTGGCCTATTGCTCAATATCCAAAAAATGAAAGTGCTGCACCAACAAGCACAAAACAACCCCTCTGTAGCGCCACAAATCCAACTCCATTGTGTAATTAATTTATAATGAATGATTTTAGAGTGTTGCTTGTGTTGTACTTTTGTATTGTTTTATTGTTGTTAGCCGCCCTGAGCCCAGCTTCGGCTGGGGAGGGCGGGATATAAATAAAATTTATTATTATTATTATTATTATTAATGTTGGGAAATGTTGGTCACTTCTCCTACCTGGACAGTTATCTCTCCACAAGGGCTGGCATTGATGCCGAAATCCAGCATCGTCTGAGCTCTGTGAGTGCAGCTTTCTCCCAATTGAACTGCAGTGTGTTTGAGGACTGGGACATTTGTAGAGAAACCGAAATGCTTGTTTACAAAGCTATTGTACTACCAACCTTACTGTATGCTTGTGAAACACAGACCACTTATAAATGCCATCTCCACTTCCTTGAAAGATTCCATCAATGGTGACTGAAAATTTTTGCACATCACTTGGGAAGACAGGCAAACTAATACCACTGTACTGGGAAAAGCAAAGATCACCAGTGCTGAAGCCATAATTCTTCAACATCAACTTCGTTGGACTGGTCATGTTGTTCAGATGCCTGATTATCGTCTTCCAAAGCAACTACCCTATTCCGAACTTAAAACTGGAAAGCGTAATGCTGGTGGTCAACAAAAGAGGTTTAAAGACTCTCTCAAGGCAAATCTAAAAAAATGTGTTCTTCAAATACAATTGCAACTGTGTTTGGCTAATCATCAAGCACAGCCTTGCTCATATAAATATCCATCCTGTCCCCTACTTGTGTGTGGAAGAAAGGAATACAGACATGAATAGTAATGATAACTCCTTAATTCATGAGGTGAGAAGAAAATGGTAGGTTCCATTTTCACCAGCTCCAGGTGGATTTCCCCTCTCATCGCAAGCTATTTGGTTATCAGTTACCCAGAAGGAGGCCAGAAGAAGAGCAGATGCAGGCAAGACCACCTCAGAACCCACCCCAGGGTTGCTCAACCATCAACTCCCCTGCTGGAAGGAGCCTGATGACGTATTATTATTATTATTATTATTATTATTATTATTACCGCCATGACTTTTCCCCTGACTGGGACTCAAGCCAACTTACAGGTAAAAAGAAGAACAGCTAAAAACATAGGGAAATAACCATTAAAAACAATTAAACATTGGTTGAAATTATAGATAGATAGATAGACAGATAGATAGATAGATAGATAGATAGATAGATAGATAGATGATAGATAGATAGATAGATAGATGATAGATAGATAGATAGATAGATATAGATAGATGGATGGATGGATAGATAGATTAGATAGATAGATAGATAGATAGATGATAGATAGATAGATAGATAGATAGATAGATGATAGATAGATAGATAGATAGATGATAGATAGATAGATAGATAGATAGATGATAGATAGATAGATTAGATAGATAGATAGATAGATAGATAGATGATAGATAGATAGATGATACTGATGAATCAAGAAATAGAATGGAAAATTAAACAAATGAGACAAAAGACTTTTGAATCTGCAGATAAATGTGGTAAGTTATTGGCTTGGCAAATAAAGAAGAGACAAAAACTCAACACGGTAACAAACTTAGAAGTGGAAGGAAAGAATATATGTAACCCAGTGGAAATTAGGAACTGTTTTCAGAGCTACTTTAGACAACTGTATACACAAGGGCCGCAGAAAGAAATGGACATACAACAATTCCTCGAGAAAAATGGGCTGAAAAAGATTACGCAGGAAAGTAAGACAATTTTGAACCAGGAGATATCAGCACAGGAAATAGAAGATGCCATTCAAAGCATGACGTTGGGCAAATCACCTGGACCTGATGGACTGACTTCCAAATACTATAAGGTTTTGAAGGAAGGGTTGATACAACCTTTGAAGGAAGTCTGCAACGAGATCATGGAGGGGAGGAAGGCACCCGATACGTGGAGGGAGGCCTATATTACACTTATACCAAAGACAGAGACTGAAAAGACCCAACTTAAGAACTACCGACCCATCTCGCTATTAAATGTGGATTACAAAATCTTTGCTGATATTTTAGCAAAGAGATTGAAAAGAGTTTTGATGGAGGAGATTCATGGGGACCAAGCGGGCTTTCTCCCGAAAAGGCATTTGTCGGACAACGTAAGGAATATAATTGACATTTTGGAGAAGCTGGAAGTGAATATAAATACCAAGGCTGTTTTGATATTTGTGGACGCTGAGAAAGCCTTCGACAATATATCTTGGAGTTTCATGTTGAAGAACCTCCGGGGGATGGGGGTAGGCCAAGGGTTTGAAAATGGTATAGGTGCAATATATTCTGAACAGAAAGCAAAATTAATTGTAAATAATGTGGTTACAGAAGAGTTCAAGATTGAAAAAGGGACACGTCAGGGGTGTCCTATCTCCCCACTACTTTTTATATCGGTCCTGGAGGTTTTGCTTAATATGATTAGGAGGGACCAGTTGGTTAAAGGGATTCAGGTCGGAGCTAAACAATACAAACTGAGAGCATTTGCAGATGACCTAGTACTAACACTACAAGAGCCAGAAGCTAGCACGAAAAGAGTTTTGGAAATAATTCAAGAGTTTGGTCAAATGGCAGGATTTAAATTGAATAAGTTAAAGACTAAGGTATTGGAGAAAAATTTAACACAGGTTGAAAAAGAAAGGTTTCAGAATGAGACGGGGTTGACTGTGGTTAAAAAAGTGAAATATTTGGGTATAAATATGACAGCTAAGAATGTGAACTTATTTAAAGACAATTATGAAAAAACTTGGACAGAGGTGAAAAAAGATTTGGAGATTTGGTCAAACTTGAAGCTTTCCTTGTTAGGTCGAATCGCAGTCATAAAAATGAATGTATTGCCAAGAATGTTGTTCTTGTTTCAAGCATTACAAATAATGGATAAAATGGACTGTTTCAAGAAGTGGCAGAAAGACATATCTAAATTTGTCTGGCAGGGCAAGAAGCCCAGAATAAAATTTAAGATATTAACGGATTCAAAGGAAAGAGGGGGGTTTGCCCTGCCAGACTTTAAACTGTACTATGAAGCGGCAGCTTTCTGCTGGCTAAAAGATTGGCTGCTTCTTGAAAACACAGACATTTTGGACTTGGAAGGTTTTAACAATATTTTTGGGTGGCATGCATATTTGTGGTATGACAAGGTTAAAGCACATAAAAGTTTTAAAAACCATATTGTCAGAAAGGCACTATTAAATGTCTGGGTCAGATATAAAGATTTGCTGGAAAACAAAACCCCAAGGTGGTTGTCGCCAATGGAAGCTAAGGCAGTTAAAAAGTTAAATATGGAGTCGAAGTGGCCAAGATATTGGGAAATTTTAGAAAAGGAAGGGGACAAACTGAGATTGCAGAGTTTTGAAAAATTAAAAGAGAAGGTGAGAGATTGGTTGCATTATCACCAAATAAATGAAGTGTTTAAATTGGACAGTAAAGTTGGCTTCCAGGTGGAAAAATCAAAATTGGAGACTGAATTGTTAGAATCCAGTACTAAGAATTTGTCAAAAATGTATAATTTGCTGCTGAAATGGAATACACAAGATGAAACGGTTAAATCAACTATGATTAAATGGGCTCAGGACATTGGTCATAATATTTTGTTTGCTGACTGGGAAAAGTTGTGGACTACCGGGATGAAATTTACGGCATGTAATGCCTTAAGAGAAAATATTATGAAAATGATCTATAGGTGGTACATAACCCCAGTCAAGCTTGCAAAGATTTACCATTTGCCTGATAATAAATGTTGGAAATGTAAAGAAAAGGAAGGTACATTCTTTCACCTTTGGTGGACGTGCCCGAAGATTAAGGCATTCTGGGAAATGATTTATAATGAACTCAAAAAGGTATTTAAATATACCTTCCCTAAGAAACCAGAGGCCTTTCTCTTGGGTATTGTCGGCCAAGGGGTGTTAAAGACGGATATAACTTTCTTTATGTATGCTACAACAGCAGCTAGAATACTCATTGCAAAGTACTGGAAGACACAAGATCTACCCACACTGGAAGAATGGCAGATGAAGGTGATTGACTACATGGGCCTGGCAGAAATGACGAGCAGAATCCGAAACCAGGGAAGAGAAGCGGCGGAAGAAGAATGGAAAAAGTTTAAGGACTATCTAAAGAAATACTACAAAATTACTGAAAGTTAGAATGATGTTGGACTGGAAAGTAAATGGTTACTATTAGCAATGGTTAAGACAAGGAGAATAAGGATAGCTTAAATTTAATGTAAAAAAAAAAGGGAAGATTTGCTGAGTAATTGACTAGAATCTGGAATACAGAAAAGGGAGGCATGAGGAAGTCGAGGAAGAAAGGTTTAAGAAATTAGGATATGAAATGGTACTTGTTTTTTCTGTTTTGTTTTTGTTATTGTTTGTTTATGTATTTGCTGTTGTTATGTATTGTTTGTGTGATTATAAAAACTGCTTAATAAAAATATTTTAAAAAAAAAGGGGAAAAAAAGATAGATAGATAGATAGATAGATAGATAGAAAGACAGTTATACAGCTCATCAATTAAAACCATATAATCACAACAAAAACAGCATGGAACCAACCCTTTCATTAAATGCAGTCAGTTCCACAAAGCCTACTGGAACAAGGTCTTCGCCTGCTGGCGAAACAATGAGGGAGCCAGTCTAGCTTCTCCAGGGAGGGAGCAGCCACCAAGAAGGCCCTTTCCCACATTCAAACTAAACTTGCCCGTGAGGCTGGCGGGTCTGAGAGAAGGGCCTCCGTCAAAGATCTCAAAACCGAGGCAGGTTTGTATGAGGGAATATGGTCTTTCAGATACTGCTGCCATTGTTTAAAATACCGTACTACTACTTCTTTTTTTAAAAAGATAATATAAGCTGGCTTGGAAGGATTTGTATCTGGAAAGCTGTGGTGTAAATTACTGTAATAAGTAAATTAAAAATTAAAACTTGAACATATCCTGTATTCCAAACGTTCAAATGCAGCATTTTTCTTTCTTTTAGAGGTTCTCTCTCTCTGCCTCTCTTCCCTCAATTCAAACATCAATTTTACCAAACACACTATTTTCCACATTCTTTAAAAAGATGGATTTCAACTTAAATATCACATGATTGCCACTTTGAGGACAATTCTGCCTCAACAGCACTAAACAAATTAGTCATTAGCTTTGATCCTGTTCACTTACTGTTTCCTTTATATATTCAAGAATAAACGGATTCAACAAGGGAACCCAAATCTGTCATGTCCTGAATTAATAACCCCTTCCCCAAAATCCAAATTGTTTCCAAAATATACAGTAGACAACCATACTAAGCCTGAACACTCAAAGCTTGCCTGTGAACCCTTTTCTAACCGTGTACAAGACTGAAGCTCCCATCCCACCCCCAAAATACAAAATATTCTGAAAACTAAATGTGATACCGAGCTGCCTCACGCAACACTGACACAACAATATTTCCTGGTTAGACAGCCTTGTGGCACATCTCTGGGAGAAGAAAAGCCTGAGGAACAAACCCTCTGAGAGACTGAAAGGATGAGACCAAGAGTGGGTCCAACGTTCAAGAAGGTGGTTGGATCCTGCATGTGCTGCAGAGGGCAGCGAGGAGTCGATGGGGCTCATCAACCTGAGAAGGTAGCCTGTCTAAGAAGAAGGAAAACTCTGATCCTAAACCTTTGCTGCCTTGCGGAACATCTTTGGGAGAAGAAAAAACCAAGGAGTAAACCATACAGAAATCCAGAGTGGAGTCTCTAAGATGGTTGGATGGCTCCATGTACACCTCCTTCCGGCAACTCCCGCAGCCCAGTTGCTACTAAATGTATTACTTTGCTTTCATTTGGGCACCCCAGGGCCTCCATACACACTGCCCAGGTTTGCGCACCAGAGAGGTCACTTTCTTGCGGCTAATGCAGCAGAAACAACACAGGAGGCAATAGTTACGTGTTACTGGTCTCTGCAGCCGCAGCAGTCACTGTTATTCTCACCCCTGGAGGTGCACTCCATTGTCTTGAGACAGATCTGTGCCAACAACAGATAGCCAAGCCATAAAGGTGTTCCAGGACACATAATCATTTGCTACCCAGCCCTTTTGAGGATACTTTTCTAACATTTCCTCAGGGCAGAAGGGGGAAAATGTAGTTGCTGCTTCATGGTATCAAGGACACCAGAAAGAGACGGTAAACCACTCATGAAACTATTTTCGACACCAGTTTAAATTTATACAGTGGTACCTTTGGATGCGAACGGGATCCGTTCCGGAGCCCCATTTGCATCCAGAAGCGAACACAACCTGCGCCCGTGCGTCTGTGGATTGCAATTCGCCGCTTCTGCACATGACATCATTTTGAGCGTCTGCGCATGCGGCGAAACCTGGAAGTAACGCGCTCCGTTAATTCCAGGCTGCCGCAGCGCGCAACCCGAAAATACCGTATTTTTCGCTCTATAAGACGCACCCGACCATAAGACGCACCTAGTTTTAGAGGAGAACAAGAAAAAAAAAATTCTCTCCCTCTCTGTGCAGCGCCCCTTCAGCGAAGTGGAGTCCTTTCCATTTCTCCTTTTCATTTTCATTTCATCAGAGGCTTCACATTGCTTTTGCTGAAGCCAGGGAGCCTGCACTCACTCCATAAGATGCACACACATTTCCCCTCACTTTTTAGGAGGGGAAAACTGTGCTTTATAGAGCGAAAAATACGGTACTTATCCTGAAGCTACTTCAACCCGAGGTATGACTGTACTCTATTGTATGGCCACTGTACCTTCTCTCTCAAAATTAACACAAGAAGAAACGGCCTTTCCCCCCAGAATAAAAACATAATTTGAACTCTTCAAGACAAAACTCACACAATAAATGTACCACCATTTCCCCAGACCGCCAACAGAAGGATCTGGTGGAAACAAGAGATTGCCATATGCAGTAATATGTCATTCCGTAAGATGCAGGACACGACGGCTGTATCATGGCAGGATTCAGCCTGGTGCTATACTGAAGTGAAAGTGCCCCTGCCCAGCAATAGCTCCACAGATACTTTCCTGTATCCACTTTCCATAGCAGAACCACCAAGGTCACAGATGCCCTTGAATGTGTCCCATGTAATGTGTAACCTGTAAGCCCAACAACTCAAGTCCATTCTTGCAGCAGAGTTTCATCTGTGCAGTCTGCTCTTACTTGTGTTAATTGGCTGATTTAGCTACTTTAGCTCAACTGATATCTATGGTGGTGGAAGCTTAGGGAAAATGCAGGTCTCTGGACTCCTGAGCTACCTGGAAACCTGCCAGCCCTTTCTTTCCATCGCAGTATCCCAAGGATTGCATTCATCCCACCCAGAACGAGACTCATCAATTCATCCAATACTGAGGTGGGTAGCCCCACACCAATTAGCAGGAAAAGCAAAATGGAGACTCCCACATACAAGGTTTTCTTCAGCATAGCTGGGCAGTATACCATACAGAAGCGAAATATATTGGAGGCTTTTGGGGGGGGGGGTGAGATGCCAATCATATGCCCTACACGCCAGCATCCAGCAAGCCTTTGTACAGCGGTGCCTCGCAAGATGAAAAGAATCCGTTCCGCGAGTCTCTTCGTCCTGCGGTTTTTTCGTCTTGCGAAGCAAGCCCATTAGCGGCTTAGCGCTATTAGCGGCTTAGCGGATCAGCTGTTAAGCGGCTTAGTGATCAGCTGTTAAGCGGCTTAGTGGATCAGCTCTTAAGCGGCTTAGCGGATCAGCTGATAAGCGGCTTAGCAGCTTGGGAAAAAGGGGGGGGGGAGGAAAAAAGCCCTGCAGGAACTCGCAAGACATTTTCGTCTTGCGAAGCAAGCCCATAGGAAATTCGTTTTGCGAAGCACCTCCAAAACGGAAAACCCTTTCGTCTAGCGGGTTTTCCGTCTTGCAAGGCATTCGTCTTGCGGGGCACCACTGTACTGTTTCCGTGCGCTGCTCTGGTTCGCCAGAAGCGGCTTAGTCATGCTGGCCACATGACCCGGACAAACTGTCTGCAGACAAACGCCGGCTCCCTCAGCCACTAAAGCGAGATGAGCGCCGCAACCCCAGAGTCGTCTGCGACTGGACTTAACTCTCAGGGGTCGTTTACCTTTTTATATTTCGTCTGCTATTCGCTGAAACAGATTCAATCTAACAACAGTACCTTTTCAATTTATTTATTTTTAAGTCTGCACTGCAGAATCATCTTGCTTTGACTTAAAATACAACTACAGTACTTGCAGTTTATCTCCAGGGGTGCTTAAAATCTAAAAATACTTTCTGGACTGTATTCTTTAAGTGTTCCTTGGCAAACATAGGACTTGGGTCAAGAAGCAGAACATATGCGTTTAATTATCTGCTGTCTCTAAATGTGTAGCACTAACAGCGCTCCAACACTCCCCCCCCCCCAATTCTCTTTCTATTTCATTTAGAAAGCAGCAAGAACAAGAGGCACAAATTTGGTTACTCAAATATAGCTCAAAACACAGTAACTGTCAGCTTTCTTGCTTTAACATAAACAACTAATTTCCTTCCAAAATGCGTTTTGTACAATAATTATACTTATTAATATTTACTATTTATGTAGTGCTTTTAAGTAGTTCAAAATACTTACGCAATAATCCTTACCACAGGGGGCGACAAGGTTTACCTCGCCTGGGCCGGTTCACTCCAGCGGAGGTCTCCCGGTTGGCCAGATTGCGCGGGCATGTAAACGCGTGCCCACGATTCCCAGTGTCTGTACAGACATGATTTTTGGCGTCTCTGCAGACGCAATTTCCGGCGCCGCAGAAGTGAGTCCCCACACCACGCCGGTTTAGCGCAGCGCGCAGGGACTCGCTAAGTGGACAGTTCGGTTCAGGGTTGGCTTGTGGGCCAGTTAATAATAATAATAATAATAATAATAATAATAATAATAATAATAATAATAATTTATTATTTATACCCCGCCCATCTGGCTGGGTTTCCCCAGCCACTCTGGGCGGCTTCCAACAGAATATTAAAATACAGTAATATATTAAACATTAAAAGCTTCCCTAAACAGGGCTGCCTTCAGATGTCTTCTAAAAGTTAGGTAGTTATTTTTCTGGTGGAAGGGCATTCCACAGGGCGGGTGCCACTACCGAGAAGGCCCTCTGCCTGGTTCCCTGTAACTTGGCTTCTCGTAGTGAGGGAACTGCCAGAAGGCACTCAGTGTTGGACCTCAGTGTCCGGACAGAACGATGGAGGTGGAGACGCTCCTTCAGGTATACTAGTTAACAATCCCCGTGGGCCGCTTGTGGCCCATGGGCCTTAGGTTGCCTACCCCTGCCTTACAACTTACAGTTTATAATAATAATAATAATAATAATAATAATAATAATAATAATAATAATTTTTATTTATATCCTGCCCTCCCCAGCCGAAGTCGGGCTCAGGGCAGCTAACAACAATAAAACAATACAAAAGTACAACACAAACAACACTCTAAAATCATTCATTATAAAATTAATTAAATTCAAGCCACTGGCCACCATTGGGCCAGAGCTCCGCGAAGATTGCCGAGGGAGGGAGTCAGGCTGTGCCCTGGCCAAAGGCCTGGCGGAACAGCTCTGTCTTGCAGGCCCTGCGGAAAGATGTCAAGTCCCGCAGGGCCCTAGTCTCTTGTGACAGAGCGTTCCACCAGGTCGGAGCCACAGCCGAGAAAGCCCTGGCTCTAGTTGAGGCCAGCCTAACTTCTCTGTGGCCTGGGACCTTCAAGATGTTTTTATTTGAAGACCGTAAGTTTCTCTGTGGGGCATACCAGGAGAGGCGGTCCCGTAGGTACGAGGGTCCTAGGCCGTATAGGGCTTTAAAGGTTAAAACCAGCACCTTAAACCTGATCCTGTACTCCACCGGGAGCCAGTGCAGTTGATATAGCACCGGATGAATGTGATCTCGCAGCGAAGACCCCGTAAGGAGTCTCGCTGCAGCATTCTGCACCCGCTGGAGTTTCTGGGTCAGTCTTAAGGGCAGCCCCACGTAGAGCGAGTCATCTGGGTCATGTGGCCAGTATGACTAAGCTGCTTCTGGCGAACCAGAGCAGCGCATGGAAACACCGTTTACCTTCCCGCCGGAGCGGTACCTATTTATCTACTTGCACTTGACGTGCTTTAGAACTGCTAGGTTGGCAGGAGCAGGGACTGAGCAACGGGAGCTCACCCCATCGCGGGGATTCGAACCGCTGACCTTCTGATCGGCAAGTCCTAGGCTCTGTGGTTTAACCCACAGCGCCACCTGCATCCCAGTGTTGTATTACCTTGATTAAAATTATGGTAAAAGGGGAGAGGGAAGTCCCAACCTGTTAAATCATCTGCTCCCTGCCTAAAGTTTAAAGGAGTGGCTAAACTGACACAGGAAAAGCAGTAGCTGTGCTAACTTGCATTAGGCACAGTGTGAAAACATTTTGAGTGCCACCTCCTCCCATTAGCCTTAACGCTTTAAAACAGGAGAATTGTAGCACCATAACAGATGTAACACTTGAAGCAGACTTACTGTGGCATAAACTTCCAAGGAGGAGAGAGCCCACTTCATCATATGCATGGAAGTAGTAAGCAGGTAAACAACCAGGTGTAGAGAAAACGTATGTAAATGCACTCCCCATCTCATGCCAAAGTACCTTAATATGGCTGAAAGAGTATTTAAGAAGGAAAAGGAAATCAAAGTAAACAAGAACAGCAGTGTGTGTGTGTGTGTGTGTGTGTGTGTGTGTGTACACAACCCCTGCAGCACCTCGGTCAGCCTCAAATAAAGCTGTCTTTACTTTTCGCTAGAAAGCCATACTTCCCAACAATTATAAACAGTTGAGC
This sequence comes from Podarcis raffonei, assembly GCF_027172205.1. Classification (NCBI taxonomy): domain Eukaryota; kingdom Metazoa; phylum Chordata; class Lepidosauria; order Squamata; family Lacertidae; genus Podarcis; species Podarcis raffonei. The sequence goes on from NC_070604.1 coordinate 6,076,061, forward strand.
CAAAAGACCATTAAAATCCAATGACTATTCTATGCAAAGTCCAGTTCTATACAGAATGACCACAGTGACTTTTTGCAACAGCAGTAATAGAAAATACTTGAATTTTGTAGTGGGAGCGAACACTTTTGATTTCACTTGAGTTCTGAATGGGGATGGGCGTGTTAGAAACCAAGCATCATATGGGAGGCTGGGGGACAGCCCTTCTCTCAGATCCTTTGATAGCATTCTGCTCTGTTCAGCTAAGATTATGTGGTAGGCTGATCTGCTTGCAGATTTCTCAGATTGGGAATAGCAAGAAATCACTATATTTAAAAGCATAATTCCATCCTGTACCCATCAGAAGGGACCATGGATCCCCAAACTGCAAATTATTAAAGTGTTTGGGTGTGATGGAAAGGGGATTTTTGCTATGAAGTTAGAAGCAAGTCTCTGGCCTTCAACAGACCAAGCTGGGGAGCTGAAACTCTTCCAAACTTCAATATTTCTTCTTTACACTTTTAATTTAAAGTGTTGGCCAATACAAGAAATAACTTGGAAAAACCTAAATTGCTTCTCTCTTAGATGGGTTTCATTTCATAGTTAACACCTCCCTTCCCCGTCACCACTCCAAAGAGACAAATGCACTAAAGAAATAAGCAAAGCAACTTTGAATTCACTGGCAAAACAGAGACAAACTGCATAAAAATGAACAATTACCCCTCTCAGGTAATTGATTTCAGAACCTGTTTATTTTTACAAGCAAGGGGGGAATTAAAATGAGCAAACTTTTCTATGCCCAAGCATTTGACTTATAATTCTTCAATAATTCTATAATTAGAGATGCATTAAATTACTTTGCACTGATGTGGCTGCTTACAGAACCAAGGATGCATGTAACCCACATGTTCTTACACTTTGCGCTATGACCAAACTGAGTTCTTTGGATCACAAACACCCTTATTTCTCTCCAGAATCTTCAAGCACAGAACAAACCATTTGGCACAGCAAAAAGCTTTAAGAATAGAGTGCTCCTAATGACTCCACAATTTACAATGGAATAATCATCTGGCTCTAAAGCATCCATTCAGCAAAAGAACATTATAGTGTCAGAGGTCAAAGGTGGAGGTTGTTAAATGGGAACAGACAAAAGGAAAGGGCGGAATCCAATAAAGAGGCAAATTAATGGCTGAAACACCATTCAGAATCTGCACTAACTCCATTCAGCTTCACATTCTGCATTTGCATTCACATGAGGTCATGGTAAAAAGGAATAAACCAGATTGATCCAATTACTTGGAAAGAGCAAATTTCATTGGCTGCCTGGTAGGTGTTTTTTGTTTTCGGAAAAAACAGAGCATTATTTGAAGGCTAGCATTCTCTAAAAACAGAATTGAACTCTAATCTCAAATCTACTGGAGGAATCATTTAACTACAGCAGTTCCTCAGATCTTTTACCTAGGGCTGCCATATTTTGAAGAGCAAAAAAAGAGGACGCATTTGCCGACTTCTACTTTTAACTACGGGTCGCTATGGCGACTCTCATTTTAAACACCCCTACTATACGTAGGCTATAGAAGCTGTAGTATATATTGCTAGCAGCAATGTTCTTAACTTTCAACAAACGCCCTTCAGATGGCCATGCGTGTCACCACAGTTTGAAGTTAAGCTGGCCCGGCTTTCTCTGGATCTATTTGCTGAGTCTCTGCCTGAAACTCTTCTTCAAAACACTCACGGGAATCACAGCTTTTCTAAGGCAGGTGATCACACAAAGTTCTTTTCTTTGCAGATCAAGAACCTATCAATACATTATGCAGATTAAAGCAGCAAATTCCTGAATCGTGCTACTTCTGGTGGGTATGACATATCTGTCAGATCTGAGTGTGCTCCTGCACAGACAGAATTCCCTGCATAACTAGGAAACCAGAGGTGGAAAAAGGTTTAGTGCAGCTTTCTTTGTGGCAAGCTACTGCATATGCAGTCCTAGGCTATCATCACATTCTGTGCGATGTGTAGAATGGCTGCAAGTTTAGCACAGTACAAGTTTTAGTGGTGACCAGTAAATTTTAACACCCACTTAATTTGCATGGAAACTAAATGACTAGCAGCAACTGCCCCCCAGCCAAGAAACCCCAAAACTCAAACACCAAATTATTCTGGCTGGCAAGATGCTACCTGCTCAGCTGCTATCCAAGTGGTCTACTCTTGGTGATGAATACAGCCTACATTTGAGACTCTGTAAACACAAGCCAACATTGGGAAATTGAAATGGTTTACTTTTAAACACTGTGGGTAAGTCTCCTAACACCATAGAAGAATATCTGCTCCTACTTACAGCAGGCTATAAGGGCTGCAGGTCCTTGTATGATAAATACCATTAAATCCTTTTGGAAAGTATACATTAGTCTGCATTGCTTGCACACAGAGAAAGCAATGCATCACTTTTACCAGAATCACATAAGCAGAATTCCTAGGCTAAAGCATTTTGTTACAATATCAACAAAGGACAAGAACGCTGGCTCAAAAGACAAGTATCAAAAGATCACATTCCTAGTTTTTTTTAATAAACAAAAATGCTTTTCGTTCAAAGATTTACCTCTTCTAGAATATTTAAAGCTTAGATGCCTGGAGGAAGACAGGTCCACTAATAGACACACCTCTGGTATTGCCTTGGTCATGTTTCTGGAAGTGGAAGTGGAAGATGTGGACCAGCAAAAACTCTTCTCTCTATTTATTGGAGGGTTGGTCTGAGATCTGGAATCAATGACATCATAGCTTTCGAAGTTAACCAATGAAATTTATTTTATCCCAGATGGGCCAATGGTAGGGAGTTCAATTCTAGGATACCACCCGTGGGATAAAACAAACCTATTAATAGAAGCATGAGATTGTTGACGTGTAGACCAGTGAATGGGAGGAGTTCCCTTGTTGTTACGATGAGGCAGTTTTCCTCCCAGAAAAAAAGTATTGTGCAATCTGCCGTGCTTTTCCTTGCATGAAACTCCGAAGAATGGGATGCCAATTAGCTTTTTTGCTTGGGATAGGCAAAAGGATTTCTATCCCAGGAGAAAGCATGTATCCAGGAATCATTGGGAGATGCTATCACTTTGATTGCATTCTGCTGCCCTATCAGTTGATCTTGGGCAAGAGTTATCAGGGGACATGGTGTCCTGTTCTTTTAGATGTGGAGCTACTGGAGTGCTTCTATGCATTCCTGGCAGAAAAGACACAAAAGGTAATTGCTGCTCAGCGCAATGAAACCTTCTTGTGATGTCCCTCTGGGTCCCATTTCACAGCTTCATTTTCAGCCATCGGGAAGTTGCAGGAGTGTTGTTTTCCAGACATAACTCAAGGAGATACTATCTCAACAAGCTCTTAAAAAGCCTGGACCCCCAAAGACATTTCAAGGTCATATCTTCCCTTACATCTGGTTGAAATTGCCACAGCATTCTTCTAGGATACTTTCTCTGCAAAAGTTTAGGCTGCAAGTGGCCAGAAGTGCAGAATAGAGTGGGCTGAGCAAAAAGTCTATGCCTCCCTGCAGAGTTGCCAAAGCAGGGTGCCTTTTTGGGGGTGGCTTTTGTTGGTGATGGTTGATGTTTCAGCCTTATGAAGATCTGTTTTCAGATCCACATTATAACCAGCTGGTGAGTGAGACAAGTTACATACAAAAAGCAAGATTAGCAGAACACTCAAAATGTGGAGAAGCCTCACACAAGTGGATGAGAAAGTCCAAGGTTTATGTGATGGAGATTCTTGATAGCAAGAAAAAAGGCATTGTGCAACCTGTCATGCTTTCTTCACATCCTTGTCGATTTGCCTTGTTTACTATTCATATTTCACATTCTCTTTGAAAGTGTGTTTCTTTGGGGTTCATTGTTTGATCGGGGGCAGACTATTGTGGTACTTTGGCTAGATTCTTTGGATTAGATCTGTGCATGCTGGTCTGATCCTGACAGCTTGAGACCGTGCGTGGGGAAGGGAGAACTTAATGATTACTGATCACAGTATTGAAAATCACAAGAGAATTGCAGGCTGAAAAGTGACATGAATTCCTTAGGTGAAAAGGTAAATCTCTGAACCAAGTTTTCGAGCGAAACATCACATTTAACATTTCAACAAAAGGCATTTGGGAATGAGCTACATTTTCTGATTTACATCAAACATTTATTTCTCTTCTTTTTGCCTCCTTTGTTCCTCTCCCTGCCCAACTTTCTGTCCTATGGGTCATAAACTCTGTTCTTCAAAATAAAATAAAATGAATGCGGGATGGAGGTGAGTGAGGACAAGAAAGATTGAAAGCAACACTGAAAACAATATAATCCAACTCAGGATATTTCATCCACCTCGCCTTTTGTTATCCCACAAGTACACAAGCGGCAGCCCCCAGACTGACTCCAAGGATAGACCCACATAGTAGTCCAAGTGGGAGGTTACACAGGGCAGGGGAGGCAACTTTCTGTCTTCCAAGATCCAGGAACCGCTCACTCACAAGTTTCTTTCCCTGATGTCCGGAGAATGAGCATGTAATAAACTGTGAAAATACATATACACATATCCTCTCCTGCCTTTCCTCCTCCTCCTCTTCTTCTTCTTTGCCAATTGGTGAACACTTTCTTTTACTCCAGCAGACTTTTGCTTCATGCAGCAAGTAATTTTTTTAAGTGTTTGTTTTTAAGTGATGGCTCCTGTTTCTTTTAGATAATTGTAGATTTCAAATACTGTAAGATGCGCAGAGTGTGGGGTACAATTATTTTTAATAAAATAACTAGATGTCATATTGAGAGGGTGAACACACAGAAGGGGGAATTTTAATGAATTGATAATTCTTCTACAATTGCACCCACGGCTGAAAACGGTCCTCAGAGAATTATTATTATTATTATTTTAAAAAAGACATACAGATGATGTATGTCATTTTTAAAAATCAAGATAACCTTGTCGTTAGACAACTACTATTCTTCCTGTTTCTTCTAAAACTCCCCAGACAAGTCTCCCTGTAGATAGCATGGTCACATGTGCTATGGCTACAGTTCATTAATACAAGTATTGCTTGCCGAACCGTGTGTCAAAGCATTTGTCCTTCTAGGCTGTGATGCCTTATGATTAACATTTTTGGTTATTGTGTTTTCTTTGCTGTTGTTATGTTTGCATTTTGTTGTTGTTGTCAAATTAATACAAAAGGGAAAGCATTCATTCAATAATGTTTCTCTATCAAAATTCACTTCTGTCTTTTGGCAAAATATTCCACAGATACAGAAATGATAGGAAGATGGGCTCTGTTGGAAGATGAGCTTTTGCTGGTAAAGCCTGCTTAAAGTTTTGGAGGGGCTTTGAAGGGGACCTAGGGACAACTGGGACATGGTGGTGCTGTGCTCTAACCACTAAGCCTAGGGCTTGCCGATCAGAAGGTCGGCGGTTCAAATCCCCGCAACGGGGTGAGCTCCCGTTGCTCAGTCCCAGCTCCTGCCAACCTAGCAGTTCGAAAGCACATCAAAGTGCAAATAGATAAATAGGCACCGCTCCGACGGGAAGGTAAACGGTGTTTCCGTGCGCTGCTCTGGTTTCGCCAGAAGCGGCTTAGTCATGCTGGCCACAGTCATGCAGATAAACTGTCTGCAGACAAACGTTGGCTCCCTCGGCCAGTAAAGTGAGATGAGCGCCGCAACCCCAGAGTCGTCTGCGACTGGACTTTACTGTCAGGGGTTCTTTACCTTTAGGGACCATTAGCTTAAGCTGTGATGCTAAGCACATTTATCAGCAAAACTGGCCCGACCCCTAGGCTTTGTTATGCTTTACAGGCATAGCTATAAATAGAACAATTGGATTACTGGATCTGCAAGCCGCACCACCAGGCCACTGGCAAAATGTAAGTGTCCCCACAGACTTCCATAAATGTACCTCTACCTGTGGTTGAATTTGTCTTTTTTTCATCCCTGGTTTGTTTTGTTTTTTTAATGCTGCATAAAGCAAATACAGACAAAAATCAATAGCAATACAGCATTTTGTGAAGCATAAAAGAAATTGTCCATTTTGAATTTGGTGAGAGGGAAATCCTCCCCAGAGCAAGAGCCCTCTGTTATTACTGCATATACCGTTGGTTAAAGTCTAATTTATCACAACTCAAATCAGCTATGATAGATACACTCACCTTTCAAGGAATGTTAGTCACCTGCCAGCTCATATAGATAAGAGCCGCAGTCCCCAATGATATGCTTTGCCATTCAAAATCCAGTTCCCTTTTTGTCCTGTCACTCAGTTCATGAAAAGGTAGCCTTCACCCCCTCCCAAACTCCACATTTCAGTCCAAAGGGGTCATGTAAGCACAAGTTACTCTCCTCAGTGAAACATCTTAAATGTCAGCCATTAAAATGTGCCTTCTTTCCACAACAGACCACTGCAGAATTTACAGACTTGTTTTTAAAAAGGGAGACTAGAAACCAGGGAAAGAGGAAAAATCCGGCTACCTGAGCCCAGGCACACACAGCATCTAAAAGAGGAAGAAACGTACCTGCCGACAGATGCCATTTCCTCTACATTTTATAACCCCGCGTGCAGTTTTTACCATTATTGCCACAATAAACCATACGATAAAATGGATTGCCTTGCTGACTCGAGTACCAGTTGGTTAGTAGAAAAGTAGCTCCCCCACCCTTGCATGATTCAGTCTCCTTGACAAATATACTGCATTGTACTAGATGAGTCATCCGAGGACTATTCTGCATTTTATAGGCCAGTTGCGTAGTGCCTCATGTTTCAGCATTCCCACAGTGAATTAAACCAAAAACTGACCAAACACTTCCACCTTTACTCTTCCACCTTCTCCGTTGGTGTTGTTTTAAAAACCAACAGCAGCATCCTGCTATTACCATTTATATCCTGCGCCCTGAACCAACTGAATGTCGCAGCACTGCTTCCAGTGCAATGAGGTTAAAAGCTGCAACACAAACATTTTACTCAAGGACCGCGAAGGATGCTAGGGGCTGGTGCTACTCCGATTTGGTGCAATGTACATCTGGGGGAGTGGACCGCACCTGCACAAAACAGTGACCAGCCCAGTCAAACACATGCCACAGAGCCATGCGAGGCAGCCCACGCATCTCTGAGAAGTTAGCAAGAGCCTTGCACTGTGGCTTATGGACGGAATCGGTTAAAAATAGCTTCCCCTGATAAAAGAGCATCTGTCCTTAAAATGCACTGAAATATTCATCACAATGTCATTGTAATAAATACTTAATTCCATTCTATATTTTTATTTTCTTCCTCCCATTCGTGATTTCGTGTTGGGACCAATATGTAGTTCCATAATGACCATCTGGCTGATCACTTGGGGCTTACAGGGGTCAGCAAACTTTTTCAGCAGGACCTGGCCGGTCCACCTTCCCTCAGACCTTGTGGGGGGGGGCAGAATATATTCTGAAAATAAAAATAAAAATGAACGAATTCCTATGCCCCACAAGTAACCTAGAGGTGCATTTTAAATGAAAGCACACATTCTACTCATGTAAAAACACGCTGATTCCTGGACCATCCGTGGGCCGGATTTAGAAGGCGATTGGGCCAGATCCGGCCCCTGGGCCTTAGTTTGCTTACCCATGTCATAAGACATGTCCTTCATAGGGAAGCATCAATTGCCAAGGTCCAACAAACATTGTATTGGAGAACTGGCATGGGGAGAAGGGGGCGTTTAACCCCTTCTGCACTCACCAATTCTTTTAAAACCCCTTTGCTCCCAGAGGTTGAGCATATTTCTGGTTTTGGAGCTCAACTGATTTAAACATGGCGGGGAGGGGGAGAGGTAGAGGGGGGAAGTTGTGGGGATATTAGTTCTACCGCACAAGTGCTCTCCTGCATTTGCACACTTGCATTTCCAAGTGCAAGGGCTACCAAGGCTGGGGCCAGCAAACCACAACTGAAGCTCCCCTATAAGCAAGTAAAAATTGGGTGTTAGCGCAAAACTTCCTACAAAAGAGAAGGGTGCGGAGGAACAGGACAAGCCTCTCCCTAAGAGAAGGGGAGGCTACATAACAATCAGAGAGCAGGAGCAGGTGGACCCCCCCCCCCCAATTCCACATGTTGGGACCAGCCACTGGAATCGCCTGGAGGGACAGTGAAGAGGTATGTAGAGAAGAGTGTGGAACTAGAATTCTCTAGATTTTGACAGCCGAGAGAAGCCTGAAACAAGGCAGATAGTTCTGCAGGCTTATGTAAATATAGCTATGCATCACAACCACCCAGTTTTGATCAATCCTGTATTAACTGTGCAGCCTACAGATGACAGAGCTCAGTAGCAGAAGTGGTTTGCGAAGAGGACGGGAGGCGTTGATGAAAGGGATAAGTGAGTCAGATCAAAAGGAGCACAGAGTGCTCTTTTTAAAATTAAAAAGCAGCATTTATCTAAATATTCAGAGTATGTTAAAGGCTTTAGTCACAACTAAGTTATCAAATAATATAGAAGAAGGCTGGAAGAGATCCAGCCTTGCTGTTTCCAATAGGCGAAGGACTCTATTGAAGAAACATGCACAAAAATGCTACTATTTTTAAATATAGCTGGCTTTGAAGCTCTAATTGCTTTTAATTCACTTGGATTTTTCAAGGCGAGAAAGGGGAAAATTATGAAGTACCTTTGAAACAGTTTCAAGAGCACAGTGTGACACACGCACACACAAACGGCAAGGTATTTTAAAGATTTCGTTTTCATTCAAGATAGCAGAAATGGAAAGGTATCTGATGTTTATTTAAAAGCGTGCTTCCTTCCCTAAGAGAGATTAAAAACACCATAACATGCCTGTTTATCATCCTGAGGCAAGCAGGGGGTGTACTTGAAAACAAACCAAAGACAAGCTTTTCACACTCTGGTTTGCTTCCAGACAGATCTGTTTACTGAACATTCATCCTGATATGTCTGCACATCGGCTGTTTCTTGGGCATTCGTTCCAATTTTCTTGGAAGGGAGGTTACACAATGTTACACCAAGGAATTCTCACCCCACACTTTCCAGTGCATTTTCCTGTCACTTTCCTAACTGCAAGAAGTAAAGTTGTTTGGGGGGCGGGGGGAGAAACAGGTTTGTTGTGCAAAAGCACCAAATCCACTTTAATTTTACAACCTGAATTTGCCAGTATGTTATTGAATTCCCTCCTCCCCAAAAAAGCCCCAGTGACAATATGAAAGCTGCCTCTGTTTCAAAAGAGGCGAAAGGAAAGGAAAATCTTCCACAGATCCATGATGGGCAGAAGAATCCAATGGGTAAAAGGAGGCAAGATGCCCATGCGTTGCCCCACCAGAATGGAATACGTGGAGTCTTCAGGCATATATTATATGATTTAATTGACATAAAGCAAGTGGTGTCCACACTTTTTTCAAAGAGGGCCGGATTTGATGAAGTGAAGGGCCGTGAGGGCCGACCAAACTTCTTGACCTTCTTTTAGGATTGAAGTAGTTGAGGGTTTTTTAGGGTTTTATCCCAGGAAATAAACTGCCACAGGGGCCGGATTAAACCGACAAGCGGGCTGGATTAGGCCCCCGAAACACACTCTGGCCATGCCTGCAGTAGAGGAACTACAGTGGTGCCTCGCAAGACGAAAATAATCCGTTCCGCGAGTGTCTTCGTCTAGCGGTTTTTTCGTCTTGCGAAGCAACCCTATTAGCGGCTAAGCGGATTTGCGCTATTAGCGGTTTAGCGGCTTAGCGGCTATTAAAGGCTTAGCGGCTTAAAGGCTATTAGCAGCTTAGAAAAAGGGGGGGGAGCGAAAAAAATCACAAGACTCGCAAGATGTTTTCGTCTTGCGAAGCAAGCCCATAGGGAAAATCGTCTTGCGAAGCAACTCAAAAATGGAAAACCCTTTCGTCTAGCGGGTTTTTCGTCTTGCGAGGCATTCGTATTGCGGGGCACCACTGTACTAAGTTGGAACAATGAGGAGGAACTGGTTTGGTTTTGTGTTGTTGTGCATTTCATAACATACAGTAGAAGTTTAGTTTCCTGAAGCCCTTAGGTGGTCTTCATCCTTCATAAAACAATTATTTAACCCAGGATGGCCAGGGTGCTTGTTGTATACAGTCCCCTGAAGGAATTTCTGGCAGCTCCTGAAGCTTCCCAACAATGATCTTAAGACAAGAGAAAATTTAAAAATGCCCGAAACAGCCCCCGAAACGGACTCTGGACATGCCTGGTGCAAGGGATGTGAACCAACAACAGCTTAAGCCATCATTGTTGGCAAAACTTGCCATGATTTCCCAACAGACACCTCAAACCAAAAAGCCAAGCCACCCGTGTTGTCCTGCATGTAATATTGACACAGCCATGTTTGGATCGTATCTTGACTTAAGGAGAGATAAGGACAAACTGGTTTTCTCCCCCCTTCACAATGCACAGGAAGTATCTAATTAACCATATCTTCCCATCTGAACGGGAAAACTATGGCTACCAGCTTTGGGATCTTAAACTAACTTTAAACGGATCAAAAGAGGGAGAAAGGCATGATAGAATCATAAAATTGTAGAGTTGGGAGGTACCTGAGAGTCATCTAGGCCAGGCTTGCTCAACCTCAGCCCTCCAGATGTTTTGCGACTACAATTCCCATCATCCCTGACCACTGGTCCTGCTAGCTAGGGATCATGGGAGTTGTAGGCCAAAAGCACCTGGAGAGCAGAGGCTGAGGAAGCCTGATCTAGCCTAACTGCCTGCAATGCAGTAATCTCAACACACAGCCCCCTATCCAACTTAAAACCAGACCCAACCTTGCTTAAGCTTTGCAAATGTGCTAGCAGTTCTAGGAGGAGACAGGTATGTGTGTTGATTCTTTTTCTTGTACCTTTCTGAGTCTTCTTCCTCCCTTAAAATTCGGGTGGTGGTTGCTATATTAGTACCTCTCATACATCTCTACATGTCTGTCTCCTTATCTGCTCCTCTTGGCTGTGCTGCTTGAATGAGGAAGCGAGTCTCTTGTCTTTCTGACATCATGTATGGAGGCAGAGTTTCTATGTGCATTTATAGGCGTCCTGTGACTGTGTTGCATCCGCTACAAAAGGAGAAGTAGCGGAGGGGAGCTTGCATTTGCATTTGAACTCTAACATGAATTCATAGATTTCCCTTGAAGCTTGTCTCTCTAATCTGCAAAATAGGCAGAAGCTTTCTAGAATTTCTCCTGTACATACACAGGCAATTTTGACCTGTAACTTGGATCATTTTGGGTGGGTGGTTGAGAACCATTTGCTCTGCATGCATACGGTTTACTCATACTTTCTGGTCATAGCACACCTATCTGTTACAATATTTGGATGTCCAATAATATTAGAATTGTTTGGGGCACTCCTGGACCCACTTGAAACCTGTCTGGCTGCTTCTCATGTGTAAACCTTAGTCTTCATTCTCCCCATTTTTGCTATCTAAGCTGACTGCAAAATTATGAAACAGGCATCGCTTCAGGTTACAGACTCCGCTAACCCAGAAATATTACCTCGGGTTAAGAACTTTGCTTCAGGATGAGAACAGAAATCGTGCTCCGGCGGCACGGCAGCAGCTGGAGGCCCCATTAGCTAAAGTGGTGCTTCAGGTTAAGAACAGTTTCAGGTTAAGAACGGACCTCCAGAACGAATTAAGTACTTAACCCGAGGTACCACTGTATAAGGAAATCAGCCCTGAGTGCTCACTGTAAGGACAGATCGTGAAACTGAGGCTCCAAGACTTTGGCCACCTCATGAGAAGAGAAGACTCCCTGGAAAAGACCCTGATATTGGGAAAGATGGAGGGCACAAGGAGAAGGGGACGACAGAGGACGAGATGGTGGGACAGTGTTCTCAAAGCTACAAACATGAGTCTGACCAAACTGCGGGAGGCAGTGGAAGACAGGAGGGCCTGGCGTGCTCTGGTCCATGGGGTCACGAAGAGTCAGACACGACTAAACGACTAAACAACAACCACTGTATATCCAATTCCTTCTCTTCCTAGTTTTTCTAAGTAAAGAAATTTATCTTTTGAAACAAATCAGGTATATAAATAGGCAGAAACTTTAGCATTTCCTGGGCACCATGAATCAATTTGGATGAATGTCCCCTTTGAATGTAAAAAGCTAAGTACCCGGATTTAAGCCAGCTCTAAGAGTGGGTTCACTTTTAATAGCCTTTTTGATAATGCGTATCATAGGTAAGGTTTCAGGAAAGTGGAACAGTCAGGTATATGAAAGAGAAACCTAAAAATAATAGTCTAATAATATTTCAGATGATAAATGCCATAGATTAGGGAACAATACTTAGAGGTCATCTTTTTACCTAGAAACTGAAGTAGAAAGTCTCAGTCACTGTGGTTATGTAGGAAGCTGAGCTGTCAGAGAAAACCTAGTGACCCCATTACAAAACCTACGTATAAAAATATAAGGCGGCTTTTTGTGAAGCCAGATTCCATAAAGTGTTATCTCCAGAACCAGTTTTGAGCACCAGTCCTATCAGCTAATCAATGTAGGTAACATTTGTGTGTGTGTGTATTAACACTGGCAAATTCGCAGTACCCAGTCAGCACCCTTTGCTCCCTTCAGTAGGTTCACAGGTGGAAGTAACGTATTTTTCGCCCTATAGGACGCACTTTTCCCCCTCCAAAAATGAAGGGGAAATGTGTGTGTGTCCTATGGGGCGAATGCAGGCTTCCGCTTAAGCCTGGAGAGTGAGCGGGGTCGGTTAGTGGAGAGCTTGCCCGGCACCCAGAAGCTTGGGGCGCGCTGAGCTCAGCACACCCCAAGCTTCGGGCTTCGTGCAGCTCTCCCACGGCTTGCGGATAGCAGCCTGTTCTGGGGGCTGGGGTCGGGGGAAGCTTGGGCTTCCCCTGTCCCCGCCCCGCACCTGGGGGGGGGGAAATAATTTTTTTTCTTTATTTCCCCCCCCCCCAAAAAAAAACTAGGTGCGTCCTATGGGTCGGTGCATCCTATGGGGCGAAAAATACGGTACATCTCTCAGGAGCTGAATTTAAGGTGTGGGTTCTACAACACCCAACTTTTACCAGGTTAAAAAGAAAGAAACACAATTTTATCCACTCATTTACCAAGGTTGTTGAAAAGCAATTTTGATTCTGTACTCCTAAAATTGTTCTGAGGAGGGCTTTCAAAAACTTAACATCTTAAAGGTAGGAGTGAACATTATGTTGGCCTAACCCAAAAGATACTCCACTTTCCCTCATCTAATAACCAAGGCAGAGATAACACATTTTATAAAAAATAAAGGTGGAAACATTAAACTTCAGCCTTTATGGTAAAACAGATCTGCTATAATGTGATGGGTTTTAACAATTAAAGCAGTTTCCACCAATAAAATGCAAGATCTAGCCAATGGCAGCTAAAAAAATCCTCACACAAGCAGCAAGGGAATGAAAAGAATAAATTGTGAAGTCCATGCTTCAATGTACAGCATTAATGTAAAGAATAATAAATAAATGATACAATTTAAACTAGAAGCTACATGTTCAGAATCCCAAGGCTTCAAAATAAGATTTGCAACATCCAGTGCTGCTCCCATAAAACCCATCCAAAATCCAAATTTAAGAAACTGGAATTGGGGATTAAAGAGACCGAAGCATAAATAAAATCAGTGATTGATTGAATTTGGATCCTATGATATATAGTCGTACTTCTGTTTACGTAACTCTCTGGTTACGTAAACTTCGGGATGAGCGTGGCAAACCCAGAAGTATTTTACCAGGTTTCACTGCGCAGGTTGCGGAAACCTCGGGATCCGACTGGACGTCCGGAATGGATCCCGTCCGCAACCGGAGGTACCACTGTACAATGATGCCCTGATCTTAAGACCACATATTTGGAAATTCCATTGAAATCAATATTGTGGTAGTAGCTAGGATCCCAAGAGCTGAGTATTGAGGGATTTCTTTAAATTGTATGTTAGGGGAGCAGTACCTCTGGTGTGGGGGACGCAGGTGGTGCTGTGGCTTAAACCACAGAGCCTAGGACTTGCCGATCAGAAGGTTGGTGGTTCGAATCCCCACAACGGGGTGAGCTCCCATTGCTCGGTCCCTACTCCTGCCAAACTAGCAGTTCAAAAGCATGTCAAAGTGCAAGTAGATAAATAGGTACCGCTCCGGCGGAAAGGTAAATGCATTTCCGCGCGCTGCTCTGGTTCGCCAGAAGCGGCTTAGTCATGCTGGCCACATGACCCGGAAACTGTACGCCGGCTCCCTTTGCCAAAAAAACGAGATGAGCGCCGCAACCCCAGAGTCAGTCACGACTGGACCTAATGGTCAGGGGTCTCTTTACCTTTACCTCTGGTGTGGGGTACGCTGCACTCCTTCTGGGGTATGTGTACCTTTGGCCCCCACCCTGCACTCAGATCTCACCTGTGCTCCTCAAAGTTGTCAGCATGCAACAGCGGCCACACCCCAAGAACTGCTTTGATTTGACTGGCCAACTGAACCAGGTGAGGGTAGCCAATGGGTCTCAAAGTGTTGGTGAGTTAGGGACTTCCTGTGTATGTGAAGACAGCCTCTGACAGACTGAGAGGACACTTCCTATTCTTTGCTCTGGGAACTGCCTTCTAGAATCCCGGGCGAGGGGAAACAGACGACATGTAATTAGCAAAGTTTTGGGTTAGTCGAACAAACATAATTCTTCCCCCAAAACATGTACTATACCTAGGAAGAACCATTTGTGTGTTCACAAAGAGCTTCACATGCGCTTCGTGTACATGTGTGAATTTGTAGGTCAGAACTTCACTGTTGGAGCCACCTCAAGGTCATGTGGCCCCCAACCCCTGGTCCCAATCGACACACCTGAGGTGTGGACATCTGCAGGGGGAAGCCTAGGCCCATGGCTTCCCATGTGAATTAGAAGCACAGCAGCGCAGGGCTTTAGCTCATGTGACATTGAGGCAGGCCCAAAGGGCTGCATGACCCTGGGGTGGGGCCAAAAGCCCCTTACTATGTGTGATTCCCCCTCCCCCAAGATGCATATAAGGGTTTCCCTCAGCAATCTATTCAGCAACCCAGTAATCTTGCTTGGTATCATCATAGCCGTACAGCAGATAGGGTGGTGGGTGCGAGAAGGTAAAAGTAAAAGACCCCTGACAGTTAAGTCCAGTCGCGGATGACTCTGGGGTTGCGGCGCTCATCTCGCTTTACAGGCCAAGGGAGCCGGTGTTTGTCCGCTTCCGCAGACAGTTTTTCTGGGTCATGTGGCCAGCATGACTAAGCCGCTTCTGGCGAAACCAGAGCAGCGCACGGAAACGCTGTTTACCTTCCTGCTGGAGCGGTACCTATTTATCTACTTGTACTAGTGTGCTTTCGAACTGCTAGGTTAGCAGGAGCTGGGACTGAGCAACGGGCGCTCAGCCCGTCGCAGGGTTTTGAACCACCGACCTTCCGATCAGCAAGCCCTAGGCTCAGTGGTTTAAGCCACAGCGCCACCCGCATGCGAGAAGGTAAGGCTGAAATGGGAGCAGCTTGCCTATGACCATGCAGAGAGTTCATGTGGGAGGCAAGACCTGAACTAGGGCATTCCTAGCAAACTGCAGAAACAAACCTAATGCCCAGCTTCTGCCTCTGTTGTTCTTGCCTGTTCCTACAGCTGCTGGCATGTGGATTCCACCCCCCTTGCCTTCCACTAATGATTAACACTTTTCAGGTAAATATACAAAAGCTCTCCTATACATTTTTTCCCCTGCATCTACTGGCAGCGACACTGTATCAGGCACAAACATGCCCCTGGAATTAGTTTTGCCTGAACTATTTTACTTGAGCACATAGCCTGTCAGCTAACTCTTGGGGGTACCACCTGACGTCTACTAAACACAATCCATCTGAAAAGCCATTTCCCCAGGGGAAAGCACTGGCGGGGCAGAAAGGGTCCATTGTGTCTTCTTCTGTGTGCCTTAGGAGAAAAGGGATGGGGCGGGGGGAGACTGCGAAAATGTGGGAGTTTTAGGAACCGTGATTCTGTTGTGAATTCTGCTACTCATTTCATTCCTGTTTTATTGCCTAAGGTTGTACTTTTGTATGACGCCCGTTCTAGCGCATTGGAAGTCACCATAAATAAATAACACCACCAATAAAAATAAAATAAATGAAAGATTAAGGTTCCTTTCCTTTGCAGCACTCTGCTTACTCTTAGGAAGAGAAGGTGGCAGATTTCAAGTCGCTGCAGCATTTGCAGCTCAGTGTATCCTGCCACCTTTATGTACCCTATAGACCAGGCATAGGCAAACTCTGGCCCTCCAGATGTTCGGGACTACAATTCCCATCATCCCTAGCTAACAGGACCAGTGGTCAGGGATGATGGGAAGTGTAGTCCCAAACATCTGGAGGGCCAGAGTTTGCCTATGCCTGCTGTAGAACTATAGTTCATGCCAATGTCAAACTTTAGACAAGAGGACAATTTTTAAGAATAACCAGGTGTATAAGAATAACCAGGTGAATAATCAAGGGTACCAGCAGGACTAAGAAGAGTTATCTATAAACCAAGACAACTTGCAGACTACTCTCACTTCCAAGATTAACATCCTTTGGCTTCTTTGTTCATGCCCTGAAGCACCATGCAAGGAATTTAGTAGTCACTCAGAAATTCATTACACGCCCCAGCACTGTTTAAATTTGACTATATACTGTACAGAGGGATGCTACAAAACATCATGTCTAGACATGCTGCTGGCAAGCTTTTCTGTAACAGTAAAAGAAAAGAAAAGGATTCATTATTAAAGCTGTTCTCTTTGCACCTTTTCCAAAATGCTGGTTTTGTTTTGGCTGTTTTATACGATACAAGGCAAAGATCCCACAAATCTATCCAAAACATCCATTTTTATTTTTAAGATGAAAAAACAACTGAGGGTGAAATTCAATGTTGTGCAAGCGCCCTTCTACTTATGATGGGGCTTCCCCTTTGCAGATGCATTAGACAGGGTCCCCCACACCTCCAGAGTAGACTGAGGAGGGCATGGGAGCTGCAGTACAAAAGAAGGAGGGAGAGTTTCACTGCCCAAGCAGAAGCCTGTTCTGCTCAAGCACATCGTACAACTTCCTACAAATGTCCCCTTGTACAGTGGTCCCTGAATACTTTTGCCTACCTGAAGCACCTGCAGGAGGAAAGAACAGGGCTTGCTAGTCCCCCCCCCCTCCAGATGCCATTATCTCCTCCAAGCATAAAAACAACTGCTTTGGGGACTTTTCTGCAAGTGACTAAGAGCATATTCACTCATCAGGAAAACCATGCATTTTTCAACAAGATTATGAACTGCATGGGGCTGCAGCCAGTCAGCGTGCATTTGGAACATCAAACATTTGGGGGGGGGGGGAATTAAAAATGTGCACTGTCATTAACACTAAAAGAAAAGCCCTATAAGAATCAGTTACTCAAGCATTTTAACTGCAGTTTTTGCTTAGCTGTGACTGTTTATTCCCCATAGGTGATTGATGTTATGTTTTGAGTTGTCGAGTTTTGCATTATTGCTTTAACATTTTAATCACTTATGGCATGCCAAGCAAGACAGATAAAGATAAGTATCGTTCAAAGTGATCAGGAAAATCCCCTCTATCCCAGCAAATTTCCTGCAAACTGCAGAGAACTCAGAAGGAGGGATCAGATATTCACTTCTACTGCTAAATTCTCAGTTGCTTCCTGCCAGGCTCCAGGGAATACTAAGTTCAAGTGTGTTTTTGATCAAATCCCTCCTCCAAGTTCTCTGAGCATGGCAGATGACTCTTGGGAAGAGATCTATGACAACCAAAAATAACAGCTGGCTACTAGGCCAGAACAAAATCTGTCGATCCCCTTTTGCTCTCTCCCCAGTCTCTTATGCTCCAGGTTAAAGGTAAAGGGACCCCTGACCGTTAGGTCCAGTCGCGGACGACTCTGGGGTTGCTTTACTGGCCAAGGGAGTCGGCTTTTGTCCGCAGACAGCTTCTGGGTCATGTGGCCAGCATGACTAAGCCGCTTCTGGCAAAACCAGAGCAGCACATGGAAACGCCGTTTACCTTCCCACCCGAGTGGTACCTATTTATCTACTTGCACTTTGATGTGCTTTCGAACTGCTAGGTTGGCAGGAGCAGGGACCGAGCAACGGGAGCTCACCCTGTCGCAGGGATCTGAACTGCTGACCTTCTGATCAGCAAGTCCTAGGCTCAGTGGTTTAGACCACAGCGCCACCCGCGTCCCTTATGCTCCAGGTTACATTGCCACAATCATTCGAGGTCCAAATCTCAACTAACCTCCAAAGAAAGAAAGAGTCCATAAAGCAAACCAACAAATAATTCTTGTGGCATCTTAAAGACCAAAAAATGTAGTAAAGAGATGTACTGTACAAAATTTTACTCACAGTTACACTATCAGGATGGTCTTGCTTTTCCCCCCCTTGTTGTTGAGGGGGGAGTAAGAGAATCATATCATAGGATCATAGAGTTGGAAAAGATCCAAGGGTCATCTAATCCACTCCCCCTGCAATACAAGAATCTCAGCTAAAGCATCCATGCTCTTTCTATCAGAAAGTTTTTCTGTACGTTTAGTCGGATTCTCCTTTCTTGTAACTTGAAGCCATTGGTTCGAGTCCTCCTCTCAGAGCAGGAGAATACAAGCATGCTCCATCTTCCATGTGACAGCCCTTGAGATATTTGAAGATGGCTATCATATCTCCTCTTTTCCAGGCTAAACATACCCAGCTCCTTCAAGCGCTCCTCATAAGGCTTGGTTTCCAGACCCTTGATCATCTTAGTTGCCCTCCTCTGCGCACGTTCCAGCTTGTCAACATCCTTCTTAAATTGTGGTGCCCAGAATTGGACACAGTATTCAAGGTGTGCTCTGACCAAGGCAGAATAGAGCAATACTATTACTTCCCTTGATCTGAACACTATTATTTCAGTTGATGCAGCCAAGAATAGCATTAGCTTTTTTTGCTGCTGCATCACACTGTTGACTCATGTTAAGCTTGTGGACCACCAAAACCCCTAGATCCTTTTCACATGTACTGCTAGTAAGCCAGGTGTCCCTCATCTCATACTTGTGCCCCTAGATCTTCCTGTCTAAGTGCAGAACCTTACATTTGTCCCTGTTGAAATTCATGTTGTTAGCTTGGGTCCAGTTCTCCAACTTGTTAAGGTCATTTTGAATTTTGAATCTGTCTTCTGACAGTAATACCCTAGTGCTCATTGGCACACAGTTAGGCAGTTCTGATTGGCAAATTCACTGACTTTTGAGTCCAAGAGCCTTTTACCTTTGATCTTGTAAATAACCCATGTTGTCATTTTTCTGTCTCTTGATAACAGAGGCTCTTGCTGCTATAACCAAAGCTGTGCAAATTGTGTCATGCGGTGGTTCAGTGGAATGCTTTTGCCTATGCTAGAAGAAGAGTTTACTTTTAAAAATTGTTCTGCTCTATTTGACTTCAAATACTTTGCCACTTTAGACACATCTGCTTTGGGGAATTGCAAACCATGTCATAAACAGTGAATATCAAGTTCTTGTCAGATACCTGTAACACGCAAGCGAGGTACATTTTGGAGATGGCAACACAAGTTGGAGTATCCAAACCTAATTCTAATAATAGACAGGAGACAGGTAAATCTCCTCCCAAAGTGTGACAAGCCTGTATTTGACTTACCAAGTTTGGATTACCGTATTTTTCGCTCTATAGGATGCACCCGACAATAGGACGCACCTTGTTTTAGAGGGGGAGAACAAGGGGAAAAAATTCTCCCCCTCTCTGCTCAGCGCCCCTTCAGCGAAGCGGCAGGAGAAATGGAGCCCCGTCCATTTCTCCTCCCGCTTTGCTGAAGGGGCGCTGGGCAGCTCTCCCTCTCTGCTGAAGCCAGGAGTCTTGCTCTCCTGGCTTCAGCAAAAGCAACGCGAAGCCTCCGTAGCGTGGAGGGAGCGCTCCCTCTGCGCTTCGGAGGCTTTGCGTTGCTATCGCTGAAGCCAAGGAGCCTGCATTCGTTCCATAGGACGCACACACATTTCCCCTTCTTTTTTGGAGGGGAAAAAGTGCGTCCTATAGAGTGAAAAATACGGTACACATGCAATTTGCAGAGGATCCAACCTGGATATTTAGCAAGGGATGGAAATGGACTAATTTTACAGAGATGCAAAGAGCAAGAGCATGCAACCCTATAATCTGCCACTGCCATGTGCAACTGATAAATACGTCAAATGTATCACCCAGTGTTTGAAACTCCCATTGTTCTGGGCGCATTTTGGGGAATTTCATTAGCGTGAGCATTTTCTGAGCTCTGGGCACAGTACTTCACTGTGATTTCAGAGTGAAAGGAACTGCCTCCCCATTTCCAGCTACTCTCTGAAGACCGGAGAAAAGACCCTCTTAAAAATATTAGGGGGGTGGGCAGGGGAAGGACTAGACCATGTGTAAAATGAGCACAATATTTTAGCTGCAGTTCATTCACTTTCAGCTTTGTATTCTTGTTATAAAAATGTGTGCCTAGATGATACATTACACCAGAGAAAGTGGCTAAAATGTATAAGACTGAGTCAAAAACTTGTTGATGTAAAGAAAAAGATGGTACATTTTATCATATGTGGTGGGAATGCAAAAAGGTCAGAAATTATTGGGAAATGATATATAATTGAAAAAAATGTTTAAAAAGACTTACGTTAAGAAACCAGAAGCATTCCTCCTAGGGATTTTAGATCAAGAAATAAGAAAAGACAACTGGAAATGATTTATGTATGCAACAACAGCGGCAAGAATTCTACCAGAACAAGCTTGGAAGACAGAAGAAACCCCAACGAAAGAACAGTGGCAAGAGAAACTCATGGAATATGCAGAATTAACAAATTAACAGATAAATTACATGAAAGGGGCAACAAAGACTTTAAAAGAGAATGGGAACCATTTACAATATATATGAAGAGACAACATGAAGAGTTGGACTCACTGGCAGGGTCTGAGTAAACATTCACAAATGTATATAATTAAAAAATAGATGTAAATGTATTAGGAATTAATTGGGGAAATGCCACGCAGGATGAATAAATTGAAAGTAAAACAAAGTGGAAGTATGAGGGAAGTCCAGGGGAGGGGGGCAGGAAAAAATTGAAAATTGTTAGAAATATATTTCATAAAGGATGTATATATCGAAAAACCAATAAAAACTATTAAAAAAAAAGCATGCCTAGACATTCCATTGTTGTGCCCATAACCTAGGTTTAAGGTGCCATTTAGCTGCTAGCTTTCATTTCTCAGTTTCTAACACTGACATCACCACCACTATTCAGTAACAGAATGCTTAGGCTGAAGCAAATGTTATGGAAATCCATGTTCTGGAGACATATCGTAGCATTACAGCTCGATTTCTCACTCACTAGCATCCAGCTCAAAGACACATTTAATACTGAAGCTCACCTTTAACATTTTAACTGTACAGATGATAAGAGCCAGAACTTCTCAAAGATTTATCTAGGTATCACAGAAGTCAAGGGGCTTCAACATGGTGTCCTTCAGATGTTGCAGACCCCCAACTCTGATCCTCCCTCACCATTCTGTCTGGGGCAGATGGGAACTGGAGTCCACAACATCTGATGGGTGCCATGTTGGCTATTCCTAATGTAAGTGATGAAAAATCACCACCATTATACACCCAGAAGAATAAAATTAGGGAAATTATAACCCCACTCGACTCAAAGTAAACTACTACTGCTGATAATCCAGAAAGGATCATCTGTACTGATAACAGACTCAGTCAACACCAGATCTGACATAATACCCATGAAGGTATGTTGTATGCAAGTATTATTCTTATAGAACTAGTGATATGAGGTACTTGTGGTGGATGGGTGATTTCAATGACCAGTTGTTGCCAACAGGAACTAACCACCACTGACGATAAGCCACACAGGCATTCCTAGTCCAGACAAAAGTGGTTACATACATGGTGTTTAAATCCAGGACAGTAGGCCTGGGCAATGTATCAATACATCGTCCAAGATCAGTATGAGGGCCAAACTGCAATGGTTGCTTCACCCAGCAGTATACCATGGATGAAACAGAAGCTCCTCTTGAGTCCCTCTGCCACCATAAGGTCATATGGAAAAGTCATTGTAAGTGTTGAATTCCACACATGGGAAATAATTCTGCTATGGTTGTGTTCTTCACAACGCTATAACCCAACACCATAAATCCTTCTGGGATTCCCTCCACCCAAACATTTTAATTTTCCACATAGTTTTGCAATATACCGTATTTTTTGCACCATAACACTCACTTTTTTCCTCCTAGAAAGTAAGGGGAAATGTCTGTGCGTGTTATGGAGCGAATGCCTGTTTGTGGCGGGGGGATCTGCTGCAGTCGTGAGCAGAGGATCCATGGTTCCCCTTCCTTCCCTCCTCCGTGGTTACAAAGCATGGATCCACATGGATCCTCAGGATTTTTGCATTGGGCTACTCCAAACTCACTGTCAGATCACATGTCTGTGGCCACAGCATGAACCACAAAAATCATATATCCACTATTTCGTTTAGAATATTTTTTTCTTGTTTTCCTCCTCTAAAAACTACATGCGTGTTATGGTCTGGTGCGTGTTATAGAGCGAAAAATACGGTATTTCTTCTATGTAGATTCGCTCTCCCCTCTTTGACTCTTGATTCATGCTACTTTGAATTGGTTTGGTTAGCAAGGCACTTGAATCTACTCTACATTCCCCAACCTCTTAAAGAAGATTAACCATTTAAACTGCTTTAAATTGGTGAGTTTTGCCCCCACTGCTCCAGGCAGCACTATAAGTACTCTGATTCTGCTCTGTTTGTTGGCAGACAATGC
The DNA here is from genome assembly GCF_027172205.1 of Podarcis raffonei. Classification (NCBI taxonomy): domain Eukaryota; kingdom Metazoa; phylum Chordata; class Lepidosauria; order Squamata; family Lacertidae; genus Podarcis; species Podarcis raffonei. The sequence continues at coordinate 6,098,783 of NC_070604.1, forward strand.
AAAGGAGAGAAGCAGAGATTGCGTTATTACTTCTTTTTGTTGTAAAAGTTATTGATTTGGGGTAACATCCAATTATGTCTACCCACACATGCCATGCAACCTTCAGTTCCTTTTCACACACACCCTTCAGAGCAGATTTAGGGGGTGAAAGGGCAGCTAAAAGGGGGTGGAGAGGAAGGACTCAGACCATACTGGATTCCACCATTGGTGTTTATCTGTGTCCAATGTTGCTTGGGTGTTGGCAATGGCCAGGTTGATTTCTAAGTGGTATTTGCATAGTTTTAGAGATATTTCTGCTCTTGACAGTAGTAACTATGCTAACACTAGAGAACAGAATTCTAAAATAATTGGTACAGAAAGAATCAGCAACTGAACCAGGTATGAATTTTAATTTTTTAACCAAACTGTATTTATGGATGGTTTTCACTTATTTTATTCTTAATAATAATAATTTTTAAATATATACCCCCGTCCATCTGGCTGGGTTGCCCCAGAGACTTCCAACACATATAAACACACAATAAAACATCAAACATTAATAATAACAATCTGATCCAAGACAAAACATCACAACAACTTTGAAATAAACAACTTATATCAAATAAAGCAATATTCAACAATCCATTAGAATCTAACAGTAAACAGTAAAATTAAACATCAGTAAATAATAATTACATAGTTTACACTTATCACTTACAATAAAGGATTACTAATCTGTAATCAATAAAAATAATGGCATAAAATACCACAAAACATACAAACCATGTAAAAGGATCAAAATGAGAAACAAGGACACACAGCTTACAAAATTACTTTATGCTGCATATCATATTCTTATGTGATGCATACCACCATGATATATCTTTATGAAAGTGCTGATTATAAATACAGAAACAAATACACACAGAGAGAGAGAGGCAATATTGGCAAGAACAGAATGCAGAGCTGAATTATACATACTATGCTTACTATCAGCCCTAGAGAAAGCGTGTAAAGTTTGTCTACAAATGCAACTGCTCTTATTTATTTTAGAGAGATAAAACCGAATCACTTTCTATGTAGCCCTTTGCACATGGGCCAGCAGCAGGTTAAGAACTTTTCCAATCACATTTAGTGGTGCCTTTGGATTCTTGGGTTATCACAACAGCCTGCAACCCCTGCTGGTCGTCAAGTCCTCTCACTAAGGCATCTTGGACCACAGGTCAAATTCTTAGGATGTAACTACTTAGTGTAAAGTTACCACAGGCTTCCCGATCTCCTCTGATAAACTATAGGCCAGTATAACCTTACGCTTCAGTGTAACATTATATAAACTACACTCCCATCCCAATTGCTTGTATTTCTCACACACCATTAAAATGAAAGATTTCACCGTGCATTTTTTTTCAATTAAAAAACCTGCTCCGTTGGAGAAGCATCAGAAGATGTAGGAAACCAAGCTGCTAACTGCGTAGAAGGGAAAACACATGCAGAATTCCTAGGCACAATCACTGCATAGGACTGAACAGTTTCAGATTTTCGAGCAGTAAAGGACATTTCATGAACCACATAAAAGCCCTTTTTTCACAAAGTGAATAAAAGACAGAACACACTCATAACCAAGCCTAAGAACAACTCCCTTTACATGATGCCACTGTGAGTGCACACGCACAGAGTTCAGTTTTCACCTTTTGTGTGTGTGGTTCTAAAACATGGGTGCAGTAAGTCATTTTTCTACTTTCAAAACTACTTTCAAAGTGGGGAAGAATAATCCCTCTAGAACAGCAAGTGTGCTGAGTTTTGGAACACATGAGCGCATCATCGAGATGAAAAACTACATAGATACAAGTTAAGAACTTGCAAAAACATGAATTGGCTTGACTAATGGCTCTGGAGAAGCTGCTGGATAGAACAGGTGTTTAGGAATCAATTTTAACACACACATCTGCTAGAGATGCTTGAAGCCTTGTCCCCCAGGACATACTGGGAGAAACTACAATTAGCTCCTTTATCCACTGCAGGCACTGGGGAAGGGATGTGGTTCGCTTGACACAATGCACTTAAGATGAGAGCTCGCTTATCAATCGTACCCTCTGATCTGGAAGCCCTTTTCAGTAACAAAGTTGTCAGGTGACTAAGAACACACCAGGTGCACGGAGCTCTTCAGATGTTGCAGACCACAAACCCCATAACCACTGGCCATACTGGCTGTCACTAATTCTAGTTCACAATAACTGAAGGGCACCTTGTTGGCTACTCTTGGACTAGGTCAACAGCAGCCTAGGGTGCTTGAAACCATGGGCAAATGTTTTCATATCCCAGAGGGAAAAATTGCCACCTGTTCATTTCTGCAGACCAAGGTGCTGTTAGAGGCACAACAGACAGATCTGCAAAGAAGATGGAAACCCCGGGTTGCAGGTATTGTGTGACTATTTCAATCCTTCCGCATATGCAAAGACATTTTCATTTCAGGTTCAAAGCACAGAATTAAGACCTTGGAACAGGCAACGGGGGTGAACTTCAAATCCAGCTCTGACATGACGTCTTAAACACAGGCAGCAGTCACAGTGCTTGCTTCCCACCTGCCAGCCTACCCGCCGATTCCAGTCCCAATCATTTGGACTAAGGAGGCTGCTTCCCTTTCAGTTTTCCGGATTTAGGAACAGCGTGAACAAAGTGAACCACGAAGTCAGCCACATTAGCAGCACTCTGCCATGGAAACAAGCTGCATTGCCATGGAAACAGCCTGTTCCAGTGGCATGCAGTTGGTGGAGGAAAAGGTGGGCAGTGACAGCCTCTCCTTTCTTAAAAAAGGTACAAGAGTGATGAGAGCTAACGTTTGGGGAGGGGGGAGGAAACAATATATGGGGTCAAATCACCAAATAAGCCCATTTAAAGGTATCCACTGATTTGATGCCTAGTGATGGGAGGACAGGAATTTCTTGAGGCAAAACAGATTTCACAGCCCTTTGAATATCTGGCTCCTAAATAAGTGAAAGTTCTGTATATGGACAGCTGATTTCCAGTGATTTTTTTTGGGGGGGAGGGAGAGAAAACTGGTAAAGTTACCAGAAAGTCTTCCTATGGAAATTTGGGTGATTTTCACTGGAAATTTTCCCGACACCCTAGAGTGTGATCTAACTCAATGTGTTTACTTTACTTGAATTTTAGTAAACAAAGCTTGAAAGATTGAAACTGCCAAGCTTGTCTTATATTGCAATTGGCAGGCATTCACAGTTAGCAATAGACTTATGAAATGGGGGAAATTGTTGCTGAAGAATAAAGCACTTGAAAAATGTTATGCCCCGCAACACCGCCAACTTCACCTCAGGATATACGCAACTGTACGCCACCCCTCAGTCTTAAAACTTTGTAAACATAACAAAGAACGACCAGCAGTTAAAGGCCCTTTGCAAGAGGTATTTTATTCAAGACTATTAACAACAACAACAACAACAACACCATTTTATTTGTATCCTGCCCATCTGACTGGGTTGTCCCAGCCACTGTGGGTGGCTTCCAACATATATAAAAACATAACAATTTTATATATAATATTTTATATATATTTTATATACTGTTGGAAGTTGACCAGAGTAGCTGGGGCAACCCATTCAGATGAGCTGGGTACAGGTAATAAAAATTTTGTGGTTGCTGCTGCTGCTACTGCTAAATGCTGCCATGGGATTATGTCTTATTCCCCCCACCGCACCTGTAATTCTCACAAATCACTCTGGAAATTGTAGCTTTGTGAGGGGAATAGGAATTCTCAGCTCCTTTAACAAACTACTCTTCCCAGAAGCCTTTGGGGGAAGCCATGGCTGTTTAAAGCGGAATAATACTGCTTTGAATGTATAGTGCAGACAGGACCTTTAGGCATTCCACCGGAAACTGGGCAGCAGTCCACTAGCAGATCATTATCTCCTTAACATAATCAATTACAATGCGGCCCATTTGGAGGAAAGAATAAAAAGTCCAGCAAAATAAATTGCAATAGAAAAGTGAAGCTTTGTTGACAAAAATTTCAAGGTTCCTAAGACTTAAATGACATTTATATGCTGCATTTCAATGGACTGAAGAGTTTCAGTAATCCATTCAGCAGTCCTGTACACCAGCCACTATAATTGTTCCAGAAGAGACAGAGGCTAACAGAATAACAGCTTAGTTAAGACTAAGAAGGTAAAATTTGAAACAGACACTTCTGTGTCGCATCTCGACCACATACTAGGCTGTATTATTTGGCACAGTGTGGCAGATGAAGCTATTTCATTGGATCCATTTTTCTCTGGTTCTCTCAACTCAGAATGACTATATTCTTACTATCTGAAGCCAGTGAGATATTGACATGTCAACTTTTAAACATTTGTGGTGCAGTTTTTAAAGAAGGGGGTGGGCTGGTTTGGGTAACAGGTCAGGGGAGCTTAGATATCTAAACTTTTACACTAACTTTTATTGTGCTGATAGTTTTAAGCAGGGGTCAGCAACCTTTTTCAGCAGTGGGCAGGTCCACTGTCCCTCATACCTTGTGGGGGGCCGGACTATATTGTGGAAAAAAAAATGAACAAATTCCTATGCCCCACAAACAATCCAGAGATGCATTTTAAATAAAAGGACACATTCTACTCATGTAAAAGCACGCTGATTCCTGGACCGTCCACAGGCTACATTTAGAAGGCGATCTGGCCGGATCCGGCCCCCGGGCCTTAGGTTGTCTACCCTAGTTTTAAGTACCAGAAATACAAACCAGTTGCACAAGCACAGCTTATAGACCTGACATGTATGTGCACATACACCCCTTGCTTCACTTCCAAAGAAAACCAAATCCATGTTTTGATCTTGTGCAAATAATATTGTAAAGTGGGGACAGAAGGCTCACTAGGAGTATGGTACGTCACTACGGAATGAATTATGTAGCAGGGCTATGCAATAAATTGCTATACCGTCCAATACTAGTACAGTGGTACCTCGGGTTAAGTACTTAATTTGTTCTGGAGGTCTGTTCTTTTTTTTTTTTTCAAATAAATTTTTTTATTGGTTTACTTCAAATAGAGAAATAACAAAGAATATATATGTATAATAAAATACAAACAAGGAAAAAACAAACAAACAAACAAACAAACAAAAAACCACATTAAATACTTCACATCCAAGATTTTACATTACTTTCTCTTTTGGGACTTCCTTCAGCTTATCCGAAAATCAATCGTAATTATAATTCGTTCCGGAGGTCTGTTCTTAACCTGAAACTGTTCTTAACCTGAAGCACCACTTTAGCTAATGGGGCCTCCCGCTGCTGCCACACCACCAGAGCACAATTTCTGTTCTCATCCTGAAGCAAAGTTCTTAACCTGAAGCACTATTTCCGGATTAGCGGAGTCTGTAACCTGAAGTGTCTGTAACCCAAGGTGCCACTGTATTGAAATGACATGGTGGGCAAGTGCTTGAACCAGGCAATATACCGTGAGGGAAATGTGAGCAAAAGGTGAGGACTGACAGATTCCCAGTGGGGCAGCACAGCTGAACCAATACTTTTCTTGGCAAGAAGGCACCTCACGCTGAGGGTGGGCAGACAATTTCCCGATGAGCCCTTGCCTGCAAGCACACAAACCAACTCTTTAAGCATAACTTCCTGCTCTCACCCCCAAAACTTCCAGAGTTCATCTAATGACACGGATCCTGCTAACAATCCAGGAGCAAACACACGTGCACACAAACACCCATGGCTAGACAATCAAGGAACCAGCAGCAGAAACGCAAAGCTGAACTGAACTTTAAGCAGTCAGCAGAGCCCAGACACGGCAGCTCCCAGCCCAGGGAGGGACATGCCAGCGAATTGGTACAGCAAGATCTGGAAAGCAGAGCCTTCGGCAGCTGATTTCCCAAACAGAGACTTTTCTTGGCAGGAAGGCCCCTCCGTCTCTCTGCTTGCTCCTGGTATGTTGCTGCCTTTGCCTTCTTTTGTGTGTGTGTGTGTGCGCACGCCCCTGTGTTGGTGGTGCCTTTACTTCAGAGAAAACACACACAAAAAAACCCAAAACCTTGCTGTGTTGTTTAAATCTCTGTACCTCCAACCCTATATTTCCTTATATGCTTCATCTTCTTCTTTTTTTTAAATGTTTATTAAAATTTTCAAAAAAGAGTACAAAAGGACAGATTGAAACTGCAGAGTTTTGAGAAACTAAAAGACAAAGTGCGAGATTGGCTTCATTATTATCAAATAAGAGAGGCCTATAATTTGGACAAAAAAATTGGCTTCCAGGTGGAGAAATCGAAATTGGAAACAGAACTGTTAGAATCAAAAACTAAGATTTTGTCAAAAATGTATAATTTGCTGTTGAAATGGAATACACAGGATGAAACGGTTAAATCAGCAATGATTAAATGGGCGCAGGATATAGGTCATAACATTATGTTTGCTGACTGGGAGCAGTTGTGGACCACCGGTATGAAGTTTACGGCATGCATTGCCTTAAAGGAGAATATTATGAAAATGATTTACAGGTGGTACATGACCCCAGTTAAGCTTGCAAAAATTTATCACCTGCCTGACAACAAGTGTTGGAAATGTAAAGAAGCTGAGGGAACATTCTTTCACCTTTGGTGGACATGCCCAAGGGTCAAGGCTTACTGGGAAATGATATATAATGAACTGAAGAAGGTATTTAAACTTACCTTTCCTAAGAAACCAGAGGCCTTTCTTTTGGGCATAGTTGGCCAATGGGTGCCAAAGAAAGATAGAACATTTTTTATGTATGCAACAACAGCAGCAAGAATACTTCTTGCCAAGTACTGGAAGACACAAGATCTACCCACCGTGGAGGAATGGCAGACGCAAGTGATCAACTACATGGAGATGGCTGAAATGACTGGCAGAATCCGTGATCAGGGAGAAGATTTGATTCAACAGGATTGGAAAAAGTTTAAGGACTATTTACAAAAATACTGCAAAATCTTTGAGTGTTAATACGATGTGGGAAGTGAAGGTAACAGGGTTTGTGTGATTTGGTTAAATGTGAATGAAAAGAAGAATGTTAAAAAGGATAGGGGGCTATGAACAGAACATTATTATGTCATAGTATATAAGATGAGGTATGGACTAAAATAATGAAAAATTGGGACATAATAATTAGAAGAATATAGAATCAAGTATGGTTTAAATAAGGTTTTGAACTTGCTGAATTTGATTGGAATAAAGAGGAACACAAAAAAGGGGGATGCGAGGAGGTCAAGACAGAGGGGCATGGAACTTTATAAATTTAAGAAAGTGGGTCCTTCTTTTTTCTTTTTTCCTATTTTTCTTTTTTTCTGCTATATATTTTTGTTTTTCTGTTGTATTTGTTTTCTATATGAGCTTCATGTATTGGAAATGATATATTTTGAAATGATGAATCTTTTGTTTTGTAAAACCTTAATAAACATTTATTTAAAAAAAAAACAAAAAAGAGTACAAAAGAAAACAGAAAAGAAAAGAAAGAAAGAAAAAAGAAAGACAAAAGAAAAGAAAAAACAGCAGTTAAAGAAGTTTACCTTAATTACATTCCATACCCAATTTCCTTGACTTCCCCACACCTGCCCTTCTTGTATTCCAATTCCAATTTTTAGCTCAGCAATTTTTATCCCCCCCACTTTACCTTATTTCCTCTAATTCAATTAACTTAAACAAATTTTAACTTCTAAACCTCTATCGTTATATTTCAAAACTTATTCTTAACATACTTTTCCTAAATTCCTCCATCAATTTAATTAACCTATTTAAACTTAAAAATCTCAGTCTTTATACACCAACACTTATTTTTAATAATCTTTTGCTAAGGTCGGCCCCAAATCTCTCCCCAAATTCCCCATTTTTATGTTAGTGGCAAAAACCAACTTAATTAAAACAAAATCATATTTTTACACCCTTTGGATTCCCGAAGCCCTACCACCCCCTTTCCTGGTTTCGATCCCCAACCAAAGTCTATCAGTCCATCCAAACTCAGCCTGGCGATCTCACATCCGAGGCACTTAACCCTCTCTCAATTTCTCTCTGCCGGTTTTCTTGATAGTCCTTTATTTTAAATTCCGAATCTCGAAGAGGCTCTGTTCCAGTAAAGTCCATATTTCTTCCAGCCAGACCTCCATATTTAACAATGGAGCCAAAATCTTGTTTCTTACTTCTCATAAGTCCAAATGTCCCAAAGTCTCCAAATTCTGTATTGGCCATATTTATATTCCATATGTCTTCAGATCCCCTATGCTTCATCTTCTTCTTATTTCCTTATACAGCGGACGCTTGGGTTGTGAACGTGATCCGTGCGGGAGGCACGTTTGCAACCCGCAGCGCCGTGTCTGTGCACGCGCAGGTTGCGATTCAGCACTTCTGCGCAAAGCGTGATTTAGTAGTTCTGCGCATGCACCAAAACCCGGAAGTAACCCGTTCTGGCACTTCCAGGTTTGGTGCGGTGTGCAACCTGAAAACGCGCAACCTGAAGCGTCTGTAACCCGAGGCTACAAATCCTGGCTGCAAGATAAAATTTCCACTGTAAACCCTTGAGTAGAAAGGCAAAAGCATGCAGCAGTGAAACAGTATTTATTTCATATAAGCATGCTGGAGATAGAAGCTAGTCATCAATGCATTTACTCCATTCAGAAAAATTGTAACGCTGCTACAAACATTATGTGATCTCTCTCGATCTCTCTCTCTCTCTCTCTCTCGTCTGTCTGTCTCTCTCTTTTTTTCTTTCTCATGTAAAGTCACTCTCCCAGCAAATATTCCTATAGAGCCCAACCTCGTGCTTGAAGGATTTATTTATTGTTACAAAGTACTGAAGTCAACTTCTACCTGTATCTAATTCAGCATTAATTGCACCCAAAGCTGAAGTCTGTAAGTGGCTTAGTAGACACAGAATGCCCTTTCAATTCCCTGCCATGAGTGCCTTGGAAATCTCACTTCCATAAGCAAATTCAACAAAAATACAAATGATCCGTTCTGATGGTATGTGGCTCCCAAAATTTTACCTGGGGAGGGAATTGTGAAGACGCCCCAGCATGCCCCTGCTTCATTCATCCTCCACTGTATCAGGAAAAGACCCAACCAAGAAGATCCTGTGTTTAAACTGAACATGAGATTTGACTGACTTAGTGATGCAGGACCCAAGATCTCTCTGGCTTGACCATTCACTGCTTCCTGCAGTGAGGTAGTGAGGGGAAAAGGTACCGGTGGAGAGAGCAAGGGAAGAGGCCAGCCAAAGAATCCAGCAGGCAAAGTACGGTCTTCACCAGCCCTTAGAAAAAGAGATGCTATGGTCTGGACCCAGAGAGAGAAACAATGACCTTCCATTTTATCGATGGTCATAAGCTTTCCTGCCTCCAGTTGCATTTTATGTTCCTTTAAACACTATATGAATTAATTAAGAAAACAACCATGTCTCATTAACAAAGGTAGATACCAGAGTTAGGGAGCTGCTGGTTACATGGCAATTTTAAATTTGCTGCTTTAAGCCTTATATAAAAAGCCTGTGTGAATCTTTCTGGGCTAAGTCTAGAAACTGCCTTGCGGGGACTAATCACTATCTGTGTTTTGCCCACTGTGAGTTCTCTTCCAAAGGATTACAAAACAGCATCCTATTTCTTCCTACTATGTAGTACAATGGTACCTCCGGTTGCGAATGGGATCCGTTCTGGACCTCCGGTCACATCCCGAGGAATTCGCAACCGGAGGTGCCGCTTCTGCACATGCGCGGTTTAGCACTTCTGCGCATGTGCATGGTGCGTAGAGTGTTTCTGTGCATGCGCGCGCAGCGAAACCTGGAAAATACTTCCAGGTTTGCAGCGGACGTATCCTGAAGGATACGTAACCGGAGGTGAATGCAAGTAGAGGTACCACTACAGTACACACACACACACACATACACACACACACACACGGGTTGGGTGGGAGAGAAGCAGCAGAAGTGATTTAATGTTGTGTCTGAAAATGCAGGGATAATATTAGAGCTGCCCATTTCACCCACTGCCCACTGCCTCTGGTATCACATCCAATGCAAAAGTGGCTTCCAAAATGCACACATCAAGATTGCACTAGATCCTGATTTAAAGTATGTATTGCTATAGAGCATTGTGCAAAAATATCTGCTAACTCTAGATGCACATTGGAAGGAAAGCCATGAAAAAGCACCCATTTAAAATTTCAGGTGAGGCCAGCAGAGCTTCACATTTCACCTCACAAGCCTAGCAATTATTCACATAGAAGATTTCTGAAAATGCAGTCTTAGTTTTCCCTATCTGATTAGTACATTGATCCCAAAAAGTTGCATACGAAATGTTGCCTGTTCGTGATATGGTGGATGAGATAACGAAATACAATTGAAATGTTCTAACTTCCCAATTGTATGGCTCACCTCCTGCCTTCTGGTTCTGAAAATCACATCTCATAAGATGTGTCAGAACAAATCAGAGTTATCTGCATAGAAGGTTCCTCAACAATGTAACTGGAAATAAGATAAGCTTTCCAAGAACTAAGCATGATGAATCAGATCAGCGCAAGACAACTTTTCTCCGTTTGCAAGATATCATATCACCCATTGTGCCATTTAAAATAACTTTGCTAAATCTGAGTTGCTAAATAATGTGGTTCTGATGTCTAGCCGTTCAAGTTTAGCAAAGTTAGCTATTAACTCTTTGATTTCAAGATATACAGGGCATACCTAGGCTTCAATAGTACAAAACAGAGAAAAGTACTAAATGTATTGCTTAACCTTTGTAGCCTGGTGCGGCCAACACCCAACAAAGATTTCAGGGCAAATGTGAGAATATACAAATGAGCTCACCAAGTATCTACTTTGATTTTCTTGACTGTCAAAAACAGGGACATAACCTTAGATTTCAAGGTCAGAAGATGATGTTTAGTTGTTCTCCTTTTAGATTTTCAACAGACTGCTGTTATGAACATTCTGCAAGCTATCAATCCCATTCCTTTTCCTACAGTGGGAACATGGGAGGAATACAAGGTTAAGAGAACTTGTATTCAGAACAGAGGGCAAAGTATCAGCTCCATACATTCCAAGTACTCGAAGATGAACTGTTTTTATCCTTATAAAATTCATCATATGAAAAAAAGAGGATTGGATAAGACAAATACACTCATTTTCAAACCTAGAATCAAAAGCCATAAAGAAATGACCAGGGGCCTGATCCACTGAACACCACACATCTCAGAATTTTCCTCACTACATGTAATAAGAAATCAGGTAAAATGGCTGCAATGTTTTAGATTTTTAAATACATACTGACATGGCAATGGTTCAGGCTGATTGCACAATTTCATTAAATATCAGGTCCATAGCCAGAAGACAAGGGATAAGAAAACACACACACACACACACACACACACACACACACACACAAGTGTCCCGGCCTCCCACCCACTCTGGCATTTGAGCATTAGTGTATTCATAGCATTTATGTGCTTTGCTTCAACTTGAGATTCACACACACACACACACACACACACACTCCTGTATATGTTTCAACTTGAATTTTTCATAACCTAGATCAGCTCCAGGGCATAACTTTTCACTCATAGCCTATATAAACAGGCAGAAGATTCCTTACAAAGTGTTAAAATACAAGCACAGAACCTTCCCCCCCCTCCCATCTTAACAGTTCTAAAATTACACTGTTAAAACATGTTTGTGGAAAATATAGGCTGAAAGCAGGAGTTAACTATACAGTGTTTGCCTTGTCTCTAGGTGAATGCCTTTAAAGAAACAGAGAGAATGAGAGGGGGCAAGGAAGAAGAAAGAAGCTGCTCTGATTTAACCGCCCTTCTTCGAGGAGACCATTTTGACTTGCTTTATGCTCTGTGACACGTCTCTGCGCCAATCCAATTTCTCAAGATCCTTAGAGAGGCGAGTAAAGGTGGTCATCCATGATGGGACCAAGTCTGAATCTAAGTCAGGCGTGTCAACTTTGCTTCGGGGGCCTAATCCGCCCCACAACTGGTTTTATCCGGCCCCTGTGGCAGTTTATTTATTGGGGTCAAACCCTTAAAAAAGTTTAAGAACTTTGGGGTTAAACCGTAAAGAAAGCTCAACAACTTCAATCCTAAAAAAATCATTAAAAAGAGCTCAACAACTTTGGCCGACCCTCACGCATGTTCACTTCACCAAATCTGGCCCTCTTTGAAAAAAGTTTGGGCACCCCTGACCTAAGTCATAGAGGAATTAAAATAATGTGCAACTTATGCTCCACTTCAGAGTTATACAAAGAAGCACTTAAAGACAACAGTAAATGTCATCATCCCAATCCTACCAGGATTTAGGAACCCATTTCACGAATGAACATTCCCCAATCACATACCGTATTTTTCGCACGATTGGACGCACCGGACCATAGGGCGCACCTAGTTTTTTTGGGGGGGAAATAAAGGGAAACAAATTTCCCTTTATTTCCCCCCCAAAAGCAGGTCAGGGAAACCGAACCAGGTCGAGGAACAGCGGGATAGTGGCGCTGCGCCTCCCTGCTGTCCCCCGAGCTTGTGGGGCTGGCTGATGTCTGCCTGGCGCGCGGGGCGCTCTGCTTCAGGGCGCCCCGCCCGCCGGGCAGCAGGCTGCTATCCACAGCTTGGGGAGCCTTGCGGGGAACTCCTGCAAGGCTCCCCACGCTGCGGATGTGTTCCCGAAGCGCCGGGCGCTCTGCTTTCAGGGCGCCCGACGCTCCGGGAAGCAGGCTGCTATCCGCAGCCTAGACACGGCTAGCGGAGCGCTAATCCCGAAGCTTGGGGCGTGCGGAGCTCAGCGTGCCCCAAGCTTCTGGGTGCCGGCAAGGTCTAGACGGCTAGCGGAGACCTTGCCGGCACCCAGAAGCTTGGGGCGCGCTGAGCTCCGCACGCCCCAAGCTTCGGGATTAATGCAGCGCTCCGCTAGCCGTGGGAGAGCTGGGTCTCCCACGGCTAGCGGATAGCTTCCTGAAGCCTGGAGAGCGAGAGGGGTCGGTGCGCACCGACCCCTCTCACTTTCCAGGCTTCAGCGAAAGCCTGCATTCGCTCCATAGGACGCACACACATTTTCCCTTGCTTTTTAGGAGGGAAAAAGTGCGTCCTATGGTGCGAAAAATACGGTAATTTGCTTTTGGGGTGAAATAAGGGATCACTAATGTGCAAGGAAAAGGACACACCACATAAACTCCTATGTCCCAGTGCAAGAAACACCTCCCAAAAGGTGAGATGCTGCTCTAATGGAAGCAGAGAACCAACTTCACTGCAGTTTTTTCTGTGTACCATAAACACTTCATTCCCAAACCAAGAACTTTCACAGCTTCTGCCATAATTATATTTCATATGCTGCTTCTCCATGTAGTCGGTCCAAATATATGCAAAGCCAACCTCTACAACTTCCATTAACCAGCTAGAGGACACCACCCAAAAAAATTAAGAATGGGTAGCATTTGACCAAAGAAGGAAGAAAACTTTAACTCTATATTCAATTTTATTTACCTTTATATTTTCAGTACTTAGCTTAAAAAAGAGGATTGAAAATATTCCAAAATTTCCTGGTTCGACAAAGGTCTGAGTGCCTAAATACCCAAGATGATGGGATATTTGCAGCTCTCTCGTCTAGTATAGAGGCTTGCACTGCATTAACAGGGAATAAAAATTACTAAGTGGGAACAGAGGTATTCAGTTTCTTAAATATTCTCAAATTCCAGAATATTCTAAATTGTTGCATATAATGCCAGCAGGGTTAGAGACAAGTTGTACAATGTTGTATATTTTGCAAATCTAATTTGCATTCAAAGATTTGCTGCATATGTATTCAGCATCTCTCAAGCCCTCTTGTTGCACAATAAATTCATTCGCTCAGTTATTACTAATCCCAACAGCTAGATTACTATTCCTTATTCCGCGTGAAGCCCCTGGTTTGAATCCTACCCTCCAGAGCAGGAGAAAACAAGCTTCTTCCCTCTTCCATGTTCCTCTGAAGGAGGGGAACTGCTAGCCCATGACCAGACGTGGCCCACAGCACCATCCCTCCTTGTCCCTTTTCATGTGGCGACCTTGCTTAAAGAGAAAGAACAAGCCTTCTATCGACTCCAATAACTGTTTTGACTAATTGCTAAAGGCATGTGGGTTGGTGAATTGGTCAGGTTATATGACCACCCTGCCAAAGAGCTCCCTTGTGGAGCAATTAGGCATTTGAAAACAAAGAAACACAAATCAAAAACCACCATTCAAGTGGGAGGCTACCTTCCAACACTTAAGTGGGGCACAGGAAGGGGAGGAGATAAACACACCTGGAGAGGGAAGGATTAGGCCAATCAGAAGGTCGGTGGTTCGAATCCCCGCAATGGGGTGAGCTCCTGTTGCTTGGTCCCTGCTCCTGCCAACCTAGCAGTTCGAAAGCATGTCAAAGTTCAAGTAGATAACTAGGCACCACTCCAGCGGGAAGGTAAACAGCGTTTCCGTGCACTGCTCTGGTTCGCCAGAAGCGGCTTAGTCCTGCTGGCCACGACTGGACCTAATGGTCAGGGGTCCCTTTACCTTACCTGTGATCTCTGTCATTCCTCATTGCAGGAATGCTTGGTGTCAAGGTGTGACTATACACGTGCACACACACATATGTACCGCGAACTGCAGCGCTGCAATAACACTGTTAACTAGATAAAAGTTATGTCTCTCTGGCCTGCAAGTTCCTTACTATGCAACTTCAAAAAGCCCTTACATACAGAAGTTAAAACATTTCAACTTTGAAGGCAAGAATACTGCTAAAATCACCTGTTCAAACCCTCTTCTTGCCCAGTGCCCACTATTTAAACTAAAAGGAGCTTAATTTTTGTTTTGTTTTGGATGCTTATATTTCCCAGGACAGCCTTTCCTGCCTTAAAAGTGCAGGGTGATGTCGCGACAGGAGAGCACAACAGGGGTCCCTCGGCACAGCCAGTGCTCCCTGAGGATAAATACAGTTGGGTAATTACTGTTACTACAAAGCCATTGATAATATTTCATAGGAAGGGGCTGCCTGGGAGAGATAGATAGGACTAACATCACACAGAGCAATCTTTGGGAGTCCTCTGAAGCAAAGTAATGTTATATTCAGATTTGTTGCGCTTGTTCTCACTGCTATCCACGGACGCTTGGTTCCAGAGCTCAAAGAACAAAAGCAGCGCATGAAATGTTCTCTTGCTCAGGAAAAATACTAACAACAACAGTCATTGAGAAGCAACCGCAGCAGCCTATGTCCTCCCACCCACGCAGCAGCAAAAATCACGTATTAAAGGCACATTAACGTTCGGTTTTTAAAGTTGTTAAAAGAGCTGATAGAACAGCTGTGCTGGCTGGGAGTTGTAGTTCAGAACATCTGGAGGGCAACAGGCTGGGCAAGGCCACTGCAATAATTAATCAAGCGGGCAACAGGATTTTATTTATGGAACAAAATTGATGTACTGCTTAACTGTAATAAAATCTCTAAGAGGTTTCCAATAAATACTAGAACTATAATTTTTTTTAAAAAAAAAGTAAAATTAACAGTAAGAGAGATTGAAATGCAAGTGGGATATTCTTCCCTCAGCCGCCATCAGCACTTTTGGAATAAGAGTGGCCTAGGCTGTTTTTAAAGATCACTGAGATAGCACATGACACAGGCTAAACACGTTAAAGTCCTCCATATACTATTATTGGTTGCTTTAAAAATATATATCAAAAAGGGCATATCCAGACACAGGTCTGTTTCTTACCCAGTGTTCGAAATTAGCCAGTGCCAGACACATTTTGCACCTGGCTTTCAACCACTTGCGACAAAGTGAAGATGCCTGGGCGTCAAGATGGCAGATGACATCTCCACCATGGAGGTGCAGGCCTGGGGATAATTGAATCTGGACTGTTTTCGCAAGCTAATGCCACATCCTGTTAGAATTCTATCAGTTATATTTTATCTGCACAAGCAGAATGAATTCTGGAACCAAAATGCTTTTTCTGTGCAGCCTGAGCAGGAACAGTCACCATTAAGAAAAAGAAGTCGGAGTAGGCCAATATATACGTGGACTTGGACTGTCCCTGGATCATGGGACTTTTCTTCTTTATGTTTTCAAAGCTCCTAACCTAGCTCAAGGTAGTCATCTGAAGTAGCCAGATGTTTAACTGAGAACCAATCACGGTCAGGCCATCATTTGGAAAATAAGACTTTAGAGCTGTCTTGCCCAAAAGTGGCAACTGTAAAATAGTGTAAAATGCCCAAAAATGGTGAC
Source organism: Podarcis raffonei (assembly GCF_027172205.1). Classification (NCBI taxonomy): domain Eukaryota; kingdom Metazoa; phylum Chordata; class Lepidosauria; order Squamata; family Lacertidae; genus Podarcis; species Podarcis raffonei. Next base: position 6,114,983 of record NC_070604.1, read on the forward strand.
TGTAACCTTGGCTTAAGAAGCCATTTTGCGCCTGGCTTATATACCTGAGATTCTAACACTGTTTTTACCCCAGCTTTCTCACAGAATGTGCCATTACTAACACAAGTACCGAAATATCACGAAGCAATTTCTGTCATCGGACCCGGAGAACAGACATGCTGGCTTTGCTTACTCATAGGAATCTGCCTTATACAGAATTAGACCACCGGGTCCACCTTCTCAAAGTGGCTGCAGCTCTCCCAAGGTTTCAGAAAGGGGTATATCACCATCCCACTTGGAGCTGTCAGGAATTAAAACTGGGGCCTTCTGCAAGCATAGCATGTCCTGTGCCCCATCATTGTAGACTCATCAGGCAGCCAACACTGACCCCTTCCCTTGAGGTCGTGTTTCTCCCTCGCACTGGGCTTTCTGTGGGACTTATAAGCAGCAGCATAGTGCCGCCACCATAGCTTTGCAGAAAAGCTCAGCAAAAATATCATTGTGCTGGGTGTGCGGGACGAGGCAGAAGAGAATGGAGGGAAAAGGGACACACTCTGCCAGTGCACCGGAGAAAAATGACTTTATGGAACCTGGAATCAAGACACTTCATCTTTCCATAAACTGACGTGAGAAGGAAGAAGAGAAAAGAGGAATGTGTATTCCAGTGTTTCCCAACCTTGGGTCTCCAGCTGTTTTTGGACTACAACTCCCATCATACTTAGTGAGCAAGACCAGTGGTTAGGGATGATGGGAAGTGTAGTCCAAAAACAGCTAGAGACCAAAGGTTGGGAAACACTGGTGTATTCATTCAGCTGGCTCCCAATTTGCAAACCATGGTTTGTTGGGAGTCAGTGTTATGCCCATATTAGGCCAGTATCATAGAGATGCAAACTTCAAGTCAGTAATACTTCTGCTTCCAATGTCACAAGCTTGAAACAAATGTCTTATGTCTAAGAGTGAGCTGGCAATAAAACACTGCTCAAAGTTGGAACTAACTCTTTATCAGCAAAAATATGATCTCCACAAACTTGGTTGAGTGTCAGGCCTAATGACACTTCTTGGTAGTCTTACTCCCTGAAAATCAGTTGTCGAGACTGAAAGTCCCTGTCGCCTCACAGCCTTCTATGTCCCTTCTCCTCCAGGGCTTTCCCTGGAAGGGGTTTTTTTCCATTGCAAGTCTAGGTTTCTAAACCTAGAAATGATTACATACATAGGAAACATTCATCTACAAGCAGCATTCTACGGCAGGGACATGGAGTTTTCACCCAGTCGGTGCGCCTTAGACAAAGAACAAAACAAAACCATATTGTCCCATACAGAGGCATGCATTTACCGTATTTTTCGCTCTATAAGACGCACCAGACCACAAGATGCACCTAGTTTTTGGAGGAGGAAAACAAGAAAAAAAATATTCTGAATCCCAGAAGTCAGAACAGCAAGAGGGATCGCTGCACAGTGAAAGCAGCAATCCTTCTTGCTGTTCTGGCTTCTGTGATAGCTGCGCAGCCTGCATTCGCTCCATAAGACGCATACACATTTCCCCTTACTTTTTAGGAGGGAAAAAGTGAGTCTTATAGAGCAAAAAATACGGTATTTCATTCCATGTTCTTCCATGGAGCTCAGGGACACTTACATTTGATTCCCACGCAGGCAATTTCAGACTCAAACCAGCTAAGCTCCAGCCTTCAGCCTCTTCTTAGGAGACAGCTTCCTGGCCTCCCATACTTCTTTCCTATTCCACCGGAAATTCCCTTGAGCAAGAACCTTCTTAACCACAAAACAGAAGCCGACACCAGGCAGTTTTACAACCTATAAAACAGGACTCTAAAGCAGGTAAGGATGACAGGGATGTTGCAATGGGTCCAGTGGAGGCAGATCTGACACAGCCGCTTGCCTGCTCTGCCCTCAGTGGACGGATCTGCTACTAGGTGGGCAGCTAGCAAGGAAAATAAGCACTTTTATTATTCTTAATTATCAGTTATATCCTTAATTTACTCACACGAGCTCTTGCTTCTGCCTTAAATGGCAATTTATAGAAATGTTCCCACGATGCCACCACTCTCACCCACACTTAAATCAGACTTCCTCGACCCTCCAGATGTTTTGAGACTACAATTCCCAGCATCCCTGTCCACTGGTCCTGCTAGCTAGGGATCATGGGAGTTGTAGGCCAAAATCATCTGGAGGGCCGAGGTTGAGGAAGCCAGGTTTCTTTTTTTTTTAAATAAATGTTTATTGAGATTTTACAAAACGAAAAAGTCATCATTTCAAATAAATCAATCAATCAGATAAAGCCCAAACAAATAACAAAGAACATAAAAACAAGAAAAGATACACACTTAACAAAGAAAGAAAAAGAAGAAAAAAAGAAAAATCCACTTTTAAATTTCAAATTTCCATATCCCTCTGTCCTGACCTCCTCACATCTCTCTTTTTTGTGTTCCTCTTTATTCCGTCAAATTCAGCAAGTTCTAACCCTTTTTCAAACCTTACTTATAATTATACATTTCCAGTTATTATGTCTCAAATTTCCCTTATCTTAGCCCATTACTCCACCTTATATACTATGACATAATATTATTCTGTTCATATCCCCCTTCTCCTTTTTAAAATTCTTCTTTTCACATCACTTTTAACCAAATCCCACATGCCCTGTTACCTTCACTTCCCACATCATATTAACACTCAAAGATTTTACAATATTTTTGTAAATAGTCCTTAAAACTTTTTCCAGTCCTGTTCCATCAATTCTTCTCCCTGGTCACGGATTCTGCCGGTCAGAGGAAGCCAGGTTTCAATCTTTTGGATTTCACAGACAGATAACTTTGGATTATTTATCCTTTCAGCATTAGAGTACCACAAACAGGTTAATTTTATTTTCTAAGGCCGACATCCTTAGGTCACCTACTCCAAAGAAGTGCCACTGACCTCAATGCAGCAGTGGGAAACCTTAATTAGGGGCTCCATAGGGATGCCAATTTGTCACATGAGGCTACTATCCAATTGGGAGCTCTGGGCTGCAGCTGATCCAAGCAGGGCTTTAAGTCACCACTGCTCAGTTGATTAGTGGTGACTTCAAGCTTCGCCTTGGATTGGCTGCAGTCTTCCTCTGCAGTGTGTCTTGAACTCAAATCACACTGCAAAGAAAAAATGGGTGGCCTGGTGCCATGTAAGGGATGGCAGGGATGGCTCCTCACCTGACAAAGTGACCTGAGTGGAGGGGCAGGAAACAAAGGAGATGAAAAGCTTCCCTGCTCCCGCTTAGTGGAATAACCCTGGAACAAGCTGTTGAATTGCAGCCTAACACCTGACCTTACAATGGAAGGGGTGGAAAGGTACCTCCGAACAAAATTAGCAAAACTGTGAAGGTCAGCTTACAAATGACCAGCTTCACTTAAAAGCATGATTTACACTAGACCAAAGGATGTCTAACACTGCAGGGCAAGGGGGGGGGGAGGATCCAACTTCCAAGGAAAAATATCCTTTAATTCCAGAGTTTTCATAGAATTGTAGAATAGGTAGGGACCCTGAGGATTATCTAGTCCAACTTCCAGCAATGCAGAAATATGCAGCTGTCCCTTATGGGAATCAAACCTGCAACCGTTACATTATCAGCACCACACTCTAACCACCTGAGCTACCCAGATGTTTTATATACATCTCTCTTGCTGTGGTCTAAACCACTGAGCCTAGGGCTTGCCGATCAGAAGGTCGGCAGTTCGAATCCCCGCAACGGGGTGAGCTCCTGTTGCTCAGTCCCAGCTCCTGTCAACCTAGCAGTTCGAAAGCACGTCAAGTGCAAGTAGATAAATAGGTACCGCACCAGCGGCAAGGTAAACGGCGTTTCCGTGCGCTGCTCTGGTTCGCCAGAAGCAGCTTAGTCATGCTGGCCCTATGACTCGGAAAAACTGGCTGCGGACAAAAGCCAGCTCCCTTGGCCAGTAAAGCGAGATGAGCGTCGCAACCCGAGTCATCCGCGACTGGACTTAACGGTCAGGGGTCTCTTTACCTTTACCTCTTGCTTCAGAATACATCTTCTTTCAAACTTTATACCTTAGGCCCCTTCCATACATTTGTCTGCAAAGGAAGTTCTGGATATTGCAGAAGATTCTAAATGCAACCTAGAATGCACACCCAATCCACCTTCTTTGGGTAATGTTAACCAAACCACTCTTCCAAGGCATCATAGAATCACAGAGTTGGAAGAGACCCAACGGTCCAACCCTCTGCAAAGCAGAAATCTCAGCTAAAGCATCCATGACAGATGGCCCTAGCCAACCTCTACTTAAAAACCTCCAAGGAAGGAGAGTCCACAATCTCCCAAGGGAGTCCGTTCCACTGTCAAACAGCTCTTACTGTTAGAAACTTTTTTCGCAACTTGTCAGATCATCTTCTTGAAGATCCCCTCCCCCAACCCCACAAAAAGCCTTCAAGGAACTCCAACTTCCCTTGAAATCTTTTCAGAGAAACCTCTCAGTGGAAGAAGAAAAATAGTTCCTTCTTTCCTTGAAGTCTTATGAGTACTTTCAGAACATTAAAAGATCAAACCAGGCAGAATGAGGCAAAACTGAATGAGGCAGAAGTTTAAAATATGCAGTTCACCAATATCTTCTTCAGAATGCATCAACAGTGACAGTGTGTTTAGAAATTTTTATTGTTATTGTTGCTTTGACAGGCTGCAATCCTATTTGTAAAATAACCATTTCTATGTAGACATGCATTTCATTAATGATTTTGTGTGTGGTAGTCTTAAGAATATGGATTTTGGCAGTTGTATTTCCACAACTGTAAACCTTGGAAATATTAGTGTTATAGTGTTACCCTTTAGCAATGCTTTAGCAATCGTACTTTTTACAATGTTAGCATACTAGGCTAGCTGGTTGTAATATCACACCCGAAGAATTTATATGCCGGCACAAAATATCTTTATATCAGATCATATCCGTAAGATTCTAGGTAGTGTCTCCATTGGTAATCAGTTACTTTTAAAGATTGTTTCTAATAGGAAATGAAACTAAAGCTTAACAGTAATCAGTTAATTGAACATTTACAAGAAAGTACATTAAAATCATTGGAGAACTTCAGCCCCCCCCGCCAGCTGCTATTTAAATGGTGTATTGCTAACAGAAAGCTGCATGTAAAAAGACTTAATACTTTCATTCCCATTCAACCTTGGTTAACATAATGCACTGAAGGGAAATGTCTTGCACACTTAACTGTCGGTTAATGTACTGAGATACAGGAAGTTACCTAGGTTAGTATTCAAGTGCATGGAATCCCGTAACAAATGTAAATATTCATGCAAATGGCCTAGAATCTCTGCCATCAATAATGGTATAGCTAAATCAAAGGGGGGGGGGGAGAAAGACATAGTCTTTAACAGCCAATACATTTCTCCCTGTTGTGCAAAGTTAAGATGTCTGAACAAGGCAGTATGTGCTGAAAAGACACCATTCAGTTTCTGAAGAACAAGAAGCAGTCATCACAGGGATGTCCCTGATAAACAGATTAGAGCTCAAGCAGACAATATGCAGCCCCCCCCCGCACTTACAAAACTAGTTCTTCATCCTCATGCATCTAAATATAAGCGATGGCAAAAATGGCATCAATGAAAGCAGGGAAAGAAACACAAATTTGGTATTTCCATTTTCAGGTCTAACAAATCACCTGCATTAATATTACAATGCAACTATTAGAAGGAAAAAGGACAACATGTCTGGCACTGGCCAGGCCAAAAAATAATATTTGGAGCATACAGTTACACGTTGGCTCCCTCGGCCAGTAAAGCGAGATGCGCGCTACAACCCCAGAGTCCTTGGCGACTGGACTTAACTGTCAGGGGTCCCTTTACCCTTTACAGTTACATTTATCCTACGAATTAGCTGTGGCCCTCTGGTTCATTAAACATTGTCAATGTGGCCCTCTGTGCTGGAAAGGGTTGGCTATCCTGATTTACAGCTACTAATATTTTGCAGCCATCTGAAAGAAGGAAGGATTTTTGTTTTGAGTCTTGCACATCCCATACTGTGAAATCAATGGCGGGAAGTCTGGGGTCTTAAGAGATCTTTTTGGAAGCCCCAGTCCCAGCCAGCATGGTCCATAATCAGGGGTGATGGGAGCTCAGCCCAGCAACATCTGCAGGGCCACACTCTCCCCAACCCTGCTATAAATGAATGCTAAAAATGGTTGCTTATAGCAGACACCCCACCCCTGCCAAAACTAAAATAGCCACTGCCATTGGTAGAGAGGACTAGGCAACTGTTTTTATCATCCTTGTACGCATGCCAAATAAGCTTGCATCAGACTGCTTACTATAAAAGGGACGGAGATTCTGCAACAACTGTGTTGGTCTCACAAAATAAAGGGCATTTCTAGGTGTTGCTCCAATCAGTTGGTGGTGCTGAAACAGTAAGTGCGATGTAAGGTGTCTCATGGTTAGGTGCCACACAGATAAGGCGACTAGTTACAAATGCCCACTGGATTCTAACTTTGAGCTATTCCTTTGGATTGCATGTGGACATATTCAACTGGACTGATCACCAGCATGCCAGCACCATCAGCTTGGAGAAGAGCAAAATGGGTGGTTGTAACTAAATTTTAATGGGATCTGCCTTTGCTGCAGCAGAGTAATTGGTTCAAAACAGCTACAAACAAAGCTATGAGGTGAAAGCCAGCAATTTTTTCCTAGTTGCAACCCCCATACCAAATCTACAATATGGGGAATGCAGCTCTGAACTACATTACAAAGCTGTTCTAAGTCACTGTCCCACAGCCCCCAAAATATGGTCATATATAATCTCTCAGCCTTGTCTACTATCCCTAACTTTGCAGCATGGGTTTGCTCCTAATGCACAGTTTATTTCTTTCTCTCACAGTGTAAGAAGTGTTTGCAGAACGTTTTTTAAAAAGCTCCAAAGTTCAGACTGTTCCCACAAGAGCAATGAATTTCTCTCTTACTTCTTGGGGATGGGGTGAGAGAGAACAGCACAAAGCTGCCAATCACTGCAGGGCCCATGATTTCTACACTGACTGTTGCCCAGGAGCAGTTCTCATTTTGCCACCCTAAGAAGAGACTTCTCCATGAAAAGAGAATCAGGCAAGCCAGTGTGAAAACTTTTACTCTGGCCCTTTCCCCATCTGCACAGCAGCAACCTGTCAAGGTGAGGAGTTTAAGGCTTGATCAGAAGAACAAAAGACCTTAGGAACAATGCAGGCCCTTCAATTCAGGGCCCAACAACAAACCACAGCCTTGTATTCAAAGCAGTGCCACAAGCAAGATGGATGTTGAAGCAGTCTTCCTTCCACCTCTGCAAGGCCCAGAAGCCCAAGAGGTTTTTGCGGCAGTCAAGTGCAGCTATATATTATTTTCGCGGCAGCTACAGATCACAAACTAAGCAGCAGCCGATTCACAAGACTGCTGAGCCTCTCTCTTGTCAAACTCCACCTAGAAACGGGCAAGGGCGATTTATGTAAGAACTGCTCTTTCCCTCCAGCCCTCCCCATTTCCACAAAGCTGAATTAGCAACAGCAACATCCTCTCCACGGATGTGCGCTTCAAACCTTCGACCATCAAACGTTGCATTAAGGAGGAGGGGGGAGGAAAGGGGGGGGGAGAGAAAGTGACTCACTTCCCATTTCCAGCATGGAAACGAGGCCCCTTTCTGGTGCCAATAAGGACTATTTTGACTAGGGCGCCTATTTCCTAATTCTGCAGGGCTGCCTTTTTTTCTCTCTCTGTGCCCCCCTCCACACACACACACACACACGAGAGAGAGAGAGAGAGAGAGAGAGAGAGTAACCCCTGCTTCTCTCTCCCTATTCAGGAAAAGGGCAAGGCAGCAACGACAGCGAGTTGGTGAATGAACGAAGGCTGAAGGTTACCGGATTTATGAATGTCAAGATCATGTGACAATAACGGGAAACCGTCTTATTCACAAAAACACAGGGCGAGGGAAAGGGCCGCGGTGCGGAGGAAACGCTGCGGAACCAGAGAGAGAGAGAGAGAGAAAGAAAGAAAGAAAGAAAGAGAGAGGTGTGTCCCCGAGGCAAGTCACCTTTCACCACTACTAGCCTCAGCCGCCCCGCCCCTTCGCCAAAGGAAAGCTGTGCCTTGCAGGAGAGGTGCGGTTGCACGGAGATCAAGCGCGCGTTTCAGGTACACCTTGGAAGGATTCGTCTGGAAATTAGAAAGCTTTCGAGGGAAAGGCGGCTTGAAATTAATTAAGGACCCTCCCTTTTTTTTGCACGCACGATCCCGCTCTTACACACACACACACGATGCCGATCCGCTGCAGCGCTAACCACGAGCTCCGAGCAGCGCCTGGGGCCCGAGGTTGCCTCGCCGCCTGCTAGTTATTTTCTATTTCAGTTCCCAGGCCGCCTTTCGCCCGAGGCCCGCAGGGCGGCTTGCAACAGAAAAGCACACGAATGCGTGGCATAGTAACAAGCGGGCACAAACACCGCCCCCTGCGCAGCTTCGCAGGCCGACGGGAGCTGCTGCTGCCCACCCGCTCCCCCCCCCCCGCGCAACTTCGGCGCCGGCCCAGGCCCAGACGGGGGGGGCCTCCCTCGCCGCGCGGAGAGCCGAAGCCTGGCTCTCTCCCCTCGGCGGGGCCCGGATCCGCCCGGCAGCAGAAGCCCGGCCTCCCGCCCCCCAGCCCACCCCCGCCGCGAGTTCTCTTTCTCCCGCGGCGGCCAGAGCCCCGACTCCCGGGCTCCGAGGAGGGCGGCTTGCTCTCTCCCTCTTTTTTTATGAATGGAAACGCGTTATGCAAATGAGCGCGATTCAAGAGGGGTGGGGGGGGAGGAACACGACGCAGCAATGGCGGACGCGAAGGGGGCGTGAGGGGGGGGGGGCCGAGCCGCGGAACAAGCGGACCGCGAAGGAGCGAGGGCGCCGCGGGGCATTGGCCCCAAGCACATCCGGCGAAGGAGACGCAAGTCGCCCCCCCCCAAGCCACTTCCCAGAGGGGGGGGCGTGCAACATATCCCCCCCCACACAAAAAGAGAGAAGCGGGGCGCCCTCCGCCCCAGCCTCTCCACCCAGGAGCGGGCGTCGTCGGGGGGGGGGAGAGAGACTTGGGAAAGGGCAAAGATGCCCCGGCCGAGCAGCGCTCTCTCCAGATGTTCCCCGCCAGATGTTCCCCTCCCTCCCTCCCTCGCCCCCCCCACTTACTCGTCGGGGTGGGCTTCTTCGGTCATCTTCTCCCCGTCGGAGCTCATCCCCCTCCGCCAGCCGCCTGGGGGGCTGCGCGCCTCTTCCTCATCTTCCCGGGGCTTCACATCGCCGGGAGAGATGCGGGGAGCGCGCGAGAGAAGAGCGGGGGGAGGACGGGACGGACGGCGGGGAAGGCCGCCTGGGGGGCAGGGATGGAGAAGGCAGGCAGGCAGGCGGGCGGGGGGCCGGTCGCCCGCCCCCCCCCTCGAAGGCCTGGTCGGGGCAGGCGAGGAAGCGCGGGCTCAGCGCGCGGGGAGGCAGCGCGGCGTGGGCGCCTTGTCGTCCGGTGCGCCCGGGCGCCTCCTCCACGGCAGCAGCGGCAGCAGCAGCCGGCGGCCCCGTCCGAGCCCCATCGCTGCCTTTACTCCATGTTGGATTCTCGCCGCCGCCAACAGGAGGAGGAAGCTGGGCGGAAGCGATGACGTGATCCCAGCCCAGCTGCTGTCGGGGAGGGAGAGCGAGGCGGGCCGGCCCCGCGCCAGCGCCGCTTCCCTCCCGCGCTCCCGGGACTCCAGAGGGGCGGGAGGCGGCGGCCTGGGGCCAGCGCGGCTCCGCGGCCCGCCCCGCCCTCCGGCTCGGGATCTCCGTGGCCCCGGGGGGGGGGAACGGGGCGCCCCCTTGGCCCGCGGGTGGGTGAGTAAGGCTGTCCCCCCCCAGCGGCTTCCAGGGTCCCGGCACGTGCGGCGCAGCGACGGGGCTTCTCTGAGCATGTGCAGAATGCTCCGCGAACCGATCGCAGCTTTTTGGGTTTTTTTCCAAAAAAATTTTATTGGTTTTCACAACATTATAAACAAACAAACACAAATCATAGCCTTATTGAAAATTACACTTGTTAACATTGTTAAGTGACTTCCTCGCTTCCCCTTGGTTGAATTTCATTGCATGTCCTTTTAACGGTTTTCCAAATCACAGTTCTTATAAAATTTAACTTAAACATGAACATCCTTAGATCTTCACATTATGAAATTAAACATATTGATTCGACACTTAACATAAATAAAATCCTGAGCCAATTAAGTATCTGCAAGCTGTTTTCAGTTAATTTAACTTAACATATTTAAGTAATCATTAAATTTAATCCACTCTTCCTGATACTCCTCCTGCTTCTGGTCGCGGACTCTTCTGGTTAGGTCGGCTAGCTCCGAAAAATCCATCATCTTCATCTGCCATTCTTCTATTGTTGGTAATTCTTGGGTTTTCCACTTTTTAGCTAACAGAATACGAGCAGCAGTTGTGCCATACAAAAATAATTTTACATCTTTCTTGGGCAATTCCAAACCTGTTATTCCAAGAAGTAAGGCCTCTGGTTTCTTTATAAATGTATAGTGGCCGAGGAAACCAGGCCAGGGCATTTCGGAGGCTCCAGGGTCGAGCCCAACGCAGACTTGGTGCTCCTTTTGAATTAAATGTGAAGTGCTAGCTTGGTAGTTAGGAGGGTTTCCTTGCAGGATTGGGCCCAAAGGTACTGGAGGAGAGGAGGCAGAATTATTCGACAGGTTGCTAATGCCATCTTCCAAGAGATCCTTTGCAATTTCCTCCACTCCAAGCAATATACAAATTATTATTATTATTATTATTATTATTATTATTATTATTATTATTATTATTATTATTATTTGCCCTGCTGTGATCATAATGTTTCTTTTAAAAAATCATTTTTGTTTTAATGGTACTCAACCCACAATTATACATTAGTTATATTTCACAGTCAAATAAAATGGAATATATATATATTTATGGATAATCTCACCTTACCTACAATAAACGTATCGACAAGAGCTTCCCTATTTCACTCTTCACATGTTAGAAACATTTCATATTGGCATTGCAGCTTATTCATATCATTAGTATCCAACACCCTTTCTTCAATACCTCACAGTTTTACACAATCTAATACTCTAGTTTCCATCTTCAATCGACCTTCCCTCAACTTTCAAAGCAAGCAGCTCATTTTTAGCTGCATTAACCTTAGAACCTTACATTTTTGCACTTCTGTTTAGCTCCTCCGCTGATTCCTTTGCTGATACCTCTTATGTTAAGAAATATAACCAGATTGTTAGCATACCAGTTTATATGCCTTCAATATGTATGTCATCTCATTTCATCTTCTGATAAGGTATTCTGGTGCTTGTAAAGGTAAAGGGACCCCTGACCATTAGGTCCAGTTGTGGACGACTCTGGAGTTGTGGCGCTCATCTCGTTTTATTGGCCGAGGGAGCCGGCGTACAGCTTCCGGGTCATGTGGCCAGCATGACTAAGCCGCTTCTGGTGAACCAGAGCAGCGCACGGAAACCCGTTTACCTTCGTGTTGGAGCGGTACGTATTTATCTACTTGCACTTTGATGTGCTTTCCAACTGCTAGGCTGGCAGGAGCAGGGACCGAGCAACGGGAGCTCACCCTGTCGCAGGGATTCGAACCGCCGACCTTCTGATCGGCAAGCCCTAGGCTCTGTGGTTTAACCCACAGCGCCACCCGCGTCCCCTTTGAAGCAGCATAGTACATTGCTGATGATTGGTGAGCTCACTGTGTTTTCCTGCTGCACACAAGAAAGGGAACACCTTGCTCAACATGCAGCACAGAAGTCAAAATGTGTACAGTGGTACCTCAGTTTACGAACTTAATCCGTTCCGGAAGTCTGTTCTGAAACCAAAGTGTTCTTAAACCAAGGTGTGCTTTCCCACAGAAAGTAATGGAAAATTGATTAATCCGTTCCAGACAATGAAAAACAACCCCTAAATCAGCAATTTAACATGAATTTTACTATCTAACAAGATCATTAATCCATAAAGGTGCTGACCTTGAAAGCCCTAAATGGCCTCGGTCCTGTATACCTGAAGGAGCGTCTCCACCACCATTGTTCATCCCGGACACCGAGGTCCAGCGCTGAGGGCCTTCTGGCGGTTCCCTCATTGCGAGAAGTGAGGTTACAGGGAACCAGACAGGGCCTTCTCGGTAGTGGCACCCACCCTGTGGAACACCCTCCCTTCAGATGTGAAGGAAATAAGCAGCTATCCTATCTTCAAAAGACATCTGAAGGCAGCCCTGTTCAGGGAAGCTTTTTATATTTAATGCTGTATTGTTTTTAACACTTGATTAGGAGCCGCCCAGAGTGGCTGGGGAGACTCAGCCAGATGGGTGGGGTATAAATAATAAATTATTATTATTATTATTATTATTATTATTATTATTATTATTATCATTATCAAATGAAGGCAAGAATCAATGTACTGTACTACAAAATAAATAAGACAATATTGTAGATTATGAAAATTAAAATTATTATTTTTTATTATGTGCACTGATTATAGTCATTGTTTGGAGGGGGGGCTTTTATCCATTTCTGAAGTCACACAATCAACCAGTAGCTGAACTGGGTTCCACACAGTCATGAAAACAAAGTAATAAGCTACAGTCACAAAAACGAACAATAAGTCACAGTCACAAAAAATGAAAAAACCACACAAAAACGCAATAATTTTTTTTAAACAAAAGCTCCAAATGTCCCCTCTGTGTTGCATGGGTGCTTGGGACTCAACAGCCAACAGACTCAACAGGAAGCCTCTGATTAGCAGCGGGAGACTCAATTTACAAATGGAACACACTCAACAGGAAGCGGAACATGTTCTGCTTCCAATGCAAAGTTCACAAACCAAAACACCTACTTCCGGGTTTGCAGCATTCTTATTCCAAGTTCAGAAACTAAGCTGTTCTCAAAGCAAGGCACCACTGTATGTGAATGTGCAGGTGCATTTACCACTGACCCATTTACCACACTTTTGATGTGAAGGGAATGTGACTCTTTTCCCACCCCTAGATTAAAGCAAGCTCATCTGGCATTATAAGGCATCAGAATGGCTTCCACCTTGTATTTGGCACATTCAAGTCTAACTGAGTCAACAACAAGTCTGCCCTTGATGTGGCAAAATGGATGTGGATTGCTAGATGGCTTCATAATGAAACAACAGTACAGCGCTTATCTCACTTTATTGGCCGAGGGAGTCGGCATACAGCTTCCGGGTCATGTGGCCAGTATGACTAATCTGCTGCTGGCGAACCAGAGCAGCGCACAGAAACGCTGTTTACCTTCCCGCTGGAGCGGTACCTATTTATCTACTTGCACTTTGAGGTGCTTTCAAACTGCTAGGTTGGCAGGAGCAGGGACCGAGCAATGGGAGCTCACTCCGTCGTGGGGATTTGAACCGCCGACCTTCTGATTGGCAAGCCCTAGGCTCTGTGGTTTAACCCACAGCGCCACCCGCGTCCCTAATAACTTCCTAATAACTTGTACATATTTTAAATCTGTTTGCGTTTACCATCTCCGGTGCTAAGTCAGAAGCATGGGGCATCTCTGTTTGTAGACTGTTTTTATCTCTTTTCCTAGTGGTTGTTTTCATAAGTCATTTTATTGCCCGCTTATATAAAGTGCCTTCCCCTAAGGCATGCTGTAAACAGAATCCCATGCAGGGTAATAAGTCATGATTGCTATGTATTTTAAGTGCGCAGCATGCATACCTATTATCCTATAATACTTAATGGGCAATTCTGCAAAACCTCACATGAATGTACAGCGGTGCCAACTGCGAGTAGCCGCGTGGAATTCGGTGGCAATGACTGCCAGGCATAAACAGCCTAGCCAGCACATGTGTCTTCAGGATATAAGAAGTCATCATTACTTTTCCGATTTGAGATGCTGTATTATTGCCTTATTATGGGGTGGCGCTGTGGGTGGGTGGCGCTGTGGGTTTTTTAAAAAAAATATTTGACTTAAAGGTAAAAAGGTAAAGGTACCCCTGCCCGTACGGGCCAGTCTTGACAGACTCTAGGGTTGTGCGCTCATCTCACTCTAGAGGCCGGGAGCCAGCGCTGTCCGCAGACACTTCCGGGTCACGTGGCCAGCGTGACGAAGCTGCTCTGGCGAACCGGCACCAGAGCAGCACACGGAATGCAGTTTACCTTCCCACTATAAAGCGGTACCTATTTATCTACTTGCACTTAAGGGTGCTTTTGAACTGCTAGGTGGGCAGGAGCTGGGACCGAACGACGGGAGCTCAGCCCGCCGCAGGGATTCGAACCGCCGACCATGCGATCGGCAAGTCCTAGGCGCTGAGGTTTTACCCACAGCGCCACCCGCATCCCTCAATATTTGACTTACAGTGCAATAAATGCATAACTGTTTGTTGCACTCATCCAGCCCAGTATTGACAAGAACAACAGAAGTTGTGTAAAGAAACATGATAATATCACCAAGGCAACTATCTGTAAACAAAAATAAACGTCCATAAAAATGGCAAAAGTAGTTTCTTTCCCAAATAGGTTTTACCTTAAACAAGAGCAAACGCAGTAATAAAGAGTTCACTTGTGATATACCAGTGGTTCAGGGCTCGGACGTATTTTCTGTAATCCGACGTTTCATCGCTAAAGAGCTTAGTCATCGACCTTTGTAGTCAGTGCTGGATTTACGTATAAGCTAAACAAGCTATAGCTTAGGACCCCACTCTCTTGGGGGCCCCAAAAAAATTTAAAGGGGAAAAAACCTCTGGATGTACATTTCCCAAAATATAAGATAAAAAACAAATAAAATAAAACCTACATACAGTAACAGTGGCAAATGGCTTTAGATACCTATTAGATCCATAAATTACCATGCAGTGGTACCTCGGGTTAAGAACTTAATTCGTTCTGGAGGTCCGTTCTTAACCTGAAACTATTCTTAACCTGAGGTACCATTTTAGCTAATGGAGCCTCCCACTGCTTCCGCGCCACCACCGCAAGATTCTGTTCTCATCCTGAAGCAAAGTTCTTAACCTGAAGTACTATTTCTGAGTTAGTGGAATCTGTAACCTGAAGCGTCTGTAACCCGAGGTACCACTGTATAGCACCTATTCAAGACAAAAAACAGTGACAATTTGTAACTGGACCCCTGACCGTTAGGTCCAGTTGCAGACGACTCTGGGGTTGCGGCGCTCATCTCGCTTTACTGGCCGAGGGAGCCGGCGTACAGCTTCCGGGTCATGTGGCCAGCATGACTAAGCTGCTTCTGGCGAACCACAGCAGCGCACGGAAATGCTGTTTACCTTCCCGCTGGAGCGGTACCTATTTATCTACTTGCACTTTGAAGTGCTTTCGAACTGCTAGGTTGGCAGGAGCTGGGACCGAGCAACGGGAGCTCACCCCGTCGTGGGGATTCGAACCGCCAACCTTCTGATCGGCAAGTTCTAGGCAAGAGAGTGTGTTGTGAGGGATCCAACTCTTAATCTAATATATTTTGACATAACAACTTTAAGGGATGAAATCTTCCACAGAGGTGGGTGGGAGCAATGTGAGAAGTAGAGAAATTGTTCACTGATCTCTGACGGTGCAATCCCATGAGTGCTTAGTCAGAAGTACATTTCACTGATTTCCGTGGGGTTTGTTCCCCAGAAACTTTGAATAGCATTGAAGCTGTGATGCTATTCTGAGTGTCACAAGATCACGTCCTTAGGAGTATTGCTAACAGGATGTAATAAAGTGAAGCACACCGCTTTATCTCTAATTATTGATTTGCGCAGGATCAGCCATTGCTGCATTACTTCAAGGCAGCAGGTTCTGCTTAGTCATCTTTGGCATGATACATGAGTTCCTCTCCTTATAGAGGAAAGTTTATGCTGCAAATATATAGTGTTCACAGCTTTTTCAATGCAGTGTATTCTGTTGCAGTTAGTGAAAACTCGTCAAGTTTTTAAAACGGATTTTGCTTGCTCCAATAGTCAACATAGATTAAATGCAGGCACTTCCATGATCACCAGATAAGGTAATTTGCCAAGAGCTGCTATGACATCCAATTTGAGATAATTTATAAGAGACAATGGATAGTGTGCAGTTGATAATGTAACCCAGGAAACACGTTGGGGTGATAGGAAGTGATAATGGAATCTGTGATGTATGAACTTATTTTTTTTTCTTATTCTTTTTGTGATTTGTATTGATCTTGGATTGTTTTTGTTTATTGCTTTTTTCAAAATTAATAAAGCATTTTATTTTTTTTAAAGAGAGCTGTCATGACATATATAGTAGGTCACCATTGTTTGGGTTGAGAGCCAATGTGGTGTAGTGGTTAGGAGTGGTAGACTTGTAATCTGGTGAACCAGATTCGCTTCCCCGCTCCTCCACATGCAGCTGCTGGGTGACCTTGGGCTAGGCACACTTCTATGAAGTCTCTCAGCCCCACTCACCTCACAGAGTGTTTGTTGTGGGAGAGGAAGGGAAAGGAGAATGTGAGCTGCTTTGAGACTCCTTAAAGGTAAAGGGACCCCTGACCATTAGATCCAGTCATGGATGACTCTGGGGTTGCGGTGCTCATCTCACTTACTGGCCAAGGGAGCCGGCGTACAGCTTCCGGGTCATGTGGCCAGCATGACTGAGCTGCTTCTGGCGAACCAGAGCTGCACACGGAAACACCGTTTACCTTCCCGCCGGAGCAGTACCTATTTATCTACTTGTACTTTGTGCTTTCGAACTGCTAGGTTGGCGGGAGCAGGGACTGAACAATGGGAGCTCACCCCATCTCGGGGATTCGAACCACCAACCTTCTGATCAGCAAGCCCTAGACTCTGTGCTTTAACCCACAGCGCCACCTGCGTCCATTTGAGACTCCTTAGGGTAGTGATAAAGCAGGATATCAAATCCAAACTCTTCTTCTCTTCTTGGTGCGAGTAGGATTCTTCTTGTAAAACATACCGTATTTCACTGCATAATCGTTGTCACCGCGTAATCGTCACACCCTGTTTTTTTCACTCCCAAAATTGGACGATGACCTTTCATTGTGTAATCATTGCATAGTAACTTCTGAGGCTCCACTGGGCCTCAGGCAACTTCCTTTCTTCCTCCAGCCACCGCAGTCCCTGCTCCCCTTGTTCCTCGCTGTCTCAGTCATGAGCTCCCAGGCCACCTTGACTGCTTCCCTGGGCTTGGCCGACTCCCAGAAAACAGCCAGGAACTGGCTGAGAGCAGAACAAGGACAACAAATGCTCATGTCCTGGGACATGCCAGTCAGGAAGAGGAAGCAGTGGGCAAGGGACCACCTCCACCACCATCTGGCACGTGGCCCAGGGCGGTGGCTTTGGTGGGATGGGAGGCTGAGCTGCTCGCACGGCCCCCCAAAACTTCTTGGAAAGCCAGAGTTCTGGCATGGCACAGGCTTCACATAATGGTCAAAACCCACTTTTTTTGTAAGAGAAAATGGCAGGGTAGGAGCCAAAACCAATGGCTTCAAGTTACATGAAAGAAGATTCTGACTAAACACCTGGAAGAACTTTCTGACTGTAAGAGCTGTTTGACAGTGGAATGGACATTTGAAGGCAGCGCTGTTTAGGGAAGCTTAAAAGGAGAGCCAGTGTGGTGTAGTTGTTAAGAGCAGTGGACTTGTAATCTGGTGAACTGGGTTCGCTTTCCCGCTCCTCCACACGCAGCTGCTGGGTGACCTTGGGCCAGTCACACTTCTCTGAAGTCTCTCAGCCCCACTCACCTCACAGAGTGTTTGTTGTGGGGGAGGAAGGGAAAGGAGAATGTTAGCCGCTTTGAGACTCCTTAGAGTAGTGATAAAGCGGGATATCAAATCCAAACTCTTCTTCTTCTTAATGTTTAATAGACTATTGTATTTTAATATTTTGTTGGAAGCCACCCAGAGTGGCTGAGGAAACCCAGCCAGATGGGCGGGGTATAAATAAATAAATAAATAAATTATTATTATTATTATTATTATTATTATTATTATTAACATTCATCTGAAAGTGCTGGGAGCTGTCATTAGGAGATTTGGAGTCAGGTGTTAGCAAAATACAGTTGACACCCAGCTCTGTCTTCAGTCTGAATCAGGAAAGGTGGTTGAGGTGCCAGATTGGAGTTGAAAAAGGCCTGGATATGGCCCCATAAATTAAAGCTGGATCCTGAAGAAGATATGTTATTTGTTCTGAGTTCCTGGGTCCAGGGGGGAGAGGAAGCAGCCTGTTGTGCATGGAGTTGCACTCCCTCAAAAAGTGCAGGCCTGTAGCCTTCCATTGGCAGAGCAGCTAGATTACTTGCATATACTGCAATGGTTGTCAATTTGTTTCTGGGAGCAATTCAAAGTGCTCACATTATGGTTTAAGGCCTTAAACTACTTGGGCCCCCAAAATTGGGGCGGGGGGAATCCTCCTGCCCTGCAGACATTCTCAGGTATTAATACCTGCCCATTTCACCTGTAGTTCCACCACATTTATAAGTTTGCAGGGGGGCATTCTCTGTGGCAGTCCTTCAGTTTTGGCATTCCCTCTGGGACATTCGTTGTGTAGTTTTCAACACATGCTGAAGACACGCTTTCTTCTCCTGGCCTTTGACACCTGAGATGTCTCATTCAAACCCACCCTGCTCTCTTGATTGTAATATGTTGTAACTGCTTTTAATACTATATATTTAAATTGTTGCAAGCCTCACCAGGACTTCATGGTTAGGGTGGGGTAACAAATCTAATTACTACACACACACCACAAGATTTGTGTGTGAGAGAGACAGCTCTGTGAGGTGCACCACACTTTGTCAGATGCGCCAAGTGTAATCTTCAGCTGACAGAGGTGTCTGTCTGTGTGCCGTGTTGCTTTTCATTATAAACTGGGACCAGGAAGCTCACAGTGCAAGAGATAGCCTTGTCCCATTACCTTGCAGAATCAAATGCAAACAAAGTCCACTGAAAAAGATAAAGGATGCAATCAGAGTGGGTGTGACTCTCTCCCAACCCATAATGAACTGGTAAAGAAATGATGAATAGGAACACCAAAGGAAGGATACTTACAGCATTTCTGTAGCGAGCTTGCCACTCCCAGTCTCGATTCAGCCCAAAGCTGATATTTTCCAATCTGCACATGGATTCCAACTCAGCAGCTTTTGTTTTACTGAAGTATAGCAACTTTCAAGTCTTGCTTTATATCGTTGGTTTTTTGTTAAACAATGGTACAGTAATCTCCCTTCCATCTCAGCCACAGCAGCCACTCTGGAGAAATCATCTTAAAACTGAATCCTTGTGGATGTGAGCTTAATCTGAAATGTAAAAGGTTTTCCAAGTTTGTTTGGACAAGGCATGCACATGTATTTGTCGATCACATGATGTGGTGCACATACACAGTTCGAATGGCAATGCCTATCAACTTTGGGGAGGCCCGGCCTGCTCAAATATTTTATTAGGAGGGCAGTAGGGTTTATTTGCAAGTAAGCATGCACGGAACCATGTTGAATTAAATGCAGAATATGAAAGACCAGTTATTGTGTTTCAGAATGCTGTTGGAGTCATGGTAAAGGCATTGTGTTGCTTCCACATGAATGTATCACTTGCATTCTCTTTACATAAAGGCAAAGGACCCTGACAGTTAAGTCCAGTCGCAAACGACTGGGGTTGCGGCGCTCATCTCGCTTTACTGGCCGAGGGAGCCGACGTTTGTCTGCAGACAGTTTTTCCGGGTCATGTGGCCAGCATGACTAAGCCACTTCTGGCGGAACCAGAGCAGCGCACGGAAACACTGTTTACCTTCCTCCCGGAGCGGTACCTATTTATCTACTTGCACTTTGCGCTTTCGAACTGCTAGGTTGGCAGGAGCTGGGACTGAGCAACGGGAGCTCAGCCCATTGTGGGGATTCGAACAATAAGAGGCTTCTGATTGGCAAGCCCTAGGCTCTGTGGTTTAGACCACAGTGCTACCCGTGTCCCTCTCGTTACACATGTGTGTATTAATCCTGGCTTTGCAATACCTTTTCTTTTGTAAATATCTTCATTAGAAGCTTGCCTGGTTGTCATAGCAATGGCTTCCAGTGCCTGGAACCCTCCACTTTCCTTTCAGGTTTCTGCAGGCAGCAACCAGCCCCTTATTGTCATTAGCTAATCTCTTAGCAGCATTTAGCCTTTTCATTGTTATTGTTTTGTTTTTATCTCTGAACCCTGTCGGCTTTGCTTGCTTACATTCCTTCCAAGAATCCAGGTCAAAACAGGTTTGGCTTTGCTCTAACTTTACAGAAGAACAACAGCCACCCCACCATTTTGTACTTCATGGGCAGATTTGCCATTGTACTCGTTGGGGCCTGAAACATTGATGTTAATGTGTGGCTGTCATATGTCATTGGATGCTGAGGAATGTCTGAAGAGCCAGACATGTTAGCTTCAACATGTTACTTCTATTTTCTTCTCAGTCTTTGTCAATGGGATGGGGGTGGCGCTACCACTTCTAAATCCAGCTTGACCAACCCATAAAATCCCTCTGCCTTGGATCATTATGGTGACTGGATCATTATGGTGATTGCCTCAGACCTCATCCCCCTGCCTTCCCACTTGCAACTGGCTCAGAAGATGGTCCTGGCTGTCAACATGGATTAGAGGCAGCAACATTGCAGTTTTGGAGCAGCCATTTTGTGAAGATGCTCCATTAACCCTTAGTGTAAACACAACAGTAGATGTGTACAGAAACTTTGATATATTTTACGGCAAATTCTAGTCACACAAAAAATATAATTTGGGGGTAGGTAGGGTTGCCAATGGGACGCGGGTGGCGCTGTGGGTAAAAGCCTCAGCGCCCAGGGCTTGCCGATCGAAAGGTCGGCGGTTCGAATCCCCGCGGCGGGGTGCGCTCCCGCTGCTCGGTCCCAGCGCCTGCCAACCTAGCAGTTTGAAAGCACCTCCGGGTGCAAGTAGATAAATAGGGACCGCTTACTGGCGGGAAGGTAAACGGCGTTTCTGTGTGTGGCTCTGGCTCGCCAGAGCAGCGATGTCACGCTGGCCACGTCACCCGGAAGTGTCTTCGGACAGCGCTGGCCCCTGGCCTATAGAGTGAGATGGGTGCACAACCCTAGAGTCTGTCAAGACTGGCCCGTACGGGCAGGGGTACCTTTACCTTTTTAGGGTTGCCAATATGGTGCTGGAGGAGACTCTTGAGAGTCCCATGGACTGCAAGAAGATCAACCCTATCCATTCTGAAGGAAATCAGCCCTGAGTGCTCACTGGAAGGGCAGATCCTGAAGCTGAGGCTCCAAGACTTTGGCCACCTCATGAGAAGAGAAGACTCCCTGGAAAAGACCCTGATGTTGGGAAAGATGGAGGGCACAAGGAGAAGGGGACGACAGCGGGCGAGATGGTTGGACAGTGTTCTCAAAACTACCAGCATGAGTTTGACCAAACTGCGGGAGGCAGTGGAAGACAGGTGTGCCTGGCGTGCTCTGGTCCAGGGGGTCATGAAGAGTCGGACACAACTAAACAACAAGGGTTGCCATCTTTCAAAAAGTGAAAATCTGAGCTCAAAAGTTGTTGATTTTTTTTTGGCAAGGTTGCTGAGCCTTTTTTTTACTTTTGCCCAAAGTTTTCGCTATTTCGGGGGGGGGCACTGCCCACATGGCTTGCTGAGACATTTTGCTGATTTCCGCCCAGATACTGCTTCTGGCTGCAGTTGTTGTTGTTGTTGTTGTTGTTTAGTTGTTTAGTCATGTCCTACTCTTCGTGACCCCCTGGGCCAGAGCACGCCAGGCACACCTGTCTTCCAGACTCACGACCCTTCACTTCATCAAATCTGGCCCTCTTTGAAAAAAGTTTGGACACCACTGCAATGGGAGTTGCAGTGAAACAACTTCTGGGGGGGGGCACTAGGTTGGGGAAGACTGTCCACTGTAATGTATTCAGCCTAACTTTGTTTTTTTTAATCTTGCAAAAAGCCAATCCAGATGTTCCAAATGAATATGTCTTCAAACAATTAATTCAGCTGTGTTTATCGTGCATTAACAGAACAGTTAAGTCTGCATTAGCTGAGAAGTACTTGAGCTGAAGTGGAGGTCTTTAGGGAAATATCTCTCACCAGGGGGGTAACTATTTGACTGGATGTAATTATATATGGAGAAGTAGTAATCTCATCACCTTCTCTGTGTGGAAGATTTCGACATAAGGAAAGTGTTCCTATCATCATGCCTTTTTTAAGGGCTCTTGATAGCAAAAGCCAGTTAACTTTTCAAAAGACGTAGGAACCAGTGGAAAAGATGGAAAGAAAATGTTCTGGAATTTAGATTTTTCTGCTCCTGTGCGGCAGTGAAATGTACAGTGCCAGGCATTTAAATATTCTGTAGGTGCAAAAGCTTGTTACAGACGTACTGTTGAGGTGCGCCTTCCCAATTGCTCTTTCCTGACCTATGTCGCAGGAAGATTCTAGGGCAGTGGGAAACATTACTGGATGGTATGGTTTGAGAGTTACAGAGTGCATTATCTCTTGATCTATTAAAACCATCAACTTGGGTGGAAAATGCTTCATGGATTCAGTGGTGTAGCATCAGTTGCCAGAGCCCAGGGTGGGCACATATGCTGAGTGGGTGGGCGCCAGCCCAGTCCTCGCCACCAGAACCACCAACCCCCACTGGAGCAAAGGGGGGCCACACTGAGCTGCCTGCCTGCCCATGCGGGGGGGGGGGGCAGACAAGCTGACACAACCCTTGTTGGGCAGAAAGCAGCAACGGGCCAGGCACACCTAATTTCAAAAAAGGTAAAGGACCCCTAACAGTTAAGTCCAGTCGTAGACGACTCTGGGGTTGCGGTGCTCATCTCGCTTTACAGGCCGAGGGAGCCGGCGTTTGTCTGCAGACAGTTTTTCCGGGTCATGTGGCCAGCATGACTAAGCCGCTTCTGGCGAAACCAGAGCAGCGCACGGAAACGCCATTTACCTTCCCGCTGGAGTGGTACCGATTTATCTACTTACCTTTTTGACATGCTTTCGAACTTGCTAGGTTGGCAGGAGCAGGGACCGAGCAATGGGAGCTCACCCCGTCGCGGGGATTCGAACTGCCAGCCTTCTGATTGGCAAGTCCTAGGCTCTGTGGTTTAGACCACGGCACCACCCGCGTCCCCTCCTTTGCGCCCCCTCAAAAATTGTGTGCCCGAGGCCCTGCATAGATTTCAGAGGAAAGAAACCCTGGCAGAAGTTCTGTGCTCCCTGCAAGAAAGGCTGATCAGGACCCCCCAATGAGGTGAATTGGGAGCCTCACACACAAGGTACATCTTACAGGCAAATGAAAGTGCCTTGCTTTCTGTCAACCCTTAAGAAGCCTTGCTGTCAGTGGTGGTTGTGTGCTTGTGGGACTGCCTTGAAAGACAGCTTGGAAGCCTCCGTTGGTGCATTTACACTTTTATCTGCAGAAGGAAAATAGTTCAGAAAACTGAGGTGCCATCAGTCTCACTATTGGTATTGCACATCTCTCCCTCACCCCTCAAAGCACACTGAACTCTTTTTACTTCTCACTTCCTGTGCATAGCAAGTAGGTAGGAGCCAGTTTTCTTCTTGCTGTGGTAGGGATTGAATTCTCCCTGTTCAAGTCTTGGGTGATAGTGACACCTTGTGATCATTCTTTTAATTGCACATCAACACTTAAATGGCTTGCAGAGTTTTACCAATGAATGAGCCCACCATAAGGAGTCCCACTCCTTGTGGCAAAAAGTGAACATAAAGACACAACGATACAATTTGCTTGTCATCTGGGATGCTCTAATTTATTTGGGATGGATCCAGGCGCTTGTTTTAAAAGGAGGGAAGGAAGGTGCATTCAAGATCACACTCCCATAAAGGTAAAGGGACCCCTGACCATCAGGTCCAGTCGTGGCGGACTCTGGGGTTGCGGCGCTCATCTCGCTTTACTGGCCAAGGGAGCCGGCGTACAGCTTCTGAGTCATGTGGTGAGCATGACTAAGCCGCTTCTGGCGAACCAGAGCAGCGCACAGAATCGCCGTTTATCTTCCCACCGGAGTGGTACCTATTTATCTACTTGACTTTGACGTGCTTTTGAACTGCTAGGTTGGCAGGAGCAGGGACCGAGCAATGGGAGCTCACCCTGTTGCGGGGATTCAAACCGCCGACCTTCTTATTGGCAAGTCCTAGGCTCTGTGGTTTAACCCACAGCACCACACACATCCCCCCCCCCGTATCCATCTCCATATCCACTCCCCTATCCATCTCCTATTGCACCAGGGTAATAATGGCCCTCAAGACGTCATTTGGGTGCATGGTGCTGTTGGGGCAGCTTCAATACTGGTTTCGCCTGCAAAAGTTTTGGAGTAGTCACATGGCTTGCTTTATATATAACAGAGCTGGAAAAGAGACTGGAAAAAGTAACAAAACCATCATGGAGTTGGGTCACCTCCCAGATAAGGAAAAATGAAAGCATCTGGGGGAGGCAATTTGGGCATTTACACACAAGCTAAGAAATCTACAGTTTAGGTCATTGGATGATGAGGGGTCTCTCTCTCTCTCTGGATATATTACTAAATTTCAAGGTTGACACAATTGGTTAAAAAAATACAGGAAGCAGGGAAAAATGCTAAAGGAGACATCATTCTGATATGACATTTGTTCTGTTGAAATAGGACTATTGCAAGATACATATTTCAGTTACATGGTTGGTTTTTAGTTGCATCCTCACCTATGTGCTACTACATATGGAAAGATACCAATTAATTATTTGTGTTTTCTATTAAAATAATACACTATTAAAATGATTACTATTACTATTACACATTACGAAGAAAGCATTTTCATAATGTCATGGGGCTTCTTAAACTTAACATAGTTTAGTGCCTCGGCATATTCCAAGTCCTGAGTTATGAGTTTTTCTTCTCAGTTAACACTAGAAACTGGGACGAGTAGTCAGTGAAGCTGATTTGTGTGGTAAAATGCCCCTTCAAAACCCTTGGAAATCTTATCTGTAAAATTAATTATTTTAATTCTTTGGTTTTCTGGTCGCATTCATTTTTCCTTACTTGACACTGACAACTCCTAGGGTTCACTCTCATGAGCGGCAGTAAAAGGTAAAGGTAAAGGGACCATTAGGTCCAGTCGTGGTCGACTCTGGGGTTGCGGGGCTCATCTCGCTTTATTGGCCGAGGGAGCCAGCATACATGGTCATGTGGCCAGCATGACTAAGCCGCTTCTGGCGAACCAGAGCAGCGCACGGAAACGCCGTTTACCTTCGTGTTGGAGCGGTACCTATTTATCTACTTGCACTTTGACGTGCTTTCGAACTGCTAGGTTGGCAGGAGCAGGAACCAAGCAATGGGAGCTCACCCCATCGCGGGGATTCGAACTGCTGACCTTCTTATAGGCAAGTCCTAGGCTCTGTGGTTCAACCCACAGCGCCACCCACGTCCCGTATGAGCGACAGTAGAGAAGCGCAACAAACATTACTTGTACAGCGAAATAATTTGCTGAATTCATTGCCACAAGACGGGGCAATGGCTAGCACCGTAGTTAAAAGGCAAAGGGACCCCTGACCGCCAGGTTGAGTCGCCGACAACTCTGGGGTTGCGGTGCTCATCTCGCTTTGTTGGCTGAGGGAGCCAACTCCCAATAACACTTCTATCATTATTAGCCATCTCCTCTACATTAATTGGGGGATGATCCGGACTCAACCAAACCCAACTACGAAAAATCATAGCATTTTCGTCAATCGGACACCTAGGCTGAATAATTTCCATTTCACTTATTTCCCAAAAACTTCTTCTCACCCCATCGCAGGGATTCGAACCGCCAACCTTCTGATCAGCAAGCCCTAGGCTCAGTGGTTTAGACCACAGCGCCACCCGGAACCCAGCCCTATAGTTGGGCGTAGCTAAACAGATTGATGTGAACTACTGCATAAGCATGAACCACATTTTGGAATCATACATATATAAACATGCATCCTTCTTCTCTCTCAGCACACCCAAACACTTTCTGCTAACCTCCTCTACTGTCCCCCATCTGATTTTAAGAGCAAAGAGGCATATGGAAGTGAGGAGTTTGCGAACCTCTCTCTGCTTGCTGGCTGCCTCTCCTTCTCCCTCTGTGTCAGGTAGTTTGGACTGCATTCTGTATTTTTCTGCAAGCTCCTGTCAGAGTCCAGCAGAAATGCCTGGAGGCAAACATTGGAGAGGGTTGATATATAGAAAGATCAGCAGTTTTCATTGGCATCTATAGTAATTTACATTTTAGGTAATTGGTTAAAACTTAGCTTGAAAGAATAAACAACTTTTAAATATCATGGGTAGGCAAACTAAGGCTCGGGGCCCGGATCTGGCCCAACCGCCTTCTAAATCCAGCTCGTGGACTGTCTGGGAATCAGCGTGTTTTTACATGAGTAGAGCATGTCTTTTTATTTAAAATGCATCTCTGGGTTATTTGTGGGGCATAGGAATTCGTTCATTTCCTCCCCTTCAAAATATCGTCTCCCCCCCCAAGGTCTGAGGGACAGTGGACCGGCCCCCTGCTGAAAAAGTTTGCTGACCCCTGATCTAGATTAATTAGTTTTTCAATTTCATTGTTCTGTATGGCACAATGACAATAAAGATATCGTATATTGTATAATAATAAAATAATAATAAATTTGTGTCCCGCCCATCTGAGCGGCTTCCAGCATATAGAAAAACATAATAAAACATTAAACCTTAAAAAGCTTCCCTATACAGGGCTGCCTTCAGATGTTTCCTGATGTTACAGGATTACTCAACATCTGATGGGAGGGCATTCCACAGGGTGGGTGCCACTACGGAGAAGGCCCTCTGTCTGAGACCCTGGAGATGGATATTTAGTTTAACCTTTAGTTTAACCTTTCCTACTTTCATAAACCCACTCACCCTTTGTTCCACATTTTCCATTTCTGGCATCTAACTTAAAAGTATGTGTTTCTGATTATGACAATTTTGAAGTTATACACCCTTACAAATATCCTAACACATGCTCAATACATGCTTCAGTAAAATGCTTTGTTCCTTGACATCCACTTGCAAAGATGCCACCGTTTGCATCTGAGATAGATAAGGGTGTTTTTTTTTTATGCCAGGAAGAATGAGAATGCGAAGAGTCCCACCTGCCTCCCTCGCTGCACACACGCTTTGATCTATAATGAATCATAGACAGAAAATTATATCTGCTAGAAACTTTTGACATTAAATATATTTGAATGAGAAAGTTGTTCCCAGGGACTTCTACAATATGGCATGCACACCCCTCCCTGAATATTCAATTTTTTAAAAAAAAGAGTATTGGACAGGAATTCAAAAATAAAAGCCTACAGGTAAAAAAATATGTCCTTAGTTAACTGCAGGACTTCTTCTTTCTTCTTTGGCGATCACTCGTAGATGAGTAAGATTGTCTTCCATAAACACAGTTTTAACAATGAGTCTGTAAGTGACAGTGGGGCCAATTCTGGACCCACACGTCCTTCCACAGTGGGGACATTGGTTCCCAAGCAGGAGTTGATCATGGTGTGGATTTGCCAAGCATGCCTTCCTCCTAGCACGTTTCTCCCTTGCGTTCTGAGTTTGAGTATCTTCAAAGTCCATGACACCTTTGGTAAAGGCTGTTCTCCAACTGGAGCGCTCGCAGACCAGTGTATCCCAGTCGTCAGTGTTTATACTACATTTTTTTAGATTTGCCTTGAGACAGTCTTTAAACCTCTTTTGTTGACCACCAGCATTACGCTTTCCATTTTTAAGTTCGGAATAGAGTAGTTGCTTTGGAAGACGATCATCAGGCATCCGCACAACATGACCAGTCCAACAAAGTTGATGGTGAAGAATCATTGCTTCAACACTGGTGATCTTTGCTTCTTCCAGTACACTGATATTAGTTCGCCTGTCTTCCCAGCTTTCGACAATGTAAATCGTAATGCCCTGTGGACTGTCCTTCTGAAAATTGGCTGCCCAGATAAATTTGTAAACATCATTCGGCTTCTCCATGAGAATATGACGGCAACAATCGCAGATAACAATGGCTCTCAAAATGAACCATTCACAGTGGGATCAGGTGTGAAACAGGGTTGTGTTATTGCCCCAACTCTATTCCTTATCTTCATTGCCATGATCCTACACTTTGTCGAACGGAAACTCCCCACCGGAGTAGAAATCACTCACTGGGAACCAGGAGTGTATCACCTGCAACTCACGGTCAGGATGCTTCGCATGACTAAAAAAGGGAACTCTTAAAAACGAAAACTTCACTAATGTGTTAATACTCCCTTGCAGCAGAATACTGCTGTTCACCATATTAATGACAGCCAGTTTTGGGGGCTCTGGGCTACCCAACACGTAGCCTTTCTGGTATGGTGCAACATCTTGTCCCCTAGGGGCCATGGGCAGACTGTAAGAGGCAGCTCAGTCAAGACACAGGAAGGCAGCGCTGTTTACTTTCCCCACAAAAGCCAGGCCCAGTTGCCTTACCGAGGTGACGGACTCATGGCTGCTCCTCTATCGAAAAAAAGAAAAGTATCTCCTCCACGTTAGGGTTACCAGAGACGTCCCCGTTTTCCGGGGACAGTCCCCGGATTCGTGAATAAGTCCCCAGACAAATTCCATCCCCGGAATGTCCCCGGATTTCATCTAATGTCCCCGGGAAATGCAGCAGCGGCAGTCTCAGCAGCCCGGAGCAGTTGGCTCTGGCTGGCTTCAGGAGCTGCTCAGAAGTCCCCATATGATGGTGGTGCAGGGGCTCTCAGATGCAGCTTCCGGGCTGCATCCACCTTCCCTGACCCCAGCAACTAATCTCAGCTGTGAAGGGAGGCTTCCTGTTGCCTAACTGAGAGATCCCCACCCCCTCCTGCTTGTACGCAAGTAGGAATGGGATTGGGGCTGCTCCGATGGGAAGGGAGGCATCGTGCTGCCCGAGCCTCGCCGCCGCTGCCACTGCTCTCGGCCCTCCTTCTCCACCTTCCATGCCTGACCCACCGCACACTGCTTCCCCACCACCACTGAAGAACCAATAACTCAGGGGCTGCCCAGGCTCATGGAGAAAGGAGATAGAAACCTCGGAGGAAGGGGGAACGTGGCCGTTGAGGTCAAGGTGGCAGCCGCCCCTCTGCCACCGCCATTGCTGCAGCATCAACGCTTTATTTATTTATTTATTTAAAGTGTCCCCAGATTCATTGAAAAGAAATCTGGTAACTTCACTCCACATCGAAAAACGTGGTGAAGGGCAATAGTACAGCTGCTTCGGATGAAGCAGAAGCAGAAGCAGAAGCAGAAGCAGAAGCAGAGTTTGGATTTGATATCCCGCTTTATCACTATTCGAAGGAGTTTCAAAGCGGCTAACATTCTCCTTTCCCTTCCTCCCCCACAACAAACACTCTGTGAAGTGAGTGAGGCTGAGAGACTTCAGAGAAGTGTGACTAGCCCAAAGTCACTCAGCAGCTGCAGGTGGAGGAGCGGGGAAGCGAACTTGGTTCACCAGATTACGAGACTACCGCTCTTAACCACTACACCACACTGGCTCTCACTTGAGTTCACATCTCCAGGTAGAGCAAGGAGACTTGAATCAGTGCAGTCCAGCGGTTCTCTGGGCCACACTTTCAGCATAAAAATTTGCTCACACCGCACCAAATATTTTATTGAAAAGACATACAATGGAAAACAAAAAGGAACAATCCTAGCAGTGCTTGATTTATAACACAGAACACAACTACTTTATAGTATCATCATGGGACATCCAGAAGGTATAAAACAATGCAGCTGCATAAGAACATGAATCATTCCCAAAATAAAATTATAAACGAGCCTCTTGCAAATGTACCTTAAGTATGCATAACAAACTCAATGAGAGGTGTGAGCTTGCTTTTGCTGGATAATCTCAGTTATATTAGGTCGAATTTGAGGCAAACAAGCTCTCATCTCCTCATCAACACAAAGAAGCCTTTCTCTTTTCTGATCTTTCATATTTGTCAGAGTTGAACCTCCCTGTTCACAACAATATGTCCTGGAGAACTGGAGAACAATGTTCTTGAAGCCGTGGATACTGCTTCTGTATATCTTCTGGCCACTCTTGCAATCTTCTCCTGCCACACCAGTGTGGCGCAACAGACCCTTTGAGAACTACTGGTATACACAGTACTGACCATTGGCCTGATTGAGTCTAAAGCAACATCCTATGTTCCTAAAAATAGGTGCCAGGGAGAAGGGTGAGCCATGGCTTGCTTGTTTTCTATGTGCAAGGACTTCTGTGGACCTCCAAATACAGTTCAAACTGTTACAGCCCAGACATGGATTTCCTACCTGTAATGAGTATGGGGTTGCTCGTGCGTAAGCTGCCGCCTCTCCAGGCTAAATTGCCTTGTTAAACATTTCTGTTTGGACAGCCCTTCTCTCCGTGGCTGCCTCAGTCGCTAGCAGAATCCGTCAGTGGGCGTTTCTCAAACCTTTTCCAACATAAAAGTTGTTTGATGCCCAGTCTCCTCCTACTCTCCCTGCGCGGAAGTCTTCTGCGCAGTGAGGGCGTGGGTAGTGGAGGACCTGTGTGTAGGAATCAAGCCTAGTCAGAGGAATTGGCCACTCTCCAGGCACCCGGCTTGAGTTCCTTGTTGACCTCCCCGTCTGCGACTCCCGGTAAGATCAGGCGAGATCTCAATCGGCGATCCTACTCTAACGTGAGAAGAACACACCACTCCTCCCCTCCATCCCCAGGGAGGGGAAAGAGACAGACAGAAATGTATTTACATGCCTTTATTTCTGTCCTTCCAGCAGTACAGAGAAACGTGTCTGCATTCTCTTAACACCAACAGCAGAGAGAGAAAAACTCCTCCCCTGTACTTCCAGTACAGGTCAGATGACACTCTGAGCTAACATCCGGTGCTCAGTACAGTGAATGGACTGTTCCTCAGTTCCCACGCTACAGTCCCAAACATCAACATCCTGTTTAGCTTTCCAGCCATCTGGAGCTCGCTGCTGCATTGCTCCTTTTTCGCTGGTGTCCAGTGAAGAGTCCTGGAGCCCTCTCGCCGATTCCCCCATCTGCCCCCCTTTATCCCTGGTGTTGCGCTGATTCGCTTCCCCCTCTGCTGAGCTGCCTCTCTTCCTGCTGGGCCCTTCTCCAGCATCATTTGAGAGCCTTCCCTCCGCCTCTAGCTCCAATGTCAGTTCCCTGACACTACCTATCATAGAATCTTAGAGAGGGAAGTCCCAGTTTGGATTGCCCCTTCCCCAACATGGAAGGGACAAAACCCTAACCTCCCAGTTTTCTTTCCTGGGAGCTGAGATGGGTATATGGGTGTCCTGACCTGAACTGGAAACTTTAGCAAATGGCTAAAGCCCCTGTCCACTATGCTAGGCACCCAGTGTGGATTGGAGGGTTGTGTACTGTCAATTTACATTTTTAAAAAAACCTTGCACTTAGGTTGCAATTTGATGCATACCATATTTCCTTGGGCATAGGTCCAATTGGATTCAGTGGGGTTTTCTTCTGAGCACATGCATAGGATTGTGCTGTCAAGGGCGCACAAATATGGAGCTGACTTGTGCTCCAACTTTGGCCCTGACAACCTCGAGAGCCATTGCCATTAAGAGCAGACGAATGCTGAGCTGGGTGGACAAATCTTCTGATTCGGGATGAGGCAGCTTACTGTGCTAAAGATTCACAAGGTCTCGTGTTGCCATACACAGGCCTGTAAATTGGCTCTAAGGAGACGTGGAAATGTTTCCCTGTGAAAATGTAATGCAATGGAAACGTGATAGAAACCAATCATCTGAATAAGCATATTTGCAACGAAGCGTGCAAAAGTTCTTTAATGACATTTATGTGTATCTTACAGTATGGGTTTTTTACATGTGTGTGTGTGTGTGTGTGTGTTTGCGAAAGATCTGAGCTACATTTGTCCCTTGTATTTCAGTCGGAGAATGATCCTGAATCTGTTTAAATCAGACTAGATTGTTTGCAGGGATGGCCAAGTCAGTTTGTGGACCACATTCTCTCCTGGGAAACCTCCCGAGAGCCACTCGCCCAAGGTGGGTTGGGCCAGGGGCAAAAGCGGACGGAACAACAAATAGAAATTTTACATTTGTGCAGTAGGCTAGTTTCTACATGCATTCACTCAAGCCTGTCTAGCCTCAATCCAGGCAGGCAAGCAGCATTATCAGAGTTGAAGGGCACAATCCAGCTAGGCAAGAACAGAGCAGAGGGGTGTGGGGGTGTGGGGAGAGGCCTGCATTTGGCCTCTGGGCCTGAAGTTCCCCACTCCTGCTCTACACACTTACCTGGGAGTAAGCCCCATGGAACTCAAGGGACTTTTTTCTGCATAGACATGGACAGTATTGCATCTGGTAAGCACCTCTCAGCAAGGAATTTCTTCGTTTTAATTATGACAGCATGCCATAATTTATATACCACTCTGTTGTGTGTGTGTGTGTGTGTGTGTGTATATATATATATATATATATATCCCCTTCATGGATCACTGCCTTGCCGTGGCGAAGGGGCTTGAAGAACTCAGAGAAGCTATGAACTACGCCGAGCAGGGCACACAAGATGAACAGGTCATAGTGGAGAGTTTTGACCAAACGTGATCCACCTGGAGGAGGAACCGGCAAGCCACTCCAGTATCCTTGCCAAGAAAACTCCATGGACAAAGACAACAGGCATATAAAAGTTATGACGCTGGAAGATGAGCCCCTCAGGTCGGAAGGCGTCCAACATGCTACTGAGGAAGAGTGGAGGACAAGTACAAGTAGATTCAGAGCTGATGAAGCGGCTGGGCCAAAGCCGAAAGGACGCTCAGTTGCGGATATGCCTGGAAGCGAAAGGAAAGTCCAATGCTGTAAAGAAAAATATTGCATAGGAACCTGGAATGTAAGAACCATGAACCTGGGTAAGTTGGAGGTGGTCAAAAATGAGATGGCAAGAATAAATATTGACATCCTGGGCATCAGTGAACTAAAATGGACGGGAATGGGCGAATTCAGTTCGGATGACCATCACATCTACTACTGTGGGCAAGAAACCCGTAAAAGAAATGGAGTGGCCCTCATAGTCAACAAAAGAGTGGCGAAAGCTGTACTGGGATGCAATCTCAAAAATGATAGAATGATCTCGATACGAATCCAAGGCAGACCTTTTAACATCACAGTAATCCAAGTTTATGCACCAACCACTGGTGCTGAAGAAACTGAAATAGACCAATTCTATGAAGACTTACAAGACCTTATAGAAGTGACACCAAAGAAGGATGTTCTTCTCATTATAGGGGATTGGAATGCTAAAGTAGGGAATCAAGAGATAAAAGGAACAACTGGCAAGTTTGGCCTTGGAGATCAAAACGAAGCAGGGC
Source organism: Podarcis raffonei (assembly GCF_027172205.1). Classification (NCBI taxonomy): domain Eukaryota; kingdom Metazoa; phylum Chordata; class Lepidosauria; order Squamata; family Lacertidae; genus Podarcis; species Podarcis raffonei. The sequence goes on from NC_070604.1 coordinate 6,148,261, forward strand.
AAAGGCTAATAGAGTTCTGTCAAGAGAACAAGCTGGTCATCACAAACACGCTTTTCCAACAACACAAGAGACGACTCTACACATGGACATCACCAGATGGGCAGTATCGAAATCAGATTGATTATATTCTCTGCAGCCAAAGATGGAGAAGCTCTATACAGTCAGCAAAAACAAGACCTGGAGCTGACTGTGGCTCAGATCATCAGCTTCTTATAGCAAAATTCAAGCTTAAACTGAAGAAAGTAGGAAAAACCACTGGGCCGGTAAGATACAATCTAAGTCAAATCCCTTATGAATACACAGTGGAAGTGACGAACAGGTTTAAGGATTTAGATTTGTTGGACAGAGTGCCTGAAGAACTATGGATGGAGGCTCGTAACATTGTACAGGAGGCAGCAACGAAAACCATCCCAATGAAAAGGAAATGCAAGAAAGCAAAGTGGCTGTCCAATGAGGCCTTACAAATAGCGGGGGAGAGAAGGCAAGCAAAATGCGAGGGACATAGTGAAAGATACAGGAAATTAAATGCAGATTTCCAAAGAATAGCAAGGAGAGACAAGAAGGCCTTCTTAAACGAGCAATGCAAACAAATAGAGGAAAACAACAGAATAGGAAGAACCAGAGATCTGTTCAAGAAAATTGGAGATATGAAAGGAACATTTCGTACAAAGATTACCATAATAAAGGACAAAAGTGGTAAGGACCTAACAGAAGCAGAAGACATCAAGAAGAGGTGGCAAGAATACACAGAGGAATTATACCAGAAAGATATGGATGTCTCGTACACCCCAGGTAGTGTGGTTGCTGACCTTGAGCCAGACATCCTGGAAAGTGAAGTCAAATGGGCCTTAGAAAGCACTGCAAATAACAAGGCCAGTGGAAGTGATGGTATTCCAGCTGAACTATTTAAAATTTTAGAAGATGATGCTGTTAAGGTGCTACACTCAATATGCCAGCAAATTTGGAAAACTCAGCAGTGGCCAGAAGATTGGAGAAGATCAGTCTACATCCCAATCCCAAAGAAGGGCAGTGCCAAAGAATGCTCCAACTACCGCACAATTGCACTCATTTCACACGCTAGCAAGGTTATGCTTAAAATTCTACAAGGAAGGCTCAAACAGTATGTGGATCGAGAACTCCCAGAAGTGCAAGCTGGATTTAGAAGAGGCAGAGGAACCAGAGACCAAATTGCAAACATGCGCTGGATTATGGAGAAAGCTAGAGAGTTCCAGAAAGACATCTACTTCTGCTTCATTGACTATGCAAAAGCCTTTGACTGTGTCGACCACAGCAAACTATGGCAAGTTCTTAAAGAAATGGGAGTGCCTGATCACCTCATCTGTCTCCTGAGAAATCTCTATGTGGGACAAGAAGCTACAGTTAGAACTGGATATGGAACAACTGATTGGTTCAAAATTGGGAAAGGCGTACGACAAGGCTGTATTTTGTCTCCCTGCTTATTTAATTTATACGCAGAATACATCATGCGAAAGGCTGGGCTGGATGAATCCCAAACTGGAATTAAGATTGCCGGAAGAAATATCAACAACCTCAGATATGCAGATGACACAACCTTGATGGCAGAAAGTGAGGAGGAATTAAAGAACCTTTTAATGAGGGTGAAAGAGGAGAGCGCAAAATATGGTCTGAGGCTCAACATCAAAAAAACGAAGATCATGGCCACTGGGCCCATCACCTCCTGGCAAATAGAAGGGGAAGAAATGGAGGCAGTGAGAGATTTTACTTTCTTGGGCTCCATGATCACTGCAGATGGTGACAGCAGCCACGAAATTAAAAGACGCCTGCTTCTTGGGAGAAGGGCAATGACAGGCCTAGACAGCATCTTGAGAAGTAGAGACGTCACCTTGCCAACAAAGGTCCGTATAGTTAAAGCCATGGTTTTCCCAGTAGTGATGTATGGAAGTGAGAGCTGGACCATAAAGAAGGCTGATCGCCGAAGAATTGATGCTTTTGAATTATGGTGCTGGAGAAGACTCTTGAGAGTCCCATGGACTGCAAGAAGATCAAACGCATCCATTCTTAATGAAATCAGCCCTGAGTGCTCACTGGAAGGACAGATCGTGAAGCTGAGGCTCCAGTACTTTGGCCACCTCATGAGAAGAGAAGACTCCCTGGAGAAGACACTGATGCTGGGAAAGATGGAGGGCACAAGGAGAAGGGGACGGCAGAGGATGAGATGGTTGGATAGTGTTCTCGAAGCCACAAACATGAGTCTGACCAAACTGCGGGAGGTAGTGGAGGACAGAGGTGCCTGGCGTGCTCTGGTCCATGGGGTCACGAAGAGTCGGACACGACTAAACGACTAAACAACAACAACAACAACATATATATATATATATATATATATATATATATGATATGTGATGCCCAGACTCTTTATATTCAAAAGAACTTTACTTCAATTTCATGCTTCTTCACTTTGTTCCTTATAGAGAGCTCCTGCACAGGTTTCTCCCTATTAACGTTTAGGGATCTTTCTCTGTCTTGTTTCACTTCAGACAAATCACACTGGCATACACTGTCCTCAGCAGTATCCAGAGAAGCCTCTCTCAGCAGCCATTCTCTCTCTCTCTCTCTCTTTCTCTCTCTCTCTCTCTCTCTCTCTCTCTCTCTCTCTCTCTCTCTCTCTCACACACACACACACACACACACACACACAGAGAAGCAGAAAACAGTTAAAAACGACAGTTACTTGAATAACAATCACAACAGAATGGAATACCTCCCTCATGTGTCTCACAGTCAGCCAATCATGAGAGCTACTGTCAAAAGAAAAAAACCCCATTTAAAATACACAGTAATTTAACATAAGTAAACATTCTCATTTTAGGAAATTAAACCATTATCCTTAACTCACTCTTCATCCGAAAACCATGATACCTTAAGTATTGCCTCTCTTCATATGAACCAACCTGGACCATTGGAGGCCCTTCTTCCTGTGCCTCCTTTGTGTGAGGTCTGGAGGGTGGCAACACAAGAACGGGACCTGTTCTGCTGTGGCTCCCTGTTTGTGGGATTCTCTACCCAGGAAGGCTTGCCTGGCACCTTCCTTATACATCTTTAGGTGCTGGCCAAAAACATTAATCTCCTCCCAGGCCTTTGGCTAATTAAACAATCCATGGCCTTCTAGACTGTGTGCATCTGTGAGGGGCTATTATTTTTGTTTGTTACTATGGTATGGATTCTCAAATAGTAAACCATCCTATGATCCTCAGATGAAGGGCAGTATGGAAACTAAATAAATCATCATCAGAACCACCACCAGCACTGGGCAGTTTACAATATAAAAACACAAAATACATAACACAACAACAACAACAAATATTTAACCAAGCATGTATGACACAATATAATCAAGGGTTTTGCTGAATGTGGTACTTGCTGTCTGTCACGGCATGCGCTGTATGAGCTTCGTTGCACATTATGTATTATTTGTAAGTTGGCCTATGGAACACATTAGTCTCAAAAGCATTTTAATGGTTTCCAGTCTGCTTTTGACCTAATTCCAGGTGGTGGTTTTAAAAGTCTCCTTTCTAAATGGCTTAGGGACAGATTACTGCAAGGGCCACCTCTTTCCATGTGAACATGCCCAACTATGGAGATCTTAATTTATTCATTTCCATAAAACTTATATACTGCTTGATTGTAAAAAAAAACAAACAAAGGCCGCACACAATCTCAAAGTGGGTCTCTGCACTGAGTGTGGCAATGTGAGGTATGACTCAGGATATGAGCTTGGTTTCATTTCTCTTATCTTTTTGGTGATAGGTATGGTGGCCAGGCAAATAAAGGAGTTAGGTATCCTGTGCCTTTGCTACCTGCACAGAAGAGGGACACCTACTGAAATCCACTGCTCTGCACAACTCTCAGGGTGCAACAGACCATCTGTCCTCTTCTACACCTCCCCCCCAGGTGGTTCAGGATGTTTAGTTTAGTTCAGGGATGGGTCAGGCCCAGAGGGGGAAAGTGGGTGAGACAAAAGATTCGATGCTTGACTTTGTACGTTCAAGTCGTGCAAAATTCAGGGGTTTCTACATTCACATCTCTCTGCCCAGGCATGAAAGTACAGTGGTACCTCGGGTTACATATGCTTCAGGTTACAGACTCCGCTACTTAGAAATATTACCTCTGGTTAAGAACTTTGCTTCAGGATGAGAACAGAAATCGCGCAGCAGCGGCGCGGCAGCCGTAGGAGGCCCCATTAGCTAAAGTGGTGCTTCAGGTTAAGAGCAGTTTCAGGTTAAGAACAGACCTCCGGAACGAATTAATTACATAACCAGAGGTACCACTGTAAAGATGGTCAGATCATGGGTATGGTAGGGATCCTGAGGGACAAGCAGCGGGGCACACATGGGGCGGTTTTCCAACCACCTACACTTGCTCCATGGCTGGTTCCCTTAAAACATTTGAAACTCACAGCACCAGGTAGTCATCCAGGAGCACTCCAAATGGGTGCATAATAAATCACATGCAATAATTATTAAGTTTCAACCTTCCCTTTTATATAATTGGAGATTTCTCGCTGTGCACCAGTAACATATAGCAAGCAGCACATTTAAAGGGACAGGTGAGCTTGGAGAGAATATAAGTCAAAGGCGCACTTTTGCAGTTAAGATGATAGATTTATTTTTAAAGAAATAATTGCATTGCATTCACGCATAAAATAAAATCATTTGGGCCTGAGAGAAGATGGAAACTGATAGAAATCCTAGTTAATCTAGGCCTGGTTCATAATGGGCAGGAGAAAACAAACAAGCGAACCAGGGCAGGAGGTGCATTTGTTGTGCAGCGAGAGTGGGGAACTTGGTGACACACCTCTGGTGTGTAACATCCTGTCAGATGTTGTTGGATCCCAACTGTCCTCAGTGCCAGCAAACATGCCCAACAGCAGGGATAGTTCAACACCATTTCGAAGGCACACGCTTCCCGTCCGTGGTGTGTAGAGGTTTGCCCAGCCAGTGTGTGAAACGTTTTGTAAATTGTATATGCTCTGCATGTTTCTTTGTTCTTAGTGTTCTGTGCTTATAGTTAAAAATGAGTAAAGTGCCTCCTTCTTTTGGAAGGTCCCTGGAATATGTACCAGTAGCAACAACCTCAGCTGCCCTCCCAGGACGTGGCTCAGGAAGATGCTTCTTCCACCTCCACTTCCTCCTCCTCCCCAATTCTCCTCCTCCTCCTCCTCCTCCTCTTCTTTCTTTTCTCCTGTGCTTTAAACTGTGACCAAATGTGTAGAACTTAAGCAAACTGGAAACTGATAGAAATCATAGGTAATCTATTTTTTTTTATAAAATATTTATTAAAGTTTTACAAAACATATATCACATATAACAAAACGAAAACATCAACAACGAACAAAAAATAGACACTTATCAAAAAAAAAAAAGAAAAGAAGAAAGAAGAAAGAAAAATTCCACTTTTTAAATTTCAAAAATCCATATCCCTCTTTCCTGACCTCCTCACATCCCCCTTTTTTGAATTCCTCTTTATTCCGTCCAATTCAGCAAATTCTAACCCTTTTTCCAAACTCGTTTATAATTATATATTTCCAGTTATTATGTCTCTAATTTCCCATATCTTGAACCTTTACACCACCTTATATACTTTGACATAATATTATTCTAGTCATACCCCCTCCTTATTAAAATTCCTCTTTTCAGAACTCTTTTAACCATATCCCAAATGCCGTGTTGCCTTCACCTCCCACATCATTTTAACACTCAAACATTTTACAATATTTTTGTAGATAGTTCTTAAACTTTTTCCAATCCTCTTCCATCAATTCTTCCGAAATCATAGGTAATCTAGACCTGGTTCATCACAGGTAGGGGGGGGAAACACACCAGCACAGGAGGTGCTGTGTTTCTGCACATCAGTCTGATGCTTGTGCTCCTGACTGTGGTTTTATTGTATAGGTATTCATGCCCTGTGACAGCACTGGCAGGGCCAAGCGCTTCCAGCACCATTAATGGCAGCTCCAACCTGCCTCACATTGCGGAGCATCATTTTCCGGAAATATCCGTGTGAACTCCCTGCATGTGTGGGAGGGTAACAGTCATTTGGTACCAATGATGTTTATTTTCTGTCCTTGCATGTTATATCTCAATGATGATAGGACTAGCTTGAAGCCATGCTAAACAGAAAAATGCTTACCATCTTGGCTCTACTGGGCAACACAGAAAAGGTGGAGAGATTTGATGGTGAGTGTCTGTGAGTGGGCTCTCTTGCTAAAAACATCCCATTATTTCTTGAGTTACAGTTCCCTTTAATGTTGTCAACTACTATGAAGATATTAAATATGAATATATGTATGATGAATTACATATATCTAAGATGCTTCTAGTAGCCTTTAAATTTTGTTGGATAAAATACACTTTTTAAAATGGGAATTGATTTTGAAATCTTCCAAAGATTTAGGTTAAAAGCTTATTCAGAGTTTTGATACTATTGATGGTCGCTATTAAAAATGATCAATAACCATGTTTCTTGATAGGAAACATCATCGTTTGACATGATACAGATGCAAGTGAGATAAATGTATTAAATTTCAGTGTAAAAATCATTTATTTTACACTGAATTCTAATAGATTTATCTAGCATTCCTTTGTATCATATTGACTGAAGATTGAGAAGACTGTTAATTCTTACCATGTGGTAATAAACCATAAGACTGCATTAGTGATGGGAAAATATTTTATTTACAAGGAGATTCAGAATGAGGTATGGATTAGCTGACAGACAACAATTCAGAAATTCACATACCTTCATGACCATAGCAGTCTAAAAATAAATGCTGAAGTAATGTGGAAAAATATATTTGAGCAAATACTGCTCAGACCAGGACCCAATTATCCTGCTTATGACAGGGGAGAGGAGTTATATGTATGGACAAACATATAAATGATTACAGCAGCAGTCATTAAGTAACAGCAGTACAAAGCCAGAAAATATTAGTTTATACCCATTTTTTCACCAGTTACTTTATCCTCTAACAGTTCTGAGTAAGCAAGGATAGCCATGCTTTACAAAGACTTGCCTTTTAAAGGATCTAGTTCCCCCCTCTCTTATATCGTACAAGCCTTTGACAGTGAAGTCTAATGCCCAGGGAGTAGGGATCATAAAGGAGTTGTATCTAAACCTCTATAATTTTTATATAGGTGGGTTGTTTTTTTAAGGTTTAAGGGACGCGGGTGGCGCTGTGGGTAAAACCTCAGTGCCTAGGACTTGCCGATCGCATGGTCGGCAATTCGAATCCCCGCGGCGGGGTGAGCTCCCGTCTTTCGGTCCCAGCTCCTGCCCACCTAGCAGTTTGAAAGCACCCCTAAGTGCAAGTAAATAGGTACCGCTTTATAGTGGGAAGGTAAACAGCGTTTCCGTGTGCTGCGCTGGTGCTGGCTCGCCAGAGCAGCTTCGTCACGCTGGCCACGTGACACGGAAGTGTCTCCGGACAGCACTGGCCCCCGGCCTCTTAAGTGAGATGGGCGCACAACCCTAGAGTCGGACACGACTGGCCCGTACGGGCAGGGGTACCTTTACCTTTATCCATCAAAGTCATCTTGTTAGTACAAGAACTTTCACTTCTGGATCATCTGGAACTATCTGCTTGCATGGACTTTATTTAGAGCCTCTCCGCCCCGCCCCCCACCCAGTTAGGAGCAAGTTTGACCCTGGATTGGGTTGGCTCTCCCAAGCTCCACCCAAATGCACACGCCTTTCTTTATCTTCATTGATGAAATGTTGGAGGTTATTGTCTTAAGATGTGCATGTTGAATGCTTTTGGGGCACACCTACTAACTTTGATGTGTGCTTGCAAACACCTGTATCATTGCAAGTACATGGGCCAGGGAGCAACAGCTGACTGCAGGTTCTTGCTATCCCAGGTAGGCTAGTGTGATAAGCATGCTGGCCACTGTCAAACGGGCCATAGCCAGTGCTTTTTTCCTTGAAAAATGGGTGTCAGTACTCACCATGAGTGCCACACTTTTTAACAAAAAAAGAGAGAGGTGCCAGTATGGTATACCTTTGAATATCTGCTAAAAATAAGCACTGGTCATAGCTCTGTCTTCTTGCAGGGCGTTATGGAGTGTCATTGGAGCTTTTCTCTATCCTCACCTATGTGCTATTGGGAAAGACTAATGATTTTTTTAAAAGGACAAGGATTGTGGATCCCTGTTCTGCCAGTTCATCAAGCGTGTTTAATTATACTTCTCAATATCATTCCATTTTTTTAAATGAACAAGATAGGACTTAGTTGAAACCCCGAAGCACCTTTTAGCTGTACTGTATTTATAATCCGTTGTTTAGGGTCCTTGAGCCAATTTACCTACCACATTACACTCTAAGCTGAATTTAATTATATGATTGAGATTTCAGGCATAAAGGACTTTTGCTGAAAATGGTATTTTTTCCTGGCCATGGCAGTTGTAAACAAACTGAAGGGGTAATACGGATTTGTTCTGCTTTCATGAACAAATATTCATCTGATACAATACCTTACTTTCAAAAATACAGAATTCTGCAGTCTCCTATCAAGATCAGAGAGTGCACAGTGCTCAGGGCCATCTTTACCCGGGGGTGCAAGGGGTGCGGGGCACCCGGGGGCTGAATTCTGGGGGGCGCCAGGCACCCGCCGCTGAAGCCGCCTAAGCTCTTAACTATCTACCTGTTATGAAATAATAAATAATTTTGATCAAGCTAGAAAAACAAAATACATACATACCCAGGTGTAACCGAAATATATACATACTGTTTCACTAAAGGACTTTCGACTTTGTGCGCTCATTTACCAATGGCGGCGCTTGACTCAGCTATGGCGCTTGTTATTCTCAACGGTGCCGTGATTGTGAAATTAACTCTTACATCATAATAAAAGTTAATTTGGAGGCTAAACTAAATTTGGGGGCGCTGGGCAGATCTTTGCACCCCGGTGGCGCATATGCTAAAGACTGCGCTGACAGTGCTTTTAAGAAAATAACCATCACCACCAACAAAACAAATAGAATAATCAGTGGTGGCTCATACTGGTGATCCAGTGGCAAAAAAAACTTACTACTGCGTAGTTTGAATTCGATATATCTTTTTGATCTCTGACGCATCTGGTTTGAATCCAGAGCAAATCTATTGTAGTCAGGGGAATTGTGTGAGCCACAACCTCAGTCGCTTTCTCACTTAGATTTTATTTATATTAGCTAATCTGTTAAGAAATGGGGAATTACAGTGGTGCCTCACAAGACGAACGCCTCGCAAAACGAAAAACTCGCAAGACGAAAGAGTTTTCCGTTTTGGAGGTGCTTCGCAAAACGAATTTCCCTATGCGCTTGCTTCGCAAGAAGAAAGCCCATAGGGAAATCTCCGCCGGCCTTCAGAAAAGGTCCTGGACCTCTTCTGAAGGCCGGCGGGGGGCAAAAGTCTTTGCTCCCCCCCCGCCTGCCTTCCCGGGATAGTGGAGAAGCGCAGCGCGTTTCTCCGCTATCCCGACGGCTTTTGAAGGCAGGCGGGGGGGAGCAAAGACTTTGGCCCACCGCCGGCCTTCAGAAGAGGTCCTGGACCTCTTCTGAAGGCTGGCGGGGGGCAAAAGTCTTTGCTCCCCCCGCCTGCCTTCCCGGGACAGCGGAGACTTCTCCGCTGTCCCGGGCGATCTGAAAATGGTGGCGGGCGGCAGTGAACGCTGCGCTGCCGCCTGCCAGCATTTTAAAAGCCCCGGGACAGCGGAGACTTTCGGGAGGAAAGCCCTCCTGTCCCCGGAGCTTGCGGGGCGGGAGGTGGGGAGAAGGGCTTTTCTTCCCACCGCCAGCCTTCAGAACAGCCTTCTGAAGGCTGGCGGTGGGAAGAAAAGCCCTTGTCCCCCCCCCCAGCCTTCAGAAGAGGTCGGGGAAAGTCTGTCCCCCGACCTGGTCTGAAGGCGGTTTCCATAGGAACGCATTGATTGATTTTCAATGCATTCCTATGGGAAACTGTGCTTCGCAAGACGAAAAACTCGCAAGAAGAAAAAACTTGCGGAACGAATTAATTTCGTCTTGCGAGGCACCACTGTATTAGGGATGGACCAATGACCTCTATATTTGCCTAGAGGCTTAGATGCTGAGCTCAAGCCTTAAAGGCAACAACAGTATGTGTTTCAGAGTTATTACGGAAACACTGGGATTGCTATTATCTCTGATCGGGCCTGTGAAAAGCTTGCAAAATACCTGTGGAGCTGCATGGATTGGCACAGCCTCTGGTGAATACGTGCCTTTTAAAATGTTTATCCAGGCAGTACTGTTTTGGAATTTTGCCACTTCACATGATGCAGAGTAACTCAATATAACTCCTGCAACAAGTGGGCGCATGATGCAAATATTAACTAGGAAAGTGTGTTACGTAGGGCACAATAAGGTCAGTCAACAGGGGCAGGCATCTTAAATAACCGAACCAGATTATTAAGCATGAGTGTTCTTTGTAAATGGACTCTATAAACAGATTACTATCTAGCCGTGGAAGCAGTGTATTTAATTGCAGGGATTAAATACTTAATGGGTTTTCAAAACCACTTAATCTGGACATTACCAAGGCAGTGGTAGCCAAAACGGTGCACTTGAGATGTTGCTGGACTACAACTCCCAACCTCCCTTGAACTTCGGCCATGCTGGCTAGGGATGATAGGAATTGGAGACACCTGGCCTTAGTGGCTCAGTGTCTTTTATAAGCTTCATGTGCTATGCCAGCGATGGTCATTCGTGGATAGGGACAACCTGACCACTGTAGTTCACTGTACTCTACATCAAGATTGGATTATGCCTACACGCTCTATGTAGGGCTGCCCTTGGCTCTGGCCTGGAAGCTTCAGCTCTTGCAGAATGCTAGACTGGTGATGGGAACATGCTAGTATTAAGAGATGACTCTAGTGTTAAAGATCTGCACTGCTTTCCTTTCTGCTACCAGACCAGGTTCTACATTTGTGTCTTATTTATTTATTGCACTTATATTCCACCATTTTGTCCAAAGAGCTCAAGCTGGATTACATGACTATGCCTGCCCCTGCCATGGGCAATGCTATGCACATCATTCAACCAAGGGGTGTTGCCATGTGAGTGAAGAGCCTGATTTGGCCAGAGGTCCCCCTTGCATGGAAAATCTTTACCTATATAGTAATGTGTGCACACAGAATCCCTTCACGGAACAGCCCAAAGTACAGATGGGGCTAACCTGCCTTCACCCATGATGCCTTTGAGAATGCCTCTTGCCAGAGACACTTCACTACCAGTGACCTAGGGGATGTCACCCCGGGCACAATTTTTGAGGGGGCACGAGCCAGGCGACCACATACAGGTGCCCCCAGCGTGGTACTAATAGCAGTGTACTTGTGCTGGTCCCGGGGTGGGGGGGTTACTGTGCGGCGTGGTCTGAGTACCCTAGGTTGAGGGTATGGAGGCTGTCCGTCAAGGGTGAAGCGGGGTCCAAGGCAAGAAGCCGGGCGTGGTCAGGAACTCTGGAACTCCGGAAGAGCAGGACAGGGTGCTGGCAAGAACAGGTTACCAACGATGTTGCTCCCACAACCTGGGACTGGGCTGACTGGCCTTTATCTCCTCTGAGGCATAGGGCGGTCCTGGCCCACAGGTGACTTGCCTCTCCTGGCCTTAAGGCGAGCACTCCTCCTCAGAGAACTTAGTTCCCTCCACCTCTCTGCCCTGAGCCTCTGCAGCTCCGGAGAGGCTGGAGGGTTACTGGACCCAGAGGCAACCTCACCTTGCCCTGACAGGGCTGGGAGAGGAGCACCTGCAGGCAATGGGTCCTCGATCACCTCCAGAGCCAGAGCGGATTCAGCTGGTGTCTGCTCCTGAGGATCCGGCACAGGTGAGGGCCCTTCAGGTTCAAGCCCCTGCCCCAGCTCAGCCGGCCCTGGAGGCGGGGACTCCTGTGCAGGCTGAGATTCCTCAGGTTCAGCCTCTGAATCAGATTCCCAGGCCATCACAGTACTAGAATAAGCAAAGATCACTAGTGTTGAAGCAATGATTCTTCAACATCAACTTCGCTGGACTGGTCATGTTGTGCAGATGCCTGATGATCGTCTTCCAAAGCAACTACTCTATTCTGAACTTAAAAATGGAAAGCTTAATGCTGGTGGTCAACAAAAAAGGTTTAAAGACTGTCTCAAGGCAAATCTAAAAAAATGTAGTATAAACACCGATGACTGGGAAACACTGGCCTGCGAGCGCTCCAGTTGGAGAACAGCCTTGACCAAAGGTGTCATGGACTTTGAAGACACTCGAACTCAGGACGCAAGGGAGAAACGTGCTAGGAGGAAGGCATGCTTGGCAAATCCACACCATGATCAACTCCCGCCTGGAAACCAATGTCCCCACTGTGGAAGGACGTGTGGATCCAGAATTGGCCTCCACAGTCACTTACAGATTCATTGTTAAAACCGTGTTTATGGAAGACAATCCTACTCGGCTAAGAGTGATCGCCAAAGAGACGGCTTGCGCTCTTTTCCACTGGCGTCAGGGGGATTTGGCTGTTGGGGCTCCCATCTGTGCGGGTGGGCAGGAGGCTCAACGTGGCCCCACTTTACTCCAGTGGAAGTAGTGTCCTGTCTGGGCTTTTTGGAGTCCCCAGGGTGCCCCCACAACAGGCTCTTTTGCTAAGCCGTAGCTGTGGGGAGGCTGGGGTGGTGGCAGCACCTCTTTCTCCTTGTGGCTAAGTGCCAGTCCGGGGAAGGAGGGGGAGGGCGCTGGCATCGCCCCCCCACAAGGGAGGAAGAGGGAACGCTTGGCACACCTCCCTGCCTGTACCTCCCCCAGGTAAGGGCAAAGCATGAGGCATCCTTCATGTACTGAGTTTGGGAATAATGGGGGGAAAGTCACATTGTGATGCTTTTTACTCATCATAAGAGGTTGTGTAAACCCACATTAATTAATCAGTAGTATGATTTACTCTTGGCTTTGGTAAGCTGAAACATCCATAGCCAAGAAAATGCAGAATCCGTGCAAAAGCTGAAAATGATGAACATGAAAACTGTAAATTATAAACTTGAATTAATATCTCCTATTCCTCCCCCCACCCCCTCCCCCCACTATCACATGAATCATACTGGGTGTATCAGTTAATTACCTTAGATTGCCCTTCATGTTCAAACAGCTACCTTCTGAAGCTGTCTCCTATCAAGCAGCAACTGCCAATGCGATGACCTATATTGCACAGCTAGGTGACCTCTTCCAGTTGAGAGACCGCAAAGTCGTTCCCTGCTTGTAGGACTGGGAAGTGTGACCACAGTAATTAGCAGGGGGGGTGTTGGGAGCTGGGTGCAGCACATTTAACGCTGGGCAGATTCTTGGCGGCACTTGACCTTGGAGTGTCAAGAGTGAAGATTGTAGGAGAGGAGTTTCAGGAAGGGAGAGGCCTTTCTGGTTTTTGTTGAAAGAGACCGGCAGTGCTGAGCTTGGTGGCAGGTTGGAAATGATGGTTCTGACCCTCTCAGGAAGCCTCACTAAAAGGGGCTGTTGACAAATGGAGCCATACGAGTTAAAGGGGACCAAATTTCCTGCTTCAGTGAAAGTTAATGTTCCTAATGTTACAAAGGAAGCAAGTGTTACAACACTTGTTCTCCCCAGGTTGCAGTGATATAATTGCTAGCAGTTGTACAATTTATGGGGGAGAAATGTGCAATGCAGTTAAGGAGGATAAAGGTGAACAGTGGGGGAAATTATGCTAAGTACCCATCTACCTTACTCTCTAAATGTTGCCTCCAAGGCAAATGCTAGCTTTCACCTTCGCCCCCTTTAGTGTGCTATGCTTGTATTAGTCACACCCATTTATTTCTGGCATAATTTGTGTGCTATTTCAAACTTGGCAAGAGTGCAGGTGTTGCTTCCAACATTTGGTCCTGCTTCAGAAGTTTCTATGAATATGAATGCCTGAAGTTTTTACAGGCTTATGGTATCACTATAGCAACATGTTAGGAGCTTGCAGGTTTAAGGCAAAAATCTGTAAATTGAACTCTTAGTCAATGGGATGCATGTTGCTGGCTTCTTTTGAATATCTATAATCTAGTTTAATTTGTTTTGAGTTACTGAAGATAAAAAAATTCTTTGTTTGAGGAACCCAAATGAAGCTTGGGTGTCCTTATCCGAGACCCTCAATTCACAGGGAGGTCAATTAGTGTTGAGGGCCCTCAGAAAGTAGTGCGTTATTGAACCAAAAGCAACAATGACTATTATTTGTAAAGTATAATAAACCTGCATGAAATACCATCGTCTAGGCAGTCAATGAAGAACATAAAACAGTTCAAATGCTTTCCTCCTTTTTCTATTTTCCAGGTGCTTTTTAAAGATAAAAAGGGGGGGAAACAGAGATTGATATCTGAAATGAGCCTTTTTGTTGTTGTTGAAGGCCCTGCCACAGCAAAGATCCTGTTCCAAATTTGACAGGTGGGCAAAACCATCCATCTGTCAATCACCTGACATTACAGTGACATCAGGGGATAAGCTTTTCTGAAAAAACAAAAACAAAACATGCATTCAATGCACCCTCCAAGAGACTTGTTCCAGGGTTATGAAGTAGTTTCTACTGAAACCTCTGCTAAAACAGGTTTTCAAGACAAACCCCTTCACGATCCTGGAACAAGGCATGCTTTCACCACTCATCAACTGATGGTTTTAGGGAGCATGCCTCGCTTCAGCAAGGGAACAGTTGGGAGCCCACTTTAAGATCCTGATTGTTCATTTATTGCCACATCTATACCTGCCCCACACCTGATGCGACACCTGATGCCAGGTGTGGCACAGGTGGATGTAGTTTGGCCTGGTGGTTTATTATTTTTTTTAAAAGAATATTTATTAGATTTTCCAATTTTTTAAACAAACAAACAAAAACAGAGCAAACAAAAACATTAAAAAAGGCATAAAATTCATAAACCATACTTTTAAATAACAAATTTCTCAGACCTCCTCATACTTCTCCTCCTTGTATCCCAATTAAGGTTATTTGTTCAGCAAATCCTTCATTTAAAGCATTACAGCTTATAACATTACCTTATTTTTCAAACCCTTTCCCCCCCATCTATGTTCCTTTATATCATTACAGCTAGATACCTCTCAATTTCAATCCAACACCATTTAACTTTCCTTAATTTTACAGTATTTCTGTAAATAGTCCTTAAATTTTTTCCAATCTTCTTCAGCCAACTCTTCTCCCTGGTCACGGATTCTGCTCGTCAATTCTGCCAGTCCCATACAGTCAATCAGTTTCATCTGCCATTCTTCCAGAGTGGGTAGATCTTGCGTCTTCCAATACTTTGCGATGAGTATTCTTGCTGCTGTTGTAGCATACATAAAAAAAAGTTCTGTCCTTCTTTGGCACCACTTGGCCAGCCATGCCCTGGCCTGGTGGTTTAAAGTTGGTTCATTGGCCAGAGGTTCCCCACTCCTGGTCCACCATGAGGCTTTGTAGAAGAAAGTCCTTTGAAAATATAAATGGATAAATAATGATAACAATCATATTATTTGTATCCCTCCCATCTGGCTGGGTTGCCCCAGCCACTCTGGGTGGCTTCAAACTAATATAAAAGCATAATAAAACATACAGGGCTGTACAGGGCTGCCTTCAGATGTCTTCTGAAAGTTGTATAGTTATTTATCTCGTTGACATCTGACATGGTAGCCACACTCTTTTATTGACAAAGACTTTCTGAGCATCATGGTCCATGTAAGAGCTGGACCTTGAAAAGAGGGGGAAGGAACAGAACTGTTAGATCCCAAAACTAAGACTTTGTCAAGGATGTATAACTTGCTGTTGAAATGGAATACTCAGGATGAAATGGTGAAATCTGCTATGATTAAATGGGCACAAGATGTTGGACATAACATTATGATGGCTGACTGGGAACAGTTATGGACCACAGGTATGAAGTTTACAGCATGTAATGCTTTAAGAGAGAATATTATGAAAATGATATACAGGTGGTACATGACACCAGTCAAGCTTGCAAAAATCTATCATTTGCCTGATAATAAATGTTGGAAATGTAAAGAAACTGAAGGTACATTCTTTCACCTTTGGTGGACGTGCCCAAGGATTAAGGCTTTCTGGGAGATGATATATAATGAAATGAAAAAGGTATTTAAATATACCTTCCTGAAGAAACCAGAGGCCTTTCTCCTGGGCATCGTAGGCCAATTGGTGCCAAAGAAGGATAGAACTTTCTTTATGTATGCCACGACAGCAGCAAGAATACTTATTGCAAAGTATTGGAAGACACAAGATCTACCCACCCTGGAAGAATGGCAGATGAAGGTGATGGACTATATGGAACTGGCAGAAATGACCAACAGAATCCGAGATCAGGGAGAAGAGTCGGTGGAAGAAGATTGGAATAAATTTAAAGACTATCTACAGAAATATTGTAAAATTAATGAATGTTAGAATGATGTTGGATAAAAAGTTAAGTGGTTTTTAGCTATAACGCTATAAGGAATATGAAAAAAATGGATTATTAACAGGTAAAAATTTAATGTTACAATATTTTAAGATTAAAGACTAGGATAAACAAAGAGGGAAAGGATTTGCTGAACTAATAAATTGAATTGGAATACAAAAAAGGGAGGTGTGAGGAGGTCCGGGAAACAAGCAAATGAAAGATAAGTGATGGAAAGATGGAATTGTTTTTTTAACTATTTTTATTTTGTATTTTTTTTTTCATTTTGTAATACTTTGGAAATTTTAAAAAATATATTTTTTAAAAAAAGAAAAGAAAAGAGGGGGAAGGAAGGCTGATGCCATCGTGGCACAGCATCACCCAATAGCTGCACACAAACACATACCCTATTCTATTTTAGAATCCATAGAGACAGAGTACTTATTTTTTCCAGGTGCGCAGCTGGGAGTCATTTTGGACTCACAGCTGTCCATGGAGGCACAGGTCAATTCTGTGTCGAGGGCAGCTGTCTACCAGCTCCATCTGGTACGCAGGCTGAGACCCTATCTGCCAGCAGACTGTCTCGCCAGAGTGGTGCATGCTCTAGTTATCTCCCGCTTGGACTCCTGCAATGCGCACTACGTGGGGCAACCTTTGAAGGTGACCCGGAAACTACAACTAATCCAGAATGCGGCAGCCAGAAAGGTGACTGGGAGCGGCCGCCGAGACCATGTAACACTGGTCTTGAAAGACCTACACTGGCTCCCAGTACGTTTCCGAGCACAATTCAAAGTGTTGGTGCTGACCTTTAAAGCCCTAAACAGCCTCGGTCCAGTATACCTGAAGGAGCGTCTCCATCTCCATCGTTCTACCCGGACACCGAGGTCCAGTGCCGAGGGCCTTCTGGCGGTTCCCTCACTGCGAGAAGCCAAGTTACAGGGAACAAGGCAGAGGGCCTTCTCGGTAGTGGCGCCCTCCCTGTGGAATGCCCTCCCACCAGATGTCAAAGAGAACAACAACTTCCAGACTTTTAGAAGACATCTGAAGGCAGCCCTGTTTAGGGAAGCTTTTAATGTTTGATGGATTACGGTATTTTAGTATTTTGTTGGAAGCCGCCCAGAGTGGCTGGGGAAGCCCAGCCAGATGGGCGGGGAACAAACAAACAAACAAACAAACAAAATAATTCTTATTTCCCCCCTATGTAGGCCTCACATAATCTAGATATTTTTTGTGTCTGAAGAGTGCATCTTGAGAAATTGCTTTCATTCTGAAAATAAAAGGTAATTGCATATTGATTCTGCGTTACCCCGCAGTGTGGAAACTGATGAAGGTGGTCCTGCAATGCACATTGTTGGTGGGGGCGGACTCACACCTGCCCAGTGAAATTGTGCGTGGACATATAGCAAGCTTGCAATTGCTCCTTCCTTCCTTCTGGGGCTGTGCTAGGAGGAAAGGCTTAATCAAGGGAAGGATTTTCAAACGTGTACCAAGCAACCATGGCAGGATCTAGAATCAATCTAGATTGAAGGAAGCATATTCAGGACGAGCATGAAGAATTCCAGATTGAGAAAATTGCTTTTTTGTGTTACAAACGGGTTAGTGCAGGTTTCCTCAACCTCGGTCCTCCAGATGTTTTGAGACTACAATTCCCATCATCCCTGACCACTGGTCCTGCTAGCTAGGGATCATTGGAGTTGCAGGCCAAAAACATCTGGAGGAAGCCTGGGTTAGTGTGTATGTAGCCTTATACTTCATGCACCCTGTATCTTTAAGCGCATTTCCCCCTCAAGGTATTCTTTGCACTATCGTTTGCTAAGGGTCGCTGGGATAGGGAAAATGTGCTTAAGGGTATAGTTTGTATGCAGTCATAGTCTTCCCCACTGCTAAGCAGCAGAGAAGGTTTGCTAATTTGCCACCCAGAAGGTACAAGGTCTGAAGCTATTCCTCTTTAACATAGTCTCTCTGTGGTGGTCGAATGACTACAAACTGCCGTTGTGTAACTCAGTGTGTGTTGCATTGTGGTTTCGGTAATTCTTGTGGCTTTCACCTCTGGAACACAGTGGAATGATCTCTGGCAACAGAATCCTCCGCTTTCTTCCCTCCCTTCCCCCTGTTAATTCCTCAAACAGCCTGGAAAGAGCCCCGCATTAAAATCTAGCTCCCTAGGCCGTATTCATCTACAATAAATGTTCATCCCAGATGATCCTCATGGGCCCAAGAAACGTACACTTTTCAACTGCTCCACTGGATGTCACTGTAAGGCTCTACAGAAATCCGACAAAAGAGACAAACAGAGAAACTTGTTTGGATATGCAAATTCCAGGAGGTTCGCTGGACTCTTAAGAGTATTTTCGTAGTCAAGGTTTCCATTGCCTTTCAGCCTTTTTGTAGCTACTGGTGCAAATGCCTAATTATGCAGAGGAAGAAAAATAAAAGGGAATTAGTATTCTGGCTAATTTAGTGTTCACACTTGGTTAGAAACCCAACAGAAGCAACAGCTACTTTAAGCCTTCTGTGTAGTTACTGGTCAGTACAGTTTTGCCTCCTCCCCCCCCCCATTCCACTCCCCCCAAAAAACCCCATTCTCTTTAGTACTAAATCAGAACAAATGGCAACCTGCAGAAAACCCAGTTCAGTGCTCCAGGTCAAAAGCCAAAATAAAGGAGAGTTAGAAATGGGGTTGCCACATGTCCTTCAAAATCCAAGGGGGGCACAGACTCCCCTGTTCTGTTTGGGGTGCCTTTTGTCACTTTTTTTTGAAGTCATTAAAATAAACAAATAAACAAATAATCAAATAAATAAAAGTTTGTGCATTCACCCTAACTTGCTTGTGTCATGCAGCTTAGTCTGCGAGGCCCCTCAGAAGTTGTGCCCACCCTCCAAAGCTGGCTGATTGACGCTCCAGGCTAGCCAATAGAGCTCACCAGCCAGCGGGCTCTTCTGGGTTGGGCAGGTGTGGTTCCCTCCTCACACAGGTGTATCTAATGCCTCCATTGTATAGCTTCCATCACATATCAAAGACATACAGCCCTGGCCTTTGGGAACTGAGCTACATTTTTAAAAGCAGCCATCCCATTACTTACAATTGTAAATAATTTTAACTGGTTTCAACCTTGTATAGTTGTAACCTTATTGGAAACCTTATGGTGAAGGGTTGGTATTATTATTATTATTATTATTTCAACCTGGGAGGGTAGAAATTTGCTGTCCAGGCACATTGTACATTTGTCTTCACTTAAAAACACCTCACACATGACTCAAGTCTCTTCCTCAACATTACGAATGCAGTTTGGGAGGCCCATTGGCCCACATTCAGAATAAAAAAATCCAAGAAATAAGGAGTTAAAATAATAAATGAGACATTGCGCATCAGTCCTGTTACAAGATCAGTCTGGCTTTGGCGTATGCTTGCTCTTCCTTCCTGATGTTGTTGTTGTTGTTTAGTCGTTTAGTTGTGTCCGACTCTTCGTGACCCCATGGACCAGAGCACGCCAATCACTCCTGTCTTCCACTGCCTCCCGCAGTTTAGTCAAACTCATGCTGGTAGCTTTGAGAACACTATCCAACCATCTTGTCCTCTGTCGTCCCCTTCTCCTTGTGCCCTCCATCTTTCCCAACATCAGGGACTTTTCCAGGGAGTCTTCTCTTCTCATGAGGTGGCCAAAGTCTTGGAGCCTCAGCTTCACGAACTGTCCTTCCAGTGAGCACTCATGTGCAATCTGGATATTTATTAAATGAGCAATGCCTCTCTCTTAAGAGTCAACTCCTAGGTCCCTTCACCACCCCTAAAATATTTGAGGGGGGCACCTCCCCAAATTGATGGGCATTGTCATTCCATTACCTGCCCCTCCAATATTTTATTGAAGTTGGCACCCCTGGGTATTGCTCAGGGTTTAGAATGTTGCCAGAGTCCAGGCAGCCCCTGAAGTAAGTAAGTAAATTTTAATTTATACCCCACCCTCCCCAGCCAAGACCAGGCTCAGGGCAGCTAACATCAAATATCAAATACATTAAAACACAATCAAACAATTGATTAAAATACAGCTTAAAAATTAGAATCAGGAGAAAATTAAATGACTGCCCACGAATTACAACCATAGGGGTCGGGAACCTCGAATATTCACCAGGGCCAGCTTTCCATGTTGGTCCCACATGAGCCGATAAAAGGGACAAAGACTTACAGGGTCCCATAGAGGGGGGTCAAACTGGGCCCGGACCGAAGGCCAGGTGGAACAGCTCCATCTTGCAGGCCCTGCAGAAGGATGTCAAGTCCCGCAGGGCCCTAGTCTCCTGTGATAGAGCGTTCCACCAGGCTGGGGCCAAAGCTGAAAAGGCCTTGGCCCTGGTTGAGGCCAGTTTAACCTCCTTGAGGCCCAGGACCTCCAAGATATTATTATTTGCAGACCGTAAGGTCCTCCACGGGGCATACCAGGAGAGGTGGTCCTGTAAGTACGAGGATCCTAGGCCATATAGGGCTTTAAAGGTTAAAACCAGCACCTTGTACTCCACTGGGAGCCAGTGTAGCTGGTGTAGCACTGGATGAATGTGGTCCCATGGCAAGGACCCCATAAGGAGCCTCGTAAGGAGCAATATAATCTTCATGGCTTTTCTTGATTCAAGTTCTGAAGATCCTTTACTGGATTCTCTGGATATTCTGTGGAAACTAGAGGGCCAATTGAGGAACCACCTGACGGTTCATTTGGAAGTTGAGTTTCCGTGTTAATCTTCAGTTCAGAATCTTCAAATTCTGAATCTTGATCTTGGGACAAATGGTTGATGGAGGGTCACTGGGCAAAGTGCCCTTGCTGGTTCCCTCAGCATTGAAGGGTTCACTGCATGCCTGGTGGGCTTAATACTGGATAATAGGATGTGCAGTGTGGATGGGAGTACTGCGTGGCCACAGGGAACCAGCAAGCTGCCATATTACACCTCCCCCCCGCAAAAAAATGCTCCTGAGTATCATTGCTTTAAAATAATGCTACACCAGGGAGCGGTTAAAATGTAGCTGCAGGTGTGTGGTGCTGGGAAGTGATGATAACAATATTGATGATAATGATAAAACTGAACGATAAAACAAGGATGGATCCTGCCCGGGCTCTTGTATTTACCTGATGACGAAGTATGTTGATGTGGTGAGGTTTCTGCAAGAACATGAGCAGCTGTAAACACAGGGAGAGGGGATATTTTTCTTCAGACGTGTTTACTATCCAACTTGGGAGCGGGGGGCAGGGGAGGGAGGCAGCAGAGGTTCTTCTAATTGCAGCGAGCCACATTGTAGATGACAAACTGGGGCCAAACTGGAGATTACCTTGCTACCGTTGCTCTGAAAACATGATCTGATCTGAAGAGAACTGCATGTGGGTTCTGGGATCTGAAGGAAGTCAAGAGTGTGGTGCAAACTCTTGTTCTAAACCCAGCAACAGCACTTATGTATGCAAATCACTTTGCAGCTTCAAAGCACTTTACAAGCATCAACTAATCCTCATAAAACCTTTGATACAGTGAACAAGGTATTATTATCCTCCATTTACAAATAGGAAAATGGAAACGAAGTTCTTAAATATGTTCCCTAAGGCCCAGGAGGCTGGATTAGAAAGCCTGATATTTTGGCTCTCTATCCTTTTCTTAGTTTGTACCTGCAGAGCTAAGATTCAAGACCGGAGCTTCAGAAGGTAGTTGGCAATTGGTGTGGCCAAAGAGAATCATAAGACCCAGAAACCTTATTCAGAAGATGGTGGGCATATTATTGCCTGCACTGGCCACGGGGAACTTACTTGGCCAGCTTCACTGGCTTCCAGATAATTTCTGGGTACATTTGGCAAGTTGGGACAGGCAGGGTGGTATTGCTCACCTGGCTTTTCAACGCAGGAGTGTCGCTACCAGTTACTTGAGGGGGTGAGGCAGTGGGGAGCTCGGTGTGGGTGTGGTTCTGGGAGCATCGCCCACAGGTATCTCGACACTGCCTCATCCCTCCTCCTCTCAGTAACATGCAGCAATTTTCGGCATTTGAGAACCAGATGAGCAGCACCGTCCAGCTGCTTCGCCACTGCCTGGAAGGTCCTATTTGGCCCCAGGCTTGACTTACCTACTACTGCTTTAAAGGTTTTAAAAACAGTCCAGAAACATACTAGGTAAAGGGACCCCTGACCATCAGGTGCAGTCATGGCCGACTCTGGGGTTGCGGCGCTCATCTCGCTTTACTGGCTGAGGGAGCCGGTGTACAGCTTGCCAGCCTCTTGTGAGCATAAAAATCTTTGTCTTGGTCATTTCTGCTGGCCATTTTTTTGGCCTGATTTTCTGGAGCTGAGTTTAAAGAGCCTTCTCGGTAGTGGCACCCACCCTGTGGAACTCCCCCCCTAGCAGATGTCAAGTAAATAAACAACTACCTGACTTTTAGAAAACATCTGAAGGCAGCCCTGTTAAGGGAAGTTTTTTAATATTTGATGTTTTATCGTGTTTTTAATATTCTGTTGGGAGCCACCCAGAGTGGCTGGGGAGGCCTGGCCAGATGGGCAGGGCATAAGTAATATATTATTATTATTATTATTATTATTATTATTATTATTATTATTATTCAAAGACCAGTTCATTAAGCCACTAATCTCAGGGCTGGGGGTGGGCAGAAAATGGTGGAAAATGGTATTCAGTCCTAAGCTAGTATTTTCCTTCTTATTTTATTGGGGTGTGCTTGTGCTGCGATCCAAATGTTCCGAATCCTAATTTGGCTTATTTTTTAAAATATTTATCTCTGCACTAAATTACAGGATCTTGTATTGTTTCTCTTTTACTATCTTAAATATATTGTTCTCTTATATTTTGTGTGAGTTATTGGAAAAAGTGCCTTAATCCTAATTATAGTGTTTTGGGGAGAGAGTGCTAAAGCGCCACTCATCCACCGGAAGATCCTTAAAGTCAATTTCCCAAAATTGGACTCATATTGGTATGTTAATCTAGAACCAGGAGTGTTTACAGGATGTGAACCTGCTGTTCTGAGGGCGTAAAACACCTCCTCCACAATTGTTATATTCCAAAATATCCTTTTAATGTGTGACCACAACCGCCTCATGCTTACTTAAATCTATTGAGAGCCCCTAGTAATTTGTACTAGGATGTCAAAGTCATGATACAGAATGTGCAAAAGTACAAGTTTTAATCAGCCCTCATTGCCGGTGGATTTTGCTGCATGGTATGTTCAAAATTATATCTGTTCGTTGTGGAGGTTTCTGGATTTCAGCAAAGGCTCCTAACTGCTTGTTTGCATTATACTTTTAAAGTGCTTTCAAAATTATGAAAATATGCAGGATCCTAAATAAATCCTTTCGCATCAAAGGGTACAGAGTGGTAAGGATGACTGAAAACAAAGAATTTGGCAATCTGAAGTGGCTTAGTCTCTCTCTCTCTGTGTTTTTAAGGGGCCAACAAAATCCATCAAAGCCATTAAAGCATAAACTCACAGATTTTGTAAAAAAGTGAGAGTGGGATTTTGTTTATCATGGTGTGGAAGAGCCTTTGCAAACGCAGTTCAAACGAGGGTGGAACAAAAGCTTGCCCAACTGCAGTTTTTAGCGGAGTCTTATTGCAGCGAAAGGGGGCGAAAACTGCTTGCTGTGATACCAATTAGAAGAACAAGAAGCATGACGTTGCAAATCTCCAGCATTAAAGATGTAAATCCAAAGCCCAAGGGTGCCTGAAACTCAAGCCAAGGAGTTGGAGGAGAGAACACATTAAGCGATAAGAAGAGGCAGGATTCCAACGCCATGCCCTGATTATCTCCCTGGCTTTGTGCTGTTGACCATACCAGGCCAAGAGAAGCAATGCAGGCAAAAGAGGCCTTGTAGGTCTGGAGTTACAGCTTTGCAGAGATTGAGAATTTTGCTTCATGACAAACTACAAAGGCTACAGTAAAGGCAGATCGTGTAAGCAAGAGCAGCTGTGAGAAGAAATAATAGGGATTTTAGCATTAGTGGAATCTAATGCATCTTTCTCCCTCTCCCATATGATATATATACCCAAAGTTTACATCAATAGAAAAATCATAACGTATATAACTGCACATATGGTACATTATTGCACATGTGGTAGCTTCTCAGTCCCAATTCACACTTTTTTGATGTGGTAATGTGGTCACTATGCAACATCATTTTCATGTGGGGAGGCATTTGTGTGTAGTAATCTCCATATGACAAATCCGAAGTTACCACATTGGGGGCGGGGAGAAGGCTTGAAAAGTAATGTTTATCTTAGTTTTCATATGGGGAAGCTTTTCCCCTTTCTTATTTCAGATTTTGGGTTTTTGTTTTTTCCCCCATGGAGGGTACTATTTCATACAGATGTCTCTGCATTGCTGACGTTATGTGTTATAGTCACCATGGGAAGACTTTACCACATATAAAACAAAAAGAAATGGGTTTGATTTTATTTCTAACATGAAAAAGTAACCACAGGGTAACCCCCAGCCAGATTTATATTAAACCACATTTCAGTGCAGGTTTCTTTTTTTACAGTATTTTTTTTTAATGTAGCACCAGCTTAAAGCTAAAACTATGTTCTTCCACCTGATAGTGATAGGATTCCGACTATCAGATTTGACTATCTGTCCCTATTCCTAAAATGAAATAGTGGGAATTATTTCCTCCTTGTTTCTGCTTTGTGAAAATGCAGCACCAGTATCTCTGGGGTTGAGGAATGAAAGAGGGAGAGAGAAAATATGCAACTTGCCTAAAGTTAGTGTCTGTGCAGTTCTCACTATATATATTAAAAAACCAAATGTACTGATGGGGGTAAGAAAAGGAGGCTAATGAAAACCCGAAATCATGCCCAAACATCCATATAAGGATTGCCAAAGAATAATGTTATAAATTTGTGGGTGTCAGACACCCGTAATTCCTGGATTTAGCAAGTGTTAGAAAGTAATCATTGCTTGGAGAGTCAGGCCCTTAATAGCTGGATTCAGCTCCCTGTGTTCAGGAAATCACCTGAGAGATGGGCCATTAGCAGAGAACAAACACAGGGAGATGAGCCAGCTAGCAAATGGAGGAAGCCCCTCCCTGGGATCTAAGACTGATAGTCAGAAGGCAATGCCAGAGTTCATGTTAGGAAGAAGTTTTAGGATTTCAGTTGGCTGTGGCATAATCAAAGGGAAGAGGGGTCAGTCAGTTAAACACAGCAAGCTACTCTGTCAGTAACTTCTGTACCATGTACTCATTTCAAATGTGTTTTGGGAACCACACATTATATATTTTTATTGTTGGCATTGTCAGGAGACAATGGAGGCATATGCTTTTGAGAATGAAGTAAAAATGTAGGCAAGTTATATATTTTTATAGTATGTGTGATGAAGGTAAAAATGAAAACTGTGAAGTATGAAGCCACCCTGAGTAATCCTGAGTAACCTTGATGCATCTGGGGTTAGGGTGATTGAGTCACTATCACTCAATCTGAGCACCAGCCTCTACTCAAAGACAGTGGCATAGCGTGGGGGGTGCAGGGGGGCCGGCCGCACCGGGCGCAACATCTGGGGGTTAGGGTTAGGGGGCACAAATCCACGGGTTAGGGGGCGCAAATTACTTGCCTTGCCCCGGGTGCTGACAACCCACGCTACGCCACTGCTCAAAGATGCTCAAAGAGGCTGATGAGACATATGACACCCCTTGAGATATTTGAAGATGGCTATTATAGCTCCTCTTTCCCAGGCTAAACATACCCAGCTCCTTCAAGCGCTCCACACAAGGCTTGGTTTCCAGACCCTTGATCATCTTGGTTGCCCTCCTCTGCGCAAGTTCCAGCTTGTCAACATGCTTCTTAAATTGTGGTGCCCAGAATTGGACACAGGATTCCAGGTGTGGTCTGACTAAGACAGAATAGAGTGGTACTATTACTTCCCTTGACCTGGACACGACACTTTGCTTCTGTTGATGCAGCCTAGAATAGCATTAAAAGTACTTCTTGTAAAGGACACGCAACATCTCAGGGCTCTCCAAAACCAACAAATCCTATTTGGATATTCAAATTCCCCACACAATTAGAATTATATGCAGTGACTAGAATGGTGTGTACTTTATTGCTTTATTTATTGTTTTATTTGATGTGTTTTGTTTATTGTTTATGGCTACTTTAGTAATTATGTAAATCTTTCATGTTGTAAGCTGCCTTGAGCATGGTTTTAACTATGGAAAGGTGGCATACAAATAAAATGATGATGATTATGATCCTAAACGGCATGAAGCAGAGGAGGCTCTATTTGTACTGCAAGCATTCAGCTGTCCAACTGGGGTAGAACTGGTCCACATGTCTCCATTGTCTCTCATATGATTTTAAGATTAGGAAATGAAGGAAGACAGAACATTAGTATGGGATATTCCAAAATTGTTAATGTATAGAGGGTGGAGACACTCCCTTATCAGTGTCAATAGAAGTCTTTGGTTTGGCAGGAAATGTTCAAGTGCATTTTGTTCTAACTTGTTAGATCTCACCAGACAAAATGGAAATGTTTGAGCTAAGGTAACCAAGGGAGTGCCAAATGGAGGCAGCTGGTGTTCTCTGGCAACATAGTTGTATTGGTAGTAGCAATAATGATAATACTGTACTAGGAGGAGGAGGAAGCTATCAGAAGAGCAGTGCTAATGAAGGTCTGCAGTGCCAGAGAAAGAGCCCAGCAATCACACTATTTTGTAGGGATGTTTTTTGTTGCTAGTAGGCACAAAACTGGGATGCGGTTGGCGCTGTGTGTTAAACCACAGAGCCTAGGGATTGTCGATCAGAAGGTCGGTGGTTCGAATCCCCGCAACGGGGTGAGCGCTCATTGCTCGGTCCCTGCTCCTGCCAACCTAGCAGTTTGAAAGCACATCAAAGTGCAAGTAGATAAATAGGTACCACTCCGGTGGGAAGGTAAACGGCGTTTCCGTGGCCTGCTCTGGTTCACCAGAAGCGGCTTAGTCATGCTGGCCACATGACCCGGAAGCTGTACGCCGGCTCCCTCAGCCATTAAAGCGAGATGAGCGCCGCAACCCCAGAGTCGTCCACAACTGGACCTAACGGTCAGGGTTCCCTTTACCTTTACCTAGGAACAAAACTGGTGATTGTTTCTAAGTTGGGCTAAAAGGGCCAATCAGCTAAGTAGTGTGGCTAACTGATTTTGTAAGTTTAATGAAATTATAGTAGATTTAAACTTTTGTCTAAATGTGAAAGAGAATTTCTAGCCATCTCTGAAAAGCACCAGTTGTGCAGGCGCTCTCTTGAGCCACCTCACCCAGACTGGCTCACTCTGAGGAAGGAGTGTTAAGCGGGGAAAAGTGAATGAAAACATTGAGAAGAAGCAGGATATGAGAAGAAAGAGGGAGCCACTGTAGGGAACTGGAAAAAGAAGTAACATAATCAGAATGACATGCAGACTAGATTAGGTGAGCTGAAGAATTCAAGACTGAGGCAAAAGGCAGGAAGACACTGCAAGAACGTTGTAACAGTCAATGCAAGAAATGATGAGAGGATGAAAAGACAGAAAAGGGTGGATTTTATAACTAACCACATTCAAATTGTTTCAAACTGCTCATGCCTGGACCCCAGAAGTTTTATTTATTTCATATAATGAAATAAATTTAAAGAAGTTAACTATATATATATAAAATAATTGAATTGCCCAACACTTTCGTAATGCCTGCAAATATATGCCTTTTCATCTTGCTTTTGAACAGAATAAATTTTGTTCACTTGGCTGGACGTTTAAAAGAATGTTCGACCTGGTCAAAATCAGCAACAGAGAGCCTAATTAACAATGTTCTCTGGAGCACAGTCAAATATTCCAGCTCAGTTATTCTTAGCTTGCTTGATAGTAAAAATGGCAGGATTCCTAGCTGAAGAGCCAAAACTGTCACTTATCAGTACTAACGGAGGTGAATTTATAGGCTGATTAACATTTCCTGTTTATCCTTTTTTGTAGCTGCATTTCTGGGGAGAGAAATCCCACTCCTGCCCCAAAGGTTGTAATATATACACATTCTCCATGCTGACCGTTAGAGAGAGGAAGCAGTCAAGGTAAGAATTGCCTTTCTTGATTGTGTGTGTGTGTGAGGGGGAGAGTACCTGTTGACAGCCCCCCTCAATGCCTTGAGTCTTCTTTGGTGTCTCTTTCACACAAAAAGGTATAATTGTGAGTCTCACCCTATTGTGGTTAACCCTTTGCATTCCTCCAGTTAAAACTAAGCAATATAATGCTTAGTTCATAATAATATCTAGCATTTATGAATTGCATTTCAAGTGTTCAGAGCATTTCACATATATTATCACAACAATCCTTACAATCGTTTCATCAAGTGTGACAATTGCCCCACACGGGGAGCGCTGGATCTGAGTGGGGACATACCTGAACTAGCTAGTGGGCATATGGCTGAGGTGAGAATATCACTAGCCGCTTCGCCACTGTTTGGAGAGAAAGAGGAGGTAGCCGGTTGGGCTGGGTTGTCCTTCTCTTTATCATCTCCTCTCGAATGACACTATGTTGGGGGGGGGAAAAGGTAACTCCATCTTTGGGCTCTGTGTTCATTTGTGCTTGGACCTCACCTGAGCAAAATGGTCTTCCTGGCTTTTTGGTATGTTTCTGTGTCTTCCTTGGCTCTGATTCGCTGGCTTTCTTCCTCAGTACTGACCCTCTAACAGCTGCCTGTTGCTCAGCCCTGACAGGATATTGACCATAATACCCCACTGATACGTCCAGGTTCAGAGGCAGAGGAGAAAACCATGTGGGGCAGGGCCCTTATGCTCTGCTTGTGGCCTTGCTGGGAAATCTAGCTGGCCATAACTGGAAACAGGAGATTGGACTAGGTGGACCTGATTCATCAGTAGTGCTCTTCTTACGTTTTTATGGGTGAGCTGCATTTAGTCTTGCTTGGCTTATTACAAATCCTGTAGTCTATAAATCATTTTAAAATTTACAAGAGTATATGCTCAGGATTTCTTATCAGTTAAGACCTAACCGATCTGTACTATATAGTTGCATGCCACCCCAATCTCCCAGCAGTGTGAGATTTTGGGGGTTCTAAGTGCTCAATAATTTTGGAATGAGGGACGGTGGAGACTGTGGTGTCTTTATGATACATAGTTTATTTACACATACATACAAACTGAGCCTTCAATGGAGGGGCTAACAGCATTAAGTGGTCTTGCTTCTTCTCACAGTCTTGAGAGCCACAGCCTTGGATTCTAGCATAACCCAAGCATGACTCTCACTCTCTGGCTACTGCCTGCTTCGAGTCCAGCTCATAGCACTCTGCTCTGGATTTTGTCTTTCTCAGTACCAGGGAGGGAGGCTCCATTTGCTCTCTGGCCCAAAGTCACTTCCTTAGGTGGTAACTGTGGCCCTTGCCTGGCTAATTCAACAATGGGGTCCTCCATTAGATTATAACCCTTGCTGGATCCAGGACTATGGGAGTTAGATGGGACTAGGGCATCACGCGGGATGTGGGTGGTGCTGTGGTTTAAACCACAGAGCCTAGGGCTTGCCGATCAGAAGGTCGGCAGTTCGAATCCCGATGACGGGGTGAGCTCCCGTTGCTCGGTCCCTGCTCCTGCCAACCTAGCAGTTCGAAAGCACGTCAAAGTGCAAGTAGATAAATAGGTACTGCTCTGGCGGGAAGGTAAATGCGTTTCCGTGCGCTGCTCTGGTTCGCCAGAAGCAGCTTAGTCATGCTGGCCACATGACCCAGAAGCTGTATGCCGGCTCCCTCGGCCAGTAAAGCGAGATGAGCGCCACAACCCCAAAGTCGTCTGTGACTGGACCAACGGTCAGGGGTCCCTTTACCTTTACTTGGGCATCACGCAGACTAACCCTTCCCCGCCACCGCTGCAACTCATAAGAATGTGACCCTGAGTAAGACCATACAAAGTGGATCGCTGGATCAGAGCAAAATCCACCTACTCTAGCATTCTTTGTAACCAGCAGCCACTAGGTAGCCAACCAGAAACTGGGTCAGTGGTCCACCAGTGGTGAACCACAGTCTCTGTCTTCTACATACTTGTATTAAAAGGTACTCTTCCTCTTCAGGCTTGGGCTCGCAGTCCTTTGCTTGCTGTGCTTGATACAGAATGGTCACTTAGAAACAAACCTTTTTTTAAAAAAAAGCTGGGAAAGAAATAGAAGGGAGGGATTGCTTTGTCTTGAGCTGTTTGACTTATTCAGTGATCAAGTCTGAATTATTTCTTATGGTTTAGTATTGAACAGCTGCCCCAAAGCTGTAGTTGCTCTTGGCTATGTGGGCTTCAAAATGCAAAGGCGTTCCAGCATCTTAGAAACTCTCTCAAAATTGTAATTGCTTAGGGAAAGCGATTCTCTGTTTCATAAAATGTTATGTACTGCCAAAATGAGTGAGTCAACATGATGGGGATATTACCTCTTGCCGATCACGCAGCTTTCCCTTGAAAGGGCCAGAAGTGCTAGGGTCTGATCCTGCTCCTATTACATTCATGGAATTTTTGTCATTGCCTTCCAGGGAAACACAGATTCTTTATATTTTTGTAGGTTTTAAATGGCCTGTGTATTGCATGGGTTATACTGTTACCAAGACTTACGTTTGTAATAAAAGACACAATGCTTTGGATATCAGTGCTGCCATGTGTATCAAATACAGAAATAAACTCGGTCAAACTACCCACAGACCTGATGCAACACCATTGACTTAATGGACCCCCACAAGGGACAAATCTGGCCAAGCACACATGATGTAGCTGTTCAGATAATAATACAGAACTTGAGGTGTAGCCCAAATTCACTCACAGAGAGAAACACCATTATATAGCAAAATAATGAGAAGCAAATTTGTTGGCTTGGCTAGAATAGATATGGAGAACAGCTTCCCTTCAACATGCTCTGGGACAAACCCAAAAGCCATTATTCCCACAAGAAGGTGTGTGAAGCATACCTGGCCTTCAAAATAAGCAGACAAGACAGGAGTTGCCAGGAGTCGGCAAACACAGAGTCTACCAGGAGGACACAAAATTGTTTGTAGTGTGTATGGCAGTAGTTTTTTTTATTATAGCAAGAATAGTTGTTTAGCAAGAATGAGCAATTGGTGCTCAGTTTATTGACCCTCATCCATTCTATCACAACAACCAATAAGCGCTCTAACTGCCTCTTCCACCGAGGTGAATGGCGAGGAAATGATATGTATGTACAGTGGTACCTCTGGTTACATACGCTTCAGGTTACATATGCTTCAGGTTACAGACTCCGCTAACCCAGAAATATTACCTCGGGTTAAGAACTTTGCTTCAGGATGATAACAGAAATCGTGCTCCAGTGGCGCAGCAGCAGCAGCAGGAGGCCCCATTAGCTACAGTGGTGCTTCAGGTTAAGAACAGTTTCAGGTTAAGAACGGATCTCTGGAACGAATTAAGTACTTAACCCGAGGTACTACTGTATATATCACAACTCTGAAGCAGGTTAGGAATGATGAATGTTGTCCTGGATGCCATTTCCCAAGAAACCATTCTCCTTAGAGATGAAAATATGAAGTATTTGATAACAGGTCTATTTGTAATTCCTCCTACAGGCTGCTTTTTCACAAGTCTTCAGCAGCTCTGGTTCCCTGCCAGAGTCTGTCCTTTGTTATGCAGTTTCTTAAGAACTAGAATGTGGAAGGAGCTGTTTCTGCCCAAAGTTCCTTCTAGTCTGGCATCCTGTTCTCATGGTGGCCTGTTAGACGCCTGTGCAAAGTTGACAAGAAGGACCTGAGTGCAACAGA
Source organism: Podarcis raffonei (assembly GCF_027172205.1). Taxonomy (NCBI): domain Eukaryota; kingdom Metazoa; phylum Chordata; class Lepidosauria; order Squamata; family Lacertidae; genus Podarcis; species Podarcis raffonei. The sequence continues at coordinate 6,180,400 of NC_070604.1, forward strand.
ACTCACCCCACTTGTGCTCCCCAGGTATTAGGAGGCCTTACCCTCCATAAATTTGTCTAGCCCAGGCATAAGCAAACTCCAGATGTTTTTAGCCTACAACTCCCATGATCCCTAGCTAACAGGACCAGTGGTCAGGGATGATGGGTATTGTGGTCCCAAAACATCTGGAGGGCTGAGTTTGCCTATGCCTGGTCTAGCCTTATCCTCCATGACACTTGCTTATGTCATCCTTAAATGATGGAGGCTGCTGTCCTAACCACTCTTCCCTGAGAGTAGGCCTTATTGCACTCTATAGGACTTTCTTCTGAGGAGACATGGTTAGACATGAGTAGACGTGATCAAACCATGTTAGATTTCTTGGAATCACATGCAGCAAACATACCAGATAATACCAGTCCTAAAGGATCTACACTGACTCCCAGTGTGTTTCCAAGCACAATTCAATGTGTTGGTGCTGACCTTTAAAACCCTAAATGGCCTTGGTCCAGTATACCTGAAGGAGCATCTCCACCCCCATCGCTCAGCCCAGACACTGAGATCCAGAGCCGAGGGCCTTCTGGCAGTTCCCTCGCTGCGAGAAGCCAAGTTACAGGGAACCAGGCAGAGGGCCTTCTCGGTGGTGGCACCCGCCCTGTGGAACGCCCTCCCACCAGATGTCAAAGAGAAAAACAACTACAAGACTTTCTGAAGACATCTGAAGGCAGCCCTGTATTGGGAAGTTTTTAATATTTGATGTTTTATTGTGATTTATATGTGTTGAAAGCCACCCAGAGTGGCTGGAGCAACCCAGCCAGATGGGTGGGGTATAAATAATAAAATTATTATTTTATTGTGCCATTGGATCAAGCCACATATAGCAGCCTAACTGCTCCAGTGTCCTGTAAACTAAGACAGTGCATTGCATCATTTGGTTCATATTGTCTGGCATTTTCCTACGGATCTCATTAAAATATGTTGACAACCCTTCTCTAATGCTTTTATTAGAGTTTTCCCAAATCACAAGATAGGTTGGAAACTGCTCTAGTATTTATGACTTACTCAAACCTATAAGACCTAAGCTCCCTGACCTTTAGAACTCACCCATGTTCAGAATGAAATAAATGGACCAGATAAATTAGTTGTTGTTTTTTATAAAGAAAATGTATCCTGTTATGTCCAACAGCAACCATCTCATTGATTGTATCCAAAAGGAAGCAGCTAGCTCAATTATAGGATTTCCTAACTTGGCTGGATCAAGACCAAGCGAAGCTTCCATGCCGCAACGACAGGGCAGAAGTGGCTCCCTCTTATTCGTACCACATGCTGTTTTCTGGATACATTTGCTTCATCTGATTGCACCTTCAGGCATAAAGATCTTAGCGCCATTTTACCTGCTGGTAGCCTTGATATTCTCATGGGGTTTGAGGCACATGAGTGGAGGTAATTTTTTCCAGTGGGATGCTTGTCAGATCCTGTCAGTTACAAATTAACTTTACTGAAGGTGCAGAAATAGAAATCCTTACCTGTTATGTTGGGTTTTTGAATCTCAGTACAGTAATTTGTGCTGACCCTGCCAGCTAGGCTATGGGCAATCTGATACCATTTCTTTCTAGGGATCTGTCTTTCTTTTCCAATAATAGTGTACATGGCTGATCCACTCAGTGGCTGTTCAAAAGGTGTCAGAAAAGTAACTTGGTAGTTTAGTGTTCACCATTTTAGGTCTGCAATCAATATATCATTTGGAGCCCATGGATCACAGCAGATTGAAGGCCAGGGGTGGGGGGAACACCTTCAAACAAATAATAGGCAACTAATACTGCTTCAGGATTTTGTGATTCAGAGCTAAATAGGATAATTGTGTTGCAAACTTATGCATGCTTATATGAGGGGAAAAAATCCCCGCTTTTAAACATGCGTAGGATTAGGTTGTAAAGCTAACCTGCCCACAGCTTCCTGTAAGGTTTTTGGAGGTGTTAATTCATCAACACTTAAGAGGTTTGTTTCAGATTTATCACAGAATTTTATGTGTTTCCTCCTTCCCTTTGAAATGGAGCGATTCCTCCCCTCCTTGCCAGACTTGAGGTTAACCGTGATTTACATTTCATCCCAAATGACTTTGCACTTGCCCAGTCAAAGGATTGTTGTCCTTGAGTCCAGGCCCAGGAGTTCCCCATCAGTGTCTACTAGTGTTGATGGCTATATCACCTGCAGATGCAGGATGCCTCTGAATACTAGTTGCTGGGAGGAATCACAAGTGGGAAGAGTGCTGTTGTGCTCAGGTCCTGTTTGTGGTCTTCCCATTGGAATCTGGCTGGCCACTGCAAGAACAAGATGCTGGACTAAATCAGCATTTGGTCTGATTCAGCGGCGCTCTTCTTACATTCCCTCATCTTCTTATGTGTAGTGATTTCCTCTCTCCTTTCTGCCTTGCAGTGGGTTTTATATACTACATGGTACCTCGGGTTACATACGCTTCAGGTTACATACGCTTCAGGTTACAGACTCTGCTAACCCAGAAATAGTGCTTCAGGTTAAGAACTTTGCTTCAGGATGAGAACAGAAATCGTGCTCTGGCAGCGCAGCGGCAGCAGGAGGCCCCATTAGCTAAAGTGGTGCTTCAGGTTAAGAACAGTTTCAGGTTAAGTACGGACCTCCGGAATGAATTAAGTACTTAACCCGAGGTACCACTGTAAAGGTAAAGGGACCACTGACCGTTAGGTCCAGTCATGGATGACTGTGGGGTTGCAGCACTCATCTTGCTTTACTGGCCGAGGGAGCCGGCGTACAGCTTTCGGGTCATGTGGCCACCATGGCGAACCAGAGCAGTGCACGGAAACACCGTTTACCTTCCTGCCGGAGCGGTACCTATTTATCTACTTGCACTTTGACGTGCTTTCGAACTGCTAGATTGGCAGGAGCTGGGACCGAGCAATGGGAGCTCACCCCTTTGCGGGGATTCGAACCGCTGACCTTCTGATCGGCAAGCCCTAGGCTCTGTGGTTTAGACCACTAGTCATGGACAAATCCTCATAAGGGCAAATGACACGTCCTTCTCCCCAACACAATTGATAGATAAAGTACTTAAATATTATGAGCAGGTTATGGATACATGCAAATAACTTAAAGTGATGTTTAGGAACCTTGCACCAAGTCAGCCGATTGGTGTGTCGATTGTTGGCATTCATTGGCAGTGGCTCTCCATGAGATGCTGGTGACTGAATCTGGGACCTTCTGCATGCAAAAGAGATGCTCTGCCGCTAAGCTACTGCCCTTCCACAAAGGGCTTAACCATATGGTGCCTGCCACAAGTTGAAAAAGTCTTGTTGACATGAATCAACAGTGTTATGAAGGGGGGAAAAGCCTAATGGTATTCTAGGCTGCATCAGCTGAAGTCTAGTCTTCAGATCAAGGGACGTAATAGTATTGTTCTATTTTGCCTTGGTAAGACTACACCTGGAATACTGTGTCCAGTTCTGGGCGCCACATTCTAAGAAGGATGTTGACAAGCTGGAATGTGTGCAGAGGAGGGCAACAAAGATAATCATGTGTCTGGAAACCCAGCCTTATGAGGAACGATTGAGGGAGTTGAGTATGTTTAGCTTGCAGAAGAGGAGACTGAGAGGAGACATGATAGGCATCTTCAGATATCTCAAGGGCTGTCACATGGAAGATGGAGCAAGCTTGTTTTCTTCTGTTCTTGATGGTAGGTCCTGAACTAATGGATTCAAGCTGCAAGAAAGGAGAATTTGACTAAACATCAGGAAGAACTTTCTTTTGACAGTGGAAAGGACTCCCTCAGGTGGCGGTGGACTCTCTTTCCTTTGAGGTTTTTAAGCAGAGACTGGATGGCCATCTGTCATGGATGCTTAGCTGAGATTCCTGCATTGCAGGAGATTGGATTAGAGGATCCTTGCTGTTCCTTCCAACTCTACAATGCATTCACAAGGACATCTATAGAGATCTCCCTCAGATATAGTTTGCCTCCATGGAGAACATCTATATGTGACCAGAGAACCTGGCAAAGATACATAAGCTACTCCAACATCCTGCTCTCAAATGGCCAACCTATGGGAATAACCCAAGCAGGGGTTCAAGATGTTCTGCTGAAAGCACACAGGTCAGAGTGTAACCAGCTGCTTCCCAGAGTTCATTATCCATGGAGATTTCTAGTCAGTTTCATAAGTTCAGTTTTATTACCCCTCCCCTTTCCTGGACTTCTGAATTGCTGCAGAAGGAGAGTAAGCCTTCAAGCAGCTACTGCTTCGCTCCCGGCCATGTGAAGCAACTCTACCATTCAGTGCAATAAGCAGTCTGGTGTCATATAATCCAAGAACATTGGGAAATGGTAAAGCTTGAGGCTGTAGAAGCACAATTATTTCCCAGTTGTTTGGTATTACTCTTAATCAACCGAGTTGTGTCTTTTTGTGCATTCCAAGTGATGTCGATAAAAAGCCAGAACAGGATCAGATTTAAGTTCTGCACCCACATAGTAATTTATTTTGAGTGGTTATGAGTTATTAATCCCCTAAAAACTTATTCCATCTTCTACTGTGTAGAAGGGGAGGGGGGAAGGGTGAAAAAGGTTGGATTACAGCACAATTCCTTGGAAATAATTTGCTTTTAAATAAGATACATATGTGTTTCTCTGTTTAGCATTCACTGCGGACGGTGGAAACACTTTCTGAAATTTGGAAACCGCAAAGGTTGCTGTACACACATGTACTACACATACACAAATACACACCAATGCAAGCAGTCGCTGGCAATATTGTATACCATACCAAATCAGTAACTGTTGTTACATATTTGAAGTTAATTTGACACCGAGGTAAACAAATCAAAGTGTGTTTACACAGGACAATTAGACCATATTCCCGGCATTGTGGTGAGGAAAGTTTTGTCACAGTTCCTGAAGTACCGACCCATAATTCCTTTCAGTTTGTTTGCAAAGTCGCCACCATAGCAACGCGCAGATTAAAACCACTCCAGTTGCCTGAATACACATGTAATGGCAAAATCTGTCTTTGTTTGCACAGCCCAGTTGTAGAAATTGTTCGCAGCAGCCCTGGCTCATCGTTACGACTCTCATTTCTTTTTCTTTTGGTTTTGGTTTTGCTATCTTAGCAGATATATTTTAGTAACGAGGGTGCTGTTTGCAAGGCTTGAAATTCAAAACCCCACACCAAAGCCAAACCGCGGGTTCTGTTCCAGATATTCTGTGTATCATTTCCATAATGCAAGAGGAACGGGGGGGGGGGGGGGGAGAGAAGGGAGCTTTCTAGGCCTGTTGCTGCAAGTAGTTACTTGGATAATGTTTAATTTTTTGCTGTTCTTCCAGAAGTCTATCAAACTCAATGAACTATGCAGAGACATAAAGCCAAGCAAATGCGTGTGTGCTCGAAGGGATCAAGAACTTGCCTGTATGAGCTGAGCCATTTAAGATGAAAAAGTTAGGATGGAAAGTGTAGCTCACTCCCAGTATTAGATCAGAAACCAGCTTGTCTGAAGGCACTTCCTTTTGTAACAACAAACTGCATTTAATCCCTAAACGTTTGAACACTCTGAATAACCAATGCTGGATCTTATAAAGTTGCTTCAACTGATTCTCAAGAAGCAATTGGAGAAGCAGGTCCATGCTGTTTTTACTCTTTGAAAGCAATCAAAATGGAGGCAGTGAGAGATTTTACTTTCTTGGGCTCCATGATCACTGCAGTTGGTGACAGCAGCCACGAAATTAAAAGATGCCTGCTTCTTGGGAGAAAAGCAATGACAAACCTAGACAGCATCTTAAAAAGCAGAGACATCACCTTGCCAACATAAATATAATAAACCTCCCCATTCTTAAGGAAATCAGCCCTGAGTGCTCACTGGAAGGACAGATCCTGAAGCTGAGACTCCAATATTTTGGCCAACTCTTGAGAAGAGAAGACTCCCTAGAAAAGATCCTGATGTTGGGAAAGATGGAGGGCACAAGGAGAAGGGGATGACAGAGGACAAGATGGTTGGACAGTGTTCTCAAAGCTACCAGCATGAGTTTGACTAAACTGCAGGAGGCAGTGGAAGACAGGAGTGCCTGGCGTGCTCTGGTCCAGGGGGTCACAAAGAGTCGGACACAACAAAACGACTAAACAACAACAATGCTACCAACTCACCAGCCCTGGAAGTGCCCACCCTCAAATCCATTAGATCTCAAGAGCTATTGTAGTACCGTGATGAAGAGACCTGAGCTATGGACTGGGGAGCCACCATTCAAATATTTCTTCTACCATGCTGGAATCGTTTTTCTCCCTCTCTCCCTTTATATTCTGGAATTGCCTCTTCCTGTCGCTTCCTAATGAAACCCTATTGATCTTGCCTGTAATAACGTTCCAGCTTTTCAGAGATTTATATATATGAAACTTTGTACCCTGTATAGATTTCCTCCCGTTAGTGTTTAAGTGCCAATAGTATACTTGGCGAATTAATGAAATAAAAATAGCTTTGTCAATAAGCAAAAAGTTTACCACTTTCAACATTTGCTCTTTAACAGTGGCTTCTTGTAACTGTTGCCTCCACAAAATTAGTTGGTAGGATTAAAGAATATATTCCTCTTTTATCCTATGTTTGAGTACTTGATCACAGAAGCATAGTTTAATCCAAACATCAATAGCACCTCATCAATTCAGTCAGATGCAGCTGTCAAAGTGGACTTTTGGCTTGTTTAGAGCTTTGTGTTTTATCCTTTTTTTTAAAAAAAGGTCAAACAATATTTTCTTTGATTTTTGATGGTGAAATCTCTCTTAATCTTCTAAACTTGAGAAACATCTGTTAAAAGATTTAATGGGTTGCTTCTATCTTATTTTAAAAATGGAGTTTATCTTGCATATCTTGAGGGTTTCAGTGAAAACATCACCCAAATATATTCTTTAACAGCTATAAGCCCTTCTTGGTCAGTAAGTTATTAAACTATTTAAAATGCAGAACAAGGCAAGACTTGCTGCATCTTAGCACAATATGCTGCTGTGTGCAAGTTAAGATTCTGCTCCGTTTCAAATGAATAATAACAATTTGTCTCCACGGTGTCTCATAAACTGGGGTTTAGGGACACTTTTGAGCATTAAGCTGAAAAGGGCATGACCAGAGGAGAAATGGTACAGATTCGGACTGATTTCTGCCTGCCTCTTTCCACTTCTTTGTAGTGCTTCTGTTGAATTTCATAACTAATGCATTTGGATGAAGAGTAACTGGCAGCTAAAAATATATACTCCTAAAAATATACAGACAGCTGTCACGTCTCCTCTGAATATATTAGTCATTATCCTCATTAACCGTTGCAAAATAACAGCGGTTTTCATAATGTAGGCATTTTATATCAGGCAATTTGTTCATCATTTTTATGGGGCCTCTTCTAACCGCAGGGCTTCATCCTGCCACTCCTGTTTGCGATAATTTATTGAAGTAAAGGAATTCCTCAGCTGGAAAAGGTCTGCAAAACTCTGCCACATGTCATTTTAAAGCAGTATTATGCAAGCCAATTACTGATGTGCTCCTAATCTAACCAATGCAAAGCTTGTCCAACAATTTCTGTCAATTTCCATTTCACTGATACTTCACTGAAAAGTGAATCTAAAAGCAGGTTTAGTATTAAAAATGCTGTGGAGACAGCTTTAAAAAGGAGACCTTTTTTGGTAATGCGATCCGCAGGTGTGGGCTTCCCAATCTTGACTAGGCCCAGAGTGAGGGGAAAACAGTTAAAGCCCTCCTCTAAACTGCTATCGGGGTTCTGATCTGGATCAGACCCCACATGCTGGCGATTTTCAAGGCCCTCCAGCTCATTTGCTCCAGAAATGTTTATTTTTGCAGAAGTATGTGTGTGTGTGTAAATGTTAAGTTATTTAAACAAAGCATTGTGAAACAAAATGACAGTGGAAGGGGCAGGAAATTGGAGAGAGAGAGAAAAAAAACGGGTACTGTAATCTGGTTTAAAGAAAGGTGGGGCTCCTGGAAGATGCTTCCCCCATTTTTCTAAAATCACTATATCAATATTGCATTATCTAAACCAGCGATGGAGAACCTCCGGGACCCTCCAGATGTTGCTGGACTCCAGCTTTCGCCATCCCTTCCTCAGTGGCGTAGGAAGTGGGGCGGAGGGGGTGGGTCACCCCGGGTGCCACTCTGCAAGGGGTGACAAGATGGCCCCTGCCTCCCCCCAGCTGTAGAGCGGCCGAGGGCGCTTGCAGTCCGTATGGTCACCGTGTGAGAACGGCAGCCCGTACAGACTGTGCATGTGTGGCACTCCATATGGAATGCGCATGCACGGGATGCCGCACATGCGCAGACCGTACAGGCTGCGCTGCCCCAGGTGCTGGAGAGGGTTCCTCCACCACTGTCCTTCCTATTGGCCATGTTGGCTGGAGCTGTTGGGAATTGGAGTCCAGCAATTGGAGGGAGGAGGCAGAAAGGAAGTTAGTGAGCGCAAGAACGAAGGCAAGAAGGCAGGCAGAACAAGGGAAGAGGAGGAGGAGGAGGGGAGGAACAGAGCAGACCTGACTCTGATGGCCACGGAGGAAGTCACTGGTGGAGCACAAAAGATACTGAAAAGCAAACTTTTTGAGTTTCTTGTCTATATAGTCTCTCTTGGCTGTGGAGGTGCTCCTGATACATCTCATTGCCAAGGGCACAAAGGATGGGGGGACACTCTTTGCCAAGGGCACGAGGGAACCTAGGTATGCCTCTGTCCACCCCACTGCAAAATCTTCTCTGGAGGATTGGATGACCCCCTAGAGCAGATGTCAAGGCTACATGGGGGAGGAAGGGAACGTAGCATTGTGTTGTATGAGCGGAAGACTGCTTGCACACGATACGCGATATCACCACAGTGCATGCACAACACTTTGAGCATGTGGCACTAAATAAAATGGCAGATATTGCTATTGCCCCATGTCCTGCTCCTTGAGATAGGAACATGAGTCAGGGCTGTTACTATTGACATCCCGTTTCCCCTTCATTATAATAAGGAAGAACATGTTGTGCCACAATCACCAAGGCAGTGATGGCTTGATCAGTGAACCGCTGGAAAGTCCGCAGTGCTGCCATTCATAGGGGAGCAAGTGCTGCAGGAAAGGACTGTGGGCCTGCCAGACGTTTTCCCCACTTCCTTCTCTTTCTGACGAGGTTTTCAATTAGTAGCCTGTAGTGGCCCAGACTGCGGTCCTCTTTCCATGCAATGTGCACAACTTAATTCTCCCAAGGGGATGAGACTGTGAAGGAAAGGACTTTTTAAGAGACATTTAGGCCAGGAATGATGTATGATGGAAGTGATTTATGTCGGAGATGTGGTTTACAGGGACTGCTGTGTAATATTTTATCTATAATGGCTCTCTGTGTATGTACAGTATATGTATGGTGCTTGGGCCTCACTGACCCATTCGGATGGGGATCAGAGTTATTAAGGGCACTTCTACAACAGAGGAAAACCCAAATTCCGTGTGCACAGCCAGGTTATATAGAAGCAGTCTATCTTGTTGCACGTTACAGCAAGCAAATTTCCTTCTTGCCTATGCATTTTGATTATTTGGAAGCACGGGAGAAACCAGCAGTCTGGAAAGGATGGAAAGAAATGAGAGACTGTGGGTGCATTCAAATGTGGGGATTGTCGTTGATTTTCCTGATGATAATAGTAGCGCTTCAACCCCAGATTCTTATGTTCCGTTTACATTGCATTACCTGTTGTGTTTTGGAACTGTGGCTTTTTGAGCAATATACTGCCATGTCATGGTAAATTTTAAATGTTGGGAAATAAGTATATGCTGGGATACCACCTGAAATTTCATCACATGAAATTACAATGCAAAACTCCCACAATTTTCTGGGTTAGTAGGGCTGTAAACAGATTGTTGTCTGGAAATAAATAACACTGAAATGAGTGCTAAACATCTACTAGATTCCACCGGTTTCCCAGTAATGGCTTTTACGTTGCGTGAAAGTTCACATAAAAGATGGCAATTATCAGGTAACGAAACATCAGGAAAACAGTATCAAGTGTTGTCTGAATGCAGCTTAGGCAGCGAAGAGTACAGGTACACACTGGTCCTTTGTGTGGTTTGCTGCTAAGGTTGAAAGGCTGAAGTATCTTCAGTAGCCTAAGAGGATGTGATAGGAAGTAAAGTCACTTTTTTGGGGCATGTACTCTAAACCACAGGCTGGGAACCTTGTTTTGGTCCAAGGCCCACATTCCCTCATGGACAACCTTCTTGGAGCCACATGCTAGAGGTGGAGGTGCAGCGTCAAAAAGTGGGGTGGGGTGGGCAGGTGTCACAGACTGGTTGGACGCAGAGGAATGGTGGGAGGAACCAGCTGGGGAACTTCTGAGGGAAGAAGGCTCAGAGCCTGGGGAGAGGTGGTGAGATGATGATGGGTCGTCACAGGGCGAAGAGAGAGAAGACTGAGTAGAGGAGGTGTCGGGTGATGAAGAGGTAACAGGCAGGGCCGTCTTACCCATAGGTGCTAGGGGTGTGGGGCACCCGGGCGCCGGGCTCTCAGGGGCGCCCGGGTGCCGAGAGTCCGGGGCCCAAGAATTGAGTCTGGGGAGAAGCCCGCCTGTCAGTTGGAGTGCCGTGATGGGCTCTTCTGCTGCGGGCTCTTCTGTGTCACGAGTTCAGGGGCGACCGCACCAGCGAGACACTGAGGAGGCCGGCCAGCTGTCTCCCCTCATGCGCGTCTGGGACTGGGCAACTGGGGGAGGGGGCCCACTGGGCGGATCTTTGCACCCCGGCGCCGCATATGCTTAAGACAGCTCTGGTAACAGGGCTTAGTGAGCAGGAAGAGTCTGTGGCAGAAAGAAGTCCAGAATCAGGGGCAGAAGCTGAAGCAGGAGAAGAGGGAGACCAAGAGGCAGAGATGAGTCTGGCTGCTGACGAGAGGCAGGTGTCTCCTGCTCCTGCTACAATGAGATCCTCCTGCCCGCTTGCCCGCCCACCTAGAAGCAGGAGAGGCATGGAGAGGCAAAAACAGTGGATAATTTAGCTTCACACAGGTGCAGTCTCTGATTGTTTGGGGAAAGCCCTGGAGGAGAGGGGACTTAGGCAGCTGTGGGGAGGTGAGAATCTTCAGTCCAAGCAACTGCTTCATGGGAGCAAGAACTGCCAGAGATAAGTTGCTGTGCTCATGAGGCCTGACACTCCTGCGCAGATCCTGTTTTTGCTAATAAAGAGTTAACTCCAGCTTGCTCAGTGGGATTTACTGCTGGCTCACTCCTATCAGCAGGGCAATGGATGTGACTCTGACCTTTGTAGCTTACATTGAAACCACACAAAAGCCAGAGGTTTCTACATACATACCCCCCATCGTCTGTACAGGCAAGCAAGAGGCAGGATCACAGTTCAAGGATGCATTCCAGGCAGGCAGAAGCACACAAAGAATGAAGCCAATGAGGTGTGTGTTCTGGGGAGGGCGCCTGCCCCGGGGAGTGTTCTGAGGACCGGATAGAGAGGGTTAGAGGGCTGCTTTTGGCCCCTGGATCTGGGGTTCCACACTCCAACTCTAAACTATCGGCTTCTCCCAAGACTCCAGTTATGCACTAAACACACTTTTGACTGCCCCCATTTTAACTGGTTGAGCTGCAAGGCTGAAGCGAATCAGTCCCCACAGAGGAACATCTCCATGTGGGTTGTACTAAAGTGCAGCCTTTGCTAGCAGCCCTGAACCATCAAAATAGAGCTATACAGTGAAATAAGCAATTAGGTGTTGTCCAATTTGGATTTTCAACATTGTGGCTGTGAGTTTATGCTCCTTAAAAAAGAGATGCTTCTGTTGTGGTGATGACTTCAAAGGAACCTTAACACCCCTTATTCCACGCCGCCCTCCTTCAAATTTGTATTTTCCTCTGGAATTTGTTGAGCTCTTAAAGTGATTTGTGACTGAGATGCTTTCTGGGCAGAGATTTGTGCCAGGTGGATAACTCTCTCCCTCCATGCTATTAAGGTATTCCAATTAATGGGAAATTTCGGGGGGAATTGCTAAATGTGACAATATTCTTCAGTGATGCATTTGCCAATGTTTTACATAGGAGCCGGCCAGTAAATACCCAGAATGTCATTAATTTCACATAGAAAAGAAGCACTGCCTTTCCCCCTGGATTCTTGAGGAAATTATTCACATATACAACATCAGACTTTGGCTGCTTTTCAGAGAGACCCTGCCATTGGCATGCTGTGGCCAGGCCTTAAAAGTCTCCTGGTGGCTGCTTACCCTATCCTGGCTTTTCAGTTTTATTTATGATTGTTCTGGAGGTTATCGTGCTGGTCAGGTTTGTTTAGTCTGCTCCGTAATGGCACGAAGTGGACCTCAGCCTTTTGCCTTCTCTACTAATGCACATTTTGATTGATCCTAAAACATTCTTTCTCATACACACCCTCTGTGTGCGCGCGCGTGTGTATTTGTGCGTGTGTGTGAAGTTTTTTAGCAATCTCAGCAGAGTGGAGCTGCATATTTGTTAACAAATTGTTTCTCCAAACCATCCAAGATGCCTAGTCAAAACAAAAAATTAAATGCATTTGGATATAATTAAATTTAAACCTTTATTTATATATTCTCTTCCTAGGTCTTGTTTTTCTTTCCAGTCCTCTTGCTCTGTTTTAAGTCTCCAACCCCCTCCATTTGCTAATTTTCCCAAAATCATGTTATTTCCATTATGCGGTTTGAAGATAATTCACTTTAAAGCAGAACTGGTAATTCAATTATCCTTAATGAATATTGTGGCAGCAACCTTATGCACATTTAGTGAGCATGCATAGGATTAGGCTGCATATTCCTTACCCATTATATTTTATTTGTGATCAACAATGATAATAATAATAATAATAATAATAATAATAATAATAATAGGATGAGAGTATCACCCATGAGGTAACCCTCCAGAGTTTTCATGTTTACTTAGAGCATTTAGATCCAAAACTGGACTCTTCAGGGCTCTAATGCCCCTTTTTACGTTATTATTATTTTTTACTGCAAAATCCACAAGAATTTTGCATTTGGACATAACCTTTTTCGTATGTCCCTCAGGTATTTTTCTTCCAGGTAGGTTCCCACCCCATTTCAGTTCCAGATACCTTGCATTTCGCTCAGAGAGTGATGGGGTTTGGAGACTGGCGAGTGTCAGTTCCTGCCAGAGGAGAGGATAGACAGGAGGATAATTAAGAAACAGACCACATCTATCATCCTCGTAGCAGCATAGGAAGTGGCCTTATACTGACTCACGGGCAGCAGCCTTCCAGGATTTCAGACAGCCTTGGAGATGTCTGGGATTGAACCTGGGCCTTCTGCCCCAGTGAGCTATGGCCCTTTCATCATCTGAAGCCCCCCATTTGCCTAACACTTCAATAGATGACATCCTTCTTGAGGGAAGGGATCATCAGGGATATCAGGCAAAGGAACGTAACTTCAAGAGTTGAGTCTGCACCCCCTTTGACCATTTTTTTAGTGTTTGACTTTAGTGCATTCTCAGGTCAAGCTCACCCATTCTGATCTAGATTTGAAAGTAAAACCCATCCAATTCTGGGATGCTAGGTGTAAGAGAGAACTTTCTGGATTTTCAGACTTAACCTCTGAAATATACTCGGAGTCCTGCAGTGATTTCATGCTCTTTATTGCAGCTTGTAAAACAGTGATTAAATTTCCCCCCAAACCTCAGGCTTTTACATACATTATTTACACAATGAGTCCCATCTGATTGGCTGATTCTGCTTCCCTCCTGGAGCCTGATTGGTCTTCTTCTGCAGGCCAATCAGTTGTTGCATTCTAGGATCCTACCAGCCTAATAGGCTGATTAACTTCCTCCTGGAGCCTGATTGGCCTTCTCCTGCAAGCCAATCAGTTGTTGCATTCTAGGATCCTACCAGCCTAATAGGCTGATTAACTTCCTCCTGGAGCCTGATTGGCCTTCTCCTGCAAGCCAATCAGTTGTCGCATTCTAGGATCCTACCTGCCTATTGTTCTAGGATCCAAGCTTAGTACATAACAACCTCCTAACATCCAGTGGAAACAGACATGATAAAAAATGTTGCCTGGATCCTCTTTCCCAGCTCGCCTGCCCGCTCCCTTTAAGCCACTCTTGCTCTTACGTAGCAGATGTCAAACCGCACCCACTCAGAGGCTCTTCTGCATCCTCCATGGCTTTAGGACGTTCGTCCCACCTTGTTTAAAACCCAACTGGCTTGTTTGAACAGAGCAAATGCACAGCTGTATAATGTCCCTGTTGCAGACAAGCTGTAAAAGAGCAGAAATGTCCCTTTTTAGGCCTCTGAGCCATGCTGTTCTGAGCAACCAGGGATGCCTGTACTGCACTCATTCTCTCTGCCTCCTCTTTGCTTCTTCCAGACATAAACTGGGGGAGAGGATAATAAGGCTTGCCCTAAACTGCCAAAATGCGAGTTTTCAGTAAACTTTCAAAACATTCCAGCCGGGTGAATAGAAGAGGGATATTTTTCCTGCCAAAAGGTAATCGCGCAGAAAATGCAAAACGTAGTTCAACATGCAGATGATTTTATAATGTGGTCACTTGAGAGTAGGGAGGAATGGAAGCCAGCGAATTGAACAATCATTGCAAGAAAGTCTAGACTGCTGCAATTTGATTCATCGGAGGGGGATTGTGTTATGGTTTGGGCTTGGCCCGCGATGGTCCTCTTTGGAAAAGTATGATGTCATTACACCAAGTATGTCAAAGCAAAAGGCATTTTTGTATTTATGTTGGCTAAAGATTTAACCAAGTGTACATGGTGGGCCGGATTTATTACTGCTTTAACTTTGTTTAGCCACCAAAAGGCAAAATTTATGTTGGTAAACTGGAACGGTGGCTAAAAGTGACCGTGTAATTAAAGAAACAGCAAGATTCATTAGCAATAAATCACCTGGTTGCCAAGTCCCTTTAATTACCTGGGTGAGGGTTGAAAACACACCCCTGGATATTCAGTAGAGTACAGAGTGGAAAAGATAGTTGATTAAGTCATATATCAGTTACATTCTTTAGGAAACTAGACTTAACATTTCTTGCGCTAACGGAGCAAGGGAAAAAAAATAAATTTCAATTCTTGGATCAATTGAAAGCATATTTTTAAAAAAGGTTTACAGCATTATAGTAAAGTAAACAGCTTGAAAGTGATTCTGCCCCCTGCAGACTCTTCTTTTCTTTGGCAGTCCGGCAGCGGACCTGAGGGAGGCCTGACTGCTCCATCAGACCCACCCCAGGAGTGTGCCCTGCCCTCCGAGACAGTCTGCCACTGGCCAATTCACCAGGCTGGCATGGAGCCGAATTTCAAGCCGGGATTTCAAGCCGAAGCTCTCTCTCTGGCTGGGAACAGTCCCTCTCCAATGTTCGGGGGGGGGGAGGGAAGGGAAGGCACTGACCGTCCCACAATGCTGTTGCACCACGAAAAGGGGGCAAGCGGACTTCTCACATTCAATGTTGCAAAAATTCAGCCATGTCAAGATTTTGTTGCTGTGAAAAAAGTATTTATTTTTTAAATTTTTTTTATTGGTATTCCAAATTTATAACAGACATATCAACAAACAAGAAAAACATAACACAAAACATAAACAACAAACAAACATTTATCCTGACTGTAATAATCCCACTTTTGTTATCATTGTTCGGTGACTTCCTCAAACCCCCCTGGCTGAGTTTCCATATAAATCATTGTAGCAGTTTTCCAAAACTATTTTCATATAAAATTTACTTGGTCAATTGACATCTTTCCTTCTTTCTTTTCATTTTGACTTTCATCCATAGTATTCTACAATATCACATATTTAAATCCTAGGCCAATCTGTTACTCACAAGTAATTCTATTTAAGTTATCTTAACGTATTTAACTAAATAATCTTTAAATTTCTTCCATTCCTCTTGATACTCCTCCTCTTTCTGGTTGTTGACTCTTCCGGTCAGGTCGGCTAACTCCAAAAAATCCATGTGAAAAAAGTATTTAAATCAACTAATTAATTGATTTCCTTGATGAACTGAGATAATGTGTGATTTTCCTTTGGTATGTTGTTCACTTCTCAGTTGACAAATTAACAGGACTTTTCATAAAACTAAATTTACTTCTTTGATTATTTCCGTAATTTGAGGTACATATTATTTCTCCACTTGGCTGTGGATTTAAGTCAGTATGGAAGTTCAACTCAGGGGCATCTTGTCCATAAAGGTTAGTGGCGCAGGGCGGCAGGGCGCCAAGTTCTGGAGGGTGCCAGGGAAAAGGCAGAGGCTGGGCGTGGCACCTCCTGGCATCAGCTCACCGCCCTGGCCCGCCTCGCTGAAGCAGCGCCGTGCCCAGAGCCTCCGCTTCTTCACTGCCGGAGAAGCTGCCCTCCAGCTGCTACCCGCCTCCTCCAGCCCCACAAAGCTGCTGGCAGTGCTGTAAAAAGGTAGGCAACTCTGGGAAACGGGGGGCGGAGGGATCTTTGCACCACGGCACCGGCTATGCTTAAGACGGCCCTGGTTCAATTAGTTCATGTCCCTAACTTGTTGTTGTTTAGTCATTTAGTCGTGTCCGACTCTTCGTGACCCCATGGACCAGAGCACGCCAGGCACTCCTGTCTTCCACTGCCTCCCGCAGTTTGGTCAGACTCATGCTGGTAGCTTCAAGGACACTGTCCAACCATCTCATCCTCTGTCGTCCCCTTCTCCTTGTGCCCTCCAGCTTTCCCAACATCAGGGTCTTTTCCAGGGAGTCTTGTCTTCTCATGAGGTGGCCAAAGTATTGGAGCCTCAGCTTCATGATCTGTCCTTCCAGTGAGCACTCAGGGCTGATTTCCTTAAGAATGGATAGGTTTGATCTTCTTGCAGTCCATGGGACTCTCAAGAGTCTCCTCCAGCATCATAATTCAAAAGCATCAATTCTTTGGCGATCAGCCTTCTTTATGGTCCAGCTCTCATTTCCATACATCACTACTGGGAAAACCATAGCTTTAACTATACGGACCTTTGTTGGCAAGGTTGCCAACAAATGTCCCTAACTAAAATGAGCTAATTCACACTGATTAGAAAACAGTACTAACTTAGATGTTTCCTTTGTTAAAAGTGAAGCACATCAAACTTATGGGGCAGTGTGTATGTGACTTTGGTGGCAATCCTTAGGCTGCGAGCAAGCTTTGTTGAATAGGCCTTCTTCTGAGTAGACATGTATAGAATTATGCTCTAATACATCAATTTCCCATCTGCAAAAAGCAGATACAGAGATTTTTTAATGCACATTAATCCTTAAATTCAGAGAGTGTTTCAGCCCAATCAACCATTAGTTCGAACTATTATGGTAGTTAACTGTTGAAAGCATCAAGATTAAAATCAGTTTGCTGTGGCATTTAAATAGAAAATCAGTCCTAGGATTCTGTGCATATAATGCTGATATCAGTTATCCTGTTTGTAAATAAGTAGAATTCACATTTATGTGCGTGATTTACCAAATCTCTTGCAATGTTCAGTACATGATGAGAAGAATATCTATTCCCAAATAAGATCTTCGGCCAGGTGCACATCTCTCCCCCTCCTCAATCAGGTATTCTCATGTGGGATCTTGCGTGCAAAGTCTTGTTATTATGGCTCACACCCCTTGAGTCATTATAGCAGCTAATCAATGGGATTAGAGGTGACATTCCTGCTGTGGTTTAGGCAGCTACAAGGAATGTAATGCTTTGAGCAGCAAATTCAAGTCCCCTATTCTACTGTTCCCTAACCAGAAGGAAACCACATCATTTTTCTTTTTCTTTTTCTTTTTTTAAAAAAAGAAGAGATCTTATTACCGCACACCTGACTACCTCTGCACATTCTTCATGTAACTCTGCAAGGTGGTGAACTACGGCAATCTCATGATGCAACAGGTATCGGCTAGATAGCACCTAATCCCTTTCATGTCATTCTAAAGCCCAGTCAAGCTGGTTTTGTGGTGTGAAAATGGAAAGGCAATTTGTACCGAGTCTTCAGCCCTGAACGTCTTGTCAAATTGCTAAAACAACTGGAAATTGCCTACTGCGTTTAACCCTATAGGGCTTTCTCAACGCTTTTGCACTGCAATATAAGAAAGGCCAGCTTGTGGAGGCCAGTTGCTACTGTATATGGCCTCCCTCCCCACAAAGTGACTCCTCACTGGCTGATACGTTGGCATGGATGACAAAGCCGCTCCTCCTCCCAGCGGGGAGGAGTTGTGAGTGTGAGCCGTTTCCCATGTTTGGCAGGGGGTGTTCTGGCCCCTGCCCTGCTGTCCCTGCTGCCGCACCGTGCCCCCTAGCTGCCATCCAATCGGGAGGAGGCTTGGGGCGGGGTTTAGCCGCTCAAATGCAGCCGTGGCAGCGTTCCCCCCTCATTACGCTGCTGTTTTTCGTCGGATCACCCACCTACCCTCCCTCTAGTTTTTTGCTTGGTTCTTGACCTTGCTATGGACCTATGGTTGGTCGCCTTGGTTGTCCAAGGGGCCTGGTAGGAATTTTTACCCAACTGGCAAATTGGCACCGGCCACTTGGCTTTTTGCCTACCTCGTAGCAAATCCTCACAACTTTTAGGTATTGGCGGTTAGGCATTGGAATATGCTTGTGTATTGGAGGGCAGGGTGTGGCCATCGCCTACCCCTCCACTTTATGGGTATTCCGTTAAAGGAATCCAGCAGTCGTGGATCCTGTACGACGCCCTTGCTGGTGGCTAGGGCCATGGCACGACCCCCGGTGACATCAGGGGGAGCTTTCAGTTGAATTTGCATCAACAGGCTCCTCCCACTGGTGGTTAACCCTTGTTAGACTCACTCCTTCCTGAGGGGGTGGAGTCACGCTCTGTTGTTTTATCCAGTGCCTAAGCCAATACCTCTCACATGCTGTAATCAATAAAGTGGTGGCCTTTTTAGCCCATTAACCTAATATCCTGTGTCCATGTGTCTTTCTTATCCACAAGCGGGTGTCGGGTCCTCGAATCACAATCATGGCTATGACTTATCAGATTCCCTCTTACTTAACCAGACTTTTGGTGAGCTGGCATCAAGCTCTGGTTCCAACTCTTGCTGAAACGGGAACTTTATGGTTATAACATTGGTGCCAATGTAACCATGGAGGTGAAAATTTGCTCTGGAAATGGAGAGTTGGGTGGTGGGAGGGAGTATGTGAACCTGCAATCTACTCCTGAACACTTCGCCATACTTAAGAGATTGGGGCCACTGTGTATGCCTTGACTGTTACGAATTAAAGTAGCGTTCCATCTGGCAAATGTGTATTAACATAGTTCAAATGGATGGGCTCCATCTTTCAAAGGGCTGGAGCCGCACTCCCAGCTCTTCCTGCATGGGTCTAAGCGTACGCCTAAGATCACTCAACAGTTAGGCAAATCTATGCATCTGGTTGAGAAGCGTAAGTGTTAAAATCTGTAAGAGCAGAGGTTACAGAGCATGCAGCAGTGTAATTAGATAGATGGTGTGCTTCTCAGTGTTTCATGTCGGTTTCCACATTGTGTGTGCTAACCTGCTGTGAACCTTCCTGTAGATTAGAGTCACCCCTGCTTATTAACCACAGGCACATTCCTCTTTAGTCTTCTGTGCCATTTCTTGCCCAAAGGCATTCTTCCCGTGCTCAGACTGGCTGTCTGCTAGCTTGGCATGCAAATTACTACTGAGGGTTGTTTATCAGAGAACTGAGCCTTGCATAGCCACAGCAGCCACTTCTGGAAATCTGCTCCACAATATTGTGGGTTTACACTGCAGCCGGGTGAATGAGGATAATAGGGGGTCTCGCAGTGAACCCCAATTATACCCTTGTGTATCAAATAATCACAGCTTTACAATAAACCCTCAATTATGCCATTATGGTTTATCTTAATATGGTTTCCAACAGCTGTTATCCAAAAGGCCAAAATGTCACACAAGATGTTAGATAATCTGCTAGGAGTTATAATTGAAACACTGGTACTTATCTCTGTACAGTGGCACAGGGTATGCTAATTCTTGCTTCTTATCATTAGTTCTATCATTTATGTTTTGAATATCCAAAGTTGGGAGCTGGGAGTAGAATCACGAGACAGGTTTCCAGTCCTCACCATAACAGGAAAATGCTTCAGACATTATTGTGCAAGGAACTTAAATTCCATTTTGTGATTATATTTTATTAATGCTTGAGTGTTTTTTTAGCACGACCCTTTTCCTTAAACAATTTTAAAGAGAGTTGCAATGCACATCCTGTTAAATGGGAAAGCCCCTCTTGTTTATAAAGGTACTGGCCTGTATCCATGATGGAAGTCAAAAGCTCTGTGGGTGTTGGCGCACATAAGAAACTCTCTGCCAGCAAGCAGAGCTGTAATATAATGCTTGGTACCCATTCAGATGACTCAACAGACTCTACACTCTGTTTCACTTCAGTTCTCACCTCGCTGTTTTTAACTATTCACGATCCAGTCCTTTAGCTTTTAGAAAACAATTGTATTGTTTACAGGTTTTTTATAATTTCAGAGCTGGCTGAAAACTCAGCTGATAGTTGCCCATTGAAGTTTGCATCTAGCCTCAGGGTTACTGTCCATTCAAGTGAAGATGAGGTGATGGACGTTGCCCCCCCATACTCCCCCAGTACAGAGACATATCTCATCCTCTGTTTTGTTTTTGATCAAAGTGAATTTAAATGGTGCAAACTGCACTGTGGATCTGCAATAGAACACTATGCATGGGTCAAAGAAAATTAAAATGTGGCATAGAAAATGTCGACCAATGGTGCCAATACTAAATTTTTTTTCCCCTTCCAGTAGCACCTTAAAGACCAACTAAGTTAGTTCTTGGTATGAGCTTTTGTGTGCATGCGCACTTCTTCAGATACACTGAAACAGAAGTTGCCAGATCCTTCTACATAGAAGGAAAAATTTTTTTTGTTTTGACTATGGCAGACCAACACAGCTACCTATCTGTAACTGGTGCCAATACTGTCACACATACTGAACTTGGCCACACCTCACAACTCTGTTGTTCTGATCAGAAAGAGAGACTGCCACTGTAGGTGGAGGCATTTTTCAAAGGAGACATTACTGGAATTGTAATGAATTATGGTGAGACTGGCTTAAGTTAATGCGTAGGAATTTATAGGTTGGTTTGGGAAAATTAACACCAGCTGAATTTATGTATAGAAATGATTGTCAGTCGGTATAGCTTGAAGGGTGTGTTTATGATCCCCTCCCCACAGCCCATCCACACACTTTGTGCAGAAAAAAATGCAGTTAGTCTTTTTAAATGGATTAATAATCAAAAGTAATAAGCATAAACAGGATGACAGACAAATGAACCCTTTATTAAAATGTAGTAACGATTCTATTCCAAAATTATATGTGCCAGTCTCATATTTCAATACTCACAAAATACAAGTAAAGCCCATTTTTTTGTTACATTAATAAATATCATAGATGCAAGACTCCTTTATCTGTGGCTAAATCAAGTGGGCAAAAAAGAGAGAGAACGGTTAACAGTAAAACAATTACAGTTAATGGCTAACATAATCACCTCCACTGCGACTCACTGAGAAGGAAGGCAAAGCGATTGCAGGTTGCAGCAGTACCCAGTTGGCAGTTAGTTAAGATCAAACCTGGATGATGGTAATGGTAGCTGATTAGATCTTATCAAAACAAATGTCATCCTAGTCTTTTAAAAGACACACTGGTATTGGGGAAATTTGCAGAAAGTTACTGAATGCAAGATTGCTTTGCAAAGAGAACAAGAAAGTGGGTTGCTAGCCGTTTGATGCTCAGTTCACTTGTAGCAAATTCTACCACCATCTTCAGGGTCGAAGAAGGTCCTACATGGACATCTGTGTTGCCAGCTGCTGGTAGACTCTGTGCATTGCCTTATGAACACTACATTGCAGTCGTGAAAGTATATCATGTTGGTATTCAGTGTTAAAAATAATTCAGAATGCTGCACCAAAGGAATACACATTCTGTGCCAAGACAATTTTGTATCTTGTGTAAATCTTGTATAAATTGTACAAACACAGCATACTTGCTTAATTTATGTTATTTTGCATATTCCATTTCATAATTACTCTACTTTTGCTAGGTGTGGAAGACACAAGTATCTGTGTCAAGTGCTGAAGTTTTGCCATTGATAAAGCCATTTCCCCTTCCCGGGGAGATGACGTTGAGGGCTGGGAGCAAGCTCTCCCCACATGCATGGGGCGGGATAGCCCCTGCGCCATTGGATGGTCCTTGGCCACGTCATCCTTAGCCGTCCAATCCGGATGGTCTGGGGGCGTGGCGTGGGCCATTTAAACTGCCCATGGCTGAGGACTTGCCCATTTCCTCCCTAATAAGCCAGTTCTCCCTCCCTCCTTTAGGTTAGACTCTTTATTTCTTAACCTTGCTATGGACCTCGGTTGGTCACCTTGGTTGTCCAAGGGGCCTGGTAGGAATTTTTCCCCACTTGGAAAATTGGTGCCGGCGTTTGGTTTTTCGCTTACCTTGTAGCAAATCGTCACAACTCTGTAAGGTCTGGCGGTTAGGGATTGGAGTATTCGGTCGGAGGTGAGGGGAGGTAGTGGGCATCACCTACCCCTCCTAATTCAAGGATATTCCGTTAAAGCAGCCTTTCCCAACCTGTGGGTCCCCAGATGTTGTTGAACTACAACCCCCATCACCCCTAGCTAGCAAGGCCAGAGCTCAGGGATGATGGGAGTTGTAGTCCAACAACATCTGGGGACCCACAGATTGAGAACCGCTGTGTTAAAGGAATCCGGGGGTCTGGTCTCTGTCCAAAGCCCCAGACAGGGGGCTAGGGCCATGGCACGACCCCTAGCGGTGACCCCGGGGGAGTTCCTAGTTGATGTGCATCAGCAGGGCTCCCCCTACTGGTGGTGCAGACGGGCAGGAGTCAGATATAGTCGTGTGGTTTCCAATACTAAGCCAATACCATTCACATTCTGTAACCAACAAAGTTGTGGCCTTTTTTGCCCATTAACCTAAAATACTGTTTCATGTGTCATTATTCCACTTCCTGGGTGGTTTTGGGCACTGGCGGAGGAAGAGGAGTGTGGGGGGAAGTGCACCGCGGTGTGCCATGTCCCTGGGATGCGTGCCAGCCCCACCCTTTCCTGCTCTCCGCCCCCCGGTGCCGGAGCATGAAGCTCCTCCACTAGGTCTGGGACTTTGCCACGCAACTGAATATTCAGCAACGGTTTTGGCATACTTTCAATTATAGCACCACAATCTTAAGGGCTAGAAACCTGAAGCACAATGTATCCCAAATTAAGGAATTATAGGTTCCAATTATTAAGTTCAATTTAGGTCCTCATATCTTTCAAGGGGGAAGAATAATTGAACATACACTAACTATCCATTGAAATTGACTGGAGATAGAAACGGAACTTTGGATAGACGTTGCCTCTCCTTTTTTTAAAAAAAAAGAATGCTAATGTAACCCTATCCATTCTTAAGGAAATCAGCCCTGAGTGCTCACTGGAAGGACAGATCCTGAAGCACCTTGCCAACAAAGGTCCGTGTAGTTAAAGCTATGGTTTTCCCAGTAGTGATGTATGGAAGTGAGAGCTGGACCATAAAGAAGGCTGATTGCCGAAGAATTGATGCTTTTGAATTATGGTGCTGGAGGAGACTCTTGAGAGTCCCATGGACTGCAAGAAGCTCAAACCTCTCCATTCTCAAGGAAATCAGCCCTGAGTGCTCACTGGAAGGACAGATCGTGAAGCTGAGGCTCCAATACTTTGGCCACCTCATGAGAAGAGAAGACTCCCTGGAAAAGACCCTGATGTTGGGAAAGATGGAGGGCACAAGGAGAAGGGGACGACAGAGGACGAGATGGTTGGACAGTGTTCTTGAAGCTACCAGCATGAGTTTGACCAAGGTGTGGGAGGCAGTGGAAGACAGGAGTGCCTGGCGTGCTCTGGTCCAGGGGATCACGAAGAGTCGGACACGACTAAATGACTAAACAACAACAATCTTTCAAGGGGGAAGGATAATTGAACATACACTAACTATCCATTGAAATTGACCGGAGATAGAAATGGAACTTCAGATAGATGTTGCCTCCCCTTTTAAATTTTTTTAAAAAAAGAATTATAATGTTTCCCAAAAAACGTGCATTCTGCATCCGGTGTTATAATTCTGTACTTTGCAGGAAATCACAATGTGCACTCATGTTGTGTAGTAAGATAAGATTTTAACTACAGCTGAAAATCAGATTGATCTGTCACTGACATAAACAAGAACCAAAGCCCAACCTCTTTTTATTCCATGACACTGTGTAGGCAGACTGAGTTTTAAGCCCTCCGCCCCCCCATGACAAGCATTTCAATTTGATCCTCTTTACACATTCTTTTCCTAGTGCATATCACCATCCTTGAAACAAAGACAGTATAATTATAATTTTCTTGTCAACTGGCAGTGGAATGTAAAACCGAAAATTGAGCCCCATTGCTTTCCTTAGGAGTACAAGATGTGTAATATAAGTCTGCATCTCTCATCATTTAAACGTTAGCTCGCCAAGGCTTGCAAGGGAAGGAATCTTTAACTCTTTCTCCTAAAGACCCACACTTTCCCCCTGATCTAAATTGCCACCCTATAGCTGCCATTAGCCCTACAAAGGAAAACAGGCAGATCAATTTAAAGTTAAAATTAAAATGTTGATAGATCTGACCGCAGATCAGTGTGTCTTTCCTTTGTTGACACTGATGGAATAGGTTGGGGTGAGGGGAATAAATCACATGTTATCAGCATGTGGTGTTATCAACAGCATAAGTCTCCAATTCTCATTCTCACCCAAAGGGGCCTAGATCTCAACAAACACACAAATTTATCACAGAGCAGAGAGGTAGGGACTCCAGAGGCCTTCCGTTTTAACTTTTAAATGCCCATTCTGTCAAGACTTTGCAAGCAAAAAAGAATACGTATTTCCACAATGGTTAATCAATGTCTGTTTTTAACTTTTTGTATATGTTTTTACGGTACAGTGGACGCTTGGGTTGCAAACGTGATCTGTGCGGGAGGCACGTTCGCAACCTGCAGCATTCGCAACCTGCAGCGTCGCGTCTGCGCACATGCGGGTCGCGATTCGGCACTTCTGCACATGCACAAAGCGTGATGTAGCACTTATGCGCATGTGCGAGTGCCAAAACCCGGAAGTAACCTGTTCCGATACTTCCGGTTTGGTGCAGTGCGCAACCTGAAAACGCGCAACCTGAACCGTTTGTAACCCGAGGTATGACTGTATTTCTTACATACTTTTGTTGTAAAGCACCGTGATATGTTTTTATGAAATAACAATCTATAAGTATTTTCACAAAATGAATGAACGAATGAATGACAATTCTCCAGTTCATTTTCTGCATTATTATGCAATCCCAGGCACCATTGCTTGTTGCATTTTGGTATTATATCTTAAATTTTTCTTGAGCATCCAAAAGGTATTCAGGTTCAAACAGCCTTATGGTTTACAGGATCTGCTGTTTTTCACAAGGATCTCCTCTGAAGATTAATGATTGCGGGGAATTGTTATTTTCTTACCCATGGTGATTGACAGTCTGTTAATTGATATTAACACATTTTGAGAGGAGATAATGCACAGATATGATCAGCTATTGTAAGTGTTCTGGTTCCTCATTATTCGAATAACAAGGCTATGTCTTGTTAATCTGGGCCAGATATGGTATAGGGCAAAGATGTTCACAACTTGTCTTTGAAAGATCAAATGGCTAATAAGTAAAAGAGCTTGTTTTTCTATTTTATTTCACAGCTCTATTGGACTTCTGTGCTCAGTCACTTTCCTCTCCTTTCCTTTCATGCTCCTGCGTTTGGAGTCAACTATCCCATGAAACCTCCATTTTACCTGGAAGCACCAAAACATGGCTGCAAAATAGTTTCGCAGGCCCAGGTGGTGGGATCAAAGCGTAGGAAGGTGCAAGAAACACAGGACAATCATTTTGGGAGTAAACCAGGACATGATTTTATTGGATACAGATGTCAGCAAGTTTGGGCATAGGCATTGAGTGGGTACTCTGAATCATCCAGTCTGTCTGCTGGTTGATTATTGGGCAGGGTTAATCCTAGTTTAAGGATCGCCCTATGATGTACATCGGGACGCAGGTGGCGCTGTGGGTTAAACCACAGAGCCTAGGACTTGCCGAGCAGAAAGTCGGCGGTTCGAATCCATGCGACAGGGTGAGCTCCCATTGCTTGGTCCCTGCTCCTGCCAACCTAGCAGTTCAAAAGCACGTCAAAGTGCAAGTAGATAAATAGATACCGCTCCGGTGGGAAGGTAAACGGCATTTCTGTGGGCTGTTCTGGTTTGCCAGAAGTGGCCAATAAAGCGAGATGAGCGCCGCAACCTCAGAGTCGGTCACAACTGGACCTAATGGTCAGGGGTCCCTTTACCCTTTACCTTTACTATGATGTACATCATATCAGGGTGACTCCTCCAAGACCACTATTTTGGGTAGTTTTATGGCCCGTCAGCCCCCAGTCTGGATGTCTGGACAGAAGCACCTCCCCGGACCCCTTTTATGGGATACCCTGATTCACAAGCCCCCTCTGCCTTGACTAAGGATCCAACCCACTGCCTTATCCACCACCCAATTTTTGGATAAGCCAAGTAAGTGACAGAGATCAGTTTGCAATGATCTGGAATGATACAGTTTGTTCTCATCTGCCATTTTGTATGTACTTTGCACAGGGCTAAGAAACACATTCAACTGACTTGGCGCAACTCATAACTGTCTGATTTTGTTTGGTTCTATGAAACTATCCATTGAGTGGAGACTGTAATTTCAGCACTCTAACTAAGAGGGCTGGCATTATCACCCCATCCAACAAACTTAGAAAAAAAAGTTTTGTTGCTTAAAACAAAAAACCCTCTTTCAAATTAATGTGAGCAATTTCCTGCCCCTCCACAAGCAGGTACCTCCCAAAGATACCATCTTCAATGAAACTGTCCAGTCTTTTTTGAGGGGAGAGGTTACTTGCAACATGCCCTAAATGGCTCCATCAATAGCTTTTGGCTGGAGGGACCCTGTTAGAGCTCATTGTCTGCAATGGCTTTGTAAAAACTGGCAGGACTGGCACTCAGGTGGGGACGCTCTTATTCTTCACCAGGGAGATGCTGATGCTCTGTGCATTGGTGTTACTTCACTGCCTGGCGGTCGTCCCAGGCATTGCATTAGTATCAGCCTCTTGCCAGACTCCCAGAACTGGGCTGCTCTGTTGGTGTTGACTTAATGCCAAAGTAAGTAGATGGAAAGGAAGATATACAGTGGTACCTCGGGTTACAGATGCTTCAGGTTACAGACGCTTCAGGTTACAGACTCTGCTAACCCAGAAATCACAGTGGTCAACTTTTCCCTTTTTTAAAGGGTAATTCCCTTATTCCGAATAAGATTCCTCACAAGAAAAGGGAAAAGTTGACAGCTATGCCAGACATAGTACCTTGGGTTAAGAACTTTGCTTCAGGATGAGAACAGAAATCGTGTGGCGATAGCGGGAGGCCCCATTAGCTAAGGTGGTATCTCAGGTTAAGAACAGTTTCAGGTTAAGAACAGACCTCCAGAACGAATTAAGTTCTTAACCAGAGGTACCACTGTATTCACTAAGGATGAAGGCCTTGAAAGGCCCTATTCTTTTTTATGATTTGATTTTTTTTGCACTCTTTTACTCATCTTAGGAAGTACAAAACAATGTGGAAAGATTTGGAAGTCATACAACGATGTGCTGTGGGACACAGGTGGCGCTGTGGGTGAAACCACAGAGTCTAGGACTTGCCGATCAGAAGGTCTGCAGTTTGAATCCCCGCGACGGGGTGAGCTCCCGTTGCTCGGTCCCTGCTCCTGCCAACCTAGCAGTTCGAAAGCATGTCAAAGTGCAAATAGATAAATAGGTACTGCTCTGGTGGGAAGGTAAACGGCGTTTCCTGCACTGCTCTGGTTTGCCAGAAGCGGCTTAGTCATGCTGGCCACATGACCCGGAAGCTGTGCGCTGGCTCCCTCGGCCAGTAAAGCGAGATGACTGCCGCAATCCCAGAGTCGTCTGGGACTGGACCTAACGGTCAGGGGTCCCTTTATCTTTAGCTTTACAATGATGTGCACATTTTGCTCCCTGGGACAAAGGGAAGGATGGTACCTCTCCCCATGTAATGTTCAAACCAGCAACTGAATATTGTTTCAGGATTGATAATGGGATAATGGCATCCACTGCACCTGTTGTCATTTTTTAAAAAAACCCTCATGTGAATTCCTCAGCATAAACCCTTTTTTGTAAGTGGTTTTCACTAATGCACACATTTTAGCAGGCAATTTATCTTAATAGTGCTATGAGTTTGGGGGTGCCAGACTCTCCTAAAGTTCTGGACCTGGGAAGTGTCAGAAATTAATCAAGCTTCCTGAACCCCTGGCTCCAGATGAGCCATTAAGGGAGAAGGAAGGGATATAGGGTATATGGAAAGCAAAAGAGTGGTCTCTGTGTCAGAAAGCAAGAGGGGCATGTTTTGTCCTCCAGCTCTGAGTTAGTTAGAAAACAAAGCGAAAATTTGGAGCAGAGTCTATAGGGTTGGCTGTAATGTGACGTAGAAGAAAAACGGTTGCAGGCTGGTAAATGCAGCAAGCGATAGAGATGGTCAGAGCAGGATGGTTGATGTCTGTTTTCATCCAAGGCTGCATCTATCGGAATGTCAGGAGCCAGAGTCAGGTTTAGGTCAGCAATAAAAAAAAGATTGTCTCAGTGAAGTTCACTCGTTATTCAGAGAAACCAAAACACACAGGCCTTGTGATCTCAGCAACTCTTCTCAGTAGGTCTTTCCCCAGTAAGGCAATTGTGAGGACTGACGGTTTCAATCTTCTCACAGCTGCCTAAGACCCCTCCTCTCCAAGGTTTTCCCCAAGCAGTCACACTCCTCTCCAGCCTCTTCTTCTTCTTCTGCTCAGTCTGGACTGCTCTCTGCCATAGCCTTGTCCTGCTCACTAAACCCTGTTACCTCCTCCTCCCAGCCCTCTCCTCTTCTCCCTCTGAGCACTAAACGTCGTCCCATCATCACTCCCCTGGCTCCGAGCCATAGAAGCCAACTCCTACAGGCTGAGGTCCCTTCGCCCACCTAATAAAATATATGAGGGGGGCCACACCCAAAAGGTTGGTGGCCATTGCCATTCAAATGGTCTTATGATCAATTATGGGTGCTTACCTGCCCTCCCCAATGTTTTATTCAAGTTGGCACTCCTGCTCTGAGCCGCCTTCCTCTGGGGGTTTCCCAACTGGATTATTCCACCACCCTTCTACATCCAACCCATCCATGACAGAGAGGAACAAGACCCTCCTGGGCTGTTAATGCTGTGAATTCCTCCATCGTAGGCTCAGGTTGTATATATGTGTAGACCATATATCACAAAGGCCACATATCACAAAGACACCCCAGTCTCTGCTGTGCCTCATTTGCAGAAGGAAACATGGATCCTGGGTCAGTGCCTGGAATCTCTCACTACTTGGAATTTGGGGTGGTTGTGCAACAATATAATGCATTTTTAATGTTACTTGCATGAATATTCACTTTATTGCACACTTCACCCTCATATATGCAGTTTTGCATATATTGGTTAGTAGGAGACCTGCATCGTGAAATTTGAGCAAGTGCGTCTCTCCAAGGATGGCTGTGTTTGGTTCTGATATTGTTTCTCAAAGTGCAAATTTGATAGATGCCAATGGAGTTGAATATCTCCCCCATCCTTCGTGTCACCTCACCTGCTGACAGGTGCGCTGGATTCCACCCAAAATTGTGGGAGCCTGGTGCATGTGTGCTATGTCACATGGCCGATGGACACCCCCTCCCTGCCACAGCGCATACCCTCCAACATTTGGGGACGGGAAAGTGGGACAAACACACTCACTGCATCACCACCCTTCCCAAACTCTGCACTCCTTGCGATGGGTATTGTGTTTATCATCAGTAACTGCTACAGATTTTTTCTTTCTTTCCCTGCTACACTTGTGAGGATTCTGTTCTATGATTCCCCAACTCCCCCTTGCCAAACTGTAGAAATATATTTTTGTGGCAACGAGAAATAGATGTTGATCTTAATTAGCTGATACAGTTTCTGGGGAAGCTTCAGAGTCCTGAGTGTGAAAAAACCTTGAGCAAAGGGATAAATCTCTGGGGGATAAAGGGGGCAGTTGGGGAATGAGTGACATCTCTGGTGAATGTACATTGGATATAACTGTGACAAGATGTGTTAGTTCAATATCAGATCCTGCTTCTTTCATTTTTCAACTTGGCACATTTCAGATCAGACAAGTATGGGGCTCTATACGAAACAAGCTATGCTACCGTGCGCTTGTGGTTCTTCTACCCTGACTTTCCAGGCTTCTTGGTATGCGATGGAATTTCACAGCAATTCCCTCATTATGGCATCCCATAATTTATAGATAATTTGCCATTGGAAAAAAGGGGGTTAGTAGAGGAGGACAATCTGTGGCAGCAACAAACCAGCCTCTCAAACGAGGTTTAAGAAATGTGCAGCAAAATAATTAAGGCATTTAATTACCTGACAGGGCTGTTCTATGAATTATTTAGTTATTTAAAAATTGCTTACACTGCCTTCATTGCGCATCAATTTCAGAGTGGATTGCTTTCAAAGTTGAAGTACAGATGCTAAAAGCAAGGCAGGTAAGTCACAACCAGCCAGCTAAAAATGCCAATGCTGCAATCAGATTCCATTAAAAGATTTCCCCCAAGTTGCTGGAGATCTCTGAGCCATATGTGGCCTGATGCATTCATTTTGGAAAAACGTTTTCTCTGAAATTTCTGTTATAATCAATCGTAATTTGATTTTGCATCCTAAATTAGTTCTTTTGTCACTTGAGAGCAACTCTAACCCTGATATTCCATCTCGAACTCCAGTCTCTTTTCTCTTACCTGCTACCAGGATGGAGAGAGCTGCCAGGTAGAAACAGGGGGAAATCTCGCTTTACATTCCTGATGTGCATGTGTATGGGAAATAGCACTTTCTGAATGCTTGATCCTGTATAGGAGAGTTATTAAGAGACAGGCAAAGAGAGAATTTTTTAGGCATATGGTCTTTGTTTATTGATCACACCAATAAGTCAGCACAGTCATTGCAACCATTCCTCAGTAGATCTTAAAGTTATAGAGTTGGCAAGAGTATTGTTAGCCCAGAAATGGAAGCAAGAAGAAATTCTGATGAAAGAAAAATGGCAGACGAAATCAGTGGACTATGCAGAATTGGGCAAAATGACAGGAAGGATTCGAAACCTGCGGGACCAGAGATTTACAGAAGATTGGAAGAAGTATATGAATTATTTGAAGATCAACTGTAATCAACAAATTACGCTAGTAGGACTACAGGAAGTTTTGTAAGGAGAAATATACGAAGTGTTACAAAGTAGAAAAAGATAGAGATCTTGGTTATGAGTTTGAAATGTAATAGGGAAAATAAGAAATACATACTGAGAGATTAGATTGGAAAATTTTCAGACAGGACTGATGGAAGTCAAAAAAACTGAGTAAGATGTAAAAGTATGTTTAATTACTGTTAAAAATGATATGTTAAAAAACTAATAAAAATTATATATATATAAAAATAAAGTTAGAGGGTCAGTTTTGGTAGCATATGTAATTATAATTATTTTTAATTTTATTTATTATTAATTTATAAGCATCATGTAGAAATGGCTTCTAAGCTAGTGCAGTGCTTTCAGAATTGGTATTACAACTTTATATTACATGTGAAGTTCTTTGAACCCTTAAAAGTGCTATGCAAACATAAAGTATTGAGGATGGGCTCATCTTCACATTTGCTTTCCCCATGCCTACAAAGCGTGGGTCCGAGTGGTCTTCCGCTTGACCCACACTTTCTAGGCATGTGTTTGAGCAGTTTCCCCCTTGCCCCGTTGCTTCCTCAGGGGAAACCCATTCTTTAGCTTTAAGACAGAGCAAACGACAATCCAAAGAAAACCCAAAGATCTAGGAAAAAGCAGCAGGACAAGAGTGGATAAACCCTAAAAAAGGTAAAGGTACCCCTGACCATTAGGTCCAGTCGCAGACGACTCTGGGGTTGCAGCGCTCATCTCGCTTTACTGGCCAAGGGAGCTGACGTTTGTCCACAGACAGTTTTTCTGGGTCATGTGGCCAGCATGACTAAGCCGCTTCTGGAAACCAGAGCAGTGCATGGAAACGCCGTTTACCTTCCCGCCGGAGCGGTACCTATTTATCTACTTGCACTTTGACGTGCTTTCGAACTGCTAGGTTGGCAGGAGTTGGGACAGAAGAACAGGAACTCACCCCGTCGCGGAGATTCGAACCGCTGACCTTCCGATCGGCAAGCCCTAGGCTCAGTGGTTTAGACCACAGCGCCACCCTATGTCACAGCAATTATCAAGGGGTCCATGGTGGCGGCGGGTGGGGGAGTTATCAAAGTACCGCTCCAGTCTTCAGAATGAAGCCTCCCTCAGGAGTGTCCATGGAACACTGGTACCAAACTCTATGGGAAACCACCCTACTAGAAGAAACTACCGTATTTTTCGCTCTATAACACGCACCCGACCATAGCACGCACATAGTTTTTAGAGGAGGAAAACAAGAAAAAAATATTCTAAACGAAACAGTGGATGTATGATTTTTGTGGTTCATGCTGTGGCTACAGACATGTGATCTGACATTGAGTTTGGGGTAGCCCAATGCAAAAATCCTGAGGATCCATGTGGATCCGTGCTTTGTAACCATGTTTTAAGTGGGGAGGGAAGGAAAAGCACTCAAGGGACAAGGAACACGCATGGGGTGGGTGGAGAAGGATGCTGTTAATAATGCAGAAGAGGGGTATAAGAGGAGAAGGCTCCTCTCCTCTCCTGCTTTGCTCCTTTAAAGCAAGCAGGCTCTCTGTCCCTCTCTCCTCCCCACTCAGCGGCTCTTCTCCCGCTTTGCTGTTTCAAAGCGAGCCACGGAGGAGGGAAGAAAGGGGAACCATGGATCCTCTGCTCACGACTGCAGCAGATCCCCCCGCCACCCGCAGGCATTCGCTCCATAACACGCACAGACATTTCCCCTTACTTTCTAGGAGGAAAAAAGTGAGTGTTATGGTGCAAAAAATACGGTAACTAGCAAACTGAAACTATCATGGGCATAAACAAAGGAGAACACCTTCAGCCCATGTGGCTTCCCTTTATCACATGCACAGCTGAACAAGACAATGACTAATCCCACCCCCGCCCGCCAACAACATACAAATGAATATGGGTAACTTGACCCAGCAACACAATTTAAACACACAGCAACCAGCCATGCTCTGGGCCCTCTGATCTCTCACTCCACCAGCAAAAATAAGACACCTGTCCACATGACACTGACCAAAAGCACCACTCGTGTACTGATAAATGAGAGTTTCTTGTCCCCCACACCCGCGCTTCTCTTTCTCTATTTTCTCCCCACTTCTCTTTCCCCCTCAGCCCCGCATTGCCTCCAGCAGAAAGGCCTCAAATGGACTACAGTTGACCCCTATGAAAGACTACGACTTGAAAACTGAGAGATCAAATTTACTTCTGTTACGCATGGAAAATCTTTTAATAAAAATGTATTTTTAAAAAAGAATGAAACCTCCTAACACATGAGTGTTGTGAGCTCTCTTTCTCGCTCTGTCTCTCTTTTGCAATTCTATCATAAACAGGTGCGCCATTTTAACTGGTTCTAAGTGTTTATGGCTAATGTTTTAATTGAATTTTATAACTCAGTTAATGGTTACATTGTTTGGCTGTTCCACGTGAACTGCTTTGAGATCACCTGTGACATAAAGCAGTATACAAAAGCTCTTTGCTACATATGTGTACAAAACTCAACACAAGTGGTGTTAATTTATAGATGACCCCCTACAGCATTCATTACTAGAAAACTCTGGGAAGGGGACATTTTTATATCTAACCAGGACCATGGCCTTTCACCTCATAACAGAAACAAGGGCTCCATTACAGAGCATGGAGGATGACATCTTGGCCTGAGGCTTATGTAACCTTGAAAAAACACCATGAACTTTCCATGAGTCAGAGAAAAAATTACCTGTACTACCCAGATAGAAAATCACTTCAGGTTTATCAATGTAGGATTTTGAGGTGGTGGTGAAGAGTCGTGGAGCTGCTCAGTTGGGCCATCCTATTCACATTGGAGACATGGCATTCTAAATGACTCCCCCCCTTCCCCCAGTATTCTGCATTTTTCATTGCATACTGATAGGATTGTAGGGTCAGTGTAACTGGTGACATCCATGTGGCATTTTTAATTTTTTTTCTTTTTACAAAATTCAAGCTGATTTCTGTTGTTCTAGTCCAACTTCCTAACCTGTTTCAGCTGGGTGCCAAGGCAGCACGCCAGGAGTTGGTGGGCATGTCCCTACAAGGTGAAAGTGATAATTCTTCATTTCCAGACATTTATTCCTTTAAATTCAGATAACTGAAAAATTGCACCACAAATAGCTTATTGCCCAAGTCATAAAATAAGGCAAAGAGGGGAAGGAGGCAGAACAATCTGGCTAGGCCAGATTGATCACCCTAATTCACACACCTCTTTCTTTCTTTCTTTCTTTCTTTCTTTCTTTCTTTCTTTCTTTCTTTCTTTCGATGCTGGGAAACAGGTGTCATTAAAATGAGGAACTTGGGGGTATTAAGCCTCACGCAAACATGTATCACACACATCCTACGATGTATTGGAGGGGGTTGTGGAGGAAATATTCATATTTTTTTGGAGAGGAGGAATGTCACTGAGAATAGGCAGCAATAGGCCAAGTTTCCATAGAATAAGAATTTCTGAAGTAAATTTAGTAAATACTCTTTCCTCTGGTGCCGGGCAGCCTGTCAAAACCCAGTAGAACTGGCAGACCTACTGCTCAAAGATCCCATGTTTGTGTCAACTGTAGTGGCATTTCAGCAACAGAAAATCTCCTCCTCCTACCACACCCTGCCTCTAATATACCCTTTGCCTGAAAACAATCCTGCCCCTTTGAACAATTATCAAGACCAAATCTTGTGTCTTAAGTCTTTGTTAGTGATGCCAAAAATGAATTAATAATGCTAATTATATTCTTGGGCATTGGGACATTAAAGTGTTTACTAGAATTGTTTGTGGCCAACATTGCTGTGGTGTAATGAACTGCAAAAAGCAGGGGCTTGTTTTGTTTTCAAATTGAAATTTGAATGCTCCTTGGGTTTTGACTTAAAAGCAATATTTATATTTAATATATATATATATTAGCGACCTTTTACATTTCTTAGACAGCAAGTTACAAATAGTGGGCTGGGCTGGGAGAGGAAGCTTTCTGCTTCCCTAAGCTTCTTGGAAGACGGGTGGGGTAAAATTGTGACGGGCCCTGAGCCTGCTGTTACAGCTTTGCCATCGGTCTATAAAATCAGGTGTGACCCTTGTGTTTCCTCATTTGTGTTGGAAAAGAAACAAAATTTCAGGGAAGGCGGGGGGCAATTTCCTCCCCTGGAGGTTCTTTCTTACTTGGTGTTAAAGCACTGCAGAGGATGATGTTAATGCATTTTATGCTTTCATTCCATGAATTGGCACTTGAACTAAAATATCCCCTTTCATCTTTCTGACAGGAATGTGATACAGTAATTCTTTGTGAAAATGCAGAAGATACGCTGCAGTAGTTAGAGTTAGGATTAAGTGGCAAATGCCTACTGATAAAGACTTAATTAAAGACACAATAGCTCTAGGAGGTCATTATCGTAATTACACCACTGGCGATATTGTTGTAGCCAAGTACATGTTTGTAGCATCAGATTATCTCCATGCGTTGTGTGCCTTTGATGAGGCAGCTCATCACAGCTTGTCCATATACTTCCACTTACTCACTGTGCTAATACCTAAATCCTGCACGTTTTCTGTTATATGGCTGAAGGCATAATTCTGCACATATTTGCATTGTGCACTGATTTGTAGAGAGCGAGTTACTCTTGTTCCAGCTGATTATATGCTAAGCAAATAGCATATATATATATATGTACTTTGAAGGTGTGTGAGAGAGAAACCCAAACCCTAGTTCCCTCCCTCTTATTTTGAGCCGATCACACCATTTTATACATAGTATGAATGTGTACAGGGATACATGAGATGCATCTGTGCTACGCTTTCGAAAAAAAGCTTGAAAGTACATTTAAAAGAAGGCATGTACATTTTCTCATATGGCAACGAGATGGAAACAGCCACTTGTGTGATCACCTGAAGCAAACACTCGTGGAGCGTATGGTTGGGGAGAAATTCAATTTGGTTTGCATTTTAATAAGAAACTACCTAATTCATGCTTCTTGAATCAATATACAATTATTGTTTTAAATCTGTACTTCTCCATACTTTGTGATGATGTTCTCCAACCAAATCATATAAGGCGAAAGTGTGCAGAAAATGCATACATGTGCTTACTAGGAAATTTTACACTCAAATGTTGATAAATGTTCACATTTTCCTTAAAAAGAACAACAACCCACTTCAAATTGCTGTGGAAGTGTGGAGAAATAAATTTGTCCTTCCCTAGCAGAAGCTAATAATTTTTGTTAAGATATTCCACATGTAGTTTCGATTATTTTTACTAGTCCATCACAAGCCCTCTATGCAGATTTTAAATGGCAAAAACTGTGGCAGAAATCTATTTATTATACAAACAGCTGTGCAAACTGGGCCTGCTCTCGTGTAGGACCCTGGTAGAGACACATGCCTGACTGGCATGTTCTCTCCCTCCTGATCGGTCGTTTGGGAGCTTCAAAAGCTTTCTCCAACCCGAACATCATAGCAACTGATACCAAAAGGCATTAGCACGCTTAGGATCCGCAGAGTATTTGCAGTTGGCATAACAGAACTCAGTAGCACAGCATTTTGGCTAATCTACCTTATTTACACATAATACACTCGGAGCATTCAGACTTAGCTCCACCCACTTTCTCATCACATCAAAGAGAGAGAGAGAACAAAAGACAATAGTCCCACTTCATGGAACACAGTAACATCAAAACATCCTGTCTCTGTCACTTCCTACACTGTGGAATGAAAACATACACCATCATGTAATAGACAACAATCTCATGACTGCAAACACGGAGCAGGAATCTCAACAACTAGCAGGTGGACTAACTGCAGTGCAGGCAAAACTTTTGCTACCACCTTCCTGCTCTGCCTTGCCTCTGCTCTCCCCTGAAGGGAGAGGAGAGAGGCTGGATCATCTCTGGAGGAGAACGCTGGACCCACTCACCACTGATTTGCAATAGCTGGCCTGACACCAGACCTTTGGGTGGGGTAGGGAAGTTAAAGTGGTGAAATAGTTGTTTATCAGCTAATTAGTGGGTGGGGGTATTCTTTATTATATGAGTATAGTTAATTTTCTTCATTATTAGTTACATGGCAGGTGTGTTGTTTGTGGCTTTTCATAAATGTTTTAGACAAGATATTGCTGTATTGTGTGACTCCCTCCATTTCCTCCCATTTCCATTATGGTATTGTGAAAGGTAAAACAGAGCAATCTTAAATGGGACCAAGGAGGTGCAGAGTTGTACATCTGCTGCTGGTTTGAGGGTTTTTCCTTCCACTTCATTACCATCAACAAATATACAGAAAACATAAGCAGAAGAAAAGAAGTCTGAAAAGGAATAAAAATAAATAGAAGGGGAGGGAGGAAGAATGTAATCAAACTAGAGATATAAATATGAGAGATGTTAATAACAGTTGTGTTTGGTGAAAGGGCAACTGATGATGTTACAGATATTCATTTAAGAGGAGACTTTGCATTTTTCTACCTGGAGCATCATTTCCCTTTAATTCATTGTAGGTGTTTGTGGCAAAGTGATAAAACATGGCCTAGGGCACACATTATCTACATAGTAGTGCACATGAGAGAGCCTGGAGCTCTTGAGCCCTTCTCTACCACATATATCCTTGAATGAGAAATGGGGGGCTATGCACAGAAATGCTTATGTACCGTATTTTTTGCTCCATAAGACTCACTTTTTCCCTCCTAAAAAGTAAGGAGAAATGTGTGTGCGTCTTATGGAGCGAATGCAGGCTGCACAGCTATCCCAGAAGCCAGAACAGCAAGAGGGATTGCTGCTTTCACTGCGCAGCGATCCCTCTTGCTGTTCTGGCTTCTGAGATTCAGAATATTTTTTTTCTTGTTGTCCTCCTCCAAAAACTAGGTGTGTCTTGTGGTCTGGTGCGTCTTATAGAGCGAAAAATACATCAAGTAGGTAAAATTTGCACTCTCAGTCCACCAAGAAAAAGGAGCAGGTAGATGGCATGAACAAGGCCATCAACACTGCTGCGTGTAGGCTGTACTTCTCATTAAGAGTTAAAGCACAGAAAATCGGTATAAACCCTGCCCACGCCCACTCTGTGATTAGCAGGTCAACACAAGTGAACACAGTGTGGGCTGAGCAGTGATGACACAGAATAAACATGCTGGCTCATGGTCACGTAATAGATTCCATTGTGGCCATGGAAGTCAGTGTATGCCAAGAAGATCTGTACCGGTATATATGCAGTTGGGCATACACATCACTATGTATGATTTCCAACGCAGAAATTATTAGTGTGGTTGAACTAACAGCGAGTTGGATTAAAGTATTCCCCTTTCTCAGCTGGGATTTTGGTAAAGAGACAATGTTTATTTTTTTCAGTAGAAAATTGATTGCAACTAAGAGGATACTTGGCTTGAAAGTGGGGAATTATCATATCATATGATTAAATGAAAGCTTACCTTGTTATAAGGTAACTAGACATATCCCAATAGAATTGAGACAATGTTTGATTAAGCCAGATTTTCCTACTTTACATTCAAGGAACAAATTAAAGAATAATTGAGATCCTTTTCAGATCTTTTAGAAGCTGAATATATAAAGCTCCAGCTCCAGGTGGCAAAGCAATTAGCTGATGAATAAAATCAACCGCTCTGTCATTCATCAGATGTTTAAATTCTGCAGACCAGATAAATTAATGTGTTCCTTAAGCCAAACAAACTGTAATGCTCTCTGTGTTAACACTGAACTCCTCTGAGAAAGAGAGTAGGAACATCATGGCAGAAAATTGTCCAGAAACTAGAAATGTGAATATTGAATTACTTGTTTGATTATTCCTTAAAATACATTTTTATCCTAATAAAAGACAGTTATTTCTTTTAGTTTAAACATAAGTCAGTCAATTGATAATTTAAAATCAATACTGAGGAGCCTGTTAACTGCCAAGAGATTATATAGGAATCAGGAGAAATTCCAGGGATAAAGACAGATCTCTGCTACGTGAAATGAGCATGATTCAACCATGTTAAGCACTTTTCAGCACCATATATTCAGAGGGAGATATTTAAGCACACACAAAGCTGATGGAACTTCAGGTGATGTACTTTGCCTGAACAGGAAACCAGGCAGAGGGCCTTTTTGGTAGTGGCACCCACCCTGTGGAATGCCCTCCCATCAGATAGACAACTATACAACTTTCTGAAGACATCTGAGGGCAGCCCTGTACTGGGAAGGTTTTATTGTTCTGCTGTGTTTTTATGACGTTGGAAGTCACCCAGAGTGGCTGGGGCAACCCAATCAGATGGGTGCGGTATAAGTAATAAATTATCAACACCATCATCTTACCACATGGCATTTTGGGGGTGCACACTAGCGGCATGACTTCAGATGAAGGGCAGTATCCAGATTTAATAAATATATACATTAAAAAGCAATAGCATCAAACCAATACCACACTAACACTCCTGGTAAATACACATTTATAGGATTTTGCTGTTAAGTGCAATACATTCAAGTATATACACAGATAGAAAGTTTAGAGTTACGCTGTAGCTAGTAGTACCATAGGACCACCCCACTTGAACCACTGTTTCAATGGGTTTAACTTGATATTGTTATGAGTTAGTGGGTGCCAGACTGGCCTTCGTTATGAGTTTCAGAGTCTGCTATGTTATGAGTTTCTGGGTGCCAGACTCTGAACCCCTGGAATCAGCAGATGTTAAAAAATATAAGAAATATAAGCCAGGCCAGCTTCCTCATGAGGAAATCGGATGGGGTGTTGGGCCATTGGTGAGGGAGCTGTATTCCAGACGGCAAATGGGAGGGGCCCGTTCCTCAACTCAGAGTGAGTTAGAAGAAAAATCTTTTGAAATTGAATTTGGGGTGGGGGTGGGGTGGGGTGGGGTGTGACCTGGAGGAAAAGGGTTGCAGTCTGGAGTGAGACTCAGGGCGTGATGGTTGATTTCTGTTTGAATCAAAGGCTGCATCTATGGAAGAAACAATACCCTCTTGGGGTGTCAATGCTGTGAACCCCTCCATCATAGGGTCTGGTTGTATTTATATGTAAATAAACCATTTATCATAAAGACTCTACAGTCTCCACTGTTTCCAAAAGGAAACAAGAACCCAGGGAAGTGCCTGGAACCCATGAAATCTCACAATGCTTGGAGGTTGGAGTGGTATGCAGCAACGTTAACTGTATTTTGTCTTCTTTTTGAGAAACCATAATGTTCCTAAAAGAGCTTTTGACCTTCTGTGGGGATACACAGAAGGGGCAAAACTAGGCTTTATTTCACCTGGGTCAAAGACCCAGTTTTGCACCCCCACATGAACATTTGTGTACACACAGAGAGAGACTGGAGGCCTCAATGGCATCCCTCTGGAAGCTTCACCTAGAGCGAAAAACCTGGCTAGCCCCTCAGTAGCTACGGCTCTGCTTAATGTGTGTTCGGTACAAAGGGAGGTTGAAAGAGATTTTAAGCTGTTTGGCTTTCAAAAAGCACCAAAGACCTAGCTTTAAAATACTGATTATGGTGCCGCCAAAATTAAGCGCTGTGCAATCCTGTGCACGTCTGCTCAGAGATTAGTCTGAATTCAATTACACTCCCTTCTCCTGGGTAAGTGTCTACAGGATTGCTGCCTAAGAACATGCATGTAGATACAGAGTACTTGGTTATTTATTCAAGGACTAACTCTGTGTTGAATTATATCCTAGTAGGTCGATTATATAAAATGCTGTGCTTTAGTCAATCAATGTCTTGATACAACTAGCCAATTGAAATATCACAGTGCTACAGATGATATTTCTAAATCTAAATGATGACATGATTAACCGCCAGATCTTTCATGGTGTTAAAAATATATATCTAAATAATGCATCACCTGTCTGAAGCAGCTGATAATATCAGCTGGGTACAGAGCAGGAAAAGAAAAGAAATGCCATTGAAGTGAATAGACTGAAGTTTTTTAAAAATTCACATTGACCTGTATGATTAATCCTGCAGGAATTGGTCGGTTAAGGCTTTTAGCTCTTTTGAGTTCATTCAGCGCTTTAGTGGGGAGCTCTATCCGAAACAACTAATGAAGGTTAAATGAAAGGATAGCTGCAGATAAAGTTTAGATACTGGGCCCCGAGAAGAATCTTGTGTGTCAAAGACAATTGGAGAGAACTTCTGATTTGGGACGCGATACACTGTTCCTCCTCTATTCATTTCCCCCGTGCTTCTGTGGGAACGGTTCTGAGAGCACCCTTTGGAGTTGCAACCAGAGTTGGATGAAAAAGGCTAATTATTTTTTTATGTGTGTGCAGGCATTCTCTCTTTTTAAGAAAGAAATTCCTTTTAAAGCACCCCCCCCAATAATAAATCTGAGACTAAAATGCACTTCATGGCCCTAAGCAATGGGCATGCTTCACCTGTCTCGTATAATATGTGCCTTATTTTGCTTGATACCAGATCATTTGTGGTGGCAATGGGATTAACACAATTTGACCTTCATGGCTCTGGAGGAATCATTGTGATGTCTCGGGTCAATAATTATGTGAACTTGGGAGGATTTGCCTGATGCACCATAACGCCTCTTTCCAGGCCATTCAGTGGCTTCATAGTTCTGCTTGCTAACTATTTGAACCTATAAACTATGTACCCATTATGCCCTAGTCCACAGATTCTGAAACTTTGTCATGACGAATTAGCCTCCTTGACTTGAGGAAGCAATTGTCTGAGCCTCCAGATGTGAGTCTAAGACAAAAGGACAGATAGATTGTCCAGAAAGGGTTGTGCACATCCCCTTTCTCCACCCCCCCAAGAGGAAAGAACAAGCACCTGAGGCATAACATCCAAGTGGAGCTTCGCGTGTTAGTAAAAACCTACCAGCAACTTTGACAATTTGATGCCCTTCAGTGCATCCCAAAATTTGTGAGCTAAATCAGGCAACCTCACCTTGCATAATGGTGCACAAAAAATGTTAAGGTCCCTCTTGTAAAAGGGGTTTTCTGATGACCTAAAGGGGCCCCTGACTGTTAAGTCCAGTCGCGGATGACTCTGGGGTTGCGGTGCTCATCTCGCTTTACTGGCCGAGGGAGCTGGCATTTGTCCGCAGACAGCTTCTGGGTCATGTGGCCAGCATGACTAAGCCGCTTCTGGCGAATCAGAGCAGCGCACAGAAACACCATTTACCTTCCTACCACAGTGGTACCTATTTATCTAGTTGCACTTTTTGGTGTGCTTTCGAACTGCTAGGTTGGCAGGAGCAGGGACCGAGTAATGGGAGCTCACCCCGTCATGGGGATTCGAACCACTGACCTTCTGATCGGCAAGCCCTAGGCTCAGTAAAAGGTAAAGGTAAAGGGATCCCTGGACATTAGGTCCAGTCGTGACCGACTCTGGGGTTGCGGCGCTCATCTCGCTTTACTGGCTGAGGGAGCCGGTGTACAGCTTCTGGGTTATGTGGCCAGCATGACTAAGCCGCTTCTGGCAAACCAGAGCAGCGCACAGAAACACCATTTACCTTCCCGCCAGAGTGGTACCTATTTATCTACTTGCACTTTGACGTGCTTTCGAACTGCTAGGTTGGCAGGAGCAGGGACCGAGCAATGGGAGCTCACCCCGTCATGGGGATTTGAACCGCCGACCTTCTGATCGGCAAGTCCTAGGCTCTGTGGTTTAGACCAAATCCCCACCCACATCAAAAAAATATTTCCAGCTGGTCTAGTGCAGCCTGAGTGAGCATCACAATGCTCAAATGCTCTCAAGCCCTTCTTCCATATCTTCCATTTTTTCTTGCTGGGCTGAGGTGTT
The DNA here is from genome assembly GCF_027172205.1 of Podarcis raffonei. Taxonomy (NCBI): domain Eukaryota; kingdom Metazoa; phylum Chordata; class Lepidosauria; order Squamata; family Lacertidae; genus Podarcis; species Podarcis raffonei. The sequence goes on from NC_070604.1 coordinate 6,223,420, forward strand.
GCTGGGGATCAGGTCTAATTTAAACTATGGGAATAAGTGATTGGTTTGGTGACTGATTCTCTCCCCACATTTATTAATCCCGACTTCTTTTTTTCCTAACTGCTTGTCTTTCAGATCCTTACATTTATTTTTGTTGTAAAATCAAGACTGCTCTCATTTCTGCTTTTTGATAAGGCTTAAGCAAACACAGGCCAGAGACTTATTTCACAAGCTCTTTCTTCCACTCTCCTTACACTGAACCTGTTAGCTTTATTCCTAATGAGCTGTCAGTCTACTGGCATTTTCTAAGAACTCTGCTCTCTGTGGGATTCTGATATTGTATACTATTGAAAACAACAGCAACACACCCAGGAAACTATTGGCCTACATGTTTGTTTACTTAAATATATAGTATGTCCTATGTCAGAATGGCTATGTACATCCTTAATGTGTTTTTTTAAAACAAAGAATATGAAAGACACAAATGAACATAAGCAACAAAACTTCCTCACTATTGTTAATGAAATTTTAAAATAAATTTCAGATAGAAGAAGTAGGGTGATATTTCTGCTGGATGGGAAACAGGGAACAACATTTTGAATATTTTAAACTAATCCATTTTTTCCAGTTCTGTGTAAAGATGTACAGTGGTACCTTGGTTTGCAAACTTAATCCATTCTGGAAGTCCGTTCTTAAACCAAAGCATTCTTAAACCAAGGCGTGCTTTCCCATAGCAGCGGGGGACTCAATTAACAAATGTAACACACTCAACAGGAAGCGGAACATGTTCTGCTTCTAAGGCAAAGTTCAGAAACCAAAACAGCTACTTCTGGGACTGCAGCATTCTTAATAATAATAATAATAAATTTATTATTTATACCCCACCCATCTGGGTGGGTTTCCCCAGCCACTCTGGAGGGCTTCCAACAAAATATTAAAATACAGTAGTCTGTCAAACATTAAAAGCTCCCTAAACAGGGCTGCCTTCAGATGTCTTCTAAAAGTCTGGTAGTTGTTGTTCTCTTTGACATCTGGTGGGAGGGCATTCCACAGGGTGGGTGCCACTACCGAGAGTGCCCAAGAATCCAAGTTGTTCATAAACTAAGCTGTTCTTAAACCAAGGTACCACTGTATGGTGTTTAGTATCTTCTAGAGCATCTTTTCTCAAACTTGGGATGTTCTTGAGCTACAACTCCCATCACATCTGACCACTGGCCAGGCTAGCCATGCTGGCTAGGAATGATGGGAGTTGTAGTCCAACATCTGGGAACCCAAGGGAATGTTGAGAAAGAACTTTCGCTAGAACAGTCTATCATTAGAAGAGATTTGGGATTAGCTGCAGGGACCAAAACCTCTGTTTCACCCTTCCCAATCCTTGCAAATGAGTGAGTGCAGGGGAAGTTTAAAAAGATGAAGGAGAAGATTGAGGGACCTTCATTTTGGAGTTGATGTCTACTGACTCATTCCCCCTTCATTCATAATCTGGTGGAGTCAGTTTTCCAGGGTCTCAGCTTTGCAAGGACGTAACAAAACATGGTGGTTTCAGGGAAGATCCCAGGAGTTCCAAAGTGTTCTGTATCGCTGATCAGGCTTCGCCGAAAGACTTCCAAAATGTCGTCATGAGATCATACTGCTTCAATGCAAGAGGATCGTGTGCATCAATAGTACTGAAATAGAACTATGATTGACTCCGTTACGTTGCCCCCTTTTCATTTTCAGGTGCTATAATAATAATAACATAAATAATTTATTATTTATACCCCGCCCATCTGGCTGGTTTCCCCAGCCACTCTGGGCGGCTTCCAACAAAACACTAAAATACAATAACCTATTAAACATTAAAAGCTTCCCTAAACAGGGCTGCCTTTAGACGTCTTCTAAAAGTTTGGTAGTTATTTTTCTCTTTGACATCTGGTGGGAGGGCGTTCCACAGGGCGGGCACCACTACCGAGAAGGCCCTCTGCCTGGTTCCCTGTAACTTGGCTTCTCGCAGCAAGGGAACCGCCAGAAGGCCCTCGGCGCTGGACCTCAGTGTCCGGGCAGAACGATGGAGATGGAGACGCTCCTTCAGGTATACAGGACCGAGGCTGTTTAGGGCTTTAAAGGTCAGCACCAACACTTTGAATTGTGCTTGGAAACATACTGGGAGCCAGTGTAGGTCTTTCAAGACCAGCGGCCGCTCCCAGTCACCAGTCTGGCTGCCGCATTCTGGATTAGTTGTAGTTTCTGGGTCACCTTCAAAGGTAGCCCCACGTAGAGAGCATTGCAGTAGCCCAAGCGGGAGATAACCAGAGCATGCACCACTCTGGCGAGACAGTCTGCGGGCAGATAGGGTCTCAGCCTGTGTACCAGATGGAGCTGGTAAACAGCTGCCCTGGACACAGAATTGACCTGTGCCTCCATGGACAGCTGTGAGTCCAGAATGACTCCCAGGCTGCACACCTGGTTCTTCAGGGGCACAGGTACCCCATTCAGGACCAGGGAGTCCTCCACACCCGCCCACCTCCTGTCCCCCCAAAACAGTACTTCTGTCTTGTCAGGATTCAACCTCAATTTGTTATATTATAGTTGGAATTATGAAGTCTCTTCTACATCCAATACACTGTTCCCTGGCAGCCACCACAGTTGGCGGGCATTAGTACAGGGCCAACTGCTGGCACCCCAGAATGGAACATGGGGCTGGGAGGGGCTTTGGATGCAGAAGGTCTCAGGTCTGAACCCGAAAGAGCAGGAAATGTCCCACTTGAAGCTCTGGAGAGCTATTGTCAGTCAGTGAGCAAAATGTGCCAATGGTCTGAGACACTATAGTGACACAGTTTAAGGCAACTTCCCATGTTCCTATGTGAGCACATGAAATCTGGGATAGACATATTGGTCAATTTTGGTTCTCTGGGCTTCTCACTTCCCCCAGACTTCTTTTCAGTTCTCCATATTTCTGCAACAATTTGTGATTTTAAAAACCCTTGTGACAATCCATCAACATTTTAGTGCAAATTTCTCCCAGTCGACACATTTCTGTATGCAGATTTGACTGATTCTTATATATTTTGCTGGCATTTAATGTTGGTTATTGTTATTCATTTGTTACCAGAAGATCTCCAAGTGACTCACAACATATTTAAAAATATAAACATTTTATATTTAAAACATGTTATATTTAAAATTAAATAGGTTTATATTTAAAATAGGTTTATATTTAAAAATATAAGCATAAATACATTATACATTGAATACATTAATACATTATACTATTGAAAATATGCATGCAAGACACCTACAATTCATTAATATATGTTATTTTCACTAATATATGATCATTCTTATGCACACTTTCTCTCAGTATGGTATACATAATCTTGTAAACACTGTTTCATTGGAGATCTGCATTTCAAAATTTGGTTAAGTGTGGATTCCAAAGGATGGCTGCATTTTGGTTTGCAAATTGCTTTGGGGTGTGTAAATTTTGTAGGTTCACCTTTAAACATGAATTGAATCAAATCTCTCTTCCATTCCTGTAATTTGGAAGCAGTCTGTGTCACGTTTTCAGGAACATCAGTTCACTCTAAACTTCCAGAATACCCCCCCCCCAAAGGAACATTTAATCTCCTCCTTTTTGCATTTCTCATAAATTTTCCCTTATGTGATGTTAAAGCTTGTTGTTATGCCAAAAGCCCCCAAAGTAGCATGCAAAATGTAAAATACAAAATCACACAATAAAATATCAATTATAAACCAATTAAATAAAAACTGTGTTCTTGGTCATTTAATCCAAAATGACCCTAACTGTTGTAAAAGTTTGATTTGAATAATGTAAATGAAAGTTTGGTTGAAAAGGTATCTTGGGATTTTTTTGAGTAAAGTTTATTATTATTATTTCATTTTATAATATATATAAAAGAGAGAGAACAATTATGACAACAGACAACAATTAAAAAGTGAGAAACAAAACTATAAAATAGACTTGTGGAATGAGTAATTTTACATGAGTTAAAATAACACAGTCCATGTAAAGGTGATCAACTTTATCAGATCATCAGGGATAGTTCCAAATTTGCCAGATTTGTGATGTGGGTTGTCTTCAAAATAATGGTTGCACTGTAAATGTCACAAAGGAATGCCAAATTATATACAAGGCATCTTGTTTTAAACATTGAATTCACTGTATCTTATATTGTCTGTTTTGTAAAAATCTGAAAGTAGGAAAATTATTGGAGATCCTAGAGGCAGAACAATGATATTAAGGCTTCACTTCTATTCACACTTAGTTGGAATATTTAAAGGCAGTGAGCTTTCCTGTACAGGATTATGTTGTAAATAGCCTTTGGTAAGATGCTCATATTTATATTTCCCCACTTAGACCTATGAATTTCTTTTCGTATGCAAAATGCTTTACACTTTCCCTTTGACCTCACAACAACCCTAACCAGGCAGAATATGATCACTTTCATTTTGCAGATGGAGAACAGAGGTAGAGGGATCTGGACTTGTCCAGAGCCCTGCACTGAAACTGCAGACAAACAAGAGTTGAATCTAAACAATAAATAAATTACATTTATACCATTTAAGCATGTCACTACAACGGCTGATACCAGCTTCTATTCAGGAGCCAAATGTCTACGTGAACAAAAAATGCCTTCAGTACCTGTCTCAATGACAGCAGCGTAGGGGGCAAGCACAGTTCTCCAGAAAGGGAGTTCCAAAGTCAGGGCGCCAACGTGGACAAAGCTCTGCTTGCACAACTTTTCTCTTCTGTTTCCTTGAATACCTTTTTATGTAGACAGGCCTGTGCAACTATTTGCATTTTTTAATCAGCCAATTGTTTTAACCACTTCGACCTCTTTTTATTGTGTGTTATACTTTATTGTATATATTGCTGTGCAGTATAAAGCTATTGTATGAATCGGTAGCATATAAATTTATAAAGTGTGTGTGTGTGTGTGTGTGTGTGTGTGTGTGTATGTATAGCGTAATGCTGGTGGTCAACAAAAGAGGTTTAAAGATTGTCTCAAGGCAAATCTTAAAAAATGTAGTATAAACACTGACAACTGGGAAACACTGGCCTGTGAGCGCTCCAGTTGGAGAACAGCCTTTACCAAAGGTGTCGTGGGCTTTGAAGACACTCAAACTCAGGACGCAAGGGAGAAACGTGCTAAGAGGAAGGCACACTTGGAAAATCCACACCGTGATCAACTCCTGCCCAGAAGCCAATGTTCCCACTGTGGAAGGACGTGTGGGTCCAGAATTGAGTCACCTAAGGACTCATTGTTAAAACTGTGTTTATGGAAGACAATCTTACTTGGCTATGAGTGATTGCCAAAGATATAAATACTTTTATAAATAAAAAAAGGAATACTCGGGAGAAGGGCAAAAATCCCACAGTAGAGCACAAGCTTTGTACACCATTAGTGGATAGCATGTGCTACTCACCTGACCTCCTAGCAGCTAAGATGCTGTTGCTTACTGGAAAGGAGAGGGAGAAGGGAGAAGCAGCAGCAGGGAGGTGGGCCTGGTACAAGCACACCAGTGTAGCCAATCCAGAACACCTTCTGGTGCATTTGCATCATGCCCAGCTTCCCTTCCACCTCCCTCCTTCCCAGGAAGCAGCATCAACTCAGCTGTCTGAGATCAGGTGAGCACTGCTGCTCCCTCCACCATCCTATCTGCTACCAGAAGGGTCAATTCTAGGCAACCGCCAACAAAGACATTTCCAGGACTGAGAACGATCTGTGCTCAAGACCCTGGAGAGGTGCTGCTCTCCATCTACTGAGCTAGTTGGACCAGGGATTTGATTTAGTATAAGGCTGCTCCTTGCATTATAGCCTTACATTGCGAACGGTCCTTGTATTGCAATGTCAAAAGCATCGCTCAGAATCCTCTTCCCCACATCTGAGCTGGAACCACCTCCGCCAATTCGCCGCTGCCGACCGTTTTAATCTTCTCCACATACCTCTTAAGCTGACAGCTCTCCAGATTTTAAATCTGTGTTGTTGTTTTTTTTAATGCCTCTATCGATGTAATAGCAGTTTTGCATTTATTAATTGCCAGGTGTTTGCTGATTGCTAATTTAGAAGTTCTGTTGTGACACATACACGGTGTCAAACAAGGTATATACCTGTACTGCTGCTGCTTCTTCTTTCTTTTTTGTCAAAAACACGCTTCATGAAGAGGGAGGCTGAACCATCACCTTGGGCAGTCTTCACTCTAGAGCAGACAGTCCGTATTGCTTCCCTGCCCTCCACCTATTCAAACTGCTTACCTTTTTCTTTTTCCATCCTGCTCCTCCTGTCTGCTGCTTCTTCACAGAAACCACACGGGAGCAGTGTGAGCTCGCCTTTGAGAAAGGCATCTCTGTCTGCCCCCCTCCCCATGACTGAACTTATCTGTCAGAGGGTGTCTCAGCCTGAGATAAAAGGACAAAAAGTGATGACAAGTAGAATATTTCACAGAATATCCATCTTTCACCTGGCAAATGCCTCTTTTGTGAGAAATCGGATAGCTGGTAAAGGCTAGTCAGAATATCCACTTATATTGAATGAAATAATGAATAAAGCTGACATTTTCTGCTGCGACATTCCATGATTGGATAATACAAAAGGGTTTTTTTTTAACGATGGGGGGAGAGGAGAAGAAGAGAAGATTCTGTGATTGTGAGGATCCCATTAGTCCTCATCAATTCAAAAATAGAAGCTGTTGCTTCGGTTTGTTTTCTTTTTAAAATCACCTTGGAGGAGCATTTGAAGGCATGGCGGGACAGCATATAGTTGTAAATATTCCAAGCTAAGTACACGAGTGACATTGGGAGTAATTCAAAAGCACCACAGCTGCTACCAGTGCTGCCACTTAGAATTAAGGACTAGTCTGTAGAAACAGCAAGATCAAGTGGCCGTTGAGATTCCCTGTGTTTGTGTGTGTTGGAGGCAATACACACATCTATCTATCTATCTATCTATCTATCATCTATCTATCTATCATCTATCTATCTATCTATCTATCTATCTATCTATCTATCTATCTATCATCTATCTATCTATCTATCTATCATCTATCATCTATCTATCATCTATCTATCTATCTATATCTATCTATCTATCTATCTATCTATCATCTATCTATCATCTATCTATCATCTATCTATCTATCTATCTATCTATCAATCATCTATCATCTATCTACGTACCTATGTACCTACCTACCTACCTACCTACCTACCTACCTACCTACCTACCTCTGCATATAGAAAGCTAGCTACTTCCCAACATAGAACAATAAGCACAGGTCCTTAGTTTGTCCTTTCATGCTTGCGTATTTTTGCCAGCTGCTCCTTCAGTACGGATATTTTTGTGGCAGGCAATTTGTGGTTCAAACAAAATTTATTTCTGAATAGTATGTTCCTTCTTCTCTTTGGTGCTTGTTCATTTAACATAGTTTAGATTCTAACGGTCAATTTGCAAAGGGGAAAACCTCCCACACCAAGGAGAGCATTATGAGGGTTTAAGAAGGCGGAGGCTCAAGTCACATTGTACTTGATAATGTTTAATATTGATAATGTTCTGGTGATATTGCTGTTCACCAGAACCAATCCAGAAGACACCTCCCCTTCAAATATGATGCTGCTGAACCCAATGACAAATCAACCAACATCTTCACTAATCTTAGGGTACTTCAAATTGCAGGTTACAGCCCTGTGCAACTTTACCCTGGAGTAAATGCCTCTGAACTCAGTGGAACTTACTTCCATGTAAACATGCATAAGCTCATGCTGCTTGGCTAGCAAGTTACGTGATATTTTTCTCATCTGAGATGACCCAACTGTTCTTTTTTTCACCATCAGAAAAAGGGGCCCAAGAGAACGTATTTAGGGTGAGGCAGAGAGGAGCAGGCTTGATTCTCAGTGAATGGGATCATGGGGAGAATGGAGAAGATTTCATTTCCAGCCCAAAGTTGCAGTACAAGGGAATGGCTGCCATGAACTCTTTTTTTGATGGGGGGTGGGGTGGAATCAGGGCTAAACTTGGAAACATTATCACAATGAAGATAAAACATGCCTCCACTTAGCCACTGAGCTTCTTTTTCCTCAGTGGCAGGATCCTGCAGGAACTTGCAATGTGTCACCGTGTGCCTACCCTCCTATTCTTACCCATCCCAATAATGGGCATTTGGCTAGTTAAAAAGAACAACATCAAGTACTGGGACGCATCCATTTGGCAGGATCTGTTCACAACCTTTGTGTACACTGATGTGGGTGTTTGGAGTCTATAGACCAACATCTTATAAAATGGCTTGGGCAAGGGGTTCAGTGGGTAATTTTTGAAGCCCATCCTGAAATGGAAGCTGAATGTGGAAAGTTAGTGTTAATTTTGAACTTGAGCAGACCTCAGCAGAACCTAGATGTGACCAGTGTTTTCATGCAGAAACAAGATGGCTTTTCATTGGGATTCCTGTTCTGAAGCACTTCTAGACTGTTATTGGCATATGACCTTTGACCAGTAAGATTTCCCCTTCATAAAACACAGCAGAAAAAGCAGATGAATTGTGTTAAATGGCAACAGTTGAATATTGTGCTCTTGCACAATATATCCACCCAAATCAAACATTGGATTGTGGGGTGGGGAGGCTCTGGACTTTTTCCACTAAGAAAAGTGATGGGAAAATACTAGGTAGTTTTAGACTGGACTTCATGGTCTTGGAGGAAGGGTTCCTTTAGATGGCACACTTCAAAAGCCATCTCAACTGCATTGGGGGTCCTCCTGTTCATTCAGCCGAGTGGGGCCTGGATGTTTGCCTCCAAGTGCAGATCTGATGGCACAACTTATGTGGGCATTTATATAAAACTGGGAAGGAGCCCAGGAGGAATGGCGATATATTAGGCCAGTGAGAAGAGATCTAGAGTATTAGCTGAGATTTATGATTATCCAAGGAGATTGTGATATATGTTTATTTGTGGGTGGGGGAGCGGGTGTAATTGTGGAACAGAATAACAGACAACTTGTGGCATCCTCACATTTATGGAAAGGATTGAGCAACAACCGGGTGTAATTAAATAAAATTGCTATGAATTACCATACCTTGGCAACAACATGCATTCTTTAGAAGAATATTTGAATAATAATTCACTGAGCATATCTGGCACCCAGTTCTAACCCTATTAGCAAAAATGCCATTGTAACAGATTACACTGGGAGCGCTATTCAGAAGAGAATATAGAATCCAGCCTAGGGTTGACCCAAGGAACTAGTCTGTTTTCCCATGAATTGTAGCTTTTGAATTGTGTTGCTACATGTAGGACTATAAAATCAAAAGTAGTTTAGCCTTGTCCACACCGAAAGAGAGATTTTAAGGAAGGGAATATAGACAAAATAGTAGGAAAAGCTGCCTCTGTGGCATAATATGACTCTTTTGAAAGACATTTTATTCCTCCCATCCTCATTTATTAAGTTGTTGAGTTATTGACTTACTCCCCCCCCCCATGGCACAGCCATTTCTCTCAGGGTGCTGTAGCTCTGAGGGGTCCTTTCCTACACAGCTGTGACATGTGTCTTTTAAAATGCTTGTTTAAGACTAGAGAAAAAAAGTTGCCAGCCTTTTTTTAGAACAGAGCTTTCCAAACTGTGCATTGCGACATGTTAGCGTGTCGGCTGCAGTGTGTAGGTGTGTTGCACGTGTGCTAACCACGCTCCTTCCGGGGCTGGAAAGGGGTTAGTTTAACCTGTAGTTTGCTAGTAAAACTGAATTACTGTGTCACAAAAGGATGTAAAACTGAATTATTGTGTCACAAAATGATGCATGTCTAAAAAGTGTGTCACTAACGTGAAAAATCTGGAAAGCTCTGTTTTAGAACCAAGAAGACTGCTGAGCAGGTAAGATTGTGATTTCATCTGTGTGTACTGCAAGGCTAATCACACTTTATTCAGTTATAGGTCCTGCTGTGTTCAAGTTGGATTTGCTCCTAGTCTGTCATCGTATGCACATGTCCTTTGAATTAGAGCCATTGAATTAGACCTCTCTCTGAGGAGCATGCTGCGAATCTGTTTAGTTTCTGCCTTATCTTGATTTCTCCTCTTCCTGCTTTTAGTACAGTTCTAAAAATATTACTGCGTATTATTTAAAACAGTTCTGCAAACCTATTTGCAGACTATAATTGTTATAAAAATAACATGGAAGTTTCTTCTAAGAATTAAAAAAGAGGCCAGGATTCAACTAAGTTGTGGCATGCACTAAATGAAGTCTGCTCCTGGAGCTTCTCCCATTTCATTCTCCCCATTCCTCTTCCTGCATCACCTAAATCTGCTCTGGGAGGTTAAGGAAACCGCAGAAGAGGGTTTAGTGGGAACATGGTGGGTGCACATGGGGTTAGATGCAAGGGTGGGAGGGTCCTGTTGCACAAGTGAACCTCATTCCCCGAACACATACAGTGTACCTCGGGTTACATATGCTTCAGGTTACATACGCTTCAGGTTACAGACTCCGCTAACCCAGAAATAGTACCTCGGGTTAAGAACTTTGCTTCAGGATGAGAACAGAAATCGTGCGGCAGCAGCAGGAGGCCCCATTAGCTAAAGTGGTGCTTCAGGTTAAGAACAGTTTCAGGTTAAGAACGGACCTCCGGAATGAATTAAGTACTTAACCCGAGGTACCACTGTACTCCACTTAGTGCAACAACGCACACCACCCATTATACTGATAGCAAGCAGATCTATTTGCAGAACTGGGTGTGCTATTTTTGACCTCGTACTAGGCCACATGCACCAACTCACATGAATATTAGTCTCACAAGTTTTTACAAAGTATTTTCTACAAATATTCTACTGTTCATATGACAACTTACTGGCTTTTGATCTAACCTGACTGCCCAGGGTCCAAGGGATGGTAGAGAGCTTTCACGCCGTAACTATCGTGAGCAAGAAGCAGTGATGCCCACCATTATGGAGGATAAAGGTTATCAGTGCTCTACTAAATGGGCCATGGCCTGATGCAACAGATTCTTCTTATGTTCTTAGTACCATCGACTTTCTAGTATCACCCATTTCATCTCTTGCAGTGCAGAAGAGAACATTTGGAAGTGATCATGTCATACCCTCCAACGCGCCAAGGCAAAAAGCCGGGGACGTGCTCCTGTGCAAGTCATGTGGCCTGTGTGAGTTCATGGCCCAGAGGAAAGTGCATTTTCAAGGTGAGATTGTGGTGCCCCAAATGGCTGCTGTGCTCTGGCACAAAAAAAGGTTGTCTCAGTTTAACCAGGACAGTTGAGGGGTATGTCCTTCTCACCCATTCTACCAGGGGTGCCAACTTGAATAAAATATTGTGGGGGCCCAGGTTAGCCCTGCCCTACACAATCAATCATACAATGCAGTGCACACACACCATTTGAATAGGAATGCTCAACAGCTTTGGGGAGGCCCAACCCCCTCAAATATTTTATTGTGGGGGCCAAAGCCCGTAAAGCCCCTAGGGGGTTGGCTCCTATGCATTCTACAGTCTGATCAGTGCTTTGATTTGAGTGCCAGCCAAGCTGACAGGAAACTCTCCAGGGGAGTTCAGGAATCTATCAGATTCCACACGTTTGCCTGACAATTTTAATCAGCCCACCACTCTCGCAGAGCGAAACAGCAACTCCCAGTCTAAGCGTCACTGAGAAGTGGTTTGACCATGACGATGGGGTTACAGAGGACACCTGCCCCAACTTCAGCTCTTCAGGCTCCCATTCACTTGAAAATACCTGTGTCCTGCAGAATATGTTGGGCTGCTAATACACTGAGACATCTCCAAGGTTGTTATGGTCGCCATGAAGCCACTGCCACCAGGGCAGGTGAACAGGCAGTGACAGTGAGGAGGAGGAGGTGGAGGGAGAGGGAGAAATGAGGCCAGGATGCTCCTGGGGTTGGCAGTGTGATGTGGTTCTCAGCAGGTGTCCAAGTATGGCAAACCCCTGATGCCAGCTCTGTTCATTGGAAATGAATTTCTGTTAAAGCACAGATTTTTTGAATCATTTTTGGGTTGCTTCCATATATAATTTCCAGGGTTATGCATTAAAATGCACTGCTGAACAAATGGGGTAAAGATGAACATCGTTTTTAACATCATTATACACATCTGAATTATTAATGCTTTCCATGTGCTCAGTATAAATAGTGCAAAAACTATTTTAATGAATATTAGTTTTTAATGCTTTGCATTGCACCCAGAGCTTCATTTAAATGGGTTCATTGTTAGTGTTATAATCTTAATTGTATTGAGCTTCCTACTATAACCAATTGCTTTATTGAATTAGGCTCTTAACCAGTGGAGTGTTCAGCAGGAATGTGAAGCCTCTTCTTACTTGCCCCTGGAAGTAACCATTTTGTAGTTCCACTCTGTGGTTAGGCAGTTGACCTGTGAACTTTTTTCATTCAGATTTCAATGAACGAAAACACAGATCTGGGAAAATGCAGATCTTTGCATCTCTCTTTGCTGAAATGAAATGCACAATGAAATTTTGCATCACAAAACCCACCACTCTTGATTTATTTACTTACTGATTGCATTTCTGACTAATTTCGTAACATGGGTTTCATCTGTCTATTTTGGGAGACAAAGCAGGAGTGTACCTCTGGGGGTGAAGTCAAACTGTTGGACTACTGGGATAGCTCAGTTGGTAGAGAATGAGAGAGACTCTTGATCTCAGGGCCATTGATTCAAGCGCCACTTTGGGTGAAAGATTACTGCATTGCAGGGGGTTGAAGTAGATGGTGTTTGTGGTCCATGCCAACTCTACGGTTCTATGCTTTTATTATTCTACAGTGCCTGCTGCGGAGACCGATATGAGAGAGACATGCACCATGGCGTTTCTTCTCTCTGTGGTCCTCTCCGCAGTCACATCTCCTGTGGTCACTGCTGGGACACATGGCCTGACTGTCTCCAGGCATTGTGGCCATCTGCAATTTAAAACCAATTACAATAATAAGAATAGGGTCGATACACACCACACACACACACACCTCATCCCTTTTTAGATGGAAAACTAAAAAGCTCTTTTTGCACTGAGTCCACTTGGGGTTACCTGGTGAGAAAAGAGCTTTTAAGCTCTCCACCTCGCTCGCCAGGTAAAGCCCACTCGACATGCTGGCTTTACTTGACATGATCTCACAGGGCAATCCGAGTTCCCGTGAGATCTCATGTGAGCATCCCTAGTCCAGAGTCAGTGCATGGGATTCAAATTCTGTCCTTTAAAGCCTGCAAAAGAATTGAAATGTTTTGCTAAAACATATCCTTGGTAATATTGTTTATTAATTTTCATCAAGAAAAATACATATCGCACCACATTACAACTTAACAGATTTTCTCATTTTTGGACTTCCTTCAGCCCCTCTGACAATCATCCGAATTAGACTTTTTAATTACACATTTCCTAAATTTTCTATTGCCTTTTAACATACCCTTCCACACCTGTTTTTCTTTCTTACAATATTTCTTAGGTTTTTACAGAGCTTCTTTAAATGCCACTAACGTTATTTCATTATCACTTATACATTCCCAATACTCCACCAGTCCTCGCTTTCCCCAGTCCTCGATGAACTTTTGATCTCGTAGATATCTGGTCTTCCCTGTTAGTTTATCAAGTTCTGCATAGTCCATCAGCTTCATTCTCCACTCCTTTTCCATTTCTGGGCCAGTAATATTCTTGCCGCTGTTACTGCATATTGGAAAAGTTTACAATCCTTTCTATTTATTTCATTTCCTATAATTCCTAGAAGAAAGGCCTCTGGTTTCTTAACAAATGTATATGAAGAGCTTCTGGGAATTGATATATAATGAATTGAAAAAAATGCTAAAACATATCCTTGATACAAAGTAACTTGTTTTTGGGGGGATGTTTCTAAAAATCTAAAATCCTGCTGATCAGCTGTGCAGCAGGGAAGGATGTTGGGTAGAACCAAATCCATCCCTACTTCTCTGGAACACAGCTGATCAATTGCATTTTACTCGTTGCACAATTGCTGTTGTTGTTTAGTCGTTTAGTCGTGTCCGACTCTTTGTGACCCCATGGACCAGAGCACACCAGGCACTTCTGTCTTCCACTGCCTCCCGCAGTTTAGTCAAACTCATGCTGGTAGCTTCAAGAACACTATCCAACCATCTCATCTTCTGTCGTCCCCTTCTCCTTGTGCCCTCCATCTTTCCCAACATCAGGGTCTTTTCCAGGGAGACTTCTCTTCTCATGAGGTGGCCAAAGTATTGGAGCCTCAGCTTCAGGATCTGTCCTTCCAGTGAGCACTCAGGGCTGATTTCCTTCAGAATGGATAGGTTTGATCTTCTTGCAGTCCCTGGGACTCTCAAAAGTCTCCTCCAGCACCATAATTCAAAAGCATCAATTCTTCGGCGATCCGCCTTCTTTATGGTCCAGCTCTCACTTCCATATATCACTACTGGGAAAACCATAGCTTTTACTAGATGGACCTTTGTTGGCAAGGTGATGTCTCTACTTTTTAAGATGCTGTCTAGGTTTGTCTGACTATTGGATTGATAAGGAAAATCCTGTAATTGTGCATGCCGTTCCTCATCCACCTGAGGATAAGTGCATGGTGATCTGGTACTAAAGTCCTTGCACTCCAAGTTGGTTCAGGATATAAAGAATTGTACTATATGCACCATGGATTTTAGAGGAGCAGCCATGACTTTGTCATACTCTTTAATTATTACTGCACCAAGGAAGTGCAATTTACTGAGAAAATTCAATTCAAGTTCTGCGGTGTAAATTATTCTAATTAATACAATTTACATAGTGTGCCTGTTTTTCATGTATGTTCACAATTTGCATGCTTCAGCCTGAGCTCACACTCAGGTTTCTATAGCATTTGTCATTTTAATTAGCATTTGGCTTCTTTGCAAATACCAATATAATTTACGGCAGGAGGAGAGGTAAAGGAATCCGAAAGGCAGTGCAGTGTATGGTTATGGGGAAATGACAAGAGGCCATGCACACTTCTCTTCCAGCATTGGATAGGGGCCAGCATGGAAACTGTTGCTGAAGTTGAAATACCTGGTTCACAATTTCTGTATTGGGTTAAATATACTACAAAAAGCAGCAGCCCCCACTGTCTGGCATGGCAAATTGTTTTGAAAGTTTGTGATTCAGCGTAGCGTGTAAGTGTCTAACCACTTCTTTTTCTGCTTCCCTGGATTAATAGCTAAGTAGACACAGAATCATGTTTTTTTTTTTTTTTTACAAAACAATGCAGATGCAGATTTTTATTTTTAAAAAAAAACAAAACACCAGTTACTTCATAGAATCATAAAGTTGGAAGGGAACCCGAGGGTCATATTGTTCTCTTCAAGTATTTTGGAGCAACAGTATTGTGCTTCCAATATTAATATGAATGTCCCCACATGCAAAGCAGTTTCCTTTTCTTGACATCAAGTCAGATGGATACAGTGGTACCTCAGGTTAAGTACTGAATTCGTTCCGGAGGTCCGTACTTAACCTGAAACTGTTCTTAACCTGAAGCACCACTTTTGCTAATGGGGCCTCCTGCTGCCACTGTGCTGCCGGAGCCCGATCTCTGTTCTCATCCTGAAGCAAAGTTCTTAACCCAAAGCACTATTTCTGGGTTAGCGGAGTCTGTAACCTGAAGCGTATGTAACCTGAAGCGTATGTAACCTGAGGTACCACTGTACTGAACTCCTCGCAGGTCAAGCCACCAGTTCAGAAAATAGCAGTCTCTCGCAGTTTCCTCCAAGTGACTGGTTTGCACAACTCACATGCACTGTATTTTTTGCTCCATAAGACGCACCTGACCATAAGACGTACCTAGTTTTTAGAGGGGGAATGCAAGAAAAATATATATTCTTTAAAGGGAACGCTGAGCAGAGCCTGTATGCATCCCAGGCTCTGCTCAGCGCTCCCTTTCACAAGCCGCATGGAGCGTGTGTGCAGCACTTGCAGGCTTTTTCCCAAGGAGAACACTCCGCGCGGCTCTTTAAAGGGAGCGCTGCTCTTGGGGGCTTTTCCAGGAGGTGGGGGAAGGGACTGAGGGGCTAAGCCAGAAGCTAGAACAGCAAGAGGGAGCGCTGCGCAGTGATAGCTGCACAGCCTGCATTCGCTCCACACACATTTCCCCTTACTTTTTAGGAGGGAAAAGGTGTGTTTTATAGAGCGAAAAATATGGTACATCATTAGGGCAAACAGCCCAGGAAAACAGAAAGCAGAAGATTGGAGGGGGCAGGAAACCCTGCAGTGATCTGAAATAAAATAAAATAAAATAAAAATAGGAGAGTAACTAGGAGTGGACCCAAATGGTCACCCCCAAGGAGAGAGGGTTTGCCATCACATTGCATTCCACACATAATAAAACAAACATTAATAGCAGCATGGGTAAAACCAGTGGCAGTAAAATTAGAGGCTGGATTCAAGAGAGTAGATGTGCTAGTGGGAGATAGAACAAGAAGAAGTCCCACTAGCACTTTAAGACTCCCCCTTCCTCCTCCCCCAGTTGGCTTGGGGAGATGCTGTGTGAGGCCCCAGAACAGCACACAAGGAGGGGAAGAGGAGAGGGGCAGATCTTTTTGTTCAGCAAGCTGAAATGCTTGTGCTGAAGGAGGAGCACAAAGTTGAATTCCTCCCTGTGTGTGAAATCTGAGGTTTGGCCCACACTTTGCTTGTCCCGTGCCTAGAATGCATGTGTCCGGGAGGTTTTCTGCTTGCCCCATGCTTTCTAGGCATGAGTCTGAACAGTTTTCCATTTGCTCTGCTGCCAGGAAAACACTCTTCACCACGGAATTGGAGCCAACACTCGTCTATGGAAAACCTGGTTAATGTTTGCTAAGATTAAACCATAACGAGTGGGTTTCTCTGGGCACGGGTGGAAGCGGTGGGACAAGCAGAAGTGTGGATGAACCCTGGTTCCTGGCGAAAGAGACACTGATTGGGACATGTACTAAGGCTATATGAGATACAAGCCAATGACTGGATACTATGGCCAGCCGCAGTGTGTGGACCTGTGTTCATCCTCCTTCCAGCCTATCAGGATGAATCTTTTCCAGCAGAGTCAGCCCACACGTTTAACTTAAAACCCATCAAGTGCTGAGCAATCAAGAAATGGGAAATCACATTGTGTTATATGCATGGGTGAACCATTCCTAAATAGTGATGTTAATTTGTCCCCTATGCCTGGTGGATGAATCCATCACACCATTCGAGTGTCCCCGGTTGTCAAGAATGTCCTTAATTTGAAGCAGATTTCTAAGCTTTCTCATTATCCTTTCCATTTTTTCCACCATGTACTCCTATTCTTCTGCATTTTGCTTGCCACTGACTATGCCTAATGGTTCTTAAAGGCCACTGAGATATCTGAGTGGTATATTATTCACCACAAGCCATCTAATGATTGCTAGGTTTAAGGTGCTGGTTTTAACTTTTAAAGCCCTATACGGCCTAGGACCCTTGTATCTACAGGACCTGGTATGTCCCACGGAGGACCTTATGGTCTTCAAATAAAAACATCTTGGAGATCCCAGGCCACAAGGAGATTAGGCTGGCCTCAACCAGAGCCAGGGCTTTTTCGGCCGTGGCTCCAATCTGGTGGAATGCTCTGTCACAAGAGACTAGGGCCCTGCGGGACTTGACATCTTTCCTCAGGGCCTGCAAGATGGAGCTGTTCCACCAGGCCTTTGGCCAAGGCACAGTCTGACCCCCTCCTTCTGTAATCCTCATAGAACTCTAACCCAATGGTTGCTAATAATTTGATTCTGAATTGATTTTAGAATGTATTTTAATTAACTGACTGTGTGATTTTATGTACACTGTGCTATTTTTACTTGTTAGCCGCTCTGAGCCCGGCTTTGGCTGGGGAGAGAGAGATACAAATAAAATAATAATAATAAATAATAATAATAATAATTAGGATCCTGCATTACTAGCACCTTTAACAGATGGCTAATATGCTATATATGGCATGGGTCCCATCTCTCTCTCTCTCTCTCTCTCTCTCTCTCTCTCTCTCTCTCTCTCTCATCTGGCCACACACACAGAGTATATGGCATGGGAGCCCCTATGGCGTAGTGGTTAGAATATTGGACTAGGACCCTGAAGACCAGGTTTTGATTTCCCCCTCGGCCATGAAGCTCACTGGGTGAACCTGGGCCAGTCACCACCTATCAGTCTAATCTGCCTCCCACAGTTGTTGTGGGGATTAAATGAGGAGCGGGAGAACTATTTACACCACCTTGACCGCCACATCATTCTGTGATGTCACTTATGAGCTGCATCTTGTGCAAAGACCCACAGTTCTCCCATAAAGCATTGCTTTGTTTCACATTGATAGAAGCATCACTGTGGCTCAGCATTTCAAGGTATTTTGTTTCTGATTTTTCTTAAATGTCTATACTGTCCATCCAAAGTTCACACAGCTGTTCACAGCATAAAAATACATAATGAAAACACAAAATACATAACAGAAACAAGTCAACAAACAAACAAACAAACAAAAACCAGTATCACCACCAAACACACTTAAAAGGCCATAGTTAATCAGCCAAAGGCTTGGCTATGGAGCGTCCCTTCCACAAAGGGAGCCATCACAGAAAAGACCCATTCTCATGTTGCCACCCTCCAGACCTCTCATGGAGGGCACACAAAGAAGGGCCTCATATGATGATCAAAGAGTCTGGTTCAGTTCATGTGATTTAAGGCATTATTGGTCAACACCAACACTTTGAATTGGACCCAGAAACTAATTGGCAACCAGGGCAGTCAGGCCAGGATTGGTGTTACATGTTCAGATTGTCTTGCCCCAGTTATTCCTGTCTGGATAGTGGTGCAGCTGGGCACACCATGCCACTGAGACCAGTTAAGCCTCAAGTGATGCAAAGGATCCAGAAGTACCTACTCATTCAGAGGGAGTGTAACCCCAACAAGAGCAGGCAGCCTCCCATCCATCCATTCAAGGGAACAGCCCAATAACAGCGTCTCAGTTTTATCTGGGTTGAGCTTCAGTTTGATGGCTCTCATCCAGGCAAGACAACAATCCAGCACATCCACTGTTACACCTGGAGGTGTAAAGAAGAAGAAGAAGAGTTTGGATTTGATATCCCGCTTTATCACTACCCTAAGGAGTCTCAAAGCGGCTAACAATCTCCTTTCCCTTCCTCCCCCACGACAAACACTCTGTGAGGTGAGTGAGGTTGAGAGACTTCAGAGAAGTGTGACTAGCCCAAGGTCACCCAGCAGCTGCAAGTGGAGAAGCGGGGAGGCGAACCCGGTTCACCAGATTACGAGTCCACTGCTCTTAACCACTACACCACATCTACTACACCACATAAAAGAGAAGTAGAACTGTATATCATAAGCATATTGCTGACAACATAGTCCAAAACACTGGATGACCCCACTGCAGCTGTTTGCTGCAGATGTTAAACAGGTGGGGGATAAGATCAAACTCCAAGGACCCCACATTGAAGGTGCCATGGGGTCAAACAGCACTCCAAGCATCACCTTGTGGAGACAAGCAACCAATTAGGACCAGAAGTACCACAAAGCAGTGCCTCCCACCCCCAACTCAGACAGTCAGTCCAAAAGAATACCATGGTCAATGGTATCAAAAGCTGCTGAGAGCTCAGGAGAATTAACAGGGACACATTTCCCCATCTCTCTGCCAGCAGAGGTAATCATACAGAATAACAATTTTTGATTGAATTTGTTTGATTGTTTGACTATACATGTATTTTAAAATTGGTTTTATGCTTGCAAACTACTTAGAAGTCATTATGGCATGGAAGCAATATAGGGATGATAACAGAAACTGCAACAGCAACAACAGTAGATGCTATTCAGGGTTCGGTGTGGGGGAATCCAAGTGAAACAAATACAGAACTCAGGTGAAAGCCACTAAAACCAGACAAATCCCCAGGGGTATCCAGAATTCCTACATTGTTGGGGCATGCCAGATCCCAGCTGGAAAAGTATTCCAGAAACATGGGGCCACTGCAGGAAAGATCTTCTCCCTCATGCCTGCTTAGAGGTGAGAAGGACCTTCACTGCTGACCTTGAGGTATGCATCGTTGATATGGGTGAAGGACCCAAACCTTTGGCAGCTGTAAAGGATAAAACTAGCACGTTGAATCGGGCTAAAAATGCACTGGCAAGCCGTGAAGCTGGTGCAGTATAGGTGTCACATGAACTTACTGCCTGGCTTCCACCAGGGTTCAGGTGGCTGAATTCTGCACCCCCTGAAGTTTCCAAATCCAGCCTAGACATCACTGGACAACTGATAGAAGGCCAGACCTTCCAAGAAAGGGCTGCATCTAGCAAGCCTACCTAAACTGGTAAAAAGTCTTATTGGTCATGAGCATCACCTAAGCTTCTGCAGTTAGTGCTGAGTCCAGGAGCACTCCCAAGCTGTGTATTTGATCCTTCGGGGGAACACAGCCCCATCTGTGCCCTGCTGTAAATCTGCGTCCAGAGTAGTCACTTTCCATATCCACAGTACCTCCATCTTGTCTGTATTCAGTCTCAGCTTGTTTGCCCTCATCCACCCCCAGATTGCCTCCTTAGACTTAAGGGATAATTAATACAAGCACTGTGAAGAAGAAATGTTCAGAGTATTCTTTCTGATCTGACTTCTTATTAAGGAAGAGGCAAATATTTAAATTAAACATGGAGGATCTGATATCCTTGACCATCTAGACCACTCTTTGTTAAATGTTGCTCGTTTCCTGTGTGAGCTGGATCTCTCCTATAACAGTTTAACAAATATAGGTAGCCTGTTTTTATTTTGCAAAGAGCAGGAAGAGGTTATTTTAGTTCACTCACATATAGCAGTCTTGCACATTTAATGACGGCTGCGATTTGCATTAAGTGCTGGCACCAAGGAAGAGAGAGTTTATCCCACTATCGTTTCTGCACATGTGACAAGAGAGAGAGAAGTAAATAATGAGGCCGGCACAGCTGTACAGAGTATATGAAACGGAATATTCATTTTTCTTCAATGGGAATAGTGCAAGACAAAAGTGAGCTTTTCTTCAACTTGTTTGTTTATTGAAAATTCATCTCCATAGAGGCGTTATGTTAAAATTTGCTCTCTGATGTTAGTGTTTGCAGGATTCCTGTGGCCACTGGAGTACGTTCTCATTTATGTACCTTGATATGCATCTTCAATTACTGTCAGAGATGCTTCTTGTTAAATATGGTAAGCTCCCTGGCTTCTGAGAGTGTGAATATGTATTCTGTACTCTTGGGCCAAACGGAGGATGGTTCTATGGACTGAGGATACTGAGAACTCGGGCGCAAATTAATTAAATATCTAAAGAGGACAGCATAAATGAAAATAGTCTGGAACCTCTGGGCTTTAAAGAAGGATGGATTTGGGGAGTGAAAATAGTGGAGTTTGAATTTAAAGTTGCAAAAGAAATGCCACACACACAAAAAATGCTTTTTGATGCTTTCTTCTAAGTTTATGGGACCAAATTACAGAACTGGTCTTTAAGGAATTCTATACAATATTTACACATAACTACATTGTGAAAAAATGAAGGTGGGATTTTTATTTCACTCCTTTTTGCATATTCTTAAAACAACATGTGCCATATTTTTTTTAAAAAAAAATCTCCACCTTCAACAGCTTTAATTATGTTAATTATCACATATTTTGTTAATAACACTTTCTTTTGAAGACATCCATTAGAGATTTAAAGTGTTAATTTACCGGGAAATCTAATGGAACACTGTTGGAAATCTCCCTTTAAATTAACTTTACTTACTTTTAATGAATGTCCTAATTAGACAGAGATACAGTATTATTGGAAATATTGCAGAAGTGGAAGTAAGGGCTTATATTTCTTATTTAATGCAAAAGCCATTTATCTTGGCATAACATCTCCATTATTCAAACAAAATGATGTATTGTTCTTACTTTTTTATGTAAGTTACAAGTTCTCATTGAAACATCGCGAGGAATTAAATATGTGTGTTGGTTGCCAAATACAACTGTGGGGTCCTACTCTGACCATCTCTCTTTCCTGGCCTCTATATGGAAGGAAATCAAATATAGGAACACAACCGAGGAGCAGGGAGCTGGGACAGACATCTCAAAGGTGCACAGAAGGTAATTTATGGCCCAGTGTGCTTCAAGTATAAAAACTCTTTCTCAAGGGTGATTCTGGAGCCACTATCATAGGTATGTTTGAAAAGAGTAGCTCTGACCATTAACCATGGCAGTTCAAAATGGGACCCTTGAGTTTAGAAGCTGTACAGTAGCCCTGAGGTCCACAAACTACAGGTTAAGCTGGCATTCTTTGATGGACAGTCAGTGTGAACCCGATCCTAACATGAGAGCAAGGGGCCTGCAATGTGACTCCCCCCCACCCCAGTTGTAAGCCCAGAATGTGGCTTTGCATCTTGCAATGAATTGGAAGTTTATTGGCAATACATATTGCAGGGGGTGGGGTGGGATATAGTGGGGTGAAGAAAACCCTCATGACCCTGTGGGCAGGACCAGCAACATGCCCCCCCTTAATTACATGGACTCCTTTCATGCAGTTAAATTGTGGAAGGGACATTTGAGGCATTTGTTTCCAGGGCAAGGACTGTGCAAGGAATGTATGCCCAAATCACTTCTATCACACTTCTGTCTGCCTGCCAAATCGCAGCCGCCATCCCATTTAACACCCCCAAAATGGACACCAGTGAACATGACCCCAGTCAAGCTTGCAAAAATCTACCATTTGCCCAATAATAAATGCTGGAAATGTAATGAAACTGAAGGTACTTTCTATCACCTTTGGTGGACGTGCCCAAGGATTAAGGTCTTCTGGGAAATGATTTATAATGAAATTAAGAAGGTGCTTAAGTGTACCTTTCATAAGAAACCAGAGGCTTTTCTCCTGGGCATGGTGGGCCAATTGGTGTCAAAGAAAGATAGGACGTTTTTTATGTATGCTACAACAGCAGCAAGAGTTTTACTAGCAAAGTATTGGAAGACACAAGAACTACCCACGCTGGAAGAGTGGCAGACAAAGGTGATTGACTATATGGGACTGGCGGAGATGATGGGCAGAATCCGTGACCAAGGGAAAGAGATGGTGGAAGAAGATTGGAAGAAATTTAAATTTTATCTTAAAAATTGTTGCAAAATTAGTGAGTGTTAAAATGTCGTGGGTAAAGCATAGCAGATTTGCAGCGATAAATGATTGGATAAGAGGAAAGAAAAGGGCTAAAGAAAGGGATTTATAAGTAATTTAGATCAGGGGTTGCTGAAAAAGTTTAAAACAGGGATGCAGAAAAGGGAGGCATGGGGAAGTCGTTGAAATTGGGTATAAGAAAAAAAGATTATGAAATTATACATGTTTATATGTTTGTTTGTTTGTGTATTGTTGTTTGTAATGTCTTATAATATATGTTGAAAAACTAATAAAAATTTTATAAAAAAAAACACAAAACAAAATGGACACCAGTGAAAACTGGGTGGTGGTGATCCGGAAAAAAATGGGATTACAATGGTTAGGGAGAAACTATTTGAATATTTTGGATTTACTCACTGAGGGATCTTCCACAGCTCCATTTGCCCTGCTGCCTTCCCCTGGGGAAACCGGTTTTCCGCAATTGTTGTTTGTTCCGATTCAGCAGTAAAGAGTGTGTTTTCCAGGAGAAAGCAAATGCAAAACAGCTCAAACCTGTGCCTAGAAAGGGCAGGACAAGCAGGAAATCACTCAGACCCATGCCTTCTAGGCATGGGACAAGTGGAAATGTGGATGATTCCTGAATGGAGAATGTTGATTTTGTAGACAACCACAAGTGTGGACGTTCTTTGAGCATTCAGTTTTGTTGTGGTTTTGCACATGTGTGCCTGTCTGTCTGTTCTAATTCATTAGCATCCTTTTTAGTAGGATCAATAATATGCCAGCTGAAATAAACAATTTCGCAGTGGATTGATTATCAGGGAAGTGAATATATTTGTTTGTATCCCACCAGAAATAGATACTTCCCCTCCCCTGCCCAAATATTGATGGAGAAGACAGATGAAGACACATGAGCATGTGGCACTGAAAATCATAAAAAGACTGTACAGCAGATCTCTATAATGAAATTATGTGATCTAAGAAAGTTACAAGAGCAGCTGTCATACAGTGTGTGTGTGTGTGTGTGTGTGTGTGTGTGTGTGTGTGTGTTCATATTCCAAGAGAAGCCATTTTAGTCACCAGGAATAGTTAGTTTTTATGGTCATTTGGCCACTGACACATTACAAGTAATAAACCATCTATCTGATTGAAACAGTATGAGATCACTTTTTGAAGCCTATTATGGACACTGTTCTTAAGGTTAAGAAGAAAAATGGAATTATAATCCATGCCATTTTTGGGTAATTGTTATTAATAAATTAGCAAAGAATGAGCAGCAGACGGATGAATTGTTGTAGTTCATTAATTTTATGGTGACTTTCTTTGTGTGAGCCAATTAGGTCTGTCATTGTGTTGCTAAGTGGCAACGATGCCCAAAGGAGAGAGCCTGGATGCAGAACAAATGGTCTCTGCCATTTTCCTTTTTCAGGATTTTGCTAAAGGCTCCCTAATGATCTTGGTGATTGGAATCGGAATCATGTAGATCTGCAGAACCACAAATTTTTCTACAGAATGATATGGAAACTAAAGTGTCATACTTTTAAATATTGAATTGTATGCGTCATACATCACAAGATTTGCTAACTGATAAACACTGATTCCCCCAGCCTGCCACTACCAGAAAATCCATTAATGGACAATTAAGTTATGGAAAAACGGCAGAAGTATGCAGATGATACCACGCTCTACCTCTCTTTTAACTCAGAACCAGTGAAGGTGGTGAAGGTCCTGTCTGAGTGCCTGGAGGCAGTTGGAGGATGGATGGCTGCTAACAGATTGAGGTTGAATCCTGACAAGACAGAAGTACAGTTTTTTGGGAACAGGGGTGGGAGGATGTGGGGGACTCCCTGAATGGGACAACTGTGCCACTGAAGGAGCAGGTGTGCAGCCTGGGAATCATTTTGGACTCACAGCTGTCTGTGGAAGTGCAGGTCAATTCTGTGTTCAGGGCAGCTGTTTACCAGTTCCATGTAGTACGCAGGCTGAGACCCTGTCTGCCAGTCTCGCCTGCCAGTCTACCTACCTGACTGTCTCACCAGAGTGGTGCATGCTCTAGTTATCTCCCGCTTGGACTACTGCGACGTGCTCTACGTGGGGCTACCTTTGAAGGTGACCTGGAAACTACAACTAATCCAGAATGCGGCAGCTAGACTGGTGACTGGGAGCAGCCACTGAGACCATATAACACTGGTCCTGAAAGACCTACACTGGCTCCCAATACGTTTCCGAGCACAATTCAAAGTGTTAGTGCTTACCTTTAAAGCCCTAAATGGCATCAGCCCAGTATACCTGAAGGAGCGTCTCTACCCCCATTGTTCAGCCTGGACACTGAGGTCCAACACTGAGGGCCTTCTGGCAGTTCCCTCACTGCGAGAAGTGAGGTTACAGGGAACCAGGCAGAGGGCCTTCTTGGTAGTGGCACCCACCCTGTGGAATGCCCTCCCATCAGATGTCAAGGAAATAAACAACTATCCGACTTTTAGAAGACATCTGAAGGCAGCCCTGTTTAGGGAAGTTTTTAATGTTTGATGTTTTATTCTGTTTTTAATGTTCTGTTGAAAACTGTCCAGAGTGGCTGGGAAAACCTAGCCAGATGGACGGGGTAGAAATATTATTATTATTATTATTATTATTATTATTATTATTATTATTATAAGTGCTTTATTGGGGTTTATGGCATGAAAATTCAAAACTGGCTTCAAAGCCATTTCATGTATCACATGTTCTTTGTTTGCTTTTCCGTGGCATTTTACGGAGTATTCCGATCCACTATAAATCCTGTTATTGTATGCCCTTTGTGGTGATTCTAGAAATTCCATTGAAATACAAAAGAGCTGGCAATCATAAATTTAAAATCATAGATGCATGAAAGAATCTCTCTAAAATCCAGGTTGTAAAGTCTTGTCTTCACGTGAAGACAAATGTAGTCAGTTTCCTTTGGGTGGTTGCAAGTATTGTAATCATTGCCCTCCACTTGTGGAGCCATAATATTGTTGGGCTGGAGTGCTTGGCTTGGATGTTGGGAAAGCCTGCTCAGTCATGGAACTCATTTCCCTGGTGGCCTTGGCCAAGGCACTGCTTCAGATGGTTGATGGCAGGGCCGTCTTTACCCGCGGGTGCAAGGGGTGCGGGGCACCCGGGCGCTGGATTCTGTGGGGTGCCCGGCACCCGCCGCTGAAGCCGCCTAAGCTCTTAACGATCTACCTTTATGAAACAATAAATAATTTTGATCAAGCTAGAAAAACAAAATACATATACACCTAGGTATTACCGAAATGTATACCTACTGTTTCACTAAAGGACTTTCGACTTTGTGCGCTCATTTACCAATGGCGGTAAATGGGAGTACTCAAGAGTATGCACTCCTGGCACCTTTCTTTCCTAGAAAAAAAGTACTGGTTAAAAGTGTGGCACTTCCTGTAACAGCTTCATGGTGAGTGCCAGCACCGTTTTTTCTAGAAGAAAAGTACTGTTCTCTCTCAAAATGGCATTGGCCAAATGATGGTCAGATGACAAATAGGTCCTAATTTGTAGATCTTGCTTCAGGCCTAGGACATGTACCAAAAGGTTTTGGGTGTGGGATGCATTTTAAAGGGTAGGAGAGGATATATTAATTGAAATTCATCCCTCCATGTGCCCACATGTGTGGGATGAACAGAGTTTCAAAATCCCACCCACCAGCACAATTAAAAGCATAGGAATTGGGCTGTAAAACCTTGTTTTGAGTAAGTCCAGCTAAGCTTGCTCTCCCTTTCCTACCCTTCTTAAAGAATCAGTTAACAATCTGGGAAATAAGTTGAAAAATAAGATTTACTTACTTGGATCACAAGAACAGTAGCAGTAAAAACTATGCAGGCAAAAGACTTAGAGTATAACCAGCTTCTGTGCCAGAGCTGGAGGGAGCACAGGGCACAACTGCCCTCATGGCTGGACAAAGAGGGGAACAGAAAATACCTGGCTGCTAATCTCTCAGACTGAGGATATCACTGTTTAATGGATCTACTCTAATTGATAGCGTGGGGAAATGAGGAGATGTGGAGCCAGGTTACTGCCTTCTTTTTAAAAATTCCAACCTTCTAGCATTGCATCCTCAGATATTTCTCTGATCAAACTGATACACTCACCGGAACAGTAGGAAGCCCATTTCTCAAAAAATGGGGCACTTGATTATTTTATTGGCCTCTAGATATTTGGAAAGGCATCAGTTTCTCTCAAAAGATCTGTTTCAAAGTATTCTAAAGCATAGCTGGGTGTTTAAAGGCTAGGTAGCCAAAGAACATTCAAATCTAGAGGTCATTTAGAGTATAATTAATAAACAATCAGGAAATCAAATCATTTGGAATACAGAACATTGAAAAAGCTATTTTTGACAATCTCTGCTCTGTGAAAAGAGTGGATAGCCTTCTGCTTGCACAATGAGGGTCTTCTCCTCTCTTCCCTTTTCCCCCTTCCCCATACACCCAGAACATTGGTTGTGGTGTGTGCTGAAAAACCCCTGGAATGTGGGGGGAGGAGAGGCGGATTCTTCCATCTGGCAAGTCAAAATGGCTCACCTGACAGATGATTGCCTTAGCAGGATGTAGAATTCCTCCCAGTGTATGCATTTGTCTTAGCTTTAGGTTCCAAAGAGTCAATGGCCATTTGCCCAGCTGGATTCAAGGACACCTTTCTAGCCAAATAACAAAAGAAGCAGTCAACTAAACCATCATCGCCATCATGATCACCACTATAGGGCCGAAGAAAATAACTGGAATACTGACATTTAATGTCACCAACCAATATTTTGTGACAGCAAGAGTCAGGGCTTCTGAAAAGCTAATCTAGGAAATCAAGCGTATGAGAGTTTTTCAGGTGCCCATCCTAATGCAAATTAATGGTTGCTGGAAGAGTATCTAATTTTTCATTTTCCAAGGTAGTCTGTCCTTCTAGAGCACTTATAGCTTTCCAGGCTCTCCAAAGGACATGTTGGCATTTAAAAATGGAAGCCAGTTTATATTGAGCCACTCAAACTTTAGCAATCATGGGCAGTTTATGCCAGGTTCATTACATTTGATAATCCTCTTGTAAGTCAAACAGTCATTTTTTGTGGAGGGTGGGGGCTCAAACCTGGAAGGCTAAGGTGGGTCTGTCACAACACTCAAAATAATAATTACACCCATTTAAGTTTTTAACAGCAATACACATGGCATGATGACCATTATTTGACCCAATGCCTAAATCACCAATTGTGGGCTGCAGGATAAACTTTAAGGTTGAATCCAGTTGGATTGGTTTTCCTCGCAATCCTTGCATTCTCAGTTTGGAGATAGTGTCAGACATATGCTTTACTTAATGATTGCAGTTTATTACTCAATAGGTCATATCCTGTATATATTAGGAACAAACACCTTGGAGACTAAGAGCTGGTGGAGGGAGATGACATGTGTCATTGCTGTTGTTTTCACTACAGCCCTGTGGAAAAACTAATTACCTTTTCATCTTGGTGAATCCAGAGGTCACTTTACCACTACTATATCTCTACATGACAGGGTACATGGGTAATTAGGTAGGCTGTGTATCCTGGATATTCCATGGATCTCATTACATCTTATTTAGAAACGCTATAATTTGATTGGTGGAAAATTAAGGCATCTTCTCATGGGTCATTTTATCTCTCTGCAATAATAATTCTTGGCTTGATTAAAAATTGATCCAGTGTCTTAAAGTGAATTTATTATTGCTGCAATCTATCACCCACAGACAGATAATCTGGTTCCCATCTTTATCTGATTTGAAAAATCTGTCACTTATTATGTGTTGTTCCACACCCACCCACCCACCCAAAAAATCATTTAAATTGGTGGTTTGTTAAGGCATGCGTACTACCAATGGCCCCTTGAAAGAAATCTTGAGCCTGATGCTTTTTACTGCAAGAGTCTGATAATATGTCAATTTTAATATATTGATTTGTATTGTGTTCTAGCAACAATTTCTCTGTGGGAAAAAAATAATTAAATAGCATGGACACAGAGCAACGAAGGAGTATGTGTTCAATTGTTACTTCATTTGAATACAGCTCTATTTCTACTCCAGAACAGCTCAAGTACTTAAGGGAGCTTCTCCTCATGTCTCCAACATCAGGCAGCCTGAGTTTTGAGATCAGTAGGGGAGGCCCTGCTTGTGGTACCCTTGATGGCCTGGGAGGCTGCTACACATGGAAGGGCCATCTCAATGGTGGCACCTCAGCTGTGGAGCTCCCCCCCCCCAATGAAGATTACATTATCCCCTTCAGGATTGTTCAAGTGAGAACTTAAACATACTCATTTCAGCTGGCCTTTGGCACATGGAATAACAATACTGTGCTTTATCACTTTTTCATAACCTTGTATCTGAAGCTGTATTTTGTTGTTCCATTGTATTTTCATAATTGTGTTGTCAGCCACCCTGAGCTTGGGAAGAGGAAGGACAGAATATAATAAGTAAATAATAAAATGACAACAAGAATAGCACTCATCAGTTTATTTTTCCAATAGATGGTCCAAGTTTAGGATAGCCCCAAAGTCACTGGCCAATGGAGGTTTTAGTTAGTTAGTTAGTTAGTTTTTTAAATGCATTTTCTCTATTGAATAGCAAACCTCCAGTGCAACATCTGAAAGTGCTAATGAAATTCACCTCGTTTTCCAAGGAGATCTGCCACTTTTTCTATGTCAGGTGAGTCAAAGCTCGGAATGAGCTAAGCCTTGCAAGAGAGGTTAAAAATGTTTCTTTGGCTATGTTTGAAGCAAGAAGAACAAGCAAGAAGTAGGTCCTCTGTGTGAGAAGGTGGAGAAATGCTATTGGGTGACAGAGAGTAGGCGGAACTGCTCAACGCCTACTTCACCCAAAAGGAAAGCATTGCCCAATCTGGTGATAACAGAATAAACAATGCAGAGAGAGAGCAGCAGATGGGAAAAGAGGTGATAAGGGAACACCTAGATCAGGCATAGGCAAACTCGGCCCTCCAGATGTTTTGGGACTACAGTTCCCATCATCCCTGACCACTGTTCTTGTTAGCTAGGGATCATGGGAGTTGTAGTCCCAAAACCTCTGGAGGGCCAAGTTTGCCTATGCCTGACCTAGATGCTTTAAATGATTTCAAATCTCCAGGGCCTGTTGAGCAGCACCCAAGGGTGTCGACATTGTAGATTCTTGTAGATTCACAATCATTGTCCCAGATTATATATCCTCCGGGGACTTCCGGGTTGGCGCCTCCGGCAATGGCGGGGCTCCTCCGATCGGAAGGAACTTGCTCCATGAAAAGCAGGGTCTGACCGCCACGGCGAAGGCGGAGACCCACAGAAATCACAGGCGGGAGAAGCCTGTGAACTTGGGATTCGGCTGGCACCCTTTGCGCCTCCCCTACTCGCGGGGAAACCCTGTTCTGGGGTTCCGGAGCGACGTGGGGTGAGCGGCGCGGTGCCTTGAATCGACCGCTTCTTTCACGGAGTGAAGCCACATTGCTGTTGCCGGAGAGCGCTGACTTTTTCCTGTGGACAATTGGATTTAAAACGACTACCCATGAGTAGAACGGAAAATTGGATCTTTAAATATTTTAATTCGGCGCCGAAAGCGGGAAGGCTCTAAACAGGAAGTCCGCCTCCCGTTTTTTGTAAATAGACTGAAGCAAAGACGTTACAAGCTAAAGTCTTACAAAGTTTTAGATAAAGGATTAAATTCCCACCGGATAAAGAAATATAACCCCTCTTAGAAGCAGGATAAGAGGGGTGAAGTTTTGGACCTTGTATGCCTGCAGAAACGAGTGAAAATTAAATTGCCACTGCTCCGAACCTGGAAAAGGGCTGCCAGATGACGTTCGGGGAATGTTCATTGACAGAACGGATTTGACAGCTAGCTAAAATAAGAAAGGTACTGTTTCCATTGTCCTCTTTTGCGTTTAAAAATGGAGGAAAAAGTAACTGAAAATTGAAACTATTGTTATTTGCTTGAGTTGTGTCTGAAAGAATTGATACAAATGGAGACTGTTTCCACCTAGAGGGAGCATGTGAAATTGTTACAGGAGTGCAACAGAGAGATCCCCAGCTGCAAGATAAAGACTCTGAGAACCAGAGTCTGACCTTGGACTATTCAAAATGTTGACAGGAGAAGTTATTGTGACTGCATTATATAAGATAAACTACACGCTGGAACAGCTCCATAAAAAGACAGGTGACATGATCTCTAAAATTGACAACATGGAACAGAATGTGACTAATTTGAGTCAAAAAGTGAGTACCAATACAGAAGCAATTCAGGATTTGGTACAGGAACACATCTTGGTTGGACAAATGGTGGTGGAAAAGGAGAAAGGTGATGATGTGAAAATGGTGGAGGAAAAGGAGAAAGTTGATGATGTGAAACCAAAAGTAGCACAAGTGGGATCCTTAATCCTTCAGAAGCAAATTCAGGATTTTAAACTAAGGTCTTTCATGACTGAATCTAGCAAAAGCCAAATTTTGAGGCTAGGACTCTGGCTTGGATTGAAGAAGGAAAGTTGGAAAGAATCCTCTATCCAGGGATTGATTGATTGACTTTTGGGACATGGACTTGGGTCTGGAGGAGCCTGAAGTTTTGGGTGACTCTAGAATTGGAGGAATCCTGAAATACGTTCTGAAAGACTCTATGGACTTTATTTTCAACTTTGGAAATTTGGCTGAATTGTCCAGAAGGAATAAAAGTATTGCTAGGCTGGAGTTTTCCTGAGATCTGCTCCTGAACACCAAAGATTATGAAGAAGACTGGCAGAAGGGACGTGGAAGAGATTTAAGAGCCTCGGATATAAGATCGCCAGGCTGATGGAGTGTATGGAACTGATGGAAAGGACTGGCAGAATCCAAAGCCAGGGAGAGGAGATAGTGGAAGATTACTGGAAAATTTAAAGTGTTTATTTAGAAATATTGTTCAAGTAATTACTGTTAGAAAAATGGGGGAATGATTTTTTATGGATTTAGCAGAAATGTTATAGTTGGGTGCATAGAAGTAATTTATCTTTATTGGGAAATAAGGTTAAAGAATATGTCATTTATAAATATAATAGAATAAGACAGAAAATAGAGAAAGATGGAAAGGATTTGCTGAAACAAATACTAGAAGTGGGATACAAAAAGGGAAGTGTGAGGAAGTCGAGGAAATAAGGGAATGAAGGATAGAATATGGAAAAGGAGGGATGTTTTAAATTGTTTTTATTTTGCTTTGTTTATGTGTTTAGTTTAATGGGGTTAGGGTGGGTTTGTATATTGTATTGTTTTTCTTTTCTTTTTTCTTGTCTTTTTTGTTTTTGTAACTTTTAAAAGCAATAAATATATTATATATATCTCCTCCGATGGCTACATTATGCCTTCAGATACACTGAACATCACCATTTACTGCACACTGCCAGGTTCTTGCAGCAAGTCCAGAGCCATAAGAAAGAGGAGAAAAGGAGAAAACTGTGTAACCAAGTTAATGAGGCATGGGTGAGGAGATTATCCACAATCTGTCTTTGGAAATTCTACTACGTGGCGCTAAGTTCTTGTGGGAAGACCAGGGAAGAGTGCATGCATGTACGTACGTACGTAGGAAGGGAGGGCTACAATCCACTACTCATTCATTTTGTAACAGTCCTTGTAAAGTAAAAGGGACTGCTCCAGAGCAAACAGGTTGTGGATGGTGGCCAAAAAGGGTGATGGAATCAATTATGACCTTTCACCAAGATAATTGTCTTCCAGATAGAGAGGCCCTGGTTTTTCCCTTCAGGTGTCTTTCCGTATTAACTTGATTGCAACTCCTGAAACCCTTGCTCCAGAAAGAGAACAGAAATAAGAAGTAATGTAAAGCCTTATTAACTGGTCACCAGACAAAGGGGCTCTCTAGCTGAGCATCAAAGGGTAAGTAGAAATAGAAAATGTTGCACAGAAGGGGAAAGCCACAGGAAAAGAGCAGATGAGGAAACAGCCTGGGGCATTTTGGTCCTTAGAACAGAACGTTTAAATGATGTTAAATGATACCTGGAAATGGTAAAATAATAAACTGCCAATTTGAACCACTCAGTGGCATCCTGATGTGCTCCTTCAGGCAACTGTTTAACACTGTGAAATATACTCAGAGTCGCAAAGTGATTTCATGCTCTTTATTCAGCTCATAGTGGTGAGGAGGAATGAATGAAAGTCCCCTCAAAGTATCTGCTTTATATACATTATTTACACAATGGGCTGCACATGATTGGCTAATTCCGGAATTCTACTGTAAGCCTATCAGGTTGTGGATTCACTTCTATCTGGAGCATGATTGGGTAGTTCCTGCCAACCAATCAGACTGCTGCATTGTTCTAGGACCAATCAGACTGCTGCATTCTGAATCCTATTGTTCTAGGACCAATCAGACTGCTGCCTTTTGGATCCTATTGTTCTAGGACCAATCAGACTGCTGCAGTTTGGATCCTATTCAACTCAGTACATAACACACTGTCTAACAGTAGGACTGGTGCTGGATGGAATAACATCAGCACATCATGGCTTCCAGTTCAGGCTTTGTGGAACAGCTTCTCCTCCTCTCCTAAGCCCTGAGCTGGAGCCAAGTGCAAAATAGAACAATGGGCAGACACACAATAGCTCTGAGTGCACTAGGATTTTGCTTTCAGTACCAGAACTGATCTCACATCCCTTTTGCACAAAAACAATTGGGAAACCAGGTCATTCTTGATTTTCCTTCATGCTTTCTTAGTTTCAGTAGCTGCACATGGGAAAAAGCTGGACCATGAAGAAGGCTGATCGCCGAAGAATTGATGCTTTTGAATTATGGTGCTGGAGGAGACTCTTGAGAGTCCCATGGACTGCAAGAAGATCAAACCTATCCATTCTGAAGGAAATCAGCCCTGAGTGCTCACTGGAAGGACAGATCCTGAAGCTGAGGCTCCAATACTTTGGCTACCTCTTGAGAAGAGAAGACTCCCTGGAAAATACCCTGGGAAAGATTGAAGGCACAAGGAGAAGGGGACGACAGAGGACGAGATGGTTGGATAGTGTTCTCGAAGCTACCAGCATGAGTTTGGCCAAACTGTGGGAGGCAGTGGAAGACAGGAGTGCCTGGCGTGCTCTGGTCCATGGGATCATGAAGAGTCGGACACAACTAAACGACTAAACAACAACTATTAAAAAATCCAAGGACCCAAGTTGTTGCTACTGTTAAAAAACCCAATCTTCTTGCAATTTGGGATTTTTCTTAAACTGCCTAACAGGGTCCAGGAGTAAACTACTGGGAAGATGCACCTTAGTGTCCATGTAAAATACTCCAGTTTTATTATTGAGTTATTTGATTATTTCTACTTAGCCTGCTTTTTAAGAGGAGGGTTACAAAGCCTGAGAGTGCAAAGCAACAGAACCACAATATAACATAGGGCAAACTAAGGACAACTGCACTGATTCACTGGGTCAATCCATCACCTCTTCTGCATTCCAGTATTTCCAATTGCCTTCCCTCATTCACTTTGAAGAACTTCATTAGGAATGAAAAGAGGCATGGCGATTCCATAGTATGTGCTTTTTATGTGAACACCCCACACTCTCATCTGACAGCACCTGTGATGTAGTATTATTTTGGATAATTAAATAATCTTAAGCACCCGTGTGCATGGAGTGTGGGATCAACAGATGCCTCGAGTGGTGTCATGCCCACAAGGCAACGCTGAGCGTTTTCAGCCATCTAAAGAGTCTTTTTCTTGGCAAAGCAGCAAGCCTCCAGATGTGCGCCTCTGTGATCCTTTGAAGCCTTTGTAGCTTTTCCTTGAGATTCTTTTGGGATGCATATCAACGAATACATGGAGATCTGTCTAAAGGATGCCTGGCACACAGATAATTTCTTGCTGGGGGAAAATGTGAAAAGCAGAGTTTTATTTCCTTGCCTGCTGGGTCATCTTCTAGGCTTGCGAACTCATTTAACAATTGAGTTGTGAAAAGGGGAGATGGGTTGGGATTTGAGGGAGTGGCTTACAAAGAGAGCTGGGCATGAACAGCAATAGATTTTCCCCTTTGGTGTTTAAACAAGGGCTGGGCAAAAATGCCCCCCCCCAAACTCCCCACCCTATTTGCAAGCCAAAAAAATAGGAGGTACTGTGCCAAACATTCTCAGGGGCAGAGGGTGGGCAGATGCAATTCTGAAACAGCTGGGGAGCGAAAAGGAAGAAAATTCTCAGAAAAATCCTCCACTTAGAAATTCAGGTTCAGTAAATGTTAAGTGAAACAATGTTGTTATTTCATTCTGGTGAACGAAGGTTGCAGTGGGCTAAGAGATGCAAAGTTGTTGCACAAGCTTATCACCCCCTTCAACAATATTACAATATATTGGGTTGCATTAACTATCTGTGGCTGATGTTTTGCCAAAAGTTCTCAGGGGGAACTGAAATTCTCCAGCCGTTTGGGGAGCCCCCACAAAGAAAATTCTCAGAAAAGTTGGGCTCTATTCTTTGCCTGGGATATGATTTCAGTTGCTGCTCCTATTTTACAAAGTACTGAACAGGACTCACTTCAGTTCTGTTTTAATTTTGGACCACCACACAACAGCGTAATTCTTAACATTTCACTGCACATTTGTGGGACTTTTTGTGACCAGATACAAGAAATGAGTTCTGCTTGTGTAGTTCATTCTATTCAGGACTTTCTTTCAGCCGGAACTCACTGGACCTCAATTCTGGCACCTCTCAGTTGGGTGCCATTGCCATTATAAGAGAATTACCTTCCACTTAAGGGACGCAGGTAGCACTGTGGGTTAAACCAGAGCCTAGGACTTGCCGATCAGAAGGTTGGCGGTTCGAATCCCTGCAATGGGGTGAGCTCCCGTTGCTCTGTCCCAGCTCCTGCCAACCTAGCAGTTCAAAAGCACGTCAAAGTGCAAGTAGATAAATAGGTACCACTCCAGCGGGAAGGTAAACGGTGTTTCCATGCACTGCTCTGGTTCGCCAGAAGCGGCTTAGTCATGCTGGCCACATGACCTGGAAGCTGTACGCCGGCTCTCTCAGCCAATAAAGCGAGATGAGAGCCGCAACCCCAGAGTTGGTCATGACTGGACCTAATGGTCAGGGGTCCCTTTACCTTTACCTTTACCTTCCACTTTGATTGCCTTTACATGTTACCGAGCTGTTTTGGTACCTCTTTGGCATATTTTGAGGAAATTACAAATGGAGGCTCATGTGTTTTGGGGTAAGCTCTTTATGTTGAAACCCACAATTCCTTTCATCTTAATAAACTGATATGTGATAAAATTATTGCATAACTCTAATAATTATTATTGTTGTAACAATATAATCAGGTAACACCAATAGCGCCAGCATGATTTATGTATTGTTTTCTCTCTCTTTAATTAATGGGAGTAACATCAACTTGTGCCAACAGAATGAACTGCAGATGTGCAAAGGAATTTAAAAATATATTTAAAAATTCATAAAAGCAATTCCAACACAGATGCGGCATGGGAAATATCTCAGCTTAAAAGACTTCTTTTTCTTCAGTAGGTGCCGAAAAGACAACAGACATGGACTTGCCCAACATTTAAGGGGAGGGAATTCCAAAGGTAGATGCCACAACAGTAA
Organism: Podarcis raffonei; assembly: GCF_027172205.1. Lineage (NCBI taxonomy): Eukaryota > Metazoa > Chordata > Lepidosauria > Squamata > Lacertidae > Podarcis > Podarcis raffonei. The sequence continues at coordinate 6,260,060 of NC_070604.1, forward strand.
AAGCTTGATTCCTTTATCATATGGCCCGCCTGATAAGATGGTACCTGCTGGAAGCCCTCACCTGCAGGGCGGCATCCTTTTCTGGGTATATAGGGTTGCTGGCATCCATCTGTTTAGGAGACAATGACCGCTCCCCACCTAAAATAGGGGGCACTCTTTGCGGGGTCGCACACAGCCACCCGATCCTACACGATCCCTGGCAGTTCAGCCTGGCTTCACTTCCCCAAGCTAGATACCTAGAGGATCCCACCTAACCAATCCCAGCTGGGGAGGTGTTGCCAGGGGAGTTGACCAGATAGGGTTAGGACCGCCCTGCACACACAATAGAGGGTAGACTTACCTGGGAGTCCTCAGTCGGCTCCAGAGCTTCTCCCACCCTGCCCTCTCTCAGTTTACGCCTTCCTTTTGCAGGTTAACCTCTTCTTTATAGATATGTGGGCGCTGCTACGGTCACTGATGGTTGCTGTTGAGGGGCCGGGAAGGAATTTCCCTGCATTGGCAGGTTTTGCCTTCCCCGTAGCAAAAAACGTCACAACTTTGGCAGTTTCAGGCCTTGGGCAGAATCCTTTAGTCTATCTTCCCTAAAGGGGGGGGCGTGAAGCAGTGGCTCATGCCCCACCTGCGGTGGCAACCCCAGGGTTCTCTGTTAAAGGGGTTGTGTGGAGGGGAGTCACTGGCCAAACGCCATTAGGTTGTCAGTGCTCTCCCCTGTGTTGCGGCGAAATGGGGGGATCTGATGTTCCCCAGATCTCTGGACGGGGACTGGGAGGGATAAACGCCCAATGCCTAAGCCAAAGTCTCCCTACATCTGAAAGTTTAATAAAGTTGTGGCCAATTTTATTTTTTTTAAATAAATATTTATTAAGGTTTTACAAAACAAAAGGTTCATCATTTCAGAATATATCGTTTCCATACATAAAGCTCATATAAAAAGCAAATACATAAAAAAAAACAAAAATATATAACAGAAAAAAGAAGAAAATAGGAAAAAAGAAAAAAGAAAAACACACTTTCTTAAATTTATAGAATTCCATGCCCCTCTGTCTTGACCTCCTCACATCCCCCTTTTTTGTGTTCCACTTTGTTCCAATCAAATTCAGCAAGTTCAAAACCTTGTTTAAACCATACTTAATTTTATATTCTATTTATTATGTCCCCATTTTCCGTTATTTTAGTCCATACCTCATCTTATATAATATGACATAATAATGTTCTGTTCATAACCCCCTATCCTTTTTAACGTTCTTCTTTTCATTCACATTTAACCAAAGTCACACAAACCCTGTTACCTTCACTTCCCACATCATATTAACACTCAAAGATTTTACAGTATTTTTGTAGATAGTCCTTAAACTTTTTCCAGTCCTGTTCCATCAGTTCTTCTCCCTGGTCACGGATTCTGCCAGTCATTTCAGCCATCTCCATGTAGTCGATCACTTGCGTCTGCCATTCCTCCACGGTGGGTAGATCTTGTGTCTTCCAGTATTTGGCTAGAAGTATTCTTGCTGCTGTTGTTGCATACATAAAAAATGTTCTATCTTTCTTTGGCACCCATTGGCCAACTATGCCCAAAAGAAAGGCCTCTGGTTTCTTAGGAAAGGTACTTTTAAATACCTTCTTGAGTTCATTATATATCATTTCCCAGTAAGCCTTGACCCTTGGGCATGTCCACCAAAGGTGAAAGAATGTTCCCTCAGCTTCTTTACATTTCCAACACTTATTGTCAGGCAGGTGATAAATTTTTGCAAGCTTGACTGGGGTCATGTACCACCTGTAAATCATTTTCATAATATTCTCCTTTAAGGCAATACATGCCGTAAATTTCATACCGGTGGTCCACAACTGCTCCCAGTCAGCAAACATAATGTTATGACCTAAGTCCTGCGCCCATTTAATCATTGCTGATTTGACCGTTTCATCCTGCGTGTTCCATTTCAACAGCAAGTTATACATCTTTGACAAAATCTTAGTTTTTGGTTCTAACAGTTCTGTTTCCAATTTTGATTTATCCACCTGGAAGCCAATTTTCCTGTCCAAATTATAGGCCTCTCTTATTTGGTAATAATGAAGCCAATCTCGCACTTTGTCTTTTAATTTTTCAAAACTCTGCAGTTTCAATCTGTCACCTTCTTGTTCCAAAATTTCCCAATATTTTGGCCATTTGGCCTCCATATTGAGCTTTTTCTGAGCCTTAGCTTCCATAGGTGACAGCCACCTTGGGGTTTTACTTTCCAGCAAGTCTTTATATCTTATCCAGACATTAAACAAAGATTTTCTGACAATATGGTTTTTAAATGCCTTATGAGCTTTAACCTTGTCGTACCAAAGATATGCATGCCACCCAAAAACATTGTTGAAACCTTCTAGATCCAAAATATCTGTATTCTCAAGAAGCAGCCAGTCTTTCAACCAGCAGAATGCTGCTGATTCATAATACAATTTAAGGTCTGGCAGGGCAAATCCACCTCTTTCTTTTACATCAGTTAAAATTTTAAACTTAATTCTAGGTTTCTTGCCCTGCCAGACAAATCTAGAGATATCTCTCTGCCACTTCTTGAAACAGTCCATCTTGTCCAAAATTTGCAAGGATTGAAACAAAAATAACATTTTTGGCAATACATTCATTTTTATAGCTGCGATTCGACCCAACAAGGAAAGCTTCAAGTTAGACCAGATTTCTAAGTCTTTTTTAACTTCTGACCAACATTTCTCATAGTTCTCTTTAAATAAGTTCAAATTTTTCGCCGTCATATTAATCCCTAGGTATTTCACTTTCTTAACCACCGTTAAACCTGTTTCATTCTGAAACCTATCCTTTTCCATTGGAGTTAAATTCTTCTCTAATACTTTAGTTTTTACCCTGTTTAATCTAAATCCCGCCACATGACCAAATTCTTTAATCAATTCCAAAGCTCTTTTCATACTAGATTCCGGCTCCTGTAAAGTTAGGACCAAGTCATCTGCAAAAGCTTTCAATTTATATTGTTTGGCTCCGACCTGAATGCCTTTTACAAACCGGTCCCCTCTTATCATATTTAACAGCACCTCCAGGACCGAGATAAATAATAATGGAGAGATAGGGCAACCCTGACGTGTTCCTTTTTCTATCATAAAATCTTCAGTCACCACATTGTTTACAATCAATTTCGCTTTTTGTTCTGAATATATTGCTCCTATACCATTTTCGAACCCCTGACCCACTCCCATCCCTTTCAAATTTTTCTTCATAAAACTCCAAGAAATGTTATCAAAGGCTTTCTCCGCATCAATAAAAACTAAAACAGCTTTCGTATTAATATTCCTTTGCAACAACTCCAAAATGTCAATTATATTTCTTGTATTATCAGATAAATGTCTGCCTGGGAGAAAGCCTGCCTGGTCCCTATGTATTACTTCCACTAATACTTTTTTAAGTCTGCTAGCTAAAATGTCTGCGAAGATTTTATAATCCACATTCAAAAGGGAGATGGGACGGTAGTTCTTTAGTTGTGTCTTTTCAGCTTCTGTCTTGGGTATCAATGTGATGTATGCTTCTTTCCACGATTCAGGCGCCCTTTTCCCTTCCAAAATCTCATTGCACACCTCCTTTAATGGTTGAATTAAAAGGTCTTTCAAAGTTCTATAATATTTGGAGGTTAGTCCATCCGGTCCTGGAGATTTGCCCAATTGCATATTCTGAATGGCACCTTCAATTTCTTGTTCTGTAATTTGCTGATTCAATACTAATTTGTTTTCTGGAGATATTTTTTGTAATCCATTGGTTCTTAAAAATTGGTCTATCTCAGTTTCTTTCTGTGGCCCTTGCGTATAAAGTTGTTTAAAGTATCTCTGAAAGCACCTTCTAATCTCCTCCGGGTTCTGTATGTTTTTTCCATCGATCTCAAGGTTTGTAATCGTATTTAACTTCTGTCTTTTTTTCAATTGCCACGCCAATAATTTCCCACATTTATTAGCTGACTCAAAAGTCTTTTGTCTCATTTGTTTAATTTTCCACTCTATTTCTTCATTAATCAATTTCATATATTGCACCTGATATAACTTAATCTCTCTTAAGATCTCTTTTGAGTTTGGTTTAGCTCTTAGCTTCTTCTCCCCTTGTTTTATTTTTTCCAGAATTTTCCCTTTCTTCTCATTTTGAGATCTCTTTTTTATTGCATTCTGTTGAATCAGGAACCCTCTCATGACCGCTTTGCTTGCGTCCCAAACTGTTCTTTTTTCAACCGTAGTTCTCATGTTTATTTCAAAGTAGTCTTTCAGAGTCTTTTGGGCCTTCCTTACAATATCTTGATTTCTTAGTAAAGTGTCATTCATCCTCCATCTGAAGGAACCGATGGGTGTTAGTTTCATTTCCATCTTTACCGCATTATGGTCGGAGCAGGTTTTTGGGCAGATTTCCACCTTTTTTATTTTAGGTGCCAGGCCTCTAGTTGTCCAAATTTGGTCGATCCTTGTCCATGTCATTTTGGCTTCAGAAAAAAAAGTTCCCTCTCTACCTAGGGGGTTTTTGGTCCTCCAAATATCAATCAAATCCATATTGTCAGTCAGTTCAAAAAAAGTTTTTGGTAGTCTGCCCTCTTTCGTTACGGTCTGTCTTTGTGCTTTATCCATATTCGTAGACACCACTCCATTCATGTCTCCCATCATAATAATATTGTTGTAGTCCATAAAGTCCATCAATGTCTCATGCAGTTTCTTGTAGAACTCTGATTTCCCCTCATTTGGTGCGTAAATTCCTAAAATCAAAAATTTCTCTCCTTGTGTTTGGATTTCTATTGCCAAAATTCTTCCTTGTTCATCTTTAAAAAGAAACTTTGGTGATAGGCTTTCTTTTGCATATATTGCCACACCTCTTTTTAACCTTGTCTGATGAGATAAATTCTTGGCCTAGTTTTTTATTAATTAGCACTTTTCTGTGCAGCCTGATCACATGTGTTTCCTGCAAGCAAATTATGTCCAATTGTTCCTTTTTTAATAAATGAAAAACTTTCCTCCTCTTTTCCGAGGAATTTAAACCGTGGATATTCCAGCTTAGTAGTTGCAGAGACATGTTGAGATGGTGTTATTTTCCTCCTGTTGCTCCCAAAAGTGGCGTGTCTTTCTCAGGATCTTTCAATTCCCCAGGTGCAGGTGTTAGGCTTGATGATCCAGGTCCTGGATCGCTTGGCTCTTCAATCCCTTTCTGAAGGTCTTCTCCGTAGTCGTTCAAAAATTTGTCTTTGTCTTCCACCGATTTAATTTTAACTTTTTTCCCTCTGAAAGTAAAGGAAATCCCCTGGGGGAATTCCCATCTGAAGATAATCCTGTTGCTCCTCAAAAGTTGCACCAGATCACCGTAGTTCACTCTGAGCTCCAACAAATGCTTAGGAATATCCTTATAAATTTCCAACCTTGATTCTTGGATCTCTAAAGGCGTCTTGAAGTGCGCACTCAGGATTTTGTCTCTTTCTTCCCTCGTTCTAAGGGAGATCAGACAGTCTCTCGACTTAATCTTCCTCCCTCCCTTTCCCAGTCTGAATGCACTTACAATTTTAAAGTCCTTTTCTTCTTCCAAGGGCCAAAATTGTGTAAATTCTTTCGTGAGGTACTCAATTAGATTTTCATTATCAATTTCCGGTACAGATCTGATTCTTAAATTATTTTCCTTATTTTTCAGTTCGATCATAGACAGCAGTGCCTGATGTTCCCCTATCTGTTTGCGCATAGGTTTAATTTCTCCCTGAACTTCTTCAACTTTCTGCTTTGCCTCCTCAGCAATTTTACGATTTGCAGTAGTGTCTTCCACAAGCTTTCCAATAGTTTGTGCATTTAAATTTACTTGTTGAGTCAAGTTGTTAATGCTTGCAGTATTTTGGTCTATCTTAGCTGACTGGTCAGTGACTTGTTTGCTTAAACCTTCCAATTTTTCGAATATTTTATTTAGCACTGAAATAAAGTCCCCTCCTGAGGCCATTCCTTCCGGGCTAGATTGTCCTATATCTTCCACTCGTGCCACAGGAATTGTGGGGACAGATGATCTGCGCAGCTGAGAGGTTAAAGTAGTTTGCAATGTTTTTGCTTTAGCTAATCTTGTCCTTCCGCTCATACCCCTTCTTATCTATGCGTCAAGGTCAGTCTCACAGTCTGTCTTTCTCATGGAAATCCCCAAATCAACAGATGGAAAGTTTCCCCAGTAGGTTGCCAAACTAAGTTGTTCCACTAGAGGGATACTGTATTCAGGAGAGTTCAGAAATGTCGCAGTTCATAAAAGTTATAAAGTTCCCTCTAGGCGTTAAACAATATCCAATTTGTAGAAGACCTTCAGAGTCCTCTTAAATCCCTTAAATTTCCACAGAGTAACTCTTTAACAAAAATGAATTGTCCCAGCAGGTGCGAGATATTAAGTAACAGTTCCAAAGTAGCCTTCAAATTCCAAACCCTGGCAGCTCAGCAGCCAGGGATTCAATATTTTCCAACCCAAAGTTCAAGGAACCGGCAAGAAAAAGCTGATTTTTCACCCCTCCACCCCTCAATAAACTTGAGAGGGGATCTTTAAACTTGATGTGAGAGTTTGCAACTTATTTATCCCAAAGTCCGGGGCTTGGGTTTTTTCCAAATTCTTTGCTTTGTTCTTGAAACAAAACCCGGGAGACGGACTTCCTGGTTGCGTCTCCCGCAAGTGGCCAATTTTAATCCCATAACACATTGTCATGAGTCATTATTCCTCCTGGGGGTCGCCTGGGGTCGGGGGGTCTCTGCCTGGCCACACAATGGAGGAGTGCTGCATTGGGGGCAAAGTCAAACCGTTGGACACCTGGCTTGAGAGCACTACATGTGAAAAGGATCTAGGAGTCTTGGTTGACCACAAACTTGACATGAGCCAACAGTGTGACGCGGCAGCTAAAAAAGCCAATGCAATTCTGGGCTGCATCAATAGGAGTATAGCATCTAGATCAAGGGAAGTAATAGTGCCACTGTATTCTGCTCTGGTCAGACCTCACCTGGAGTACTGTGTCCAGTTCTGGGCACCACAGTTCAAGGAGGACACTGACAAACTGGAACGTGTCCAGAGGAGGGCAACCAAAATGGTCAAAGGCCTGGAAACGATGCCTTATGAGGAACGGCTAAGGGAGCTGGGCATGTTTAGCCTGGAGAAGAGGAGGTTAAGGGGTGATATGATAGCCATGTTCAAATATATAAAAGGATGTCACATAGAGGAGGGAGAAAGGTTGTTTTCTGCTGCTCCAGAGAAGCGGACACAGAGCAATGGATCCAAACTGCAGGAAAGAAGATTCCACCTAAACATTAGGAAGAACTTCCTGACAGTATGAGCTGTTCGACAGTGGAATTTGCTGCCAAGGAGTGTGGTGGAGTCTCCTTCTTTGGAGGTCTTTAAGCAGAGGCTTGACAACCATATGTCAGGAGTGCTCTGATGGTGTTTCCTGCTTGGCAGGGGGTTGGACTCGATGGCCCTTGTGGTCTCTTCCAACTCTATGATTCTATGGAGAGTTACAACGCCTGCTGTGGCTGTAGAGACCAATACAGGAGAGACATGTTTTGTTGCATCTGGGGCATATGAAGGCAGTTTGTGCTGCTGCGGATGCACCATGGCGTTTCTTCTCCCTGCACTCCTCCCAGTGGCCCTCCCCCCCTCTGGCCACTGCTATGGATGTCCAGTCACTACATTCCAGGAAGATGTTTCAGCCTGGTATGAGACATGTACGCCTTCTCTATTTCCCCTTTAATACAAGCAGAAAGTCGAAGGTGAATCAGCATTTATTTGAGCGTATGACCTGACTGTCTGTCTCCAGGCACTGTGGTCATCTGCAAGGGATTCCCACACAGCAAGGTTGATATTGACAGCCTTTTTGTCACGTCTGCAGAACTCTTTGTAACACAGAGTTGGTCTGCCAACAGGCCTGATGCCTGAGACCAGCTCCGCATAGTGCAGGCATCCGCAAACTTGGCCGTCCAGCTGTTTTGGGACTACAATTCTCATCATCCCTGACCACTGGTCCTGTTAGCTAGGGATGATGGGAGTTGTAGTCCCAAAACAGCTGGAGGGCCAAGTTTGGGGGTGCCTGCCATAGAGCATGTCCTTGGGGATCCTGCCAATTTCCATTCTATTTACTTGCCCAAGTTAGCATCGATGGTGCTGAGACAGAAGTGTGAACATGCAGGGAATGTGGACATGGAAGAGCACATCTTTATTTGAGATTCTGTACTGCTGTGTGATGCCCAAAATCTTGCTGCTGCAGCGCATATGGAAGGCACTGAGGTGTTACTCCTGGCGGCTATAAGTTGCCCATGACACTCTTCCATAAAGCAGTGTGCTCAACAAGCAAGGCTGGTATCGTTTCCTGCTTGGCAGGGGTTGGACTAGATGGCCCTTGTGGTCTATTCCAACTCTATGATTCTATGATTCTATATAAGGGGTGTGATGATCTTTCAGGTGTCTTGGGCCCAAGCTGTATAGGACTTTATACACCAAAACCAGCACCATTAACTGAGCCCAGTAACTAACTGGCAGAAGCTGGGTTCATTTTTAGTGGTGTTTTCATGAATATATGACTCCCCAAAATGAAGAAAATATCCCAAAGTAAGCAATCCTTAGTCTAATACAAACCAGCTGTCTATCCCATTACAGAAGGAGCATGTGAACCTATAACACGTGACAGTCCTAAAAGAAGTCTATCCCTGGAATATCAGGGGGTTATTAGTTTGTTTTTGTTATGTATTTTACGTTCTCATTTTGTATTTTTATGTTGTGAACCACCTTGCGGTATAATACATACATACATACATACATACATACATACATACATACATACAGTGGTACCTCTGGTTACGAATTCGTTCTGGAGGTCTGTTCTTAACCTGAAACTGTTCTTAACCTGAAGCACCACTTTAGCTAATGGGGCCTCCTGCTGCCGCCGCACTGCCAGAGCACGATTTCTGTTCTCATCCTGGGGCAAAGTTCTTAACCCGAGGTACTACTTCCGGGTTAGCGGAGTTTGTAACCCGGAGTGTTTGTAACCCGAGGTACCACTGTATGTACATACATACATACCAGAAGCAAAGGAAGGCTGCAATGAAGGATACAACCAAATGTTTCTGTGGGAACTCATTATCCTTGTCTTTCCACACTTTCGTTAGCTCAATCCCCACATTTTTGTACAGCCTAAATGTAACTTCCCCCCCCAAATCAAATAAAAATTATACGCTAAATATATTCATTTTATAAATATGCATGTTAATTAAATATACATTTACTTTAAATGCATGTGTTAATTATACATGTTACATCAGATCACAATTAAGTCAATAGAAATTGACAATTTGCATATAATCACACTTGTATACTAATCAGTTGTCAATCTAGAATGCCATTTTGTATCAGATGGATCTATTCGTTCCAAAGTATGTAGAGAATATAGGCCTGGGGCAAAAGATTTTAAAAGGAGTGGGATGGGGCGGGGGGGGAGGATATAAAGTTCAAAGTATTCTTATTTCAAAGCATATGGAATCACGGAGCACAACATTCCTGGGAGTGAAATAGAATAAATGCGGGCTGGATGCAAGGTTGAAGGCTCCCTTACGTTAAACAGTCCCAAGCCTTTGGAAAAAGCTATGGTGTCAGAGAAGGTCTGTATAGTTAAAGCCATGGTTTTCCCAGTAGTGATGTATGGAAGTGAGAGCTGGACCATAAAGAAGGCTGATCGCCGAAGAATTGATGCTTTTGAATTATGGTGCTGGAGGAGATTCTTGAGAGTCCCATGGACTGCAAGAAGATCAAACGCAGCCATTCTTAAGGAAATCAGCCCTGAGTGCTCACTGGAAGGACAGATCGTGAAGCTGAGGCTCCAGTACTTTGGCCACCTCATGAGAAGAGAAGACTCCCTGGAGAAGACACTGATGCTGGGAAAGATGGAGGGCACAAGGAGAAGGGGGCGACAGAGGACGAGATGGTTGGATAGTGTTTTCGAGGTTACCAGCATGAGTTTGACCAAACTGCGGGAGGTAGTGGAGGACAGAGGTGCCTGGCGTGCTCTGGTCCATGGGGTCACGAAGAGTCGGACATGACTAAACGACTAAACAACAACAATGGTGTCAGAGAGAAGAGTTCCAGTCTGCTCTTCAGATTGACAGGCTTCCTTTCTGTGCTTTGATATGGAATATCATCTAAGCATGTGGTTCCCCTACCTTCTGAGGTGATACATTCCCACAAGAGTTGCACAATTTGATTTTTCTTAACTCGTAGACCAGCTCTTCAGAGGCTTAGGGCTATCATAGGCAGCACTTTGAAGGTTTGTACATAGAAATCATCCATTTGAATATGTATGATTGACCTGTGCTCTAGCGCCTGAGCTTTTCAGTGGTCTAATATTACGAAAGGAGAAGGCATGGAGTCACAAGTTCCATTTCCCTGCTTTGAGGCACTGTGATTTAATATTGATCAGAGGAGGGAGCTAAGGATGATCTTGGATTGACAGAGACAAACCTGGAGGTTGTCTCCTGCACAAGTTTATGGAAGTTATCAACAGCAATGCTAGAAATAGTTCTCTTGTTAGCTGACTCGGTTTTCTACTCATGTTAGTTTTCTACTCATGGTTTCTTCACATATATATACCATTCAGATGCATTATTCTACAAAGGAATACGTGACTGTTGGAAGAATAACATATTATGCTGGCAGATTATGAACATCCCAGCCATTCAACATATGCATGAGATCAAGTGAATGGGCCATCAAGGGGTTTGTTACAATTCATCACAATCATGGTATGCAATCGCATTTTCCCTTTAATTATTCAGCAACAAAATTGGGGAATTGGTCACTGTTGCATAAAGCCTAGCCTCTTATCCTACACGGTAATTTTGTTAATCAGAGTGGGGATGAACAACACAACAGCAATCTACAATGCATTTTTTAAAACAAAAGAACATATGCTTTTTTTTGGGGGGGTGTACAATTAAGGTCACTCTCTGCTGCCTCCAGAAGTCATAGAAAAATTGGAAGATGCCTTATACTGAATCAAACCACTGGCCCATATGGCTTAGTACAGTCCACACTGACTGGCAGTGACACTCCAGAGTTTCATCATCAATGTCATCATCATTATCACCACATCATTTTATTAATTAATTAATTAATTTCAAAATGAACAGACACTGTGGTTGCAGTTCATCTGAAAGCCCAGTTTTGTCTTCACACAAAGTAAGAACAAGCGCTCTGGGAGGCCAAAATCTGGTTCCCTCCGTCTCTCGCCTTTCATTCTGCATGTGCCCTATGACAAAATTTCTGACACCCTGCACAGCACTCAGTGTGGGAGAGCTGGTCACGCTGCCCTAAATCTTCCTCTGGTAACAACTCTGCATCCTCATACATTTCCTTATGTGTGAAATTCACCGGACTGGTTATTTTCCTTCTGTGTGTTTTGATGCCACAACTAAATTCGTGTGTACAGAGGGCAAAAAAATACAATAAAATGTGCTCAATTGGTAGACGTAACCATATGCACAAATGTGCACACTGTACCCTGCACCACTTTGCACTAATGGAGGGCAAATATTATGTGTGCAGTGGCCCATTGTAGGCAATGCTGCCTTCTGGGTTTTCAATATTTTATTAGTCTCATTTAATTCAATGAGGTTCTTACACTGTTATTAAAGTTAAGCATGCATGGTGCATCAAAGCACATTGTTGTAAAATTTAATAAAGAGTCTTTTCATTATCTTCTGTCCAGTCACCATTTGCATAGAAGTATTAATTCACTTTCACAAAGGGGAATGCACATCCTTTGAAATGGTGCCCTGACGCTCTGTGTGTTTGCATGTTCATTACTTTGCATCACCTGATCGGGGCAAGTCAGTAAAGTTCTGTTTTCCTCTTATTATTCCTTCTTGATTTCCCCTCTGTAGTCTTGAATTTACTTTCCTCAAAAACATTATTCATTGCAGAGAATTCACTTTGCTGAATAGTTTACAAACTAAAAAACAGAAACTCACTAAGGTATTAAGCCGAGTCTGTGAAAAGTACATATTTCATCAGTGATTTTAATCTTTAAAATATTTGCTTCAGGTATCTGGGACACCATTGATTCCCTGCTACATTATGTAAAGTCTACAAAAGAAATTAGGTCACCATTCTGATTCTCTCTCTCTCTCTCTCTCTCTCTCTCTCTCTCTCTCTCTCAAGGATTCAATTTAGATTGCATTAGGAGAATTAATTGTGTTTTAGGCTGTGATGGCACCAACTTAAAACTAGATTCGTTATAGATGTAATAAATAAGATGTATAAATACAATTAAAATCAGCTCTGCAATTATTACCAACCAGCACCCATTGCCTTGCCTTGATTTAAACATCCAGCTAGTTGGAATCATTTTCTTCACCAGCTGGAGAATTGCTGCCAGATTTTTAGATGCATTGCACCAGAGATACTAAAAAAAATCATTTAAACTTCAAAGCCAGGATTATAAGGCAGTCCCATCACATCATCCCATTGTTATATTTTCAGAGATAAATAATGAACGCTTAGATTCTGAATAAATGTGGTACTAATCTCTTCACAAAGTATTGCAATCATTGCAAAAGAATATTAATTTATTCATAACTTAAGGATACACTCCTAGGATCATTAAAATCTTGACGTAAGGAACATTTAAATTTCTTTTTTCATGACTTTGCTTATAGGGATTGAGAGAGCAAATTACAAAGTGAGATTTACATTGCGTAGTGTATTCAGCCTATCCTTATTCCTTTCACAAAATCAGAGAGTGGGATGAGATAGGAAGGCTAGACTAGATCAGGTCCTCTTAAAAGGAAGGACCATCAGTTTATAACCTCCCATGATAAAACAGTGTAAGACCACAGTGTGTCACAAACAGCATGTTCAATAAAGAAGATTCCTGTAGAGGAAAGAGCTCACACAGTCAAGTCGAGGCCTAGGGGAAGGCAAAGCACCCATATGGTCTGGGGAATAATTATTTTCCAAAGCAAATCTTAAGTGTTGTGTATAACAGAGTAAGAAAGAATAGAGTGACATAAAGAAAATAAAAATCTCATAAAGTAAAACTAAATTAGCATCAACAATTTAAAAGATGTACCGTATTTTTCGTCCCATAGGACGCTCCGTCCCATAGGACACACCTAGTTTTTTGGGGGGGAAATAAAGAGGAAAAAATTCCCCTTTATTTCCCCCCCAAAACCAGGTTGGGGAAACCAAACCAGGTCGGGGAACAGCGGTATGGCGGCGCTGCACCTCCCCGCTGTCCCCCGAGCTTGTGGGGCTGGCGCTGGGGAGAAGCGTGCTTCTCCCCAGCACCAGCCTCCAAACCAGGTTGAGGAACAGCGGGATGGTCGGTGCGCACCGACCCCTCTCCCTCTCCAAGCTTCAGCGAAAGCCTGTATTCGCCCCATAGGACGCACACAGATTTCCCCTTCATTTTTGGAGGGGAAAAAGTGCGTCCTATAGGGCGAAAAATATGGTAATCCTGTCATGAACTCCAACGAGGAAAATTACAAAACGTCTAGGACAGGGGTCAGCAAATTTTTCAGCAGGGGGCCGGTCCACTGCCCCTCAGAAGGTGGGGGGCCGGACTATATTTTGAAAAAAATGAGGAACGAATTCCTATGCCCTACAAATAACCCAGAGATGCATTTTAAATTAAAAAAACCCCCACACATTCTACTCATGTGAAAACACCAGGCAGGCCCCACAAATAACCCAGAGATGGATTTTAAATAAAATGACACATTCTACTCATGTAAAAACACGCTGATTCCCAAACCGTCCACGGGCCGAATTTAGAAGGCGATTGGGCCGGATCCGGACCCCGGGCCTTAGGCTGTCTACCCATGGTCTAGGATCAGTTCCTGGGGTTTTGCTTGCTGTAACACAGTCCTTGGCCACAATGAGAGTAGCACTCAAAAAGGACATAAGATGCATCAGAATGTCCTTGCAGATTTGAGGAGGAGGTTTTGAGGAAATGTTATGCAAATAATGGGGAAAGGAACATGTCAGGGAACTGCCATCGGAGCCTAGGGTGGAGGTAAGGCTCCCTGACGATGCAGGAGAAGGGACCAGCAGGGAGAGAGGGCAAGCTTCCTTTGAGGAAGGAAATAGGAGGGACACCAGGAAGCAAGAGGAGACTGCGGAAGGAGGGCTCCGAGACTCTTCCACAGAGAGCAGCAGGGAGAGCCCAGGACCTCCGTTGGGCACGCCCACTCTGCGCAGGAGACTTCCGCGCAGAGAGGCTAGGCGGAGACTTGGAGTGAAGGAATTTTTATGTTGGAAGAAGTTCAGAAAACGCCCACTGACGGATTCTGCCAGTGACTGACACAGCCATGGAGAAGGGGCTGTCCAGCCAGGGAAAGGTTTAGCCAGGCAAAGTTGCCTAGAGCTGCAGCACCCTTTACACACGAGCAACCCCAATTCCCTTTACAGAACAATACAGGAGGACATGGGTTGATGACTCGATCTCTCGAGAGCTGCAAAGGCTCTGTTGTTCATGGAAGGGTTTTTTTTTTTAAGTCTCTTCCCTCCAAAACTGCTGAAGAGAGGGTGTTTAGGCATGCAGCGGGAGGGCTCTGTATGGCTTTTGTACTGTGAGTGCAGAAAGATAGCTAGTTTGTTAGGCTATAGTGCTCTGTCAAGTTCGAGTGTCATTAGAAGCTGAGCCTAGATCATGCTGGTGTTCAATATCTACAATACATTGATAGCTGCTCCAATGTTTTTGTATCCTAGAGGGATTGAGGGAACCCAAAGAGAATCTGTACAGCTGCAATTTATTACTAGGGTTTGCTTCCATACAGACTGAAAGTTATCCTGGAGAGTTATCTGGGCTAAGACAGTTGGAGGGCAGGTTGGCATCAGCTAAATGTTGTAAGTGGCAAGCCAAGTCCTGGCTTCCACCTTCTGGAGGTCAAAGCATTTGGCATGCTTGATGAATAGCCATCAGAAATTTAGATTGAACTACTTTCAGGGGTGTAAAACTGCAGTAAGGGCTGAATTAGGCAACATATATAAGCTGCACCAGTGATTTGGTCTCAGACAACTTTATTGCCACCAGTTGTTGTTGTTTAGTCGTTTAGTCGTGTCCGACTCTTCGTGACCCCATGGACCAGAGCACGCCAGGCCCTCCTGTCTTCCACTGCCTCCCGCAGTTTAGTCAAACTCATGCTGGTAGCTTCGAGAACACTGTCCAACCATCTCGTCCTCTGTCGTCCCCTTCTCCTTGTGCCCTCCATCTTTCCCAACATCAGGGTCTTTTCCAGGGAGTCTTATCTTCTCATGAGGTGGCCAAAGTATTGGAGCCTCAGCTTCAGGATCTGTCCTTCCAGTGAGCACTCAGTGCTTATTTCCTTCAGAATGGATAGGTTTGATCTTCTGCAGTCCATGGGACTCTCAAGTGTCTCCTCCAGCACCATAATTCAAAAGCATCAATTCTTTGGCGATCAGCCTTCTTTATGGTGCCACCACTACATAGTATATTTTCTTTCTCCTGAGTCTCAGTGTTGTTTTTCAACAGGAAGGAGGATGGGGACAAGACTAGAACTAGTTGGCTGGGCCTGCCATAAGCTCTAGCTTCACTGGCTGTTGGTCTCCCTCCTTTCTGCCCCACGACTCCCAGTGGGCAGCAGCTATCACTGCTTGTGACCTTCCCTACTGCTTGATCCATTCCTGGACTGAGTACCTCCTCCCCAGTTGGCATTGTGGGAGTCTTTTCTGACTCGCTACCCGCTGAGTCCCCCAAAGTCTAGGTGTGTGAGTCAGGCTAGTATCAAAGAGGGCTCCTTTCTCCATTTCCTGGGACTCAAAACTCTTGAGCAACACAAGCTTCTGAGAGGCCACTGATGATCCTATGTACAGCTGCTCCTTTCTTGGTCAGCTTTGCCCTTGTGACTTCTGATTCTCCTATTTATAGACACCTCCTTCCCCTGGTGCACTAATTTCCAGTCACCCCAAAGGTGCATTACAGAACTAGCAATAATCTCCAAAGCCTATTAACAGGCCACACTTATTTTTGTTGGCGTTTATGTGACCAGCTGTTCCTAAACTGTGACCCAAGAGCAGATGGGGGAATGCTGAGGCTGATCTGGAGAGTGGGACGGTGCTGAGCTTATATAAGCCATTACCAAGCTCCATCCCAAATCAGATGCCTCTGCATGCTGGCCCTAAAGGTCCCATCCTAAGGGCAAGGCACTGTGCCACACCCTCCCATACCCTTTTGGGACTAGGAACACAGTTCTGCAGACTGTGGTGCTGTAGGATTCAATACTGATCAGCAGGGCTTTTCCCCAGCTAGAACTCCCCAGAACTCAGTTCTGGCACCTCTCAGATGAGTTCCAGTACCTCTCAGGTACCTCCCATTCTAAGAGAATGAGAGAGGTGTTCATGGTGAGTTCTGGCACCTTTTTTCTAGAAAAATAGCACTGCTGATCAGCACAGCACAACACAACTGAAATCCAATGAGCTGAGGGTTTTAAAAATGGTTTTGGTGTACATATGTATATATGTATGAAATCAAGAGACTGACCCACTGTATTTCATTTCAGTCTTCTTACAATGTTCTCAAAAGAGGTTTATAGCATTTGCAATATATCTTTCCAATCAAAATAATTGCTTCCAGATTCATTATATTGGAATACTTTTTGCAGTCTTGATTCATTATGCTGTTCATGGGTTCAATCCATATATTACATCTTTAAAAATGTACACCTATAAAATCCACATCATTGTATACTCAGCAGTGAGCTGAGATTACCTGCAGCTTCCTGTTGAGTACACACCTTGCGGCAAACCAATGCTTTGTGCTTTTAAATATTTGCAGTAATTGAAGAGTAGTTATACAGTGGTTTTGATAAACCAAGATTGACACCTTTGCAAAGTCTTTAAAATGGGTAATAAGCTATGTATATAAATATACTGCATTTTTTATTTTATGTAATTGCTTGCTCATCTGTAAGGATCTAAAATATCACTTTGTAAATTAAAGTAACTCCTGTATCCCGAGGTACTGAGCATTCAGAAATGTCTGGAATCTGTGTGGGTTGCAAACAGAACTGCTGAAAAGTTTGCACCTTTTGTACTAATGGAATGGCAATCTATTGTGATAGTTTCCCTAAGAAAAACACAGTGTGTGCGCTGTTAACTTAAACAGGTGCTTGAGTAGACAGCTGGAGGTTTAAGGTCAGAGGTCAAGCAATCAAAAGTGGCCGTCTATTGCATAGATCATCAAACAGCAAGCCCATCAATGGGTTCAGTGGAGAATGCTGGAAATTAATCAGTTCAGCTCTTGGTGTTTAGCCATGCTGATTATATAGTGGCAAAGCAACCGTGAGATGACAAGCCAGAGAAACTAACGTAATAGGAGTTCATTCCCAACAAAGGCCAAGAAGGCAGATCAATTTGCAATATTCTTTTCTGCACCCATGCACCAAAGCAGAAACATGAAAGCAGAACATTAAGGGATGCTCCCTATGAACTAGACAAATCAATAAACATCACTGGTGAAGGAGGAAAGAAAAAGGTTCTCATTCTCCTGAATACCCAGAGCCCCCCTTTTCCCATCTCAATGAAATGATGAGCAATGGCCTCTGTCATGTTTCCTTTCACCTGTGTGGTGCTGTCTTATAACTCTCAAGGTGAAGGCAACTTTCCAAATTGGTCTTTAAGGGCACTATCAGATCTTGTCACAAAGGAAGATGTGGGGCAGCGAGATGGGTAGAGAAGGGTAGATCTGAGGCACTGAAGCAGTTGTTGTGAAAATGGGGGTGCGTACATTTGATTTGGCATTTGTAAAGAAAGGAAGGGAGTTGTTGTACCTTCTGTTAATAAATTACAACACTGTATTACATAAACTAGAGAAGATTGACCTTGCGCTTGGAAAATTCAAAGTGTTGAAATCCCAGTTTCATCATGGACTGAAAATGAACCGTGGAGCGATTTTTAGGGTGTTGAGATGCCTGGTGCTCATGCACTCAGATTCCTTCCCATATCATCCCACCCTCATTTCCTTATTTCTCTAAGCAGATCATCTTTTGCCATTACACCTGTACCAGTCTGCCTTCAAAACAAGGATCAAAAGCCTACTTCAAGCCATAGTTTCAGGCTATGGTTTCCCTCAGATATAAGTTAAACTATGATTTACTGGGGACGCGGGTGGCGCTGTGGGTAAAACCTCAGCGCCTAGGACTTGCCGATCGCATGGTCGGCGGTTCGAATCCCCGCGGCGGGGTGAGCTCCCGTCGTTCGGTCCCAGCTCCTGCCAACCTAGCAGTTCGAAAGCACCTCTGGGTGCAAGTAGATAAATAGGGACCGCTTACTAGCGGGAAGGTAAACGGTGTTCCATGTGCTGCGCTGGCTTGCCAGATGCAGCTTGTCACGCTGGCCACGTGACCCGGAAGTGTCTGCGGACAGCGCTGGCTCCCGGCCTCTTGAGTGAGATGAGCGCACAACCCCAGAGTCTGTCAAGACTGGCCCGTACGGGCAGGGGTACCTTTACCTTTACCTTTATGATTTACTGAGCAAACTTTACTTAAAGAAGGAAGTCAGAAAGGGAGTCAGAGGAAGGAGGAGGGGAGGAAATGTGTGTGGGGGGGTGCTGCAGAGGGGCCTGAATCAAGCTGGTGAATTCCAGCTACATCATATTACCATTTGAATCCTTCCATTTTTGTAGCCTTGGGTGAGTGATATCTCAGCCTGTATCCATCTATCTATCATCTATCTATCTATCATCTATCTATCTCTCTCTCTCTCTCTCTATCTATCTATCATCTATCTATCTATCTATCTATCTATCTATCTATCATCTATCTATCTATCTATCTATCTATCTATCTATCTATCATCTATCTATCTATCTATCATATCTATCTATCTATCTATCTATCTATCTATCTATCTATATCTATCTATCTATCATCTATCTATCTATCTATCTATCTATCTATCTATCTATCTATCTATCATCTATCTATCTATCTCTATCTATCTATCTATCTATCATCTATCTATCTATCTATCTATCTATCTATCTATCTATCTATCTATCATCTATCTATCTATCTATCATCTATCTATCTATCTATCTATCTATCATCTATCTATCTATCTATCTATCATCTATCTATCCATCTATCTATATCTATCTATCTATCTATCTATCTATCTATCTATCTATCTATCTATCATCTATCTATCTATCATCTATCTATCTATCCATCTATCTATATCTATATCTATCTATCTATCTATCTATCATCTATCATCTATCTATCATCTATCTATCTATCTATCTATCTATCTATCTATCTATCATCTATCTATCTATCATCTATGTATCTGAACTTTTGCCATCTTATAGGTCATTCTCTATGAACAGAGATTCTCATTTTAGAATGCATCCCATGCAAGTAAATTTGTTTATGTGTAGCATGCTAAAATGTGTGAATGAGCCCTAAGATTGTCTGATATTGCAGTGTGGTGATATAAGAATTTTAAGGCATTTCCTACAAAGTGTAATAAGCAAATTACTTATAAGTAGGAAGGACGCAGGTGGCGCTGTGGGTTAAACCACAGAGCCTAGGACTCGTTGATCAGAAGGTTGGCAGTTCGAATCCCCGCGACGGGGTGAGCTCCTGTTGCTCGGTCCTTGCTCCTGCCAATCTAGCAGTTCAAAAGCACAACAAAGTGCAAGTAGATAAATAGGTACCGCTCCAGCGGGAAGGTAGACGTTGTTTCCATGTGCTGCTCTGGTTCACCAGAAGCGGCTTAGTCATGCTGGCCACATGACCCGGAAGCTGTATGCCGGCTCCCTCGGCCAACAAAGCGAGATGAGCGCCGCAACCCCAGAGTCAGTCACGACTGGACCTAATGGTCAGGGGTCCCTTTACCTTTAGGAAGGAAATTGAAAGAAAGGGAGTTTACTTTCTTGTTGCTGACAGAACACTGCAGTGATAAAGAAGTGTTTAGGTCAAGCATATTATTGAGCTAGCAATTATTTGAGTTGTAAGAGGATTTCAAGATTCACAGGAGAGAAATATATTACCATCATGATATAAAAAAAGGTCAAGAACAAGAAAAATGATGTTTGCCTGCTTAGTCCCTTTCTAGATCTTATGCAAGATTAAACCATTAAACCAGAGTGGCATGGAATCCTACACCCACTTTTGAAAATAAGGCTATAAAATCAGAACCATGCAATAAAATATTGAAGGTACTGTTCACCAGGAAATGTATCCTGCATACCCAGGGAGAACTATGTATGCCACCTTGAGCTCTTTGGGGGAAAGGTGTGATGTAAATACAAAATAAAGAGAAATAAGTAATAAAATTCATTTCAATGGTAGATTATGCCCATTGTGTGGGCCCGTTTGTTTCGGTACCCACTGAAATAAACAGCAATATTCCTGTTGCTTTCAGTGAAGTTGAACTTCACTTATAAATTTGATCTCCAAAGAGCTGTAAGAATTTGACCTGACCTTGATTTTTTAAGCACATATGAAGAAAAGTGCACTGCTTTTCTCTACTGTCACGAGCACGTCTTAGGAGAAAGGTGATCACTCAGTCATCAAAATGAATAAAAGGTTATGGCAGGCCAGCAGAACCTGTGACCCACCAAAACAAAGGCAGCCCACCAACTGTGTATTGTGCAGTGCTTGAATTAATGGGGGTGGGGTGGTTAAAGGCCCCCTTTGCCTTTTGTGGAGCCCTCTACAGCTTTTAGAAGGCTGTAATTGGGGGAAGTTAAGGGGTGGGGCCTGTGGATTTCATTAAGGGGTCGTTCTACCTCCTCCATTGATTCAGCACTGGCATCAGAGTCTGCTAGGTGCATGGTGACTCCCTTGCCTTTGCAGTCCCAAGCAGAAAGCAAAACCAGGAGTAATATTTTCTTTTCCTTTTTTAATCTGGAATAATTTGCATAATTGCTTAATCAAAATACTATTTCTAAGTGGTTTACATAAAGTAGCATAAATTATTGACTGAAAAAAGCAGACTTTAAAAAGAATAGATATATAATAGCATTATCAAAATAAAGCCAACAGATTTAAAAGCAAATGTGTATAATAAAATCATATGTCTGGCCAGGTTGTCTAAGCAAATATATTTTGAGCAGGTGTTTAAAACAAGACAGCCAAGTTGCCTTCCTAATATGAATAGGCAAGGTGTCCTACAGAATAGGTGCTGCCACACTGAAAGGCCGACTTATGGAATGAACATTATGTGACCCTTGTAAAAGTACCTCTTCTGCAGACTGAAGCAGTCGAGTGGGCACATACAGGGCAAAGCGTTCCTCCAGGAAAACGGGTCCCTGGCAAGAAGGGATGACCTGTATTCATTTCGATGAATGTCCAGATTGTGCAGAGCTGCGTTGAGAGATATGGCACAGCAGCCATTTTAGAAACTGGTATTGTAATATGGAGCATGTTAGGTGAAGATACTTTGCAGACGATGTGTAAGGTAGCATGGAGTCTTGTCTATTGTTAGTCACTATAACAGCATTGTGTGTGTGTGTGTGTGTCATCTGTCCTGTTTCACTGGCACAACCAATATCTGTGAGCTCTCTGAGGAGAGCCCTGGCAGCTGCAGGGCATAATTACCACATTCTCCTATATCTTTTAGGCATTTGGATCTATGGCTGGTTTGTACATTGCTCCCCTGCTAACTAATATGTTATTGGCTTGACACAATTGACAGCTGACTGTGCTGGTGGCTAAAGAACTGCCTCTGGGGCTGTCTCAAAATGAAGTTAATGATGGGCTAAGATGAGCTCCCTCAGTTTCCTATACATCATTTACCTGGAATTGCACTGCGTGTGCAGGTCTCTTTTGTGGCGGCAGGAAATGCTACCAAATGGCCAGATGTACTAAATGATGCAATAATTCCACTGGGCCAAATTTGGATTTATTTGCAGGTTTTTTTTGCAGTGAGAGTAAAAACAAAGAAATCTGCTGAGGAAATTCTCCATATGGGAAGTGGGTAATGCTGCATAACACAAACTAATAGCGTTATCAATTATGGGTCAGGCCAAGAAGTGAATGCCCCTGGTCTCTCTCTCACTCAAAAAAAATTCATGATCAATGAGTCTGCTAAATGGCACTTCAGAGTTTCCGCCCTTTCTTTGCCATAAAACAGAGAGGGATCACAACTATACTAAAGACCCGGGAACTCTTGTAACATATAGCTGGAAGTGACCAGATGAACAGGAGTCCTGTATCTTAAAGAGTTTTGTAGAAGATGTGGTTGGTTTTTGTGTGTGTTTTTTTGCAAATGGAATCCACAGCTGCTGAAAATTCCTCTTCTACAAAACGCTTTGTGGCACAGGAGTCCTTTGCTGCTTTGCATACCAGCCAACTATTCAGATCCCACGTTTCCAACAGGGTAATCAGCTAATTGCACAAACGTGTTTTCAAGAAGAAACACAGTGAACATCACACCGACGTATCGAAACAGCAGCTCATATTACTTGAGCAGTACGAGGCCACAATGAAAGTTAGGGCTATCAGACATGATGGCTATGCTGTGTCTCCACTGTTAGGGTCAGCATGTCTCTGAACATCAGAGACTCGGATTCACAGGAGAAAGCATTGTTGCACTCAGGTCCTGCTAGGAGACTTCTCATAGCATCTGGTTGGCCAATGTAAGATTTTACCAATGTCAGTCATACTAAGAGTGGACCTACTGAACTGAATGGACATGACTAACTTCAATATGTTTACTCTGAGTAGACCAGGCTTCCTCAACCTTAGCCCTCTAGATGTGTTGAGACTACAGTTCCCATCATCCCTGACCACTGGTCCTGCTAGCTAGGGATCATCTGAGTTGTAGGCCAAAAACATCTGGAGGGCCGAGGTAGAGGAAGCCTGGAGTAGACCTTAGTTAGATACAACTCAGGATGCTGGACTAGAAGGACTTTTGACCTACTTACAGGAGCATGGGGATGGCTTATCCATCAACCTCTTAGAGCAAACATATTTTAATCATCCAGGAGTACCATGAAGTTGCTTGTTCTGCTGGCGCTGAATCTGACAGATACAGGCAATTAATTCCACACTTCCCATGAATTCGGTTTAAAAATACACTCACCTGTGTGTGGAGGAATTCAATATTATGCTATGTTGACTGTTCCATCAGGGAAAGCATTTCAGCTTCCACAATGGAACAACCTCCCCCCCCCCCCGCTGCGCACTCTGTTCTGGGGGTTCTCCCGAACCCACCAGAGACAATTTGGGTGTTATGGGGGAGAAGCCCCAGTGTGCAAGTGGAAGTCACAGGGCTTGTGCTGCAGAACTGGTTGGGTGAATCCTAGTGGACTAGCAATGTAATGAGACGCAAGAAGGAAAAGGGTACGACAGCAGGCAGGTTTCCTTCTGACAGGGCATCCAAGTCTAATTTCTGAGGTTAATAAATAATTTCTATTCATTTTTGTCATGTAGTAAATTGAGGACGGGAAAGTTGAACAAGTTTTAACCACATTCTAGCTACTACTGTGCTTATTGATTCCCAACACTTTACAAGATGGGAACATCAGGTTAATTGTATATAACAACAACAACAACAACAACAACAACAACAACCATTTATTTATTCATTTATTTATTCATACATACATACATACATACATACATACATACATACATACAGTTATCCATACCCTGCCCATTTGGCTGGGTTTCTCCAGTCACTCTGGGCGGCTTCCAACAAAAGATTAAAAATACATTAAAACATCAGTCATTAAAAACTTCCCTAAACAGGGCTGCCTTCAGATGTCTTCTAAATGTCAGGTAGTTGTTTTTCTCTTTGACATCTGATGGGAGGGCGTTCCACAGGGCGGACGCCACTACCAAGAAGGCCCTCTGCCTGGTTCCCTGTAACTTCGCTTCTCGCAGTCAGGGAACTGCCAGAAGGCCCTTGGAGCTGGACCTCAGTGTCCAGGTTGAACGATGGGGGTGGAGACGCTCCTTCAGGTATACTGGGCTGAGGCCGTTTAGGGCTTTAAAGGTCAGCACCAACACTTTGAATTGTGCTCGGAAACAATGGGAGCCATTGTAGGTCTTTCAAGACCGGTGTTATGTGGTTTCAGCAGCCACTCCCAGTCTAGCTGCCACATTCTGGATTAGTTGTAGTTTCCAGGTCACCTCCAAAGGTAGCCCCACGTACAGCACATTGAGTGTAGACTGGTATAGTATTAGGACAGGTCACTGCTGAGGGCAAAGGAAAATTCGTACAAAAATAGGGCAGGTAGGTATTCAGTATGATTAAGTTTCAGAAATCTCCAGGCTACATCTATTTATTCACTGTGATCCAGTAGAGGCAGTTACATGCATACAGTTCGCCGTGTTAATTCGAAAGGAGTTTTAATTCCCTGTTGCGAGGGCTATAATAGGGTTACAGGGGTAGATCAATCAACTGAAGTTTCAGATGGTTAATTTCTAGAGCCAAATGGAATTGATTAGGGCAGATTTCTAGTAGGTGAGCCTTAGTCTGAGCCTGCAAGGCTCTTACACTCTTAGGTGAAATCTCAGATCACCCACAAGTTAAATGGTGAATTAATCAAGGAAGGTTTGGGCTTGTGATTTGTGAAGTGTACAGCCCCCTGCATCCCACAACAAATCACATTTGAAACAAGGGCTATTGGAAGCAGATTTGGATATGGCATTGACACCTGCTGTTCTAAGAAGAAGAAAGAACAAAACTTTCGCAGGACATGTCTAGGTTCTTGAGTGTACTTAAAGTAGCTCTTTGGAGTGTAGCCAATATTTGCAGTGGCTTAAGAGGGAGAGACTGGATGACATCAAATTATATTCGAATATGTAGTGCAAAGCTACAGTGAATTTTGGATTAATTTGGGATTCATTCTCCTCCTAAAGCTTAATCTTTCTTTTTAAAAAATGATCTAAGCAAGTGAGCCCTGAATAAGCAGTTATTCCTGTAGTATGGAGAAAAGATCATCACATTTTTATGGGATGGCAAAATGTCAACTTAATAATAATTTGGCAACATGTCAAGATATCTGGAGAGACTTCCTGGAAATTAAAAACAATTTAGATGTAGAAGAAAATTATGACAGTGACTTGGAGTTCAAAAGGGGAAATATCTCAGCTATTCTTGCACCTTTAAAAATAATTCTTTTTATTGATATTCTTGCCATGATTGAATACAATGTGAAACAGATATTTTATATCCATCACAAGTGGATATAATTTCTAGGGGGAAATGTGCATTTTTTAAAAATGCTATGAGTTTGCATATTTACTGCAGTCCAAAGTGTTCCTTTAAAACAGAGCTTTCCAAAACTGTTCATGTCACTGACATGCTTATTAGACATGCATCATTTTGTGACACAGTAATTCAGTTTTACTAGCAAACCAGAGGTTAACTGAACCCCTTTCCAGCCCCGGGAGGAGTGCGGGGAGTGTTCGCACGACACATCTACACGCTGCAGCCAACACACTAATGTTTCGATACAACATGGAAAGCTCTGCTTTAAAGCTTTGCTACTCCTATATTAAGGGACGCGGGTGGCGCTGTGGGTTAAACCACAGAGCCTAGGACTTGCCAATCAGAAGGTCAGCGGTTCGAATCCCTGCAACGGGGTGAGCTCCCATTGCTCGGTCCCAGCTCCTGCCAACCTAGCAGTTTGAAAGCGTGTCTCTGGCGGGAAGGTTAACGGCGTTTCCGTGCGCTGCTCTGGTTCGCCAGAAGTGGCTTTGTCATGCTGGCCACATGACCCGGAAGCTGTACGCCGGCTCCCTCGGCCAGTAATGTGAGATGAGCACCGCAACCCCAGAGTCAGTCACGAGTGGACCTAAAGTCAGAGATCCTTTTACCTTTACCTTACTCATGTATTGTGCTGCTTGGGTAGTGATGGAGGAGAGAATTCTCCATATTAATTTTTTGCTAACTTTGTAGAAATAACATGTTGTGGAATCTGGTTGAGCCTGGGGCAACAATTCCCTCTCCTAAACTTTTTGGGCCGGTTAGGAAAGTTTTCATGGTGCTTGGCTTGCCCATAGTGGTAGTGGCTAAGGGTGTGGACTGTGGTAGGAGAAATTCTGAGCACTCGCACCCCAGGCCGGGCAGTGTAGGCGTCCTGCCCCTGCTGCCACGATCCCTGCGCTTGCGTGCCAGGTGGGTAATGGGGAGCACGGAGCTGGGCTCCACGATGCACCACCTCCTCCCCATGCCATGCGCTATGTCTCACTGCTGTTCTTGCAGAATTCACAGAGAGGGAAAATACAATTATTTGACCCCAGTGTTCCACCCTACCAGTCCCCATGAACACTGCCCACCAAGGGCAAAGGCTGTTGAAAGGCTGCTGCTATTGGAAGGCTTCAAAAGGTGGCTGATTAAGCTGGGCCAGCCAAATATCTGTTGAATCCCAAACCAGTACAGCAGCCCAAGGGGCCAATCCAGGACTGCCTGCTGTGATAATGCTGTGTAACATTAATCAATATGAATACTGACCTCTCCCCGCCTGCCTTTCCATCTTAGCCAAGTTACAGGCCTTCCGATGTGGCGATAGCTCCACTGGTTCGTTCAGCCGCTTCCCCATCGAGTGACTCCTGTTTATGTTACCTTGTCCCATGAAACTTATAATGGAAACAGGCGTCACTTGATGGGGGAGCGCCATGTCCATCATGAGTGCCATGTCCAGCTGCAGCTCAACTCCAGCTGCCATCAGTGCTAGGCAGCATGGCCAGTGCTCAGGGATGAAGGGAGTTGTAATCCACTAGACAACTACAAGGAAGGCTCAAGCAGTATGTGGACCAAGAAAGATGGAGGGCACAAGGAGAAGGGGACGACAGAGTACGAGATGGTTGGACAGTGTTCTCGAAGCTACCAGCATGAGTTTGACCAAACTGCGGGAGGCAGTGGAAGACAGGAGTGCCTGGCGTGCTCTGGTCCAGGGGGTCACGAAGAGTCGGACACAACTAAATGACTAAACAACAACAAACAACCACAACCAGGGCCGTCTTACCCATAGGGGCTAGGGGTGCGGGACACCTGGGCTCTCAAGGGTGCCAGGTCGAGAGTCCAGGGCCCGAGAGTTGAGTTCGGGGAAGAGCTTGCTCATCAGTTGGAGCGCCGCGGTGGGCTCGTCTGCTGTGGGTGGCTCTGCGCCGTGAGTTTGGGGGTGACCGAGCCAGCGAGACCCTCAGGTGGCCGGCTGGCTCTGCCCTCCTGCATGCCTGGGACTGGGCAACCTGGGGCGGGGGGTGCCGGGCATATCTGTGCACCCTGGCGCCGCATATGCTTAAGACAGCCCTGACCACAACCACTAATGGTAGCTTCTGGTGAAGTAATTTGGATTCAGGCACAGATACCGGGGCACAAACACACTTTGAGGATATAGTATGTACTTAAAATGCATGAAGGAGTCTTGATTTTACAGGCCCAGAATCTCCAGAGAGGTTCTAAAGAGCCAGGTGAAGGCAGAGGATTCAGTTAGTCTCTGAGGCTGGGATGGCTCGGCACTGTTTTTGATTAAAGGGGGGGAGGCATATGGCTGTGTAAATGCAGTTATGTGTAAATCTAAAATCATATAAATATTTTATTATAAATCAAGGAAAAGAAAATAAGCTAGAGAACAAAACCAGCCTTCATTGTACTTCTCTCCCCAATAAGTCAGTAAAACATAGTCTTGGGGAGGAATGCGTTTTTGAGAAACTCACTTTATATTTTGCATCTCCCCCCCCCCCAAAAGACACAGCAGGGATTTAAGATTCTAACACTTTGGGACTTTTATCTATTGCAAATGTAATTGTATCGCAAAGTAAAGAAGACTCTGCAATTTATAAGCCCTTTAAACTAACCCTATTTGTTATGGATGTGGAATTACTTTGAATAATACTGCCTTATTTTACTCTGGCAGTTTTCATATTTTTTTTTTACCACTGTAGTGAGGATTATTCCAGCTGCCAACTTCTGTCACAATATATTTCTAACATGTTTATGACTTGGCCTTTAAAACTGCACTCTTAAGATAGTCTCAGTCTAGAATAAGAGTAGTTAATGACAACATGTAAATCAGTGGGATGGCTATTCATTTTCATGTACAAACCTGGGGATTTATTCATACAACGGACTGAGGTTGTGGCTTGTAGAAGCCAATTACAGATTTGCCTCATCACTGCCTATTATTATTATTATTATTATTATTATTATTATTATTATTATTATAGTGAAATTGGCTAGAGGTTAGGCATGTGGGTCGAGCCTTCCAAAAAGACCTTGGAGCCAAATCTTGATTTTTGTCTCTGAATGGGACAGCAGGCTCAAACCATATTGGTGGGGTGGAGTTAATGGCATATTAAGACATGCAGTTTTCTCCACCCACATGATGTTGTTGGCATAGGAATGGGCTCACATGGATCATTCTAAGTATTACTCTCACAGATGCCCTCTGGATCAATTAAGGGATATGTCCCTGTGACTCGATATTTACCACAAATCATGGACAATGCTACATATGAACTCCTTCCTTCTTCCTTCCTTCAGAAGCTCCATGTGGATTTAACTAGCAGACATAAAGCTTACAGATGTAATTCTGCAAACAATTTCTTCTTCTGGTTCCTTTCTTATCCTCAATGGCTATTTTTTTAAAAAAAAGTTTAAACATCTGGAAGTAAGACAGTCTTGTTAAAAAGAAAGCGTTACAATGATTTCAGATAGCTCTTGTACTCATGATTAAATGTGAGCATTGTCTCTCAGACAAATTCTTCTTCATGCAAGTCACTGTTAGTAGTTGAGGTATACTGAATATTCTGGGAGTTACAAGGGAAGGTATTATATTAGGGAAGCAGTTGACTGAGAAGTTCTGCTGGCGTATTCCAAAAGTGGAACACTGGCATATTCCAGTGAAGTAGAGCGCCATTTCCCTTTGACAAAGCATGATAAACCTGACTTTTATTGAAACAAATAGGACTCGCTTTCCTATAATGGGCATAAATGAAAGGTCAGCGAAGCTGTTAGGTATACATGCCATTCCAGGAACACAGAGACTCATTCTCACTGAGAAGTGTTTCATGTTCACAATGGGTTATCCACATGCAAGGCAGTTCCACATTCATAGAAGAAAGCCGAGAGGAGCATTTAATACATGGAGTTCCATGGGCAAATGTGCCCATATGCACACTGGAAGTGCTGTTAGATTGGGCCAAAGGTGTTTACAGCTGGAATGACTTTTGGTGAAGTAACACTATTCCTTAACTACACAACTGACCTAAATATCTACGTGTAGAAATGTAATGCATTTTGGTTCCCGGCATATAAACTGGCCAGACGTTTTGATTTGGTGAGACAGTTTTGTTTAGAGTTTATGGGTTCCAATGAAATGAGATTATCTTTATTAGCTGCTAGGACTTTAATTTGCTAGAAGGCTCTCAGTGGTTTTTACGTACCACAGGAATGTACTAGGCAATGGCATTGCTGAACTGTACACCTCTCCTTCTGCCGGTCTAAAGAAAGGAGCCAATTTCTTATTATTTCCCCATTTTGTTCCTTTTCCCTTTCCGTTGCTGCTGTAAGCCTTTTAACCAAGAAGACCAAGAAACAGAGCACAGGCAAGGATAAGTGAAGCAGCAGTTAGAGTTCACTTTCATTTTGGAATCTGCCCCCCTCCCAAATTTATAAAACACGCAGCTTGCATAAAGACCACACACTTAAAGCACATGGCTCCCCCTAAAGAATCCAGGGAAATGTAGTTTGTAAGGTGCTGGGAATTTTAGCTCTGTAAGGAGCAAACCAGATTTCCCAGGATTCTTTGGGGGAGGGTTAGGGTTAGGGTTAGGGTTTAAATCCAGAATGACAAAGGCCTCTGCCAGCATATCCTCCAAATTCAACAGTGAATTGAATGTCAGTAAATATCCTCTCAAAAGTCCACAGTGCACCAGGAATTATTTTATTTTTCCTGCCCAGCTTCTGTTTGTACTAGCTTAGCCTCTCCTATACTGAGTACTAGTAGGAAGTCCACCATCTTGATTCAAAGTGGTCCAAACACCAACAAATGCAGCCACCCCCACATCAGGTGCCCTCTCACCAAACTTGTTGATGACATCTCAAGAGGCAGCTAAAACTATGCCCCAAAGTGGGAAAAGTCAGAATGGTGTCACATTTCAGTCGGACATCTTGAATAAAAATGGCACGCAGCATTCATATATCTTGGTGATGACATATTGAGTGGTGGCTGAACCGATGCTAAAGAAGACATGCCAAAGTGAGATTTTTAAATTTGAATTAAAAATGGCACCCACCATCGAAATGGTGACAAAGTCTCCCACCCCTGCCTTGGGAACCCTCATGCTGAGTTTGGTGACAATATCCCGAGAGGCGACTGAATCTATGGGGGAAACGTGCAAAGCCATGCCAAAGTGAGATTTTGGCCCAGTTTCATGATTCAAAATGGCGGCTAGCATCCAAACACCCACGATGACCAGGGCCCCTGGCTCAGAAACCCTTGTGCCAAGTTTGCCATTGAGATCTTGAGAGGTGGCTGAACCCATGTAGAACAGATGGACAGACAGAAAGACAAATCCCTTTCAAAAACATATAGTAGATGCCCATATTTGGAATCCAATTAAATGTGGGCACCTACTATATATTTTTGACAGTGTGTAACCTCCACTTCCATTCATTCTGAATAGCACAAAAGTGCAAATAACTTCTCTCTGTGAGCAAATGCAGCAGTAGCTGATAAAGGTGCCTTCTCACCACTGATGGGGCAGGTGATAAGAGAGCACACTCAGACAATCATTTTCTGCTCTTTTAGATGTAGCAGCCATTTTGTGTTGTATCACACCCCCATGGCAGCCATTTTCTGCTGTACCAATGCTCAGTTTTCAAAGTTTCAAATGTGGCCCCTGTGACATTACTTGAAAAGCAGGGACTTACACCAGTGCATGCTAATACAAAACTTGTGTGAGATTGGTACCATGCACCAAATATCAGTTATTACTGTAAATTTCGCTCCATAACACGCAGATTTTTCCTCTTAGAAAGTAAGGGGAAATGTTTGTGCGTGTTATGGAGCGAATGCCTACAGATGGCGGGGGAATCTGCTGCAGTTGTGAGCAGTCCGTGGCTCGCTTTGAAACAGCAAAGCGGGTGTCAGCTAGCGGAGCCGGGGAGGAGGGAGAGAAGCAGAGCGGGGTTGGCTGCTTTAAAACAACCCCGTGCTCTCTGTCTCTGCCTGCAGTTTTTTGCTGTCCGATTTTGGATTAGCTACTGTAGGGGCTGTGTGTGTGTGTGTGTGTGTGTGTGTGTGTGTGTGCTTGAGCTATCGTTCTCCTCCTCCTGCTTCCCGTTCACTCTCCCTGCGCCCCTGCGCTCTCCCTCCGACTTTAGAATTGACACTCTGTGTGTCTGTGTGTGTGAGAGGGCTCCTTCTCCTTCTCCTGCTTCCCGTTCACTCCCCCAGCGCCCCT
The DNA here is from genome assembly GCF_027172205.1 of Podarcis raffonei. Classification (NCBI taxonomy): domain Eukaryota; kingdom Metazoa; phylum Chordata; class Lepidosauria; order Squamata; family Lacertidae; genus Podarcis; species Podarcis raffonei. The sequence continues at coordinate 6,291,467 of NC_070604.1, forward strand.
GCGACTTCCAGCGCCCTGCGACTTTAGGGCCAGTTCTCTCTCTCTGTGTGTGTGTGTTTTGACCTCACTGCGCTTGTTGGGGGAGAGTGTTGGTCCCAATTTTTCTTGATTTGTCTCAGAGTGGTTACTATCATGGTTTCCTTGCCGGGGAGGAGGGAGAGACGCAGAGCCTGCTTGTTCTAAAGGAGCAAAGCCGGAGAGGAGCCTCTCCTGCATTATTAGCAGCATCCTTCTCCACACCCCCCACGCGTGCTCCTTGTCCCTTGAGTTCTTTTCCTTCCCTCCCCACTTAAAACATGGTTACAAAGCACAGATCCACATGGATCCTCAGGATTTTTGCACTAGGTCACCCCAAATTCACCATCAGATTACATAGCATATCCATGGCTACAGCCTGCACCAAAAAACACACGCACCCACTGTTTCATGGGGCCGCAATGGCGCAAAAACGTGGTTACAAAGCATGGATCCACATGGATCCTCAGGATTTTTGCATTGGGCTACCCCAAACTCACTGTCAGATCACATGTCTGTGGCCACAGCATGAACCACAAAAATCATACATCCACTGTTTCGTTTAGAATATTTTTTTCTTGTTTTCCTCCTCTAAAAACTACGTGCGTGTTATGGTCAGGTGCATGTTATAGAGTGAAAAATACGGTATATACAATCAGAACAAGCAAGTGACTTTATAAAGATGATAAGGAATTGGCTTTTGAAATAAAAGTTTGTGTCCCCATGCAAAACATTCATATCCAGAGACAATCATCCACATGATTTCTGTTTGAACAGGGTAAGGAAAACAAGGAATCTTGTGGTACCTCAAAGACTAGCAGATTTATTATAAGATTTTGTGTACTAGAATTCACTCCATGAAAGCTTATGCCACAATGAAACTGTTAGGATTTGAAGACCCTAATCAAGTGGGATATTAATCTAAAGAATGCTAAATATAAAGACTTAAGAATAGACCCATTGAAATCTATGGAATGTAAATTACTCATAACAAACTTAAGTCCCCTTTATTTCAAAGAATCTACTCAAGCATGGCTAATTTTGTAAGCCCCTGGAAGGCAACGATATTATCTTTTTCCTTTCTGTCAGACATTATTTTGTCTTTTGCAAATCTTGTGAGGGTTGGAAAATGTTTTAATTAACACGAATAACTCCCTTAAAAATTGTTTAAGTAACCTTAATTTTCTCTGGTGCTGGAAAAGTCTTTATATTTTCACCTTGCCTATCAGATACAGTGGTTCCAGCAAAACATAATTTTTCCGGCATGTTTCTGCTTTCACCTTGTTGCTTCAGTCATATGGTTACACACTTCACCTCTTCTGCACTCCGCAGCATATATATTAAAGTTTGAAAGCTCATCTCCTTTCAAAAATCACAAATCAGCAATATTTATCTGAGTAAAACACGGTGTCATGCTGAATATAAGCCTCTGGCTGAATATTCCATTCGGTGACTTGTTGTGTGAAGTTAAAAAGAGGACTGGGTTGTCTTATTGTACTATAATGGGGTGTGGGGGAAGCTGGCAGTTTGCATCAGATATCTTATACTCCTTTCCAATTATGGGAATTTTTATTCTCTTCCCTCTGTGGTAGGAGGCACAGTATTTTGCTGCCGTGTTTCATGTTGGCCTCCAATGGTATCTGATAGAAGTGCTTTTATCCCCTGAAGATACAGTACAAAATACAAATCATCATCATTGGTTTTAGCTCAGCTGGAGCTGCCTATTTTCTAAATGAGTTTACTCTCTGCAACTGGCCATCAGGCACATTTTTCATCCTTCATCCGCGCTCTTTTTACTATAGCTGGGTTTAAGCCCTTTCTTCTGTCCTTTGTTCCTTCAACTCAGTGGAGTAAACAGCAAGATTGATCTTACACTGCATTTTGGTATTGTTCCAACCGCTCGTCAATAGGCCTAGGCTGGGAATGCACTGACTGGAAAAAAGGGGCACGGTTGAAATTCACTTTTTGTTCTTTGTGCCTTTTAGTGTGCAGCGGAATGTCCCTAATCTGAAAGCCGCTACACTGACTGCTGGCCGACATGCAAATTAATCATGAAGTGTTGAGTCCCGTATTAGCTCAATGTAACCATCTTTAGGGGTATCAGAGCCAGAAAATGGGGAGGGGGGTCTGGTTGTGTGTGCATGTGTGAGTGTGTTTGGAGGAACTATGATTTTTTAAATGAATATTTTGTTAGGGTGATAAAGAACATAATATGTGACTAGCTATTGTGCTTGTTATTTCTGGGGTTTCCCCCCAGCCATTTCTGAAGAGTTTACCACTGGAGAAACATTGACTTAGGGAGATACGTTGCTGTTCTTTAAAGCAGGAGAACAGAGGTGCCTCATCCATTGACTTGAAAGAACTGAAAACAAACAGAAGAAAGCAAATAAGGACTGCACAGCATTTTACCTGCTTTCTTGCACCCTGGGCTCAGAAAACAAATAAGGCATTGTAAATACAGTGTGAAGAATATAAAATCTAGATGTAGGTGTGGATACATGTTTCAGCCTGCAATCCACTTTTCTGGGAGTAAGTCAGGATATGTTTTGGACTGATGTCTTGATGACATTTTGGAAAATATATTTGCATGTTCAGACCCAGAAACCTCCCCCCTAAATAAATTGACACTTGACTCAAAATTTTGGTTTGGTTTTTGGCAGAATTTAGGCCACAACTTTATTACAGAAAGTGACAAAACCCTAAAACTAGGGAGAGGTGGGCGGGTGTTACGAATGCACCGAACGCGCCGAAAGAGGAAGCTCTGGGTCACGTGCATGGGCATAAATAGGTCCCTCGAACTGTTTGGATTGCGTCCCATTGGCCAGATTGTACCCAGCTTCGAGGGACCTACCAATCGGGTGTTGTGGCTGACCAATCGTACCCACCCACAACACAGGGTGTCGGTTTTCCAGGTCTCACCACAAAACATGCCCTCTTTAAGGGAGGACCCAATTCAAAAAGCACATACGGGGCCTCTATTTAAATACACACTGGTTTTTAAAACGTATGCAGCAGTCTCCTAATAGTGTTTTTGGTGTGGGTATGTGTGCGTGTGTGCGTGCAGCAAAACAGCAAGTGTTCCATATGGGAGAACATGCATACCTTTGGGTGATCCTGGCACTGATGAGTTGTAGGAGTGTTTTTGTGATGGGCCAATCATCCTTCTGTGGTAGGTGCATGTATTAGGCCTCTCACTTCCTTTGACTGGCGTGTGTAGTGACCATATTTGTCAAATCCAGCAGCGGTAAAGCATTGATGATGAAATCCAGTGCTTCACTTAGCTGAATTCCTATGAATTTCAACCCTGCTAGATTTTGGAAGGTATATTCAGAGCCAATGATATGCCCACGAAAACCTGCAATAGATTAATGTCACTGTGCAATCTTAACAACTTTATACACATTTTTAAACTAACAACACATCCCAGTCTGACACCAAATACCATGGCCATATACAAAATTGCTATTAACTTGTGTGTTTGTTTTCTCTCACATTCCTGTCCTTTACCCAAGGGAAAGTATCTTTTGCTGTGCAGATGGTTTGTAATTTTCATTCTTTCTTGGAAACAAGGTACTTCTCCCTCTCTCATTATTATTATTTTAAATCTCTGAAAGAATCTGACAATACAGGAAGAGGGGGAACAGAAAAGAAAAGAAAAACAGGTTGGGTTGCATTAGAGTTTCAGCTACAAACTTCCCTCAAGTTCATGGACAGATTAAATTTGGGTTTCAGGGTTTGGTTCAAGTGAAAGAAAGCATCACAGAGATTAAAGAACTTAATCCTTTTCCATGGGTCTCTCTAGAGTGACTCTGTAACCCATTGCTCATTGTGTGCTTATAACACCTCTCCTGGTTGTCAAGAGAATAATATGTGAGCCTATTACAGCATAAAGTCTGAGCCTGGCCAAAGAGAAGAGGCCCTCTTTCAGCCCCTTGTGAGGGTCTGTCTGGTCCTAATTTACCAAAGGAGACACGGTCTCTCTAAAAACTGCCTGCTCAAATGGCAAAAATATTGAGAGGCATGAGTCAACCAGCAGTAACTGCTCTGAAAGGTCCTTGGTGTCGTACTTAAATCTGTCCCATTGAAATCAATGGGATGCAGAAGTTCTTGACTTTGGTTGGATCACGTGCTGGGTTCTTAATTCTCACCCCTCCCCTGCCACAAATAGAGATGAGATCTTGACTTGCATGGACTTCCTTTCTCTGGGAAATTTTTGGTTGTTGTTCAATTTTGACCTTTCTCAAGCTTTTATGGATGATCACTTTTAGAATCAGACCCCCACTCTTTTTATGCCCTGGTCAAATTGGCCAGTGTCTATGGTGATTTTTTTTGCGTTTCCCAGCATTTTCTTGAGTCATTTCTGGTGCTGGAAAGTGGGGAAGTATATGTCCTTTTTCAAGAAACTCTCTGTCATGATTCCAAGCACACAGTTAGGCTTGGCCCTGGGACTGCAGACTCTGGAGGAAGATGGGGAGGAATGGGAGAGGGAGGCAGGAACAGATGGAAGCCCTTCCCTCTGCCCAAATCCCACCCAGCTCCGGTGTGAAGACAGGACTTCCAGCTGCCTGCCCTCCTGAAGGGCAGGGCATGGAGCCTCAATCTGGGTTGGCCAAGGAGGATGTGGGAGGGGGAGGCAGGCGAGTTGGCTGCTCTCTGCCAGGACCAGGCACCACTTCAGGAGAAGGGACTGACACACCCACCTAGAATCAGGCTGGCCACTCACACAGGAATCACAACTCTTCCATTAAAGCTGGAGGGGTGGGCGTGGAAAACTGTTGGGACAACTTTTCAGCTCTTGTGCAGTCTTGAACTTCTTGTAACTGACAGTCAACTTTTGCACCTTTGCTGTCGTTCCTAGAACCTGACCATTGTAGCCAAACCTTTCCCTTGTGAGAGCTTTCGGATTTGAATAGCATTTTCCCTCCATTTCTCTCCCTTAATAAAGATGCTATCCTGACTTACAAGTAAGAGCATCTGCTGTTGTGTTTTGGGATGGGAGCCAAGACATTCTCTGCCAATCACTATAGCATCCTGTCAATAATGTGTGGGAAGTTGTCTTCTGGACATTTAAAACACGACTTAGATATATACTAGATATATATAAAACACTGAAAAAATGTCTTTCATTAAATGTCTTTATATAGTGAGTAGTATTCAAGGCTGCCCAAGAAGTTTTGTTGTTGTTTAGTTGTTTAGTCATGTCCAACTCTTCGTGATCCCATGGACCAGAGCATGCCAGGCACTTCTGTCTTCCACTGCCTCCCGCAGTTTGGCCAAACTCATGCTGGTAGCTTCGAGAACACTATCCAACCATCTCGTCCTCTGTCATCCCCTTCTCCTTGTGCCTTCAATCTTTCCCAGAATCAGGGTATTTTCCAGGGAGTCTTCTCTTCTCAAGAGGTAGCCAAAGTATTGGAGCCTCAGCTTCAGGATCTGTCCTTCCAGTGAGCACTCAGGGCTGATTTCCTTAAGAATGGATGTGTTTGATCTTCTTGCAGTCCATGGGACTCTCAAGAGTCTCCTCCAGCACCATAATTCAAAAGCATCAATTCTTCGGCGATCAGCCTTCTCCAAGAAGTTTTAGAAACCAACAAATATTGTGAATTTGGGCCTGTCATTCCAAAATTGGGTGAGGTCACTATGGTGGGATTTTGGTCTGTAATCTTGATTCAAAATGGCACCTGGCATCCGAACATCAACAAAAGCCCTGACCCCAGGAACCCTCATACCAAGTTTGGTGATGGTATCTTGAGAGGCAGCTTAAGCTATGCCAAAAATGGGTGGATATCTGCCAAGGCAAGTTTTTGGTCTGCCATCTTGATTGAAAAATGGTACCTGGTATTCAAATGATAACGAAGTGTCCCACCCCCATATCAGGGACCCTCATGACCAATTTGGCAACCATATCTCAAAAGGTTGCCAAAGCTATGCCAAGAAACCCACAGTCTTTCCTAAGACCCATTTTGGTCTGCCATATTGATTCAAAATGATGCTGGCAGCCAAACATTGACACAGACCCCCACCTCAGGAACCCTCATGCTGAGTTGGACAACAATATCTGAAGAGGAGCCCAAACATATATAGAACAAATGGACAGGCCAATTACTTTCCAAAATATATAGGAGATTTCAGTTTATTTATTACACATGAAATATAGTCATGCACGCCTGAAATTTCTATATGCAAAACACTAGTTCTGTGACCAAAATGAATGCATGTTCTCAGTGGCAGTCTTTGGGATTTCAAATTTCAGCAGTGCCCTGTGCAACTCCAAAATTCAGTACCCCCCTCTGCCATTCTAAGTCATTCTATTTTGAGGCCCCTGCAGGGCCCTCTCAGCTGGGTGCCCAGTGTGGATGAACTGGTCTCACTCCCCTAAACCTGCCTCTGATATTTTGCAAATGGAATATGATATACTAATTGATCATATTTGCAAAATTCATGCTGCATACTCTGTTACTTCAGTACCTATTATAATCATTTGGATTATAGTTCCAGCTTTTTTATCTCAAATATTTAATGGATTGACATGATTTTATTGCCGCTCATCTGTGAACAAAGCAATAAAAGTGCAGCAGTATTAGAACAAGGAGTGAAACACATGAGATTTCTCTGACCTACCACTATTCTAATGTGGAACCAAAACATACCTGTTTTTTAGGGTTTTGCACAAACAATTATAAAGGCCATGGATACCTTTTTAATAGTAAAAAGAAAGACTTATAACTACATCTGGGAATACTTTATCCCTATTTTACTCTTGTATAACTTATCTGCATGCTGTTCTATGAATATATAATAACTCAACTTTTCTTGTAGTTTCCCCCTCATGCTTTTCTTTGTGCTGAGAGAACTATAGCTATCCCAGGTGAAGAGGGACCCTTTTTCTTCCTTACCCAAACTGTATAATAGAAGTAGTTTTCCTGAAGTGCAGAGTCATCTGTGCTATCTCTTAACACTGTTTGTCCAGGAAAGCTAGAAACTGCTTCTTGATTTCCAGGGTTTATTAAATCACACTTAACACCATATGATTTTCTGGTTCTCTCTGATGAAGTGAAATTGCTACAGCAACAGTGGCATTTTCACTGATAGTTTCATAGGTACAACAGCTATAAAGCATTCATTTAAGCACAACAGTGTTCAATTTCCAGTATTTCAGAGCTGAAGGCTTCGTGAAAGCTACATTCTCTGTTCTGGAAACAATATCCCCGATCACACGACTGGCTCAGGAGCGACCAAAGAGACCTTACTTCTGAGGACAAGATCCACCATCCCCCACAACAATTCCACATGGAGAAGATGACCAGCTTGACCACTGACTTTCACTTCAATCCTGTGGATGGGACCCTGCCCTTCACTGCGCCATCAGACTAGCTCAGGGGATGCAGATATGACATGAGCCACTTTGTCCTCCCAACAGAGGGGAGCCGTGAGGTGGGGAGGCTTAGGAGGAACAGCTGGGGTGCTGTCTGCCCCCCCATTTTCAGCATGCACTGCCTGAGGCAGCTGCATCAATGTGCCTCTTGTTTTGGCTGGCCCAGATGTTGCTTCATTATAAGCAGAGAAAATGAAATGTCAGAGAAAAGACTAAACAAGAGCCCTTCTCCCTGAATCCTGGGTTCCTATGGGAAGGATATTTGTGGAGAGTCCAAAGTGGTACAACTCAGACACAGGTTTACTGCTTCAGAGAACTAGGCCTTTGACTCAGAGGAATGTAGTGGCTAAGAAACTGAGCCGTGAATCAAGAACTCTGGTTCTCATCTTGCCTCTGCCATGAATGCACTAGTTGTCTCAAGGCAAACGACTCTCCCTGAGCCTCAGTACCCCCTTCTGTAGTACTGGCATGTGGGGGACATGTGGCCCTCCAGCATGTTGTTGGCACTGGCAGGCAGATGTTGTTAGGGCTTCAGCAGCATGGCCAATGGTCAGAGGTGACAAAAGTCATAGTTCGGCAACATCTGGAGGGCCAAAAATTCCCCCACCCCTGCCTTATAGGGTTGTTGTAAGACCCACAACTACATAGTGGACGTGAAGCACTTGGGGATACTTGAAAGTGCTATAGAAATGTTAGAAACACAGGAAACTGCCTTAGTGGGGCCATATTGTCTGCACTGACTGGCAGTGGCCCTACAAAATTTCAGACAGGAGTCTTTTCTCAGATCCACCTGGAGAAGCTGGGACCTTCTTCATGTAGAGCAAATGAACTACCACTGAGCTAAGACCACTTCCCTGTTTTTTGAACAACAACTACTGTTATTGTTGTGTTCTGCGGTATGAATATGGTCATGCTACTTTTACAGAACTCTTGAATTTAGCAGACATCACCCCATGCAACTTTGAATTCACTACTGTATAACAGTGTGTTTCTTCTTGACATAAGCTGCTTTTAGCATTTGTAATTCCAACTCCATTCACAGTAAGTTTGAGGTACTCAAAAGCATTGGCCTAGGAAGTGCTGTTTCTGACTACGGGCTGTCAGTCAACATGCTGATTTGATACATTCCTCTGTTCACCCAGTTTGACTTCCTAGGTCAATAACAGGCACTGCATAAATTAGTCACCTGTGATGCCACACACTTTTCCCTTTGGCGCCCAGAAAATTTAATTTGACAGCTGAAGCATTTCATGGATAATAGTACAAGTTTTTTCAGTTAAACAGGCTGCTTTGACAAGGAAGGAGCTTTTTAAAGTAATGTAGCAGATTCCCTTCTTCTGTTTGGAAAAAGGTTGCTGCCACGCAACTCAGCTCAATCCACCACCACTCTCTGTATGTAGAAAAAAGAAGTCAACATGGCTGGAACAGTGACAGTCGCCACTAGTCGCCACTAGTCATTCCTTCTACCGTCAAGGAGAAAGCGGGTCATCCAAACATAAGGGAGTGTTTTCCATCACCTGGGAAGAAAGGCGAACTAATATCAGTGTACTGGATGAAGCAAAGATCACCAGTGTTGAAGCAACGTCAACTTCGTTGAACTGGTCATGTTGTACGGATGCCTGATTATCGTCTTCCAAAGCAACTACTCTATTCTGAACTTAAAATACAAATACAAAATACAAATAATAAATTACAATTACAATTAAAAATGTAATCGTAATTGCTGGTGGTCAACAAAAGCAGTTTAAAGACTGTCTCAAGGCAAATCTAAAAAAATGTAGTATAAACACTGACAACTGGGAAACACTGGCCTGCGAGCGCTCCAGTTGGAGAACAGCCTTTACCAAAGATGTCATGGGCTTTGAAGACACTCGAACTCAGGATGCAAGGGAGAAACGTGCAAAGAAAAAGGCACGCTTGGCAAATCCACACCGTGATCAACTCCCACTCAGGAACCAATGTCCCCACTGTGGAAGGACGTGTGGATCCAGAATTGGCCTCCACAGTCACTTACGGACTCATTGTTAAAACCATGTTTATGGAAGACAATCTTACTCGGCTACGAGTGATCGCCAAAGAAGATGATGATGATGACTTGGGATATATTTTTAGGTATGCAGAAATCTAGCATTATGTAAAAGAATTTTTAGTTTTCAAAGAGTTGTGGGCACCAGTAGCAGTGCAAGGCTTACTTTGAGGAGGGGCACAATCCGTGCTCCACTTTGCTGTCGTGAGGTTGGGTTTGCTGCTAGGCTGTCCTTCATGCTGCTGTGGAATTCCTGCTTAGGTTTGAAGGCAGAGATAAGTTTCCTAAGATTTGTCCCCCACCCCACTCAATGACCTAGGGAAGGAAACTTCACACAGTCTCGTGCTTGAGTGCAAAATGCTCCTTCGCTGTAGCACCCCTTCACCGGAGGAGATCCCCCTTGCGAGCGCAAAGTCTATGCGGCTGGATTGTGTGCAGCATAACCCTGTGCAAGGGCAAATCCTAATAGGAAGAACCTGCTGGATCAGGCCCATTTAGTCCAGCATCCTGTTCCAGATGCCCATGGAAAGACCACAAGCGGGACCTGAGCACAATAGCCCTCTCCTCTTCTGAGGTTTCCACCAGCTGGTATTCAGAAACATTGGCGCCGCCAACTGTGGAGGCAAAGCACAGCGATCGTGGCTTGTAGCCTCTTGCACCAGGTTGTGGTCCTGCAAAGCAAAGTGTTCTTGCATGAGTGTTCTGTGGGCCAAGGGGAGCATACATTGAGCAAAAGTGTCACGGTCTGGTTAATGGGTGATTGAAGTCCCAGCAGGGGACGTCAGGACCAGGGGCAAGATGGCGGGGTGGGAGCAGGAACAGGGGTCCAGAAGCCAGGAGTCAGGAAGCCAAAGGTCAGGAAGCAAGGAGACACAAAGTCAAGGGTCCGAGGATCAAGAAGCAAAGTGTCAAATGCAGCAAGGCAGGGAATGTGTTGCTGCGGCAAAGAGCCGAAGGGAAATGTGGACCTTATATCCCTTCCCAGCTCTTGCCACCAGGTGCTGTGAGTTACCAATCGGCCTCACCTATGCGGCCGCGCCTTGTCTCTTCAGAACAAACTTAGGAAGGCCCCAATCCTGCAAAGTCCTATTGCTCCCAGGGCCTGGCTCCTGCATGCATACCTGACAAAAAGACACTTTACGCCTATGAACTTTGTTAGGGTGCGGTGCTGGGCCTTTGGATCAAGTGAACAGCGGGTCATTTTTCCAGACTTTGTGCCGGTGATTCTGCAAAGCAATGCATACATGTGGTGCCTTTTCAAGGCTGCTCACTGCTTGGAGTTTCCCTTTCATCCCATGGAGTTGAAGTTCCTTAACCTTGCACTTTTGGAGGTTTATGTTTTGATGGGTTAGGAGGGCTCAAGAGTGCAGCTGGTGGTGACAGGCACCTGGCCAGCCCTTGCGACGCCTATTCCTCGTCCCCAGCATGCCCTGTTTTTGGTCTTTCTGTCAGTGTTGCTCCTGGTAGCTGAATCTTCCGCCCACCACGCTCTCCACTGGTGGGTGGGTGGGGTTCCAGCAGCATGTGGATTCTCCACCAACACTCAGCCCTCTCTGCCAAGGCGGTGTGTGTGATCTGCCTCATCTTAACCTCTCCCAGCTGCCGGTTGTGCTGCTTTGGACTGCTCAATAAGCTTTTTTGTCTTTTGAAAATATAAGAACAATTTTTGACACCTCTGCCTCACTTTTATACTATTTGCATGATAGTTCAGAATATAGATTTCAAAGAAAATGTCCTTCAATGAAAGCTAGTTTCTTGTAGAAGTCTCCATAAAACTTAAAAGCAACATCTCATTTTTTGTAATAGAATATACACTGCAGTGAACATATTGACTTATAGTTTCAGTCAATATCAAGATTTATGGCCCCTAGGGTTAAATAAATCACAATATTGACCTCATTGTGAGCCAATAGTTGGTTAATGTATTTTTAAAGGTATTTTGTATTCATTTTTGGTAATAGGGCCTATACTGTCAGTCCATACTCATTTATATTCTCTCTCCCCCATGTTTATTTTGTCATCTGTCTTTGCTGATGGATATCATAGCAGAAGCCATTGGATTCATTTAATGAATGACAAATAAAGACATCCAGTTGCAAGTATCACTCCATTACAGAGACTGAATGAGTCATTTCCACAATCAACTTGCAGCCTCTGAGTTACAGAGAGGGGAATAAACTCAGCTTCCTTAATCTGGTTCAGAAATAGCTCATATTTTTCTACCTCCCCCTTTCCTTCTTTTTACTTGTGCATGTACCATTTCACGAGAAAGAGGAAAATACTACATTCTATTTATCCTCATAAAATTGACTAGAGTTATGAGATCTAAATGACTCGGCTGTTTTAAAAATAAGTTTATTCATTTTCCTTCAAGATAATTTCAGATTATTTCCCTTCCATATGGAGAAGTTCTGAAGAAATATTCATTTTGCAGAGAGCTCAGTGGGAAATGAACACTTTGCAGGGTATTGTGTCAGTGCTGAAACAAAGGAATTAAATTTATATGTATCACCTAAATTATTTCAGATTCATGGTTCAGCAAAGAGTTCAAGTCCTAATTGAATATGTAGCTTGCATGGGCACTATACCTTTTTGCAATAATAATAATATGGCACTTCTATTTACAATGCTTGACTAGATCTTACGCTTTTACTGAAATTTACCTTTGGTCTTGTCTGCAACAGTCTCAATTCGCTTGTAAAATGAGGCACCCTTACATTATGGGCTATCATAACAAGTTGCTTCTTAAGAGACTTTTAAAATCACCCCACCCCTTCAGGTACTTGAGGCACTCTGAATTTTTATAGCTCATAGAGAGCAGCAAGACTTTTTCCACTCCTTGAAAATAGCGGTCTGGGTATTCAGCACACAAGAATTATTAGACAATATGTCGTTGTCTCAGTAGATTCAAACCAAGTATTAGCTCATCAACATTCACTGCCTCTACCGTAGCATGAAGGAGAAAAGCACCACACAAACAGAAGATGTAGAGGAGAAAGGGAAAGGGGGGCGGGAGAGTAGTGAGGTGAATAACACATTGTTTGAGTTGACCTGGGGAGGAGGTGGAAGTGGAGGAGGGTCTGGAAATAGCCTCCAGCTCTTTATTTATGAGAACAATTCCACTAGTGATCCCTTGCCCTGCCTTGTCCTGAACATTGTATCAGAACTATAACCTATGTGGTATCCAAATATCCCATCCAAGGGTGACACAGGCTAGCTTTGGGGAAATGCAACCATTAAAATATTGTTGCACGCCAGTTCCCATTGGCTCTTGCCCCTGAAATGCACAGAACCCTGGGTGACCCTCACATCTAGAGCCTGTTTAAGGGCTGCAGCCAAAGTAGGTGCAGGTCCCCACTCTGCAAAGCCATATTGGGGCACCCAAGCCAAGCATGGTGTGAAATGGTATCTGTCAGGGGCTCAGGAGCAGAAGCACAGGGGAGAGAGGAAATAGAGAGCGAAGGGGAGGGATCCGAGGGGAGCGTAGGGGAGTATGACAGTGAACCGAGAGATTCCATGAGCTTCTCCAGCGAATCAGAAGATTCCCAGAAGGGGGCGCCAATGGTCAGGGCAAGGGGGGTCCCAGGGGGGACGCACCAGAAACAAGGGGCCAGCGGGGACTCCCAAAGCAGCAGCGGGGGATCAGGACCAGCTTCCCCACCAGAGCGTAGTGGGGGGGAAGAGTCACATGTGTCAGGACCAGCGTCTCCTCCAGCGGGGAGAGAAGATGAGTCAGGGCTGACCACGCCTCCATCGGAAAGTGGGGGAACGGAGGGGAGGTCAGTTCCAGCTAGCCTCCCCGAAGGGGGGAGCAGTGACAGCAGCAGTGCAACGGTTAGGAGGAAGGTCGCAGGTTGGGCGCGCGCGCCAAGTTCAAATGTACAGGCGCTCGGGACAGCAGGAAACCCGGATTGGGAACCAGGTCCTAAAGCACGCCGGAGGGAGGGGGAAGATTCAGGGGACTCAGCGTCAGAAGAGTCTAGGAAGGGCGAGACCCCGACAGACAGGCGGAACCAGAGGAGGAAAGAGCAGAGGAAGAGGTGGAGCAAGGCTAGAGTCTTAAACTGGTGTCTGGGGGGAGGAGATTCAGACGGAGCTTCAGCGGTCTAGAGTTTGAGACGTAGGGCTGCACGCTGCGGCTATGAAAGTGAAACTGAACTTCAATAAAGACTTTTATACTTAACAACGAAGCGGCATTGGTCCTTTGTGAGCTGGGACCTCGGGCAGCTCTGACAGTATCATAGTACAGTAAATGCATGTTGTGAAAGTGGCCTTAATATTAAGATTATTCGTAGCATTTATTAGACTTGTTGGTCTCTCATTACCCAAAGATCACCAAGCGACTAACAGCGCATTTAAAAGCATTGCTATAGATATATTATACAATTAAAAAAACCCCTAAAACAAACCCTATTCCAGTGACAGAGTAGCACTAATAGCAACAGGTCCAACTCTCTGTTTGGTATCTCATGCAGAGTTGCTGTGTATGTGGGGGTTTCAGATGGGGAGCAATCTTATAAATAAGATGTTCCTCTGATGTTCCTGCAACTTTGGTGTACAGCGTTGCTATTTATGCACAGATACAGTTGTTGTATGGGACACGGGTGGTGCTGTGGGTTAAACCACAGAGCCTAGGACTTGCCAATCAGAAGGTCGGCGGTTCGAATCCCTGCGATGGGGTGAGCGCCCGTTGCTTGGTCCCTGCTCCTGCGAACCTAGCAGTTCAAAAGCACGTCAAAGTCCAAGTAGATAAATAGGTACCGCTCCGGCGGGAAGGTAAACAGCGTTTCCGTGCGCTGCTCTGGTTCGCCAGAAGCAGCTTAGTCATGCTGGCCACATGACCCGGAAGCTGTACGCCGGCTCCCTCGGCCAGTAAAGCGAGGTGAGCACCGCAACCCCAGAGTTGGTCATGACTGGACCTAATGGTCAGGGGTCCCTTTACCTTTACAGTTGTTGTAGTTTCTCCTTATTGTGTTTCAAATAATGTGAATTATAGTTATACTTGCCATATACTTTACATTAAACTTTATGCAAAAGTGCACAGAATTCTCCATGTGTGTCTGTATGTTTAAAGAATAGTTTAGAATCATAGTATCATAGAATTGTAGAGTTGAAAGGGAGCCTGAAGGTCATTTCGTCCAACCTTCAGCAAAGCATGTTCTCCTTCATAGAGAGCACATGTTGCGGTGGGGTCTGGCAGGCCACCCCTCTGTTGTTGGGCAGGTTAGTTTGGATGACCATCCGCAGTGATTGGGTGGTTGGGTTACTGGGCAAATTTTCATGTTTCCATTTAGGGGGTTGGACCAAAGGTTATAAAATTAAGTCACTCTGCACTGACTAGGCACTTTTGCTGTGTGCATCAGATCACCCGCCTACCCCTCCCTAATTTTGGACTATTGCGTTGACCTTACTATGCCTGTCATGGGGTCGTCTGCTTTTGGGGCAGGGGCCTGGTAGGAATTTTGTCCAATTGGCTGATTGGCTGGTGCCATTTGGTTTTTGCCTACTGCGTAGCAAATCGTCACAACTTGCAAGGTTGCGGTTAGGCATTGGTTAAAAAATTGGTTGGTGGAGGGGTAAGAATTGGCGGTGCCTGCCCCTCCAATGCTGCTGCAGAAAGGGAATTCTGTTAAAGGAATCCAGGGGCTTGCCATTCTTTCGTCCGTACCCCAGAATGGGGCTTAGGGCTGCGCAAACCCCCAGGAGTATGCGGGGAGGGGTGAGGGTCTGGTGCCCGGCTCCACACTCTCCCCAATATTGTTTTCCCTTACTGGCTTTCGCTGGAATTCGGAAGCCAGTTCTGTCCCGGGGCGGGGGACAGATAGTCGGAACCAATGCTTAAGCAACCACTCATATTTATGTACAGTAGTACCTCGGGTTACACTTCAGGTTACATACGCTTCAGGTTACAGACTCCGCTAACCCAGAAATAGTGCTTCAGGTTAAGAACTTTGCTTCAGGATAAGAACAGAAATTGTGCTTCGGTGGCGCAGCAGCAGCAGGAGGCCCCATTAGCTAACGTGGTGTTTCAGGTTAAGAACAGTTTCAGGTTAAGAGCGGACCTCTGGAACGAATTAAGTACTTAACCTGAGGTACCACTGTATTTTAATAAAGTTGTGGCCAAAATTATGCCAAAAACCTTAAACAAAAATTCTGTGTGAATTGTGAATTATTTAGGGGTGGCTTGTGGGACCTTGACACGCAATGCAGGAATCTCAACTAAAGCATCGGCGATGGGTGGCCATTCTACCTCTGATTCAAAACCTCCACGGAAGGAGAGCTTACCATCTTCCCTTAGTCTGTTCCAGTAACCGCTTGTGCCATCAGAAAGTTTTTCCTGATGTTTAGTCAGGAATCTCCTTTCTTGTAACTTGAGGCCATTGATTTGAGTCCTGCTCTCCAGAGCCGGAGCAAACAAGCTTGTTCCATTTTCTTTGTGACAGCCCTTGAGATATTTGAAGATGGCTATCATATCTCCTCTCAGTGTCCTCTTTTCCAGGCCAAATGTACCTAGCTCCATCAACTGTTCCTCAGTATGAAATTCTGTCAAGATGCTTGTGATTTTTGGATTTTCTCCTTACTCAGAGATTCAGGCTGAGAGAATGCTCGTTTGCTTTTGTGAAACAGGCACAGGCAAGTTCAGCGTTAAGTGAAGCAAACTGCAGAGATCCTCTTCAGGTTCTCACACCCTCCAGGTCAGAACAAAATCCCCTATTAATTAAACAGAAATTATAGCTGAAATAAATCACTTGATGATAGAAACCCACTGTGGGTTTTTTGTTTTTTGGAAAGGTGATTGCAATAATTAAACATTCTTTGACTGGTGACATTTCAGATAACTCTTAAAATGCCACCCGGCATTGATATTTGAAATTGATTCAACAGTGGAAATCATGACTGATCCTACAGAGGGCATAAAGTAAACTGCAGTGTCTTTAAAATATTTTTGTCTATCGGGTGCTCTTGCTTGGTGAAGAGTTCCTTCGTGGGGAATAGAAATTTGTGGTAGGTTGCTTTTAATAGTTTACCAAGAGCATTCATTATGCGGCTGCTACTGAAAACTCAACACAGGAAATGTGAGAACGACCAGCGGCTCCAGAGTTTCCCTCCATCACTTCTATGGTTTCTTTTTCTCCCTTTGTCTCCTTCTAGCTTCTTTTCTGTCTTAAAGATATTTCTACCTGCATCTTTCCACCACTGCGCCAGTGTCAGCTCAAGACATTTTGCTGCCTGAAGCAGAATCCAAATGGCCCAATGCCTTTTAAATGTTTTGCTGCATAATACTAGCCATCATTGATTCTGCCCTTTCCTGATGGACCTCCAGAAGCAGTCACTTCGCTGTCCTTGCTCTGCCCTACTGCGCACTGTTTGTTATACTGCTTCTTTGTCTCCATATTTAGGACTGATTTAATGTCCCCACTGTTGAAATGGTAGCAACTGATCAAACCTTAATGCATGGATTTCTTCTTCTCCAAAAAAGCCTGTGAACCTCACCAAAATGCTAGAGAGGGTGCACCTCCACAGGCACATACCTCCACATGTGGTGGGAGTGCTCCAAAATCCAACCATTCTGGACAACAGCCATACGAGAAATGTGTAAAATAACTAAGCAAGTATTAGACATCACCCCAGAATTGGCCCTACTAAACATCTTCCAAGACAACAATGCCCATTTACACCTACTTTCAGCAGCCAGAAATACCATAACCAGACACTGGAGAGACCTGTCAGGAGTAAGCATGGACCAATGGTACCAAATAGTATGGGAAACAGCCCTACTAGAAAAATTAACCAATAAACTGAAACTGATATGGGGGCAAACAGAAGAAGACGCCTTTACCCCGGTATGGCTCCCCTTTATCACATACACAGCCCAACAAGACAATGACAATCCACCAACAGCATACAAATCAATATGGCTAATCTGATCCAAAACACCCACCCACCCCACTCACACATGAAAACAAAGATCACCACAGCCAATCACAAACAAACGAACCACACCCTAGGCCAACCCCAACCTCTCTCACCACCAAAGGAACACAAGTGAACAGCAGAGAACCTGCACGAGTGACGCTGACACCAAATACTACATACATTAAGCAAAATAGAAACATCGCCACCCGACCCCACCCCCACCCATCTTCCCCCCCTCCACCCCTTTTCTTCCTAATGTCTCAACAAATGAAACTGATTTGTAAAAATGTTACATGGAAAAAATACGAGAGACATTACACATACTTCTGTAAATCAAGAAAATCTTTAATTAAAAAAACCAAAACAAATCAGAAACCCTGCCTCTGGCCTTGTTCTCTGCCTTTGAGTTGCAGCCTGGAGGGCCTGGCTTGGCATCATCTTTTCACCTCATCCATGCCTTTCTTATCTCAGTCAGATCCAGCCATTCATTTGCCCTTCTTCTACAGAGAATGATTTGTAGCTGGTTGACTGGCCAAACCCAAAGAGTGCTCGTTAATGGTTCCTCATCATCCTGGAAAAAAGCATCAAATGGGGTGCCATCAGGTTTTGCCTGGCCTGTTGTTCAATGTCTTCACAAATGACTTGGATGAGAGAATTTAGGGGATGCTCATTAAATTAGCAGATGACACCAAACTGGGAGGGGTACCCAATGCCACAGAAGACAAAATTGGAGATTGGAGAACATGGCCCAAGCTAACGAAATGAATTTCAGCAGGGACAAATGTAAGGTTCTACACCTGATCAAGAACAAATAGCTGCCACAAATATAAGATGGGGGGGGGGGACACCTGGCTTGCCACAAGCTTAACATGAGTCAACAGTGCGATGATGCAGCAGCAGCAGCAGCAAAAGAAAAGAAAAGCTAATGCTATTCTGGGCTGCATCAACAGAAGTAAAGTGTCCAGATCAAGGGAAATCATAGTACTACTCTATTCTGCTTTGGTTAGACCCAGTGTCCAGTGGGAGTACTGTGTCCAGTTCTGGGCACCACAATTTAGGAAGGATACTGACAAGAGCCAGTATGGTGTAGTGGTTAAGAGCGGTAGTCTTGTAATCTGGGGAACCGGGTTCGCGTCTCCGCTCCTCCACATACAGCTGCTGGGTGACCTTGGGCTAGTCACACTTCTCTGAAGTCTCTCAGCCCCACTCACCTCACAGAGTGTTTGTTGTGGGGAAGGAAGGGAAAGGAGAATGTTAGCCGCTTTGAGACTCCTTAAAGGGAGTGAAAGGCGGGATATCAAATCCAAATCCAAGCTGGAATGTGGTTTGCCATGAGTCTCATACTCACTGATATGATCAGTCTGGTTCTGGGCTGTACTAGTTTAGCTGCAGATGGGGCTGGGGACACACATAACTCAATTTTCCTTCATGTAATAATAATAATAATAATAATAATAATAATAATAATAATAATAATAATAATAATATCTATCAACAAGAAATTCTAGTACATCAGCGAGAAGGCTAGGTTAGAAATCTTATGTGGAAGGATTCCCCCCCCCCCGAATGGTATTTTCCCACCTGTGGTCTGAAGCGGTACAGCAGATGAACCTTGGATGACCATTTTAGGGGAAACCAGTGCTGCTGCAACTGTATGGGATGGGGCAGCTGTAGGGTGGTGATGAGGTTGGGGCTATGAGCTAATCCAGTGCTCTCATTGGCTTCCTGCCCATTACTACATAACAACTGGTAATAACAATGAACCCCCCCCCCAAAGAGCATACTTTGCTCTGTTATTAATATGGGTGAGATTTAGCCAAGTTAAGCGCTTTAATGTCCCATTGGTTTCTGTGGTAAAAGTAACCACATGTTAACTTTCCTATTCCCTATGTTCTGTGAAGAAGCTGTTTTAAATGCAGGATGAACAGCAATCCATGCCTGTGATGGCTATTTTGTGAGAACCTGTTTGATTTAAAAAGCAATACATTCTTCCTTGCCAGTATGTACATTCTAAACTTAATAATGCTTTTTTTTCTGCGGGCTGAACTAGTATGCACCTGCTTGCAGATAAAAGTCAAAGTCTGAAATTCCAGTTTGTTGACCTTACTTTCTACATTCCGCTTGCCTTTTTATAGCAGGCAGACCCAGTCACAAGCACCATGCAATTAGAAGATTTAACATGTCGCGACTTGGCATAATTGATCTCACATATATTTCTGCAGTAGGTGCTGTCAGCCTTTATCTACAGTAGGGTTTTTTTCGGGGGGGTCTCTTTCTCCCCCCCACCTTTATGGGGTTTCTGTAGCCCGCCCTTGATACTGCTGACTGCAACAAAGAAACTGAATAATGCAAACCATATTGAGATGGCCATAAAAATAGATGGAAGTCAAGAGAATTTGGTTATCTTCTGCTGGGTGGTGCAGACTGGCTTTGTGTTCATTTGGCTTCCAAAATGTCAAATGCAAAGTGTGCGCAGGCAAATCCACAAAACAAAACTAGTGAAGAAGGATTTATTTATATTGTTGAAGTGTTTTGGTGTGCAGAAAGGGAGCTTGAGAGTCACTTAGTCAAAACGGAAGGCTGTGTACTGAACATTTCATCCCCAATGAAATGAGACACGCACCCCGCTCCCCCCGTCAAAGGTTATGAAATATTTTGCAAGGAGCATGCATCAAAACGAAGAGGGCATGTGTCTCCAGTGCAAAGACAATTGTGACACTCCCTCATTTGTTGTTTAGTCGTTTAGTCGTGTCCATACGGGGATCCAAACATGCGTCTCATTGCTAATGTGGTGGTGCAAAAGCATTACATGTGCATCTGAATGCAGATGTTGTTTCCTACCCTGCCCCACATTATTTTTAGTGGGACAACAATAACAATAACAATAATTTATTATTTATACCCTATACCCTGCCCATCTGGCTGGGTTTCCTCAGCCATTCTGGGCGGCTTCCAACAAAATATTAATATACAATAGTCTGTCAAACATTAAAAACTTCCCTAAACAGGGCTGCC
The DNA here is from genome assembly GCF_027172205.1 of Podarcis raffonei. Lineage (NCBI taxonomy): Eukaryota > Metazoa > Chordata > Lepidosauria > Squamata > Lacertidae > Podarcis > Podarcis raffonei. Next base: position 6,311,815 of record NC_070604.1, read on the forward strand.
TTCAGATGTCTTCTAAAAGTCTTCTAAAAGGATATTTGTTTCAAAGTGGTTTAAAGAAAAAATGAAACAAACAAAAATCAAAATTTAAAACATGCATTTAAAATATCATAAAATAGAACAATAGAACAACATTCATGGATCAAAGGCCACCTGAATGTGAAACCATTTTGACCTGACATCTGAAATGTTAGCAGGATCAGTGCCAGGCTACTTTCTAAGGGAGCTCCACAGAGTCGAGCCCACTACACTGAAGACATGATTCCTCGTTGTTGTGAGTCATGCTCCTGGTCCCTGGGAGAATCTACTTGCGCTCCCCCAGATGATCTCAATGATTGGCTTGGGACAGCAGTAGTGCAGAATACTTTGCAGTTAGTGCTCATCCACACTCCCCTTTGTCCCACAATTTCTTCTGTTTGTCTTGTGATTTCTAGGCATGGGTCAAATAGGATTTTGTTTTGTCCCTAGGAAAACCCGCTGTTTACTTCTGAACAGGCTGAACAATATGACACAACACGATGGCCAATAACAATGGCACTAAACACTATTTCTAGACTAATACAAATGATCAGAAATTACAACCAAAGTCTTCTTCACCAGTCATGGTAGAATAATTCAAAAGTTTGATATATAAATAATCTGTTACCAAATATTGCCAGAACAGAGTTTCTGGATGGAAAGATTGGCTGATGAAGCATTGAACGAAACAGATTGGTTATCCGCAAACTCTGTTCCGGTGATATTTGGTGACAGATTATGTATATATTGAACTTTTGAATTATTCTACCGCGACTGGTGAAGAAGATTTAGAGACTTTGGTTGTAATTTCAGATCATTTGTATTAGTCTATAAATAGTGTTTAGTGCCATTGGTATTAGCCATCATGTTGTGTCATATTGTTCAGCTTGTCTATATTGCAACACAGGGGTCTGTTTACAGATTACTTCTAAACAGGAACAAGCATCAATCTGCGGAAAATCTGGTGGAGGTTTGTTCCCATTCAGCAGTAAAATGTGGATATTCCCGGGTAAAGTGACAGGGCGCAAAAGAAAAACCTCTTGGACCTTTGCCTAGAAATTGTGGGATAAACAGAAGTGTCGATGAGCCCTTAGTTTGTTCAGCCTCCCAAAATCCTGTGTGGCGGGTCATTGTTATTCTCATTTTACCAACAGAGATCTGAGACAAAGATAGGTGACTTTCCCAAGGCTACCTAGTATATCTGTGGCTGAATTGAACTGGAGGCGACAACTGAAGTAGATCTGTATTCTCCCCCTTGTTCCTGATGTCGATCTTCATTCACCCCTTCGTCCCTGGCGGGGAGGGGGGCACCATTTTGTGGTTGGCCCCAGGTGCCAAAACATCCTGAGCAGGCCCTGTTCACCACTGAGCTCCTCGCACACTGTTTGTGTGAATGTCTGGCTGCCATTAGTACAGAAAGACCAGGGGAAGAGAGAATATTGTTACTATATTTCCCAAGCCCCTGAGGTTCAGCCAGCCATCACTAGGGGTGCAGCCTTTAGGGCAGCATGCTCTGTCCTGTGAAAGTCCCTATCAGCAGAGCTTCAGCAGAAACTATCCCTCCTGGCCCTCAGACATCTTTTGAAAACTCTTCTGTTAACAACATGGATTTTCTTTTTAATCCAATCGGCTTTTGTTGATGTTTTTAATGATGATTTTATGGAAACCGTTGTTGATTCTATTTTTATATGTTGTGTTCTGCCTTGCTATATATTTTATGAATGTGTGGATTATAAATTCGCAAATTTTAAAAATGAGCACTTGGGGCCAATGTAGAATTTACATTCACATTACAAATGAAATGTGCCCCATATGAAAATGGTTCAAGTTAGTGAGGTTGTTGATTTTGCTTTTCTCTCTTCTGCCCACATCTCTAAGTGTTACAAATTCAAGAATATTCCTGAAGAGCCACCATGTTGGGGGAAATGCTCCCCCAAACATGTTATATTTCCCCTTCCCCTAGTTTTTACTGAGGCCAGTGGAGTTTTGTAGAAATGAACTTTGTTCACTGGGTTTATGACGCCCCCACAGCTGAAGGTGTGATGGAGTCTAGAGATGCTTTTTCTTCTGACCACGTAGTATCAGGAGAACAAAAAACAAAAGCCACTCTCAATAATGAAGCTTCTGTTGAAATTGTGATGGGCTTAATTGGATAGTCTTCTTTGGCAATCACTCATAGCTGAGTAAGATTGTCTTCCATGAACACAGTCTTAACAGTGTGTTCGTAGGTGACTGTGGGGACCAGTTCTGGATCCACACATCCTTCCACAGCGGGGACATAGGTTGCCAGGTGGGAGTTGATCACGGTGAGGGTTTGCCAAACGTGCCTTCTTCGTTTCTCCCTTTCACCCTGAGTTTGTTCTCCTTCAAAGTCCATGACGCCTTTGGTAGAGGCTGTTCTCCAATAGGAGCACTTGCAAGGCCAGTGTTTCTCAATAACACGGATTGCTATTTGTTCTAGTTCAGTAGCAAAGAGTGGGTTTTCATGGGGAAAGCACTGGGGCCAAAGAGGGGGGAAGTGCTTGGACCTGGAACTAGAAAGCCCGGATCTGTGCCCAGAAATGTGGAGCAAAATGTGGATGAACCCCGTGTTCTGTTATTTCATTGGCTTTATTCATTGTCCTTCTTTTCCATGATTTCCTTTCTGTACCTCAGCACTGTTGTTTTTAGTGGTTGGTTTCTACAACAAAGAGTTTCCTTTTTGCACATAATTGAACTCCAGCCTCTAAAGCACAAGGGTCTTTCTCTTCACTCTTAACGGAACAACACATAATGAGAGGGTTTCAGCTGGTCGGTTTTGACAATGGCCACTAGAGGGTATTATGTTCTTGAGCACGTTTGCCTTAACGCTGTGGCTCTCTCAAGCAAGGCTGGCATTCTGTAATGAGGCACTAGCCTGCCTGGGAAGGAATGAGCAAAGTTTGAAAAGGAGGAAGAGGGAAGGGAGGAGATTTAAATATAAATATGAGCAAAGATTGCCTTCTGAAGGCACTGAGAAATGTAGACCTCTGCTCATGATATATAAGTGCTGAATGTTTTGTTAGACAACATGGCAAAACTAAAATGCTTGCATCTTGGCCTTACTCAGCAATGATTTGAAATGAAAATGCAGCCTCAATATTTTTCTTTTGTCATAGTTATGAAAAAAGGCTCAGACAAGTGTCCACCCTCCCCAAATGTCACAATCCACACACAAAAATTGGAGCTCCCCCCCCACTTCCCATCACCTTAATGTAAATCAGGTCTGGATTCAGACAAGTTTCTTATGGAATAACACAACAACAATTGTGCAAGATGTATTATGGCTTCTCCCTTCGCAAACAGCTTTTAAATCCATTGAACTAGGTCCCTGGGCATGGCTGGAAAGCCAGCAACTTGACCAGGTTATCATATACTAGCTGTTACCATTCATCTGGATGCCTTTATTCACCTGTTGCTACCTTCTTCCAGTAAAAAGAAGGTGTAGGTCCATCTCCTCAGGAGCACTAGAACACATCTGGAAAGTGCTCTTTCTTTTAATGGCTCCATGGTCGTCCCCAGGGCAGAATTAGTCGGACCAAAAAGAGGAGGCAAGAGGTCAGGAGGACACAATCTTGCTAACGCAACTTTCTGAAATCTCTCAGGGTTGGCTCACACCAGGAACCACGAGGTTTTATCCAGAAGCAAAAGGAGTTGTTTTAAATGTAATGTATGCGGGTGTGCAAGGTGTGTGTGTGTGTGTGTGTGTGTGTGTGTGACGCTGTGCACAAACAAGCACAAGACATTGGAATCTGTGTAGCGATTGTATGGGTGATGGGGAAAAGATATGCAGTCTCCCAAACCTGACAGTGGCTCACTGGATGGAATGCAGAAGGTGACTGCTTGCCCAATTAAGATATCACCTTCGTTTGGTAGGAATCATAGCTGCTTTGTGAGGATCCTCATCTGCTGCTACTGTGAGACTATGAAGTTGCTGTGTGGATTAGTGGCTGGTCAGAACAACCCTGTTCTTGCTAGCACCTTTCTTCTGTATTGAAGTCTTGCTTTCCCCCTACTCAACTCCTTGTTGTTGTTTAGTCGTTTAGTCATGTCCAACTCTTCGTGAACCCTTGGCCACGCCAGGCACTCCTGTCTTCCACTGCCTCCCGCAGTTTGGTCAGATTCAAGTTGGTAGCTTCAAGAACACTGTCCAACCATCTTGTCCTCTTCTCCTTGTGCCCTCCTCTTTTCCAGGGAGTCTTCTCTTCTCATGAGGTGGCCAAAGTCTTGGAGCCTCAGCTTCAGGATCTGTCCTTCCAGTGAGCACTCAGGGCTGATTTCCTTCAGAATGGAGAGGTTTGTCAAGAGTCTCCTCCAGCACCATACTCCTTAATCAGAGTCAAAAGCCAATGAGAAACAGTACAGCTAGAGTCACTAACTTCAGGTTGGTGTTTGCCAGCTTGGTTTCTCTTTGTATATGTGTGGTCTTGGAACAGTGAGGTGTGGTAGTGCCAGTATCCTTGGCCATATCCTCCCTGTCCACAGGCACATTGGATTTCTCACCTTCCTTTTATTTGCTTAGGTGTCAACTCATAGTTTGAAGTCAGACTTCCCCCTAGAATCTTACATATCAGAATGCAATCACTATGTGTTAGTAGCATAAAGGTAAAGGGTAAAAGGACCCCTGACCATTAGGTCCAGTCAAGGCCAACTCTGGGGTTGCGGCGCTCATCTCGCTTTATTGGCTGAGGGAGCCAGCGTACAGCTTCCGGGTCATGTGGCCAGCATGACTAAGCTGCTTCTGGCGAACCAGAGCAGCGCATGGAAACACCGTTTACCTTCCTGCCAGAGCGGTACCTATTTATCTACTTGCACTTCGTGCTTTTTGAACTGCTAGGTTGGCAGGAGCAGGGACCGAGCAACGGGAGCTCACCCTGTTGCAGGGATTTGAACTGCCGACCTTCTGATTGGCAAGTCCTAGGCTCTGTGGTTTAACCCACAGCGCCACCTGCGTCCTGTTAGTAGCATAGAAACCACATTATTTTAAACATATTCTTCAATTCATTGTAAATCATTTCCCAATACTTCCGAACAATTTTGCAATCCCACCACATTTGAAAAAAAATGTCCCTTCTGCTGATTTACATTTCCAACACTTACTTTTGTTATTTTTTTATACATTTTTTATAATTCTACTGGAGTTAGGTACCATCTGTACATCATTTTCATAAAATTTTCTTTGATCGCCACACATGCAGTAAATTTTATATCAGTTTTCCATAATTTTCCCCAATCTTCCATCTGTATATTGTGTCCCACATCTTGTGCCCATTCCATCATAACTGATTTAACCTCTTCATCTTTCATTTCCCATTCTAGCAACAGATTATACATTATGTGTTAGTAGCGTAGAAACCACTATGGTTTTTAAAAATGCAAAGAAGTTGCACGCACAATGATATTTGCCATCATGGAACAGATAGTGAGGGTGACACTTGAATATATTGCTTTATAAAATATGACTGTGGAATCATGATCAGATCACTGGTGATGGTGGTGACCAGCAGCTTGACATCTTTGACATCTGGTGGGAGGGCGTTCCACAGGGCGGGAGCCACTACCGAGAAGGCCCTCTGCTTGGTTCCCTGTAACTTGGCTTCTCGCAATGAGGGAACCGCCAGAAGGCCCTTGGTGCTGGACCTCAGTGTCCAGGCAGAACGATGGGGATGGAGACGCTCCTTCAGGTATACTGGACTGAGGCCATTTAGGGTTTTAAAGGTCAGCACCAACACTTTGAATTATGCTTGGAAACGTTACCAAGGAGTGGACCATTTAACACAGTGGAACTTACTTCAGAGTAAAACCCATAGGATTGTGCTGCAAAAGTGTGTGCCCCCCCCCCCGCCCAGCTACTCAAGCTATTCAAATGAATCACATAATTTTTATTCGTATGTCCTTAGTGCCGTGAGAATATAATTATGTGTGCCTTTCCATTTTCCTGAATGTATGGAGAAATCCATTTGGACAAGGAAAATCATCACCTCCTTGATGTATCTCTTTCTCCCTTTCATGTCTTACCAGCCTTCCAGCTGGCAAGCTAACCCCTTCAGAGTCAACTGCCAATGCTGATTCATGAGACTGTCCAAAAATGCTATTTAATGTGGTTCCATAGGAGTGCTTTGCGTCTAAGTCACTGAACATGCATTTCCTGTCATGCGAGGTCAGCGCAGTATGAGGCAGGGCTCTTGCCAGTACCTTATGCCAAGGATTATATAGGTATAATCCGTTGGGCAGAGACCCAAAATGTTTCAGCCCAACTCAAAAGTAGGTAGACTCTATTTGCTTTACTGCAAGGGTGTGTAGTTTTTGGCGCATTGCTGCCTTTCCATAAATCCATGCTATTTCGCAACTTCAGAAAACACCATCTGAATGATGACTTTTCCCTCAAGGCCTTTTCACCTTTTGCCATGCCAAGAAGCATAGCACGTTAGTGTAGCAGCAATACAAGACTGGCTACAGCAGCAGTCCATTTTGTTGGCCGATGACCAATGAAAATGCTAGTTTCTATGGTGAAAAATACAAGTGAAGGGAAAATCCAGGCAGGTGAAGAAAACAGATCAGATAGATATTGTTTCTATAAGTGAAGAAAACAGGTGTCTTGAAAATAGTCGATACACTTAGAATTGTACTATCTGTCCTTTGAAAAGACCTTCGTGGGCTCCACATTCTTCCTGGGCAGTCCCCTCCCTCTGATGTCCTGATTTTTGCCTCAAAAAAATAGCAAGTCAAACGTATTTAGCTGTGTTGTTCTCTCAAAGCAGTTCCCTCAGCATAAACTTGTCAATATGCCAAATTCCCCAAATATCAAAGGGTGTTTTATTGTTGTTTACCTATAAGTAATGTTTCTACCACTGTTGTTCCTTATCCTTCTTGGTAAACTCAAGGCCAGACTACTGAAATGTGCTGGCATGAACATCTCATTGTTAAGATTCCTGCTCCGTGATTGCAGTCATGGGATTGTTATCTATCACATGACAGTGTATGTTTTGACTCCACAGAGTGGGAAGTGACGGAGACAGGATATTTGTGTTACTGTGTTCCGTGAAATGGGACTATTGTCCTTTGTTCTTTCTCTTTGCTGTCTGATGAGAAAGTGGAAGGAGCTAAGTCAGAATGCTCCATGTGTGTTTATATGTAAATGAAGTAGATTAGCCAAAATGCTGAGCTACTGAGTTCTGTCACGCGAACTGGAAAGACTCTGCAGATCCCTAAGTGTGCTGGTGTCAGTTGGCATTGGTCACTGTGATGTTTGGGCAGAAGAAAGGTTTTGAAGGTCCAGAACGATCGACCAGGAGGGAGAGAACATGCCAGTCGGGCAGGTGTCTCTACCAGGGTCCTACTTGAGAGTAGGATGGATGGCTCCATTTTCTCTGATGATGGGTGCATTTTCAAAAAGAGCCAGCATGGTATAGTGTTGGTGTGTAGAACCATTGGCCCTCCAGAAGTTGCTGAACTACAACTCCTGTCCGCCGCTGCAAGCATGAACAATGTCTGGGAATGATGGGAGTTGTATTTCAGCAACATCTAGAGGTCCAAATGTTTCCCACACCTGGTACAACGGTTACAGTGCTGGTCTAGGACTAGGGTGACCCTCGTGCAAATATCCACTTAGCCATGAAACACACTGGGTGACCTTGTTCCAGTCACACACTAAGACCAACCTACCTCACAGATCGTGAGAACAAAATAGAGAATATTGTGCTTGCTGCTTTCAGTTCCATGGACAAAAATAGGGATATAAATATAAACATCACCACTACATGCCCCACGGAGGACCTTAAGGTCTACAAATAGCAACACTTTGGAGGTCCCAGGTCGCAAGGTGGTTAGATTGGTCTCAACTAGGATCAGGGCCTTTTCCGTACCTGCCCCGACTGGAACGCTCTGTCACAAGAGACCAGGGCCAAATGCTTTCAACGTTTCCCTTTTTTAAAGGGAAATTTCCTTATTCCGAATAGGATTCCTCACAAAAGGGAAAAGTTGACAGCTATGACCAGGGCCCTGCAGGATTTGACATCTTTCCGCAGGGCCTGCAAGACGGAGCTGTTCCGCCTGGACTTTGGTTTGGACTCAGTCTGACCCTTATGTTTCCCCCCCTTATGGTTTTGATTTATGGACTACTACTAAAATGAGGCTGCATTTTAAATTGTATTTTAACCTGTAGAATCATAGAATCATAGAATCATAGAATCATAGAGTTGGAAGAGACCACAAGGGCCATCGAGTCCAACCCCCTGCCAAGCAGGAAACACCATCAGAGCACTCCTGACATATGGTTGTCAAGCCTCTGCTTAAAGACCTCCAAAGAAGGAGACTCCACCACACTCCTTGGCAGCAAATTCCACTGTCGAACAGCTCTTACTGTCAGGAAGTTCTTCCTAATGTTTAGGTGGAATCTTCTTTCTTATAGTTTGGATCCATTGCTCCGTGTCCGCTTCTCTGGAGCAGCAGAAAACAACCTTTCTCCCTCCTCTATGTGACATCCTTTTATATATTTGAACATGGCTATCATATCACCCCTTAACCTCCTCTTCTCCAGGCTAAACATGCCCAGCTCCCTTAGCCGTTCCTCATAAGGCATCGTTTCCAGGCCTTTGACCATTTTGGTTGCCCTCCTCTGGACACATTCCAGTTTGTCAGTGTCCTTCTTGAGCTGTGGTGACCAGAACTGGACACAGTACTCCAGGTGAGGTCTGACCAGAGCAGAATACAGTGGCACTATTACTTCCCTTGATCTAGATGCTATACTCCTATTGATGCAGCCCAGAATTGCATTGGCTTTTTTAGCTGCCGCGTCACACTGTTGGCTCATGTCAAGTTTGTGGTCAACCAAGACTCCTAGATCCTTTTCACATGTACTGCTCTCAAGCCAGGTGTCCCCCATCTTGTATTTGTGCCTCTCATTTTTTTTTGCCCAAGTGCAATACTTTACATTTCTCCCTGTTAAAGTTCATCTTGTTTGTTTTGGCCCAGTTCTCTAATCTGTCAAGGTCGTTTTGAAGTGTGATCCTGTCCTCTGGGGTGTTAGCCACCCCTCCCAGTTTGGTGTCATCTGCAAATTTGATCAGGATGCCCTTGAGTCCATCATCCAAGTCGTTGATAAAGATGTTGAATAAGACCGGGCCCAAGACAGAACCCTGTGGCACCCCACTAGTCACTCTTCTCCAGGATGAAGAGGAACCATTGATGAGCACCCTTTGGGTTCGGTCAGTCAGCCAGTTACAAATCCACTGAGTGGTAGCATAGTCAAGACCGCATTTTACCAGCTTCTTTACAAGAATATCATGGGGCACCTTGTCAAATGCCTTGCTGAAATCAAGGTAGGCTACATCCACTGCGTTCCCGTCATCTACCAGGCTTGTAATTCTGTCAAAAAACGAGATCAGGTTAGTCTGACATGACTTATTTTTCAGAAATCCATGCTGACTATTGGTATTTTAGTTAACTTTTTTTTCCTATTACATTTTATTGTAATTCTATTGGTGTTAGCTGCCCTGAGCCCGGTTCTGGCTGGGGAGGGCGGGGTATAAATAAAATTATTATTATTATTAAAATTACTACTACTACTACTACTACTACTACAAGTACTACTACATTTCATTTGTTCTTCAGCAATTTCAGATCTTGCCATGACTGAATAATAAAAAGAGAGGAGCCAAGACTGAACTCTGTCCATCTCCTGCTCCCCACACAATAAAAAAAAATTCACATGAATTATGGACCTATGAATCATAGAATCATAGAATCATAGAGTTGGAAGAGACCACAAGGGCCATCGAGTCCAACCCCCTGCCAAGCAGGAAACACCATCAGAGCACTCCTGACATATGGTTGTCAAGCCTCTGCTTAAAGACCTCCAAAGAAGGAGACTCCACCACACTCCTTGGCAGCAAATTGCACCTTTTCCTAGAGAGGTAAAGTGTGTTTTGATTGTGCTGGGTTTTTCCACCAAGTATCATCAGGAGTCTTCTCCAATGGCAGGCACCTTTGAAGTTAGATGGCTTCAAGATATCTGTCTCGAAAACCCAGTATGTCCAGAAATGGCAACGAGACAATAGAAATGAGAGTGTATTCTTCATGAAATGCTGCCTCTGTCGTAGCACATTGTCTGTCTCCAGTTTATGTCAAATTAGTCTGGTGTAAGTTATTTATCTGGGCCATAACATAAGCCCTGAGTAATTAAACGCAGACGGCATTGCAAACTACTCTGGGCCCACAACAATGAAACAAATCTAATCCTTTGTGAGCTTACTTTGAATCCTGTTCTCATACATCCTATCACTGATAAGCCACTTATTATAACCAGTGATTCTTCCATTGCCTCCAAATCTGGGAGCAAAACCAATGCAGAAGACAGAACATTTTTTATGTACGCAACAACAGCAGCAAGAATACTTCTCGCTAAATATTGGAAGACACAAGATTTGCCCACCATGGAAGAATGGCAGATGCAAGTGATTGACTATATGGAGATGGCAGAAATGACTGGCAGAATCCGAGACCTGGGAGAAGAGCTGATGAAAGAGGACTGGAAAAAGTTCAAGGATTATCTACAGAAATATTGTAAAATGTTTGAATGTTAAAATGATGTGGGATGTGAAGGTAACATGGCATTTGGGACATGGGTAAAAGAGGTATGAAAAAAGAATTTTAAAAAAAGAGAAGGGGGGCATGACTAGAATAATATTATGTCAAAGTATATAAAGTGGAGTAAAGGACCAAGATAAGGGAAATTAGAGACATAATAAGTGGGAATATATAATTATAAACGAGGTTTGAAAGAGGGTTAGAATTTGCTGAATTTGACGGAATAAAGAGGAATACAAAAAAGGGAGATGCGAGGAGGTCAGGAAAGAGGGATATAGAACCTTGAAATTCAAAAGTGGATCCTTTTCCTTTTTCTTTTCTTTATTAAGTGTGTATTTTCTGTTTTTTAGTTTTGATATATGTGTTTGTTTGATTTCTATGTTTTGTAAAATCCCAATAAACATTTATTTAAAAAAACAAACAAAACCAATGCAGAAGAGGGCAAATGGGCAGCATATTACCATAAGACAAGCACCTCACTACTCTTAAGAAGTAAGCCTAGTTACCGTATTTTTCACTCTATAAGACGCACCAGACCATAAGACGCACCTAGTTTTTGGAGGAGGAAAACAAGAAAAAAAATATTTTGCATCTCAGAAGCCAGAACAGCAAGAGGGATCGCTGCGCAGTGAAAGCAGCAATCCCTCTTGCTCTTCTGGCTTCTGGGATAGCTGCGCAGCCTGCATTCGCTCCATAAGACGCACACACATTTCCCCTTACTTTTTAGGAGGGAAAAAGTGAGTCTTATAGAGCAAAAATTACAGTACTTACCAGCTTTCATTTTCTCTCCTGTGGGAGCACATGGAGCCACTGGTAGCCTCGCAATCCAGTTTCCACGTGGGACTTGTTGGACTACAGTACCCATAATCCTTGTCCGTTAGCCATGCTGACTGGGGATGATGGGATCTGTAGTTCTACAACTTGCAGAGGGCAGCACATCGGCTACTGCTGGATTATGTGAAGCCCTTACAAAGCTTCAGCCAGATGTGTGAATGTTTTGTCTGTGTATAGGTTACTTCCATCTTTGTTGACTCCACAAAGCACAAAGTATGGCGTTCCTGAGGCTCAAGATGCAGAATGCTGGTGTGAAGCAGTGGTGCCTCATAAGTTATGGGGTGGATACTGGTGGGATGTAAAGCTGAAAAAAGCTCACAAGCCAAGCAGAAAATAGATGGAGGTCATTGTTCTCAAATCTTGCAGAATGAGTCTATCTGAAGCCCATGCTCCTGGCCACCTCTTCATTTTCAAGCTTGTGTCTGTGAGCAATCTGGGTACTTTTGGATACCAAACATGTGCCTCTGTAGCCAAACAGAAATATGTTGTTGTTGTTGTTAAAAAAATCAAACTTCCTGTGATAAGTTTCTTCTTAATCTCATTACTGCAAGTATGAGCCTCACCTTTTGGGGGTTTTCTGTTTATAAACCAAGTGTATGGCTCAGCTTGAATTACTATTTATGTTTTATTTCTTTCTGATTTTCTCTTTAGTCATTTGTTTTATATTTTCTCTGGACGAAGCTCTCCATTTTATATAAGATTCCTCCCCAGTTGTTGTTGTAGTTACTATTAGCATTGTCTTGACTCATTCAAAAGCTCTGTCCTAGTGCACATAAACCTCATGTCACTTAAAGCTGATGGAATAACATTACAGTGGTACCTGTTGTTTTTTTTGTTTTTCTGCACAGGCACCGCTTGGTGAAGGGTGGGATGCAAATGCTTTAAATAATAAATAAATGAGAAATAATCTTGCATATCAGAAAGCTGCCTTCTCCATTAGCTTTTCTGTGCCTGCTGAAGGCACTCCTCTTTCAATAAGTCTTCCAAAATCCTTTATCCAAGTTTGTGGCTGTCCTGGATCTGAATTGATATTTTTATTTGCACTTTTTAAAACTCTTTTTATGTATATTGGGTTTGTTTTTTTTTAAAAAAAAGTTTTTAAATTCAGTTGTTTTCAACTGTTTTTATGTGTGTAACTATTTTATATATGTCATGAGACTGTAAATCGCTTCAAAATGCCTTGTGTGATTTATCACCTGCCTGACAACAAGTGTTGGAAGTGTAAAGAAGCTGAGGGAACATTCTTTCACCTTTGGTGGACATGCCCAAGGGTTAAGGCTTACTGGGAGATGATATATAATGAACTCAAGAAGGTATTCAAAAGTACCTTTCCTAAGAAACCAGAGGCCTTTCTTTTGGGCATAGTTGGCCAATGGGTGCCAAAGAAAGATAGAACATTTTTTATGTACGCAACAACAGCAGCAAGAATACTTCTTGCCAAGTACTGGAAGACACAAGATTTACCCACCGTGGAGGAATGGCAGACGCAAGTGATCGACTACATGGAGATGGCTGAAATGACTGGCAGAATCCGCGATCAGGGAGAAGATTTGATTGAACAGGACTGGAAAAAGTTTAAGGACTATTTACAGAAATATTGTAAAATTTTGGAGTGTTAATATGATGTGGGAAGTGAAGGTGACAGGGTTTGTGTGACTTGGTTAAAGGTGAATTAAAAGAAGAATGTTAAAAAGGATAAGGGGTTATGAACAGAACATTATTATGTCATAGTATATAAGAGGAGATATGGATTAAAATAATGGAAAATCGGGACATAATAATTAGAAGAATGTAAAATTAAGTATGGCTAAAATAAGGTTTTGAATTTGCTGAATTGGATTGGAAGAAAGAGGAACACAAAAAAGGGGGATGTGAGGAGGTCAAGACAGAGGGGTATGGAACTTTAGAAATGTAAGAAAAAGGGTTTTTCATTTTTCTTTTCTTTTTTCGATTTTTCTTTTTTGGTTATATATTTTTGTTTTTCTGTTGTATTTGTTTTTTATAAACCTTATGTATGGAAATGATACATTTTGAAATGATGAATTTTTTGTTTCTTAAAAATTTCAATAAATATTTATTTAAAAAAAAACAAAATGCCTTGTGTGAAGCGATTCTTTAATGAAGAAAATATGTTGCAATATCCTGGCATATACCCTGAGAAAGGTGTTGATGTGAAAGGGGGCTGCCCTTGCTCTGAGGCCTGAATTTGAAAATATGTTGGGTTAACTGAATTATCTCTAGATACATTGGTGGGGGAGACTGCTAACCCATTCTCCAATGTAAATTATGTTGGTTTTGATGGGTTTCATCATATTCAACTAATTCTGTTTTCCTGTGATTTAAATTGCTTAATTTTGCATCTGTTAATGTAACTCTAGATCATCTGCTATCTAAGCACTCCTCACCTCTGCTTTTATAGTGGTCACTATAATCTTCAGCAGTGTTAGTGCCTAGCTAATTTACTCCCCTATTTTGTTTTTAATACATCGGGCATTTCATTTACTTTTGTTGTTGTATTTCATTTTATTGTTTACAGCTCACTGCTCCAGATTATCAAGGTCATTTTGAATTTTAATCTTGCCTTCTGCGCTTGTTGCTGGCACGTTTAATGAATACATCCTCAGCTCTTTCACCCAAGCCATGAATGTCTGGACTCAGTTACAGACTGCTGTGGAATGTCACCTCATTGCTTGATGATGATGAATTAATGGTCCACGGATTGGGAGTGGATCTCCAAGAACTTCTCTTGTGTACTTAGTTTATTCATTGCCTGAACAGCAAAGTGTCCATGAACCAATTGGGGGGGGGCACACTCCAAACTCAGCCAAGAGAGCCTAAGTAAACAATCCTCGGGATTTGGGGTGGAAGACTAATAATAATAATAATAATAATAATAATAATAATAATAATAATAATTTATACCCCACCCATCTGGCTGGGTTTCCCCAGCCACTCTGGGCGGCTTCCAACCAAACACAATACAAATACAATAACCTATTAAACATTAAAAGCTTCCCTAAACAGGGCTGCCTTTAGATGTCTTCTAAAAGTTTGGTAGTTATTTTTCTCTTTGACATCTGGTGGGAGGGCGTTCCACAGGGCGGGCGCCACTACCGAGAAGGCCCTCTGCCTCGTTCCCTGTAACTTGGCTTCTCGCAGCGAGGGAACCGCCAGAAGGCCCTCAGTGCTGGACCTCAGTATCCGGGCAGAACAATGGAGGTGGAGACGCTCCTTCAGGTATACTGGACCGAACCTGTTTAGGGCTTCAAAGGTCAGCACCAACACTTTAAATTGTGCTCGGAAACGTACTGGGAGCCAGTGTAGGTCTTTCAAGACTGCTGTTATATGGTCTCAGCGGCCACTCCCAGTCACCAGTCTAGCTGCCGCATTCTGGATTAGTTGTAGTTTTCGGGTCACCTTCAAAGGTAGCCCCACATAGAGCACATTGCAGTAGTCCAAGCGAGAGATAACCAGAGCATGCACCACTCTGGCAAGACAGTCCATGGGCAGGTAGGGTCTCAGCCTGCGTACCAGATGGAGCTGATAAACAGCTGCCCTGGACACAGAATTGACCTGCGCCTCCATGGACAGCTGTGAGTCCAGAATGACTCCCAGGCTGCGCACCTGGTCCTTCAGGGGCACAGTTACCCCATTCAGGCCCAGGGAGTCCTCCACACCTGCTCACCTCCTGTCCCCCAGAAACAGTACTTCAGATTCAACCTCTATCTGCCTATTGTGGCAGAGGAATGGTGCCAATTCCTGTGCCCCATTACCACCACAGATTCAGCGGCAGCGAAAATCAGTACATCTGACCCAGGGAACATGGTGTAGCTTTTAGCCAATTTGTTTTGGTGATGGCAGGTAACCAGGAACCTTCGGGTCCAAGTGCTCTTGTGACCCACCACCAAACACTCCTCTCTCCAGTTTGCCACCAGTGGCACACCACCCAGGCATCCTGCCTATGCAGCTCTCTGGAGGTGTACTAAGATTCCCCAGCAGCAATCACTCATGAAGCTCCTCTCTAACACTCCTCTAACACCAACACTGCTTCCCAAGGTGCCCTGAGAGTGGACAGAGAGACTTCAAGATTTCACTTCAAAGCCATTGTGGGAATGCTTCTTTTAAAACCCTTTGTCTTTTATTGGCAACTATGATGCTGTTTTCCCATTAGTTATGTATGGAAGTGAGAGCTGGACCATAAAGAAGGCTGATTGCCGAAGAATTGATGCTTTTGAATTGTGGTGCTGGAGGGGACTCTTGAGAGTCCCATGGACTGCAAGAAGATCAAACCGATCCATCCTGAAGGAAATCAACTCGGAGTGCTCACTGGAAGGACAGATCCTGAAGCTGAGGCTCCAATACTTTGGCCACCTCATGAGAAGACTCCCTGGAAAAGACCCTGATGTTGGGAAAGATGGAGGGCACAAGGAGAAGGGGACAACAGAGGATGAGATGGCTGGACAGTGTTCTCAAAGCTACGAACAAGAGTTTGACCAAACTGCGGGAGGCAGTGGAAGACAGGAGTGCCTGGCGTGCTCTGGTCCATGGGGTCACGAAGAGTTGGACATGACTAAACGACTAAACAACAACAACAACAACAACAACAACAACAACAACAACAACAACATGATGCTGTGACCTGTTTTCTGTTTTGGTGTTAGCCACTTTGGGCTTCCCTCAAGTTGGAAAAGTGATATCCAAAGCAGAAAATAAGATGAGAACTTGGCAGTGGAACTGACTCCAGAGTAAAGCTGCATATGATTGTGCCATACGTTATTTTCCAACCACCACCCATCACTGAACCACATGCAGTACCGCCAAGACGGGAGAGGTAAACAATTCAGAATGCCTACCTGTTTTCACCTTTAGGAAGGAACATAAACCTGTATCCAAAATCTTCTCATTTTCCCCTCTCCAGTCTTGGGGTGGAGTCTACAGGGCAGTGTGGCATAATCCACACACTGCTTAAGTTTCCTGTGAGCTATAGCACCTGGACACTGCTTCTCTGTCATGATAATATATGCTTCCAAATGTAATGAACGGGTCAATTGTTCAGTTGGCTTCCCTGGGTGGGGTTGCACTCCCCTTGAAGGAGGAGCTTTGCAGTTTGAGGTGGCAGGATGAGACCCTACCTGCCTGCAGACTGCCTCACCAGAGTGGCGCATGCTCTAGTTATCTCCCGCTTGGACTACTGCAATGCGCTCTACGTGGGGCTACCTTTGAAGGTGACCTGGAAACTAGAACTAATCCAGAATGCGGCAGCTAGACTGGTGACTGGGAGTGGCCGCCGAGACCACATAACACCAGTCTTGAAAGACCTATGTTGGCTCCCAGTACGTTTCCAAGCACAGTTCAAAGTGTTGGTGCTGACCTTCAAAGCCCTAAATGGCCTCAGTCCAATATACCTGAAGGAGTGTCTCCACCCCCATCGTTCAACCCGGACAGTGAGGTCCAGCGCCGAGGGCCTTCTGGCAGTTCCCTCACTGTGAGAAGTGAAGTTACAGGGAACCAGGCAGAGGGCCTTCCTGGTAGTGGCACCCACCCTGTGGAACGCCCTCCCACCCGATGTCAAAGAGAAAAACAACTACCAGACTTTTAGAGGACATCTGAAGGCAGCCCTCTTTAGGGAAGCTGTTAATGTTTAACAGAATATTGTATTTTAATATTTTGTTGGAAGCTGCCCAGAGTGGCTGGGGAAACCCAGCCAGATGGGCGGGGTATAAATAATAATAAATTACTTTTACTGTTACTATTATTACTATTATTATTATTATTACTGGTGCAGCTGTTTCCCTGGAGGCTCAGGTAGCCTCAGTGGCTAGTAATGGCTTTTACTAACTGCAGTTGGTTTGAGAGCTGCAGCTATTCCTGGGTTGGCAGTAGTTCATGCACTGGCTACTTCAAGACTGGATTACTGCAAAACACTCTATGTGCGGCTTCCCCTGTGCTTGATCTAGAAGATTTGTGCAGAATTCTGCAGCACAATTGCTGACACCTGCTCTTGGAGATCTGCCCTGGCTTCCCACTTCATGAGTTCATCCTCCAACACATGGAGAGTGATGAAAATGGCGAGGAGGCTTTCAACGCAGTACTACGTTGAAAGAAAATGTAATGAAAATGTTCTACAGATGGTATATAACGCCAGTTAAACTGGCCAAAATGTATAAAACATGCAATAAGTGTTGGAAATGTAAAGAAAAAGAAGGTACTTTCTATCATATGTGGTGGGAGTGTAAAAGGGTGAAAGACTTCTGGGAAATAATATACAGTGAATTGAAAAAGATGTTGAAATATACGTTCGTTAAAAAACCAGAGGCCTTTCTATTAGGAATGGTAGGAAACGAAATTAATAAGAGAGACTGTAAACTGTTTCAATATGCAGTGACTGCCGCAAGGATACTTCTGGCCCAAAGATGGAAACAGGAAGAAATTCCAACAGTGGAAGAATGGAGAAGGAAATTGACTGAATATGCAGAATTGGACAAATTGACTGGGAAGATTCGATATCAGAAAGACCAAAAGTTTATCGAGGACTGGGGAAAATTTACAGAATATCTGAAAAATATATGTGATGTACAGACAACGCTTGTTGGTTTTGAAGAGACTCTGTGAGATAGTAAGAAATATTGCAAAAAAGAGAGTAAGAGGAAAAGGAGTTGGGAAAGGCAATATCATGTTTAGAAATGCGTCAATAAATAGAAATTTTACGAAAGATTGACAGAGAAACTGAGGGAAGTCAAAAATTGAAGAATGAGTGCAAAATAATTTGTTGATTGTATAAAATTTGTTTGGAAAATGAATAAAAATTATTTTTTAAAAAAAAAAAGAAAATGGCAAGGAGGGGGGGCTAGTGCTAGCATGCTCATCCCCACAGCACTCCCAGAGTCAGAATAGCTGAAAAGGGAATCTGTCCTTTACCTTGTGTGTGGTGGAAATGCTTTGGACACCCGTTCATTGCGTTGGAAAGCATCTATTTTCAAAACAGAGAAGCGCTGTTCAAGTGCTAAGGCCTTCATCTTTCACCAGGGTACCAGAGGCTACGTTTAGATTTCCTGAAAGTCATGTGTGTGCCTGTCTGCCTGTACACATACTACACATATGTGCACATACATGTCATCCTCAACTGTAAATGAAAAAAACATTTTCATAGATATAAAATATGTAATTAAAATGATGAATTAATATAAGATAGAATATTAGTCTTTTGACATCTTAATCTGAGCCGGAGAGAGCAAAGGAGTGCAATCTGAGCTGCTCAATTAAATTTATAAATTCCTCCCCACCCCATTGTTATGAATAAATAGAAAGATTCTGTAGCAGTCTGTAGAATTATTAATTGCAATGAGTGTGGAAAGTGCATGCACCGTATCGTGAAATGGAGTATCATTGTTAGTGACTATATTTCTTGGTAATTAAGGCCCAGACTAATGATGCAAGTTTTTTCCAGCATGATTTTCATCTGATTATGAGGCTGCTTCATTAAGAGCACTCAGACTAACGAGCTGTAGCTGTAATAAAGTAATTTTCTGTCTTGTGCTCTGATTGATAAAGAGTTTCTATAGCTAAAAGGAATTGAAAATATAATTATAATTAGAAATGGTTGAATAAAGTTATTACAGGATTGCTGAAGGGTAGTGCAATTGACACTGTAATTTTTGGGGGGCTATGTGGGAGGGGGGACGTGCGCATCTTAAAATTAGACTGTATAAAGTGTGGGGAGGGGAGGCGAGGAAGCAAGCCATGTCTCCTTATAGACGGGCACTTGAATGTTGCTTGTATTAAAGGAGCACAGAGGTGAAAGTACAGCGAGCCTTGCCCACATTGTTTCAAACCCGAAAAACACATGCAAGATGAATGCCGCTGCTTTGCTTTCCAGCATTCCTGTCAAGTGAAGTAAAGCTTATGAAAATACTTTTTGCTCCATTTATAACAATTTTCATGCTGCCATATGTGGTGCAGGGGGGGTGGGGGAGAGAATCTTAAAACCAGTGTCCCTTTAATATACACAATATCATTTTGAACTTTTCCCAGAGTCCTTCCCCAAATATATATAGATATATATTATATATGTATAATGAAGTTAAGTTGTGGGTTTTCTCTTTCATGCTTAGCCTGATATCAAAATACAACTCGGCTGCCTGAAAGATCCTCTCTTTCTCTCAGAGGGGAAGCTAATCAACTTTTTATGCTCGAAACCTTATTGCTTTTTATGATGCTCACATTTAGAAACAGCCCAAATCGCATTAGATCAATCCTTTGAGCATAAGTCACAGGATAGGGATGCTTTAGTGATATAAATGCCTATAATAGAGGTTTTACTTAGAATTAAGCAGAGGCATTTGGGTACTCCAAAGTTGTTTCCCTTATTTAATCCTGGTTCTTTTGTATCAGTATAATTCCCCCTGTGAGGAACACGGTTATGCTTTAAAGCTTACCGTTATGGACATTTGGTTATGTAAAATCTGTCCCACAAAGGCTCTGAGGAATTAGATTGCATTGGCAGGAATCTAATGGTAGATCATCGAGATGTATATTTATGCTAATTTCCTGGAAGATGGCATTTTGCATCGATTGTTCAGCCTCGTAATGCATTTGGGAAGATTTTTTTTTCCAGAATTCTTAAAAATTCATTCCTTGCACATTATATGGTGATAAAAATGTGTTATTGGAATACCATTAGAGGTGTAGGGCGGGGGGAGAGCGGATTTTTATTGGTTGTTCATTGAAAATGTTAGCTGTGATTAGTTACATAATCCTACATTAACCTGTAAATTAAAATTCCTTGGTGCAATTTGATGGCTGATTTAATTTTGTCTTTCTTTGTTTGCCTCAGGCTAATTCCATTATGAATTCTTTATACAGCCTTTTCCCTCAATGATTAGCAGCTTCTACTCAAGTCCTGATTGCTATTGTACACTTAGCACTACATAAAGCTGGGGATTAATATTCCCCTGAAGAATTGTTGCTATGGATCTGCTCTATTCCTTCTAAGAGATGTTTCTGCAGCTTCAATTGTCCATAAATTATGATCTCTAGTGAATTATCAGTGGGAGTGAACTAAGCTTAACAAGCAGAAGAGAGCACTCTAGTTCTGAGAGAGAGAGAGAGAGAGAGAGAGAGAGAGAGAGAGAGAGAGAGAGATTCTCAATTATTAATTGCCAGGTTTTATAATACAGAAGGAATGATATTTCACTGTATCCATCCTTCATGCAGGAATGCAAGAAATCAGGATGAGCCAGAGGCCTAAAACATGGATGGCTTAGAGGCCATCAGAAAAGGGAGTGGGAATGGTTTTGTCCTTAGACAGATGATGAGACTCAAAGTATAATGCTGTGCTTTGTTGTCTTATCTTTGTACCAGAGCTTCCTCAAGACATTTTGACACCTGAGGTAAACCACAAAATGGCATCCTCCCTCCCCACCAGGGAAGAAGGGGTGAGTGAAGATCTCCATCAGGAACAGGGGGTGGGTGGGAATAAAGATCTGCATTGGGATCAGCTCCCCCTGTGGATCCTGCTGCCTGAGGCAACCGCCTCCCCCTGTCTCATTGGTGGGCTGGCTCTGTTTTGTACTTGTGGCAGATGCTTCAGTCATGGTAAGATGCTTAAGTCTGTTATCATGATAGTAGTTTGGTGCAACAGCTTAATAACCAATCTAGGACGTAGGTGCTGGGGTTACAAAGTCCCTCACATTTTGAGAGTTAAAGCAAGTATCCCAGATTCAGTTGATTGACAGATAGTTCTTGATTTGCCTCACCTTTTAAGGAAAGGGTTTAAATTGCGCATCTGCTCCTGTTCCTGCTCTGCATGCCTTGCTCCTGTGCCCTTAATAGCAGCTTTAATTGATTTGGAAGACAAAGCTGTAGGGAAACCTTTAGTTACTCTGTTTATTTCTGTCAGGCTGTTGTTAGAAGCACAGGAAGTAGTAGAAGGAACAGAAGAGAAAAGCAATATAGGCCCACTTAGTTTTAAAATAATGCTCCTCTTAAACCACACAACATTTCTTTTCCATTTGCATGGTATGCAGGCCTGTTTTAAGACGTCTGAG
This sequence comes from Podarcis raffonei, assembly GCF_027172205.1. Lineage (NCBI taxonomy): Eukaryota > Metazoa > Chordata > Lepidosauria > Squamata > Lacertidae > Podarcis > Podarcis raffonei. The sequence continues at coordinate 6,333,315 of NC_070604.1, forward strand.
AATATGCCTGGTGACCCAGATCTTCTCTGGCTGTCTTGGCTTTCAGAAGAAGGGAGTTGTCCAGCTGACGTGGTGGTTGCTCACAGTGGCATAGCGTGGGTTGCCAGTGCTCGGGGCTGTAGCACACAAGAGGCTGAAAGGCAACTTCATATATGAAAATGCTTTTACATGAAGCTTGATGGGTTCCATCTACTTCGATGTAGAAGAAGACAGGGATGAAATGCTGTGGAACCAGCGCTGGTTAGAGAACTTTGTAACAGGTGAAGGCTGGCGGCTGCTGATAGGCAAGTTTAGCGTGGCAACCTATTTAATGAAGCCAGAGAGACAAGTCATGATATGAGTAGAATAAGGTAAGATTGGGATCTGGGCAGGGAGTTATAGCGATGAACAGTGCAATCCTAGCTATACTTACTCAGAAGTGTGTTATTGAATTCAGTGAGGCTTATTCACATGTAAATGAGGTTAGGATTGCAGTCTTAAGCTGGTTTAAATATGGAAGGCTAGAGAGCAATCCTTGCTGTATCACAAATACACAGAATAACTAATAGACCACCCGAAGTGGAAAGAAAGAAATACATTTAAGTACCACTTCAGAGCATTTAAATTGCTTCACATCCATAATCCCAGTGATCTTTACAACAGCACTGTGAGGTAGACCATTATCTTTGTGGAAGCCACCCAGAGTGGCTGGGGAAACCCAGCCAAATGGGCGGGGTACAAATAATAAATTATTATAATATTATTATTATTGCTATCCCAGTATTGCATGGGGTTGGGGTTTGAGGCTGAGAGAACAGTGGCTTATTGAGACAGCTCTTGTCTGAAGACCTTTGAAAGGGATGGAGCAGTCTGGGCAAGATTTTCATTGGTGATTTCTCCCCACCACACACATGCGTCATTGCTGGTTCCCAGTAACAATGGGCCCTAACAATGTCATGTGTGTCGTGGGCGGGCACCACGGTCGGCGGTGATGATGATGGCTCTGGCAGTTACAGTGGCCTTTGAAAGTCCAGGAACTGCATCTCTTGTGAAACCTTCCCCATTTCTTATGTTCTATGATATTATAGGGCTGCTTTGACAAGTGCAGCAGAGGTACGGTGTTTACCCAGAAAGCCAGGAGTAATGCATGCTACCACAGCAGATTTTTAGAGGATCAAGCTTGTAATTCTCTTGTGCCAGGTCACAGAACTACCTTCTTTTTAGATCTCCTCCTCTCTATTCATGAACACAGTTTACTTTGGAAGGTACTTGATATTCTGACCTAGTTATAACACACCAGAAAGGTTATTGTTTTATTCATACGGATTTAAATTTAGCAAGGTACTTAAGCATGTTCTTGCATTTATGATTATGATTCCTTTCAAGCACTTTATTGAACTGGTGTTAGTAGTGTGGTCCTGCGAACTGTGTTTTGATATTGACCCAAATGCTGCAAGAGTTAGAGAGAGATGTGAGGTTAAGGATTTGGGGATGTTTATTTTGCACTTCTCCTCCTCTTCATCAAACCAGTACTAATGGAGATACACTAACAGGCTTTCCCCCTTGAACGCTGCTTTGTGCTACTGCTGTGCCAAAAATCCTACACTTGATTTTCTTCAGCATTGTTGTAATTTTTGACCAGCATGGAAGAAATGTGATGTGCTCCATCAAATTCAGCTGCAAATCTCTCTGAACTAAGCCAGAGGAAAATAAGCCCATTCTGTGAGAGAAGAGAAGCAGAAAAGGTGGTTGGGGTTGTATATCCATGTTGGATGCCCCGGCCCAGGATACCTGAAGGAGCATCTCCACCCCCATCGTTCAGCCCGGACACTGAGGTCCAGCGCCGAGGGCCTTCTGGCACTTCCCTTACTGCGAGAAGCAAAGTAACAGGGAACCAGGCAGAGGGCCTTCTTGGTAGTGGCTCCCGCCCTGTGAAACGCCCTCCCATCAGATGTCAAGGAAATAAACAACTATCTGACTTTTAGAAGACATCTGAAGGCAGCCCTGTTTAGGGAAGTTTTTAATGCCTGACGTTTTATTGCATTTTTAATATTTTGTTGGAAGCTGCCCAGAGTGGCTGGGGAAACCCAGCCAGGTGGGCGGGGTATAAATAATAAATTATAATTATTATAATTCTCGACAGCTTCAGGATATGAAGATCACGTAAACATAAGAAACTCTTGGCAAAGCTGGGATATCTCCCTGGCTGAACATCTTTGTGCATATTTGCATTTCAATTTATTGTAATAATAATAATAATAATAATAATAATAATAATAATAATAATAATAATATATTTGTACCCTGCCCATGGTACACTCTGGGTGGCTTCCAGCATATATAAAAACATAGTAAAACATTAAACCTTAAAAAGCTTCCCTTTACAGGGCTGCCTTCAGATGTCTCCTAAAGATTATATAATTACTCATCTCCTTGACATCTGATGGGAGGGCATTCCACAGGGTGGGCACCACTGCCAAGAAGGCTCTCTGCCTGGTCCCTGTTCTTCTCGCAGTGTGGGAACCACCAGAAAGCCCTCGGTGCTGGATCTCAGTATCCAGGCCACCGATGGGGCCCTTCATATCCCATCGGCGCTGAAAGTCTTCAAGGCCAAGGTGATCCCGACAATTGCTTATGCCATCTCAATTTGGGGGACTTTTGTCAACTTTTCTCACTTAGAGGTTATTCAAAATCAGTTTTTAAGAGGGATATTGAAACTGCCCAACTGTGTAAGTAATTCAGCGCTACGCATAGAACTTAATATTGTATCCCTGGAAAACGCTCTGTGGAAGCACATACTTTGTCACTGGCTATCTCTATGGCACAGTCTCCCAAACTTGTACTTGATACAATGTATGTGGAGAGATGATTTCCAGAGCCCATGGGTAAAAAATTTACAACTGAAAATTACGGCAATGGGAATCTCCCCATCTAAATTACTAGAGCAGGATATAGTTCCAGCTAAAAGAACAGTAACCTGTAAACTAGAGGAGATGGACTTGCAGCAGAAAATGATCTTGGGCAATGGTACCTGCTCACCTCTAAACCTTGGTTTATTACCCCTCTTAAGGCTCCCAAACTATTTGAATTCCTTGACTTCTTCGGCTCATAGATATGCCTTTGTAAAGGCAAGATTCAACACCTTCCCATCGAACGTGCTGAGAAATAGATTCTCCAATGGACAGATATCGCTCTTATGTGATTGTAATTGTGGGGCACCGGAATCGTTGCATCACATAATTCTTGACTGTGCTCTTCACTCATCGGCCAGGAGCAAGTTTCTCGCTCAATATCTAAAGGGAATTGCCGATGATACGAATGAAGCCAAACTGAGATATCTATTAAATGATGATGACCCCCTAAGATCACTCATGGTTGCCAGATTCTTGATCAGCGTCCTATCCCTAAAGAAGAGAAACGGACTCCTGTGCAGCTCGGATAATCCCTTTAAACTATGATCTATGTTTTAGGTTGTATTTAGGTGATATCACCATGGATGTCTTTTACTAATTTATAAGCAGAGGGCGATATTTATGTTACAAATTTATTGTAATGTATGATGTTGGTCCTTTGTTTTTTGTTTTGCTTTGGTTCTTGTCTGTTGTTTGTAAGTTTTTGGCGGTTTTAAATTTGGAGGTTTAAGTACATTATGTTGGTATGGGAAACTGTCGTGTGATGGGCCAATGGCCGTAATAAAGATCAATACAATACAATACAGTATCCAGGCTGAATGGTGGAGGTGGAGACGCTCCTTCAGGTATACTGGGCCGAAGCCAAATAGGGATTTAAAGATCAACACCAACACTTTGAATTGTGCTCGGAAACGCGGAAGTCACACTTTGTAGACTTTTGCTTCTCAGGGTCATCTATGAGTACAAAAGTGCACATGAGCAATGTATTGTGTATGGCAAAGATCTGGAAACAGCCAAAGTTCTGGCTTCTTCAAGTGGCAGAATCCTGTCTTACAACTTCAGTATAAGCTCTCCTATATACTTTCTGAAGTGTTGTTGTTTAGTCGTTTAGTCGTGTCCGACTCCTCATGACCCCATGGACCAGAGCACACCAGGCACTCCTGTCTTCCACTGCCTCCCGCAGTTTGGCCAGACTCATGTTTGTAGCTTCGAGAACACTGTCCAACCATCTCATCCTCTGTCATCCCCTTCTCCTTGGGCCCTCCATCTTTCCCAGCATCAGGGTCTTTTCCAGGGAGTCTTCTCTTCTCATGAGGTGGCCAAAGTACTGGAGCCTCAGCTTCAGGATCTGTCCTTCCAGTGAAGTGTAGACAAATGCTAAATATATACATTGATCCATGTCTAAGCAACCCAATGCCTCTTCCAGCTAAATGTATATGATTCTGGAGCTCAGGAGGGCGTATTAAATTCATTTTAAAATTATACATATTATTTTAAATATGTCTAACACGTTTGTGAGTGTCTGGTGCCCCTGTCAACTCAGTAGGACTAACTTCTGCGTAAGCCTGCTTAATACTGCATTGTAAGGATGTTACCTTCTTTCATCAGGTGCTTTACAGTGGTACCTCGGGTTACAGATGGTTCAGGTTACAGACGCTTCAGGTTACAGACTCCCCTAACCCAGAAATAGTACCTCAGGTTAAGAACTTTGCTTCAGGATGAGAACAGAAATTGTGCGGCAGCGGTGCGGCAGCAGCAGGAGGCCCCATTAGCTAAAGTGGTGCTTCAGGTTAAGAACAGTTTCAGGTTAAGAATGGACCTCCAGAACGAATTAAGTTCTTAACCCGAGGTACCACTGTATTGTAAAAAAGCAATGTTGCTTGTACATCTGAAGTGCATGTGTCACCCAGTTGCAAGAAAACCACTTTTTAAAAATTGGACATGAAAGCACAGGAGGCTTTCTGCAGTTAGTGCACTTCCATCCCAGTTTCCTAAGATAAACCAAAGATTAACAGGAAGACCTAGAAACTACTGTAAACTAATCAAGATGAATGCTCTTTGTCAATACAGTATAACCTCCCCATGAACAGGTTGAATGCTCAATAAGCAAGTTTTCTTCTGCAGGAGCCTACATGGTGAAGGCAACAGAAGAAGGCACAAGTTCATCTGGTGGTACAGTTTTATGCTTTGTTTCCTTTGAAGTCTTCGTCTCCAGCTGCATTAAGAAGTTTGTGATCTCTAAGTTAAATTCCTGGCACACAGGGAAAAGCAGAGGTATATTCTGTGTTCACAGCATTTCCCTGCAGTGGAGGTAGAGACCTCTCACCTTCCAGAGGTAGACACTCTCACCTTCTGGGCAGTCTTTCAGCTCCACAGAGATAGTTTGCTTCCCCTCTTCTCCTTCCTGCCTTCATTTTTTTACCCTGTCAATTCTTTATGAAGCAGTGAGTCTTCAGAGTCACTCCCTGAAAATTCCTAGTCGAGCTCTTAAAAATACTTAAGCAATAAGGCACAACAGGCTGTGAATTTCTGAGCAATTATTGCACACCTCAAGTGACAGCAAAGGGAGGACAATGGCCTTTAAGCAGCCATAAATGTACAGGACCCCCAAGAAGGGAGCAGGTTTCAGTGCAGCTATTGAGAAATGAATGCATAGGGGGACATAAAGAAGGGTTGTGGAGAGACACAATTGCAAGGAAGTCTATGTTTACTGAGTATTATGGTAGTAAATCTATCACTGACAGCTCATAATAAAGTTTCGTGTGTGTTTTATAAGCATCAGGAAATATTTCAGATGGATGTTTGTTTGATTAATAAACGGAAGGTGCTTTCTTCCAGGGATCAGCTGTTACTAAACATCAAATAGGCTTTATGGCACCCAAACCTAAAACTGTTCAGCGCAGCTATACTCAAGGTGACATTGTCTGCAGGTGTTATGTGCATGACAGTTTGGAATAAAACATCACATAGTTTGATGGCTCAGCTGCGAGTTGTTCATTACTGCCAACTCTTGATAGCACTAATCCTTTACTCAGAAGTAAGTCCCACTGAGTTGGATGGGAGGTAATTTCCTAAGTTTGTTTAGGATTGCAGCCATAATTTTATAACAGGATAGCCTCTGCTCGTTTTCTTTCTTGCCCACTTCTTACCACTGTTAAGGATGGAAGGATCTGTCAATTTTGGTTCTCTCTGTTTCTTATTTTTCTAATCTTACATTTGGTTTTCCAGGTTTCTGTAGAAATTTATGAATATATAGAATATATCTCTAAATTACCCGCCTGCCTTCCACCCTCCCGTTCCCTTCCTGGTCTTGTTGTCTTCCCTTCCTCCTTGCCAATGAGCAAGGCTCCAGAGGTGCTGTTCAGTGAGTAGGAAAACTGAGGGGGAAGCAACTGGATCTGAGGAGGAGCAGGCAAAAGTGCCTTGGCTCATGGCTTAAGTGGGTGATTTTCAAAATCCAGCCTGAATCTCTGTGTTGCTGCTGCACACTTCCCTTGTTGAGCTGGAAACCACGTGAGTGGGCTCTTTGGGTGGTTTATTGCTCTTTTATAAACACTGTGATTAAAATGCTGCATCGAACCCCTTGCCTCCTTATCATCCTTGGTGTGCACTATTGAACTCTTAGCCTCAGCTGGAGCTCAGATGAACAAGATAAAGTTAATTGGGCTCTGATAAGTAATAAGGAGGCCTTGTGCATCTCAGTCAGAGGATATTTGGCCGCCATGAGTGGATGATAATGAAGGCTGCTCCAAATGGCATTGTCATTTTTCAGTCCGCTCTCGAGCAACGTGAAAAGGGATATTGCTGGCTGGCAAAGAATATCCCTCTAATCTGGGTAATCTGTCTCTAAGCCATGGCCCTGTGCGCTCTTCACAGCTCCTTTCTTCCTGGCATAACTTCACACTTCCCCACTGCTTCTAATGCTGCCGAAACTGTTTATGTCATAATAAAATATAATTTTCTTCATGTGTTAAACATGACTCTCTTTCTCAATCCATCAGGGTTAAAGCTCCCCGTGCGCAACAGAGTCTTAGGCAGTGTCTGTTCTGGCTGCTCTTCCTTTCACGGGGGCTCTTGGTGTTTCTCCCCCCGCCCCAAGCCGACACCAGAGCCATTCATATTGCTTTGGAGAAATGGTATTTGTAGATTAGCAGTTTGGTGCTTCAGTTATTTATTTGTGCTACTTAACAGGCTGGTGGCAAAGGGAAGTGGGAAGAAACAACAATGTGAAAGTAATACATAGCATTCAGTTGTGCTTTAGACTGCAATTGGCTGCCCACTTGCCTAGAAATAAGCCCCACTGAAGCGAACTTCTAAGTAAACAAGGCACATCATTGTACACTTAAGAGTGTTTAAAGTGCTCCAGTAACAGGCAGCATTGTGGAGTGGAGGCACTTATCCCAGCAGGTGAATTGCTGCTGCTTACTGGGAGGGGAAGGGGAAGAGAGGTTGGCGGTCTGCAAGCAGAGGCAATCTGGTCTTCCTGCCAGCATGTTTGCGCCATGCTGTCCTATTTGTGCCCTCTGCTGGGGGGCTGTGTAAGTGCCTCTGCCCCACCAAGTGATTTGCTACAGACACTATCACAGTAATCCATACAACAGGGCTGGAAAACCTCAGGTGTGGGGCGCTGAATGCAGGCCTCTAAGTCCTCTCTAGCTGGCCCTAAGGATTATGTCAAAGGCACGCCTCCTTGTCAGGTGTGCGTGCAGGGGCCAGGCCCTGTGACCAATAGGACTTCGCAGGACTGGGGCCTTCCTAAGTTTGTTCTGAAGAGGCAAGGCACGGCCGCACAGGTGAGGCCGATTGGTGGCAAGAGCTGGGAAAGGATATAAGGTCCGCATTTCCCTTTGGCTCTTTGACACAGCAATACGTTCCCTGCCTTGCTGCATTTGACTCCTTGACTCCTTGCTTCTTGCTCCTCAGACCCTTGACTTCCTGACTCCCGGCTCTCTGACCCTCGGACTCTTGGCTTCCTGATTCCTGGCTTCTGGACCCCCGTTCCTGCTCCCACCCCGCCATCTTGCCCCCGGTCCTGACGTCCCCAGTCGGGACTTCGATCACCCGTGAACCGGACCGTGACACTCCTGCCCAGGTCACACCCTTTCACTGGTCTTGCCCTGCTCCAGGTCCTCCTCAAGAGTTTTTGCCCAGCTGAAATGTGTCCTCCAACTGTGATGTTGCCACTTGCTTGCGTGGATGAGAGGGGGAGGTGTATGTGTGTGAAGAAACCTCTGACTTTTGGGCAATAGGCCCATATTCCAGCCACACAAAGGCAAGAGCCAATCTGTTCCTCCCGGCATGCAGCCTTGGGAAGGTTGCCCATGAGGAAACGTCTCCCTCAAGCAGAAAATAATGTTCTCCACCCCTGCCTTACAACAACCTGTAAAGTAGGCCAGTATTATTAGCACTATTTGAGGGGTAATGTCTCCACCAAGACGGGGATCCCATTTGCACTCTGCATTTAAAGCAGTATCATATCACTTCAAACAGTCATGACTTCTGTTGAGAAAGCTGGAAACTGCAGTTTGTTCCGGGTGCTGAGAATTGTTAGGAGACCCCTATTCCCCTCACAGAACTAGAATTTTTCAGAGTGGTTTAAAAGTCAATCCCCTCTGGGAATTGTAGCTCTGTGAGGGGAATGGGGGCTTCCTAGCAACTCTCAGCACCCGGAACAAACTGCAATTCCCAGGATATTTAAGAGAACCCACAGCCGTTTAAAGCGGTGTGATATGGCTTTACATAGGGTTGTTGTACATCTGGGAAACGGGATGCGGGTGGCGCTGCGGGTTAAACCACAGAGCCTAGGGCTTGCCGATCAGAAGGTCAGCGGTTCGAATCCCCGCGACGGGGTGAGCTCCCGTTGCTCGGTCCCTGCTCCTGCCAACCTAGCAGTTCGAAAGCACGTCAAAGTGCAAGTAGATAAATAGGTTCCGCTCCGGCGGGAAGGTAAACGGCGTTTCCGTGCGCTGCTCTGGTTCGCCAGAAGCTGTATGCCGGCTCCCTTGGCCAATGAAGTGAGATGAGCACCACAACCCCGGAGTCGGTCACAACTGGACCTAATAGTCAGGGGTCCCTTTACCTTTTTACATCTGGGAAAACCCAGGCATGTCCTCTTTGGGGGAGCCAACATGCTCATCCAGGCAGATTCTTACATTTTAAAGGGAATATCCAGGGGTTTGGGGGGGGGGGCTTTGGCAGCTCTGCACGCTGCGGCTGCTGCCAGCCCGAGCCCGGGGAAAGAGGTGTGTGCTGTGGCCGTGGCCCTGTGCACCTCTTTCGCTGGCTCGGGCTGGCAGTGGCTCAGGCTGTCCTCTTTTTTTGCTCTTCAAGATGCAGTATTGGCAACCCTCCTTTAAAGGAATTGTGCAGATGGGGCCTCAGAGATAACTGCTTGTGACTTCACAGTTCAGTCTCTTAGCTGCAACACCAGCTCTCTCCTGTTGTCTCGTAGATTTTTACGGACTCCAGACTCACCCATTCAGCAAATATGGCATTAGCTCAGCAAGGAACTAAATCCCCAAAATGCAAAGCAAACATAGCCGCTATTTAAACTGGACAACAAAGAGTCAACTCATTCATCCAATGAATCCATCAGGGGACCATTTTAGCCTGCTTTTGTAGCTAACCTCCTGACCAGAAGAAACAAAACACTTTAGAGTTAAAATCCAGTTATTGTGGCTGGCTGCTAAAAGTACTCGTTTGGGAAGGCAAACATTGTGCTGGAAAAAATAATGCTGAATGTGAGATGGTGGGTTGTAAAGGGGAAAGGTTGCAAAAAGCTGGTTTTTCTAGCTAGAATAGAGCTACTGGGAGGTGTATGTGTGATCACCTTCACAAATGTCTTGTACTTTATACCGTTTCACTTTTACTATGGGGAAGGGGCGTAGCGCAGTGATACATTGCTTTCTTTGAATGCAGAAGGTTCCAGGTTTGGCTCCCTTGAGAGCGGCTGCCTGCCGGTGTAATAATAATAATAATAATAATAATAATAATAATAATAATAATTTTTATTTATACCCCACCCTCCCCAGCCAAGGCTGGGCTCAGGGCAGCTAACAAGCAATAATAAAAACAAGTTGAATGAATACAACTTAAAAACAAGATTAAAATACAACAATTAAAATATTGAAACGTTAAAATATTAAAATGCAGCCTCATCACAGGAGGAGAAAGGAAAAAGGAAAAAGAAAGAGGGGGAGGAAATCAAATTGGCTCCAAGCCAAAGGCCAGACGGAACAACTCTGTCTTACAGGCCCTGTGGAAAGAAATCAGATCCTGCAGGGCCCTGGTCTCATGAGGCAGAGCGTTCCACCAGGCTGGAGCCAGTGTTGAAAAGGCCCTGGCTCTAACTTCCTTAGGGCCCAGGACCACTAGGGTGTTGCTAGATATCGACCTTAAGGTCCTCCGTGGGGCATATTGGGAGAGGCGGTCCCGTAGGTACGAGGGTCCTAGGCTGTGTAGACCATTCTGAGATGAAGAAGAGGAGTTTTGATTTGATATCCCGCTTTATCACTACCCGAAGGAGTCTCAAAGCGGCTCGCAATCTCCTTTCCTTCCTCCCCCACAACAAACACACAGTGAGGTGAGTGGGGCTGAGAGACTTCAAAGAAGTGTGACTAGCCCAAGGTCACCCAGCAGCTGCATGTGGAAGAGCGGGGAAGCGAACCTGGTTCACCAGATTATGAGTCCACCGCTCTTAACCACTACACCACACTGATAGATGGACCAAGAGCTTCCTTTGCTCCTTAAAGCCAGTGTGGTAAATTTGGACTCACATATTTGGGAGAACTGTGCAAAAACAAAGCGGGCAAAGAAAAACAGCCTGTCTAAAGATGCTGAAGATGTTTGGATCCTGCCTGCTGTTCCTTTAATGCACATTACTGCCATGTATCCAAAGTTGTATATGCACAAGGGGCTACGATATGGACAGGAGTGTGAACTTACGACATGGTTTATCTCTGCCAATCATGGCACATGTATAATGTTGACATAACTGTGTCTTGAGATTCTCCATCTTCAGCCTTGTGTGACAGGAGTGCTGGCTGCACACATGTGAGTCCGGGGACATGCTTGTAATAACATGTATACTCACAGGCCCTGTACATGCAATCTGCACACCATCCACCACCTCCAGGTGGTACAGGATCTGTACCTACATGGATCTTGAAGAGGCAACAGTTTTCGGTGGGTGGGTGGGATTGTTTTCAAAAAATTGCCAAAATAATTTCCACATGACACTGAGGATCCGGCCACCTCCCAGCCCTTGCCATTGGTTCCACTGTTGTTGTAGCAGGACTGGGAACACAAAAGGGGCTGAGGAACTGTGTGGAACCGAAGCGATGAATGCAGAGAAGATCAGTGTCGGAGGTGTGTGAAGAACAAAGGATCAAAGAAAGGGATGATGGTTGAGGCAGTTCATAAAGGGGGACAATGAAAAAGTATGCTACTGTATAAAATGTCAGTATTGTATCATTCAAATGTTATCCCCTAACCTTCTCTGCGATTGGTATTTCAACTTCTACTTCTGCAGGTTTTCACTTGGCAGGGTATAATAAAAGTTAGCCCTGCAGAAACCCCTTTTAGGCCATGAGACATGCAATGGTTCCTGCATTAAGAGTGTGTCATCCTGTCTTCATTCTTTAAACAAAAGGCACGGAGAAAGCCTTTGCAGGCACATATTTCTGTAGCGAGCAAAACACAAATGCAATTGCTTCGCAGGCTCCTTCTGAGCTGCTCACATGATGATGATGACATTTAAGTGTATTCTGCTGTTTGTGGGAAATGTTCGTGTGGTTGTTTATCTTCTTGGAAATGACTTTGAGATGTGTCTGTGTGCCTCCAGTTGCTCGTCTCCCCCATTAGCCATTAGTACATTGGTGCTACTGAAATATGAAACCCTTTTCAGCTGATGTGCGTGTATTTAGGTCTTTGTATATTCATCTTACCTCTATTTCTCTTTCACCCGCCTCCTCTATGAATGCTCTGAAAAGAAACTAGCTGTATCCTCCTTAGTGTGCCCTGCATGTCCTTAGCTTCTCTTTCAGAAAGCTGGAAACCCCACTCAAGAGCTTCTGGAAACCTGTTCATGGTCTACTCCATTTTAGAGCCCTTCTTGCAGAATATTGCTTTGTATGCAGCCATATGGAGGTGAATTCCCCAATCTGGCGCAAGCATATTGACAGGTGCAGCTTCTAGGTGGCAAGTTTGTGCTGAAGTTTGCTTTTTGCTAAGAAAGAAAGACCAGGGAAAACAGACGTGCCGCTGAATAGTAATAGTAATTTATTATTTGTACCCCTCCCAAGTTGCTGGGTTTTCCCCAGCCACTCTGGGTGGCTTCCAATAAAGATTAAAAATACATTAAAATGTCACACAATCAAAACTTCCCTGAACAGGGCTGCCTTCAGATGTCTTCTAAATGTCAGATAGTTTTTTATCTCTTTGACATCTGATGGGAGGGTGTTCCACAGGGCGGGTGCCACTACCGAGAAGGCCCTCTGCCTGGTTCCCTGTAACTTGGCTTTTCGCAGCAAGGGAACCACCAGAAGGCCCTCGAAGCTGGACCTCAGGGTCCGGGCAGAACGATGGGGGTGGAGATGCTCCTTCAGGAATACTGGGCCGAGGCCATTTAGGGCTTTAAAGGTCAACGCCAACACTTTGAACTGTGCTCAGAAACATACTGGAATGTAATGTGCCACTTGGTCCTCACTGTCTTAAATTTAAATCTGCTGAAGTGAAAAGCATATTGTTGCTGGGAGTAGACAACAACATTGGTATCTCCTGCTCCAAGAACTGGACCACCTGTTTGGCATGGCTGTCAAGGTCAGATGCTGACATGACTGAGGAGTGGCTGTTCACCTTTCCTCCAGGAGCATAAAGTGATGTGTCATGCAGCACTCCACACTGGGGCCCATAGAAATGAAAGGCTGCCCCCTTTTTGAGGAGGAATAATTGTTCAAACTGGGGGGGGGGATACATGTCCAGACCCTGAATCCCAGAAAGGTGGCTACCATTCAGGCAACTGTTACACCTGGGCAAGAGGCACCTGGGTGAGCTTTAAGTTCAGCCAGGCTACCTCCCATCTTACTCTGAAGGAGGTGAAGTGTGATTCTTGTCTTCTGCAGCCCTTAAATACCTAATAACAGCTCAGCCCCCCCCCATGACCAACTCATTTATTATTATTTAGCTCACAAGATTTACTTTATTTTCCTGTGTATAAGACTAGGCTTTCCCCCTAAAAAATAATGTCAAAAATTATGGGGCATCTTATACAAGGATACATTTCCCCCCATTTTCTTAAATCCGAGTCCCCCAAAATAGGGGGTGTCTTATACATGGGGGTGTCTTATAGACGGGGAAATACAGCATATACCACTTGTATGCAATGAAAGTTCAAAGCGTTTTACAGAAAGAATAACATAAATAACAGTATCAAGCCCAACTAGTTAAAACTTTCAAAAATAATTAAAATCAAAGAGAGAAGCATAAACTGTATTGTTTCCCCTTTTCTTTTTTCCCATCTCTCAGCTTATTGGGGTGAGGGAGGGGGTAGAAATTTGGTTTGGTTTGCATTTTAACAAGAAGTTCCCTATCCAGCTGTTTCAAAATTCACACTTCTCACCAGCTCACCAGCCTGCTGCTCTGAAATCACAGAAAAGTTGTGTACAAAAATGCACACGTGAGAGGAAAGCGTGCCTAAAAATGTGTACTATACTGTACATCAGTGAAAATAACATAAACAAAAGCAAAAACTGCCTGCAGAAAACAATGTGTATTAGGCAAATTGCACACAAAAATGTGTATATTAAGAAAAGTGTGCACTACAATGTGGTTGAATTTCAATAAATACTTTTAAATGATGATGATGAAATCACAAACTGCAACCTCAACAAAGACACTCTTTACCACCATGCAGCAACTGGGCTTGATAAAAAGGTGCCATTGGTTCAAAGCTTTTTTAAAAAATTGCTTGCAGGGCTAAGTGCTCTTCCCAGACGCAACAGCCAGGGAGGTGTTTTGTTAACTGCTCCCTACCTGTATTTTGTGATAGCGTGTTCTCCTTCATGGAGAGCACATGTTGCGGTGGGGGCCGACAGGACACTCCAAAGTTGTGGGGCGGGCTAATTGATCGTTGGCCACTGATGTGATTGGGCTTCCCTTGTTGTTGGGAAGAAGTTAATGTTGCCATTTTTTGATTGACAGCCAGAAATGCTAAAACTCCTTGCACGAGGCTAGGGCTTCCTCTTTTCGCCCGTGCATCGGATTGCCCCCCCCCAAAAAAAATTAGGGTTGTTCGCTTTGACCTTGCTATGCCTGTCATGGGGTCGTCTGCTTTTGGGGCAGGGGCCCGGTAGGAATTTTGTCCATCTGGCTGATTGGCTGGGGCCATTTGGTTTTTGCCTAAAGGTAAAGGTAAAGGTACCCCTGCCCGTACGGGCCAGTCTTGACAGACTCTGGGGTTGTGCGCCCATCTCACTCAAGAGGCCGAGGGCCAGCGCTGTCCGCAGACACTTCCGGGTCACGTGGCCAGCATGACAAAGCTGCATCTGGTGAGCCAGCGCAGCACACGGAAACGCCGTTTACCTTCCTGCCAGTAAGCGGTCCCTATTTATCTACTTGCACCCGGGGGTGCTTTCGAACTGCTAGGTTGGCAGGCGCTGGGACTGAGCAGCGGGAGCGCACCCCGACGCGGGGATTCGAACCGCCAACCTTTCGATCGGCAAGCCCTAGGCGCTGAGGCTTTTACCCACAGCGCCACCCGTGTCCCCTTTGGTTTTTGCCCAGTGCGTAGTAAATCATCACAACTTGTAAGGTTGCGGTTAGGCATTGGTTTATGGTTTGGTTGGTTGAGGGGCATGGATTGGCTGTGCCCGCTCCTCTAATGCTGCTGCTGCAAGGGATTCCGTTAAAGGAATACAGGGGCTCACCATTGCTTTTGTCCACCCTGTCAAGGGGCTAGGGCCATGCAAGAGCCTCTGGTTGCATTTGGGGAGGGCTGAGGGCAGGTTCCCTGCTCCGTCGTTACCCCCAAGTGTATTCGCCTTTTCTGACATTCACATCGTGCGGAATGTCAGTCAGTCCCCCACTGGGGGGCAGATAGTCACAACCAATGCCTAAGCAACCACTCACATTTTTGTATTTCAATAAAGTTGTGGCCAAAATTATGCCAAAAACCTTAAACAAAAATTTCTGTATGATGTGTGAGTTATTGGGGTGGCCCTGGGGACCTTGACACGCAAATTGATGAAGTTCTGCACTGTGCAGCAACTATGCCTTAAAAAAGCCTCCCAACAGAACCAATGAAGGCTTTGATCTAACCCTTAGTCTCTTCACCTGGGCCCAGGTTTTTGTGTTATTTGTTGGACAGCCTGCACCTGTTCAGTTTGCTGACTCTTCAGATGCTCTTGACATCAGTAAGGTGGACTGTAATGAGGGAAACCTCTGGTGGTGCTTCAGCCACGGCATTTTCTTCCATTGGACCTACATTGCTGGCCATCTCTTTTGGTTGGTCTTCCAGATGTGATGTTTATTACCTGGGTTATGGTTTAGATGTATCTCTTCGTGAATGTTTTTACCTGGCTGAAACATTTCCTTGACTGGATCGGGTGGCAGAGAGGGCTGTGCGTGCGTTTGTAAATCTAGACTACAGTACAAAGATAAAATTTGCATTTGTTGCTCCACCCACCTTTGCCTCTGGCCCTGCCCACCACTGTTTTGTGGCCGCCTGGGTCCAGGAGGGAGGGTGGTCCTTGATCTGGGGAAGGTTGGTTCCACATTCCTTTTCTATAGCCTCCATTCTCATCAACTTTTTGGAAGTTCTGGAAGCTCACGGGTCTTTGTCAAGATGCTCTGGGATTTTTTAAAGCATTGATCTTTCTTTTAATTTACAAGCACCTATTTCTGCATTGTCAGGGATTCCCCTGAATATAGAGAAACCATTGCTTTATTTTTGTTCAGCCCAATTTTGCTTCCAGAATGCTAGGCACTTAACTGCCCAAGCTCACTGTTAAAGGTAAAGGGACCCCTGACCATTAGGTCCAGTCGTGGCCGACTCTGGGGTTGCGTCGCTCATCTCGCTTTATTGGCCGAGGGAGCCGGCGTACAGCTTCCGGGTCATGTGGCCAGCATGACTAAGCCGCTTCTGGTGAACCAGAGCAGCACACGGAAACGGCGTGTACCTTCCCACTGGAGCGGTACCTATTTATCTACTTGCACTTTGAGGTGCTTTTGAACTGCTAGGTTGGCAGGAGCAGGGACTGAGCAACGGGCGCTCACCCCATTGCGGGGATTCGAACCGCTGACCTTCTGATCGGTAAGTCCAAGGCTTTGTGGTTTAACCCACAGCGCCACCCACGTCCCATAGCTCACTGTTAAGAGAGAATAATATAGCATGTATACAAATGGTGATGAGAGAAGAAATAACTATATTTGCAAGGGATGGTTGAAAATTATAAAATTATCAGTAAGAACCAGAGCCTGAATGGCTCAAGACAATGAGAAGCTCCTTTAGGGAGTAATGCTTCTTTATTTTATTTTCTCCGTGCCTTACATGAATATCTAAAAATCTATCAGACAGCAGTCACTTTTAATATTTTTGAATAAAGCCCAAGGAATTTAAATGCTCTTTAAAGGCCTATGTGGTGGTTAGCCTTTCTTTTAATCGCTTTGTAGCATGTTGGTGCTTTTTAGGTGTGATTTTCTGTTCTTGCAAGGGCTTTTGATTATTACTTCTCTAAAGGTGCTGGAAAGGTGAAAATGATAATTAAATCTTATCTCAAGTGTAATTTTATGATTATATAGTACTATTCCCCAGAACTATGGATTTGAAATTGTTGTGGGCTCTGAGCAGCTCCCCTGTGTAAAGCTGTAGGGGAAGTGCTAAAACATGACTTTGTAGTCCAATTATTTTTATATCACCATTTGAATGAATTTCCCACTCTCTGAGTCCTCTCCCTCCCTCTCATCCTTTTCACTGGTGTCATTAAGTAATTAAAAAAACAAGCGTGTGCACACTTCCATTGTGTTCATAGCACTATCCGCACGAAATTGCCAAAAGCCAGGGAAATCTAATGTCATCAGCCTCCCCTTTTTATTTGGTGTGAAGTGAAAAAACATGGAGAGGCACAATCTTCTCTTGGCAAAGGCATCAGCTTCAGTTGAGCATTTACTATTTAATTTCCTGCTATCGTAGATTTAGATTCTGATTATCGAGCCACAGGGCCACGTTTCAAAAGCAACTAGTGTCTTCCTGGAAAGCACCCGAGGAGGGTCATTTATTTATTATTTATTTCTAAATCTATATACAGTGGTACCTCAGGTTACATACGCTTCAGGTTACATACGCTTCAGGTTACAGACTCCGCTAACCCAGAAATAGTGCTTCAAGTTAAGAACTTTGCTTCAGGATGAGAACAGAAATCGGGCTCCGGCGGCGCGGCGGCCCTGTTAGCTAAAGTGGTGCTTCAGGTTAAGAACAGTTTCAGGTTAAGTATGGACCTCCAGAACGAATTAAGTACTTAAACTGAGGTACCACTGTACCAGCTTTTCCTCCCAAGTTGCTCAAAGTGGTTCACGTGGTTGTCCACTCCCCATTTTAGCTTCACAACAACCCTGTGTGGCAAGTTAGGCTGGGAGACTGGCCTGAATCACCTAGTGAGCTTTGTGGCTGAGTGGGGACTTGAACCCTGGTCTCCTGGGTCTTAGTCCGACACTCTAACCACTACACCACACTGCAGGAGTATTCATGGGAAGAGTGATAAAAGAAATAAGAACAGGCAGAACCCACCCACCCCTGTTCTAACACCAGCCTGCTGCTCTGGAATCACAGACTAGAGGTGGTATTGTTGGCAGAGTTCCTATGGTGTACATAGCTCTCCTTTCTCTTAGCTCCTGTCGTCTTGGGGCAAACAATGGTTAAACTCCCCACCACTCCAAATCTCATGTGCAAAAATGACTCCTTGGTTCCTTTTCAAGCAAGGGATACTGAAAAACCCCCCAGATATTTTATCAAACGGTCCGCATTATCGTGGGCTATTAATTTAATAAATTGAATAAATTAATAATAATATTAATTAAACGTTGCTTTGCTTTGGAGCAAAACACACCTTCCTTTGCATCACACACATCTCCTTCCAGCAGTAAAGATTTGAGAATCGAGGCGACACATAAAGCTGGATCAATCTGGAGCCTGAGCATCCAATTTCCCCAGCCTCAAATGATCTTCATAAATAAGGTTGATGGAGCACAAAATGGAAAGTTATTAGTCACTATATTCATTCCATCCTGTGACACCAAATGAAGAGATAGATGTGTGTTTTTCAAATGAACCAGCCAGGAAGATGGTCCTGAGATTATGGGTTGCCTGGAGAAGGAGAGCTGATCTGTGACAATTGCTATGGCCAGCATAAGTGACAAATGGCTGACCATCCTCTGTCTTCTACTCTCCTTGCATGGAGGCATTATTCATCTTCAGTTTTTTTAAAAAAGGAGTACATTCTTTGGCATTTTGTGTGTTTATGTATGATGCGCACAATCCAGGCCATCACCATGCACTTTTGAGTTCCATTAATTTACTTGGGAAAGGTTTAATAACATGCTTAATTCTTCCTCTGAACTCAATGGGTCGTAAAAACGCTTACTGTTAGCTGGATTTATGCAGTGTATACAAGTGTGTCTTATGTAACAAAGGTTGCCATTAGTTATGTAAGGTGCAAACATTTTAGGACCTGCATGGTCAAAGCCAGCTCCTTGAAGTGAGCCCAAGAGCAAACTGGTGCCTGGTGAAGACACTGGTCCTATGTGTTCCATGCTCATAGTCCCAGAGCTGTATTTTGAACTATCTGCAGCTTCCATTGCAATAGCTAAAACACATGGCTAACATAGCATGGACTAAGTTGCTGGATCTGTAACTGATACAAGTTTATGTTGATCTGTTTCAGAAATAAAATAATGAGGATAAGTTCAAAGGGCTGCAGGGTCTTGCTAATGCTCCTTGCAGCTGTAATTACTCAGCACCCTGCAAGTGCAAATTTGACTAATTCCCCCTGAGTTTCACCATGTAGCTTCTGCTCTGCCTCGATTCCACCAGACTAGGCTCATTGCCGAATGGAATGAAGCACTTCTGTGGATCCAAGGAAATAAGAAATATCTTGAAAAACAACAGCAATGAAATTGGGTGTCCAAACAGTTGGCAGTGTAATCACCCCATCCACCGTAGTTTTCGCTCCATAAGACGCACCTGACCATAAGACGCACCTAGTTTTTAGAGGATGAAAACAAGAAAAAAAATATTCTGAACGAAACAGTGGATGTATGATTTTTGTGGTTCATGCTGTGACCACAGACATGAGATCTGATGGTGAATTTGGGGTGACCCAATGCAAAAATCCTTAGGATCCATGGGCTTTTACCTCCCCGCTCCCAGGCAGCCTCCACTAGCGTCCCTTATCTCTCTTCTGATCCCACTCATCAGCTGTTTCCTTTCAACACACCCTTCCCTCTTGTTTGCCTTAGTGTAGTATCTTTTCCTTAGCTGGAGCAGTTTTTTGCTCCTCATTTTCTTCTAATTTCTCTCCTTATTGCTTTAGTCTTCCTGTTTCCCCCCCCTTTGCAAATTTGCTGTCTTTACCTCCCCCTTCCCAGGCTTGTTGTTGTTGTTTAGTCGTTTAGTCGTGTCCGACTCTTCATGACCCCATGGACCAGAGCACGCCAGGCACCTCTGTCCTCCACTGCCTCCCGCAGTTTGATCAAATTCATGCTGGTAGCTTCAAGAACACTATCCAACCATCTCGTCCTCTGTCGTCCCCTTCTCCTTGTGCCCTCCATCTTTCCCAACATCAGGGTCTTTTCCAGGGAGTCTTCTCTTCTCATGAGGTGGCCAAAGTATTGGAGCCTCAGCTTCAGGATCTGTCCTTCCAGTGAGCACTCAGGGCTGATTTCCTTAAGAATGGAGAGGTTTGATCTTCTTGCAGTCCATGGGACTCTCAAGAGTCTCCTCCAGCACCATATTTCAAAAGCATCAATTCTTCGGCGATCAGCCTTCTTTATGGTCCAGCTCTCACTTCCATATATCACGACTGGGAAAACCATAGCTTTAGCTATACGGACCTTTGTTGGCAAGGTGATGTCTCTACTTTTTAAGATGCTGTCTAGGTTGGTCATTGCTTTCCTCCCAAGAAGCAGGCGTCTCTTAATTTCATGGCTGCTGTCACCATCTGCAGTGATCATGGAGCCCAAGAAAGTAAAATCTCTCACTGCCTCCATTTCTTCCCCTTCTATTTGCCAGGAGGTGGCAAATTCTTCCCAGGCAGCCTCCTTTATCTCTAGCGTCCCTTATCTCACTCCCTGGCTTTGTTTCAACACCCGCTTCCCTCTTTCAAAAAAAAAAAGCATGATCTGCTTTTTGCCCCTGGGCAATTCAGCTCCAGGGACCACACATTCACTCCATAAGATGCACAAACATTTCCCCTTACTTTTTAGGAAGAAAAAAGTGTGTCCTCTGGAGCAAAAAATACGGTACTTTATAGCAGAGTAACATCAGATTGCAGCAGGGCCACTGCTACCCCAATCAGCTATGTAATTTAACTGGTCTTAATGGTATTGGACCTCCCAGGAGCATACTTTGGAAATCTTTCTTAATATGGTACCTTGTGCCAGGCCAAAATGTGGCACCCCAAATGGATCTTCTCAATTTTGCTCCTCCTTGGCTCCTGTGCAGGGGAACTGCCCGCACCACTCTAAATGCGGTGCTGGCCCTCATTCTTTACTCATTCATGTGTATTAGTTTGCTTACTTCAGAATGTGGCAACCCAGCCCTTCTGCTCATAATCCTGAGTGGGGACCTGGACTTTGGCTTCAAAGTCCAGCTCTGATGGTGGAAGTCTTCATAGACAGAGATGATACATGTCTACAACTTCATTGTGAGGCTCATCTGGGCCCACTGAGCTGGCAGAATACATCTCTTGATGTGGATGGGGAGGTACCCATGGCCTTTTGGTGCATGAGTACAGCTGGACCACAGCACCAGCCACTGGAACACAGTGGTACCTTGGTAATCGAACGGCTTGGCTCCCGAACAAATCGTCACCCGAACACTACAAACCTGGAAGAAGAAGAAGAAGAAGAAGAAGAAGAAGAAGAGAAGGAGGAGGAGGAGTTTGGATTTGATACCCGCTTTATCACTACCCTAAGGAGTCTCAAAGCGGCTAACCATCTCCTTTCCCTTCCTCCCCCACAACAAACACTCTGTGAGGTGAGTGGGGCTGAGAGACTTCAGAGAAGTGTGACTGGCCCAAGGTCACCCAGCAGCTGCATGTGGAGGAGCGGGGAAGCGAACCCGGTTCACCAGATTACAAGTTGACCTCTCTTAACCACTACACCACACTGGCCTCTCTGGAAGTAAGTGTTCCAGTTTGTGAATGTTTTTTTGGAAGCCGAATGTCTGACGCGCCTTCCGCTTGAGTGCAGGAAGCTCCTGCAGCCAATCGGAAGCTGCGCCTTAGTTTTTGAATGGTTTCGGGAGTCAAACGGACTCCTGGAACGGATTAAGTTCGAGAACCAAGGTACTACTGTATTTATCTTATTTTATTAAAAGATTTTTAGGGGCATCCGGGCATCCACTTGGCCACTGTAAGAACAGAGGACCAGATAGAATGCCAGAGTAGACCAGTTATTATTTTCTTGAAAGTGCTGAGGCACACAGGGGCTTGAGTGTTATTTTTCGTCATGACAGTAAGAAATGCATATGCGTGGGTGCATTTAAAAATTAGCCTGACATTTCCTGTTATCGCTTCCTGACACAAGTCTGCTTTAAAAATGAACAGCAAAGCATCACAATGGCCACCTTAAAAAAACCCACACACTTTTGTGCAAATGTTGCCTTCTTCCCTTTTCAATCCCTGTACAAAAGAAGAAAATTTATAGTTCATGGCAGGTTCTCCCCTGATGTTTACAAATCCTTGCCTGATGAGCCTCCAGTTTCAGCTCACGAAGACGTTTCTACACTAATAGGATTTACTTTTACAAATAACTGAAAACCTTTTAAAGTGGAGATTAAATTGTTTAGCTCAATATTTAATCTGTTACTTCCTCTTTAAAGATGCCCAGTGGAATTTGTCATTCAGTGAGCTGATAACACATAATATTGATCAGTCATAAACATAAAAACAGAGAGATCTGGGGAAGTTCTCCACAACCCTTTTTCTTTTTTTAATTAAATTTTGATCTGAACTGCTGTTGATTAATTTTCTTATTTGTAGGCGCATGTGAATTCAGGGAGCCTGGCAAGTTTCTTAAGTTGCCTGGCATTGGTCTCTAGTGTGTGGCTTAGCTCAAGAACAGGATTATTGTCTTTTTATGGTTTTCAGATATTTAATAGCTTCTTCCTGTCATTTTCTGAATGAGTGAATAAGGTTTAGCCCTCCGGGAGCCAGCACAGCATCAGAGAGTGGAGAAAATGACTCAGATCTGTATACTTGACTGATTGCCTTAGTCTTAATTGTTCTCTTAATTAGCTGCAGTAGCAACTGCATCTGGGGAGAGATCATAGTATTGGTAAACAGCTCCACCTTGGAGCTCTCCGTAATGCTTTTTGGACACATGACAATGAGCTTCTAACACGCTTGTATCTCCATCAAGACAGAGACCTGCCAAATCTTAAGTTCCTGGTGCCTTTGGCCTCATCCTTCTGATCTGACACTTTTCGGACGCAAAGCACAACCCTCCAACTGTTTCTTCCTAAACCAATTAGGCATTAATATTAGAAACAATGTGCAAAATCAGTAAGAGGACCTCTGTTTTTAATTCTGTTGTCAGCCATAGGATTTCTGAGGACAATCCACCAACTTGTTCATGGCATGCTTTGGTTAAAGGCTCCATATATTTTATGTAATTTTAAATTGTTATTATTTGCTTATGGATGCAACACACCATGAGTTGCATACATGTGTTGAGCCTGAGGATATTTGTTAGTAAATTCTATTGTGATCAATGTGTTTGAGTCTCAGGCAACTGCATATAGGGCTACAATAGGCCGGCATATTTTATTGCGCTCTGTGCCATAGGGCTGTTTGTAGTCAGCTTTTGCTGTGAATATCCTTTTCTGAGGTGGGCTTGATGGGAGCGTAAGAGACAGGCACTTTTCCCTGGCAGTGCCATGATTGAGACTGGTCAAGCACCCCTTTTGTGCCTTTTTCTTAAGAAATTGAAGACATTCTTATTTCCAGAGGATTTCAATGTCTCATTGGTGAACCAGCAGTCTGTTGGTGGGGTCTCCCTCATCCAGCCTGACCCACGCCCTCCTCCCCTGGTCACCTTGCAAGGTTTTGGAACCAATAGGAGTCTTCTTTCCCCAATCCTAATTATGACATCAGGCTGCTTTTGGAACGAGGGGTGTTACAAATGGTAAGCAAATGGAGAACCACGTTCCCTGTGTTCTTTTATCTCCTGCCACAAATGCTCCTGAAAGTGGGGTGAAAATAACTACAATTCCTACTGTTACTTCTAATTATTCTCCTTCTGTTATGATATTATGATTAGCATCACTACTGATTTTTGCTGAAAGCAAAAGGTCTTTAGTGCCTGCTAGTTGGGTAAATATCTGAGAAATCTGAAGGCAGCAAGAAGAGTTTTCAATTAAACTTGGAAAACTTGCCCTTGATAGGTGGGATGCCCTGTAGCCCCCCCCCCAAAGCTTTGACTTAAGTGACACTGAATGCAAAATTTTAAGGGTTTGGAAGAAATTTTGAGCCACATAGTGAAAACCTTGCAGGGTCTGGCAGATCATAAGTTGGGCAGTCCTGCCTTAGAGAGCTAGGTAGAAACAAACAAACACCTTGATGTATTTCTAAAATAATAAAAGTAATTCCTGGATCTGTATCAGAAGAGCCTAGCAGAAAAGGCAACATGATGGTGTGGCTGCAAATTATTCAAGGCGGACACTGGCTGTCACTAAAGAGCTATAAATATGCTTTTATCTAATGGCTATATGCCATGAGAATTAAGTAGAGGCATCTGGTGTGAGATTTAAAATGAGGCTGATGCCTTTAATCAAGAAATGAGTTTGTTTCATGTGTATTTTAAAATATTCTACACCTTCTTTCCCTCTGCACCAAGGCTTCTAATGCCGAAATGAGGCAAGCTCTTTGCAGGAAAATATCGTTTTGCTTAGTGGTTGGCAAACAGGTTGGGAGAGAGGGAAGAATTCTCTGTGACATATTCATTAAGATTTATTTCCAAATAATGCCTGCTTCATAGTTTCTATAGCCTTGAGAGCACAGAGGAGCCAAAGCAGAGATCGGCATGCTCTATGTATATGGGAAAGGAAAATAGCAAGGTGGAAGAATGCATGTTTTCCTTGCAAAAGGTCCCGAGTTCATTCTTTGGCAGCCCTAGGTAAAGGATCTTAGGGGAGAGGGCTGGCAAAGATCTCTCCCCTGGACCCAGGAGATACCCCCACCCTGATGTCTGGGACTGCAACCCTCACATGGCTGATGGGAATTGTAGTCTGTGATGGAAAGCTCAGCTAGACCAGTTTGGTGGTGCAGAATTCCACCAAACAGCTGAGCTGTAACCTCCTTCTGATTGTCTGCGGGTGCAAGTAGCTAGCACTTTGGGAAGGAAAAGGAAAAGAAGTAGAGAGAGTTAGAGAGTTGGGAATTGGGGGTTCTTGGTGTTCAGCTGGAGAGGAGTATAGCTCCTCAGCTGTGCATGTAAAATCCACTCTGAAGAAAATATTAGTTGCCAGAGAAGGAGGTTTCTGAGCTTAGTCTGAATGACAGCGGTTAGCGTCTTTTTTAAGGACTATACAGACAAGAGAAAAAATAGGAAGCTGAATCTGAGCAAGGAGAAGGAGAGTTGTTAGAGAACACGCTACTTGGGTCCCAATTCAGTAAAAAAGGGGAGAGATCTTCTGGAAAAAGAAGAATCCCAAACCAGTTAGGAGGAGTGTCTGTTATACTATTAAAAGTACCTCAGGAGTGTGATGTATAGGAGGTTGGGAAACTGAAAGAAAGTACCACCTCATACCCTCCAGCATTTCTCTGATGAAAACAGGGACGTCCTATTCCATAAAGATAATTTTACTATTTATACCCCACACATCTTACTGGGTTGCCCCAGTCACTCTGGACAGCTTCCAACATATATAAAAACATGAAACATTTTTTAAAAAACGCCTTCAGGTGGTTCGGGGGTTGGATAACTCCATACCCCCCAACATTTCTCCAATAAAATTAGGGACATCCTAAGGAAAAGTAGGGCATTCTGGGATCAAATCAGAAACTGGGATGGCTTCACTGGATCAGGGCCGTCCCTGGAAAGCAGAAACACTTGGAGGGTCTGCCACTTGGTTTAAGAACCCAGATATTCTGACCTAAGCTGTAACATTTGTACAATTAAGCTTAAGAAATGAAAGTGAAATACTGTAACTGAAAAGAAGCGGTGTGTTTGTCACCTTGTTTAGAAGCCTATGACATCCACTCAGTCTAACACACACACACACACACACACACACACACACACGTGTTTCCTGTTTCCTGAAAGTATCCTATCTCTTAGCACATCCTTTGTTTTACCCATTTTGTTCGGTAAAATAAATTATTCTATCTGATTAACATCTCCCTAAGTCTCCAAGAGTTTTCTTCATAAGAAACCCCCAGAATTAACCAGTAGTTAAGATGGGAGTTCGCTGCATAGCCCAAAACATATGGAGCAGAGCTTTCCAAACTTTTCATGTTGGTGACATGCTTTTTAGTGACACAGTATTCATTTTGCAACACAGAAATTCAGTTTCACTAGCAAACCAGAGGTTAAACTAACCCCTCTCCAGCCCTGGGAGAAGCACGGGAAGCGCTCGGGAAACACACCTACATACTGCAGCCAACACACTAATGTGTTGCAACACATAGTTTGGAAAGCTCTGATATGGTGGGAACCAAGTTGGGGATGGCTGGAATAGACAATACTGAATTACATTGATAATGGTCTGATTTACTATATATGAATTCATATATTTGTAGAGATTCCAATTCCCACAAATAGTAATTCTATGCGTGTGAAGCCTTGCCCCGAACCAGATTTTGGCACCCATGTGCTGTTCATGCATCCTTCATGGAGAGCACATGTTGCGGTGGGGTCTAACAAAACACCTTACGGTTACTGGGTGGGAAAAAGTAGTTGGCCACCTTTGCGATTGGGCTCCTCTTGTTGTTGGGTGAATTTGATGTTGCCATTTTCTGATTGACAGCCAAGAAGGCTTTTATTCCCTGCTTCCTCTTTTCGCTGCACGCACTAGATCACCTGCCCTCCCTCCCTATTTTCTGGTTGTTCGCTTGACCTTGCTATGCCTGTCACGGGGTCATCTGCTTTTGGGGCAGGGGCCTGGTAGGAATTTTGTCCATTTGGCTGATTGGCTGGTGCCATTTGGTTTTTGCCTAAAGGTAAAGGTAAAGGGACCCCTGACCATTAAGTCCAGTTGTGGCCGACTCTGGGGTTGCGGCGCTCATCTCGCTTTATTGGCCGAGGAGCCGGCGTACAGCTTCCAGGTCATGTTGCCAGCATGACTAAGCCGCTTCTGGCAAACCAGAGCAGCACACGGAAACGCTGTTTACCTTCCCACTGTTGTGGTACCTATTTATCCACTTGCACTTTGACGTGCTTTCGAACTGCTAGGTTGGCAGGAGCAGGGACCAAGCAACGGGAGCTCACCCCGTCGCAGGGATTCGAACTGCCGACCTTCTGATCGGCAAGTCCTAGGCTCTGTGGTTTAACCCACAGTGCCACCCGCGTCCCTATTAGATTTTTTTTTTACGCATTAAATTTTTATTGATATTAATATTATATACATATAAACCTATACAAAATCCAACATAAAAATTACACATAATATGACAAATCCATAAATCCTAAATATAGCTCTAGGCTCTGCCGAGCCTTGGACTCCCCTCCACTCCTTTGGTAAGACTCTAATAAATTCTATCAACACGTATTTTGTCTTTTCTAAGAGCTAACCCATTACTGTTGAAGTTGTTCCAGTCCCGCCAGTGTCTTTTATAATTTGATTCCAATGTACGTCGCATATTTAACCCAATTGTCATGAAATTTCTGTTCATCTTGATCTCTTATTCTTCCCATTATTCTAGCAAGCTCGGCATAGTTTATCAATTTGACCTGCCAATCGT
Source organism: Podarcis raffonei (assembly GCF_027172205.1). Taxonomy (NCBI): domain Eukaryota; kingdom Metazoa; phylum Chordata; class Lepidosauria; order Squamata; family Lacertidae; genus Podarcis; species Podarcis raffonei. The sequence continues at coordinate 6,360,379 of NC_070604.1, forward strand.
TTATATTTGGTATAACCTCCGTTTTCCAATTTTGCGCTAACATGATTCTTGCGGCTGTAGTAGCATATAGGAATAGTACCTTATCCTCTTTTTTAATTTCTTTATCCATCATTCCTAGCAGAAAAGCTTCAGGCTTTTTGGGAAACGTGTATCTAAAGATTTTTTTAAGTTCATTGTAAATCGATTCCCAAAATCCTTTTACTTTACTACATAGCCACCACATGTGGTAGAAATCACCATCCACCCTTCCACATTTCCAACATCTCTTATTCTTTAACCTATACATCTTAGCCAACTTCACTGGCGTGAGGTACCACCTATATATCATTTTCCAGATGTTTTCCTTTAATATCGTACATGCCGTAAACTTCATGTTAACATTCCACAATTCCTGCCATCTCTCAAATTCGATGTTATAACCAATATCTATAGCCCATTTAATCATGGTCTCCTTCACCTCCTCATCTTTTGTATACCACTCTAATAAGATATCATAAATTCTTGACAATGTTTTGTTCTTACTTTCCACAACTTCCACATTAAACTTAGATTTTTTATCTTCAAATCCTAATTTCTTTTTATCTTCTTTCAACAAATTATTTACCTGGTGGTATTGCAACCACCCGGTAAGTAAGTTTTTAATCTCTTCATATGGTCTAAGTTTTATGCCTTGATCCGTTTTTCTTGTAAGTTCTTCATATGTGGCATTCTTTCCTTCCATATTAATCTTTTTGACCGTTAGCACCTCTACTGGTGAAATCCACCAGGGTGTCTTCCTTTCCAGTAAATTTTTATTTCTTTCCCATGCTTGAAATAATGGTCCTCTAAAAATATGGTTTAGAAAGCCTCTATGCACTTTCACCTTTTCGTACCACAGGTACGAGTGCCACCTGTACCTGTTGTCAAAGCCTTCCAAATCCAAGATGTCTCTATTTTCTAACCTTATCCAATCTTTCAGCCACAATAGACATGCCGCCTCATAATACAAACTTAAATCCGGCAGGGAGAAGCCCCCTCTTTCTTTCCTGTCTACCAATATTTTCATTTTTATTCGTGGCGTCCCTATTAGATTTTTGCCTACTGCGTAGCAAATCGTCACAACTTGTAAGGTTGTGGTTAGGCATTGGTTTAGGAATTGGTTGGTGGAGGGGTATGGATTTGGCTGTGCCTGCCCCTCCAAAATGCTGCTGCTGTAAGGGTTTTCCATTAAAGGAACCAGGCTTTTGTCCGAACCCCTGTCAAGGGGCTAGGGCCACACAAGAGCCCCTGGGAGCATTTGGGGAGAGGTGAGACATGGTACCCAGTCCCGTCTCTCTCCCGAAAATGTTTTCCCTTTCTGACTTTGCGTGCGTGCGAATGTCAGCCTGTCCCCTTGCGGGGTCAGATAGTTACAACCAATGCTTAAGCAACTACTCACATTGTTTGTAATTTTAATAAAGTTGTGGCCAGAATTATGCCCAAAACCTTAAACTAAAATCAAGTGTCAATTGTGTTTTATTGGGGGAGGGGGTCTTGGGGACCTCGACACGCAAAAGGTCTGCCGCTGAGGGAACCCCTTCCCCATTATTTTTGGACGCCCATATTTTGTTTCCAAACTAATTGGTACTTAATCACCTAATATTATTAGAGGGAATGATTTCTTACCAGCATATAATGCATATACCTGAGGCAGGTTACAAAAATAATAATAATACTCCCCGCCCCCAAAAAACCACAAGCATGCGATAATAACATCACACCACTCTGAAAGTTTTCCAAAGGAGGAAGATTATTGACCATTTTCCAAAAGGGAATCAAAGGCCAGGCCAAGCAAGCTTCCTGAGCAGGGGGATTCCACGAACATTTTGCCCGCCCACCCCCAGCTATCATACTAATCTCCAATGGTGGTGTTGTGTGGACCAGAGGTTCTGTGGGAGAAGGTGCATAGGAGAGCTAAGTCTCTGTGTGGCAGGGAAGTAAGCCATTGGGGGACTGAAAGGTCGGCATTCTGCCTGGAAACGAACCGGCAACCAATGAAGACCTAGCAAGATGGAGGAAATATGAGCTATTTGTGATTAACCCCAGACAAGAGCACAAAGAACAAAATCAGCCCCTTCCACAAAAATATAATTGCTCCCCACCCACCCGTATCGTAAGAACCTGGATCAGTCCAAAGACCCATTGAGTCCAGTTGGTTTTCCATTGCCAAATGTTTCAGAGCAAGTCACAAGCAGGGGATGGTAGCAACAGGCCTTCTTAATCCCTGCCCTCACCCCCAACGGTTGCCTCCCCAACCTTCAGCTAAGACTGCATTCAAACGTGGAGCTCAGCATGTTAGTTTTACTGGCTATAATGATAGCACTTCTATCCAGGATTCTAATCAATGTTTCTTTTACACTGCATTACTTGTTGCTCTTTGATACACTGTCATGTCACGCTAAATTTTAAATGGAGGGAAAGAACTCTGTGCTGGGATACTGCCGCAAATCTTGACACATGGTCACAAAAACCACGGGAAAATTGCAGCACAAAACTCCTGAAATTTTCCAAGTTAATGGGGTTCCAAATTGATTCCCCCCCCCCGAAACAATTAATACAGAATATCTTCCACTAACTTCCACTAGATTTCCAGAAGCGACTTTTACATTGTGTGAAAGATCACATAAAATGTGAAAATGAACTGGGAAGGAAATGAACTGGAAAGCAACCGAACCCCTGTCTCACAACATACACTTTAGCCTTCTCTTATCAAGATGTGCCAATTTGGGTAATTTTGGTTGTCTTTTTCTGCACCTTTTGCAGCTGTACAATTATTATTATTTTTTTGAGATGCCGTGGATATTGCAGAAGTAGAAAAGGCTCAGAAAAGGGGGCAGGCAAAATTATTGCTCTTCTGTGCTGCTTTGATTAAAGAGTCTGCAATTCTGTTCCCAAAGCTGTGTTTGCTCCATCTCCTCCCACTCTCTGCTAAAAATGTTAATTTGTTAAATGTTAGTGTTATTTATGTGCCTAAATGGCATGACCATCTAATTTATATTGTTGCATTCTCAACTGAATTTTGTATACTAATGAACACATTTTTGTGTTCAATAAATAATGCATAATAATCTTCATTAAAGTCTTGCTTTTGATTGCTAAACTAACACTGAAATGCAAGGGTGGAATTTGGTCTAAGTTGTGATTTTTTGCGCAGTCATGAACAAACATATCACTCTGGGGCTTTGCAACTATTTTAGCATTTTTTAAGAAAGACAGATTTTGCCATTGTTGTTGCTAAAAATCTGATGGCAGAACTTCTCAGTTTTTAATTACTGTGGAGTAACATGGATATAGTTCTTTTGCGGAATTTGGTAACAGATAAATTGCCTGCATAATTCTCCTTTCATTGTCAGAAGTACATTTCATTCAGCTGCCTGCCCTGGGAGAACATTTCAGACCAAGAACAAGGGCAGGCTGGGCCCTCAGAGTTCCTTCATTTATCAGGGACGATTCTTGACAGCTTTGTACAGATTCCAAGGTGACAGCCCAGCACCCAGGAAAAATACTGCAACCTCTCAGGTTTTCCACCATGGCAGTGACTTTGCTGTGGCAACAAATCTGGAGAGTTCTGCTCAGAGATGCGAGAGGAATTAGAACTTTGCCAACTCGGGGGAGACGGGGGACACAAACCCTGTTTTGATCTACATGCACCCACCCCAAATAAAGTGCAGCTGGAAACTTTGTTATCCACCATATTTAGTGCTTCTCAAATGTTCTAATTCATAGGTAGGCAAACTAAGGCCTGGGGGCCGGATCCGGCCCAGTCACTTCTTAATCCAGCCCACGGACGGTATGGGAATCAGTGTGTTTTTACATGAGTAGAATGTGTGCTTTTATTTAAAATGCATCTCTGGGTTGTTTCTGGGGCATAGGAATTCGTTCATTCCCCCCCCAACCGACCCCCCCACAAGGTCTGAGGGACAGTGGACCAGCTCCCTGCTGAAAAAGTTTGCTGACCCCTGTTCTAATGCGTTTCTCTCTCTACCCTCCTCTATTTTCAAAAAGTATCAGAATACCTTTTTATAATGCCTGTTTGCAAACTGATTCATCCACGCCTAGTTTTCTGCCTCAGTTACTGTGTACAAGATGCTTCTTCAATTTCTATTGGGAGCTGACTGTGCGGGAAGAAACAGGCACATGCACCGTGGTTCTGATTTTCATTAGGGACCTCCTGAGTGAGCCTTTTTTTTTTTTGCCAGAGATAAGTGATGAGAAGTGTTGCTGCATTTTTGAGTAGAAGGTTGCTCTTAAAGGCATAATATATATCCAGGAGAAAAGGAACCTTACCCCAAGGGGCTCATTACACAGTATTTGCACTGCTCTCCACATGCAATTCACTTGTACTGATTTTCTGCTATTAAATGCCTAGAGGGCTTTAGCTTCACATGTTTAAGAGTTCTTTCTTATGTACCATTACAGACCCTAAGGGCTGTACTCCTGTGCACACTTACTTACTCCCGAGTAAAGCATGCATGGAACTGGGCTAAAGAAGTGTCCCTGTGTGCAAATGGTGCAAATCTGCTGTCTGCACTCTCTGTGGCCTATGAGAAATAACCAAGAGCAATCCTAAATAAAGCATTAAAACAGTTTGACCTCTCTGCAGTTGATAAGGTCAGCAGATTTTTAGTGTGGAAATGAAACTCATCTGTTGAACCAACTACAAGAAGAAAATTATTCCTGTTGGATCAAGGGCCTTGCAGTCTTCTTATCTTAAGGTTACCAGATTTTTTTCAATGAGTCTGGGGACACTTTTCAACTTCCTACTAAATAGATGGATTTTGTCAGGGGACTGATTTGTAAATCCGGGGACTGTCCCCGGGAAATGGGGACGTCTGGTAACCTTATCTTATCTGCTAGGAAATTCTGAGCAGGCTCAGAACCATCATTTCCACTCGCTGCTTGGAAGTGAGCTGAACCTTGCAAATATTCAAATATAAGCCCTAAAAGATATTCAAGTTCTGGGGGGGGATGCTCCCCAAACCCCAGGTGACTTCTGAGTTGAGCAGGGGTGTTATCTAGAAAACAGGGGGCACCTGAACATTGTAGACATGGTAGTTTGGGGTTTTGCCAGCATTCCCACACACTGTGCTTCTCCTGGAACTTCCTCTTGGTGGCACCAGGAGTTCATTCTCAGGTCCTGTCCTGCAGCTGGATCTCCTTGTAGATGAGCAGAGAAGAGCAAAACAGGTCAGCTGCACTGCCTGTATGACTCTCCCAAATGAAACTTTTGGTAGTTCACTGTGAGTCTGGCAATACTTGATATTCTTTGTAGAATTAAAGGGGTTAGCTGAGAATCAGCTTCCATTAAAAGTTTCGGGTTCCCCCCCAAAAAAACTTTGTGGAAAGGTAAAGCCGGGTGGAGGGAGAATGGAAGGCTAGGCTGGATCAAGAGGTTTATTATACCTGTAAATCATACTCATTCAGCTTTTCAAAGGTTTGAGGGACTTGAATGGGTGTATGTGTGTGTGTGTCATATTAAAGATACGAATGCTAAGCTATGAAGGCATCTGGGAATTAAGAAGATTTGGTTCTTCTCCAAAACCAGCAGGTCTTTTTTGTTACTCCTATTTATATGCCTTTTACCAGGATACCCTGTGCAAAGACCAGCTGCCTTCTTTTCCTGTACACTGAAACCTAGTTTGTATACGTGCAAAGTCTGTCTTGATTCTACTCAGTGGACCTTGGCGTCTCAAATTTCAGTGCCGCCCAGTGCAACACCGACATCTGGCCCCCCCTGCCTCTTGCCTTCTTCAGAGTTTTAAAGAATCTCTTATTCTCCTTACTGAGTCGCAATTCCTGAGCTCCCTGTAAAGGGGGATTGACTGTTAAGCCACACTGGAAATTGTAGCTGTGTGAGGAGAACAGGAGGTGCACTAGCTCTTAGCACCCGTAACAAACCACAGGTCCCAGGATACTTTGGGAGAAGCCATTATTGTTTAAAGTTGTATGATGTTGCTTTATAGTGCAGATGGTCCAGTATAGTGCAGATGGGGCCTAGATTAAAACAAAACAAATACTTGTTATTTGTAAAGTATTTTTATACCCCCCTGTTTTATTGCCATTGCCAGTCAGTGTAATGTGAGATGAATTACACTGTTTTGTGTCCATAGACTTGGACTGCCCATTTTTTCTACTTGAAGCAAGTCCTCTGTATTATTAGACACAGTTACACTGAAGGCCTGCAGGCTGTGTAGGTGAGCAAAGGTGCATGTCCTGCAAAATTCAGAAACCAGGGAGAGCCTTTTGTATTTGCAAAATGGTGCTTAGTCTCAATATTTCTGAGAACTCTTGCTGTCTATTGCCTTTGTTTACTGTGCATTAGCCAGTCACCCCCTGATTTCTGACAGAGTGTTTCAGTAAACTGACCTCAAAGCCTCCAAGTGTCCCTATTTTCCAGAGACAGTCCTGGATTTAAAGAAGTTGCCCTGGTTTCAGATTTGATCCTGGAATGTCCCACTTTTCCTTAGGACGTCCCTATTTTCATAGAAAAAATGTTGGAGGGTATGGAGTTATGCGACCCGCGAGCCAAGGAGAAAAGTAACTATGCAAGACATATATTGAGAAATGTTGGCGGGTATGGTAAAGGTAAAGGGACCCCTGACCATTAGGTCCAGTCGTGGTCGACTCTGGGGTTGCGGCACTCACCTCGCTTTATTGGCCGAGGGAGCCGGTGTACAGCTTCCGGGTCATGTGGCCAGCATGACTAAGCCGCTTCTGGCGAACTAGAGCAGCGCACGGAAACGCCCTTTACCTTCCCGCCGGAGCGGTACCTATTTATCTACTTGCACTTTGATGTGCTTTCGAACTGCTAGGTTGGCAGCAGCTGAGACAGAGCAAAGGGAACTCACCCCGTCACGGGGATTCGAACCGCTGACCTTCTGATCGTCAAGTCCTAGGCTCTGTGGTTTAACCCACAGCACCACCCACGTCCCTTTTGGCGGGTATGGTAGGACGTCCCTATTCTCATCTGAGAAATGTTGGGGGTTATGTGACATTAACAGTTTACTTAAGAAAGAGAGAAAGCGAGAAAGAAAGAATGTTTAAAATAATTTAAATCTCAGAATGCATCTATTTGAACTCATAAAAATTGCTATGCCATAACTGAAACACGTCCAGCTGCTTTTGCTGTCTTGATAGATGGATAACATATGTGTTGGGGACCCCAGTACTGGAGTCAAGATGTGAATACAGGAAACCTCCTGGTGACCTTCCTTGTTCAACACGGAGAACGTCACAAGTGGGGTGACGTACTCTGGGACATTAAGGCATATTCACCTTTGCATATTAAGACGATGCCTAAATGCACCTATGGCGGCTAATGACATGTTTAGCATCTGATTTGGCCTTTAATTGCTAATAAATTTGCTTAGCATTGCAGTTTTAACTTCTAGAGATCTATGATAAACAAGTGAAATGTGAGTCTCCCTAGTACACATAATAAAACACTTAGGAATAGAAAAAAATAGGGACAGTTGTTTTACTAAGACCAGGTACCAAAAATAGGACTAGCTCCTGGTAAACAGGAGTGGTAGGAGGGTATGTAGATGAAAGCTGAAACAATGTTAAATGACTCACTTAGATGAGGCCTCACCTTTGCCATTTTCCCAGGTTTAATAGAAATGGAGGAATAATTGAAGGCGCCTTTGCAGCCCAAGTACTGTGGTGCTGAAAGACGTGTGTGCTTTATTTTTAGTTATATTTTAAACCCTTGCATAGTTTCTCATGTTGCTTTAATTTTATTCCATTGTATTTTGCAAATAGTTTTATGGCACTCTGACCGCTGTGACAAAGTGCTTGGTAAATAATTACTCCTTATTGTTATTCAACTCTAACCTGAAAACTGAAAGATGCAAGATTTAAGATGAAACCAAGAAAACTAAAAAAATAAAATAAACGAGGGATCCCACATTTGGTCTCTTAACAAAAACCACGTTGAAGAGTCTAGCCTGTAACACTGACAGTAATTATAGGGTGCCATCCTAAACATTGCTAAATAATTCCCTTTAGTGCTGGGTTTGATCTTGATCTGTGAATTCCCTTTCTCTTATGGGTGTAACTCTAAACAAGAGGATTAACTTTACTTTGCTGTCTTTTTAGCTGGGTTAAAAGAAAAGGTTGAAAAGTTCTTCTGAGCAGTGTAGGAGAGGTGCTCAGTGCTGAGTTTAATATTGTAAGAATTTGCCTTTCACAGTAAACTTTTGCAAGCCTTTGTCTGAGCACTTCACTACGGCCTATGTAAATATGAACAACTATTTTAAAAGGGTTGGGGAGGGAGGGAGACTGCTGTAACATGGGTGGAGGCTACTAGAAAATATGTTTTATTTCGGGGTTTCCTCTACAACCCAAGACCGGCTTCAAATGGGTTTATACACTGCTGTTGGTGCCTGCGGTTTGGCCTTTGCCTTTGATATTAATGCAACCATCAGGTTCACAGACAGTCACCTTCAAATTTCTGAAGGTTACAAATTCAATACGAAGCCTTCGTCCAACACAAAGAGCTGGTTCACATAGGCGCAATTACTCGATAGCTGTGACATTCAGCCAAGAGCTATCTCAACTGAAAAGCATGGAATGATAGGAGAACATAGCCCTTTCTCCTAAGTTTCAGACCACCCGTGGTTAGGGCAACTAAATGCAAAAGAGGACACTGTGCCCCTGGACCATTAACAGTTACGTAATGTGGGAATTTCAGCAGTTGTAGCTTGTCATGCACACCTATTCCGTCTACGGGAGTCCTGCCTGCATTTCCATCTGACTGGCCCTCCCTGTTGCTCATTCCTCAGGCGCACCGACTTGCCACTCCCACACCCTGAGTGACTATGGTTGTAAAGGAATTAAATGGGCCTCTGCTTTAAGTGTACGTGTCTCTGGAACAACACCCTTCGCTTTAAAAGACAATGGTGATTGTTTGGAGTGTGCAGATAACATTTTAATACCTCATTATGTGGAATTAAAAATGGCAGCCACAGCAGATGTTCTTGAAATGGAGTATCCCACATGTTGAGATCTCAATCGTTGCTGCTGTATGGAAGGTCCCCCTATGGCAGCCTTTCTCAACCTGTGGGTCCCCAGATGTTGTTGAACTACAACTCCCATCACCCCTAGTTAGCAAGGCCAGAGCTCAGGGACGATGGGAGTTGTAGTCCAACAACATCTGGGGACCCACAGGTTGAGAGCCGCTGCTCTATAGGGATTAGTCTGTGATGGCTTGTTCTTTCAAACAAATTATCCTTTTGCACCTGTGGTCACTATTGTCCATTTCCAGTTTCCAAGCCATGATTGATCCCAGCTGTGGATGTCAGTCTGAGAGTGGGAGAAGCTTTATCAGCCTTCTCAACTGTGAGAGGAAGCAACTTGCATGAATTCCAACTGATTTCTTCAAGGATGACATTTGCAAGGCTGCAGCTTTTAGTCAGCTAACAAATTAATCCCATACACATCTGTAGAAAGGTTTTGGGGTTTTTTGGCGTTTTTGTAAAAAAAGAAAAAAAGCTGAACAACTTTGGGGTTTGTCTAAAAAAAGCTCAACAATTTTTGGGGTGTCCTGGTTTTTACTTTTTGAAATATGGCAACTCTAAATTGCAGCCTGAAACTCTGTTGATCAAATTTGTTAGTATGTTAATTCAGTGCTTTTTTCTGGTGGTACGCAGGGGTACGCATAAACATTTTGTGAGTCTAAGTTTGGCCTCATTGAGGGGCAGTATTTCAGTATGTGTAGGAAAATGAGAGTACCCTTAAACATTTTTTTAAGAGGAAAAAAAGCACTGTGTTAATTATATTTAATGCAGTAATACATGGGTGCAGGCATTCTTTAGAAAAAGCATTCCTCTCTTCTGACATGTTTCCTGCCATGATGTATGCATACATAAGCTAAGAGCATAGTGAGCGTATTTTTTCCTTCAGAAATTTTGTTTTATCCATGTTCCAATGGGTTTTGCTATCATACAGCACGGTTGGAAAACCTGTGACCCTCTAGTTGTTGCCGGACTCCAACTCCCATCAGCCCCAGGAACGGCCAATGGGCAGGGATGATGAGAGATGGGATGCAACAACATCCAGAGGACCACAGTTTCCCCATCCTTGTCTTAAAGCAATACCTGGTCAGACTCTAGGACTTGATAAAGGAATGTTAATCATTCAGGATATTGAGATGGTCTCAGTGTGAATTACCTGTTAGACAATTGCTCTTGGTAGCACAGGGCGGCACAAATATGGAACAAGGTTCCTTTTATTTCATTACATTTGTATGCTATCTTTTGTTCAAGGATCCTGTGGTGGACGACAAGATTGGCCTTTTTTCTGTTCATGGCAATCTTGTGAGACAGTTTAGACCTGAGTGAAATCACAGCACTTTACCCCCACCAGTGGGTCTGCAGCTTCCATCTCTCTTTTTTTAAATACATTTTAATTAGTTTTTAACATATTAATTAGGGACGTGGGTGGCGCTGTGGGTTAAACCACAGAGCCTAGGACTTGCCGATCAGAAGGTCGGCAGTTCGAATCCCTGTGACGGGGTGAGCTCCTGTTGCTCGGTCCCTGCTCCTGCCAACCTAGCAGTTCCAAAGCACGTCAAAGTGCAAGTAGATAAATAGGTGGGAAGATAAAGGGTGGGAAGGTAAACAGCATTTCCGTGCGCTGCTCTGGTTCGCCAGAAGCAGCTTAGTCCTGCTGGCCACATGACCCGGAAGCTGTACGCTGGCTCCCGCGGCCAATAAAGCGAGATGAGCACCGCAACCCCAGAGTCGTCTGCGACTGGACCTAATGGTCAGGGGTCCCCCCCTAACATATTAATTAACATTCATGCAACAGAACATCTCATCTTATACAATATTTTTTGGACTTCCATCAACACCTCTGATGATTTTCCGTTCTTATCACTTATTATGCATTTCTTAATTTCATATTACCTTTCACTAATAGTTCTCCTCATTGTCTTTTTTACAATATTTCAAATAATTCACCTTACAAAACTTCTTGCAAACCTACTAGCGTAATCTGTTCATCAGAGTCACTTTTCAAATAGTCCGTAAATTTACTCCAGTCTCCTGAGAATCTCTGGTCCCAATCCTTCCTGTTAGTTGCAGCTTCCATCACTCTCATTCACACTCAGCAGACTGGCTTCATCTTTTTCTGGATCTCCTTCACTTTCGTCTGAACAATTAAAGCCCCAGGTATTTTTGAAACCTCCATATCGCTTGGACTGCGATGTATCCAAAGCCTCCAGGAAGAGGCTGTGTCTGGAGCCCCTGACGTTGCTGTGGCCCACTCCTCCACCTCCGACACCGCCCCCCCCGACGCCAGCACCGCCAGCCATCTTCGCTCAGCCAGCCCCTTCCTCACACCCTCACGCCAGTGTGGAGCAGCTGTCTCTCGTGCCCAGGCGCCGGTGCCTCAGAACAGCAGCCATGGCACGAAGTCTCATCCCTCCCTCTTCAGCCTGCCTCTTCCACCATGGCTGAGGCCCACTCGGAGCATGCTCGGCGACTGGATGCCAGAGGGGGGTGGGGGAGGAGAGAAAGGGATTTCCAATGCTCCTCACCGGCCAACCGCCTATTGCAATGGCAGGTGGTGAGGGGGTGGGGGACAGAAGCCAGTAGACCAGAAGCGGCAGTGGCAGCTGAAGTTGCAGCCCCTTTCCTTTATCTCTGTCTCTCTCCTGCTGCCTCCCCTTATGGTGTGTCCTGTGTCAGCAAAGCTTGCCCCCGCGAGAGAGAAAGGAGCCACGCCAGCTCCTTTCTTCTCCACTGCCTGGCACCTGTTTCACTTGTAACACTGAGATACAGTTGGCATAAGCCAATGTTTACAGTAGAAGGTGACAACAAACCATGGCTTGCAAGCATGGTTTGTTTGTGGTAAATAAAGCATATTTAAGCCACTGGACTGGATTTGAATGACAAAGCTAAACTCTGACTTTTATACGTGCATACCAAGGTTCACCTAGTGAGTTTCATGGCTGAGGGGGGATTCCAACACTCCTATCATCGTGATGCATGACAGGACTCCTGTTTGCCTGTCCTGCCCAGCTGCTGAGAAGGGAAGGATGCGTGTGGCAAGAGACATATCTTAGGGCAGACTTTGCTAACTTGGTGTTCTCCACCTTTTTTTAGACTACAGCTCCTATCATCCCCTGAGACAGCTCAGTTGTACTGGCTGGAGCTAATGGGATTTGTAGCCTGAAAGAGTTGGAGGGCAATTCATTGTTTTGTCCATGCAATGAATTAGCAGCAACTCATAGCTTCTTCTTTTTCATCTTCTCCATACTGAGGATCCTATCACAGTTCTGCCAACTTTGCCGGGTAGGGAGGTCTGGGAAGTTTTTGAGATAAGACGAATGATTCCCCTTTCACACATTACTTCATGTGTCTCAATTTCTCAAGCCTGTGTTGGGATACTGTTCCAGAACTAATCCTGAAAGAAGATAAAGAAAGGCCATGGGCGAATATGTTGTTGACCTACCTCTCCCCTCGAAACATATCTTACAACAATGGATCCTGCTTTAGCCATAATGAAATAATGGGTTAAGACCCCAGAGAGAAAGAGAGATGAGTTATCTTTTTCATTTGTTCTCGAAGGTTTTTTCCAGGATTTCATCCCGCCCTTCAAAGTTGTGATCTCTAGGACAACTTGGACATATATAGTAAAGGTTCTATTGCTCAGCCAAGTGAGATGTTAGCTAATGTAGCCTGGTGTTTGGTCTGCCGTTTTATTATCATGAGATCATTTTAGGTACTAGCTCTTCCATGAAGATAATTGATTACGAATGACATGGTTAATACACATACAGCCCTTGGGGACTTTGGGAATATGCTTGGAATACGATGCAGTAATAGAATGCCTCTGGGTTGCTGGAGTCCCTCTTGCCCGTCCCCCTCCAGCTTGAACAACTTTCAGTGGTAATATTTTGAGACAGTGTACATCCTACTTGCTCTGTGGTCCTGTTCACAGCGAACGGCTTGTGGTGTGTGGGCTTTGTTTGTTTGAGCATCCTAATTGTGCTGGCAGAGTCACTTTGATTAAGGAAGACATGGACTTTGCAAGACTCAAAGGCCAGGGGGACTGTACCGACCTCAATAAAAGCTCACACTTTTTTGGCCACCTTTATAAAAGGGTGAGAAATAGTTTTTGCAGCAAGAGAACCAGAGAGAGAGAGAGAGAGGTGTTTATGTGTGTGTGTGTTTCATTTTCAACCAGTTTCGTTTGAAATCCATGAATTAAAAAATCTTAGTTGCATTTGTGTCCCATCTTTCCTGCAAGGAACTCAGAGATGCATCCTTGGGGTTATCACATTTTATCTTCTGTTAGGAAGGGTGGGCTCTGTGGACCAGCAGTAAGTTGCACTGCGTTCACTGAGAAGGGATTTCAATCCAGGGTTTCCTCTCCATTTCCACTGTACTAGGCCTCTCGCTTAATTCGAATCCAGTCTGGAAAAAGGTCATTGCAATTTGGAGTTGGTGTAGTAGCTTCACAGCCGAAGAATCACGGGAACAGCAGTTTGTTAAGGGTGCTGGGATTGTAGCTCTGTGGGTGAGGAAAACTACAGTTCTCAGGTTTCTTTCCAGGGAGTCATGTGCTTTAAACAGTGCGGGTCTGTCCATAGACAGCTGGATCACAAGTGACATGAAGACAAGAGTAGAAAGATGGAAGGCTTTCTGGGAGTGATAATTTTAGGGCTCTTTTTCTAGAGAAAAAAGTGATCCCTTCATGGATCCCTTCATGGATCACTGCCTTGCCGTGGCAAAGGGGCTTGAATAACTCAGAGAAGCTATGAGCTATGCCGCGCAGGGCCACCCAAGATGGACAGGTCATAGTGGAGAGTTCTGACCAAACGTGATCCACCTGGAGTATCAATAGGAGTATAGCATCTAGATCAAGGGAAGTAATAGTGCCACTGTATTCTGCTCTGGTCAGACCTCACCTGGAGTACTGTGTCCAGTTCTGGGCACCACAGTTCAAGAAGGACACTGACAAACTGGAACGTGTCCAGAGGAGGGCAACCAAAATGGTCAAAGGCCTGGAAACGATGCCTTATGAGGAACGGCTAAGGGAGCTGGGCATGTTTAGCCTGGAGAAGAGGAGGCTAAGGGGTGATATGATAGCCATGTTCAAATATATAAAAGGATGTCACATAGAGGAGGGAGAAAGGTTGTTTTCTGCTGCTCCAGAGAAGCGGACATGGAGCAATGGATCCAAACTACAAGAAAGAAGATTCCACCTAAACATTAGGAAGAACTTCCTGACGGTAAGAGCTGTTCGACAGTGGAATTTGCTGCCAAGGAGTGTGGTGGAGTCTCCTTCTTTGGAGGTCTTTAAGCAGAGGCTTGACAACCATATGTCAGGAGTGCTCTGATGGTGTTTCCTGCTTGGCAGGGGGTTGGACTCGATGGCCCTTGTGGTCTCTTCCAACTCTATGATTCTATGATTCTATGGAGCAGGAACCGGCAAGCCACTCCAGTATCCCTGCCAAGAAAACTCCATGGACAAAGACAACATTTTAGGGCTCTTTTTCTAGAGAACTCAAAGGTTTCTGTATAACAGGGGTGGGCATTTATCCACCTGTGGGCCCCCACCAACCTCTCCCTGGACCCTAGGCTCTTATTTTCTTGTTGGACTTCATTTTGCTATATAAATCCTAAGTACACTCTTTTTTCTTGGACAGGATGGTGATATTACACCCAAATCTCCCAAAATAATAAACTCTGCCTGAATTGCTGGAATGTCTCTGTGTGCCCAGTTATTATATCTCCTAGGGCAGGAATGCAGCCCCCCCCCCGGCTACACAACCTTCCCCCCAAACTATGCCTCTCACTGGCTCTGCTTTCCAGCTTGGTGGTTGTGCTTCTTTGCTTGCCTAGGCAGAGAGGGGTGTGTGTGTATCCCAGTGTATAAAGGCAAAATCCACATTGCCTCTGCCCCCCACCCTCCACTGGCAAGGCCCCACCTGAAGTTTGTTTAGAAAGGAATTTGTCCCTAGGCTGAAAATGGTTCCCCATTCCTGTCCTAGGAACTTTGGTATATTCCCCCAAAAGACGTCATTTTAACTTGACAATAGCAAATCCTAGACATGGGAGAACCTGGAGTTTTGGCAGCCTATTAATCTCTTGCTTGCAATTCAGAAACATCAGGCAGGAAGTGTCTTTTGGTCTGGATATGTGCTTGACTTCCGGTCCAGTCAAATAAGCAGCTTCAAAGTTTGTTGCCCAAACGAAGCACTGTCCCGCTGCCCAAATCAAAAGGGCTTGCCGATCGAAAGGTCGGTGGTTCGAATCCCTGCGGCGGGGTGCGCTCCCGTTGTTCGGTCCCAGCGCCTGCCAACCTAGCAGTTCGAAAGCACTCCCGGGTGCAAGTAGATAAATAGGGACCGCTTACTAGCGGGAAGGTAAACGGCGTTTCCATGTGCGGCTCTGGCTCGCCAGAGCAGCGATGTCACGCTGGCCACGTGACCTGGAAGTGTCTCCGGACAGCGCTGGCCCCCGGCCTCTTGAGTGAGATGGGCGCACAACCCTAGAGTCTGTCAAGACTGGCCCGTACGGGCAGGGGTACCTTTACCTTTACTTACATCTCTATTGGGATGCGGGTGGCGCTGTGGTCTAAACCACAGAGCCTAGGGCTCGCTGATCGGAAGGTCGGCGGTTCGAATCCCCGCGACGGGGTGAGCTCCCGTTGCTCGGTCCCTGCTCCTGCCAACCTAGCAGTTTGAAAGCCCGTCAAAGTGCAAGTAGATAAACAGGTACCGCTCTGGCGGGAAGGTAAACAGCGTTTCTGAGCGCTGCTCTGGTTTCGCCAGAAGTGGCTTAGTCATGCTGGCCACATGACCCGGAAAAACTGTCTGCAGACAAATGTCGGCTCCCCCGGCCAGTAAAGCGAGATGAGCGCCGCAACCCCAGAGTCATCTGCGACTGGAGTCTTTTACCTTTTTTTTTTTTACAGCTCTATTGCTTCAAAGTGCACATGTTCAATGTTCCTCTCTGAAAAATGATCTACCTACACTTAGAGAACTAGGACCGTGGGATGAATCATGAAGGGTTCTGCCCTAGCTCTCTTCTCTCTGACATGCTAGTCTGTGCGCGTGGAGTTTTTATATGCTGGAATAGTTCAGTATTCAGTCCCAGACATGTGTCCCGAAGTGCCAGTATGGTGGAAGCTCTAGCTCATGTTCATTATCTACATGTACTCTGGCTTTAAGTGGGTAGCTGGATGAGGTTGAAGTTGATTGAGGAGGTTCACATCTCGGTTTTTCCATTTGTGGCTCTTCAGTGCTGCAGAACTCTTGGCTTGCAGGCCATTGCTCAAACATATCAGGAGGATTATGCTATCCAGCAAACCCCTAACTTAGTTTTCACTGGATGCCGTAAAAGTATCTCAAGCCCCACCCACCAATTTCCTTCAGACCAAATGACTACTTTCCTCAGGCCAAGGCAAGCTGCGTCAGGTGAGATTCAATTCTCCAGGTTCTTCCTTAACTTAATTGGTTACCTTGCAGTTCCCACTTACAGCTCTGTACATTCCCCACTTCATTTCTGCACAACAATAATGTGATATATAAAGAAGCTGATTAAAGTCCCAGTGAAACCCATCTCCAGCACAAGAGTCTTTTAAACAGCTGGTTCCATTTATATATTTTTATTTCTTGGAGCTCATGAATGTTCCGGTGAGAGACGGTATAATTGATTTAAATCAAATTATGAAACGCTATACCCTGTTTTCCAAAACACACTTTTCTGGCACTAAATTCTGCAATGCATCATTCACAGGTAATGTTGAATTAGGCTGGAGGAAAAAAGTTCCCTTTTCAAGCATATAGCAGATTACAGCATGTTCTTTCCCTGCAGTTGGAGCCACAAGGTAGTAGTAGAATCATTGCCTTGTTGAGGAACTGGAGAATCATGGCTTTCAGGTGCGAGGCACAAAAGCATGTTGTTTCCACCCTTTTTGAAACACCCCCCCACCACTGGTTTTTAATTGGCAGTATCTGAAGTTTCCTTTCCTGGATCACACAGCTGATGCAAAGGTCTAGTTCTCACTGAGGGGGTCTGACTGTGCCCAGGCCAACCTGGTTCCCTGCAGATATTTTGGACCGCAGTTCCCATCACTCCTGCCCATTGGTCATTGCTGGCTGGGGCTAATGCGGATTACGGTTCAAAACATTTGGAGGCCAACAGGTTGGAGAAGGCCGTACCATGTCTGCCTTCAAATGGAGCTCACATGATTGAATACTCCATACAAGTCAAGCAAAGTAAAATTCATTGAAAACAGAAAACCAGCGAGCCAAGAAGCAAGTGTAACTGAAATACAAGCCTGGCTAATGAGAATGTGGTTTCTATCCATACAGGGTCGTTGCTGTTGTTTTGTATGCACTTAACTTTTAGATTATATTTTTCTCTTTGCTGCTTTTTAAAAAGTTACCATATTTTTCGCTCTATAAGACGCACCAGACCACAAGACGCACCTAGTTTTTGGAGGAGGAAAACAAGAAAAAAATAATAATTCTGAATCTCAGAAGCCAGAACAGCAAGAGGGATCGCTGCGCAGTGAAAGCAGCAATCCCTCTTGCTGTTCTGGCTTCTGGGATAGCTGTGCAGCCTGCATTCGCGCCATAGGATGCACACACATTTCCCCTTATTTTTTAGGAGGGAAAAAGTGAGTCTTATAAGAGCAAAAAATATGGTAAATGGTAGCTTTCTTTCTAGCCTATGTTCAAGCTGTTGAAAAAAATCTGAGCGTTCGGTGGCTGCAATACTAGTCCCCAAAAGGTCATAGTTTGAACTCCAGGTTGGGTTGGCAAAGAAATTCAGTTTGGTTCACATTTTAATGTGAACCTAGTCAGGTTTGCACTTCCTGAAACAATATGCGAAGTAAAATGCAGCTGTTCCCCGAAACACACACTTCTCCAAACTGGGCGATACAGTCCTCCAGCGAAAAAGCTCTACAGAACCCCACATGTTAGGGGAGAATGTGCATAAAAGCTAACATACCCCTTTTTGCAAGCATTCCCCCCCCCCAAATGCAATGCATTTGTGTATGTTAGGCTAAACTTCAAACATACTAAAATGGTGATGAGGTTTCATAAGGACTGAGGGAAGCCAAAATTGATGCACGTGCCCACCCCTGACCCCAGGGCAGCATCAGTCATGCCAGTAACCCTGTGAAGCAGCTTAGGCACAATTGGGGAGAGAGATTTGCCCAAGGTCACCTGGCGGAATGGGGATTTGAGGCCACGTCTCCCTAGTCCAAGTCAGACGCTGCTACTATATCACATTAGCAATCTGGGACGTGGTCTGTCGAGAAGCACTGCAGCTTCAAAGATGGGGAATCAAAGCACTTAGTGCAATGGGACTTACCTCCCATTGGTTGCTACTATTAAGAAAGATAGAAGAAGGTTACTACTGGGCTACTATTTTTATTTTTAAAGATTTACTACTTTGGGTTGCTATTACATAGGCACTACATAGGTTACTGTTACTACCACTATTATTATTTAAATGGTTATGCATAGTTGAGCCTCATAGAAATAAATAGCATTTAAGCCTGTGTAGCTCTCTGCTGCATTGTAGCCTGGGTGAAGAGTGAAACAGCTACTGCGAGGTTATAGTCACTGTATTTGGTAAAAGGAGTGGGAGGCAGTTATATTTATATGTAGGCTAGGCATGGCATAGCCAATGGCAGCCGGATCATATATCAACAGATACGAGATCCTGGCATGACCGCTGCCACCTGATTTGTTTTTATAATTAGTCAAGAATATTTAGGCACCATATTCTTAACCTTTCCACACCCATCTGTGGCCCTGGGGTTAATAGCTCTTCCTTATGAGCGGTGCTAAAGTACCGAAACTGCCTGTGATTCATGTCGTCGTAAAGGACAGCCTAGGCAGAACAGGAAAGGGTTTGTAGGTTTGCTGCTTAGATAGAAGTCAGCACACCTTGGGGGACGTTGCTTCACCAGGGAGCGAGTGGGAGCACTTTGAAAGGGTTAGTCATTAAGAACCTCCCTGACAACAGATTTGTATTTATTTACTGGCCGATGTTCAACTTGAATGCAAAGCTTTGAGCTGCATCAGGTTTCAGCAGTTCCTGGTGCTGTTCTGCAAAGGCTCTTTGCAGTTGCTGAGAGCAGTACAGTCCCGAGGAATAGGTTGTCTCTTGAATTTCCCTATTTCATCATCCTTTCCCTATACTATGTACACAAAAGATGTATTGTGTATCTTTCCTTTGAGGGCAGTGAAGATGATCTCCTTAATGATGGAAGAGAGATCACACTTCATGAAAATCCCAGGTACGGACACTGGCAAAAGTCTCCCCATCCAAACTTCTTGGATTTTTGGATTCGGAAACACCCAGCAATTGTTTCCATAGCATTAGTGATACATTAAAGGTAAAGGTAAAGGTAAACGACTCTGGGGTTGCAGTGCTCATCTTGCTTTAAAGGCCGAGGGAGCCAACATTTGTCCGCAGACAGTTTTTCTGGGGTCATGTGGCCAGCATGACTAAGCCGCTTCTGGCGCAATGAGACACCGAAACCAGAGCAGTGCATGGAAACGCCGTTTACCTTCCCGCTGGAGCGGTACCTATTTATCTACTTGCACTTTGACATGAACTGCTAGGTTGGCAGGAGCTGGGACCGAGCAACGGGAGCTCAGCCCGTCGGGATTCGAACCACCAACCTTCTGATCAGCAAACCCAAGAGGCTCAGAGGTTTAGACCACAGCGCCACACGCCATTAAGTCCAGTCACGGATGACTCTGGGGTTGCGGCGCTCATCTCGCTTTACTGGCCGAGGGAGCCAGCGTTTGTCCGCAGACAGTTTTTCCGGGTCATGTGGCCAGCATGACTAAGCTGCTTCTGGCGAACCAGAGCTGTGCACGGAAACGCCGTTTACCTTCCCGCCGGAGCGACACCTATTGATCTACTTGCACTTGGACATGCTTTTGAACTGCTAGGTTGGCAGGAGCTGGGACTGAGCAACGGGAGCTCACCCTGTCGCGGGGATTTGAACCGCTGACCTTCCAATCGGCAAGTCCTAGGCTCAGTGGTTTAACCCACAGCACCACCCCTCATAATGTGCAATTTGACACATTTTAGCAACTAATACTATTTTTTTCCTCTTTCTTTCAGGTTACTAATGTGCAGCAGTGCACAAGCACAACAACTGAACTGCTCCACAACATTGAGCTTAAGGTGATGATCACACGCTGTGTAATAAAAGGAAAGGGGGGAAAATGCAAACTTATTAATATTTTACTAGATAAGCATTATATTGTTTACTGCTTTTCTGGTTTTAAATTGCTTTTTCTTATTATATTTTATCTTGTCACTTTGATACCTTTTCTTTAAAGTGACTGGCAAATGGAGATGATGATTTCAATTTATACACCACCCCTTATCAAAAGATGGGTACAGCATTAAAAACATTTTATGGAGCATAATAATAAAAACATAAAGCCTAGTAATGGACAGCATAATAATAAAAACAATCATAATAACACCCCCCCATATATCATTTAATGGCTAAAGGCCTGTGTAAAGAGAAATGTTTTTGCCTTGCGCCGAAGGGCAAGGTGAGCCTCTCTGGGGAAAGCGTCTCACAGATGGGGAGCCACCACATAAAAGGCCCGTTCTAAGGTTACCACCATCTGAACCTCTCGGGGGAAGGGGGCGTAGAGAAAAGCCTCTGATGACAAGACCGGGGTCAGGGTCGGTTCATATGAGGAGAGGCAAATCCTGAGGCGTGTAAGGCTTTATAGATCGATACCAGCCTCAGAGCACCCACGTCTCCCCATATGAACTGACCCAGACCCTGCAATAATCATTTGAGGCCTTTCTTCATGTGCCCACTCCATGAGAGGTCCAGAGGTTGACAACAGGAGAACAGGCCTTTTCTGCGGTAGCTCCCTGTTTGTGGAATGCTCTCCCCAGAGAGACTCGCCTGGCACCTTCACTACATATCTTTAGGCTCCAGGCAAAAACATTTCTCTATAACCAGACCTTTGGCTGATTAAGCGATGTATGGCCTTTAAAATATATTTGAGAGGGGGTTATTGGGTGTGTATGTTCTTATTATGATATATGTGTTGTGTTTTCATTTTATATTTTTATACTATAAACCACTCTGATCTTTGGATGGAGGGCAATATATAAATTTAACAACTAAATAAAACAAATAAATAACAGTTGCTACTAAGCCTTTAAGGAAGAGTCTGATGAATAACTTATAGAAATGAGACTCATATCTTAAAATGTTTTGTTTAATTTTTTAGTTTTTATTAAAGATTTTGTTGGGTTACCAAAGTACATACATATTCTCTATTTCAGATATTAAAGTCCTTTTTACAGATATTCAGTGTTAGACTTTAACACATACAGTGGTACCTCGGGTTAAGAACTTAATTCGTTCTGGAGGTCCATTCTTAACCTGAAACTTTTTGCAACCTGAGGTACCACTTTAGCTAATGGGGCCTCCCGCTGCCAGTGTGCCACCACCGTGCAATTTCTGTTCTCATCCTGAAGCAAAGTTCTTAACCCAAGGTACTATTTCTGGGTTAGCAGAGTCTGTAACCTGAAGCGTTTGTAACCCAAGGTACCACTGTATAGCACAAGGTTTTGATGTAAATGCACTTTTGGGTATGATTCCTGTGTGTGGTTGATAATTTTCAAGGCTTTTGCTATTCAACCTGTGCTGAGTTTCCTTAGGCTTGTGGATAAATCTTCATTTAAGGCCAAATTATTATTATTGTTATAACTGTGCAAATCTGTGACCCCTATTTATTGCCATTACATTTACTAGACTGAGATCACTGACTTAAGTGAGAAACTTAAGTGAGTCAAAAATTCATAAATGCCATAGACTCCAAAATTAGAAGGATGGCAGTGAGACCCAGCTGTAGTTCACCACGGGCATAATTGTGGAGCTGGAAAAGGTGCAGAAAAGCAGAAGCTAAATGACCAAGGGGCAGGGAAACCCTTTATGTGAAAAGCTTGTGTCAGGGAACTGACATCAGAGATCAACGGAGAGGGAAGACGCTCCGAGGATGCAGGGGAGGGAACCAGCAAGGAGAGAGGGAGAGCTTCGGCTGGGGAAGGAAACCAAGGTGACACCAGGAAGAAAGGGGAGGCTGAGAGTACTTCGGAGGGAAGGCTCCGAGACTCTGCCAGTGAGACCAGTGGGGAGAGCGCAGGCCCTCCGCTTGGCACGCCTACTCTGCGCAGAAGGCTTCCGCGCAGAGAAGCTAGGCGGAGACTGTCTGTCAAGGAATTCTTATGTTGGAAGAAGTTCAGGAAACGCCCACTGACGGATTCTGCCAGTGATTAAGACAGTCGCGTTTGCAAGGCGCTGTCAAATCAGGGAAAGTTTGAGCTATATAACCTGCTTGGGGGCAGTTTGGAGCTTACGCATGAGCAACACCATTTCCCATTACAGCTTGCAACGTTTGGGGCTTTTTAGTATGAAAAAAAGGGGTGCATAAAATTATGCACAGGGCAGAGAAACGTGGTAAGAGGGGTGTTTCCCCCCCTTTCATATTTTTTTTTTATAAAATTTTTTATTGGTTTTTCAACATATAGTATAAGACAATACAAACAACAAACACTAACAAACAAACATATAAACATGTATAATTTCATAAATTTTTTCATATACCCAATTTCAGCGACTTCCCCATGCCTCCCTTTTCTGCATCCCTGTTTTAAACTTTTTTCAGCAACCCCTGGTCTAAATTACTTATAAATTCCTTTCTATAACCCTTTTCTTTCCTCTTTTCCAATCATATCGCTGCAAATCTGCTATTCTTTACCCATGACATTTTAACACTCAATAATTTTACAAGAATTTTTAAGATAAAGTTTAAATTTCTTCCAATCTTCTTCCACCGTCTCTTTCCCTTTGTCACGGATTCTGCTCGTCATCTCTGCTAGTCCCATATATTCAATCACCTTCGTCTGCCACTCTTCCAACGTGGGTAGTTCTTGTGTCTTCCAATACTTTGCTAGTAAAACTCTTGCTGCTGTTGTAGCATATATAAAGAACGTCCTATCTTTCTTTGACACCAATTGGCCTACTATGCCCAGGAGGAAAGCCTCTGGTTTTTTGTCCCCCCCCCTTTCATAAAGCTGGAACCCATCCAATGAAGCTGAACGATGGGAGATTATGAACAGATGCAAAGGATTCCTAGTTCAGCAGTGGCTGGTGGAAAGGGCTGGGGCTACATTGCTCGCTTGGTTTCCTATCATGGAGGTTGCTGAGGGCAAGGCAGTGGTGAGGTTGGTGCAGGCAATCCAGTTCTCCCACCTCTCTGCCTGCACCATGAATGCCCTACCATTTTCTCTTGGTTTCTGGAGTGACCTCCACACTGGGAAGCCAAGTTAGCTGTTCCACCCAGGGGCATAGGAAGGGGGGCGGGGGGGGCGGTGGCCGTCTGCCCCGGGTGCCATCATGGGGGGGGGGGACAAATTATAAACGAACAATTACTGCCCTACTAGGGCGGTTCATAGGGACGCAGGTGGCGCTGTGGGTTAAACCACTGAGCCTAGGACTTGCCGATCAGAAGGTCAGCGGTTCGAATCCCCGCGACGGTGTGAGCTCCCGTTGCTCAGTCCCTGCTCCTGCCAACCTAGCAGTTTGAAAGCACGTCAAAGTGCAAGTAGATAAATAGGTACCGCTCCGGTGGGAAGGTAAAGGGCGTTTCCGTGCGCTGCTCTGGTTCGCCAGAAGCGGCTTAGTCCTGCTGGCCACATGACCCGGAAGCTGTACGCTGGCTCCCTTGGCCAATAAAGCGAGACGAGCGCCACAACCCCAGAGTTGGTCACGACTGCACCTAATGGTCAGGGGTCCCTTTACCTTAACCTAGGGCGGTTCATAAAAAACTTTTTTAAAAAAATGCCTGCTCCAAAGGTCTTATCTTACTACACTAGGGATTATATAGCTATAGCTGAAATTTCATGCATATCAGTTAATATCTTGACCCTCCTCCACAAAAATAACTGTTTACTTGGCCATTTTCATACGCCGTGAAGGCTGAAATTTCAATTCAGTGGAGCCAAAACAATCCATCCTGTAGATTTAAGTTTCTGTCCACAGTCACTTACTTGTTATCAGGGGCCCAGAATCCACATTCCTTTGTAAGAAAATATGAAATAACGTAAAACCATTTTTGCAGGCAAATTTTTTTTAAATCAATGTGGGGAAGGGGTGACAAGAAATTTTCCCCGCATTGGGTACCACCTGACCTTCCTGCACCTCTGGTTCCACCCCACACTGTCCTCCCAGTGGCTGCTAATATACTTACACTGTCGAATTAGCTTCCATGGGGCATAGGATCTACTCCGGCCTTGTGATCCATTTGGCAGTGAAGTGGCCAGAAACCCCCTGCCCTAAAAACCATCATTCTTAATGACTTTTGCAGTCCTAAAATGCCACCAAAGTTGTTCACACTTTACCTCCCATGATCAAATTTGGGCAAGCATTGCCCAGGAGGAAGAAATATACCCTGTCAAGTCAAGAGCAGCCCTATGAATTTTTTATTGGCCCTTAACAGTCAGATCTGTCTGGAGTGTGATTCCTTGCTACCTACCAGGGCCCTGGACTGCACAGCAGCATGAAATTAAATGGAACTGTATTATGTTTGTTTATTTATTTTTATTTAAAAGCATTTCTAAACCGCTTTTTTAAAAAGAACACCTAAGTGGTGCACACTATGTACAATATATTAAAACAAAAACACAGTGGTACCTCAGTTTAAGAACAGTCCGGTTTAAGAATGATTTGGTTTACAAACTCCGCAAAACTGGAAATAGTGTGTTGGTTTGAGAACTTTACCTCGGTCTAAGAACGGAATCCGAACGGTGGAAGGGCATCGGCGGTGGGAGGCCTCATTAGGAAAAGTGAGCCTTGGTTTAAGAACAATTTTGGTTTAAGAACGGACTTCCCAGAATGGATTAAGTTCGTACACCAAGGTACTGCTGTACAGTCTAAAATCAGTAAGATTGTATGAAAACAATGAAAACATGAAAGCAAATAGAACAGATCCAGGGGAGTAATGCAGCTTTGTCCAGAATTTGTTATTAATTAATATTTCTTTTATGGGGGATCATCCCTCATTTCAGCTATTAAATCACTATTTCAACCACTCTTAGCACCAAGGCCATCAAATGTGGTCAGCACAGATGCTTCAACGTGTAGAAGTGAGCCAGTAAGGAAATGAACATGCTTAGTCTATGACACACTTCCTCTTTTTTGCCATTCTGACATGTATATGTTATTTTGTTAAAGTCTCTCTCTCTCTCTCTTTAAAGAAGATCCAGTTTCTGCTGCACATTTAATAGTAATCTCTGGAAGAATCAACAATTTTGTAATCTAGCAACCGGCCTGTTTTGCATTTGATTCCAATTGGCCACCTGCATGTTATTAACCTCTGGAAGGTTACTACGATCACAGTTGTTTTTGTTTGTTTTTGTGTGAAGGCTTTGTAGTGCGAGGAAAATGTTCGTAACCAGTTACTTTGCCTGGTCTCTCCTGATTGCAGCTTAGACATGAGGCCTGGCTGGTTGGTGCGAAATAAGAGTCATCCAGTGCCAGTAATAGTGTGCATTTAATTCTGAGACAGAAATAGAAATGGGTCAAGCAATTAGGATAAACTTCCTCCCACTCCTTGCTTTAAAATAAATACGCTCTCTGCCTGAAAAGCAGCCTCGTAGAAAATAATTTACTATGTAAAAATAAATTACTTAGCGTCTGGCAAAGAATGTATTTATTTTTACTTTTAAGGCCAGATTTCCATGGGAAAGGCAAATTGAATTGTGCCTTTCAAATCTGAGTGCTGCTTTTTGGATACACAAAGTCATCCCTCTGCTTTTGTGTGCCCTAAGGTTTTGCC
The DNA here is from genome assembly GCF_027172205.1 of Podarcis raffonei. NCBI lineage: Eukaryota > Metazoa > Chordata > Lepidosauria > Squamata > Lacertidae > Podarcis > Podarcis raffonei. Next base: position 6,386,261 of record NC_070604.1, read on the forward strand.
GACGCAATGAAGATGGGATGTTGCAAGTCCTGTTATGACGTCCACCAAATGGGAGGACAGCAGGGATATAATGACACTTTCATTTTGGGTGTCACTGTTTTGCTACATTTGCTACATATTCCCAGGCTAGGTAGAAACCCAAGTCAAGCCCAGTTGAGGCTGAGAACCCTTGCAAATCTCTCTCATCAAGCGAGTTAGCAAGAGCTTTAATCCTCCTAGAGAATCATCATCTGTGCTCAGAAAGGTAGAGGGCTCCTGCCCTCCTTGAATTACATGCTTGAAATGAGGGTGCTTTGAGAGTCTGGCAGAGCGAAGGGGTTGAGAAGCAGGAAATGATCAAATGCCTTAACCAGGGCAGTTTAAGGAGGCACTCGAATTCCCATTCCCTGTCACCAAAGTCTAAGGATCAGACTGCATGCAACTTTCAGCAGGGAATGAAGAATTGTGTGCTTAGCTTTTGTATGTTAAATAGCAGCCATGGAGGAGCCAAAATGTCTTGGGCCAACCCTGCCTGGTCTGGATTGGAAGCCTGACAGCAGCTATTTGCCCCAGGAGGAAAGCTGTCGTTGGCACCAATTGAGCACACCAGTGGCGTAGCGTGGGTTGTCAGCACCCGGGGCAAGGCAAGTAATTTGCGCCCCCTAACCCGTGGATTTGCGCCCCCTAACCCTAACCCCCAGATGTTGCGCCCGGTGCAGCCGGCCCCCCTGCACCCCCCACGCTACGCCACTGGAGCACACACACCCCACACTGCCCACAGGCTACTATTAGCAGCCAATATTATTACTATTGTTGTTAATCAAGACTGCAGTGCTGGGAGGAAATGGTTAACCCTCACATGTTGTGGTCCCAATCTCGCTTGGGTCCCTAACTGCTATCATTAAGGGGGAAACAGATGTTATAGGGATTTAACCTATTTCAAGTCACATCTTTTTAGCCCTGGAAGGATCCTATTTCTCCACCAGAAATGTCTGGTTGGTTGGGTTTATGAACTTGAGGGCTAGTTCAAGGCCTTGAAAGCTAGTTCAGATGATCACTGGCACATGCCCCAAAACCCTGTCCACACGAACAGTACACTATCCTTATTTCGTTATTTAGAAAATGTATAAGCTGCCTGATCAAAGAGCTCTCCAAGTGGTATACAAATTAAATGTGTAGATCTAAAAATCCATAAACCAAGGAAAAAGAAATATACCGTATTTTTTGCTCTATAAGACGCACCAGACCATAAGATGCACCTAGTTTTTGGAGGAGGAAAACAAGAAAAAAATAATAATAATAAATATACCTTCTTGAAGAAACCAGAGGCCTTTCTCTTGGGCATGGCCGGCCAAGTGGTGCCAAAGAAGGATAGAACTTTTTTTATGTATGCTACAACAGCAGCAAGAATACTCATCGCAAAGTATTGGAAGACGCAAGATCTACCCACTCTGGAAGAATGGCAGATGAAACTGATTGACTGTATGGGATTGGCAGAAATGACTGGCAGAATCCGTGACCAGGGAGCAGAGACGGCAGAAGAAGATTGGAAAAAATTTAAGGACTATTTACAGAAATATTGTAAAATTAAGGAATGCTGAATGATGTTGGATTGAAATTGAGTGGTTTCTAGCTGTAATGATATAAAGGAACGTGGATAAAAAAAAGGGTCTGGATAGAAAATAAGGTGATATTACAAGCTGTAATGCTTTAAGTTAAGGATTTGCTGAACAAAGAATTTAAAAGGGAATACAAGAAGGGGAGGTATGAGGAGGTCAGAGAAACATGTTACTGAAAAGATTGTATTTTGAACTATATGTCTTTTTTAATTTTTTTTGTTTGTTTTTTGTTTGTATAAAAAATTGAAAATCTTAATAAATATCTTTTAAAAAAATAATAATAATAATAATTCTGAATCTCAGAAGCCAGAACAGCAAGAGGGATTGCTGCGCAGTGAAAGCAGCAATCCCTCTTGCTGTTTTGGCTTCTGGGATAGCTGTGCATCCTGCATTCGCTCCATAAGACGCACACACATTTCCCCTTACTTTTTAGGAGGGAAAAAGTGAGTCTTATAGAGCAAAAAATACGGTACATAAAACCTACCTGAGAGTGCCGGAAATGAGTTCCAACGAGTTCCAGCTGAAAAAAAGCCTGTGTAAAAACATCATCATTCAAGGCCAAATATATAATCCACAAAACATAGGCAGCTAAATTGTATTTTTGGATAGGCTTAAGGAAATGAAAAGGTTTTCAGCAAAATTCTAAAACAGTTTAGTGAAGGAGTCCACCTAATGTCAATAGGCAGGGAGTTCCCAAGGGCAGGTGCAGCTCACAAATGCAGAACGTTCTCTATGTGGTACTTATAAAAGTGCAAGTTCCGCAGGTCAGAATGACCTCATAAGCACATGTGTGCCAAGGTGATTCCTGTGACAGGTTTTGGGATGTTGGAATGATGAACGGATGTGAGACCGTGCCATATCTTCTGTGAAACTAAAGATTGTGAACTAGTCTCAATGGCGGAAAGTATGTTTTCCATGCAGAAGGACGTTCCGTTTTATTTTCATCACCAAACTCGGCCCTCCAGCTGTTTTGGGACTACAACTCCCATCATCCCTAGCTAACAGGACCAGTGGTCAGGGATGATGGGAATTGTAGTCCCAAAACAGCTGGAGGGCCGAGTATGGGGATGTCTGATGTATAGGTTTATTTTTAATATTCTGATGTATTGGATTTTTGCTGTAAGCTGCCTTGAATTTGATTTCCTAATATAAAGGTGGTTGATAAAACCCCCAAAAGGATCCAGGTTCAGTCCCTGGCATTTCCAGGTAGAACTGGGGGAAAATCCTGTCTGAATCCCTAGAGAGCGGCTGTTCATCAGTGTGCTTAGCTAGGTGGAGCTAGTGTGTTATCATTTATTCTTAATTAATTCATTCTTCATTTGTAAGTCACTCTGGGGCCAAATGTTTTGGTGGAAAAGTGAGGTCTGACAAGCTGCTTCCTATGTTCTGACATTGTTAGGGTGAATGATGGAGTTTTTCATTGCATTGCACCTGGAAGTTTGACAGCAGGAGGAGGTTGGACCTTTCTCTGGCAAGAACCATATTCCCTTGGGGAAAGCGTGTTCTCATTCAAAGAGTGCACGTGTTGCGGTGGGGTTTGCCAAGTTGCCAAGCCGCCACCCCCCCATTGCTGGGCGGGTAAGGATAGATGGTCTCTGGCAGTGATTGGTCTCTTGAGTTGCTGGGGCAATATTGATGTTGCCAATTTGGGGGAGGGAACAGAGGTTTTTTAAGCTGGGCACGCAGCTTCGCACTTTCTCTTTCGCTGCTTGCACCGGATCACCCACCCACCCTCCCTAATTTTAGGTCTCGTGTGTTGACCTTGCTGTGCCTGTCATGGGGTCGTCTGCTTTTGGGGCAGGGGCCTGTTAAGAATTTTGTCCAATTGGCTGATTGGCTGGTGTCATTTGGTTTTTGCCTACTGCGTAGCAAATCGTCACAACTTGTAAGGTTGCCGTTAAAAAGGTAAAGGTACCCCTGCCCGTACGGGCCAGTCGTGTCCGACTCTAGGGTTGCGTGCTCATCTCGCTCTAGAGGCCCTGAGCCGGCGCCGTCTGAAGACACTTCCGGGTCACGTGGCCAGCGTGACGAAGCTGCACTGGCGAGCCAGCACCAGCGCAGCACACGGAAACGCCGTTTACCTTCCCGCTATAAAGCGGTCCCTATTTATCTACTTGCACTTAAGAGTGCTTTCGAACTGCTAGGTGGGCAGGAGCTGGGCCCGAACGATGGGAGCTCACCCTGCCGCAGGGATTTGAACCGCCGACCATACGATCGGCAAGTCCTAGGCACTGAGGTTTTACCCACAGCGCCACCCGCGTCCCTAAGGTTGCCGTTAGGCATTGGTTAAAAAATTGGTTGGTGGAGGGGTAAGGATTGGCGGTGCCTGCCCCTCCAATGCTGCTGCTGCAAGGGAATTCCGTTAAAGGAATCCAGGGGTTTGCCATTCTTTCGTCTGTACCCCAGAATGGGGCTTAGGGCCGCGCAAACCCCTGGGAGCATGCGGGGGGGGAGGGGGTTAGGGTCTGCTGCCTGGCTCCATGCTCTCCCCAATATTGTTTTCCCTTACTGGCTTTCACTGGAATCCGGAAATCAGTTCTGTCCCTGGGCGTGGGGACAGATAGTCCTAACCAATGCCTAAGCAACCACTCACATTCATGTATGTTAATAATTATGCCAAATTATTGCCAGAAACCTTAAACAAAAATTCTGTGTGATGTGTGTTTTATTTAAGGGGGTGTGTGTCTTGGGGACCTCGACACTCAATAAGGGCAGCATGCCAGCAGGGGCAGACTTTGGTAATCTTTCGTAATATAGCACCCTGTGCAAGGCCAAGATGTGGTGCCCCCAAATGGATCTTCTCTTCTTTTTTTTTAAATAAATTTTTATTGGTTTTCCAACATAAATTAAACACATTACAATTCACAATACATAAACAAACAAACATATAAACACGTATAATTTCATAACCTCTTTTTCATAGACCTTATTTCACCGACTTCCCCATGCCTCCCTTTTCTGCATCCCTATTTTAAAATTTTCTTCAGCAACCCCTCACTTCAATTAACTTGTAACTCACTTTCTTTAATCCTTCTTCTCTTACCCAGTCATTTACAGCTATGATTCTGGTTTTTTTTTCATTACCCTTGACATTTTAGCACTCATTAATTTTATAGCAGTTCTTAAGGTAAACTTTGTATTTCTTCCAATCTTCTTCCACCTTCTCTTTTCCTTGGTCACGGATTCTGCCAGTCATCTCAGCCAGTCCCATGTAGTCTATCACCTTCGTCTGCCATTCTTCCAGCGTGGGTAGTTCTTGTGTCTTCCAATACTTTGCTAAAAGAACTCTTGCTGCTGTTGTAGCATACATAAAGAACATCCTATCTTTCCTTGACACCAATTGGCCTACCATGCCCAGGAGAAAAGCTTCTGGTTTCTTATGAAAGGTGCACTTAAGAACCTTCTTAATTTCATTATATATCATTTCCCAGAAGACCTTAATCCTTGGGCATGTCCACCAAAGGTGATAGAAAGTACCTTCAGTTTCATTACATTTCCAACATTTATTATTGGGCAAATGACAGATTTTTGCCAGCTTGACTGGGGTCATGTACCACCTATAAATCATTTTCATAATATTCTCTCTTAAGGCATTACATGCCGTAAACTTTATACCGGGGATCTTCTCAATCATGGATCTTCTCTTCCACCCATTTGCTCCCTCTTTCCCCTCCACATGAAATTGGCCCAAGGATCATTTGCTGCTCTCAGGCTGTAGGTGGGTTGCCCTCTCTTGTTCTAAAGAGATGAATTGTTGAGGGGCTTGGCTTGCTTCCAGAAGGGATCAAAGCACAGGATTCTGGGTGCTCACCAAGTTTGTGCATTCACCCAACCCATTTCTTGCTGCTTAATTGGGGTGGGCGGGTGTCTAATAGGCTCAAGGGCCTCTAAAATGGAAACACAGGCCCTGCATGTGTGGAAATGGATGAGACTGAATCCTGTGATTAAATTAAAAGATGCCTGCTTCTTGGGAGAAAAACAATGACAAACCTAGACAGCATCTTAAAAAGCAGAGACATCACCTTGCCAACAAAGGTCCATATAGTTAAAGCCATGGTTTTCCCAGTAGTGATGTATGGAAGTGAGAGCTGGACCATAAAGAAGGCTAATCGACGAAGAATTGATGCTTTTGAATTATGGTGCTGGAGGAGACTCTTGAGAGTCCCATGGACTGCAAGAAGATCAAACCTCTCCATTCTGAAGGAAATCAGCCCTGAGTGCTCACTGGAAGGACAGATCATGAAGCTGAGGCTCCAAGACTTTGGCCACCTCATGAGAAGAGAAGACTCCCTGGAAAAGACCCTGATGTTGGGAAAGATGGAGGGCACAAGGAGGATGAGATGGTGGGACAGTGTTCTTGAAGCTACCAGCATGAGATTGACCAAACTGCGGGAGGCAGTGGAAGACAGGAGTGCCTGGCGTGCTCTGGTCCATGGGGTCATGAAGCGTCGGACATGACTAAACGACTAAACAACAACGAATCCTGTGACCTCTGACAATGGGCCCTCTGCTCTGGTCTGTATTCAAGTCCTGCACAATGGGCAACTCGCAGGCCCCTTCCAGCCCATTCCATGAGCTCCAAAGTGCGTCCCACCAGGGTCTTTCTAAACCTCCGTCTGCCGTCTGCCTTGGTATGCAAAAAAACTGGGAAAACCCCAAGGCCAGAATTCATGCCAGGGGGCCATAGGTTGTTTAGGCCAATTTATTATTATGGTGTGAATGGGGCAGGCTTTGTGGCGTTTCATTCACACTGTGTTAATAGCGTGGCAATACTTCGCAGAATGAGCTCGAACAGCAGTATTGGGGGCTTATTAAAATGACTGAGTATTCCTTATTAGCTGGAATACCTCACTATATTGAAAACATAAAGTATTCTGCATCAAAGCATAAAAACTACATTTCTCCCTTTCATCCTTAATTTGATTATGAACTATTACTATGCTTTCCCATAAAATATGAAAGTTTCACATTTTGATGGTTTCTCAAACGCTAGTTTTACTTTCTGCACAAATACTACACATCCTTTCTGCATAATCATTTAGCAGCCATTTCGGGTTAATTATTGTCATTAACAATATGAGTCCTATGAGAGAATATCAATTAAAATATACACAGCTGAACTTTCAAATGAGTAAATAATTTAGTTTTTCGAAATGACTGGAAACAGCAGGGTAACAGTCAAAAGGGGAACAATTATTTTAATGCTTATTTGACAAATGAGTAATTTTTACAGCAAATTAGTTTCTTATCATAGCACCCCTACTGGTTACACTGGGAAAGCTGTTAACACGAGTTTTTAAAATAAAAGCTGTTAAGTTATGCATGTGAAGTTAAGGAAATCATTTGTATGAGGGAAAGGTGATTACGACATGCATTGTTAGTTGAAAGAATGTTGCTACTGGGATCTAATTAGGGATATAAATCACTGAAAATTATGTGTGTGTGTATATATATATATAGGGCTTGGTACATTAAAGGGAGCTGCACATTTCTCCATGAGTATTTTATTTTAAGTAGCTTTTCAAAAATAGTCCTCATCTGTTTTCTTTTCGAATCCCTAGAGCAAATGGTCCTCGCCCAGGAAAGCAGTTTCAGGGTGCAAATGTTAATAACTAGGCTTGCTAAAATAACAGCAAGCCAACAAACTGGGCAGTGCCTGCATTAAAGATGGAAACTCCAGCCCTATGCATTTGAGGGGTGGGGGGTGTTGAAAGACTACAGCAAGGGACAGGTTTAAACATGCAGGCTCTTTGCTGAGGCTGCCTTTGATTGTTTACCCAACTTTTAAGAACAGAAAGAAATGGGGGTGAGGTGGGGGGGGAACTGGGCTTCCAGAAAACACGATGCTTTCTTTCTTCAGCATAAATTCTGAAGCACTCTGACAGCCTCTTGTCCTTTCCCGTTTTGAAATACAGGTTGCTTAGAAGACAACTGCTCTTCAGTATGTATAGTTTACAGTGGTACCTCGAGTTACAAACGCCTCAGGTTACAAACGCTTTAGGTTACAAACTCTGCTAACCTGGAAGAGGTACCTCGAGTTGAGAACTTTGCCCCAGGATAAGAACAGAAATCGTGTGCCGGCGGCGCAGCAGCAGCAGCAAGAGGCCCCATTAGCGAAAGCACACCTCTAGTTAAGAACAATTTCACGTTAAGAACAGACCTCCGGAACAAATTAAGTTCGTAACTAGAGGTACCACTGTATAAAAAGGTAAAGGCACCCCTGACCATTAGGTCCAGTCGTGACCGTCTCTGGGGTTGCGGCGCTCATCTTGCTTTACTGGCCGAGGGAGCCGGCGTTCAGCTTCCGGGTCATGTGGCCAGCATGACTAAGCCGCTTCTGGCGAACCAAAGCAGCGCACGGAAACGCCATTTACCTTCCCGCCGGAGCGGTACCTATTTATCTACTTGCACTTTGACGTGCTTTCAAACTGCTAGGTTGGCAGGAGCAGGGACCGAGCAACGGGAGCTCACCCCGTCGTGGGAATTCGAACCGCCGACCTTTCGATTGGCAAGCCCAAGAGGCTCAGTGGTTTAGACCACAACGCCACCCCTCATTATGTGTAACTTGACACATTTTAGCAACTCATACTATTTTTTCTTTCTTTCTTTCAAAGCACTTTGATGTGCTTTCGAACTGCTAGGTTGGCAGGAGCAGGGACTGAGCAATGGGAGCTCACCCCGTTGCGGGGATTTGAACCGCTGACCTTCTGATCGGCAAGTCCTAGGCTCTGTGGTTTAACCCACAGTGGCACCCGTGTCCCTGTGTGTGTATATATATATATATATATATATATATACACACACATACATCACTATATAGGTAGGCAGTTGTAAATCGTTGGCTTTCCTCTCCTCAACGTATACCATTTTGATGTAAACTCTACAAAAGCCATGCTAGTAGTGTAATACCCAGTTTTAAAATTGAGAATAATTTCATTCTTTCCCCCATGTGATCTTGAATGCAGGGTGGGGTGACATCACCACATGGAGAAACATTAGCGGGAACTGGGGATGGATCTAAACATATGTGGGGTGGTATCTGTTGTAATATACAGTTACTGACTCACATGTGTACATGAAAGAGTTAACCTAAGTCCAGAGCTCAGGTTGCAAGTGGATGTGGCTTAGCATGCTCTCAGCAGCCTCTGTTCCCCACCCCTTGTCCTTCCTTCCTTTTCATGCTTTCTGGAACAAGTGAAGAAGGAGCCAAGCCCCTACACACACACACACACACACACACACACACACACACACACACACACACCAGTTCCTCCTGAGGGTTGAGAGATTTGGGTGCCTATTGCATGATGTTGGTGCTGGGAGTTGGGATGAGCAGATTCCCTGCTATTCTCTTCCTTTGTGGATCTGTGGTTTATTATGCCCTACACCAGGGGTCAGCAAACTTTTTCAGCAGGGGGCCAGTCCACTGTCCCTCAGACCTTGTGGGGGCCGCACTATTTTGGAGGGGAGGGAGGGAAATGAATGAATTCCTATGCCCCACAAATAACCCAGAAATGCATTTTAAATAAAAGGACACATTCTACTCATGTAAAAACACGCTGATTCCTGGACCGTCCGCGGGCCAGACTTAGAAGGCGATTGGGCCGGATCTGGTCCCCGGGACTTAGTTTGCCTACACTCTACTGCTCTTGAATTTCAGCTCAGCCAGAAGAATATCTAAAACTAGTTAAAGATAGTAAGGTATGAAGAATGCAGTTTTGCCTAATCTTCCCCAAAATATCTATTTATCCACGCCGTCTTTTCTCACCCTCCACACATTTTTTGGCTGTGTGTATTGGCTGGGGGAGAAGTTTAATTCAGTTCACATTTAAAGGCGAACCTTCCTAATTCGTATTTTCCAAAACAATTTATGAACCAAAAAGTCACACACCTCTGAATTTAGCCGTTCAGTTTTGCAGCCAATTAAGCCAACTAATGTGTACAAAAATTGCATGTACTAAAATGCATATATTGGTGAAAATAACACAAAAATGCATTATATCAGGGGCAATTGCTTGGCAAAAATATGTATATCGCTTACAATTGCATTTAAAATGTGTGTGTTATAAATTCTCACCAAAATGCTGGTGGTTTTATGAGGACTTTAAAAAAAAGCACAAACTAATTTGGAAGTTTAAATTTAAGATTGGAAAAATGAGAAACTGAGAGAAACCAGAATGGCCAGATTCACCCACCCCTAGCTTTGTGGGTACAGAACCTAAACACAACACCAGCAGACAGTGTAGGGGGCACCGCCAATCACCTGATCCCTGGTTGGTTGTGTTATTGATGCTTACTGAGAGGGGCAAGGCAGCAGAGAGGTTGGTATGGTGCAGCCACACCCAAGAAAAGGGTGCATTGGCTCCCCCAGTGAGTCCACACCATGTGAACATCACTGCCATGTTGCCCTTCCACTTCCTGGGTGGCAGCAGAGGCACAACTGACCAGATGTCAAGTGAGGCATGCCAGCTCCCCATGTACACTGGTACGTGTAGGCACAGATTCTCATTGTACAGTTGGAATTTCTGCATAAGAATAATTTATTATTTGTACCCTGCCCATCTGGTTGGGTTTCCCTAACCACTCTGGGCGGCTTCCAGCAAAGATTAAAAATACATCAAAATGTCACACATTATAAACTTCCCTAAACAGGGCTGCCTTCAGATGTCTTCTAAATGTCAGGTAGTTGTTTATCTCTTTGACATCTGATGGGAGGGCGTTCCACAGGGCGGGCGCCACTACCGAGAAGGCCCTCTGCCTGGTTCCCTGCAGCTGTGCTTCTCGCAGTGAGGGAACCACCAGAAGGCCTGTAGCACTGGACCTCAGCGTCTGGGCAGAAGGATGGGGGTGGAGATGCTCCTTCAGGTATACAGGACCGAGGCCGTTTAGGGCTTTAAAGGTCAGCACCAACACTTTGAATTGTGCTCGGAAACGTACTGGGAGCCAATGTAGGTCTTTCAAGACCAGTGTTATGTGGTCTCGGCGGCCACTCCCAATCACCAATCTAGCTGCCACATTCTGGATTAATTGCAGTTTCCGGGTCACCTTCAAAGGTAGCCCCACGTAAAGCACATTGCAGTAGTCCAAGTGAGAGATAGCTAGAGCATACACCACTCTGGCGAGACAGTCCTTCTCGAGTTCCTTGAAGACTTCTCAGGATTTCTTCTGCTCCAGAGAGTAGGACCTGAACCAATGCCTTCAAGTTACGAGAAAGGAGATTCTGACTAAGCATCAGGAAGAACGTTCTGATGGTCAGAGCTCCTTCAAAGCTGGAACGGACTCCCTCAGGAGATTATGGACTTATTGGAGGTTATTAAGCAGAAGTTGGGTGGCCATCTGTCATGGATGCTTTAGCTGAGGTTCTTCAATTCTATGATTCCTTAGAGGAGGATTAGCAATGGCAGTCAAGCTATCCAGTTCTACAAATGTTCTCCCACAGTGTGCAGCCCCAGATGTGGCTCCCCATCCCTGGAGTAGCCTTTACAAGCCTAGATAATGGATCACTGGGCTGCATAAAAGGAAGAAGTAGTTCCACTGCAGAAATTATACACATGATGGGCACAAATGTGGATGACATTAAAAGGCCGTTAGGCAAATTTATTTATTTTTTTTATAAAATTTTTATTGGTTTTTCAACATACAATATAAAACAATGCAAAAAACAAACACTAACAAACAAACATATAAACATGTATAATTTCATGAGTTTTTTCCATGTACCCAATTTCAGCGACTTCCCCATGCCTCCCTTTTCTGCATCTCTATTTCAAATTTTTTCAGCAACCCCTGGTCTGAATTACCTATTAACTCCTTTCTTTAACCCTTTTTCTTTCTTCTTGTCCAATCATTTATCGCTGCAAATCTGCTTTACTTAAACCATGACATTTTAACACTCCAGAATCTTACAAGAGTTTTTAAGATAAAGTTTAAATTTCTTCCAGTCTTCCTCCACCGTCTCTTTCCCTTGGTCACGGATTCTGCTCGTCATCTCTGCCAGTCCCATATAGTCGATCACCTTCGTCTGCCACTCTTCCAGTGTGGGTAGTTCTTGTGTCTTCCAATACTTTGCTAATAACACTCTTGCTGCTGTTGTAGCATACATAAAGAACACCCTATCTTTCTTTGACACCAATTGGCCCACCATGCCCAGGAGAAAAGCCTCTGGTTTTTTATGGAATGTACACTTAAGTACCTTCTTAATTTCATTATATATCGTTTCCCAGAAGACTTTAATCCTTGGGCACGTCCACCAAAGGTGATAGAAAGTGCCTTGAGTTTCATTACATTTCCAGCATTTGTTGTTGGGCAAATGATAAATTTTTGCAAGCTTGACTGGGGTCATGTACCACCTATAAATCATTTTCATAATATTCTCTCTTAAGGCATTACATGCCGTAAATTTTATACCGGTGGTCCATAACTGTTCCCAGTCAGCAAACATAATGTCATGACCAATGTCTTGTGCCCATTTAATCATAGCTGATTTAACCATTTCATCCTGTGTATTCCATTTCAGCAGCAAATTGTACATTCTAGACAGATTCTTCGTATTGGGTTCTAACAATTCTGTTTCTAACTTTGACTTTTCCACCTGGAAACCGATTTTCCTGTCCTCCGTTAGGCAAATTTATGGAGGATAAGTCTATCAGTGGCTGCTAGCCGTTATGGCTATGCTCTGCTCTCACTGTTGGAGGCAGTATGCCTCTGAATGTTAGTTACTGGGAATTGTAGGTAGGAGGTTTTTTGTGTTTTAATGTGTCCATTCAGGGCAGGAAATGACTTCCTCATACATGTGCTGCAATGAGAAATATGTTACCTGCCAAATTCCTTCCTGTCATGCATGAGAAAAGGTATCAGGAGCACTCTTCAGGCAGTGATGCTGAGATATCTGGAACCTATGTTTAAGTTTTTGCCAACAAAGGTCCATATAGCTAAAGCTATGGTTTTCCCAGTACTGATGTATGGAAGTGAGAGCTGGACCATAAAGAAGGCTGATTGCCGAAGAATTGATGCTTTTGAATTATGGTGCTGGAGGAGACTCTTGAGAGTCCCATGGACTGCAAGAAGATCAAACCTCTCCATTCTGAAGGAAATCAGCCCTGAGTGCTCACTGGAAGGCCAGATCCTGAAGCTGAGGCTCCAGTACTTTGGCCACCTCATGAGAAGAGAAGACTCCCTGGAAAAGACCCTGATGTTGGGAAAGATGGAGGGCACAAGGAGAAGGGGACGACAGAGGACGAGATGGTTGGACAGTGTTCTCGAAGCTACCAGCATGAGTTTGACTAAACTGCGGGAGGCAGTGGAAGACAGGAGTGCCTGGCGTGCTCTGGTCCATGGGGTCACAAAGAGTCGGACACGACTAAACGACTAAACAACAACAACAAATGTTTAAGTTTCCTAGTGAGGGATAATGTGTGTGTATTTGTTAACTCTAAAGCACAAAAGCTCCCAGTGGGATTGTGATGGTGGTGATGATACCCACATAGGGGAAATACCTTGTGTATCAGGTTTGCCTGTTTGATAGTATTATTTGATACGAGAATGTGTTTTTATCTTCTAGTACATGTGCCTTATGGTGATGTTTCTTATTTCCAATTTGCCTTTTTAGTACGATAAGAATAACAAAAATATTAAACGTTAACTAAGACACACTTCTGTTGTTTATGTAAAGCTTGTAGCAAAAATCATTTCCTGAAAGTTAAGAAGATGTGACATAAAGTATTGATTCCAAGGGCAACATTTCTGATGCTTTTTATTGAAAAAAATGATGTATAGAACCTTTCTTATAAGCACTGTTTTTCAAGTTATGTTGATTTTCTTTTTTATCACACTACAGAGGCTTCCCAGTTTCAAAAGCAGATGTTTACTGAACAATTTGGACTAGTTTTAAAAAGTGAACAAAAGCTAAGTTTACAATTAGGTAAGTTGAAACAATGAGATGATAAATCTAGAGGTAATTTTCAGGGTAGACGGAGTAGGCCTGGGCCTGCACATTACTCTTGTCAGTGCTCCCCACTGTTACTGCAAAATGAAAATTTGCCATGGAACAAAGTTGGAGACAGGAGAAGAGGCAGGGTAGTTTCGACCCCTTTGGATTGATGGAGCATGATCGGGGTGAGGGAAGGGTCAAGGCCATTCCACCCCCTCTGCTTTTGCTTTCCATGGAAGGACTTTTTGAAGAGGAGGCTGGAGCCTTCTATTTGCTTTGCTACCTGTGGAAGGGCTTGTTGAAAAGTGGAGGAACGAAGCTTTATTGCTCATCAAGGGGCTTTATGAAGTGCCTCCTCTTTGCTTTGCTGCCCACTGGGCTTGTGAAGCAAGCAGCTGCTCTGGACATGGAGGAGCTTTTGGAAAATGTGTGTGGAGTGGTGGGGGGAGCAGTGCTTAATCCACTTGTTTGCTCGCTCTGTTTGTTTTTGCTTTGCTGCCTGCCAGCCACATGGAGAGGTAGGCAGGCAGCTCCTTAAAAAAAACAGTGTTGGGCAGAAAGCATGGGAATCACCTGCTGTTCTTTTTGCTGCCTGCCAGTGATGTGGCAGGCAGCTGCATGAGGAACTTTTTGAAAATGCAAGGGGAGTTGGAGGAAGAAATGTAAGAATTGTCCCATTGCTCCTGTGTATGTTTACGGCCTGATGGCATGTGGAATAGGCAGCTGCTTGACAGGGAGTGCAGTGGAATATAATAATAATAATAATAATAATAATTATTATTATTATTATTATTATTATTATTATTATTATTATTATTATTTGTACCCTGCCCTCCCTGGCCAGAACTAACACAGTATACAAAGAACATAAGAACATAAAACAGGCAATCAATTAATTAAAAAAAAATCTTAAAATTAGTTCAGAGCAAGATGGAAAGATGGCAGTCCACGGGTAAAATTGAGAGTGGTTAATATTCTCCAGGGCCAAATGTTACCACTGGTCTTATAAAGGACCTATGAGCGGGCTAGGGGGCCTCTTTAATGCTTGTTCTTATACAGAAAGAAAAGAATCAGACTGAACCATGACCAAATATGAGGCTAAGGGGAGGATACAATGACCCTTTCTTGTTTCTACTGCAAGGCATGCAGCAAAGATTGTTCCAAAGCTGTTTGGGGGAGGAAGGGCAGAGTTGAAATCAACCACCGCCACCACCACATTTTCCCTGATTGTTTCTAAGGGTTTGGGCGGGGGCAGTGCTGAGGCATCAACGTCATCAAAATCACCACTATCTTTTTCCTGATTGATCCCAAGGGTTTTTTCAGGGAGGAGGAGAGCACCCATTTCAGAGGTATCCTTATTATTACCACCTTTTCCTCCTACCTGGCCCACCAGCCAGAATTGTTCCTGAGTTGTCTGGGGAGAGGGGGTTTGGCTGAAGGGGTCGGCCTCTTTTCCCTTGGCTATCGCCCTAGCCAGCAATCCATTGTCCTCCCAGGCCCAGAGGCGGGGCGAGGACCATCCTAATGCAGGTAAGCCCCGCTCGGTGTCACAAACTCCACCCATCTGTTGGGAGGGGGGTGAGCGGTCATTGTTATCATCTCCTCATACACCCCTAATTTGAACATTGGTGGGAATCCATCTGTCTTGGGAGACAATGGAAGAGTTCACCATCAGGGTTAAAGTTCTCTTCTTCTCTTCCATTTGTGCACCTGACTTTTCTCATACTGTCCTTCCTTGCTTATTCAAGCAGCTTCAGCCTGCAACCCCACCAATGGGACATAAGGACTTCTGCTAGGAGCAGGTTTTAGACATCAAAATGGAGACTTGAGTTGTAGCACCCCAAAATTGTTTGGCACCCCAGCTGTTTTATTGTGGGCAGTTCTGACAAATTCCAGTAGTGTGTGTGTGTGCAGTGGGGCAGATCTGTGGAGCTCCTCTTCTGACACCACCCTCACTGCTGCTAACCTGGACGGAGCTGGGGTGTGGCAGAGTGGTGGGAAGGTCAGGGCTGTGTGGCTGCACTGATGGGAGCACCAGATTGGTGCTGTTGGTCCTAGTACAATAACATGGCTCTTGCCTTGCTGCCCCCCTAGCTCCTGCCATGTCCAGGTAAGTAGCAGTGACCCTGGTGTCAGGAGGATGACGTCATCTCACTGCATGCACCACTAGTGAAGTTGAACTGCCTGCCTTGTTATTACCATTTTTTAAAAAATCTACAGCAGGAGGGCCCACCAGGTTGACTATTACGCTGACGATTTGTTAAAGTAAGGATCTGGTAGTTGTGATTAAAATAATAATGGAAAGAGCTTTCCAATGTAAGTTTTAGTTTGCAAACTATCACTCCTCCCCAGCTGCAAATTCATCTATGCCCTACCTGGAGGACTGCCAGTCCATCCTCTCACCTGAAGAGATAAAAAGGTTAAGGTAAAGGGACGCCTGACCATTAGGTCCTGTCGTGACCGACTCTGGGGTTGTGGCGCTCATCTCGCTTTATTGGCTGAGGGAGCCGGCGTACAGCTTCCGGGTCATGTGGCCAGCATGACTAAGCCGCTTCTGGCGAACCAGAGCAGCACACGGAAACGCTGTTTACCTTCCCGCCGGAGTGGTACCTATTTATCTACTTGCACTTTGACGTGCTTTAGAACTGCTAGGTTGGCAGTAGCAGGGACTGAGCAACAGGAGCTCACCCCGTCGTGGGGATTCAAACCGCCGACCTTCTGATCGGCAAGTCCTAGGCTCTGTGGTTTAACCCACAGCGCCACCACCATTATTGCTGTCCACATGTTAAGTTTCTACCCAATAACTAAAAATGAATGCAAGCCCTTTATAAATCTGTGCTATGACTGCATCACTTAACCATGTGTGAGTGGAGCTCACGTTCCCTGAACATAGAAAATAGGGTGTCAGAGGAAAGGCTAAGCTAGAACATTGCTCCTTTCTGTGCTCCCTGCAATGCTTGTTTTCTACATGGAAGCAAAAAAATTACGTGCAGAAGCATGGGGCAGCCTGGGTACAGATTTACCACCTCAGTGGGAACTCAGCCACACTTTGATCATGGAAATCTGTCATTTTTTGGTAGAGTCTGTGTATATCATTTGCAAAGCCCCTGTTGGCAGATTTGGAACTCAACAAGTTAAGCAGGCAAATTCCAGTGTCTTTTGTCTTCCTGTGCCCTGGTTAGCAAACTGTTATCAAAGATCAAACAAGTCTTACAGGTACCAATAAATTATACTAATCACCTGAGTATTCTTTATTCACATCCTGTAATGAGACAGTTATCCTTCAACATCAGCAGACCTCCTCCTTACCCTGAGGAAAGGCTTTACCAACTGAGCTCAAACCATGAGACGGGAGCCTCACAAACTAGGTGCTTGTCTAAATAGCACAATGGCTTCCAGGTTCTCTGCCTCTGGGGATCAGAGTCTCTCAAAGAACCTAAGAAGGTCTACCATACCTCTATTGCAAGAAGATCACGAGGAGAGTCCCCGTTATGTACCCTAGGTTTATGCTGGACCACTAGCAAGTCCAGTGGATATCAGGGTGTGCACTTTATAAAGAGAACTTAAGCATATGTACATGTTTAGGTCTCTGCACAAACAGCCAGTGAATATGTGGAGGCCAAGGATGGGTAAAGTGATATAGTCTCTGTCTGTCTCCACCACATAAAAAAAATATAATGCACATTAAAGCAAAATAAATCGTTTGCCATGCTACAGTTGTGAAGGTAAAGAATGGGAAAAGCTGTACGTGTCTTGGCAAAGATAGATTTTAGTGCTGAGAGCGACATAAACTCTTAGTGCCCCAACCCTTCTCCAAGTGACCTCATCCTGTTTCACCATGCAGGAAATATATGCATTTTCCCTGTCATTTGGGCCCACGCCCTTGTGTAAACTACGTTTTAGCTTTCTAACTTCTCACGAGCGCACATCACATTGGAAATATTCTTCCAACACCCAGTTTAACACTTTACCATCTAAAAGGTAAATTAAGTCTGTTCCTAAAAAAACCAAGAATATAAACATCACAAAACAGCCGTTTGGTGGAATCTTTTCTTCCATGGTTCAGAGTGGGAGAAGATACCACCAAACAGGTTTGTGATGCCCATAACTTGGTTCCTGCTGAAACGTAGTTGTACTATTTTTTTGTATTCGGGTCAACTCTGGTCTTCTCTCTGTTAGCGCAAGAAGCACATTGAACTGCCCAGTCATTTGGGTAGCTCTGAATACGATATGTCTTAACATGCGTGATGATTTACTTCCTAGAGAGCAAGCATCTTTCCCCAGCTCATCTGAATCCCCACCCCTTGTGAGTGATTAGGTACATTTTACTCTGACTCGCCCTTCTTTTTTTAGTGTAAACAAGGTGATGCAATTTGTAAACCAGAACCTCTGCATGGGGCTCAAGTGAATGGGAAGAAAACGGCTCTTCCATTGTTCTAAAAATCACAAGGAAATCTAGTTGAGTGAACTCTGCTTGACTCGGTTCAGATTTTGCTTAGTAATTTTGAGCTTTCCCAGGGCTCCTCTAGATGTTGGGAATTCTATTCATTGGGAATTCGTTTTGATTTGCTTGCAGGGAAGTTATAGGACAATGAGCATTCATCCTGACTTGTTTACAAAGCTCTAAAAGCCTTAGGACCAGGGCTCCTATTTTTCACCGCACATCCACCAGTTGTAGGGCTCTCAAGGTGGTGGCCCATTTAATGTGGAATGTATTAGCAAATGGAATAAAGCAGGCTCCAGCTTTCTACACTTTCAGACACATGCCTAACAACCTTTTTATTTACCCAAGCCTTTTCTGGCTGATAGATTTAATCATGGTCTGGCTCACCATCTTTTGGTGTTATACTGCTATTATTTTATATCTTATTCTTACTGTGTGTGTGTGTGTGTGTGTGTGTGTGTTTGTATGTTTGTGCACAGCTCTGATATTTTATAATGTGATCTGGTTACAAGTCCTTAAAAATATGCTGCTGAAATGGAACACTCAGGATGAGACGGTTAAATCTGTAATGATTAAATGGGCACAAGACGTTGGACATAATATCATGTTTGCTGACTGGGAACAGTTGTGGACCACCGGGATTAAATTTACGGCATGTAATGCCTTAAGAGAGAATATTATGAAAATGATATACAGGTGGTACATGACCCCAGTCAAGCTTGCAAAAATCTATCATTTGCCCGATAACAAATGTTGGAAAGGTAAGGAAAATGAAGGTACATTCTTTCACCTTTGGTGGACGTGCCCTAGGATTAAGGCTTTCTGGGAAATGATATACAATGAGTTGAGAAAGGTATTTAAGTATACCTTATTGAAGAAACCAGAGGCCTTTCTCCTGGGCATGGTCGGCCAAGTGGTGCCAAAGAAGGACAGAACGTTTTTTATGTATGCTACAACAGCAGCAAGAATACTCATCGCAAAGTATTGGAAGACGCAAGATTTACCCACTCTGGAAGAATGGCAGATGAAACTGATTGACTGTATGGGATTGGCAGAAATGACTGGCAGAATCCGTGACCAGGGAGAAGAGTCGGCAGAAGAAGGTTGGAAAAAAATTTAAGGACTATTTACAGAAATATTGTAAAATTAAGGATTGTTGAATGATGCTGGATTGAAATTGAGTGGTTTCTAGCTGTAATGATATAAAGGAATATGGAAAAAAAAGGGATTGGATAGAAAACAAGGTGTTTATAAGCTGTAATGCTTTAAGTTAAGGATTTGCTGAACAAATAATTTGAAATGGAGTACAAGAAGGGGAGGTATGAGGAGGTCAGAGAAATATGTTATGGAAAAGTATGTATTATGAACTATATGTTTTTTTTTAACTTTTTTGTTTGCATAAAAATTGGAAACTTTAATAAATATCTCTTTAAAAAAAAGTCCTTAAAAATAATAAATAATGATGAAGGGCACCAGTGGCAAACTGCCCCCCCCCCCAGTGCTTCTCTCTGATCTCCCAAGCTCTTCTACTCCAAATGGAAACAAAGCAGTAGAGGCCACACAACCTCGTTATAGAGACCCTTAAACCAGCCTGCTTGCTTCAGGTGCAGTGCAGGATACTAACATGTTGCCAGCATTGCAGTAAGCTTCAGTTGCCAGACCAGTCAGCTTCTGTGTGTGTTGTGAGGAAGGGGGAGGGGGAGTGTATTGTCCTTGCCAGTGTCTTGGACTGGCATACAGTCTTACCCATAGGTGCTAGGGGTGTGGGGCACCCGGGCGCTGGGCTCCCAGGGGTGCCAGATCGAGAGTCCAGGGCCCGAGAGTTGAGTCCAGGGAAGAGCCTGCCCATCATTCGGAGCGCCACGGCAGGATATTCTGCTGCGGGTAGCTCTGTGCCACGGGTTCGGGTTTGGGGGCGACCGAGCCAGCGAGACACTGAGGTGGCCAGCTGGCTCCGCCCTCCTGCGCGCCCAGGACTGGGCAACCGGGGGGGAGGAGGCGGGCGGATCTTTGCACCCTGGTGCCGCATATGCTTAAGACAGCCCTGCTGGCATAGCACACTTTTCCCACTCCTGCTCTAAGGCTTCCAGTGGGAAGGCCAGACCCTCCAACGTTCCGCAGATGAAGATAAGGACATTTCTCACCCCCCAACTACCCTTGACCCCCCCCATTTTTGTCCCCCCCCCACCCTGTAGAGCATTAGAAGAAGGGCAAGTGACACCATCATTTCACCAATGGGACACAGAACACAAGCTGAAAAAACTCCTTAATCCTGATTTTATTTTATGGTAAATTTACAAAAACCAGTAAACACACACCAATAAATATATTTCAGAAAGGTTAGGTGTAGATGATAGAAAATTTGATTTGACTTTTTAAAAAAATATCAAGATTCCTTGCTCTCTGCTCCACTGCCCCTTTCTTCCCACCCAGGGCGGCTATGCCCAGTGCATGAATCTCCTCCTTGCCCACTCTCCAGCAGAGCTTATCAGTAGCAGCACTGGTGGGTGAAATAGGGACATTCCAGGATCAAATCAGAAGCCAGGATGGCTTTTATAATTCCGGGACTGCCTCTGGAAAAGAGGGACACTTGGAGGGTATGCCAGACCCATGTTGTCAAGTGACTTCTGAAGACTGAAAGGGCAATATCCAGGCTTCTCCCAGGATGCCCTGAGCTCTTTGATGTCCTCCTTGGTTGCTAATGACATCTCAGCGGGAGGGTACCTTAGCTTCTGCCCCATCGCTGTGTTTATACCTGACAAAATTGACCTGGGCTATCATAAACACTTCATGGAAAAAGCAGAGGGTTTGAATTTATAGCTCTCCAGATGTCAGGGGAAGGAATATAAAAGTGCAGGTGCTGTATAATCAGGAGAAATTGTTCAAATATATGCAGATAAGTGTCTAAGCAGGGGTGGGGGACAAAAAAGCAGCAAGATAGGGAAATGTTTAAGCAAGGATTCCTTATATCTGTGGCTCTTGGATGTAAGAACTGGTAAAAAGCCAGATCTGGTGTAATATGCAGAAACTATCCTAGATGTTGCAGGAGGAGGGGACTGTGTGTATTTAACAGTAACTTGTCATGATTGTAATTTGACATTTGCCATTAAAATAGCTGAGTTACTTTAGATTAAAAAACCCTGGCCTGGCCTATCACACACCCGACTCATAGTGCCTGGGGATGTTTGTATCTCCTTGCAGATCCTTCTTATGGCTGGCCGTGCACATTGCCTGCATACCAGTCATCTTTGGCAACGATGAGAAGTCATGTAGTATTTAGGACGGCATGTGCTGTCCTTGCACATGCATTTTGAAAGTGAACCTCTTGGAAGCGAGACCCGTTGATCACATGGGGCAATAAAACAATCCCTTGGGTCAGATGTGCTTACAACTTGTGAATTAACCTGTGCCTCCCTGCCGGATCAGAGTCCGGATCTAATGTATGGGAGAGGCAGCTGATGCTATCAGCTCCATAAAGAAACACTTCCTTCTTTCTTGCTACTTCACATCCTGGCTGCTCCTTGCCACGTTTTCTTCTTTGCTGTAAAATGACTGATCAGCCCCCTCATCGTTGTCATCACTTTCAATTTGCTCAGATATGGCCCAGTTTGCTGATATTTCAGAAAGAGAATCAGCTTGAATACATGTAAGTAAAACATCACAACGGGGAATCTAAGGAACGTGGTGTTCCTTCGCTGCCCACACACTCCTAACACCCTTGCCTACACTTAACGAGAGACGTTTGATGAGAATGGAAGAAATTGTATGGATCGCCTACCCTGATTTCCAAACCTGTCTACATCACAGAGGAGTGCCCTATAGAAAGCCACACTCATCAGAGCAGGGGTCTAGTCTGATCTTATGGGTGAGCATTTGCACTGACACAAACAAGGCATTGGCCCCAGGTGCATATTTTCAGGGAGGCATTGGCAGGGTGGCATGAAGAAGACACAACAGGCATGCGACCTTCAAATCAGTCTGCCCCAGCTCACTCTCCACAACCTGCCCCCCAGCGCACCTGCCTCTGCTCACCTGGGTGCCATGAAGACAGGCTCCACCGCTGTTTGTGAACAACTCCACATCTTGTTGTGCGAGCTATGTGCATATTTTTTTATTCCCTTCATGCTTCTGGCTACAGAAGCAGGGGTCACTCACGCTTCTTCAATCGCTTTTCCAAGTGAATATCCCAAGCCTTAATGCATGTCCAAAAATAAATGTATTCACATTCTCTGCTACACAAATGCACGTGTGTCTCTCTCTCAGCTGAAATGCATGTACATAGGTGCTTTACTTGTTTGTCATAGTTAAATGTTTGCAATTTTGCCCCAACACATTTTTTAACCTCATGCACATGAAGGCAGTGATGAGGGGTGGAAATGTTTGGCAGTCATTAGTAACAATGGCTGCCAACTGCAAACACAATATTAGGCAAGCTTGACAGTTTCAGTGTTTTTAGCTTTGTGTATTAAATGCAAGTAAAATAAACATGCCAAATTAGGTCACTCTCTAGAGCATCAGAAAGGTCTCTGGTGCAAACTGATATTTTGTTTATGCAGCTTACCCTAAATTCAACATTTTCCACCCCCACACTAGTGATTGTGAGCATAAATTCATCTCTCTCTCTCTCTCTCTCTCATGTTGCAGAAGAAAACTTCTGTTTCTCATCCTCTGACTGCAGGTAAAGGTAAAGGGACCCTGACCATTAGGTCCAGTTGTGACCGACTCTGGGGTTGTGGCGCTCATCTCGCTTTATTGGCCGAAGGAGCCGGCGTACAGCATGACTAAGCCTCTTCTGGCGAACCAGAGCAGCACACGGAAACGCCGTTTACCTTCCCTCCGGAGCGGTACCTATTTATCTACTTGCACGTTGACGTGCTTTCAAACTGCTAGGTTGGCAGGAGCAGGGACCGAGCAGTGGGAGCTCACCTCTTCGTGGGGATTCGAACCGCTGACCTTCTGATCGGCAAGTCCTAGGCACTGTGGTTTAACCCACAGCACCACCCGTGTCCCATCTGACTGTAGGTAGTTGAAAATTAATAAAGGAATGCCTAAGTGGAACCTCCGTATAGAGAGTCAGTATAGCTTTGAAAACACAATGCTCAGGACATGTTGCAGGTAAAGTCCACCATTTTCATGCTTTACAGTGGTACCTCGGGTTACAGATGCTTCAGGTTACAGACTCCGCTAACCCAGAAATAGTACCTCAGGTTAAGAACTTTACTTCAGGATGAGAACAGAAATTGCACGGCGGCGGCACAGCGGCAGTGGGAGGCCCCATTAGCTAAAGTGGTACCTCAGGTTAAGAATAGTTTCAGGCTAAGAACAGACCTCCGGAATGAATTAAGTTCTTAACCCGAGGTACCACTGTACTTGTTGTTTCCAGAGGCATTCAGATGGCCATTTTTTCAAAACAAAATGCTGGAGTTCCGTTTGCCTTGCCCCCACCTTATGATTTGTTGATTCCCTTGTGCCAGTCAAGCACTGACAGCGCATGAGTGCAGTTAACTGCACATGCACCCTTTATTGGGGGGGGGGTAAGCATACAGTTGGGCAATTGTAAATTTGCTTGTGCAGTTTCCCACTTTTGTGCAAATCTGAGGCATCCAGATTTTCTAGCACTGGAAAAGAACATGAAAGCCACTGTAAATTCTCAGCACACACTTCTCAGGTTGCTGCCCAATATATTTAGTGTAGAAATTTAGATGGTGTTTGCTTGCCCAGTTTTCTGGGTTTGTGAAAATCTGAAGGATCAAAACTAAAAAGAAATTAAAAAACCATTTGTTTAGGAGCACCCCGGAAATAGTTGCAAGCTCAGCAACTATTCAAAAGAAATGAAAGCATGAGACAGCATGAGAAGGAGAAAGTGACAATTGATCTATCCACCCCAAAACACGGAAACAAATCATTTTCTCCAGTATATTGGATTATCCTTGAATTGGATAAACCTGAATTTACAGAGGGAGAGCATCAAGCTTGGTGCTGGGCTGCACAAATGGCACTTCAAACAGCTGCGAAGCTCTTAGACTTCCCCATAGAAGAATCTGAACTTGCAGAGAAAAGCCATGTTTCTAAACCTCCTTTCCCACACCAGTCCATCTCTACACAGGTGCAAGTCCTATTGACTTGACTGGTTTGCTGCCATGTAAGTGGGATTATGATTGCAGCCTACCGGCTGAATTCCATAGTTGGTCCCTGTTATGTACTGAAGTTCTCACCCTGGGCCAGCAGGGGGATACTGTAGATAGTTCAGGTCCACATATGCAAATAAGGGATCGAAAGTGACGTTCAGTGATTGGATAGTTACAGAAAGTTGTTACAGTTGCGTTCTAGTGGAGCTCTATATAAGCAGGCTGGCTGAACCCTTCAGTTCAGTTCTGTTCTGGCCTGTGAATAAACAAGAGCTGTTTGAAGAATCGCTGTGTCGTCTGCTATGTTCACCCACAACTTAACAGTCCCAATACTTCTAAGGACTGAAATAAAGAAGCAGACTTTGTCAGCAGTTGTGTCTGGGGGGCTGAGCACAGAGGATGTTCTCAGTAGGCTCTGTGACCTCGGCTGAATGTGTTTTAACTCAGAATCGGCTGAGCACATCCAAAATACCTGAGATGGTGGTGAGCACTGGGTATTTGCAGGCTTCTGAGCAATGTGGACCATCATGTCCTCCCTTCCCGTCAGTTTGCCAGGATTGGATTGGATTAGTAAATCAAGAGGAAAGTAGGGAAGTGACAGACTGGAATTAGCAAGGAGCTCAACCGCCCAGTGACGAGAGTTGCTATCTATATCTCTCGGGAGAGATTTTAATGTAGTCATGACATAGTATTTAGGTGATGAGTTAAAGTATTTGGACTTGCCTGGTCTGGTCTCAGTAGCTTATATATGGCTATATATCATTGCACTTGTAAGCAGCTGCCGAAACCAGGAGGTAAGGCAAAGCATGGCAAGCCAAAGAGTTTCACTGGCCCAGTTGTAAATCTTTACATTCAAATATTTATTCTGTTGTAAGGCATGGCGCCCAGGGATGTTGTGCTGACTCTATGATTTCTTGCATAAAGCTGCTGATCTGTATTCCGTGAGTGCTTCAAAGTTTTTGCTATCTGCAAATGCCTGAATGCAGAACTGTATTAAGGTTCTTATAAAGGAGAGACAGGCAGTGAGTCGAACAATCACCTGTATGTCGTAAGAATGTTGCACATACATTCCATTTACATGTTTATATTTAATACATTTATACCCAACTTTTATTCCATCATGGAAATTAGGGTGCATGCATAGAGTTCCAAGTCATCTCCTGCCTAGGCACCTTTACATTACTGCAACATGTTACACAAGGGGCTGCCTCTGAAGACAGTTGGGAAACTGGAGCAGGTGCAGAATTCGGTGGTAGCGATGGCAGGCCTGAGCAGGTGAGGCGTAGCGAGATTTAGGTTAGAAGAAGTTGGAGGGGATATGGTTCTCCCCTATTTGAGTCTTCCTTTGCTGCTACAAAACAAAAAAATTCCTTCCAGTAGCACCTTAAAAGTAAAGGGACCCCTGACCATTAGGTCCAGTCGTGACCGACTCTGGGGTTGCGACGCTCATATCGTTTTATTGGCTGAGGGAGCCGGCGTACAGCTTCCGGGTCATGTGGCCAGCATGACTAAGCCGCTTCTGGTGAACCAGAGCAGCGCATGTAAACACTGTTTACTTTCCCACCAGAGCGGTACCTGTTTATCTACTTGCACTCTGATGTGCTTTCGAACTGCTAGGTTGGCAGAAGCAGGGACCTCACCCCGTCGCAGGGATATGACCTTCTGATCGGCAAGTCCCAGGCTCTGTGGTTTAACCCATAGCGCCACCCGTGTCAGGTGTATCTGACAAAGTGTGCATGCACACGAAAGCTCATACCAATAACAAACATAGTTGGTCTCTAAGGTGCTACTGGAAGGAATTTTTTTGTTTTGCTTCGACTAAGGCAGACCAACACGGCTACCTACCTGTAACTTTGCTGCTACAGTGACTCGTGGCATCATTGCTAAAAAGTACACAGGATACTGAAGGGCTGTAGCTCAGTGGCAGTGAATATGCTTTGTGTGCAGAAGGTCCCTGGTTTCAATAAAATATTGCACAAGACACTACAAGACACACACCATTTGAATAGCCCATCAACTGGGGGGCCGCCCCCTCAGATATTATATTGGGAGGGGGGCTGAAGGGACCTTGGCCCCTAGGAGTCGGCTCCTATGCCCAGAAAACACCATTGACAAAACCTGTGAACAGGACTCATCTGGGTCTTCAATATGAATGAATGACCTATAACCTGCCTCTCAGAACTTCCTATTTCCTTAGCCTGTGAGGAATGAGCGACGATGCGGAAGATTTCGGCAGATCCGTGGCAAGATCAAAGACAGTAAATTATTTAACATCGGTTCTACTTTTTGTGGAATTATTTAAAGTATCGTAATTGCATTTCAGCTCCCCAGACTTCATTTTCAAGTCTGGAACTCTGTTGGGAGCCATCACAATCACTGAAGAAGATAATATTACAGACTGGGTATAAAAATATCTTTTTAATGACTAGCAGATTAGTGAAATGTCTTGACCTGAATCTAGACCAAACAGAAGACTGCTTTTTGTTTTGTTTTGTTTTAAAGGAAGGTAAGAAAAGAAAAGACTAAATTGTCACCACATTGTTATGCTTGCTAAATTTTCCACAACTGAAAATGTCTGCTGATTAGATAAAATTTGTAACATTATGCAGTAATGCAAGTAATGATGGCTACATCTTGTGTAGTCCCTCCCCCTGCTACCCTTGACTTTTTGGCATTTATATATTTTATGTTTTATGTCTAATATTAGGATTTCTGTTTCACCACTGACTCTGCAGGGTGCTCTCTGAATAAATATATTTCAGTGTAACAATAACAACAATCTTTGGTCTCATTGCTTGCATCTATTTAATAAGAAGTGTGCTTTGATTGTGCTTTTAGTTTTTAATAGGTAAAAAAGAAAGAAAAAAAGTTTATACTGTTTTCTAACTGTTGCATTTGTTTTATGAGCTGCCCAGAAAACATAAGTTCTGGGATGACCATAAAAAATCAGTAAATAAATAAAAGTAGCTTGCTTGTATGTAGGAAAGTTGAATGATAATCAAGGCCCAGTGTTTTTACGTCTTAAATTTCCCTAGAGTATCAGATTGTAAACAACACTTTCACAAAACCCCAGACTTTCTATTACAGTTCCATTTACTCAGAATAGGTCATGGAAAATGCAATAATTGTTCTGTTTTATAGAAAACTCAAAAAATAATTTTAAATAAAAATTTCAAAGGAATGAGAACTGGTAAGTGAGGAGCCTCCTTTACCCTTTCTTTCCAACTTTCCTCGTCTCTATCCACTATTACATGTTTGGATAGATGATAGATAGATGAAGGTATGACCTTTTCATCAATGTCAGTTCAGATGAACTCACTTTCTAACGGATGTCATTGGTAATATGCTAGTGTCTTTGGAAAATGTTGATAATTGCTGGCTTGGAGTGACACGCATTATAGTGCCAGCATATGCAATGACATTGGCCATTTGGGCAGTATTGTTTTGTAAGAGGTACCAAGTAGAACACTTCACTTTGTCCTCTTCTAGAAAGCAATCCAGAATAGGAACTGACATCTTTGTCCAGATGGGCAATCTTAACAGCTGCACAAGCCAGATGTTCAGCTGCTGAACTTTAGTTCCACCACTAGCTTTTTTTGACAGATGTATGTATGGCCATCAGATAACTCATTTTTGGAGTACGTTGTCATGTGTAAGCAAGTTCAGGAAGAATTTTGTATTTTCCAGTTTCCCAGTGCAAATGTGTATGTTAAAATATCTTGATCACACACGTCGTTAGCTCAGCTTTCATCCAGAATCACTGATTCTTCAGATAGTTCTTCACTGGTGGCTTCATAGCTATCTGTTCTTTAGTTTTCAAACTCATCGTGGTGCAAAATGGAGTGGAAGCAAAACATTCCTCTGGAGCACATCTGTACTGCAATATGTACTTTAGCACCAAAGAGGAATTACAAAAATGACACACCACAAAGGGAAATACAATGATTTTGTCCCTTTTTCATCTAGAGAGGGTCGGCCAAAATGGTGCCATTCTAACTATGATTGCCCTGGCAGTAGGTAGAACACCTGTACCTGTCCTGTACAAGAGTATCTGGTTTGTAAAGGGTGAGGTGTACTTGTATATCTAAGGAAAAGATCTTGATCAGCTGAGCCTTTAACATCCAAGATTTTAGTAGTACAGTGGTACCTCGGGTTAAGAACTTAATTCATTCTGGAGATCCGTTCTTAACCTGAAACTGTTCTTAACCTGAGGTACCACTTTAGCTAATGGGGCCTCCTGCTGCTGCCGTCCCACCGGCGCACAATTTTTGTTCTCATCCTGAAGCAAAGTTCTTAACCCGAGGTACTATTTCTGGGCTAGCGGAGTCTGTAACCTGAAGTGTCTGTAACCTGAGGTACCACTGTAGTAGTAGTAAAGGTAAAGGGACCCCTGACCATTAGGTCCAGTTGCAGACGACTCTGGGGTTGCAGCGCTCATCTCGCTTTATTGGCCGAGGGAGCCAGCGTACAGCTGTGGCCAGCATGTGGCCAGCATGACTAAGCTGCTTCTGGTGAACCAGAGAAGCGCACGGAAACGCCGTTTACCTTCCCTCCGGAGCAGTACCTATTTATTTACTTGCACTTTGAGGTGCTTTCGAACTGCTAGGTGGGCAGGAGCTGGGACTGAGCAACGGGAGCTCACCCTGTCACAGGGGTTCGAACCACCGACCTTCTAATCGGCAAGCCCCAGGCTCTGTGGTAGTAGTAGTAGTAGTAATTATTATTTATTTTATTACTTAGACCTCGCCCATCTGGTTGGGTTTCACCAGTGGTGACCTTGCTATTCAGTGATTTGTTGTCTGCCAGAGTAGCAAGTACCACTTGAGCATTAGGCTGGTTGTAGTATCCTGTCCAGTGCTATTTTTCTAGAAAAAGAGGTTCTGGAACTCAACATGAACACCTCCCTCGTTCTCTTAGAATGGCATTGGCGCCCACCTGAGAGGTGCCATTCCAGAGAATTCCAGCAGGGGAAAAAGCCCTGATTTTGTCACCATTGAAAAATATCTGTAGTAATTTACCTGTAGCTCTTGTGATCTGATTGTAAAGCTGAAACTCACATGAGAGATAATTCTCCTGCAAATGGTCGATTCTGCCATATGAATTTAGGCCAGTGCGTTAAATGCTGCACGCTTTATTCTGGCAGAGTTTTTCAAAGAGAGGTTCGTAGGCTATAATTCAGAGGGTGTGGGTGAACAAAATACACCTAGCACCTGAACATATCTTAGTTTTATGAAAGTCTGGAAGAACTGACAGATGAAGGAGGGCAACAAAATGACAAAACCGCAGGGGGATATAAATAATGCAGAAACACATGGGAATTGCAGCTCTGTTGTTTGAGAGATCTATGTTCAGGGTTGAAAGAAATATTGAAAGGGAAAACGGTGCGCTAGGATTTAAGCGAAGGGCTGTAGCTCAAACATCTACTTTGCCTGCAGATGGGTCTAAATTCAATCCCGGTCATCTCCAGGTAGGGCTAGGAGACACCCATCTTCTAGCGAGCCACTTCTAATTAGTGCAGACAATACTGAGAAGAAGAAGAAGAAGAAGAAGAAGAAGAAGAAGAAGAAGAAGAAGAAGAGGAAGAAGAAGAAGAAGGGGAGAGTTTGGATTTGATATCCCGCCTTTAAGGAGTTTCAAAGCGGCTAACATTCTCCTTTCCCTTCCTCCCCCACAACAAACACTATGTGAGGTGAGTGGGGCTGAGAGACTTCCAAGAAGTGTGACTGGCCCAAGGTCACCCAGCAGCTGCATGTGGAGGAGCGGAGACGCGAACCCGGTTCCCCAGATTACGAGACTACCGCTCTTAACCACTACACCACACTGGCTCTCGACCGATTGCCTGAGTCAGTACGAAGCACTTTCCTATGGTCCTGTTTCAGATCACAGTGGTACCTCAGTTTAAGAACAGTCCAGTTTAACAACAATTTGGTTTACAAACTCTGCAAAACCGGAAATAGTGTCTTGGTTTGAGAACTTTACCTCGGTCTAAGAACAGGTGGAAGGGCACCGGCAGTGGGAGGCCTCATTAGGGCAAGCGAGCCTTGGTTTTAGAACGGTTTTGGTTTAAGAACGGACTTCTGGAACGGATTAAGTTTGTACACTGAAATACCACTGTATTGCTGTAAACTGCTTTCAGCATGCAGCCCAACTCTTTACATTCATTCAGAAGTGAATCCCGTTGTGTTCAGTGGCCCTTACTCCCACGTAAGTGTGCCCAGGCTTCTATCAAGCTGCTTTCAAAAGACTTTCTTGCTGGTTTAAAAGAAATATTCACTTCACTTTGCTAATTTTCTACTAATTGCTTGAAGTTTGTGTTAAAACTTTGCTGCCGTCTCCTCCAGTTAGTTGCTAGTTACCTTCATTCGTATTAGATGCTCTGTACAACATTTGGCTTCCATAGACACTCTCTACTGTGTGGAACAGAAGAGATAATTAATCTTCTCAGAGCCGTCTTGGGAATTTTAAAGAAAGCTTTTTCATTTTCTTTGAACAAACAATTTAAAGAGTTCATGCCATAAAATTAGAATGAATAGTCACTGCTTCTCAGTACTTTCTGGTTGCTTTAAAGAAACATGATCTCAGTCTGCTAAATTCTAGACTGAGATTCCTTCACGCCACTATGAGTGGTTGATTTTAGACCAATTCCCACAGTCTCATATTAACAGGACTAGATATCTGTCTGTAGCTCATACTGGATGTGAGCAGTGTAAAATAAAATGGAAAAAAATAATTTTACACCTTTATTACTAAACAACATGCAAGTGTGATGAAAGTACATAAGGTGGTTGTTGTTATCACACGTGGGAACTTGGCATGTCTTCGGTCATTCTGTTTTTATACGTATCTCTGGAAGGGAAGATTCTTTTCATATTCTTTTTCTAAACACACCCACCCTGCCTGTTTTAATCCCCAGCCTTAATATTGGGGAGAGATTCATATCTCCATACGTCAATATGGTAATTTACTGATTTTTCTTCTTCTTTTTTTTTTTTTGGTCCTATCCCAGGTATTATACAAAACCTTCACCCCAAAAGTCCATAAATATGGCTGTTCTAATTCCACTGAGAGAACCAAATACTTTCACGATTATTTCAGCAGTTGGGGAAAATCCAGCCATCTCAATTTAAAAGCAGCTAAATATCTTTTTTGCACTATATATTCTTATAGAGGCCAAAGTAAAGCCCAACACAAGCAATATAACAAACATACAAAATCTGCTATAAATGTATTATAT
Source organism: Podarcis raffonei (assembly GCF_027172205.1). Classification (NCBI taxonomy): domain Eukaryota; kingdom Metazoa; phylum Chordata; class Lepidosauria; order Squamata; family Lacertidae; genus Podarcis; species Podarcis raffonei. The sequence goes on from NC_070604.1 coordinate 6,417,594, forward strand.
TGGTATTAAAGAGAAGCTGCTGAATTGCAACTCATTACCAAACTTAAAACCATGGAGAGACCTGGTCTGAACAAAGACATTGGATTCTTATCTCATTATACATGACAAAGCCATTTTTCACCTTCTCACCCCTTGCTTTTTCCTGTAAGACCTATTGCAGTCGTTAAGAGTCGTCAACAGGCTCATCACAGCTATCTGCCAATCACCCATTCCCACCACCCTTCTGAGTAATACCCCTCCCCACCTTCTCACTATATAGAGGGATCTGGCAACTTCTGTTTCAGTGTATCTGAAGAAGTGTGCATGCACACGAAAGCTCATACCAAGAACTAACTTAGTTGGTCTTTAAGGTGCTACTGGAAGGAAAAAAATTTTTTTGTTTTGACTATGGCAGACCAACACGGCTACCTTTCTGTAACTGGTATATTGGTATTAGTTACTTTATTATGATACCAATACTTGCACTTGGAGATCTATATTTCTTTCCTCTGAAACAAGCAAAAAAAGCTAGCATAAAATGCATCCTTTTAATGAGATTGCTGAACCTTCCTCCTGAAAGCTTCCGTATAAGATGCAAGTAGAAGGCTTTTATTATTGGCTAGTTCTTGCAGCTTTTCTCAGTCCTCTGAAAAGCTGCAGCTGACATTTTTGGGAAAGTGAGACAGAGGATTTAGGTCTTGATTGGGGGTGGGGAACTGGATCAGCCTGTGGACTGGATCCTACGTTCTCCCAGGCCCTGCGAGCTAGTTTGACAGGTGCATGAGGCTGCCCACCTCACCTGTCAGTCACTGATACCGTCATGACATCAGGTGAAACATTTTCCATTGTGTGGGCGTTTAAAATAAATTCTGCAGGCAGAAACCCCGGGGGGTTGCAGGTACTGATGGTCAATTGATTGGTGGGGTCTGCAAACTATGCTTTCGGCAGGACCTCAGTCCTGTACGTTTGGTATGTCTTAGGGGAAATGTCCTTGTGGGACACTTTGAGATAATGGTGCTGGAGGTTCCTCACTGCTGGTCTTGGCTTAGCATTGCACGCTCTGCTTTAGTTTACTGATGTAACACCACATTGAACGTGAATGAATGCTAAGCTGTTTTTTTTGTTCTTCTGACACATTCTAAAAAAGACAGAGTGGGAAATGATATATAATGAATTGAAAAAGGTATTTAAATATACCTTCTTGAAGAAACCAGAGGCCTTTCTCTTGGGCATGGTCGGCCAAGTGGTGCCAAAGAAGGATAGAACTTTTTTTATGTATGCTACAACAGCAGCAAGGATACTCATCGCAAAGTATTGAAAGACGCAAGATCTACCCACTCTGGAAGAATGGCAGATGAAATTGATCGACTGTATGGGACTGGCAGAATTGACAAGCAGAATCCGTGACCAGGGAGAAGAGTCGGCTGAAGAAGATTGGAAAAAATTCAAGGACTATTTACAGAAATATTGTAAAATTTAAGAAAGTTAGTTGGTGTTGGATTGAAATTGAGAGGTTTCTAGCTGCAATGATATATAAGAACATAGATGGGGGGGAAAAGGGTTTGAAAAATAAGGTAAGGTTACAAGCTGTAATGCTTTAAATAAAGGATTTGCTGAACAAATAATCTTAATTGGGATACAAGAAGGAGAAGTATGAGGAGGTCTGAGAAATTTGTTATTGAAAAGTATGGTTTATGAATCTTATGTCTTTGTTTAATGTTTCTGTTTGTTTTGTTTGTTTTGTTTGTTTAAAAAATTGGAAAACTTAATAAATATTCTTTAAAAAAACAATAAAAAAGACAGAGTGGGAGTTGTTTGTAGGCAGCCAATTGTTACTTTTTAAAAAGCCAACTAGAATCTGATTGGAAATATTTAGATGTCTACTCTAGGTTTCTTGGCTTTGCCCTCATCCTAGAGAATTCTTCGCTTATTACATTCAGTGAGTGTGCAATTTGCTCTAACCCATGGGTAGACAACCTAAGGCCCGGGGGCCGGATGCAGCCCAATCGCCTTCTCAATCCAGCCCGCAGACGGTCCAGCAATCAGCGTGTTTTTACATGAGTAGAATGTGTGCTTTTATTTAAAATGCATCTCTGGGTTATTTGTGGGGCATAGGAATTTGTTCATTCCCCACCCCCCAAAAAAAAATATAGTCCGGCCCCCCACAAGGTCTGAGGGACAGTGGACCGGCCCCCTGCTGAAAAAGTTTGCTGACCCCTGCTCTAACCATCTGAGCTACCAGTTATAACTCATTGCGATATACACTTGTGCAGAGAGTCACACGTAGCATTAAAAGGGGTACAGTTCCTGCACCTGTGGACACAATAGTTGAATCAAGTGTACACTCATTCACAAAAATACGTGTACATGTGTAGAGACAGCTTGCACCCGTGTTTGGTGTAATGTGCGGAAAAGCCTTAGGTCAAGCAGTAATAAGAATAGACTTGGAGATCCAGGTCGATATGTGTGGATATATATATGCTAAAGACAAAATGAATTAAATTATTCTGTCTCCCCCGGGTGCTACTAGATGTGCGCAGGACACCTTTCTCTATACACATCTGAAAACTACTTCTTGCTGTTCAGGATGTAAGCCCTTCTGGAACATGGATGGCTTGTGGAATTTGGCTCACCTGAACTATTTCCCACTGTGACCCTGAAGCTATTCTGCTGGAGGACAGTCTGTTGCCTGTCTGGTAGAACTAGCTCAGAAACCAGCTTGTCTGTTGAACAATGCAAAAGCACAGCATGGGCAACTTTGACCTGCTTAGTCAAGGTAGTGGAGTGCCCTGGTAAGGTACTTAAGGGAGCAACAGAGATGAGATGAGTACTTTTCCATAAATGGCCTTTTTATTGAGAAAGTACAGAAGAGAATGGCAGTTTAATTGTTGACTGTGAAGGCTGTCCCAGAGAAGGAATGGGAGCGGAGGATGGGTTGTGAGACAGCTGCTAGCCATGGAAGCTGCAAGATATTTGCTTGACTTCTGAGAAGGAGAAAGGAGGAGGAATTGCAGGAGAAATGGAAAAGCGGACAAGAGGGAGAGAGGACACTGACAAACTGGAACGTGTCCAGAGGAGGGCAACCAAAATGGTCAAAGGCCTGGAAACGATGCCTTATGAGGAACAGCTAAGGGAGCTGGGCATGTTTAGCCTGGAGAAGAGGAGGTTAAGGGGTGATGTGATAGCCATGTTCAAATATATAAAAGGATGTCACATAGAGGAGGGAGAAAGGTTGTTTTCTGCTGCTCCAGAGAAGCAGACACGTAGCTGTTTGACAGTGGAATTTGCTGCCAAGGAGTGTGGTGGAGTCTCCTTCTTTGGAGGTCTTTAAGCAAAGGCTTGACAACCATATGTCAGGAGTGCTCTGATGGTGTTTCCTGCTTGGCAGGGGGTTGGACTCGATGGCCCTTGTGGTCTCTTCCAACTCTATGATTCTATGATTCTATGATTCTAGGTGGGGTAGAGAAAGAAATAGACTTTTCCTTCCTTATGTTCTGTCTGCAAACAGTAAAACGAAGAGTCTCAATGGCAAATCAAGGATTTTCCATGCGGAGTCCACCAGAAACAGAGGTGCAGGAAAAATAGAACCCTCAAAGCATTGAGTCCACGGTGAGCTATCTGGCGGCCAAAGGTACAAAGAATGGGCATCCAGCAAGCAGTTCCAAAGGCTAATCAGACAGAGCTTCTGAAATCACACTAGTGTGCGGCCTCAAAGGGTACTTCACTGGACTTCCAAGTGCAAACACTGTTTGTAGTATTACACAGTTTACAAAAAAAAAAAGTCATGCTGGATCAAAAATTTCTTCAGCGTTTCTCCCTGATCATCTCCATCAATTAATGAAAAAGAAATTGCATTAAAAATCATCAAAGGGAACGAGGATTTTCCATGAAATTCTCATGGATGGTTTGCAGGGTTTTTATTATTTTTCTTTTGCATGTGTGCTTGTGTGTGCTTACCTTATTTTCAAGGTGGCCAAAGTGTGAGTGTACATTCATTCATCTCCAGGGAACAGCCTTACTTCATACCTGCACTTCTTGAAAATGCCATGACATTCTCAGCTGGGTTTTCCTGCAAGTATAAGAAAGCAGGGAGGATGCCTTGCTTGACAGCTGTTTGTTGCTGCTGCTGCTGCTGCTTTTACCTTTACGGAAATTGGTGCAGAAATGTTTTTTTTTGAGTAAAAGTGAGTGAGGATGCTTATATCAGGCACTTGGTAGATGACCTCTCTGACATGATCACTCCTCCCATGGAGCGTTTTCCGATCAGGAAGGATGGGTAGGCAGGGAGAATGCAAAGCACTGGAGAGGCAGGAAAGGAAAGGAAAGGAAAAAGGAAAGGAAAGGAAAGAGGAGAGGGAAGGGAAGGGAAGGGAAGGGAAGGGAAGGGCTCACACAGCCCCTGGCCACCTCACAACAACAAGGAGAGCTCAACACCGTACCCAACAAATGCTAAAGAAATTCTAATGCGCCCTGTAAATAAGGCAGGAAAACAGAGGCCTCTTTCATGGGGGAAGAGAACATTTCAGAAATTTGAGACAGGTGGCACTACTAAAGAGTAGGATGGTATTGGAAAGGCGTTTTCAAGGTCACAAAAAGAGATTTTTGTTTTGTTCCTCCTGGAATTTAAAGTACAGTGGTGTTGCGGCGCTCATCTCACTTTATTGGCCGAGGGAGCCGGCATACAGCTTCCGGGTCATGTGGCCAGCATGACTAAGCCGCTTCTGGCGAACCAGAGCAGCGCACGGAAACGCCGTTCACCTTTCCGCCAGAGCGGTACCTATTTATCTACAGTGGTACCCCGCAAGACGAACGCCTCGGAAGACGAAAAACTCGCTAGACGAAGGAGTTTTTCGTTTTCTTAGCCGCTTCGCAAGACGCATTTCCCTATGGGCTTGCTTCACAAAACGAAGCTTGCCCCGCAAGCTCCGGGGATAGCGGGGAAGCGCAGCGCGTCTTCCCCGCTGTCCCCGGACCTCTTTTGAAGCAAGGGGCAGCAACGGGGAGAAGTGATCTTCTCCCCATTGCCGCCCCTTGCTTCCAAAGAGGGGACAGAGGGGAAGGCGCGCGGCGCTTCCCCTCTGTCCCCGGACGGTCTCCATAGGAACGCATTGATTGATTTTCAATGCATTCCTATGGGAAACCGTGCTTCGCAAGACGAAAAACTCGCAAGAAGAAAAAACTTGCGGAACGAATTAATTTCGTCTTGCGAGGCACCACTGTACTTGCACTTTGACATGCTTTCAAACTGCTAGGTTGGCAGGAGCAGGAACCAAGCAATGGGAGATCACCCCGTCACAGGGATTCGAACCGCCGACCTTTTGATTGGCAAGTCCTAGGCTCTGTGTTTTAACCCGCAGCACCACCCACGTCCTAAAGTACAGTGGTAAATACGCTTCAGGTTACAGACTCCGCTAACCCAGAAATAGTACCTCAGGTTAAGAACTTTGCTTCAGGATGAGAACAGAAATAAAGCAGCAGCGGCACAGCAGCAGCGGGAGGCCCGATGAGCTAAAGTGGTGCTTCAGGTTAAGAACAGTTTCAGGTTAAGAACGGACCTCCGGAACGAATTAAGTATGTAACCAGAGGTACCACTGTACTTCTTGTGAAGGACATCCAAAATCCCAGGGCTTTCCATTGCCAAGCAAAAGGGGAGTGCTGATTTTATTAGGTCTCAGAGGATGGTTGAGCACTCACAACTTTAGGATAACCTACTGTAGGATATTGAAAGTGTGGACCCAACTCCTTGTCCATTTCAATATAAGGTTTAAGGGGGAACCTTTCAACTGTAATTTGTCCTGGTTTGCCAAACACTTAGTAACTCACCCGCCTGGGTAAAATGTACTTGCGAGGGACACACAAATTGGTGGTAGAACAGTCCTATCCATCTGGGAATTGTAGTTCTATGGAGGACAAGGGGACTCTTGTAGAAAATTCCCAGCACCCTCATCAAACTACACTTCCCAAAATTCTTCAAAAGTCACATAGGCATGTAAATCATCCACTCTTCAGAGAATAGTACCTAGGCAGGCAGCATTGAGGACAGCCATTTTAGAGAGAAAGTGGGTATAGACAAATAGGTCAGCTTCAGTTTCTTTCTGTCTCGTTTTTCTAATAAATTCAGTTCTCCACATTTTGCATTTTGCAAATTTGCATTTTTTTATGGAAAAGTTTCATTTAAATTCACCCGTAATTTCATATGCATTTCTTCTAAAAATATATGCATTTTTGCATGCACTTGTTTAATATACACATTTTCCCAGGCACTTCCCCTGTAATATGTCTTTTGTATGTTAATTTCATTTATATATTTTAATGCACATTTTCCCCTAATATATGCATCTTTGTACACATTATATGGTTGGATTGCAAAATCTGGAGAGGTATGAATGTCAAGGGTCCAAGTATTTTTTCAAGAAGTGAAAAATTAGGTAGGTTCTCATGTGACTTGTACCAAATTTCTCCTCCATTCCTAGTAGTGAGTTAGGGACACTATCTAGAATATAAATTAACATTTATACTCACATTCCAAGAGATACATCTTCTGCTAGCTGATTTTTCATATACGACTTTTGAGCAGGAGTGTGGATCATGGTAAAATGCAGAAGAGAAGTTCCTAGCAATGATGCAGAATACAAAAATGTCAGGATTTGAGTATGCTTGTAATTTAAACGTATTGACTTGTCTGAAAGAAGGTGCCAGACATGAAAGGCAAAGCAACAGGAAGTGACCTGCTGAGTTTGTTGAACTGAGCTGGAGATAAACATCACAGACAGGAAGTACATCATCATTTAACTTGACTCAGCAACCAGGCAGAAGAACTAATACAATTGCTGATAAGTGCTGTAATCCCAAATAACAAATAATAAGGACAGATGCTTCTTGCCTTTAAAATTAATGTAATGCTATGCTAATCAATAGCTAAAATTGTTGCAAGCTAGCTGTCCATTAAAGCAATTGTTCTGTATTCTTCAGTTGCTAGTAGACAAAGAGCAGATGGTTCTTCTGGGAAGCAACACTGCTCATTTGAAACCCAGTTTTCCCACGTTGCCATTTGCCGCACTTTGGTTTGATATACTTTGCAGCAGTTCGCTTGAACTGTACTATCAGAAATTGAAGCTGGTGCTTTATTTAGTCTTATTTTCAGTATGTACATGCAAATCACGCTGTTTAAACTGGGAGTTCTGGGGAAAGCTGTCCAGAGGCTGAACGAAACAAATTCAATATATTTCCCCCCTGCACACTGCAACCAGATGGGATTCTGAGAGTCAAAGTTCAGAAATCATCCAGCTGCTTCGGGGTTTCTGATAACAGATCATATCGTGGCGAGGGCTTCCCTATCTTTGATTACCCATGCGTCTAAAATTGGAGTATGTGTATTTTCCTCCTCTTCATGGGTGAATTTTTATCACTCCTTGGGTGCACATTATTCACTCTTGTGCTGAAGCTGGCCATAACTTTTGAATGATTTCCAGTGTGCCATCCGAGTAACTGTTACATCACTCACTGGAGGCCTTGCTCATAAAGTCCTATTCATTGAAACTCGGAGCTCTGTTGGTGCCAGTCACGGAGACTCCACAACTCAGCACCTGCGGAGCACAATCCTGATTCATGTACCTCAAGCTTCAGGGCATTGTCTGGGGAGAACCGAGGACCTAGCTTAGCTGTTTCCCTTCCCCATTCTCCCTCCACTTGCTAGCAGCATTCAAGAGAAATTAAGCTTGCAGCCGTGTTAAAACTGTTGTCCCTAATAAACCAGGCATGGGCATGGGCAAAACAACCAGAAGATAGCCTTGCTGTGCTATCACACAACCTGTGAAGGCAGGGAGAAAGCAGCTTCAGGGCTGCTAAAACCAGAGGGCCTCTTGTGAAATTGAGAGGGCTGCATCATTATGTTATTTTCATTTGTGAAACTGTTAAGATCAAAAATAAATAATGAAGAAGAAATTCAGTATGCCCAGAAACATGTACAAATAAAAGTTAGCCTTTTTGTTAAATAATAAATTAAAAATAAATTGCCTTGTGCGAATCGGATTGCCGCAGTGGCTACAAACATCCAGCCCAGTTGCACTTTGTCTGGGGTTACCAGACGTTCCCGGGGACAGTCCCTGGATTTGCAAATCTGTCCCCGGACAAATTCAATCCCCGGAATGTCCTCAGATTTGCAAATCTGTCCCTGGGAAACATGGCAGCAGCAGCAGCAGCAGCCCAGAGCCGGCCTGGTAGCACAGTTGGCTCTGGCTGGCTTCAGGAGCTGCTCGTTGCCGCTGCCACTGCCACTGCTGAAGGGGAACCGGGGACATCCAGCAGTACAAATCTCCTGCCCCCTTCTCCCTTTGTTTTGACAGATCGGGGGAGGCTTGGGAGGCTCAGGCGGGTGGGTGTTGTCCAGTTTTTAAAAAACTCTGCGCATTTATGTTTCACAGGGTGCGAAAGAAGGGCTTTGCACCTTTATACAATATGCATGTGTGCTTGGGCCCAGGATCATTTGCCTCACCATGCCCACTACTGACTCCCGGTTGCTGCTCAGCTTCAAAATAAAAGAAATAAATAAAAGAAAAAGTGTCCCCGGATTTATTGGGGAAAAACTGGTAATCATAACTTTGTCAGTATACAAATTCCCACCTTGTTACAACTTTACTCCCACTTGATGCATTTATGGGTCATATGGATCTTACCTTATCCTACCTCTGTTGATAAAACTCCTTTCTCAACTTGGCGCCTGCAAGCCATGAACTGTGGAGGAGGACCGTCACCAGGATGCAGCCACCTTGGAGTTTGCTTGTGTGGAAAAAGTGCTTCCTCCACTGGGCTTCCTGAACAGTGCAAAAGATGGGATCTGTCATCGCATCATAGGCAAAAGGAGCAGCACCCGTTTCCCCAACTCTTGTGGATTTTTCAGCACTGATCAGCCCAGAATGTAACATGTACAGAGATGTTCAAAAGACTAGGTGCAGGAAAAAAAAATGAGAGGCACAAATACAAGATGGGTGACACCTGGCTTGAGAGCACTACATGTGAAAAGGATCTAGGAGTCTTGGTTGACCACAAACTTGACATGAGCCAACAGTGTGACGCGGCAGCTAAAAAAGCCAATGCAATTCTGGGCTGCATCAATAGGAGTATAGCATCTAGATCAAGGGAAGTAATAGTGCCACTGTATTCTGCTCTGGTCAGACCTCACCTGGAGTACTGTGTCCAGTTCTGGGCACCACAGTTCAAGAAGGACACTGAGAAACTGGAACGTGTCCAGAGGAGGGCAACCAAAATGGTCAAAGGCCTGGAAACGATGCCTTATGAGGAACGGCTAAGGGAGCTGGGCATGTTTAGCCTGGAGAAGAGGAGGTTAAGGGGTGATATGATAGCCATGTTCAAATATATAAAAGGATGTCACATAGAGGAGGGAGAAAGGTTGTTTTCTGCTGCTCCAGAGAAGCGGACACGGAGCAATGGTTCCAAACTACAAGAAAGAAGATTCCACCTAAACATTAGGAAGAACTTCCTGACAGTAAGAGCTGTTCGACAGTGGAATTTTCTGCCAAGGAGTGTGGTGGAGTCTCCTTCTTTGGAGGTCTTTAAGCAGAGGCTTGACAACCATATGTCAGGAGTGCTCTGATGGTGTTTCCTGCTTGGCAGGGGGTTGGACTCGATGGCCCTTGTGGTCTCTTCCAACTCTATGATTCTATGATTCTATGACTCCTGAAATAAAGCAGTATCAAAACTTGTGAAGATTAGAATGGATCCAATATGATGCGCTTGCATGCAAACATTTGCCAATGCTATTGTGATCCCACTGCATGGCAGGGTTTAATAGTGGCGTGGAAATAGCTTGTTTAGCACATAACAGGGTGATAGTGGCAACAGAAGGACTGGAAAGTGCCTATGATCCGCTCCAAGGATAGCTATATAAATGCAGCCTTATTAACCTGATTCTGAGACTGCATAACAGGACAGATTTCTCTATACCATGCTGTAGCTATGGTTGCAAATATCCGCACGTGCTATTGCAAGGATGCCTGTATGTGCAATCAAGCTGCCTGGTCGAATCAAAACGTGCTTTGGAGCACTACTGTTTTGCACAAGTGTAAGGGAGGGCAAGAGGGAATACAAACAATTAATTACTAACTAGATACACAATCTGGCCTTTCATTTCTCTTTAATTTTTGTTCTGTTCTCATCCATTTCTTTTGCCAGCACCTGTAAAAAAACTTATACAATACTCCAAGAGACTGAATTTCTCAGACTGAAATTTTATCAGTCTGAATGATAGACAGTGTGCTATACAAAATATGTCACCTGCTTTGGCTAATCATCACCAAATCGGGGTCTGTAACCACTAAGGACATTCTCAGATCTACCTCCTTAGCTTTGGTCTTTTTCTTCATCAGAGACATTCTTGTGGCCTTTCGCAAGGTTGCCTCCAGATTCACTTTGCCAGCACATTGCAAAGCAGCTGGTGGCAGGAATGTGTTTATCCTCTCCAAGAGTCTTAGGTGAGCATGTTTTGGTTTCAGGGCCAACAATGTTTGATGCCACATCAACACTGAGTTTGTAATGCATCTTCCCTGCTGTTGCCTGTTCGTCCAAGTTAAAAACAAGGTCTGTATTGCCCTTCCTTGTTGACTACCTGAAAATGAAAACTGACTTTGAAACTAAAGTACTGTGTTCTTTGGTGGACAATTCAGTCACATGCTGGTGCTTATTTTTCCAGATTATTTTCCTCTCTAGGGTCATAATACAGTGGTGCCTCGCAAGATGAAATTAATTCGTTCCGCAAGTTTTTTCTTCTTGCGAGTTTTTCGTCTTGCAAAGCACGGTTTCCCATAGGAATGCATTGAAAATCAATTAATGCGTTCCTATGGAGACCGCTTGCCAGGCTGGCGGTGCGGAGAAGGGCTTTTCTCCCCACCGCAAGCCTTCAGGACAGGTATGGGAACAGAGGGGAAGGCGCGCAGCGCTTCTCCTCTGTTCCCGGGGCTTGCGGTGGGAGGAGGGTTTTTCCTCCCCACCGCCAACATTCAGAACAGCATTCTGAATGTTGGCGGTAGGAAGGAAAACCCTCCTCCCACCGCAAGTCTTCAGGACAGCCATCCGAAGGCTGGCACGGGGAGAAGGTCTCTCCGCCCCACCGCCAGCCTTCGGAGGAGGTCCGAGGACAGTGGGGAAGACACGCTGCGCTTCCCCGCTGTCCCGGAGATTTCCCTATGAACTTTCGTCTTGCGAAGGAAGCCCATAGGGAAATTCGTTTTGCGAAGCGCCTCCAAAACGGAAAACCCTTTCGTCTAGCGGGTTTTCCGTCTTGCGAGGCGTTCGTCTTGCAGGGCACCACTGTAATGAAAAAGGTTTCATCTGGTAGTGAGGGTGATGGCAGAGGAATAGATGAAGTGGAATGGAAGAAGGGAAGAGCATTTTGTGTTTGCACCTGCAAAATGAACCCACCACTGATAGCTACCCTGGACTTTGAAATTTCCCACAATGCTCCTGATGTAACATTGTTTCAAGAAATTGTAGGAACGTTCTGCTCTAAGTACTGCTGGCTGGCTCTACTATCGCTGCTAGGTCCATTAAGATAAAGGGCCTCCAGAGGCTACATTCTGAAGGACTCCCACAAAAGCTGGAGCCAGCCCTATTCTAAGCAGCAGCAGATTTATTGAATGAGGATGGTTGAAAAAGAGGAAAGTGTACAAAAAGGGTGGAAGTAGGTCTCTTCTCTTACACACACCTTTGCAGAAAAATCAGCCCCCAGCCACCCCATCATGGCTATATCTTAGGAAGATGACTGAGGAGATTTCATCCCTCCCATTCCAAGAATCTGCTGATGTTCTCTGCTGATTCTCCAGAGAGGAGGGGGCGGTTTCTGCTCACTACTTATTCCTCTCCAGCCTCACATCAAAGAGAGAGAGACTGAGTGTTAGAGAGTGTTATCTCTTTATAGATAAGGTTGCTGCTAAGAGCAGCTGCAGACACTCAGTGCAGTTCAGCTTCTCCATTTAGCTCTGTATATAGTTTGTATGATAGTTGTAGATAGAATAAAAGTAGTTATTCTACAGAGCTGTTCTCCGAGTGGTTTATGCTCTGCTGTACTCTGCTGTGCGACGACTGTCTTCTTGTTGGAGTAAATCCGGTGCTCACAACTCTAAGCTGTGAGTCCACAGCACTTTGACCTGTTCCTGTGCAGAAGGTGGTCTCTGGAAGTGCTAACCAGCTCCCCTAGCCCAGTCGGGGCCGAAGTGTGTGAGTCCTGTTGGTGGCACTGGCACAAGGGTGATGCTGACAATGACTGCCAGGTGCAATGAATGTCCTTGTCTACATTTGCTTCATCTTCCATTCTCTTTTTTTTATATATATAAATTTTTATTAAGTTTTTCTTTTACAAATAATTCATACAACCATAATTACAAATTTGCTGTTTTTTGAACTTCCACCGGCACCTCCCTCAATCATCCATTTTTCTTATCTTCACGCATTTTCTATATAATATTGCCGATTTAATGTTAACCTTCCATCTCTGTTTCTTTTTTACAATATACCTTGTATTATCACAAAGCCTCCTTAAAACCCACTAGTGTTGTCTGTTCATCACATATAGTTTTCAGATAATCCGTAAACTTTCCCCAGTCCTCGATGAATTTGTGATCTTTCTGGTATCTGATTTTTCCAGTCATTTTATCCAGTTCTGCATAGTCCATAAGTTTCATTCTCCACTCATTCAAGGTCGGTAATTCCTCTTGTTTCCACTTTTGGGCCATCAATGTTCTTGCCGCTATTACTGTGTACTGAAAAAGTTTATAATCACTTCTTTTTATCTCTCTTCCTGTTAACATCTTCCATTCTTTTGGCCCAACTTCACAGTCCTCATCTTTTAGATCCACTGCTTCCTAGACCCTGCCCAGATTCCTAGTTCTGCCCCACTTCAATTGGCTCCTATTCCCTACAGGCCTCCTGTCTCTGCCCCCTCATTCGACTTTCACCCTCAGTTCTACTCAGCCATACTCAGCTCTTCCTGCTGTTGTCTAGAACAAGCGAGTCTTTGCAGAGATGTCTGCTGCTCCTAAATTGGAAAAGGCCACATTCTCATATTCTTCATGGTCGTGGTTGCTTAGGAACGCAGGAAGTTGCCTTAAACTGAGTCAGGCCATTGGCAGTGGCTCTTCAGAGTTTCAGGCCTCCAAACTCTATCTGGAGATGCATTGATTCAAGCTGGGACCTTCTGAATGCAAAGCAAATCCTTCCATGCTTGTAGCTATGTAGATGGTATGCTTGGTTTTGCTCTTTTCTGTGTGCCCACAGTCACTCTGTGTACCTATGCTGACTAAGAGGGGTCTGGGAGGAACCCTTACACACACACACACACACACACACACACACACACACAGCCTCACAACTTCTTATGGATCTTTAACTTTGGCAACCATGGTTCTCATAGAATCATAGAACTGTAGAGTTGGAATGGACCACGAGGGTCATCTTGTCCAGCCCCCCGTGACTTGGGAAACAGATGCCTTGAACTTCTGGTCAATAGGGGCAGGCTGCAACATGGGAGAGGCTTGCTGACATTATATTGGCAACTCCTTTGAATCTATTCTGCCATATATATCATGCTGCTTTAACAACAGGCCTCCAGCCTAAGAAATGGACTTAATCCTTTGAAAACAGATGGCTGTGTTTGTAGAAATTATAAGCCAGAAAGCGAGCATTGTACATTTACTCAGGACGGGAGGGAGATTTGTGGATAAAAGTGACAGGATCAAATTTATCTTATATCCCTGACTGCTTTTTTAAAAGAAAAAAAGAGAAAACATTAGAAAGATGGAATATTATCCCATATCAAAAATGTTATCAGACATTTCCAGAAAAGACTTGCTATTGAGAAATAAATGAGAAATGCATTTCTGAGTTCATTGATATTTTTCTCTCTCTCCTGTGTCATGTTGTTAGACATCAGTGGGGTTATTTGTTTATTTGTGCCACTGTGGATACAATCCTACGCAGACTTACCTGGGGCTTATTTCTGAGAAGATCTGTATAGGATTCCACTGTACATTCCATGCTGGGAGGAGTAAGCAGAGGTGGCCAAACTTTGTTGTTGTTGTTTAGTCGTGTCCGACTCTTCGTGACCCCATGGACCAGAGCATGCCAGGAACTCCTGTCTTCCACTGCCTCTCGCAGTTTGGTCAAACTCATGCTAGTAGCTTCGAGAACACTATCTAACCATCTAACCATTTCGTCCTCTGTCGTCCCCTTCTCCTTCTGCCCTCCATCTTTCCCAACATCAGGGTCATTTCCAGGGAGTCTTCTCCTCTCATGAGGGTGCTAAGCCTGCTAGAAACCCCCAAATGTATCCACCTCTGGACACACACCCCTTGATTTAAAAATATACCATGGTCCCAAGTGGCCTTGCTATCTTCCATTTTATTTAATCTGTTGTTTAAACGGTAACAAAAGAGAGATTTGTATTTTATCCAACGGATACTTTGGGAATCCCACTGGGACAACATTTGCTAGCTGATGTGCCATGCATAAAGGAATGGCTGTAGGTTATGGGGAGGAAGAGAAGACCATGAGGAGATGGGGGAGGGGGACTATGAAAGATGAACAAGTCTGCTATAAATGCAAACCTTCCTCTGAGAATCTGTCATTCTGATCCAAAGCAAGCACATGAATTTGAAGTCCCATTGGTTGAATTGGTTTTTTAATTGGGCTTTCATTTTCTCTCTCTTTATCTCATTAATTTAGTATATTCTTCTGGAAGTGTGACAGTTTCACTCTACCAAGACTGAGCAATATTATATATCTATATATATACATATACCGTATTTTTTGCACCATAACACTCACTTTTTTCCTCCGAGAAAGTAAGGGGAAATATCTGTGCGTGTTATGGAGGGAATGCCTACGGGTGGCATGCCTACAGATTTTCCTCCTCTAAAAACTACGTGTGTGTTATGGTCGGGTGCGTGTTATAGAGCAAAAAATACGGTACATACATACATAATTAGAATAATGTGGCTGATGCTGGGTTCTGAATATGATATGGAACCTCATTCATTTCATTCATGCACCATGAATGAAACGACCAAACCAAACCAGATAGGGATGGCGGTGGTAGCAACTTCAGCCCTGTCTTGCACCTGGGTGAAATGCTTTTAGCTGTATTTTGCTGCCACATTGCACAGGTGTAAAAGACACAAGCCAGTCTGGAACCTGCTTCATATTTCAGTGCAGCAGAATAAAGACTTGCATTGAGGAAGCAGAGCCCCACTGACATCTCATCAAGACCCAACTCCCCAAATGAATTAAGTCTGAAAATCCAAAAATAGCTTCCACAGACGTATGAGGCAAGCCTGGGTCTCTGGTGAGTCATATACAGCTTTCCACAGGGAAAAGAAAGAAGCCCTCTAATGAAAACTCCAGCTTTCAGCTAAGCTCCTTTTCATAGGTGGCTCCCATCATTCTCAGCAAAATATATGTTTTTGTAGGTCCAAACCAAACTGCCTGTTGAATAATTTGGCCTAGAGCAGGAAGCGGGATCTTTGACCTTCTGCAGTGTCCTTATTGTAGATGCATGCCTATAATTCCCAGTAATTTAACAGGAGCTTTAGTTTGAAAAACAGAAAAGATTTTGGCTTTATTACTTTCATTCATCATCATTAACTCATGCCATGTGGCGTAGAGGAAGGAATGACATATTTCTGCAATTAGATTCAGTATTTTGCATGAAAAAAATGAGCTGTTACAGCAAACGCAGCTTTTTGAAACAAGAAGTAAGTCAAAAGGGAAGCAAAATCTGTAGTGCAGGCATGATAACAAAGACGTTTTAGGCCTTTATTTTATGAACAAGATCTTTTTAGAAAAAGTTGTGGCAACCTTATAGCCTATAACTACTGTGCATTTGGCTTATGCTGAAAAAAAGGAGACTATTTATTACATCTGGTTTCTATAGGCATTTTTACAGAGGACTCCTAAGCAGTTCTTACCTCAGTTGTTTTGTAACGCTGCATTGGCAAGAATGCTCATTCAGGTGACAAATGCCTACCCTGCCTTAACTCCCATGCAGCGCAGTCTTTAGCAAATGCGCCGCCGGGGTGCAAAGATCCGCCCAGAGCCCCCAAATTTAGTTGAGCCCCCAACTTAACTTTTATTATGATGTAATTTAATTTCGCGTGCATGGCACCGTTGACAATGACAAGCGCCATCGTTGAGTCTGAGAAGCTCCGCCGTTGTGAATGACAAGTGTCACCGCTGGTGCGGCGCATCTTTGGTAAATGAGCGCACAAAGTCAAAAGTCCTTTAGGAAAACAGTAGGTATACATTTCGGTAATACCTAGATATATATGTATTTTGTTTTTCTAGCTTGATCAAAAATATTTATTATTTCATAACAGGTAGATAGTTAAGAGCTTAGGCGGCTTCAGCGGCGGGCGCCTAGCGCCCCCCAGAATTCAGCGGCCAGGTGCCCCGCACCTATTGCACCCCCAGGTAAAGACGGCCCTGCTTTCATGCTAGTGATAATCTGGCATTAACAAAAGTAAGATGAAAGAGGCAATCTAAGCTTCACACACACACACACACACACACACACATCCTCCATTGTTGCTAGTCCTTTCCACTGGGGTACTTTCCTGAACATATACAAGCGGTTTTGATATTATGCAGTACAAAGAGATTAGTCCTCCATGGCTCACTTCATAGTTCTACCAGGCATAATAGTTTATGATTGATTTTTCAGCCTAATCCATGCACATCTATGTGCCTCCATGTATATACAGGAGCTCATTTGACCACATGGAGCTTGCACAAAGGTTTCCCCATTCCCTAGAATGGAGAGGGAAGCTGAATGCATCCATCTCTGTGTGCAAAGATATACCTCTTTTGCTAGAGTGAATGGGAATGATGGTGAGCCTCTGTGTGCATGCACATGACATGCCCCATCAAGCCGCTATCTTACTCCCACAAAAATATAGGCATCCGTGTTGGAGAGATGGCATTGAGGATGATAAAAGGTTTGCATGATATCAAAGTAAGGAACTTAATCTGTCTTTGGGACTGGCTGAATTGAAGACTGACATACATTGAATTTCCATTTCCTCTTCCACCACAAAGATTATTGTTTGTAAGACCTCATTCTTGGGAGTTGCTCTGCGAGCACAACCCTTTAGGACTGGTGGCACCAGTTGCATGGAGACTCATTCTCAAACTAAGTACAGCAGCTGCTGCCCTACATGCCCCAACCTCTGTAGTATCCAGAGAACAGAATCTCAAACTCACCATATAAACACAAGCCTGTGCAGTGTTTGGGGCCAGGCAAATGGGTGTTCATCTTTTGTCCCATTTGTCCCAAGCACAGAGTGGCATTGCGAGAAAAGTTTGCCTTGAGACCAGCGCATAATGGTCCTTTCTTGCACTGTATACAATTCTGTGCACAGCAGATACTTCCTTACAAAGGGCATTCGTTGACAAATCTTAGCAGGCATTTGACTTAGCAGCATTTGCCATCTCCGCCATTCCTTTTTCCTCCCGGATATTTCTTCATCCTGCAGATGTTGCCATGATTTTGTCCTCTTGATAACGTTTCTGTTTCTCTTCTTGGGATGTTTCCTTTCTTCTTTTCCTTGCTGCTTCTTCAATTACATGTGCTCATTCAGCTCTCATTAGTTCCTGTTCAGTGGAGGATACTTTGCAGAGCTCTTTATATAGCATTCATAATATCCTTGCCCACAATCTGGATTCTCACTGACAACAAAGCAGTTTTGATTTCCTGCAGTCCCATCCTTTGGCAACCCATTTCTTCTTCTTCTTCTGGACAAATTGCTCCCAAGGTCCTTAAGTGGAAGTATGACAAATTTGCTGGAGGTTTGAAAGCTATTCTTAAAAATAGCAGCTTTTCAAACTGCACTGGCTCCCGGTGGAGTACAGGGTCAGATTTAAGGTGCTGCTTTTGACCTTTAATGCCCTTCACGGCCTAGGACCCTCGTACCTACAGGACCGCCTCTCCCGGTATGCCCCACAGAGAGCCTCAAGGTCCATAAATAGTAACACCCTAGTGGTCCCGGGCCCTAAGGAAGTTAGATTGGCTTCAACCAGGGCCAGGGCCTTTCCAACACTGGCTCCAGCCTGGTGGAACGCTCTGCCTCATGAGACCAGGGCCCTGCAGGATCTGATCTCTTTCCGCAGGGCCTGTAAGACAGAGTTGTTCCGCCTGGCCTTTGGCTTGGAGCCAATTTGATTCCCTCCCCCCCCCCCTTTTCTTTTTCCTTTCTCCTGCGATGAGGCTACATTTTAATATTTTAATGTTTCAATATTTTAATGTTGTATTTTAATTTTGTTTTTAAGTTGTAATCATTCAACTTGTTTTTATTATTGCTTGTAAGCCACTCTGAGCCTGGCCTTGGCTGGGGAGGGCAGGGTATAAATAAAAATTATTATTATTATTATTATTATTATTATTATTATTATTATTATTAAAAATATATAATGGTGATGTGTTAACATGCAGATTCATGTACATGCTTTTAGCTTAAGCTTGGTCATCTATCAGAAGTTGCTCAATTATTTCTTACATTGTCTATACAAATCTCATGTAAAATTGTGGTCATCCTTTCACTGGGTTTGCAAGCTCATTACTGGCAAATGACCCCCTTTTCTCTCTCTCTCTATAATAGCATGTTTTCAGAGATGATTTCAGTAACTGATTCCAAAGAGGAGCATGTTAAGCTTGGTTCATACACACCTGCATGTGTAGGTCATCCATGTAGCCTTACCACACTGTGTATAAAGCCTTTAATGAGAAATTGAACTTTTTTGCAGTAATGCATTTGTGTGTAGGCCCTGCTACTGCAAATCTGTGCACCGTGAAAAGAGAGTGAGCAGATCACACACGTGGGGATCTGCTTGCTTAGGTACTTACGCATGCATTAAAGTTTCTACATTCAGTGAGAGAAGATACAGTACATATTTGTGTTGTGTGTTAATCAATTCCACATCGCTTGAGAATATTATAATGGAGCACTGCCTGTGAAAGCTGAGGTCCCAAGGAATAAATGTGTTGTTTTCTGGGATGCCTTAGGAATCTCTGCTCTTCCCCACCCTTCTATTTCTCAATATTAATGGTAAAGGTAAAGGTAATGGGATCCCTGCCTGTTAGGTCCAGTCATGGACGACTCTGGGGTTGCAGTTCTCATCTTTCTTTACTGGCCGAGGGAGCTGACGTTTGTCCACAGACAGCTTCTGGGTCATGTGGCCAGCATGACAAGCTGCTTCTAGCGAACTAGAGCAGCGCATGGAAACGCTGTTTACCTTCCCACCAGAGTGGTACCTATTTATCTACTTTTGACGTGCCCATACCTTTTTCCTATTGTAGTGTGTCTGTCCAACTGTTAGCATGTGAGCAACTACTGTCTTATATTTTAATGTATGCACAGCCTTTTGGAAGTATATCATAATAAACTGGCTTAGAGTTCTGTTCTTTCCATGTGCTTTACTATGGCAACACAGTATCGTGACCAGCCACAACTACCACAGCATCTTGTCTCTTGTGCATGGAACAAAGTGAAGCCATCTAAGGCTGCTATCTCTCAGGCAGAACCAATCCTCCCTACCAAACCTATTATTTCAGGTTATATTCATTCTTGAACAGGTGAATGGAAAGTGAGTGAAAGTGGTACTGTAATTAAGGATGGATGTTTTCACACTTGTGGGACAGGGTGCAGGTCTTTAGGATTGTATTACCATATGTGGTGGACATGTCTAATGGTCAGTAACTTTTGGAATCAGATCTTTAAGGGAATTGAAAATTTAACTGGTGAAAGTCTTCCACCTGGTCTCAAACTAGCTCCAATTTCCATGTGTGGGAATGCAATACAATATCTAGAGGAACTAAGTTTTTATTGGCTGCTGCCAAACATACCATTGCAACATTTAGGAGATTGCTCAAACGAAGTTAAATGCAAGACTAGTAGAGCCAGATTTGGCATTCAGCCCTTATGGAGAAATGAACCAATCAGCTCTGTGCTAAAGGAAATCAATACACAGTAGACAATTGGGACAAAATATGGGACAATCTTACTTAGTACGCTACCACAAAAGAGCATGGATTTCACCTAGCAACAACTCAAGGCTGCCTGTGGAAAGATACTCTGGGTTTAACTATCTTAAAGCTGTATATGATGTGGCCAGCCTGTAATCTGTCTTGTACGATCCTCTTATTGTATTTGGTTCATGTTTTAATTTTGGAAAACTGAAATCAAATCTTAAATTTTTTTTGGTGCATGTTTTATCCTGAACAAAAACAAGAGTCTATGAGGTCCAATGGATGGTCATGCAGGCAGCAGATAGGGTCAAACGGTTGTTGCAGAACCTTGGATAGCTCCAAGCAGAAAGCTTGTTCCAATAAGGGGCTTCGAGTGCACCTGAGGCCTTTTGTTAGTCTCAGCCTAGACTCCACCTCCCAGGCTCTGCCCCTTCCTGAACAGCAGTGTGCCTTAAAGTAGCAGTACTCTGTCCTGCTCCAAGGGAACCACGGCTTGCACTACTAAATACCCTGATTCAGCTGCTCCTTCTCATCACTGCCACGGTCTTGAGTCCTGCTCCAGGTCAAGTTCACAACAGCTATACCTACTGCAGATGCACCATGCCTTTAAAGGTTTAGATTTTGCTTCCATTTCAAGATTTGAGGGCCTAACTGCACATTGCTTTAAATGCATAGTGTCCATCAACATCAGTATTGTTGGGGTTTTTTTATTAAAAAAACACACTATGTGCTGGAGCCAATTTTCACGCAGGGTGGGGTGGTTTAACCGTTCCTCTGAAAAGGCAATACTGATGTCAAAACCACGCACACATGCAGATGGCAATTAGTATTAGGAGAAAACCTCCCATTGGCAGCAGCAAGAGCTTTTCTCTTCCCCCCTCCCTGCCAATTGCTGTGGGAGGCAGTTTTTGTCAGGTTTGCAGCTGAAGAGGGGAGGTTAAAATTTTCTTCCCTACATGCCGCAGTCTTGGTGAAAATCACCCACACACTAATAAATGCTGATGCCACTACACGTTACATATTTAACATAACATGAATTTAGGCCCTCAGTTGCAGGCCCATACGGTTCTCCTGGTGAAGTCTATGGTAAAGGTAAAGGACCCCTGACCGTTAAGTCCAGTCGCAGACGATTCTGGGGTTGCAGCGCTCATCTCGCTTTACAGGCCGAGGGGGCTGGCGTTTGTCTGCAGACAGTTTTTCCGGGTCATGTGGCCAGCATGACTAAGCCGCTTCTGGCACAACCAGAGCAGCGCACTCTATGGTGGACACTTGCTTTTATGGGGGAAAGTGAAGGGGCTGCAATTGAAGGCACAGAAAAGGAGAATCTGTTCTCCCTTCAAATGCACAGCTATTGACTTCCGCAGGAGAAAGACAGAGAGAGTGATTTACTCAAAGGTTCCTCACCTCTCTGGAGTTCTGATGTATGTAAACTTTATACAGAGGATATACTGCTCAGGAAACCCAGCACGATCCTCAGTCTTTCTAAGCTCTGTACCCAATCTGTACTGTAGAGCCTTCAGGATCCATCAGTCATTTCCACTTGAATCCATTTGTTCGGGTTCTGCCCTCCAGAGCAGGAGAAAACAAACTTGCTCCATCTTCCACGTGGCAGCCCTTCAGATAATGGAAGATGTTTATCACATCTCAGTCTCTTTACCAGGCTAAACATCCCCAATTCCCTTAACCATTCCTCATAAGACTTGGTTTCTAGACTTTTGATCATCTTGGTTGCCCTCCTCTGCACACCTTCCAGCTTGTCAACATCCTTCTTAAATTGTGGTGCTGCTACATCACACTGTTGTCCACCAAGACCCCTAAATCCTTTTCACATGTACTGCTAGTAAGCCAGGTGCCCCTCATCTTATATTTGTGCATCTGATTCTTCCTGCCTTAGTGCAGAACCTTACATTTGTCCCTACTGAAAGTCATGTTGCTAATTTTGGCCCAGTTCCCCCATCTGTTAAGGTCAACTTGAATCCCGATTCTGGTCACAAAGCAGTATACACAACCATCAATAAAACAAAAGCACAGTGATGTTGCTTTATAAAAAATAAAACCCACCCTAAGTTCCAGGCGCAGTACTAAAACAAACATGTAGCTTGTATGTCAGGGAACTGCCATCGGCTCAGGGGCGAGAGGGGAAAAGCCGGATGGATTACAGAGCTTCAGGGCTCGGAGGAGGCGAGGCAGTGCCAGGACACCTTGCCTGGGCAAAGCGGGGAGGAGAGAGGTCCTCTGTTACCCACGCCCTCCCTGTGCAGTAGGCTTCCGTGCCGAGAGGGGAGGCGCAGACTGGGCGTCAAGAAACTACTCTGCTGGGGAAGGTTTAAGGACCACCCACTCACGGATTCTGCCAGTGAATGAGCCAGCCACGGGAGAGTGGCGCTCTGGACAGATAAAGTTTATTTTGGCATCAAAAGCAAGGCTTCACAGCCGAGCAGGGAGGCATTTGCCTACTTGCTCTCGAGCAACCCCTTGGTACCCTAACATTGTATTTCTGTAAAAATAATTTTAATAAGCTCAGAAGGCTGCTCAGCAGAATTCCATATCAATGGGGGCAAGAGCCCAGGGGTGTGATTTCCTGAAAGAGGAGTGACTGAAGGTGCAATCACAAACAATGAATGGAATGCCGCCCTTTTTGAAATTAACATTGTAAGTTGGTGTGAATTACAGTGGTAACAATACAGGTAAGTGCTGGTGTGACATTCAACGTAATATTTTAGACTGGGTTACTTAGACCACTTTGAACAGACATAGGCAGTATGATCCTTGGAATCTTTTCCAACTCTACAATTCTATGATTCTGTGTACAGCCTAGCAGACATAGCAGCAAACTAGCTGCTGGTCAGGAATGTAATTACTAATAATAACAATCATAGCAATAATAATAATAGCAAACTAGCTGGTCAGAAATATAATTACTAGTGGTGAAGCACTTGGAAATCTACCACTTGCAGCAAGACATTCCACATAACAACTTTGGCTTGCCAATATTTCTGGGTGGAAAGAAAACCACTTAAGGTCAGAAATAATAGAGATTTTAGAACCTAAAGTACAATGCCAGATGCAACGGGCTGATTCAAGGTTTTGCTTTGTTTTAAGTGCAACACGTAATAGTATTCCCCCTTAGGTTCAATGGGACTTGATCCCATGTATGTGTGTAAATGAGTGCTGCTTGAAAGAGCCTATAGTGTGATTTTAAAGAGTCAAAAAGAAATAAAACCACTTAAAGAAATGAAGAAAACTATAAAGGACTTTGTTGCTAATAGGAGAATAAAATCAACAATTTAGAAGGCAGGGGCAAAAGGAAAAGGGAACCCCTACTGGTGTGAATGGGAAAGACAAGCATTGTTCCCCATACACAAATTAAAAATAAATAAATGTGGATGTGGATTTCTGCACATTAAGTCAAATAGATATGTGTACCTCAATCAACTTATATACAAATTCCTACCAGCTTCTCAAGATCTATGAAGGTAAATGCCACAGTGCTCTTAATCTTTCCTCCATACTAAAGCCCACGCTATGCCAGACGCAGCCGTTTACCATAGTTCCACTTATTTCAGTGAAATGCAGCCCAACTGATCCACTTCTAAAGAGAATGTTTTATGTGCAGACTGACATCATCCAAGGTAATAAAATATCGCACTGAAGAAAAAATGGCAGAAACTGGTCACAGATTATTCCCCAATCAGCTTCCAACATGGCCATTCCTGGAAGGTGCCACAGAGAGAAGACAAATCCCTCCCCTTTGGCAGGCAGTATAAAATCTGTCCTTGTTAGCCATGCCCACTCCTCCATTGACATCCCAATTTCCAGAGCTTGGCTTTTATTTTTTTAATCATGCCTTGATTAGTTTGCCCCATTGTTCATTGTTTGCATGTGTACTGAACACACAGGATTTTTAATTGACTATCTGAAATGAATTACTGACGGCGATTTGGCTACATTATATTCAGTTCTGTAATCAAACAAATTTTGCTGTCAAACAAAAAAGATCAATGTTATTGTTAATTGTCCTACTTGATGAATTAAATAGAGTATTATTCACCCTTTCTAATTAAACTATCAAGAAAAACATACATAGCACTTCAAGAATGGGCAACTCTTTTATTCACAGCTGTTAGCAAACACTGTACATCTGATTTGTGATTAAGATACAAAGAAGGAACAATTATAGTCAGATTAATTAAACAAACAAAAAGGATCTGGGGACAAAGGGTGAAAAAATAAGATGGGCATTGCATTAAAATGCACAAGAGAGAGAATATCATTTCCTATGTATGCCAACACCTTGCAGAATAAAAATGTTTAGCGCCCAAGTTCTGGAAAAGCCCAAGAAAACTTAAAAGCAATTTCACTGAAGGACTTTTCTTTGTGATCTTTGTAGCTGAGAATGAATATGGACTTAGGTAGCATTTGAAAAGCAAGGACACTGCTCATTATCAGTTTAGCACAGGATAGTCCAGTTCTCTTTTTGTACATAAAACATCGTTTTCTTCTTCTTTCCTTTTTCTAAATTTGCATAAGAAGCTTTTGTGGTTTGGAAGATGCATTTGTCATTGTAGAGAACCTGCATTGCTCACTGTGTGTGCATGTAATGGATATCTGTACTTGAGATAAAGATGGGAGAAAAATGCTAAATTACTGGATGCAACTTGAGTAAAGCACACATATCCAACCAAATGAATATCTAGCATATGGAGAAAACTCCCACAAAGGGTTGGCATTTTCCATTGAGGGTCTTCCTGTTTCAGTACCCATGATGCACATCCCTCGTTGCTATGCCTTGACTAGATAGTGTTATGCTCAGGCTGAAGAGTGGCCGAAGCTGCTTTTATTGTGGCTGAAAGTTGTATATCCTTTGAGCATTGCAGGAATTATAGCTTAATCCAGGACTGGTAGCAGATCCAGTACTGAGAAGAGGAACATGTAGGGAAGTTTTGTTAATGTTGTTGTTGTTGAATAGAACATCCCTACTTTCATCGAGCAGAGACATGACCTTGCCGACAAAGGTCCGTATAGTTAAAGCTATGGTTTTCCCATTAGTGATGTATGGAAGTGAGAACTGGACCATAAAGAAGGCTGATCGCCAAAGAATTGATGCTTTTGAATTATGGTGCTTGAGGAGACTCTTGGGAGTCCCATGGACTGCAAGAAGATCAAACCTATCCATTCTGAAGGAAATCAGCTCTGAGTGCTCACTAGAAGGACAGATTGTGAAGCTGAGGCTCCAGTACTTTGGCCACCTCATGAGAAGAGAAGACTCCCTGGAAAAGACCCTGATGTTGGGAAAGATTGAGGGCACAAGGAGAAGGGGACAGCAGAGGACAAGATGGTTGGACAGTGTTCTCAAAGCGACCAGCATGAGTTTGACCAAACTGCGGGAGGCAGTGGAAGACAGAAGTGCCTGGCGTGCTCAGGTCCAGGGGGTCACAAAGAGTCGGACACGACTAAACGACTAAACAACAACAACAAATTTTCATCGAAGAAATGTTGGAGGGTATGCTCTCCCAAAATAGAATATGGGTTTCTGTTTGTGGTTTACTGTGGCTCCTTCAGGCTACACATGTAGGGCAGAGCTGAAAAAGTAAGTTCCTACAGAGATTTAGCTCCAGGAACACAGTGCCTTTGCTGTGCCCTTATTACAGTTTGAGCCAGATGCTTTGAAATAAGTGCGTGGTGGTACTTATCATCTCCTCGCACAGCTGCCTAACTTGCTTCAGTTGTGGAGCCTCCTTTTCCCAGTTATGGGATGACACTGAAATGCAATCAATACACAAAATACTTAATTAACCAAGAGTTTTACCTTTGGAAAATTATAACTTGCTCTGTTACCTTAACAGTGCTTAGCACTACAGTATCTCACACAATTTTCAAGTCCATGTTCCGCCGGGTGTGTTTTTCACTTGTAGTGGCTGAGGCTGTTTCCTCTAATGGCTGAAGAAATGGAACATTACACCATTTAACGGTGTGGGTCACATTAATCACAGAGAATTCTTTTAATGTCTCAGAAGTAACTGTCAGACTGGACATACTGAATCTATTTAAACTAAAGCATGCCATTTTTTATCTACAGTGATCTTTAATTCACATAAAAGGGTCAAGAAAATGTGATTAAGTGACAGTTTTAAAATGTACTATAATATTAAATAGCTTGATTAAGTGACAACTATAAAATGTAATACAATATTAAGTATCTGGCTATGTCCCAAAAGAACTTTAAAGTATTTTAAATGGTTTGGGAATTTTCTAACCCATTTGGAGTTACAAAAGAATAATTTTCATAAATAAATACATGTGAAACCTCCCCAAAATGTGTATATGTACTCAGAACACCACCCTAAATATCAGATCATGTCTTGTCAAGCAACGTCTGAACTAATTTCAAGTATAGCTGCTTATTCCTCATATGCAGCTGAAATGAATTCTAAGTCTGTATCATTTACAGTGACAAATTCATCCTGTTACCTTTTGCTCTTAATGTACATTCTTCCTTAGCACCTTTGTAGCTCTCTGCTCTTCCCTCGTTTTCTCTGCCCCAGTATTGAAATGTAAGACCTTTGCTTTCTCGTTTTTAAACAAGGACACATACTTTATCAGCAGAAATGTTATAAAATGAACTCCTGCTCAAGTTCCTGCTGATGCAGAAGGACTGTATCTTCTGATTGTAGGACTGCATTTTCAGAAAGGATAAAGGGAATAACTTTCCTCTTTAACCCATGAATGATTATTCTGCAGGAGTTTTTGTATCTTAAAATGTGCTATTATTTTGCAATGCAACCTCGAGTAGGCATTCTGTCTTTGCTGTGAATCTCCATCCCCCGGCCTTAAAATCGGTTTGCCTCGTGGAGGCATATACTACAATGCAATGACTGCCTTATTTTTCTAGTCTAAATTATGCATGTTACCAGATTGCTGCTGAACAATCGCCCCTTATGGGCATAACATCAAACTGGGGTGCACCTTATATGCACAAGAAGTAGTGAGCCTTGTCCTCTGGTGTGTCTGAAAGATGTCTGGAACTTTTTTTGCTTCCTAATCAGTGTTCATTTCATTAAAAACTTGTAGGGAACGTCAGAAGGACCCTGCTGCACCAGACCACAGTCCCATCTAGTCCAGCGCCCTGTTTTCACAGTGACCAACCCTGAGGGAAGCTCTCAAGCAGTGTTTGAGTGTCACAGCCCTCTTCTCACTTGCAATTCCCAGCAATGGGTAAGCAGAGACATACCATTTTTATTTTAGTATGAACGTTGCTTTGTTTGATAAAGGCAGGATCAAATCATGGTTTATGATCTGGGTAGCTAACAAACCATGGTACAAACTAACCAGTTTTCTGAGGAGGAATGTGAGCATGAGGTTTGCTGTTCTTTAAAGCTTTGTGGGCAAATCACCACCACAACAACCTTGTAACAGTAACATAATTTTGTGTACTATCTCCTCTTTTCCACATTTATCTCCAGCTATATTTCCAGTTCCTGATCCCCTGCTTGGCATCATAAAACCTTGTTAGTTGTTAAGCCCCCAATATTGCATAACTGGAAAGTGAAGCATCCCCCAGATACATAGAATTCTGGATAAAAGAGCTATTCATGAGAAGATTGTGTTTTTAAACAGCATAGGAAATTAGCTTCCTTTGATCACACCCAGTCTCCCTTTTAAAAATATTTATTTCTTTATAATGCATGAAAGGGAGATACAGTGGATCCTGGACACAATATCCATCAGCTGTTCTCTTTCCATGAATTTTTCAATAAAGTTGTCTGTTAAATCAAAAATGTGGAGACAGATGCAAAGTTACCCATCAGTTATCTAATGGAGTGAGAGCATAATTAATCAGATATAACACCTAGGAATAATTGGTGCAGAAATGTATTTCCCAAGGTGGCAACGTTGGTTTCTTCAGGATGTTGAGTCAACTTGTATTAATCACATCATAAAATTACTGCCAATTTGTCTTCGCAACTTTCGGATTTCTAGCAGGTTACCAGCTTATCATTCAAATGTGCTCTTTCTGATGGGGACAAGGAGAATATTAGCCCAGAGATCAGAAATCACATAGTCAAACAGACAAACTAGCAGGGCAAGGGGAGGGAAAGAAATTCCATCCCTGATCAAAGACAAATTACTCACATGGATACTGGGATGTAATGTCATTAGAACAGAAAGCACAGGGTCCCCTCAGCAGGTGTGACAGAATTAGTAATGTGGTTCAAGCTGAAATTAATGCAAAGCAGTGGTATGAATACGCTGTCATGTTAGTGTGTGATCACAACTTTCCGTTTGGGCCTCGTAAGCATACTAACAGAAATGTCGTTGCTATAATCTTGTTCGGTATGGTAGAGTATTTGAAGATTTGGTCTTAACCTAGTTATAACTTTTGTTTGTCTGTTCTCCTCGCAACCTTCTAGTCTTTGTTGAGAAACTTCCTTCAACTGTGCCAAATGGCACCTGGACCCCATGGATTAGCTTGAGGCAGGAGACTGAAGGCAGTAGGAAACTACAACTAATCCAGAATGCGGCAGCTAGACTGGTGACTGGGAGCGGCCACCAAGACCATATAACACTGGTCCTGAAAGACCTACGTTGGCTCTGGGTACATTTCCGAGCACAGTTCAAAGTGTTGATGCTGACCTTTAAAGCCCTAAATGGCCTCGGCCGAGTATACGTGAAGGAGCGTCTCCACCTCCATTGTTCTGCCCGGACACTGAGGTCCAGCGCCAAGGTCCTTCTGGCGGTTCCCTCACTGTGAGAAGCCAAGTTACAGGGGACCAGGCAGAGGGCCTTCTCGGTAGTGGCACCAGCCCTGTGGAACGCCCTCCCACCAGATGTCAAAGAGAAAAATAACTACCAAACTTTTAGACGACATCTGAAGGCAGCCCTGTTTAGGGAAGCTTTTAATGTTTAATAGGTTATTGTATTTTAGTGTTTTGTTGGAAGCCACCCAGAGTGGCTGGGGAAACCCAGCCAGATGGGCGGGGTATAAATAGTAGTAATAATAATAATAATAATAATAATAATAATAATAATAATAATTTATTATTATTATTATTATTATTATTATTATTATTATTATTATTATTATACAGAGGTTTTCAACCTTTCTGAGTCCATGGCTTTCTTGACCAACTGCATTTTTTCCTGTGGCACCCCTTTGACTTGTCTGCAGGCACTACATTGCATCATCATCATCATCATCATTTTATTTGTATGCTACCTTTCCATAGTTGAAACTATGCTCATCTGTACAGACATAACAGAAGTCATAAACAATAAATAAAAACACATCAAAAAGTACACAACCAGGTGGAAACAGTTTCAAGGTAAATCATAAGATCTAAAACTTAAGATACAACAATAATATCAATAACAGCAACAGCTCTCTCAACAATACTTCAACCCAAGAATCTGTACAACAGCCTGAACTTTTGTAGCTGGAGTCAGTCCGCACTCCACTCTCCCAGGCCAGATGGGAAAGGGCCAGCCAGGCAGGGTGCAGGTCTTCTAGGGCTCACAGCCAAGATGGTCTCATTTAAAACAACACAGATGAAAATTAAAAGCAAGCTAAATGCAGCTGCAGTCCTTGTGAAGCCTGTCAAGCCCCACCCCAAGCCAGGTGGAAAGAGGCAAGGGCAGGGTCCTTCATTTTTTTAAAAAAGATATTTATTGAGGTTTTACAAAGACATAGGTTTACAAAATAAAAAAAGTCATATAAAAAAAAGATACAAAAAAGAGAACATAGAAAAATGCATAAAAAAGAAAAAATAAGAATAAAAATCCAAAATACAAAAGACAAATAACTAAAAAAGAGTTAAAAACAAATCCGTTCTTTGTAACTTTAAACTCATCAACTTATTTCCTTGGCCTCCTCACACCTCCCCTTTTTGTATTCCCATTTAAATAATCAAATCAGCAAATCCTTACCCTCTTTCATTTATCTTAACTCTGTATCTTAACATATTATAAATCTATATTTTCATCCATTATCAATTCATTTTTGCATATTCTTAATAACTTTGTTGCTAATGCGACTTATTTTCAATCCAACATCAATTTAACATTCATTAATTTTACAATATTTCTGAAGATAGTCTTAAAATTTCTTCCAGTCTTCCTCCACCAACTCTTCTCCCAGGTCTCGGATTCTGCCAGTCGTTTCCGCCAATTCCATATAGTCCATCACCTTCATCTGCCACTCTTCCAGGGTGGGAAGCTCTTGTGTTTTCCAATACTTTGCAATAAGTATTCTTGCTGCTGTTGTTGCGTACATAAAGAAAGTTCTGTCCTTCTTTGGCACCAATTGGCCGACTATGCCCAGGAGGAAGGCCTCTGGTTTCTTCAGAAAGGTATATTTAAATACCTTTTTCATTTCATTATAGATCATCTCCCAGAAAGCCTTGATCCTTGGGCATGTCCACCAAAGGTGAAAGAATGTACCTTCATTTTCTTTACATTTCCAACATTTCTTATCAGGCAAATGATAGATTTTTGCAAGCTTGAAGGGCAGGGTCCTTCAGGCCCTCAGCAGGCCATCCTCCTCCCGCCAAGCACCCTTTGCAGGTGATGCTACCCTCGCTTTTGCCACAAGTGGCCACTTCCATTAATCTAATCTGCACAAACTCATCTATCTGTTAAGAGGAAGGAGGGAAAGAAGGAGGGTCTTAGGCTGCTGCCGCCCATGTCTTCCCCCACCATCATTCAAGGCAGCCCAGCGGACCACAACACATTGGGAGTTACGCAGCATTTGGATATTCCGCAAAAAATGAAGGGTATATTTTTTCTACGCCACGGTGGCAGCAAGAGTTCTTATTTCTGCAAAATGGAAGAGTATTGAAATTCCCTCTATACATGAATGGATCCAAAAGTTGACAGAATATGCTGAATTAGATGGTCTATCAGAAAAAATAAAGAATAAATCAAAACAGGAATTTGTCTCAAAATGGGAGGTTTTCAAAGAATATTTGAAATAGAAATATAGTAGTTTAAACTCTGTTGCAGCATTCGAGGAACTTCAGTAATAGTTGCAAGTTAGGCATAAGAGTTAAGATATACAGTGGTACCACGGGTTACGCTTCAGGTTACATACGCTTCAGGTTACAGATTCCGCTAACCCAGAAATAATGCTTCAGGTTAAGAACTTTGCTTCAGGATGAGAACAGAAATCATGCTCTGGTGGTGCGGCGGCAGCGGGAAGCCCTATTAGCTAAAGTGGTACCTCAGGTTAAGAACAGTTTCAGGTTAAGAACGGACCTCCGGAACGAATTAAGTACTTAACCCGAGGTACCACTGTATTAAGAAAAAGTTAAATTATGATAAAAGTGTGTATTGGCAATAAGTAAGATGAAATTGAAATAAGGAATAGACGGGAGGTCGGGTCTATAGTGTTAAGACCAACTTATGTTTTATTGTTTCTAAAGAAAATTTTGTATTTATTGTTATTCCTGTGTGTAATTCTGTATCTGTGTTTTCTCTTTCTTTTCTTTTCTTGCTATATCAATAAAAAAAATTTAAAAGGAAAAGAAAAGAAAAAAGAAAACCGCTGTCATAGTATGTACGTTCATCCCATTAGTATCACCATGTTAGGCCAAAGGTTCTCAATGAGCTGGTCTTTTTAACTGATGGCGTTTTTTGAGAGAGGATTAATAATTGAAAGGGGCATAAATTTCTTGTCATTTCTGAAGCAGGGGCAGGGGGGTGCAGGGAAGGAATGATATGAAACTCCATAGCCCAGCTTTCAGCTCTTGTGCAATTGTTTGTCTGTCTTCAGCTAAAACTCCAATAGCAGAAGCAGCAAGATCTTGTTTTTTGGTTTTGTCGTCTGGCTCTGCCTTATCATCAAAGATATACCTGTTTGTTCCTTTACTATGAGAAATCTCTGGCATATACAATTCTGCAAAGAATTCTTTGGCTTCTCCTAGTGAAGGAACCTAATGATAATTATAAAGCAACCTAATTATTCCTGGCTAAGATTTTAACCAAGGATACCCATGTTCACGGCTTATACTCTTCTGGGACTTCCAAACAAACTGCATTCCCCCTGGTATGTTTTCAGAGCAAGTTTTAGGCCACATTTCCAGCGCATTTTCCTTATTTACGGAAGGAAGCAGGTTTGTTGCTCAAGACCTCCCACGACTTGATGTCTGTGGCATTTATGTTTTGTTTAATATTCAGAAATTTCGAAGTGGTGAGCATAAATGTTAACAAAGAAAAAACATACAAAGTATAACAATATTTAAAATTCATTATAAAAACAGAAAACTACTGCATAATTTTGGTGAGCAAGATTTCATTTACAGCATTTTGTGCCAGCTTTTGCAAGAGAAACAACCTCTCTCCTTGAAGGCACCTAAGAATGTGTCATTAGTTGAATATGGAATCAGAAAATAATAAAAATGGCATTTTTTAAAAAAAATTGTACAATTTCTCCTTATTTGTGTTTCTTGTGTGCATGGATTGCACGTCCACTTTTGATAAATTACAGTATCCTAGAACATTGGTAGCTGATTAACTCCATCACGGACAGGAGAGATTATAGCACTTTGAGACAGAGAATTAAGCTATATCCAGAAAGGCTACCCCTCCTTGCAAATAAAGCTTAGTATATGGGAGATATGTCCCTGTGTCTCAATGTGAAAAGATGGAGGTTAGTACTAATTTTGCTATTACTTTATGCAAACTAAGAACAAAGCCTGCATTTCTATGGCATTTTCACCCCGTCTTTGTCCCAAGTTCTTTGCAAGAGATTGACCGAAACAAGCAGTTGATGAACAATGTGGGCGATAAACTGCCAGATGTTCTCTCAGCATGCAAACTAGGTTTACGATCTTCTTTTCAATAAATGTATATCTTCCACCTTTACTATATGTGCAACATACTGGTAAGCTATTTAAATCAGGTTTTTATGGGGAGGAAATCTGCATGCTTGCCAGGAGCTTACAACCCATCCAGAAGGAGTCCCCCAGCATCTTTAGGTAGAATGAATATCCTCCTGCACTCTAAATTTCTCCAGTAACACATAAATTCCTACATAAATTCCACAGTGGACACTAGCAGAAAGAGAAGGGGCTCGCCTGTTTTCTACTCTCCCCCCTCCTTTGGTGTTCATGAACACAAGACGATAGTTTTTTGAACTTTCATGAAAGAAATAGAGAAAAGTCTCTTGGGTCGGCTTCGCTTTGTATCTATTGTCTCCTTGTGGCTTCTTTTAAAATGGGAGGATGGACTTTTAAGTCTTTCGCTGTTTGTCTTTCGACAGTGGCATATATGCAAGAGTTCTGTTGAAGGGCTAGCATGCCACAACTAGATACAAAAGTACAAACAGTAAATCTGCCCCATTTTCGTTTAGAATGCAGCACCAATATGAACAAACAGGGAATAAAACTCTCCCTGTGTGTGCTCTTAGTTTTATATAAGAAATTAAACAGTATCTCCTATCTGACCTTAAGGAAATAGTTTCATCATCACCATTTATTTCAAAGCAATTCCAAACCACTTATTTGTTAAAATAATCTGTAAGCACAAAAATATAAAACATCAATATAAAAACTTAAAACATAAAATATGCATCAATGTACAGTGTCTAGCATTAATGGTCAGGAAAAGCCAGGGCAAAAAAGTAAGTCTGCAACAGAGATCTAAAATTCACCACGGACAATGCATCCCATATAGCAGAGGGAAGGACATTCCAAACAACAGGCTCAATGTCAGAAAATGCCTGTTTACAGATCACTGCCATATGAGAGTGCAGAATATAGTGCCTCCAGTAAAACCTCTCCCTGTGATATTAATCATCTAACAGGTCTGTAAAGGGGAAGATGATCATATATAAATGTAGAAATATGTAGAAAAATGATATTACATTTGCATTGCTCCAACCACACCTGGTACTCTATGCTGTGTGGTGGGTTATGTAGTAACACAAACAATTCCTCATACTTTATTGCAGAGAATTTGGGTCCACTGCTCCCTTGACCAACTGCATGCTTTCTGCAGCACCCCTGTGGGGCTCAGGAACCCAGTTGTGTCACCCCTTGCCTACAGAGCTGGCAGCCCCTGACCCCTTTTGGAACACCCTCCCTTGTGGAGTGTGCCCTCAGCCTCATCTCCCCTCTCTTTGGGGGTCCTATGGGCAGCCACAAGCTGCCGCTCCTGGTCTCTGAGCTGCCCCCCAGCCCCCAAGACAGTCTGACCGGTGTGTCACCACTGAGGGGGGTGACAAAATACCTGGCGGCTCTCACCACGGGGCCTGCAGTGCACCTGAGCCACGCGTTCGTCCTGGGAGAGATGTGGTGACTCGGGCCCACACAGGCTCTGCACTGCCCAAACAGTTCGCCCGCTGCCTTCCCCCCAGCTGTAGGTCAGCTGAGTGGGAGGAGGCAGACAGACTCCGGAGGCCCTGTGGTGTGCCCTGCCCCACAGGTGCCCAAGCGGTTTCCTCCACCGCTGGCCTCCTCCCACTGTCCCACAGGGGCCTGGGAAGCACCCCCTGGCCAGCCCAAGAGGCACCATTCACCTGGGGAGCTTGTGACTAGGCCTGCTGCAACAAACAGCTGTGCAAGCCTTTGGGAGACAGACATTACCTTGCAAAAATTAGGGCGTGCAAAAAAAATTTGGTGGTGCATTTACAGTCGCCAGCAAATACTTTGAGGGTTTCAAGGTTTTGAAAAATGAGTTGCACATTAGATTTGTGTAAATACGGTAAATTAGTAAGCAGCAGACTTTTTTGCACTTTTCATAGCATCATAGAATTTTGTAGAGTTGACAGGGACCCCGAGGGTCATCTACTGCCGACCAGCCAAAGGAGCTAGTCAAGACTGCAGGCTGGGCAAGTTTTTGCCCTTCCCTCCTTTGTTAAAACACCAAAGTCTAGTTCAGGTGCTTGGGTGCCTCAGCATGGAAAAGTGCAGTTTTCTCCTCTATATCGAATGTTCAAGAGTTAAGGTAAAAGTACCCCCTGACTTTAAGTCCAGTCGCGGACAACTCTGGGGTTGCACACTCATCTCGCTCTATAGGCCAAAGGAGCCGGCGTTTGTCCACTGACAGCTTCCGGGTCAAGGGGCCAGCATGACTAAGCCGCTTCTGGCGAACCAGAGCAGCACATGGAAACGCCGTTTAGCTTCCCGCTGGAGTGGTACCTATTTATCTACTTGCACTTTGATGTGCTTTCGAACTACTAGGTTGGCAGGAGGTGGGACCAAGCAACGGGAGCTCACCCCGTCGCGGAGATTTGAACTGCTGACCTTCTGATCAGCAAGTCCTAGGCTCAGTGGTTTAGACCACAGCGCCACCCGCGTCCCGTTCAGGAGTTAATATTTTCATAAATAATACCTGGGAGAGATGTCCGCTTTAAGAGAGAATATTCTAGTTTATTTTACATTGAAAAGTATCACCATTTGTTTATCAAATTCTCCCGTCAGATTGGGGGGGGGGGGAGTGAGAGATCATCTGCCTGCCACACTTAAATCCCACTGTTCCTCCAGAGACCTCACATGTGGTTCCTAAGCAGAAAAGTGATTTGAGATCCTGCATCTAATGCTCTTACAGACACCATCCCTTTAGTTGGCCGTGTGAAGCTAAAGAACATCCAGATTTCTCATTCCCTGCCCCCACTGACATGCCATGTTTTACACATGCTTCTACCTTCCCTGATAGGAGAGCAACAAAGAAAACAGTTTGCCAACCCCAAAAAGAACAAAATACTCTGAGCACACGCGGATTCACATTTTAAACTCACTTGAGTCATCATGACTAAAGGAGTAAAATGGAATTTGCATCTGCTGTCCAGATGCTAAGTACATTTGCTTGGGGGTATGCGCAGGTTTGTTGTAGAACAGTATAATATATATATTTTATTTAAAAAGAATAAAATGAGCACTGTTGCCATGCGCATTCCTGGCCGACCACCTCCAGACTATGAGAAGAAAGAAGCAAACCATGTTGGGGGTTTGCATGTCACAATAAACCACAGCATGGTTTGTTTGAGCCACGCAGGCACTGCTCGTTGGTGGGTGGGTGAAGCTGCGTGGGAGAAGAGAGGCATGATCCTGATTCAACTATGGTTTAAGACAAACTGTGGCTTATCATGTCATGCAGAGCACCAGGCCAGTTCCCCAAAACGCTTCCCCAGAATGTGCTGGAACATGCAGTGAGTCTCCTTTGTAAGCGAAAGAGGTATGTTGGGGTGTGTGTGTATCTCTGCACGTACATATCTATACTTCATGGGAAGACAGTTCCTGAAAACAAGCTCTGATGCCTTTTAGCTTACTGCAGCAGCACAAATCATTTGCTTGCTGGGTGCTTCTTTCAAAACCTGATGAACGTGGTGCTGGTTTTCTCTGTGCATATTGCAATATTCTTGGGGCTGAACCATTTTTAGGTTCATATGGCAGAGCTGTTTTGGGTTCCAATATACTGCCTACAGTAGTCACACATGGCTGGGTTGAGAATCAGAACTGCCTGTGGAGCTGGAACATGCTGGAATATGAAACATGCCAATACTGCTATCAATTAGACAATGACCCAGAAATTCTTGGAAGAATGGTTTTTCAGCTCAATTCAGCCTCCAGGGTATATAGCCCTATCATTGGGTCTCCACTGATTCTACGTTGGAAGCTGGAACAACTGGGGAATGAGCCAGAGGAAGATTTGGGAGGACAAAGAAATTTAATTACTGTCCCTAAGAGAAACAAATCGCTCAGTTAAACAAATGAATAATCAAAGCTCTTGGCCAACTAACTAAGCAGTGATTTCAGTTGAGACACTGTGGTTAGGTTAATTATCTGTTTCTGGGCCAAAGTGTTATCCAGACAGATGTACTAGTAGTTTGGTTTGCATAATAAAGGTTGTACTTGGGGAAAATATTTTAATGACATCTAGCTACTTTTCCAGGCCTCCATATCTCCATGTCATAGGACCATCGTTTGTGTCTATTGACCTTACCAGCCCTTCCTGTCCTTTCTGAGTCTTATGAAGAACATTAAATTTGCAGATGCAATTATTGTATAATAAAGTATTGATTTCCTGAAAAACCCTCTAACATTTTCTTTTTGGAATTAGCATTTAAGAATTAACCACAACCAGCCCTAAAATGAATTATAAGGCCCTTAAATTCTGAAATACGTATCCGTTTCCTCCTACTAAAGCATCCAAAAATAGCAAGTTTGTATCTTGGATCCAGAACACACATTGTTTAATTTCAGTGAAGCCTAAAACAAGAAACATCTATACGTAAAGATGGTATGAAATCAATGTTTTCAAAATGCATCTCAATATCTCTCATGCTGTGATTGATGGTTATGTTCATTTACTCAAAGGTTTAGCTATCAGAAGTTTCCCTTTCCTCTGAGAACCTTATACATTTCCCCCCCCAGTAATTTCTATTTTTTGCCGCAGCGTCTCTTAGGAAGGCTAGATGTGGTCAGCTGCAGGCATCGGAGCAAGTGAGGCATTTGTTGCTCCATTAGATGTTTGTGATTTCAGCAGCGCAAGTCTCATGGGTATGGGATGGCTTAGCTTTACTCTTCTCCCACAAGCAAAATTTCTCAACAGAATCTATCCTATCAGAAGCACGGTCCTAGTTTCCGGTTGCAGATTTACCGTGCAGCAAGCTTGAGGGTAACTCTTTCAAGGGCATCAAAATAAGTGGTACTGATACAATCACATGGAGGAATAATATAGCAGCTGGCACCCCATAAATATGTAAGTGAATATATTGTTGTGAGTTTGATCATTCAATCTCTGTAAATGGTCAGGGATTTAAACCAAAGAGCCTTTGATAGTGGGGAATGTGCTCCTGTAGCCTGAAAAGCAGTTTCTCCAGCCTCTGGAATATAGTACCCATCAGAGTTTAGAGAAATGACAGAGCTATAAGGGCTGGCAGAGAAACAAACTAGAGTAGGGTTACCAGACATTCCTGGGGACAGTCCCCGGATTCACCAATCTGTTCCCAGACAAATATGTCCCCGGATTTTAATTAATGTCCCCTGATTTATGCCTGGGGACTTCCAGTGAGGCAACATGGCGGGTGCCATGGCAGTGAGCAGCACCGGAGGTCCCAGTCACGTCAAAGTTCCAGCCAGCCAATCCGCTGGCGGGGGGGTCTATTTAAATCGAGGCGCGAGCCAGACAGCTTCCTTCTGGCTCGCTTCCTCGATCAACGCTTGTGGCGATCACACAGGAAAGTGGTGGCAGCGAATCGTCTATTGATCACTGTGCCACCACTTTATTTCTCGCTGCCACCACCCAGGCCCTACCTGGGACAATACTGAGTCCAGTCAGGGTTAAATTGGAACATAAACTTCTGTTTATTTATTGCAGTTTAACAAGCGTGTAGTTTCATAAACGGTATCGGTCCATTACAATCATGGGGTGCCTATCCAGACATATAGCTTCCGCTACCTGCTCTCACTCCTTAAACCACCTCTCAGATATTGACTTGTCTTCCTAGCTCCTAACAGTTCCTGACTCAGCTTATTTTGCTACACTAACTCAACCTCCCCACAGACTCTATCCCAATTCACTCCCACTCCAACCAACCACCCAACTCCCAACGAACTCCTCAATGAACTCCCCCCTTTGCCCCTCCCAGAGCTGGTTTTATAGTCCCTCTGACTCCACCCCCTGGGTCCTGATTGGGTAACCTGTTTAACTATTTCACCTCCAGCACTCTCATATGTTAACGTCACAACGCTCGCCCCAAACTCGTGCAGAGCTGCCTGCTCTTCTACTGTGGGCTCTGCGCGCCTGAGTTGAGGGGGGTGAATGAGGTGCTGAGGTGGTAAAGAAGAGGAGGAGAAGCCTAGAAAAGAGCTGTGCCGCGTTGCAAGACAGAGAGAGAGAGAGAGATGGAGCCTTGTGTGTGTGTTTTAATGCGTATTTTCCCAAGACCAGCAAGCGCCTTTACTCGATCTCTCTCTCTCTCCCCACCCCAACCTCTTTTTGGGGGGCGTTTGTGTGTTTGTAGATGGGCTTCTCCACCTGCCTTGTGTTGAGGTGTGTGCCTGACAACTTTGGGGTTCCCCCCCCAAAAAAGGTCAAGAACTCTGGGCAACCCTTTCCTAAAATAATAAAGCATGAATTTGTTTTTTTAAAAAGTGTCCCCGGATTCCTTGAAAGAAATCTGGTAACCATAAACTAGAGGCAGTTTCACAGCAAGAGTATTTGGAATTGCGAGATGGCTAGTGGTGCAGGTGTTCTCTCTGAGACACAGGTGCAGGATCAGCAGAATGGTGCCCTTCTGTAAGAGCACGCCTAGGGTATGTTCTGCTTGCATCTTTGTCAGTAAAGCACACGAGTGACGCTTGCAATAATAAGGGTGGTGATCTTGCATTGTGGGAGGCTCATGCTCAGATGCTAGCCACCCCTTCCAGGATACTCCATTATATCCCCCTAATTGGGTAGTTTTTAGAGCAATGACACCCTACATCTTGTCATATTAGGAAGAGGAGAGGGAGAAATGCAGGTTTTTCTCCATGGCACCCACTTGCCCTTGGTTTTCCACCAACACCCAGGACTGTGTATCTATCTGAAGGCTTTTTAAAAACTAGGATGGTGTTTGGTCGTCATTCTGGTGGAAGTCTCTGGGCCAAATGTCGCCATACTTTTTTTTTTTTTTTTAAGTATGCATAACACTACCACTTTTATTTTGAAGGGGAAAGAGCCTGTGGTTTCTATATCCAGTTCAGGTGCTGGATCAGGCCCCCACCAGTGGCTTTTTGTACAAAATTAAAGAGGCAGCATTAAACATGCTTTTAAAAAGGCTTGACTAATAGAACATGTAGTTTGGCCGTCTGGCAGCTGTCAACCCCTGTGCCAGCTGTGACTTGGGAGCCCCCGTTCTGGATTATGGCTGATGCAGTTCACCATTCCCTGAAATACAACATTTCTGTCACACCAAGTTTAGGCTTCCAGAAACTTCTGAGAATAGTTCAGCTCACACCTCCATGACTGAATACTTCTCTTTTGAATCTTGTTTTTTAATCAATCAATCAATTAATTAATTAATACATGGGCAAATATTCATATTTGCTGCCTGAGCATTCAGGATCAAAATAACAATTATAGGCTACTTTCAGGATTAACCTTCAATCCTTTCACCTCTTCCTGACTTAAACAGATTTAGACTAAACATATAAAAAAAACTCACCAATCAATTGCTTCTCTTTCATAGGAGCAAGCCCCCATAACGAATGTTACATGTTAATTATTGCTTTTAGAGCTAGTCCAGGTTGTCCTATGTTAATGTCATTTCATTCAGGAAATTTCTTAAGTTTCCTTCATCAAAAGGTCCTTTGTCTGGAAGGTACCAGAAAGGATGTGCTATTGAACTACTTTCCTTCATGGCCCAATGAGCAAAGGGAAGCCAACTCTCCTCTTACCTGGGGATATTCAAGAAGGTAATTAGTTGACAAATAATTAAGCAATGCATAATTGAAATGCTACAGACAAATCACCTGTCTGTAGTGTGAGGAGGGCATGTGCAGATTTATTTTGAAAGGCTGCATTTGGAAGGGAAATCTGGTTGGCCAACAGTTTCAAATCTCTTAAGCTGGGAAAAACATTTGTTCCTGGTAAAATGTCCCTGGGCCCAATTCATAATGATGGTTGTTATCTTTAAAGCCTTAACTGGACTGGGACTAGGCTGCTTGTCTTCTTCTTCTTCTTTGGCGATCACTTGTAGCCGAGTAAAATTCTCTTCCATAAACACGGTTCTAACAGTGAGTCCGTAAGTGACTGTGGAGGCCAATTCTGGATCCACACGTCCTTCCACAGTGAGGACATTGGTTTCTGGGCGGGAGTTGATCACAGTGTGGATTTGCCAAGCGTGCCTTCCTCCTAGCACGTTTCTCCCTTTCGTCTTGAGTTTGAGTGTCTTCAAAGCCCATGACACCTTTGGTCAAGGCTGTTCTCCAACTGGAGCGCTCACAGGCCAGTGTTTCCCAGTTGTCAGTGTTTATACTACATTTTTTTAGATTTGCCTTGAGACAGTCTTTAAACCTCTTTTGTTGACCACCAGCATTACGTTTTCCATTTTTAAGTTTGGAATAAAGTAGTTGCTTTGGAAGACAATCATCAGGCATCTGCACAACACGACCAGTCCAACGAAGCTGATGTTGAAGAGTCATTGCTTCAACACTGGTGATCTTTGCTTTTTCCAGTACACTGGCATTAGTTTACCTGCCTTCCCAAGTGATGTGTAAAAATTTTCAGAGACACCGTTGATGGAATCTTTCGAGGAGTTGGAGATGGCGTTTGTAAGTGGTCCATGTTTCACAAGCATCCAGTAAGGTTGGTAGTACAATAGCTTTGTAAACCTTTTTGCTTGTAGGGTTGCCGACACCTATATGAGTCTGCTTGGCCCTTAATATTGGCCATGGAGTTTCCATTTGTGAGCCCACCAATAGGCTGCTAGGAATGAAACAGAATATTTTCGGTGGTAGCCCCGACACTTGGAAGGTTTGCTATTTTTGCCATTCTTACTCTGCTTTTACTAAACCTTAAAGGCCAGCCAATTCAATGATCCTGGTCAAGGTGTTCAGGTTCCTTTTTTCTTCTTTCTACATCAGAGCCTCAAGCCTCAGTAACAGTGCTTTTTTCTGGACGGACGCAGGGGTACGCATAAACATTTTGTGAATCTAAGTTTGGCCTCATTGAGGGACAGTATTTCAATATGAGTAGGAAAATGAGAGTACCTCTAAACATTTTTTTAAAAGAAAAAAAACACTGCTCAATAATAATAGTAGACATCCCTTATTACAAAATACAACAGTTGTTCATCCACTTCATCCATTTGTTCTATATCTTTCTTTTAAAAATAAATAAATAAGCTTTCCCGTACTGTTCGATAGGAAAGCATGATTTCTCTATCACCCTTCCATGTTCTGGTCAAACCACTTCTTCCAGTTTGTTCTCAAATCCACTACTTAGTTCTTAAATGAATCTTCTTTGTCCCCCCCCCCCTTTTGTGGTAAACCTTACATAGACAAAGAAATCCCATAACATCATGATTGAGGCTGCCTAAATTGTAAGGAGCAGCATAAAGGAGATTTATGGCAGGATAGGATTGAGCCCAATCTTCTTTTACTCTTCAAAATGTCTAATTAGTGCTTAATCAATTTTTATAATATAAGATCACCACTCAATAAGACCCAATCCCTTAATTTTCAACTCATGTAAGCATTTCTCTGTCATGTTAGAAACCCTCATATGCCATTTCCTGTTCTCTTTGGGGTGTAGAATCTGACAAGGTTCTTTATCCACCATCTGCTCATTAAAATGTCAAGTGTTTTTAAGTGTGAATGAAAAACTGGTCTCAGGTTCTTAAGTATTCCTCCCTACCAAGTACTGGCTAGTTTTTTTATGACAGTGTAAGGTAACTGTGCCTTCTATTTAAGAACTGTGTCAGGTTCCTTTGTTTGAGTATACTTGCACCCCACCCTGGGAACATATCCTCATAACATTTAGTTAAGCTTCATTGTACATTCCACCTAACAGGAATAACTCATTGTTGATTCCTCAGGCTGACCATATTCTGTTTGGCAGAAATGCAGAAATTCATCCTCCTTCAGCCAGGCACAGTTGCTTTGAATGCACACATGTCTATTCCACCTGCCTGCCCTGCCACCCCCCCCCAAAAAAAAATTACCATTAACCCAAAAGAAAAGATACAGACAGGACAGAATGCAAAACTCATTAGAATCTAGAGAATGTCTCTCAAGTTTCTGAAAGCATCTAGCCCTTGAGAGTGCAAAACGAAACTAATGAAAGCATAGCAGAATGGTTCAGATGCATAAAAATACAGCCTGGGTCTATTCTGGGGAGGGGGGATGTTTGTGGTATTTGCTTAACTGAAACCGAACATCATCACACTAAGCATCTCAGGCACAATGGCAGAAAATAATAATAATAATAATAATAATAATAATAATAATAATAATAATAATTTTTATTTATACCCCGCCCTCCCCAGCCAAGGCCGGGCTCAGAGCGGCTTACAAGCAATAATAAAAACAAGATGAATGATTACAACTTAAAAACAAAAATAAAAAACATTAAAACAATGGAACATTAAAATATTAAAATGTAGCCTCATCGCAGGAGGAGAAGGAAAAGAAAAAAGAAAGAGAGGGAGGGAGGGAATCAAATTGGCTCCAAGCCAAAAAGGCCAGGCGGAACAACTCTGTCTTACAGGCCCTGCGGAAAGAAATCGGATCCTGCAGGGCCCTGGTCTCATGAGGCAGAGCGTTCCACCAGGCCGGGGCCAGTGTTGGAAAGGCCCTGGCTCTGGTTGAGGCCAATCTAACTTCCTTAGGGCCTGGGACCACAAGGGTGTTGTTATTTATGGACCTTGAGGCTCTCCGTGGGGCATACCAGGAGAGGCGGTCCCGTAGGTACGAGGGTCCTAGGCCGTGAAGGGCTTTAAAGGTCAAAAGCAGCACCTTAAATCTGACCCTGTACTCCACCGGGAGCCAGTGCAGCTTGAAAAGCACTGGGCAGAGACCCTGTGAGGAGCCTCGCTGCAGCATTCTGTACCCGCTGGAGTTTCTGGGACAGCTTCAAGGGCAGCCCCGCCTAGAGCGAATGAGACTCACTTTAATAAGCTCTCTTGATGACCAAGTTCAAGAGAAACAGCGTTGCATATTCTACAGGTTTAGTGTACAAGAGTAGATTCCAGAATGAAGGAAACACCTTGGACACTACAGAGACTTCTTTGTGTCTTCTATGCCTTATCACAGCCTTTTCAGTAGCCTAAGAACCTCATTTCTATGACCACGAAAGACAGCGCTTGTTACCTCATACTCCAAGATCCTGTTCTCTGGAGGCCTTAGGTATTATAACACCCTACGGAACCTGTGCCAAATATCTGAAGGATCTACTACTCACATACCCCATGTGTACCTGATTCAATGAACCACATTCTCTTAGATTGCTCTCTACACAGTAGACCTCGCTAACCGACGCTGAGCAAAATGTTGGACCTCTGGCCTATAACTCTGAGAAGAAGTCAAATGAGACTTCTCTTGGCAGATTGGGGCAACGATATCACTGCTTTAGTAGCTTCCTTTTTAGGCACAATTTTACCCGAAAGGGTTCCCAACGAACCATCCTTTCGGGGAACAGACAGGGCATAGCAGAATATCTAAGTGCACACGATCACAGTGTGACCCAAAACAGCTTCACCCTTGTCCTTTTAATTATCCCAGTGACCTGAAATGTTTTATACTGTGATACCAATAAAGGTATTTGATTTGATTTGACCTCATCTCAATGCTGCCATGTACAAGGCAATGGCCTGAAGAGATCCTACGTTGCCTGATTCATTGTTATGCAGACTTTCCAAAGCTCAAACCTTAAAAGTACCTGAAGGAGCAAGTTTAAGCTAGTACATGTCAGCTGAGGCTCAGCATGACGAGTTAATTAATTGATTGATTGCATTTCTAGCTCCCCTTTTCCCCAAGCATTTCAAGAAGGCCTGCACACTTCTCTTCCTCTCCATTTTATCTTCAAAACAGCCCTGTGAGAGGGGGTGAGGCTGAGAGATAATGGCTGACCCAAAAGCACCCCGTGGGCTTTAGGGCTGAGTGGCAATCTGAAGCCTAGTCTCTCAGGCCCTAGTATGTCCCTCTCACCACAGCACCACATTGACTCGGTGCACCTGAAAATGTTTTGTAATGTAATATGGTCTTCCCTGCATTGGAACATTATAAGTGCATCTGGAAGCAGACAAGACAACCTGTTG
This sequence comes from Podarcis raffonei, assembly GCF_027172205.1. NCBI lineage: Eukaryota > Metazoa > Chordata > Lepidosauria > Squamata > Lacertidae > Podarcis > Podarcis raffonei. Next base: position 6,462,335 of record NC_070604.1, read on the forward strand.
GCGGCCTTAGTAAGGCTTCAGTTATTTTGGGTCACCCTTCTCACTTGACCTTTTAATCCAGTCCTCCTAGTAAGTGGTTACTTTTCTGCATTAAAAGTGACGTGATCCATTTTCATATTTAGAATGATGGACAAGATTAGCATTTCCACAGTTTAATATTTTACCAAGTGATCCATCTGCAGGGAGCTTCAGTTTCTGTTTTCTTTACAATGCCTGTCAACTGTTATATCATCTAACATCTCCTCTCTACCCCTGGAGATATTTCCCAATTTTCTGTCTAAGAACTTAGCATTTCAAATGCCCCTTTGTTCTCTAGCCAATGCTATATTCAGCTTGCCAGGTCACAACTTGATTGGCTCCCGGTTTATCATTGCTATATTGAATAAAATTTTGGTTCTGTTCTTTTCTCTGGGAATGACGGAGCCAAAAAGTGTTTCGTATAATACCAGGCATTTGCTGTGAACATTTTTTCTATGTTTGTTTTTATGGGGCATCTGTATGACACCATCACAGACCCTTCAAATGTTCCTATTTTCCAGGTACAGTCCCAGAGTTACAGAAGCCGTCCAGGTTTCTGATTTGAGCCCAGATTGTCCCACTTTTCCTTAGTATGTCCCTTTTTTCATTTGAGACATGTTGGAGTGTGTGGTAAAGGTAAAGGGACCCCTGACCATTAGGTCCAGTCATGACTGACTCTGGGGTTGCGGCGCTCATCTCGCTTTATTGGCCGAGGGAGCCGGCGTACAGCTTCCGGGTCATGTGGCCAGCAGGACTAAGCTGCTTCTGGCGAACCAGAGCAGCGACTGTAGTTTAACGCACTGTGGTTTAACTAGGCTCTGTGATTTAACCCACAGCGCCACCTGCGTTCCTGGAGTGTGTGGTAGGACGTCCTTATTTTCATCAGAGGGTATGGAGTTATGCGACCCCTGAGCCAATGAGATAAGTAACTATACAATCTTTAGAACAGAGGTCATCAACCTAAGGCCCATGGGCTGGAAGTGGCCCGTGAGAGTCGCTTAACTGGCCCATGATCCACCCCCGAACCGAGCTGGCCACTCAGTGAGTCCCCGTGCGCTGCGCTAAACCAGTGTAGTGCGGTGCAGGGACTCTCTTCTGCAGCTCCGGAAATCACTTCTGCGCATGCCCAGACGCCGGAAATCGCTTCTGCACAGGCGTGATTTCCAGCGTCTGAGCATGCGCAGAAGCGATTTCCGGCGCCACGGACATGTATAGATGCGATTTCTAGCATCACGCTGCACCCGCCCGGCTCACGGAGGATCTCCCTGCTTTTGAAGACATCTGAAGGCAGCCCTGCACAGGGAAGTTTTTTAACATTTAATGTTCTATTGTGTCTTTATATATGTTGGAAGCCACCTAGAGTGAGTGACTGGGGCAACCCAGTCAGATGGGTGGGCCAATAATAATAATGATGATGATGATGATGATGATGATGTCTCTATTTGTTTGGAGGGTATTATTCCCCTTCTACATATGCCCTGTGCACAAGAGTCACCCACCACACTTTTTTAAACTGATCAGTTGTTGTAAAATTAACATAAACTTTGGTAAGCATGTGCCTCTTATGCACATTGTAGCTGTTGAGTGTGGCCCTATATAATGTAGAAGACATTTATACTCTTGCAACAACAAAGGGGTTTTTGATGTTTGCCCCCTTCAGAAAGGATGGCTGTGCCACCAGACATTTAAAGAACCAACACACAGTGTGAGGAGGCTGTGCTATTGGCAAGCTTTCTTCCCATTGCACATTCCAGTGCATGCCTGGAACACGCCGACTTGTATACGAAGCCTCTTCTCTTTTTGCCAGGCCTTTGGCTCTTAATGATCTTAATTGTCTGTGGGTGGGATGTTTTAACAGGATTTTTTTCTTTTTCTTTTTTTTTCTTTTATGCTGGTTGAATTACCTAGGCAAAAAACAGTGGCCAATAAATTTAATAAATAAATAATAGTAAAATATTGGGAAACCCACCTCCACTGGGAAAAGCTTTATGCTAACAGACCCTCAAAATTCTCCACCTTTTCTGTAGGGAACATTTTACCCAAGTTCTCTTGGGTAGAAATTCTCCAGCAGTTTCTTTGAGATGGGGCTTACCATTAGCAAAAGAACAACATTTTAACTGCCCCCTGCAAAGCTCTGCTTGCTTCTTTTGATTTTTTTTTTAAACAAAGCCTGGTCACCATTTTGCATCTTCCACAACACCACAGATAAAATTCTGCAGGATGGCCTTTTCCTGCAGGGGTGAGAGAAAGAAAACTGTCAGACAAATTCACAGAAAAAAAGATTCTGGGAAATTTTGGCTTAGCTCTTGCAGGAATGTTGCAGGTGTGCATTTAAATTTGGACCAGAGCCTGCTACAACTGCATCAACAACTCCACATCTTCACTGAATGTGTAGACCCCCAGATAGACTTCTGAAAGGGTCTCATAACCAGTTTCCATTTACTACCTAGAAAATGTCTATACAGAGACCTAATCAAGAGAGGAATGCCAGGGAAATGAAATAGTAAGCACATAGCACGGTGTGCATATTCTGTACTGTGCCTAGGGTGTGTTTTGGTTGGAATCAGGTACCCTTCCAAGCAGTTTGGGGGGAAATTGTGGTCATGTGGAAGTACTCTTGGCCCTGTTCCTTTCTTTCTTCATGTCATTTCAAATCTCATTTGAAAACATATCAGATCCCCTTTTGCTATTACCTTTTAATTTCCCTCCTCTCATTTATTATTCACCTGCTAACTGTATTATTAAACACCATAAAACATTTGAGGGAAACAGTTAAAATGTGTTATACGAGTCTAAACAGATATTCCTGATGAGCAACGCTGATTTAGATTGGGGACATGGGTGGGGTCTAGTGACAATAACTTCTACCTTTGTGGGAGAGCTAGAACACTTCAGTGCTAGTGGCGATATCACCATCATCATCATTTTTTTTTTATTTGTACAGTGGACGCTCGGGTTGTGAGCGTGATCCGCGCGGGAAGCACGTTCGCAACCCGCAGCGTTCGCAACCCGCAGCGCTGAGTGTGCGCATACGTGGGTCATGATTTGGCACTTCTGCACATGCGCAAAGCGCAATTTAGCGCTTCTGCGCATGTGCAAGCACCGAAACCTGGAAGTAACCAGTTCCGGTACTTCTGGGTTCGGCACGGTGCGCAACCCAAAATCACGCAGCCTGAAGCATCTGTAACCCGAGGAATGACTGTATACCGTCTTTCTATCTTACAATACCCAAGGCAGTTTACAAGCTGAGGAAACAAAAAATGTACATCTTATAACAATCTAATGCAATACAAAAATGTGATAATAAAACAAAACTTTAAAATAAGCAACCTTACATCAAAAAGTAACATTCAATAATTATTAGAGTAGTATAAAATAAGAATATCAGCATATAAAAGTTAAACAGAAATCTACTCGTCCCCGATCAAGGATTCTGAGTTCAATCATTTTGGAAACTGTTGCTAAACCACCTGAATTACATCTAGCCTATCTACTCCAGGACATTGACTCTTATAGAACATTACAGGTTGCCAGATTCCTGAATTCAGTTCTTTCATATAGAAGACTTCATGGAATGCTGCATGACTATTAAAAATCTAGTAAACTCTATCCACCATCTTTATATTCAAGGCCACAATATGGTACATCTAGAGATTGTATGTAACATGAAGGAGATTATGTGTTGAAATATTTTAGTTGATATTTTAGAATGTAAAATGCTATTTTATTTATTGATTGGTTTTACCTTGTGGGCCTATAGCCAAATAAAGTATTATCTATCTATCTATCTATCTATCTACTCGTTACAATAAATAGTTTCTAAACTATAATCAATAAAACAATGGCAAGCCACAGTACATAAAATAATACAATACAAATTGAGAAGCAGAGACTAGAGGGTGGAGCAAGGCAAGTGGACGGAGGCCTTGCCTGATGGAGTCCCTCCCCTCACAGTATGTTTTAATGTCTGCTTTAATGTTTATCATAAGCTCCTGGGAAGGGTGGTTGGGACGCCTTCGGATTGCTGCAGGCCTCCCTCTCTGAGGATTGGGGGAGAGACCCATAATTGGAGGGGAAAGTGCATTGGCAGCCATAGCTAAATCACCATTGGGGGCAGTGTCAGAGGGACATGTGAAGGAACATGGCAGCAGCAAATGGAAGGGCAGATAACAAAAATAATGAAACTCTGCTCCGCAAAAAAAGAAGAAGAAAAAAAGAAAGTCAAACCATGTTTGCAGGCAAAAATAATATTTTTTTTCAATGGGGAGGGTGACAAGAAATTTTCTGCACTGGGTACCACATGAACTTTCTACGCCACTGGCTGCAGCCTGCACAAAATAGAGAACAGGTCTTACCTGCTGTTCCCTCAGAGTTATACTAACCAGGAGATGTGGTTTGGTGTCGTGGTTAGTGTGTTGGTCTAGGACATGGGTAGGCAAATTAAGCCCCGGGGGCCGGATCTTGCCCAATTGCCTTCTAAATCCAGCCCATGGACGGTTCGGGAATCAGCGTGTTTTTACATGAGTAAAATGTGCCCTTTTGTTTAAAATGCATCTCTGGGTTCTCTGTGGGGAATTCGTTCATTGTTTTTCCCCACAAAATATAGTCCAGCCCCCCCACAAGGTCTGAGGGACAGTGGACCGGCCCCCTGCTGAAAAAGTTTGCTGACCCTGGTGTAGGACCTGAGAGACCAGGGTTAGAATCCTCACAGAACCATAAAGCTCGTTGAAAGACCTTGGGCCAGTCATCATCTCTTAGCCTAACCTAATGCAGAGGCATTGCTAAGCACCGAAAGGACTTGAAGAACTGGCTCTGGCACAAGATTGTGTAATATTTGCACATGCTATTTGATATGTATCACCACATTAAGCTGGTGGGTGGGGGTCTCACCGGTGCTGCCCTTTGAAGTGCATCAAGGCATTTTAGAAACAAAGTCAATGTCAATGTCAAACAGGGGCAGGGGATCCAGGGACCACCCCAAAAGACCACCCTCTCATCTGATATGTTAGGAGAACAGGCCACTCTGCAATGTCAGAAGAAGGAACGAGAAGGTACAGAAACTGCTCTGCTATGCAATCTCCTTATCCCTTCAACACCCAGCAATAAGTATGGACATCTGCAGAAGTGAAGCCTTCAGATGTAGACCTCTGTGTGCATAAGTTTCCAGAGGAGAGGAAAGCCTGCAGAATTTGCATTCGCAATTTGGTGGAACTCTGTGTATACTAAATTCTCTCTTGCAGACATGCACACCCAACATGTAGAGATCAAGCGCAAGGGAGGCATGCAGTTTCTGCAGCAGGGCCAGTGGTGCTACTTGTGTAGAACACATTAAGGAGGCTAGGGAGCGCCACAGTCCTGGCCAATTCCTACTACAGGTGAGGCACCAAGTGTCCCAGCCATTGTTTCCTTGATTGCTTCATGTGTGTGTTATTGTTTGTTTGGCATCATGAAGGATGGGCTATTAGGCAAGAGCTTTTGTTTGCACAGCCTGCTGAGTCACTGGAGATGACATTAATTTACCCTCCTCTGGTGGGAGGAGATGGTGTTAGGAACAGAGGAACCTGTCTCATACTGAGTCAGACCATTGATCTATCTCTCTCAGTATTTCACATACAGGGTGGCAGTAGCTTTCCAAGGTTTCGGTCAAGGAACACTTCCAGCCCTACCCTGCCAGGGATCAAACTTAGGACCGTCTGCAGGCAGAGCTGCAACAAACTCATGTAGCATCTAGGCTGCTTTTGAACATTTTCTCCATTCCTGGTGATCAGCCTGTTGAGGTGCACTTTTTGTGGTTCCTTCAGCCCCATATGACATATGAGTGCTTCTTGTGGAGCCTTCGCCTCCAAGCTTAATTAAATAAAATTTAGATATAGACCTTCAAATCCATCAAAAAATCCTATTTTTTGGATAGGACTTTCTGGTATCCCAGTCACTTTCTTTTTTGATGAAAGACTGGAAACCACTAAAATCTATGCTAGAAATGCACTGGATATGGAGAAGATGGAGTTCATTTGCTCTTTAAAAAAATAGGACATTTGCTAGGGCAAATAATTGTTAGGGTATATATCTGCAAGAATTTCATTACCCAGAACAGCATCTACCTGATTCACAGGTCCTGAAATAATATACAAACTGAAACACAGCTAGCTGTTTTTTGAAATTTGCGCTTCTCTTGTTTAGTTTCCCAACTAAATAATCTATGTATATTTTACAAGAAAGTGTGCATAAAAGTGCATATATTGGTGAAAATAACTTACAAAAATGCATTATATTAGGAGAAAATGATTGCAAAAATATGTCTATTATATCAGGAGAAATATGTGCTAAAATGCCAACGAATTTTCATGAGGACTTTTTTTAAAAAAATAAAAAAAGTTCATGAGGAGTTTTTTCTTAAGAAACCAAAACAAAACTAGCTAGCTGCAAACTGGTGTCAAAATGTGGAAAACTGAAATAAAAATCTGCTGATTCAACTACCCCTACTCCAAGGGGGACTTCTAAGGAGCCTGAAGAGCTTGCTGTCATAGTTGAATCAGCAAAAGTTACCAAGCCCTAAAGATTTTTTGCCTGATCTCCTGACAGCCCCACACATTTAACTTGGACCCGAGATTCTTCCCCTTCACCTCCACCCCCAGAGGGGAGACAGTATCAGGTGTCCAGAGACAGTAGGGAAGTGCTCTTAGGTCTTCACTACTGGAGGACAGAGGAACTAGAGAAGGTCCAGGTATGCATTAAAAGGTAAAGGTAAAGGTACCCCTGCCCGTACGGGCCAGTCTTGACAGACTCTGGGGTTGTGCGCCCATCTCACTCAAGAGGCCGAGGGCCAGCGCTGTCCGGAGACACTTCCGGGTCACGTGGCCAGCATGACAAAGCTGCATCTGGCGAGCCAGCGCAGCACACGGAAACGCCGTTTACCTTCCCGCCAGTAAGCGGTCCCTATTTATCTACTTGCACCTGGGGGTGCTTTCGAACTGCTAGGTTAGCAGGCGCTGGGACCGAGCAACGGGAGCGCACCCCGCCGCGGGGATTCGAACCGCCGACCTTTCGATTGGCAAGCCCTAGGCGCTGAGGCTTTTATCCACAGCGCCACCCGCGTCCCTCCAGGTATGTATTGGGACCCAGCAAATGACCAGGAAGAGGAAGAGCCACCTTTGACAGCATCTCCTGGGTCTTTGCTGGGATGTCTATTCCCTGTTGGACTTCAATAGGCAGTGGCACGTTTCCCTTGCCTCAGTCGTTATTCACTCCACTCCCAGATTAATGGCATACATTTTCCCTAGGCAGCAGTAGTAGGCCTTTGATGCAACTCCTCACTCCTTTGTTACTTTCAGTGAAGTTCTGGTGCTATAGAGTTAGATTTGAACATGTCCCTGCTTATGCCATGAACTTACCAACTATATTTGCACAAAATGCTAAGCCAAGGTTTGTTTTAAATAAGTTTGTTCAATAAACCATTCATCATATCAGAGATGATAAAACAAATAATGGCTTGTTTCTCCAAAGCTTGCTTTGTTTCCAACTGCTCTTGCCTTTTTCCTTTATAGCTTGGTGAGTGTCTGGGATTGGGTAGCTACATAAACCATGATTATGCAAGACTGTTAGGATCAGACATGATAACATACTTATACCATAGTTAAAATAAGCCATGGTTCATAGGCCAGCCGCAAACAGGGATTGGCATTGTCATTTGTTGGCAGAGAAAAATCCCTGGTTAGTTGCTGAGTGAGTTCACATGTTCAATGAAGCCATAGTTAAGTTAAACAAACCATGGCCATTGTGTGGCCTCAGGCAAATTCAACTTCCATTTAATGTGGGGAAATGGTGCCTCATGACCAATTTGGTGTGAAATATAAAGTCAATCTGTAAATATTTAGAAAGGAAATCTCCGTCAAAATCCAGTTGATGGGTATTTTTTAAAAGGACCAAACTCTTGGCTTTCCTTTTTTATCTACAGAAGATGCATTAAGAAGAGTCAGGGACAAACATGAATCACCATTCATGCCGTTAGCAATTGTGTGAATGGTTTTAAGGAAGTAAACAGCCGATTGGAGGTAGAAGGCAGTCCATATCAGGGGGCCCTGCGCCTGCTATTTGTGTTGGAAGAAACACAACAATATGTGCTTTTTCAGGCATGGCAGGCCTGATCTGGACTGGAATGCTTGAATGGCATCTTACCTAATTTGGCCCTCAGTTTCATTTGCTGGAGAAAGAACAGAAATTATGGGTCCTCACTAAAGGAGAGTAGGAAAAAGTGGGATTTCTGTTTTGGAGATCATATGATAGGTGTTTTCTGGAAGGAAGGAAGGAAGGAAGGAAGGAAGGAAGGAAGGAAGGAAGTCGGTCCAAGTTGGTTCCCTTTTCTTGAACAGATACCACAACCTTCTTAGCTAAGTGGCTTCTCTTCCCACCCCCATTCAACACCGAGTACAAAACTATACACATCAAACTCAGGCTTCCTTCTGAGGAGACATGTAAAGGAGTGCACTGATTGCTATATAAATGAACAGGGATTTTGACTAAGGAAAAGATCCAATGCATGTGCAATGGGAGAACTGCATACGAGCTAAAACTTTGTTAACTTTTTCTTTCTTTCTTTGCCTGCAGCAATATCCACTGCAGAAGAGACAGGCCCCAGTTTTATATGGAATGCAGGAGCTTATCACTTTAGCAGGGAAACCTAGTTAGCCAGAAATAGTGAGTAAAGCTTGAGCTGCGAGAGGAGTTCCCTACCTGCACAGATGTTTTTTCTCTGGATCACAGACGGTTGTACAGTCCAACTATGTGTAGCTGATGTCTGTTGCGTATCCATTTATGACACATTGAACAGCCTAAATTATTGCTACTCAATTTCATAGTGAACTACAGAAGGAAAAACTGCAGGCTGCACTTTTGCGGGCTTCGAATATCCCAAGATTGCGTGATTTACCCCACCCCACCCCTGAGTCTTTTCTTGCTTTCGTTAAGGTGGAAACTCTAGTGCCATGAGTTACTTCTTTCTTTTCTTTCCTCTTGGGCTTTGGCAACCTTGAGAACAGTCTTAAATCTGACATCACAGAAGGTTCCTTACCAGTCCAGAAACCTGAGCCACAGCTGTCCCAGCATTAAACTGAAATGGCCTTGCTCAGGGATGATGTAAGGAGTGGTGTATGTTACATGTGCATAACTTACATACTGGAATTGACAGGGTTTAAGCAATATAAGCACCAGAAACCAACCTGTTTATTCCTGGCCCTTTTTAGCGTAGATCTGAGCTTTCTTGCTGGTGGCTAACGTGTGGCTCAGCGTTGCATAGAAGTCATTGTAGAACTGCCACTGCAAGGACTGAGCAATCTGCCTTAGCTGCCTCTATTCCAGAATGGAGCCAAACATTTATGCCCATTTCCCCTTGAAATATGAGAGTAATTAGTAACTGGTTAAAGTGAGATTTCGACTGACAGGCAACATGTTCAAATGGTACCTTGTGCTATCTGCTGTTGTGCCTCTGCCAGTACAAAACGTTCCGTGCACCGACTCCACCAATGCAAACACATCTGCCTAAGTCATTTGTGGGTCAAAGATAGAATAACTCAAATATCATTTGCTGGGGATATTTTGAATTTAGAACGAGAGTAGCATATTCAGTCCTGTTTGATTTTTGTGTTCATTTTCTTAACCATAGTTGAAAAGCATCCAAAATATCGGACCAGATAGTGCTCTGTAAGCCTCACCAGACTGACCTGCTATAAGCCCAAGTCACAGTTGATGCAAAGGACTTTATCCCCAGCGTGATTTGCAGACAAGTCACAGAGGGCCACTGTGAACTCTAGCTTCTCTCCAGGACCAGAATGAAAAGGCTGTGCTGGGCAACACTGAGAAGATGCAGTGAAGGTGGCGAAAAGTCTTCTTTGCTGTATTACTGCCATTGAGTAGGCTTGAAAATGAGCATGTACTAGTGTTCAGTTGCATTCAGTGGTAGTTTTCCTCCACTTGCACTGAAGCCACCTCTCAACTTGCTCTTATGACTCTAAGCCCCAGGACATATCATGGAGCATCTTAGATTCTGCTCAGAGACAGACGGTGCTCAAGAGTGATTGTGTTAGCCACCGGGGTCATCTCCATATGCCACAGATTGTCCAGTGCTTTGACAGGACACCAGCCAAATTAGCCAGAAAAACCCCCTCAAAACACCTGGAAACCTTCAGGGTCCATCAGTCTCCAGAGATAGTTTCCCCACCTGTGGAACACTCCAAACCCCCATATAATCCCATAAAAATGCTAGTAGTTATATCAATGTCCCCTGGTTTTTTATAAAGAGAATTTTGTTAAATTTTTGTAGAAGTATATTAGAAGGTTCCACTGAATACCAAAGAACGAATGTATATATGAAACCATAACCAAAACAAACAAGTGGCCGAAATATTGGGAAATTTTGGAGCAAGAAGGAGACAAATTGAAATTGCAGAGTTTTGAGAAATTAAAAGACAAAGTGCGAGACTGGCTTCACTATTATCAAATAAGAGAGGCTTATAATTTGGACAAAAAAATTGGCTTTCAGGTGGAAAAATCAAAATTGGAAACAGAACTGTTAGATCCCAAAACTAAGATACTTTCAAGAATGTATAACTTGCTGTTAAAATGGAATACGCAGGATGAAACGGTTAAATCTGCTATGATTAAATGGGTACAAGATGTTGGACATAACATTATGTTTGCTGACTGGGAACAGTTGTGGACCACTGGTATGAAATTTACGGCATGTAATGCCTTAAGAGAGAATATTATGAAAATGATATACAGGTGGTACATGACACCAGTCAAGCTTGCAAAAATATATCATCTGCCCGATAATAAATGTTGGAAATGTAAAGAAATGAAGGTACATTCTTTCACCTTTGGTGGACGTGCCCAAAGATTAAGGCTTTCTGGGAGATGATCTATAATGAAATGAAAAAGGTATTTAAATATACCTTCCTGAAGAAACCAGAGGCCTTTCTCCTGGGCATAGTCGGCCAATTGGTGCCAAAGAAGGATAGAACTTTCTTTATGTATGCAACAACAGCAGCAAGAATACTTATTGCAAAGTATTGGAAGACACAAGATTTACCCACCCTGGAAGAGTGGCAGATGAAGGTGATGGACTATATGGAATTGGCGGAAATGACTGGCAGAATCCGAGACCAGGGAGAAGAGTTGGTGGAAGAAGATTGGAAGAAATTTAAAGACTATTTGCAGAAATATTGTAAAATTAATGAATGTTAAAATGATGCTGGATTGAAATTAAGTGGCATTAGCAACAAGGTTAATAAGAATATGCAAAAATGGATTGATAATGGATGAAAACATATAGCTATAATATGTTAAGATATAGAGTTAAGATAAATGAAAGAGGGTAAGGATTTGCTGAATTGATTATGTAAATGGGAATACAAAAAGGGGAGGTGTGAGGAGGTCAAGGAAACAAGTAAATGAGCTTAAAGATATCAAAAAATGGATTTCTTTTTAATTTTTTCCTATCTATTTGTTTTTTGTATTTTGTATTTTCTTTTTTTTCTATGTATTTTTGTATTTTTTGTATTTTTCCTTATTTCTTCTTTTTTTGCTTTCTTTTTATTCTGTAAATCTCTGTTTTGTGTAAAACCTTAATTAATATTTTATTAAAAAAAACAAGTATGGGAAAAGAAGTTTGCTGAATAAAATAAATTGTCAGTAAACATAAGCATTCTACTGCTGTTGTCCTCGTTATTGAAGGTAGGCCCTACATTGATGTTTGGGAATTTGAGATTTATTAATATAACTAATAAATGGAAACCATGTAATATTAAAATTAGCCCATTTCACTTTACCTTCAAAGACTTACCTAACTTGGGTCAAATGTTCAGATAGTGCAGTGTCCAAAAGAATTTTTATACTATCCCTCCTTTGTGGGTACAGAATCCCCTTCCCTTCCAATGATACATAATGAGAAAAGAATCTGAGAAGAAACACTAAAGAAACAACCACAAATGTGAATTGATTTAACAGCCATTGTGTCATCACAGCAAATCCTGGGAATTATAATTAGGAGAAGGGCTCTCAGACACAGGAATCTAGAAGGTGGAGGGTCCATACTCTCTCTGCTCCTATAAACTATTGAACGGACTTTTGCTGTTTTCTTTCATGTGAGGCTACTTTTGCAAATGGTTCAGGAGCTGCAGCTGGTGCCAAAACTCAGTGGTCTGCCTTTTAACAGGCAGGTCACAGAGATCATATTATGCCAACACTAGCTCAGTTGAACTGGTTGGTTCAACCGTGCTGATCAGGCCTTCATATGAGAGGTGCACAGAATCCTATAGTTCATGAATGGGGAGCCTGTGGCCCTACAGTAGAGTTCCCATCATCTCTTGATTATTGGCCATGCTAGCTGGAGCTGACAGGAATTGCTAATAGTGGGACGCATGGTCAGCAGGAAAAGGGGAGGGGAAGGGGGTAAAATGACTCCATTCAGTCCTCTGGGGAGCTGCTGCCAGTGTACATGTGATGATGAATTGTGGACCATTCTTAAGTGATGCTATGGGTATTTTTTCTAACTCGAAAAGTGTGCAACAAATATATCCAGCTAAATAGATATGGATACTGAAGGTGAAACAGCTGTGTGGGATCTACTGTTATAACCCCTGAAAGTGCATGGGAAATAACCAGAGCACCAATTATTCTATCTAGTGCTATATTAAAATATTAAAATATAATATAGAGCCTGAATAGGAGACCGAAAAGATCAGCCTACTAACTGCCTCTTTGAACTATTTCATTTATCTTCTCAGTGCCTCCCACACATCTTTCTCTCTTATATTTCCTGGATGCAAGTGTCATTGTTCAGTACACGCAGAAATATCCTGATGCTGCTGCATCAGTTTGGAATTTAGATGTGCTGCATCTTTGAAGGCTGGTTTCCACAAAGTCAGAAGCTTCCTGAGCTCAGACTTATATTGCCAAGCTGAGTCCTCACTTTGCTACTAGAGGTTACCGTGGACATACTCCTCATAGGAACAGCTCATTTTAAATATTAGTTTTCAGAGTATATATCGCCAGTTTACAATTGCTGGCGAAGCCTTACAACATCTGCTTTTTCAAAGAAAGGAAGAAAGAAAGAAAGAAAGAAAGAAAGAAAGAAAGAAAGAAAGAGAAGGAAGGAAGAAAGGAAGGAAGGAAGGAAGGAAGGTGTGTTTGCTAGGACTTGAGGAAAGCTGATTTCAGAAGAGGGATTTGGCATTGCTTGTTTGGTGTTATAGGAGACTTTGCTTTACAGTACATTTCCTAATAAAATTAAATGTTTCTGATTTTAAGAGGCACCCACATTGTTTTAATGATATCTCCATGTTATATGCTTTGTAACAGCTTGCTGTAGCCTCATCTCTTAGGAATTTACAATGAATGCATCTTTTTGAAGACATGTTTTCTAATAAGACGCTGAAGAGAGGAACTGCATCTAATGACCTTTTAACAAATACACGAGCAAAGCATTTATAAAATGAACATTCATTTAAAGTGCTTTTCAATATTGACTTAGTTTAGCTAGGGATTGGACTTACCTTTTGTTGTAAACCAAAAAGGCCACCCTAAAAAGGACTCTGAATAAATAGACCTTCCTTTCCCTGGTTATTGGTAGGCGTATTCTAGGCACAAGTGCTGTTTAGTTTGCTGTTAGGCGAGGCTCTTAATGTTAATCTAATAGAATCTCGATCAGATCTTTTTAATGAAGCTGGACCCCCTTGCCTAATACAAAAGAGGCATTTAAAAGGGGGTGGGGCTGTCAATTGTGATGAAGATGCCCATCCAGATTCTGGTTACAAAGCAGCTGGTGTGGGGAACATTTCTGCTATCTTGGATGCACTGTTTTGGGGGCAGAGTGTGGCCAAGGTCAAAGAAACCGCTGCCTCTCTCTTGTATCTGTCTATGGGAAACCTGTGACCATTCAGATATTGTCGGACTACAACTCCTACTGCATTATCCCTGGCCACTGTTCATGCTGGCAACACGTCCAAGTTTCCAATTGAGTATGCATGGAGCCATACGATGCACGTGTTTGCTTTTACACTTTCTTAAGCGTACGTTTGAAGAACAAGTTGCACTGGACAGCAAAAGGAGCAAAACCAGGATCTCTACATTTCATTCATTTATTTTCTTTGAGTGCTGCTTTTCCACACACAAAAATCATGCTCAGAGCATCTGACAACAAAGAAAACAATACTGTGCAGAAGTTACCAATAGGAAAATGTGAACCCAGTGATGAAATAGGGACTTATGTCCACCTCCACTGCCATTTCAATCTCCTGCCAACTGATGGCACTGGCAGAGCAAGGTCAGGTGGTATCCGGTGCAGAAAATTTCTTGTCAACGCCCCCCCCCATACACACACATTGAATTATTTTATTTTTTTTATTTTTGCGTTCAACAATGGTTTGACTTTATTTCATTTGAGGGGGCAGCCAACATTGTTGAGCTTTTGGGGGGGGGAATCACGTGGCTTGCAATGAGGAGCCATACAACTGAGGGGCCATTTTGGCAGCGGGAAGCCTGCGCGCGCCCTAAGTAACAGTGTGTGACGTTAACATATGAGAGTGCTGGAGGTGAAATAGTTAAACAGGTTACCCAATCAGAACCCAGGGGGGTGGAGTCAGAGGGAATATAAAACCAGCTCTGGGAGGGGCGAAGGGAGGAGTTTGTTGGGAGTTGGGTGGTTGGTTGAGTGGGAGTGAATTGGGATAGAGTCTGTGGGTAGGTTGAGTTGAAGCGAAATAAGCTGAGTCACGAACAGTTAGGAGCTAGGAAGACAAGTAAATATCTGAGAGGTGGTTTAGTGAAGGAGAGCAGGTAGCGGAAGTTATAGGTCTGGATAGGCACCCCATGAATGTAATTGACCAAGACCATTTATGAAACCACACGCTTCTTAAACTGCAATAAATAAACAGAAGTTTATGTTCCAATTTAACCCTGACTGGACTCAGTATTTTCCCAGGTAGGGCCTGGGTGGTGGCAGTGAGAAATAAAGTGGTGGCACAGGGATCAATAGGTGGTGAAACGTCTGAGGACCCTGTGTGATCGCCACACAGTGTCACTCACAGCTGTTGACTGCCGCACAGCATTTTGTCACCCCCCTCAGAGGTGGCACCCAGGGCGCACCGCACCCACCTTGCAACGCCTCTGACTGATGGACGTCACCTGACAGGAAAGGGCTTTATGTATCCACTCCAATGACATCAACCATCATGAATGCACAACGAAAAGATTGTCTGGATTGTCCCAAGACTACTGTTTTTAAAAGCCCTCTTATTACCGGCATGTGGGGTTGAGATATCCTGAGGCTCTCAAATCCAGAAGGCAAATTGATAGAAACCCACAATTTCATCTCATATTACTGTGCTCTGCAGATGGTGTGGGACCTCTGAACCTCCATGGAAAGCCTGTGAACAAGCTTGGGAGTCTTGACTGCTGTGCGTTTTGACTGGGCTTATACAAAAGATTGTGCATCAGGAATTCTGTACCTCAAGAGGTAATCTCCTGTGATGCCAATGATTTGCACCGGCCCAGAGGATGTGGTGAAGTGGAATCCCAGGGGGACACTTTAAACTGAACCTTGTCTCCTTGAAGGCAGAACTAAATGCTGCAGCAATGCAATGCGACTGAGGGTACCTCATCTCTCTCTCTCTTTTTAAAAGAAAGAAAAGAAAGAAAGGGGTGAAAACATGCACTGCATATTTACATAGAATTCCCTCAAGAGTATCTGTCATGCCAGAGATTAAACTGAATGTCTCTCCCCAGTTTAATGTTATGCCTCGAGGCAGTATGTGCCCAGTAGGTTTCCTTACTCTGCTCCAGATTGGAGATTATGAACACAGACAGTTTAAAATCTTGCCCTTATTTTCCATAAGGTAACCAATGCAGACCCCTCCCCCTCACAGGCCGGGAGAGGAGTCTTCCTGTGCTGCCCTTCCCTCTCCCACATCAGTTTTTTTACTCTTTCCTACAAAATGTTTAATGCTAAAGGAGGGTGTGTTGCCTCTCACTGAAGGATATTAAATAGTGATCATCATCATTAGGCAAGAGGATGGCTTCTCAAGAGCAGGGATGGGGAAATGTTCATTCAGTTCATACTTTGGCTGTGAACCTGCAGGCATTCCTACCTGGCCTGGGAGGGCAGCACATTGACTGACTGTGGCTACTGAAGCTGAGGCTGCTGAACGGACTCTTGAGCTGGCGTTTTGTTGGTGGGAGTGTTGTTATTGTTGCGGGGGCGTGGTGGTATTTTTATTTTAGATCTTGCGATTTCTGTAGCAAATTGTTCGGTTTGGTTGTGCATTTTTTAACGTTTTATTTATGGTTTCTGACTATTTGTGTTTTAGGTTTTTTTTCCATGTTGCAAGCTGCCCTGAGCATGGCTCAAACTGTGGGAAGGAAGTATACAAATAAAATTATGCATGTATGCATTTATTTAAATTTGCACTTTCCAAAACAATATATAAACTGAAGCAAAACCATCCTTTGAAATTCACACTTCTCCGAATCTTGCGAAGCAGTTCTCCAACTAAAGAATTCTTACAAAAAATGCATACACGGAAGTATTGTGTGCATAAAAATGCATATTTTAGGGAGGAAAACATACAAAAGTGCATTAAATTAGGGGAATCTGTTTTGCAGAAATGAGCATATGAGGAAAAATAGCACACAAATGTGTGTATTAGGAGAAATTAGCACTAAAGTGCAGGTGAGTTTTCATGAGAACTTTTTTAAAAACTGCAAATAGATGTGGAGAACTGGACTGATTGGAAAAATTAGAAACTGAAATCAACAGATTCACCCACCTCTATTGAAGTGATTTCATACTTGCTGTGGTGCTATTTACAAGTATTTCACTAAAATGTGAAAGGTCGAAGTGTTCAGTGGCAGGGGGCCATCCAACTGCTATCTTCCCTTCCAGTGGGACTTTGCAGGGCATCCACAGTATTGCCATTCATGGAGGCCATGGTGGAGGGGTAGACAATTGCCCCCAGTCAGGCTCAGTGCTGGCTCATGGCGACACTAAGGCTGGTTTGGAATCCAGAGGATCCTGGGTTGGCTCAGCTCTGCGCATCATCAGAACACACAGTGTTGGGGCTTTCTGCCGGACCCTCTGTTTAGGGTCCCTTCAGTCATCCACACACTCACATGTTTCATGGGTGAAACGTGTGGAGATGTTTAGGGAGGCAGGAGAGGATATATTATTTTATGATATCCTTCCTAACTTGGTCCAGCAAGTTCTATAACTTAGCAGAGTTGTTAAACAATCCCTCTTTTAAATTACCGTATTTTTTGCACCATAACACTCACTTTTTTCCTCCTGGAAAGTAAGGGGAAATGTCTGTGCGTGTTATGGAGCGAATGCCTACGGATGGCGGGGGGATCTGCTGCAGTTGTGAGCAGAGGATCCATGGTTCCCCTTCCTTCCCTCCTCCGTGGCTCGCTTTGAAACAGCAAAGCGGGAGAAGAGCTGCTGAGTGGGGAGGAGAGAGGGACAGAGAGCCTGCTTGCTTTAAAGGAACCAACCGGACAGGTTTGCTCGCTAAATAGCAGCAAAGTTTTTCAGCTCACTAAGCCTGCTTGCTTTAAAGGAGCAAAGTGGGAGAGGAGAGGAGTCTTCTCCCCTTATATCCCTCTTCTGCATTATTAGCAGCATCCTTCTCCACACACCCCACGCGTGTTCCTTCTCCCCTTAAACCCCTCTCCTGCATTATTAGCAGCATCCTTCTCCACACACCCCATGCGTGCTCCTTGTCCCTTGAGTGCTTTTCCTTCCCTCCCCACTTAAAATGTGGTTACAAAGCATGGATCCACATGGATCCTCAGGATTTTTGCATTGGGCTACTCCAAACTCACTGTCAGATCACATGTCTGTAGCCACAGCATGAACCACAAAAATCATACATCCACTATTTTGTTTAGAATATTTTTTTCTTGTTTTCCTCCTCTAAAAACTATGTGCGTGTTATGGTCGGGTGCGTGTTATAGAGCGAAAAATACGGTACACAGCAGTTAGCTGGTTGCCGGCTCGTCTGAGCCTCCCTGTTTAGGATTCCTGGTTTCCCTTTTTATATCCCTCCTAAAGAAATAGACATGACCATCTGATTAAAGTTAACATGAAACTAGTTTACTTACAATCCAGTTCACAATAACATCCCTGAAGACAGACTTAATTTACAGAACAACATATAACTATGTGAACTATCCCATAAGGGAAATAGTCTCAAGTGACTGCAACTCAGCAGTCACTTCTCCTAAATCCTAGGAACACAAAAATGGAGAACAAGAAGAGCAGAACATGGAGGCCGTGTGCTCCTCTGTCCAAGAACAGGTCACACTCACATTAAGTCACCTGCAAAGGAAGTCTGTCCCAGCTCAGGAGGAACTAGCAAGTTTTCTCCTGAGTGATACAAAGCATTCGCCAGCATGGGCATTGTAGGAATGTTGTATTTAACTGCAATACGTTTTTACATCACACAAAAGGGGGGGGGGGCGGTTTGGCAGCAGCCAGCTAGTTGAACTGGGAGAGCTGGACAAAGGGATGCCTCCCCTTTCTGGCATAAAGGGAGTTGTCTTGTTGTGCCATCTGATTGGCTTCAGTGGTCCTTTAATAATAAAATAAGTATTTATATCCCGCCCTACCCAGCCGAAGCCCTACCCAGCCGAAGCCGAGCTCAGAGTGGCTAACAACAATAAAAGTAACACAGCATTCTCAATCACTTCTGCATTTCTAGATTCAAGTAAGTAGCCGTGTTGGTTTGACGCAGTTGAAATATATATATATATTTTAAAAAAATTGTCCAGTAGCACCTTAGAGTATGGTTACCAGATTTTTTTCAGTGAATCCGGGGACCCTTTTTTTTTTTTTTTTTTGAAGCTGAGTAGCAACAGGGAGTCATTAGTGGGGATGGTGAGGCAAAAGACCCTGGGTCCAAGCACACGTGCATATTGTATAAAGATGCAAAGCCCTTCTTTTGCACCCTGTGAAACATAAATGAGCAGAGTTTTTCAAAAACTGGGCAATGGTTGCCCGCCCGCCCGCAACTCCCGAGCCTCCCCCGATCAGTCAAAACAAAGGCAGAAGGGGGCAGGAGATCTGTACCACCGGACGTCCCCGGTTCCCCTTCAGCAGTGGCGGCAACAGCTGCAGTCAGCAGCCCGGAGCCAGCCTGGTAATGCAGTTGGCTCTGGCTGGCTTCAGGACCTGCCCACTGCCATGGTGCCAACCATTTTTTCTCGCCGGAAGTTCCGGCAAGGAAAAATGGCAGGTGCCACGGTAGCAGGCAGCGAGCAGCTCCTGAAGCCAGCCAGAGCTGATGCTGACGCCGCCACGTTTCCCGGGGACAGATTTGCAAATCTGGGGACATTCCAGGAATGGAATTTGTCCGGGGACAGATTTGCAAATCCGGGGACTGTCCCCAGGAACATCTGGTAACCCTACCTTAGTGACCAACTAAGTTTGTTCTTGGTATAAGTGGTACTTCGGGTTACATACGCTTCAGGATACACATTCCGCTAACCCAGAAATAGTGCTTCAGGTTAAGAACTTTGCTTCAGGATGAGAACAGAAATCATGCTCTGGCGGTGCGGCAGCAGCGGGAGGCCCCATTAGCTAAAGTGATGCTTCAGGTTAAGAACAGTTTCAGGTTAAGAACGGATCTCCGGAACGAATTAAGTACTTAACCTGGGATACCACTGTACCAAGAACAAACTTAGTTGGTCTCTAAGGTGCTACTGGACAAGATACACACACACACACAAACACACACACACTCTTCTGTGTTTGTTCAGTAGGGAAATAGCCTGTCTTCTGACCAATGCAATACATTTTACAAAAGGGTTATTTCCTCATGCATTCCCTTCCCAATGCATAATTGTTATCGAGTCTTTAAAGAATACATGGAGCCCAATCCAGAATGCCACTTCATTCAGTGGTGCTTATTTCCAATGAATTGTGCATAGGGCTTCAGCATTAAAGAACGGATTTGAATGCTAATCCACTGGTTTATTTTGCACTTTCCATTAATGTTTCTGGTTCTGTATGTTTCAGATCAGGCTCACCTTGTTAATCCTTTGATTTCAGTCTCTAAATTTGGCAGACCAACATGGCTTAGAACATATCTTGCTGAAACTTTTCCAAATGAGCCACCTATAGTCATTTTTACCAACTCAACTGCCTATTCTGTCATCGTTTCCCCCATAGTATAGGGCAGCGTGTATGTCATCAAGCAAGGTTGGTGTTTGCTAGGAATCTTAAAACACTTCATTAGCTGCCTAAGAGCTTTCAGGGCTCTTAACAGCTCCTCCATTAAACACATACATTTCTCCATAAATGCCCTTTATATTTGAATCCCACACAGTATAACTAACTGTTGCGTCATCAAAGAATGAAATATTTGGCCTGTCAAATGCGCTTGGACTCAGGAGTGTAGGAAGATGAAGCTCCTTTTGGCCTGATAAAGATGGTTATCATTATGTCCCAAATTTCCCACTGTGTTTTCAAGGTAAGATCTTGTAAGCAGAAGAGTTTCTGTGCTCTTTAAGAATTCCCTAGATCATGGCAACAGAGTGCTGTGGTATCTTAGGGTAACATGCCCAGCAACACTCCGCCCGCCCCAACATTTGGTGCACTTGAGAAGAAGCTCTGTCCTGTATACCTGAAGGAGCATCTCCACCCGCATCGTTCAGCCTGGACACTGAGGTCCTGCGCTGAGGGCCTTCTGGCAGTTCCCTTGCTGTGAGAAGCGAAGTTACAGGGAACCAGGCAGAGGGCCTTCTCGGTAGTGGTGCCTGCCCTGTGGAATGCCCTCCCATCAGATGTCAAGGAAATAAGCAGCTATCCTATTTTTAGTAATAATAATAATAATAATAATAATAATAATAATAATAATAATAATTTTTTATTTATATCCCGCCCATCTGGCTGAGTTTTCCCAGCCACTCTGGGAGGCTCCCAATCAAGTGTTAAAAACAATACAGCGTTAAATATTAAAAACTTCCCTAAACAGGGCTGCCTTCAGATGTCTTTTAAAGATAGGATAGCTGCTTATTTCCTTCACATCTGAAGGGACGGTAAATAATTATTATTACATTATTAGTACTAGTACAGTGGTACCTCGGGTTAAGTACTTAATTCGTTCCGGAGGTCCGTTCTTAACCTGAAACTGTTCTTAACCTGAAGCACCACTTTAGCTAATGGGGCCTCCTGCTGCTGCCGCGCCGCCGGAGCACGATTTCTGTTCTTATCCTGAAGCAAAGTTCTTAACCTGAAGCACTATTTCTGGGTTAGCAGAGTGTGTAATCTGAAGCGTATGTAACCTGAAGCGTATGTAACCTGAGGTACCACTGAAATAGTAGTAGCAGTAGTATGCGTAATGTGTATCACTCCTCTGCTCAAGGCGTGGGTACCCTAATGGGCTAGCGGGGTCTTGGTTGATCTCCAGTTGCCATAGACACCTCCCTTCTCATGCGCACTGAATGCACAGTTGGCAGGGAATGTGACTAGCACATGCATTGGCAGCAGAGGGAGTTGCTTCCCAGTGCAATCACACTCCTGGGATGTTCTTGGGCAGTTATTATTCCCATTTACAGGTGCGCGGGGGGTGTGTGTGTGGCAGAGACGGATTCAGTGCAGCGCGACCATTTCTGCTGCCCTGGGCACTGAGTCTAGGGGAGGCCTCAGGGTGTCAGAATGTATTGAATTGGCCTTTCTCTTGGGCATGGTCGGCCAATTGGTGTCAAAGAAGGACAGAACGTTTTTTATGTATGCTACAACAGCAGCAAGAATACTTATTGCAAAGTATTGGAAGATGCAAGATTTACCCACTCTGGAAGAATGGCAGATGAAGATGATTGACTGTATGGGATTGGCAGAAATGACTGGCAGAATCCGTGACCAGGGAGAAGAGTCGGCGGAAGAAGATTGGAAGAAATTTAAGGACTATTTACAGAAATATTGTAAAATTAAAGAATGTTGAATGATGTTGGATTGAAATTAAGGGGTTTCCAGCTGTAATGTTATGAGATAAGGATTTGCTGAGTAATTAATTTGAATTGGAATACAAGAAGGGGAGGTATGAGGAGGTCAGGGAAATATGTCATAGAAAATTAAGTATTCAGAATTGTATGTGTTTTTCTTTTGTTTTTTCTTTTTGTTTGTATAAAATTGGAAACTTAATAAATATCTTTATATAAAAAAAACAGAATGTATTGAATTGAATAAAATGAAAGGCAAGAGGCAGAGAAGCGCAGAATTTTGGCCTCGCAGAGGGCGCCACTGAAATTTGAAAGACCAAAGTCTGCCCCTGGTTGGAGGGGGGGTGTTAAACAGGCCAAAAGAGAGTTGCTTGTCTAAGGGTAACAAGTGAGTTTGAGGCAGGGCCAATGTTCAAATGAGGGATTTCCTTAACCTATTGCTCAGTCTCTTAGCCCTCAGGCTGCATAAGCTCTTGCCTCAATGTGTGTGCACAGTGTTGTGGATCCAGCAACTTCTCTGAAACCAAGGGATCAGCTTGGGCACATGACTATGCTTGATTGATTGTTACTGTGACAGCGATGCTCCTACATCAAGGGAAGAGAGCACATGGACTTCACTGCAAGGGGCCCCTCCTTTCCCACCTAACAGAAGAGCTCTTTAAGAGTGGAGATCTGTTAGGACAGGCATGAAGACTTCTGTCCAGATTGCTTGAAGTCTCCAGCTTTTCTGATGGTTGGACTGGCATTCAAGGGCTGGAAAGCTGTACTTGGCTGCGCATACTCACAGTCAGGTGGCAAAGGTGGGCTTAACTGCAAAGCAGCTCAACTTAAAACCCATGTTGTACTACATTTAAATGGTCACATGACAGCCCAGTATCCACATTACCATGGAAATCTATCAAGGCATTTGAACAGAGGGAAATCAAAAGGAAGACAGCTAAAATTCCTGCCTTGGTCCACCTTGCTAAAAATGGGCTGAAAGGATGTATATAAATATTTTACATGCTTCAGAAGAAGTCCCTGAAAACCTGTCTTTCAATTTTCCCTGCTTCTTATACACCCTGCATTTTATGAACCAGCTATATTTGCATGGGTGTTAATTACATCAGATTGTTTAATAACTCAGAAAGCCATTAAAAATGGCTTGCCCATGAGCAGCTATTTCAACCCATGGGGTTACATCATCTGTTGATGTAAGTGGGCAAAATTACTACAAGGAGGTTACTCTGATAAATGCCAACAGGGCCTCTTGTTTTATGCCATGACTTTAAATAAGGTGTGTATGCCATTTAGTGGGGAGGTGTTTTCCATTAGGTCCATTGAAATGAATGAGATTGGAGCAGGAGGGAGATTGTACCCAAGCTGTTCACAACTAGCCATTGTGAGCTGTGATGCAAATGGGCAGAGTCTGTTTGTTGGTCAACACGTTATGCATACAAATGGGACACATTTCAGATTTCAGTAAGTGAGAAAGGCAAATACCGTATTTTTCGCTCTGTAAGACACACCAAACCACAAGACGCACATAGTTTTGGAGGAGGAAAATAAGAAAAAAAATATTCTGAATCTCAGAAGCCAGAACAGCAAGAGGGATCGCTGCGCAGTGAAAGCAGCAATCCCTCTTGCTGTTCTGGCTTCTGGGGTAGCTGCGCAGCCTGCATTCGCTCCCTAAGATGCACACACATTTCCCCTTACTTTTTAGGAGGGGAAAAGTGAGTCTTATAGAGCAAAAAATACGGTAGATTTTTAATGGGGGAGGGTCAGGATAAACCAAAACACAAGCACCTCTTGAAATTCTCCAAGTTTTGTAGTTCTCCAAGTTTTGCAATGTAATTCTGCAGCTGGGTAACATGTACAAAAATGCTTATACTAGGGCAAAGTGCGCATTAAATATATTAGCAAAACGAACATGCCCAAATGCATTAAATTAGGAGAAATGCTTTGTAAAAATGTGCATATAAGGAGACATTTTCAGTAAAATGCTGGTGAATTTTCACAATGCCCCTTTTTAAAATTGCAAACTGATGTGGAAATTTGAAGAACTTAACTTAAGATTGGAAAAATGAATTAAAGATAGGAAAAATGAGGGGAAAAAATTAAAAACCACTGAATGAACCAATTTGTCTCTGCTCTTGCCAACCTAGTAGTTCAAAAGCACAAAAGATAAATAGGTCCCGCTCCAGCGGGAAGGTAAAGGGCGTTTCCGTGTGCTGCTCTGGTTCGCCAGAAGAGGCTTAGTCATGCTGGCCACATGACCCAGAAAACTGTCTGTGGAAGCGGACAAACACCGGCTCCCTCGGCCAGTAAAGCAAGATGAGCGCCGCAACCCCAGAGTCGTCGCGACTGGACCTAGCGGTCAGGGGTCCCTTTACCTTTACCTTTTAGACAGACTAAAGACCCATCTGAATGATGCCCATCTGAATGATGCCCATCTGAATATGCTTTGGCATATGTTTCTGGTACAGGCTCATTTGATTACAAGGTCCAGTTTAGCTGCTGCCCTTGCCCAGTTGCCAAAGTTATAGGGATAGAGTTAATAATTGCATGTCGTCTGAAGTGCGGTGGAGATCCTCTTTTCCCTCTGTGCTGCCAAAGTCGTGCTTGCTGGATTGCTCCCAGAGACTTCACAATCTGGCCTTTAATTTATATTGTGAATGCCACTGGACAACCCTATGCTGTTGAACAGAGGGGATCATCTTACAATAAATAATCAGAATGCACTGATTAGGTTTTCCAGGCCAGGGCTGAAAGAAATAAACATACTTAGGCAGGGGAGAGAGGGTGAGGGGGGTGAGAGGAGAATGCTTTTAATGTATTACACCTCCTTGTCCCTGAACAGGCATTTCTTTTAACTACTCAGCTGTACAAAGCAGCAGAATTGAAGACATAATTTCAGTTTCAACAAGTCATCAAACATTGTAAAAGTCAATTATATAAACATTTGGATTTTCTGACATCTGATGCCAGGGCTGCTTGGGCAGCCTGGGTTCACAGTGGAGGTTTCTAAACAGGCAATTCAGTTTTCCAGGTAATTAAAAATGTTTGTATAGGCTAGTAGATTTATCTTCTGAAACCATTTTAGCACTACTGCTCTCTAGAGTGGTATCAGTTGACAGAGCGCGTAATCTAGAACAGACTAATTGCTGCATGATTTCTAATTTTTCTGCAGCCATGTAAATGAGCTGAAGTCTGCACAGGTGGAACCTATTAGAGTGAATGATTTTGCTCTCATGTTGCTATCTTCATTTGCCGTTGTCTTATCAACTCAAAGGAGGAAGTCTGCTGTCATGAAAAGCAGGCAGGGGAACAATGTCTGACTGAAAAGTCGTGTTTCATTACTTTTTAATTCATACAGTACTACCTGCCTAATGCAGTTTTCTGATTATCATGCTAGGCAGACCAGCAATGTGGTTTTATTCAAATAAGGAAGCAGTGCTTTAATTTAAGCCAAGAAATCATCCACATTTCTTACGAGGCAACAAGAATTGTGATTCAATAATACATGAATTTAATAATGCATCATGATAGACTTTGCAGGTACTAAATAGCAGTATTGGAATGAATTAGTATACTGCGTTATTCTGGGGAAAGTGTGTGTGTGTGTGTGTGTGTGTGTGTGTGTGTGTGTGTGTGTGTTTTCCCCTCTTCCAATCTCTCCCTTCATCTGGCCCTTTCCTCCGTCCTCGGTTATACTCCGCATAGGTGAAATAAACAAATTAAGCTTGCATTCCAAGAGCACTTCCCTCAGAAAACCTTTTGGCTGCACCGCAAGACCCCGCTGTCAGCTATAATGCAATATTTAGAATGGCGGGCTGTGTAGGTAAAGGAAAATAAACATAATTCTCTCCAGCAGATTTATCCTTTCCAGGTGGGGTCATTGCCTTGACCAGTTGTACTACCGGCAGGGATGTACCTTCTTCAGTGCCACCCCCTCACAGAAATCCACTTTAAAAAATGGCACTTGATACTGCGCTTCAGATTTACCGTGCAACATTTTCATCTGTTTTGTGCATATTTCTTTCTTCTGCTTGAACTACATTTTATCCTTTCGTTTAGAATGCTCAGTAACTCTGCCCAACACAGGAAAGAATCACATGTCTTCAGCAAATTTTTTTTAATGAAGGACATTGATGAACAAACTGGTGTAGATTTCATGCAGAGCTATCAGAACCAGTAAAATATTAGTAGTAGTATTCATTTAAAGAAAATCTTAAGGTGGTTTGCAACACATTAAAACGTCAAGTAAAAAAACAATAATAAAACATTACTGAAGAAAGTCAAATATAGAGTCTGCATCCAAAGCAACCCAATTAACGGGAAACTAAAATATTATCTTGAAGATTTCAAAATAAAATGTTACAGAGGAGGTCAACTACAGAATGCACATTTAACGCAGCAAAGCTGACTAAAAATATTAACGTAAACATTTCAAAAGAAAACATTACAACAGGAAGTAAAAGATACAATGCACATTTAACACAGGATAATTAACAGGAGAATAAAATATTATCATAAGCATAGAAGACCAATAAATCAAATTATACACATAAACCAAGATTTTGTTCTAAACCCTTTGAGCCCTCTTCAGAGACTATTATTTAGTAGGTGATTAAACATTGTCCAATGTGTGCTCTTCCTGTCCTCAGGCAAGTATTAGGATTGGTTTGTTCCAGCAATCCTAAATCTGTTCTGTCAATGGCCAATTCACTGACACTCACAACACAACTTTTACAATTTGACAGTAGCACCAGAATCCAGTTGTTTTTTTTAAAAGAAATATTTGTTTGTTTAAGGTTATATGATGCTTTTCGGTGAACAGAGAAAGATCCACAGGGCAGCATAAAATAACTTTAAAAGTGGCAATAAAAACCTAACAGCATAAAAATGGCATAGCATCTAGGGATGCTTGAGGAATTTCATTTCTGTGAGGTCTCATGAAAACTGACCTGATCCATGCATCCCAGAATAATATGTCGATCGGACTGTAATTACCCTTCTGATATCACACATCTCTGAAACTAAAATAACTAAAATAAACATACCACAAGGCCATTTTAATGCATGTTTTGGGATAAGCCAATTCTGCACTGTATACATTAAAACAAGATACATATTTAAATATGATTTTTGTGCATCTTTTTTTTTAAAAAAATAATAATTGCAGAATAATGCAGAAATGGGATGGAACGTATTTATTCTACATTTAGAATTGCATTTATGAATGAACACGTGCAAAACTGTTACAGAGCAGAAATAGCTGTCTCTGTCTATCCCTAGTAGCTTTTGCTGCTTGCTGCTTTTTTAACAGCCTGATGTTTATTGCTTGCTGCTCTCTGCAATTTTGGAAACTACAAAAAGGACTAGTCTTCATCCGCTGCCTAAAATTTACAAAAGCTGACGCTTTGCCGATGTCCTTGAGGAAGAAAGTTTGAAACCTGATCAGCAATGAAGAGAAGTCCCTGTCTCATGTAATCACCTCAGGAGAGGGGAGTCTATATAGCATTGGGCCTCTGAAAATTGCCTGAGGATCATTTTGGGTGGGGGGAGAAGGCACAGCCTGGCCCCCGATCATAATTGCCATTTTGAATTGGTAGTGACCGAATACATTTCAGACTAAGCACTTTTCGAAATCACACAAAAGGGCTTAGACTTCACTCCTATGCATGTCTACTCAGAAATAGGCTCCACTGAAGTCAATGGGACTTAGGGAAGCAGGCATTTGATATGGTGTCTAAAAGGTGCTAGTGACTTCATATAAGAGCAGATTTCTCAGTGGCTATATTCTGATTCTTGCACAGCTGGTTTCTTTTCAAAAGTACATAGCAGAAGTCAGGCTGCAGCAAACAAATGGGTTTGCCATCTTTCTCCACAAAGCTTTATTATCATGGACGCCAGTTTTGTGCCCAAAGTATGAGAGTCTTCTCCAGTAGTGAAGACTCACGTTTCCACGAGTTCAGCTCAGTTGCATGTTGAGGTCCCCCAAGCCACCCCTAAATAATTCACAATTCACACATAATTTTTGTTTAAGGTTTTTGGCATAATTTTGGCCACAACTTTATTAAAATACATAAATGTGAGTGGTTGCTTAGGCATTGGTTATGACTATCTGTCCCCCCCACCTGGGGACAGAACTGACTTCCAGATTCCAGCGAAAGCCAGTAAGGGAAAACAATATTGGGGAGAGCATGGAGCCGGGCAGCAGACCCTCACACACCCCCCCGCATGCTCCCAGGGGCTTGCGTGGCCCTAAGCCCCATTCAGGGGTACGGACGAAAGAATGGCAAGCCCTGGATTCCTTTAACAGAATTCCCTTTCTGCAGCAGCATTGGAGGGGCAGGCACCGCCAATTCTTACCCCCCCACCAACCAATTTTTTAACCAATGCCTAACCGCAACCTTACAAGTTGTGATGATCTGCTACACAGTAGGCAAAAACCAAATGGCACCAGCCAATCAGCCAATTGGACAAAATTCCTACCAGGCCCCTGCCCCAAAAGCAGGCAACCCCATGACAGGCATAGCAAGGTCAACGCAAAGCCCTAGATTAGGGAGGGGTGGGCGGGTGATCTGATGCATGCAGCAAAAGAGCCGAGTTAGTGCTGTGTGACTTGATTTTATAACCTTTGGTCCGTCCCCCTAAATGGCAACACCAAAATTTGCCCAGTAACCCAACTGTCCAATCACTGCAGATGGTCATCCACACTAACCCGCCCAACAACAGAGGGGTGGCCTGTCAGATCCCACCACAACACGTGCTCTCTATGAAAGAGAACACGCTTTCTCATATTCTAGCATGCACTTCCTATAATCTTTCAAAACTACATGTTCCACCTCCATCGCATGTCCTGAGATCCTGGGCAAAGATACCCTTTCTCTGCAGATGGGAGGAGGTGCTTAATTCCCCTTTTCCTGCCTGCAGTTCCTTTCCTAACAGTTTTTTCAGGAGCCAGGTTCCAACACACATGTTTACAAATGCAACTCTTTGGCTCCTATGTGGGAGCCCCTGTTGGAGAACAAGCAGCTAAGGCAGGCATAGGCCAACTCGGCCCTCCAGATGTTTTGGGACTACAACTCCCATCATCCCTAGCTAATAGAACCAGTGGTCAGGAATGATGGAAATTGTAGTCCCAAAACATCTGGAGGGCTGAGTTGGCCTATGCTTGAGCTAAAGCATATTTATGAGGAGGAAGTGGCATGCAAAAGAAGTATCCTTCGCTACTGCAGCTTTTCTTCCAAAATATAATGCATTTCTGACATTTGGTTGCAGAGGAGAAACAGCATCTGGGGTTTTTTAAATGTGCATTAGAGGCAAAAAAAGTGTAGTTGCATCGCTGATCATCTTTCACATGATTACACAGAAAACATCTTAAACAGCCTAGGACCCTCCGGATGTTGAGGAAGGCTAGCTCAGGCTGATAGGAATTGTAGTCCAAAACATCTGAAGGCCACAAGGTTGGGGAAGACTGACCCTTTCTGGTCTGAGATCTGTTGGTCATTCAGTGCTTCATTCACACATAGGGGGAAGCTTCTCTAAATATATTCATTCATCTTACATCCAGTATTTATTATCAAGGTGGGAAACAGCTGGTGAATCCCAATTTCCTTCGTTAATATCCACTGAAATGGTAGCACCTCGTGGTCTTAACTGCTAGATCAATATCAGATGAAACTATTTTTTCTTTTTATTGTGTCTTTTTACCATTTGAGGGGGGCTCATTTTGGCCCCCAATGTCTTGGGCATGCAATGTTTTATCTTCCTTTGCTCCCTTTAATTATGACCAAGCTTACTGTAGAAATTAGTTGAAATTTCAGTATTTGTGCATCAAGACCCCGGTGCACCCACAAGGATAAATAAATACACACTGACACAGAATTTTAGTTTAAAGGTTAATGGGCAAAAATTTAGGCCACAACTTTATTGATTACAGCAATGTGAGTGGTATTGGCTTAGGCATTGGCAATAACTATATCTGACTCCTGCCCGCCTTGCAGGAAGTCTGGAAGAGTAAACCACCAACAGAGGGAGCTCCATCAATGGTGACCAACTGAAACTCACCCCGGGGTTCCTGCTGGTTCCTGGCATGGCCCTAGCCTCCCAAGCAGACTTTGGACGAGATCCAGACCCGCGGATTCCTTTACCGGAATACCCTTGTACCTGGAGGGGCAGGTGATGGCCGCACCTCCCCTCCCCCACATTTCACTAAGCCAATGCCTAACTGCCAAACCTTACAAAAGTTGTGACGATTGCTAAGAGGTAGGCAAAAAACAAATGGCCAGTGCCAATTTGCCAAATGGAAAAAAATTCCTACCCAGCCCCTGTTCCAAAACAGGCTACCAACTGAAGTCCAGAGCAAGGCCAAAGCAAGCACCTAAAATAAAGGGTGGGTGGGTGTTCGGCGGCGCGAAGCCAGGTGAAGCCCCAGCAATGCGCCGTCACCTTTTATATGCCCCCACGATCATGCCACCAATCTCTGATTGGCCAAAAGGCTGTGGTGTGACTGTGGGGCTATTGCATGGGCCGGGCTCAATCCCACACCCCCTCAAGGATAGGGGGGGTACCTTGGGCCCGCATGTTACGCGGACCCTCAATTAGGAGGATCTGATTTAACAAACAAGCAAGCTAGCAAAAACAAAGACCTAAGCAGGGGTTGGAACACCATGGAACAAGACAATAAATGGAGTAGGGAATTGTGCAGGTTGGGTGGGAAAGTTTTGCATATTTGTCTCTTTGAGGTTGGTTACTTACAACCCCAGATGTGTGGGGTGGTTAATATAAAGCCTATTAGAAGTACAGTGAAGCAGAATAACCAGCTTAATTCCCTGCCCCCGGTGAAAATGCCCAATGTTGAAATGTTAAAGTCTACATTCCTACTGCATATGTCCTCCTCATGTGCTGATCTCTAGAGGGTAGTGGTCATTCTTCATACGGGATGAATTAACCAAGCAGAGCTCTTGGAAAGTTGGTGAGATTCTCTGAATTGCATAGTCTTGTGGTTTAAAATGGGGCTTTCTTGTAACTAGGCCAGGTTTTTCTAGTGTGGTTTCAGGTTGTTCTTCGTCACATTCTAACACCAGCCAAACAATCCTACGTCTGCTCAACAAAATTATCCTCAGTTTTCGTCATGGAAAGCCTGCAATCATTCAAAAGCATTTCAGGTTTGAAAAATAAACAGAGAAGTTACTGCTGTTGTTTATGACATTCTTTTTCTTCCCAGGGAGAATCTCCCTCTTTGACATTCCCTATGAGAAAAGGAGGTTCCATGACATTTAGGTATAATATCAAAATGCACCAGCGCCAAGGGCTTTGGGGAGCCATAAAGGCAGCAATAAGGCTGCTTTAAGGTATGTGTTGCCTGGCCAACTATAGCTTAGTCAAAGCTGAACGATCCCAAGGGAACTGTCAATTAGGAGCTGGGTTCCTATAGCCAAAGGGACAAGCAAGAGAGACATAAACAGACTTTTCTCAGTCTCCAGTAACTAGTGCTTTGATGTAAACAAATTGTTCGGATTTTAGAGCATGTGAGTTTGTTGTCTGGACTTGGTTCTAACCTTCTAGCCTTCTTTACTGGGGCCTCAGGTGTGAATTTGCCTTTCCCTTTGCCACTACTAGAAACAGGCTTAAAGGCCACTTTTCATCAAGTTCCATGATTCTTTCCTCTGCTGTTTTCTGCGTGTTAAAATCCAAAGTAGCTCAGGCTGCACCCAAGTAAAAGCGGGGCATGAATTTGGACTCTGGACAAGGGGTGGTGGAGAAATTCGATTCAGTTCGCAATTAAAGGTGAATTTTCCAAATCCGCATCTTTTGAAACAATAAGAGCAATGTGTAAACTTATCCTTTGAAATTTACACTTCTCCAGATTTTACAACGTAGTTCTCCAGTGATGTCATGTTTACAAAGCTGCATATGCTTTGCAAAAGTCTGCATTTAAATGCATGCATTACTAAAAAGTAATGCATTTTGAGCAGGCGTTTGTCCGCTCAGAATCCCTCCCCAACCACTTTCCTGCTCACCAGGGAAA
Organism: Podarcis raffonei; assembly: GCF_027172205.1. Lineage (NCBI taxonomy): Eukaryota > Metazoa > Chordata > Lepidosauria > Squamata > Lacertidae > Podarcis > Podarcis raffonei. The sequence continues at coordinate 6,494,358 of NC_070604.1, forward strand.
AGATACAGGGTTCTGTTTCCAAGGAGCTCTGCCTCATTACTATCCTAAGTATACAATGGAGTGGAGGACTCCCTGGTCCTGAATGGGGTAACTGTGCCCCTGAAGGACCAGGTGCGCAGCCTGGGAGTCATTTTGGACTCACAGCTGTCCATGGAGGTGCAGGTCAATTCTTTATCGAAAGGCAGCTTTCTACCAGCTCCATCTGGTACGCAAGCTGAGACCCTACCTGCCTGCCGACTGTCTCACCAGAGTGGCACATGCTCTAGTTATCTCCTGCTTGGACTACTGCAATGCACTCTATGTGGGGCTACCTTTGAAGGTGACCTGGAAACTACTACAACTAATTCAGAATGCGGCAGCTAGGCTAGTGACTGGGAGCAGCTGCTGAGACCACATAACACCAGTCTTGAAAGACCTACACTGGCTCCCAGTGCATTTCTGAGCACTATTAAAAGTGTTGGTGCTGACCTTGAAAGCCCTAAACGGCCTCGGTCCAGTATACCTGAAGGAGCGTCTCCACCCCCATCATTCTGCCCGGACACTGAGGTGCCTTCTGACAGTTCCCTCAATGTGAGAAGCGAAGTTACAGGGAACCAGGCAGAGGGCCTTCTCGGTAGTGGCACCCGCCCTGTGGAACGCCCTCCCACCAGATGTCAAAGAGAAAAACAACTACCTGTTTTTAATGTGTGACATTTTAATGTATTTTTAATCTTTGTTGGAAGCCGCCCAGAGTGGCTGGGGAAAACCAGCCAGATGGGTGGGGTACAAATAACAAATTATTATTATTATTATTATTATTCCCTTTAGCACAGGGTGAATAAGCTTTTTCACCTTAAGTTCCACATCCTCTTGTGATTAATTTCCAGGGTTCACATGTCAATGGTGGGCAGGGCAAAGCCAAACATGGTTGGGGACAATGCCACATACTTCTTGTTGTTGTCCTCCATCTGCCTCGAGATGCAATGATGCGCGTCTCCTGTGGTGAAGCCAAACTGCTGGAGAATCTCAGCGCCTGCTGTGGTTGCAGAGACCAGTAACTCATAACTGCTGCCTTCAACATAGTTTTTGCTGAGTTGGCAGCACCCAAGTGACCTCCCCAGGGCACAAGGCTGGGCAGTGGGGCTGCCCACATGGCAAGATCCCTTCTTGCCCTCGCTGATGTGGTTCAAAGGAAAAACTTTCAGACAGCAGGAGCTGTTCGGCAGTGGAATGGTCTCCCCCAGGAGGTTGTGGACTCTCCTTCCTTGGAGGTTTTTAAGCAGAGGTTGGGTGTTCCAACTGTCATGGATGCTTTAGCTGAGATTCCTTACACAACACCGTCAAACCGATAGTTACGTAAATTCAACGAACAAATATACCCACAACGTAACTGGCTGTGTTTAACGATATAAATTCTTTATACATCATATAAACATAACTCTTTTCACATTATCTGGTTAAGTAGAAGCAATTAAGGACCAACATTTAGAACAGGAAATACAAATAGATCAGTTCTTCTTAACGTAATGTCCAAATAGAAGCTTTTGTGTCCCACGTATGTCTTAGCGAATACAAGTGTCAAACGTAACAACTTTCAGGAGCAGTACTTGCAAAAGATGAACTTTTCTTTGTAATGTTCCACATCTGCCTATGCAAAGTATGGTTGTGGTATGCAGTTGCTGTATGCAGCTTCTATTTAATGTTGGTCCTTAATTGCTTCTACTCAATTAGATAATGTGAAAAGAGTTATGTTTATATGATGTATAAAGAATTTATATACCGTATTTTTCGCCCTATAGGACGCACTTTTTCCCCTCCAAAAATGAAGGGGAAATGTGTGTGCATCCTATGGGGAGAATGCAGGCTTTCGCTGAAGCCTGGAGAGCGAGAGGGATCGGTGCGCACCGAGAGTTGCCTGCATGCCGAAGCCTGGGCGCGCTGAGTTCAGCGCGCCCAGTCTTCGCGCAGCTCTCTGCAAGGCGCAGGAGCCTGGCGCCAGGCTCCCACCGCTTGCGGGGAGTTGCCTGTTCTGGGGGCTGGGGTTGGGGGAACCTCGGGCTTCCCCCGCCCCAGCCCCGTGCCTGGGGGGAAAATAAATTTTCCCCCTTTATTTCCCCCCAAAAAACTAGGTGCGCCTTATGGGACGGTGCGTCCTATAGGGCGAAAAATACGGTAGTTAAACACAGCCAGTTACGTTGTGGGTATATTTGTTCGTTGAGATTCCTGCATTGCAGGAGGTTGGAGTAGTAGGTTCCTGAAGCCCCTACCAACTGTGATTCCATGAAATGATTAAGCAGCCCCACTGCACCGCTGCCCCTCTTCCAGTCCTCTGGTCAAGATTTCCATAGGTACCAGTACTTTTCCTTGGAATGTTGGGGGTGGGGGATATAAGGGAAAAGAATCTTTAAAAGCCTGCATTTTATTACATACCCAAATCCCAGCAGCCAAAGCAATGCTCCCATCAAGGGTGAGGATGCTTTTGTCCACACCAGCTGCAGCTTAATCAAGCTAATGGGGAGAATTAACTTTATTGCAGAGATACATACTTGGGGAAAGGTTGTCATGTTTGTTGATACAAGAGAAAGATGTGTAGGAGCAGTCGTGGCAGAACGTTGCCTGATCCTTCTCCAGATGTGTTTCCAGGCTCAAGATCTGGAGTTTCTGTCTCAGGTTTATTATCCTGTCCGGAGACAGCAAAAGCTTGAGAACATAAGGTATTCCAGGGTTTTGGGGGTTGGGTGGGTTTTCTGGGAGTTATGTCTTCATGCTCATTATTCCTGGGAAATTCACTGGTCATTCTGTGGGTTTTTTCTTCTCCTCCTATATAGAGAGAATCTATCTAAGAGATATATAGACACCATAGGTCTTGTTTTGCATGATAATGTATCCAGCAAGGAGAGGTGAATCAAAAGCTGTCTTGCTGAACACAGTTGCGTTTCACTATCTAATTAGAAGTTCAGGTAGGCTCATGAGTTTGCTTACAATAACTTTCTGTGTCAGCATAGAATAGCTTGTGTAGCAAATCACACACTTTTGATATGCATACTTGAAGGCATGCGGGAAGCTCTGACGTAGAACAAGACAATGGTTTAATTGAGATTTATTCAAGCACATCCATGCATTTCATTGCTTGATCCAATACAATTTTCAATAACATTATTATTATTATTATTATTATTATTATTATTATTATTATTCATTATTATTCTAAGGCTTCAGTGGTGGGGGTGGGGGAAGGAAGGCTTGATGATGAAGGATGATGAGTTGCAGAGCCGCAGAGATTAAAGGGACCAAGTTTTACCAGCAATCACAGCAAATATCCAACTTGCTTAAGTGAAGCCAATTATGGTATTATTGCCTCCTTTTGCACTGTGCACAGTAGGGATGTCACTGGATAATGGTTTGCATGTAGAGTTAATCACTTTGATGCATTTCTGACTGATCCCAGCAAATTATGTTTTGGTTCCACTATATTAAACACAAGAGCAGGGGATTATCATTAATAAATCTAAGGCACAGCATGCATAAATCTTGAATAAATCAAATATCAATTACATAAGCAGTATATGCTGACATCTGCTTTCATCAAATAATATATTTCAAATAGGTTTTATTCTACTTTGCTGGAGTCAAAGGATTGTGCGCCCAGACCCTGAGCTCCAAAGAGTTGGGTTTGTATGGGGATTGTCTTGCACACAACCTCCTTTTATCGCCATTTATTTTTGTATATAATATAAATGGGACACTGATTTCACATGGTGGCTCGCATGACCAACAATTTATACTGTGTGAGGAGAGCACCGGGTGTGTGCCATTTCTCTGGGCATCTCTGTGCAAGCAGGCTTGTTCCCTTTTAAAAGTAATTTATGGCTGTGCTGCTGATTTGGCTCCTGTGAAAGATGCCTTTCCACAGCGGGGCTGTTGGGTAGGGCGGGGCTGCTTTGGGATTTAGCGGTGACAGCAGGTGAAGAAGGGCAAGTTTAATCAATGACTTATTCCGAGGGAATTGTGGAGTGGAAGGATTAAAAATGGGCAGAGCCTGTGAACAGAAGGGTGCAGAGAGGCCTGTGGGCAGGGTGAGTATTTAACTCTAAGCGCATCACCTTGCCTGCCGCAAAAGGGTTGGGTATTTCACTGCCTCCTCTGCTAGTATGAACATGCCCTGAAGGAGTCTACTGGAGCAGAAGCCAACACTCTGCCTCTTGCCAACTCTGCCGTTCCCTTCATAATTTGCTTGTACTTTTCCCCCTTCGGAAATACCCAAGGGTTTAGATTTGCCAAATGCTGGTCAAAATAGGGCCTTCTAACTCTTAGAAGGGACGCAGGTGGCGCTGTGGGTTAAACCACAGAGCCTAGGACTTGCCGATCAGAAGGTCGGCGGTTCGAATCCCCGCGATGGAGTGAGCTCCCGTTGTTCGGTCCCTGCTCCTGCCAACCTAGCAATTCGAAAGCATGTCAAAGTGCAAGTAGATAAATAGGTACCGCTCTGGCAGGAAGGTAAATGGCGTTTCCATGCGCTGCTCTGGTTCGCCAGAAGCGGCTTAGTCATGCTGGCCACATGACCCGGAAGCTGTACGCCGGCTCCCTCAGCCAATAAAACGAGATGAGCGCCACAACCCCAGAGTCTGTCACGACTGGACCTAATGGTCAGGGGTCCCTTTACCTTTACCTTAACTCTTAGAAGGAGAAATGGTACCAACTCAAAACCGCCAAGGTCAGTTCACGGATTCACTTAACTAACTGAACTATTCATCCAGCACTCTGCTCATCAGGTTCATAAGGGATGTGTTCATGACCGCGATCTCATGATATGAATTAGGCCAAAGTTATATGGTCCTCCATGGGCTGAGTTGTCCTTGTCAATGATTTATTTTGGAAAAATCGTATCCCACCTTTTGGCCCTAAAGGGGCACCCGAAGCAGCTTCTGCATTAAGAGAGAAGCAATAGAGGAAAGTGAAAAGAATGAGTCAGTTTGAAAACACTACTACAGTACGAAGTTTAAAGAATCAGCCTATTGCCACCTTCCTAAAACTCAGACTGTGTACACACTGCACCTTGAAAGCACATTCTTTGGCTCAAAAAAAATCTGGGCGCTGTAGCTTTTATCCCTGGAGAGTTACAAGTCTCAGCAGCCCTCAAGAAACTGCAGCACCCAGAATTCTTGGAAGTTATAGTGTGCACACAGCTTTGAGAAAGAGGCGACGAAATGAGCCTGTCTGCACTATAACTTTATAGCAGTATTGCACTGCTTTAAACAGTGTGAGGCTCACCCTCCCTCCAAGCACCCAGAGAACTGTAGTTTGATAAAAGGGCTGGGAGTTGCATGGAGACCCCTATTGCCCTCACAGAGATACAATTCCCAGAGTTCCCTAGAAAGAGTTATTGATTGTTAGACCTCTCCCTCAGGAAACGGTAGCTGTGTGAGAGAAATGGGGGGAGGGGAGGGTCTCAACAACTCTTGGTGCCCTTAATCAACTAAAACTTTATAAAATAAACTTTGGACTTTCCCCAAAGTTGTCTTTGGGGAAAGTCATGATAGTTAAAGAAGCACAATACAGTGGAGATGGGGCCTGACCAGGCATAGGCCAACTTGGCCCTCCAAATGTTTTGGGACTACAATTCCCATCATCCCTGACCACTGGTCCCGTTAGCTAGGGATGATGGGAGTTGTAGTCCCAAAACGTCTGGAGGGCCGAGTTGGCCTATGCCTGGGCCTGACTCTCTTAAGGGAGGGGTTCCATAATCAGGGTGTTGCTTTATGATTTATCACCCTCCTTTGTAAATACAAACAGTGATCTCATTCTCTGAGCATGGATCCTTACGTTGTAAAAACAGCACAAAACCACACCCAAGAGGGAGGTATCAACTTGCTTGGAGGAATCTCAAGCTTTGCAGAAGCACACCTCCCCACAAAAATTAACCTTTGGGGAGAAAGTGGGCAAAAAACCCCAAACCCTGACTGAGCATGCTTTGTGGCCATTGACCACAGAGTAATTGTTGGGGGGGACAGTTTGTTGGCCAGTTTCACACACTGCTGCAAGCAGAAGAATGTTGGTTGAGAAGCTCAACAGAGTGTTGTATTTGGGATCAGGGGAGATCTCTCCTTCAACCCTTTATATTAGCTATTGCTTTCTCTTTTGTCTTCTAGTTGGACTCACCTGCTTGATCTGCCTGGATTCTAACACTGTTGCTTCCTGCATGTGTTCTTCTCATCAGCCTGCATTTGCGTGTTAAGATCCCAAGACCTCCCCTAACAAATAAAGACACAATTGACACATAATTTAATTTAAGGTTATTGGCATAATTTTGGCTACAGCTTTATTGATTACAGATCGTGAGCGGTTTGCTTAGGCATTGGTTCCCGACTAGCTGCACCTGACCTAGGCAAGGCAGCACTGACGACTGGACTCCAGCAGAGGTCAGTAAGGGTAAACATCCTGGGGAAACCCAAGTGGTACCAGCCAATCAGCCAAATGGGAAAATTCCTACCGGGCCCCTGTCCCAAGAACAGACGAGCCACGACGGCATAGCAAGGTTATAAAAAGGTTAGGTCCAGTCGTGGCCGACTCTGGGGTTGCGGCGCTCATCTCACTTTACTGGCCAAGGGAGCTGGCATACAGCTTCCGGGTCATGTGGCCAGCATGACTAAGCTGCTTCTGGCGAACCAGAGCAGCGCACGGAAATGCTGTTTACCTTCCCGCTGGAGTGGTACCTATTTATCTACTTGCACTTTGATGTGCTTTTGAACCGCTAGGTTGGTAGGAGCAGGGATCAAGCAACGGGAGCTCACTCCATCGTGGGGATTCGAACCGCTGACCTTCTGATCGCCAAGCCCTAGGCTCTGGTTTAGACCACAGCGCCACCCGTGTCCCAGTAAGGTCACATCAAGACCCTAAATATAGGGAGGGAGGGAGGGAGGGAGGGTGATCGCGTGCATGAGGCCAAAAAGAGGAAGCTCAATGCAACGTGTAGCGGTAGATATAGGTCCCTCAGTTAATGCATGAAATGATCCCATTGGCCAGAATTACCCCAGCATCTAAGGGACCACCAATTGGGTTGTTGTGGCTATCCAATCACTCCCACGAACCACAGTAGTGAGGTCAATCTTGATTATCTCACTGCAACGTGTGCTCTCTGGGAGGAGGACACGATTTCAGGGTAAACTGACGAACAGGTGGCCTTGCAGACAGAGAGGTGGCCTAGAAATGGGCTTTTGTCCTAACTCTGTGATTCTGCTGTGGTGGTTCATTCAAATGAGCTGCTGGTTCCTTTGCTCCTTGGTCTACCAGAGCCCTTTTCTTGGAATAAATAACAATAATGTAAGCAAAAAAAAAAAAAGGTGTTGGCAATGATAGAATATGAAAAATAACAGTGTAATCAACAGTACTTCAAATTGCTTGTTCTCACCCTTAACCCTTCTAATCACATCTTTCTACCTCTACCCTATTTTTCTCAGTATTATTCTGATTAAGTATAATTAGCATAAAGCATATAGGAAATTATAGCAGAAGAGTGGGTTTTTTCCCCCTAAGTATGGCAAAACTGTGGTTTTTTTGTTTTGTTTTGTTTTAAAGCTCCCTAGATAAATTGAATCCTTGTCTGTATAGTCTTGTTGTACAAACTTGGTGAATCTCATTCATGGATGGAATCCAAAAAGCCCACATTATGAGCTCTACAGCCAGACTTTTGACAAGCCCAGACCTTGAGAGTTCTTGGTATGCCCCTAATGGCAGGACATGAACTCTGATCCATAGAGGTTTTTGAATCTTTCCATGAACAATACTATGTGCAACCTGGATTATGTTGGGCAAAGTGCTTTTCTTCTCGCTACTTTGCTGCTAAACCACAGGCCATTTTTCCAGGGAGCCTAATAGCCAACTTATGACCCTTTCCCCAGTTGGGATGGGATAATGTACCAGGGCAATGATGCACACCATACTATTTTAATTTTTAAGAACCTGCTTTAGAAGTGACTGGGGCAGACACATTTAAAAAACAATGGATACCACACATGTGCATCAGCTCTGTGTTCCCCAAATTACAAGAAAAACCAGAGTGCTTTGTGGAAGATGCTCACTTTTCAGAGTCAGAATGCTCTATTCAAAAGGTATCTCAAGGTGGATCAAGGACTCCCTCAGCTGCTTTGGCAGCTTCCGGTCTCAATAAAATATATGCATGGCTTTGTGTGCCCCTCTGCCCTAAATAAACAAAACTAAGATGAATGGGAAAATGCCTGGAACTCAAGAGGGGAGGGAGTAGAGAAGTCATTTTAATCATAGTGAATTATTGCCCAAGGCCACACCAATCACAGTCATGATGGGGAAGTATGTTGAAGTACAGTAATGGGTTTCCTTCTCCAGATTTTGGCTTTAAGAGCAGGAAGAAAGCAGCAGAGTTAGGCTACTGGAGTGGGCCTGCTTCTTTTCCAATAGTTCTTCTTTCCCCTAACAATTAAAATTCCTAGGTTTATCTCTTTATTCTCCTTTGAGGGCTCTTCCAGGAAGGAAAGGGTGTGGTGAGAAAAAACAGAATTTTCCCATTTTTTATAACAAAGGTAAAATCTCTTAGCACGATAGCCTCTTACTGAGGGGCACATCCCTCACACCACTAGTTTTCAAACTGATTCCACATTTAAGAAAACTATGGGAGGGAACATTATTTATATTTTCCCACCCCAAAATGGTGGTTGCAGAGGAAGCACTGCAGCTGCCCTTCTGAATCTTTTTCCAGGCTTCATTCCCTCAGAAAGGGGCAAGTGTGTCTGCACTGTGCATCAGATTTTGAGGGAGCGGGGCATGAAATCCTTCGATGGGTCTGCCTAAAAGTTGGCAGTAGTTGGCATTCTTAAGGGGCTCATTTGATTGCAAATTTCAATTACTTACATGAAAAGGGGGAAAGTGATATGCCATCCCTTTATAGTGTATACACCTGGAGGAAATATCCAGAAGCAGATTACGTATATATGAGCAGTTCAACTCGTGTAGGTGTAACTGTCCCCCTACGTTCATCTGACATGGCCCAATGAATTTAGGAATAAGTGTATTAATAAGTGAACTAATAAGAGATCTGGAGGGTGGCAACATAAGAACGGGCCTTTTCCGCTGTGGCTCCCTGCTTGTAGAATGCCCTCTTCAGGGAGGCTCACCTGGTGCCTTCATTGCATATCTTTAGGCGCCAGGTGAAAACGTTTCTCTACAACCAGTTCTTTGGCTGATTAACCTTCAGTGACCTTTTAAATAGGTTTGTGAGAGGAGGATTTTTGGTTTTATTGTGTATTTTGTTTTCTCATTTTGTATTTTTGTGTTGTAAACTGCCCTGGGATCGAAGGGCAGTATACAATTTTAATTAACATCAACAACACTACATATGTAGAATCAATTTCTTGCACCTTATTTCATCATTGGCAAGGAATGCCCCATAGATCATTCTTTCTTCTGACTGTTTTGAAACTTTACACATATATTTTGGTCATTGACCAGTAAGAACAAAGCACATAAAACACAATAAAATTTTATCAAAGCATTTCAAAAGAACATACAACTATTGATATAAATAGCCCCTTTTATTCCCATTTCTCTAGTAAAAAAAAAAAAAAAGCTTTTCCATATTCCCTCTTGCCTTTTTCTTTTTTTACCACAAGCTTAGGTGAACTTACATTTAGCCAATATCAAAATCTCATTCCTTCCTCAAACACAGTTAATTGGTACTTGAAAATGACAGTGTTCTGGTCTTGGATAGATAGATATATAAAATTCCCATTAACATCGACAGCTGTTATATCCATAAGACTGAAAGCAGATTTTGGTGAATGGTTTTCTGCGGTTAATGATACACAGTTGGCTTTCTCTGTTACACCTGTGCAAACATAGGTGTAGATAACTGAGAGTTTGCAGGGATTTAGCTTTCACATAAATTCAGGAGTGGTATTTCATTCATAAGTAAATGAGACATTGAAGCGAGTTTATCTCACGTAACACAGTCCAGCCTATTAAAGCCAGTGAGGGGTTTTGCCACAGATTCTAGAGCAACCCCATATGGCACAATGCAAAGTTCTAGAAGCATGTAGTTATAAAAGTTTGAGGAGCACCCCAACTAAACAGGATTTATGGCTATATGGAGCAATACTGCAAAATTTAAATTTTCACCTGTAAAACTGAAACCATATTTTGGTTCAGGCGGCTGAGTGACTGATGCTGAATTTAAAGCAAATTTACTTTGTAGCTCAACTTGTAACTTTCATTATATATTACAGTAATATGAATAATCAACTTCCCAGTACTTAGAACTTTTTAATGTTTGACGTTTTATTATGTTTTCATATGTGCTGGAAGTCACCCAGAATGGCTGGGGAAACCCAGCCAGATGGGCGGAGTACAAATTATTATTATTAGACTTCTATCCAAAGCAGTGGTAAGTTTCTCATCCTGTTAGCACAAGGATTATCCACACACGATGGACCTTTGCCCCTTCTAAACACCCTAAATAAGTTCTGGGGGGTTTCCCCAACCCTCTGGAACAGGGGAGGGTGAAGGCCACTTACATGAGGAGGTTTGTTACAGAAGCATGAATCCTTGTGCTAACAGAATGAGGAGATTGGATACTGCTGTGACGTTAACATATGAGAGTGCTGGAGTTGTGTACACAACACCAGTGCAGTTAGGGGAAATGTACAAAACTAGTTCAAATATATGTTGGAAGTGTAAGGAAAAGGAGGGGACATTTTATCATATGTGGTGGGATTGTAAGGTAATTAAAAAATTTTGGGAAATGATATACAATGAATTGAAGAAAATGTTCCATTTAACATTTGTTTAAAAACCCGAGGCATTTTTGTTGGGGAATATAGGGAAAGACCTGCCAAAAAAGTTGAAAAACATCTTCATGTATGCGACAACGGCCGCGAGAGTTCTGGTAGCACAAAGATGGAAGACTGAAGAAACCCCAACTAAAGAATCATGGCAAGAAAAATTGATGGACTACGCAGAACTGGCAAAACTGACATATAAGCTACGGGACAAGGATAACTGTGACTTTAAGGATGAATGGGAACCCTTTACAAAGTATCTGAAGACGCAACAAAGCGAACTGGACCCCTTGGCAGGTTTTGAATAAACATTCACAAACTTTTTATTGATAATAATCAGCTAAATAGTTTGAGGATCTATACAACTTTGTAACATGCAGAAAACAGCATTCTTAGAGAAACCAAAGATTGGAACTGAGGAAAGTCGGGGGCGTGGGGGTGGGTGGGTTTTGTGTGGGAGGAGGGGAGGGAGGAAAAATGGGGGGGAACAAGGATGATATGTTTTTGGATAATATGTCTTGTTATAATTTTGAATAAAAAAAAGAGAGATAGAGTGCTGGAGGTGAAATAGTTAAACAGGTTACCCAATCAGAACCCAGGGGGGTTGTTATGTACTGAGTTGAATAGGATCCAAACTACAGCAGTCTGATTCGTCCTAGAACAATAGGATCCAAATTGCAGCAGTCTGATTTGTCCTAGAACAATAGGATTCAGAATGCAGCAGTCTGATTGGTCCTAGAACAATGCAGCAGTATGATTGGTTGCAGGAACCACCCAATCATGCTCCAGATATAAGTGAATCCACAACCTGATTGGCTTACAGTAGAATTCCAGAATTAGCCAATCATGTGCAGCCCATTGTGTAAATAATGTATATAAAGCAGATACTTTGAGGGGACTTTTATTCATTCCTCCTCACCACTATGAGCTGAATAAAGAGCATGAAATCACTTTGCGACTCTGAGTATATTTCACTGGCGACGAGGGTGGGATCCCGCTGAGCTGACTGCCACACACAGCACCGCAGCACTGCCACCTGCCGCACCGCTGTTTCGCACCGTGTATCCAGGCTTCAGCTCCGGGACACAAGGAACTCAGAATGGCAACCGACAGCAGCTTCTCGCCGTTCAACCCAGCATCTGGAGACTGGGAAGCGTACGCCTCCCATTTCACCTTCCTCCTAGAAGCCAAAGGGGTCACCGATGAAGAAGTCGCCAAGAAGAGGGCAATATTCTTCAGCATCTGCAGAGAGGAGACGTTTGAAATCGCCCGGGCTCTCCTTGCACCTGAAGATGTCGCTACTGTTCCATACAAAACAATAATGGAACAGCTGAAGGGGCACTTTTCGCTGCAGCCCTCAGTGGTGGCTAGTCGAAATGCCTTATACGCAAAGCAGCAAGCCCCTGGGGAAACCATAACTGGGTTTGTGACCTCTCTCCACCAAGCCGCTCGGTTCTGCAGCTTCTCAGAGCTGGAGAACATGCTTCGTGACCGCCTCGTCGGTGGCCTGAAGGATGAGAAGCTGCAACGATGCCTCTACGCTAAGAAGGACCTAACGTTCCAGGTCGCTCTGGAGGAGGCCCTGGCAACGGAAGCTGCCAAGAGGTCGATGCAAGAGGCACGGCCGAGCCTGCCATCCCAACCGAGGGTCCACCACGAAGACCTCACCTACGACTCAGGATCTGACAGGGAGGAGGTGCACCGAGTACAGCAGCGCACTCAAGCAGCCCACATACCACAGCTGTCTCGACGAGAAGGAGGGAACTGCGCAAGCTGTGGAGAAAGTCACGAGAGGAGGACCTGCCGTTTCCGCAACGCAGAGTGCAGGCAGTGCAGAAAATTGGGACACATCGCCCGGGTGTGTCGGGCTCGGCCCACCCGACGCCAGGCATCAGATGACCAATCCAAGAGCCCCAGGTCCCGGGGCCCAACGCACCAAGGCAACTCGACGGAGCTCATGGACTTCCAGGTATACCAGTTGCCCCACCCCAACGTAGATAAAATTTATGTAGAGGTACAGATAGAAGGGGCCCCATGCCGCATGGAGCTTGACATGGGTTCAACTCTATCCATAATCTCGGCAAGGACCTTAAGGAAACTGTGTCCTACTGGGGGTCCCAAACTCAGGCCGGCCCCATTCACCCTCCGGGACTTCCAGAAACGTAATGTCCCCACAATGGGGTTGGGGACCTTCAGGGTGCAATACCGAGGGCGGACACGGCAACTGGACTTGCTTGTGGTCAAGGGCCCCTACATTAGCTTACTGGGATTGGCATGGTTTGGACCACTGGGGCTAGCCATCACCGGGGTGAACCACACTACCTTACAAGTGGACGTGGATGCCATATGCAAGGAATTTCCAGGGGTTTTCGATGGGAAATTGGGACAGTATACGGGGCCCCCCATTGCTCTACAGCTTGACCCCGCAGTACGACCAGTCAGGCTCAAGGCCCGCCGGGTCCCGTTCGCCCTGAAACCCCGTATAGACGAGGAATTGGACCGGCTCGTGGAGCAAGGAGTGCTGAAGCCGGTGCCTAATGCCCCCTGGGAAACCCCAATCGTCACACCCGTCAAGCCTAATGGTTCGGTCCGCATCTGCGCAGACTACAAATGTACCATAAACAAGGCCCTCACGGCCCATGCATACCCAGTGCCAGTGGTCAGCCATGTCCTTGCCACGCTGGCTGGGTCGAAAATTTTTGGCAAGCTGGACTTGGCCCAAGCATATCAACAGCTGCCAGTAGATGAGGCCACAGCAGAGGCACAGACGATTGTGACGCACAGAGGAGCGTTCAGGGTAAAGCGGCTGCAATTCGGTGTCAGCATGGCACCAGGCATATTCCAGAATCTAATGGACTCGCTCCTTAAAGGGATTCCTGGCGTCACCCCCTTCTTCGATGATGTGTTGATTGCCGGGCCCACACCAGAGGAGTTTGAGGACCGCCTCCGCACCGTTCTGCACCGTTTGCAGACGGCGGGTCTCAAGGTGAAGCGGGAAAAATGTCTACTAGGAGTGCCTCAGATGGACTTTCTGGGATTTATGGTGGACACAGAAGGGGTACACCCGACTGGGGACAAGGTACGGGCCATTTGTGATGCCCCAGCGCCCAAGAGCAAGACGGAACTTCAGGCCTTTTTGGGACTATTGAACTTTTACCATTCCTTCCTTCCCCACAAGGCGGCGGTAGCGGAGCCCCTACACAGACTCCTGGACAAGCAGGCCCCTTGGGTGTGGGGCCAGCGCCAGGAGGCTGCATTCCAGGCAGTCAAGGACTTGCTTGTCTCAAACTCGGTCTTGGCACACTTCGACGAGAGGCTGCCGGTGGTGCTAGCATGTGACGCCTCGCCCTATGGCATTGGCGCTGTCCTGGGACACCAACTCCCGGATGGAAGAGAGGTACCGGTAGCATACGTTTCCCAGACACTCAACGCAACCGAGCGGAACTACTCGCAAATAGACAAGGAGGGGCTGGCAATCGTGAAGGGAGTAAAAACATTCCATGATTTCTTGTACGGGCGGCCCTTCACCGTGGTGACTGACCACAAGCCGTTGCTTGGCTTGTTTGCCCCTGAAAAGCAGACCCCCCAAGTGCTGTCTCCTCGCGTCCTCAGGTGGTCAATTTTCCTTGCCAGCTACCAGTATGCACTGATTCACCGCCCGGGGAAGGCGATGGGCCATGCGGACGCCCTCAGCAGGCTACCACTACCGGAAACAGGCCCCGACCCAGCACCTGCACAAGAGGTTATGAGCCTGGAGCTGCTTCCCGACCGCCCCATTCAGGCACAAGAAGTTGCACACCATTCCAAGAAAGATAGGGTCATCTCCCGGGTCCTGGACTGGGTATGGAGGGGATGGCCCAGCAGCAGCCCTGGGCCAGAATTCGCTGGCTACACAACCCGCAAACATGAACTGTCTGCCCACAAGGGGTGCCTGTTATGGGGAAGCAAGGTTGTTGTTCCCCAGCCTCTCCGCAAAAGGGTCCTCACAGCCCTACACGAGACACACCCAGGGGTAGTAAGAATGAAGGCCCTTGCCAGGAGTTATGTGTGGTGGCCGGGGATCGACGGAGAGATAGAGGCCTGGGTCAAACACTGCCAGGCCTGCCAAGAATCCCACCCAGATTCCCCAAGGGCCCCAGTCCAGTCCTGGGAGTCCGCCCGAGCACCATGGTCACGCTTGCATGTGGACTTCGCTGGCCCCTTTCAGGGGAAAACATTCTTCATAGTGGTGGACTCCTACACCAAATGGCTGGAAGTCGCACTGGTACCGTCCACTTCTACGTCCGCAGCCATCCGGGTACTACGCAGGCTGTTTGCAACCCACGGGCTCCCTGACACTCTCGTCTCAGACAACGAGACTGCATTTACGTCAGGAGAATTCCAAACGTTCACAGTGCAGAACGCCATCCGCCGCATCCGTTCGGCGCCATTCCACCCTGCCACCAATGGCCGAGCAGAACGCATGGTGCGGACCACCAAGGACACCCTTTGCCGCATGACGCAAGGGGATTGGGAGTACCGCCTTGCCACATTCCTCCTAGCACAGCACAGCACCCCCAGCTCAACGACTGGCCGGAGCCCCGCTGAACTACTAATGGGTCGGCGCCTTGCGATCAGATTGGACCGCCTTCACCCCGATAGAGCTCAGGATGAGGTAGTGGTGGGGGAAGGCAGGAACCCCCGGACCTTCGAGGCCCAGGACCCAGTGTACGCAAAGAATTTTGGGGCAGGCCCAGCATGGGTACCCGCCACAGTCACCAGGGTCACTGGTCCCGTGTCGTACGAGGTGCTAACGGATGGGGGGCAATGCTGGCGTCGCCACTGCGACCAGATCCAGCGACGATTCCCGGGAGAAAACCAGGAGGAGGAAAGGTCAGAGGAGTCCCAAGGGAACAGAGGGGCAGTGAGGCCCATAGAGCAGGAGGGGCCAGTGAGCGAGCCGGTTGCACCAGACCAAACAGGCCCATCACAGCCAGCATCCTTGGAACACGAGCCAGAACCTGAACCCCGGACCAGGGAACACCACAGGCCGCAACGCACACGTAGGCCGCCGGCGTACCTCGAGGACTATGAATGCAACCTCCCGGGCAGGACTGGAACTTAGAGGGGAGGGGTGTTATGTACTGAGTTGAATAGGATCCAAACTACAGCAGTCTGATTCGTCCTAGAACAATAGGATCCAAATTGCAGCAGTCTGATTGGTCCTAGAACAATAGGATTCAGAATGCAGCAGTCTGATTGGTCCTAGAACAATAGGATTCAGAATGCAGCAGTCTGATTGGTCCTAGAACAATGCAGCAGTATGATTGGTTGGCAGGAACCACCCAATCATGCTCCAGATATAAGTGAATCCACAACCTGATTGGCTTACAGTAGAATTCCAGAATTAGCCAATCATGTGCAGCCCATTGTGTAAATAATGTATATAAAGCAGATACCTTGAGGGGACTTTTGTTCATTCCTCCTCACCACTATGAGCTGAATAAAGAGCATGAAATCACTTTGGGACTCTGAGTATATTTCAGGGGTGGAGTCAGAGGGACTATAAAACCAGCTCTGGGAGGGTCGAAGGGAGGAGTTCGTTGGGAGGTTGGTTAGAGTGGGAGTAAATTGGGATAGAGTCTGGAGGTAGGTTGAGTTACTGTAGTGAAATAAGCTGAGTCAGGAACAGTTAGGGGCTAGGAAGACAAGTAAATATCTGAGAGGTGGTTTAGTGAGTGAGAGCAGGTAGTGGAAGTTATAGGTCTGGATAGGCACCCCATGATTGTAATTGACTGAGAACGTTTATGAAACCACACGATTGTTAAACTGCAATAAATAAACGGAAGTTTATGTTCCAACTTAACCCTGACTGGACTCAGTATTTTACCAGGTAGGGCCTGGGTGGTGGCAGCGAGAAATAAAGTGGTGGCACAGGGATCAATAGACGGTGAAACGTCCAGGGACCCTGTGTGATTGCCACAACTGCCCTTAGAATTTACAGGAAAATGTCTCTCCGTTGCAAACGCACACTTAAATAGCTACAACAGAGGGAGGGAGGGGAGTCCCTCCAATACGTTACTAGGCTCCTGCTCCCATCATCCCTGACCACTGGCCATGTTGGCTGGGGTTGATGGGAGTTGGAGTTCAACAACATCTGGAGAACCACCTCTGGGCTACTATTTGTGAAGTTCCAAGGATCATACCTCTACTGTCCTAGAATCATAGAATCATAGAATCAGTCCTGAAAGTAATCTTAGAAATCATCCAGCTGAAATACCAGTGCTGAACTAGGATTTTCTGTTTTGAAAATGTTCCAATAAAAGTTAACGTCCCGACATCCTAAACATGCTCATTCTACAGGATTTCTTCTTCTTCTTTGGCGATCACTCGTAGCCGAGTAAGATTGTCTTCCATAAACACGGTTTTAACAATGAGTCCGTAAGTGACTGTGGAGGCCAATTCTGAACCCACATGTCCTTCCACAGTGGGTACATTGGTTTCCGGGTGGGAATTGATCACGGTGTGGATTTGCCAAGCGTGCCTTTCTCTTAGGACGTTTCTCCCTTGTGTCCTGAGTTCTAGTGTCTTCAAAGCCCATGACACCTTTGGTAAAGGATGTTCTCCAACTGGAGCGCTCACAGGCCAGTGTTTCCCGGTTGTCAGTGTTTATACTACATTTTTTAAGATTTGCCTTGAGACAGTCTTTAAGCCTCTTTTGTTGACCACCAACATTACGCTTTCCATTTTTAAGTTCTGAATAGAGTAGTTGCTTTGATAGACGATCATCAGGCATCCGCACAACATGACCAGTCCAACGAAGTTGATGCTGAATAATCATTGCTTCAACACTGGTGATCTTTGCTTCTTCCAGTACACTGATATTAGTTCTCCTGTCTTCCCAAGTGATGTGTAAAAATTTTCGGAGACACCGTTGATGGAATCTTTTGAAGCGTTGGAGATGGCGTTTATAAGTCATCCATGTTTCACAAGCATATAGTAAGGTTGGTAGTACAATAGCTTTGTAAACATAAATTTTGGTTTCCCTGCGAATGTCCTGGTCCTCAAACACTATGAACTTCAATCAGGAGAAGGCCACACTCGCAGAGCTCAGGCGATGCTGGATTTCAGCATCAATGTTGGCCCTTGTGGAAAGGGAACTGCCTAGGTAGGAGAAGTGATCAACATTTTCCAACGTTACACCATTGAGTTGGATTTGTGGTGCTGCACAGGGGTTATTTTGTACTTGTTGGTGCAGTACTTTGGTTTTTTGGATGTTGAGTGATAGGCCAAGCTTTTCATAAGCTTCTGCAAATATATTTAGGATGGTTTGGAGGTACTGCAGCAGTGTAAGAACAAATACGCCATTACAAATGCTTAGGTTCAAAGGCCAAGTTGCACTACCCAGAAAGTCTTATTGGCATTTGCACCCAAAGTTTCATTTGGGAACAAGTGCCAGTAAAGGAACAGGTGACTATGTTCCTAATGTGTTTAGCTTCTGTATATTTCCTTTTGAGTATATATTTGGACACGGGAAATTATTGGAAAGTATATATTTGAAAAGTTGAGGGCATAATCTATTTATTCATCATATATTCCCTTTCAAGAACAGACTTCAAAAATTGAGGAAACAAACAGTTTATTCACTATATATTTTCTTTTGACTAAAAAACTTCAACTTGGGGACATAATCAGCTTATTCATTATATGATTTGGGGGATTTTCTTCAGTGTCAAAGTCAAGATGTGAGCAATATATTTATTTTTTGGAATATTATTATACAGCTTTTCAACTAAAATGTTATCAAGAATGCAAGACAGTTTACAAACGTGTTTAAATAGGATTATTATTGCTTGCTTACTTACTTACTTACTTACTTACTTACTTACTTACTTACTTATAACTTACTTATAGCCAGCCCAGCCACTCTGGGCAACTTTCAACATAAAAACAACACAGTGAGACATCAAATATTAAACAACTTCCTGAAACAGGGCTGCCTTGTGATGTCTTTGGAAAGTTGTGTAATTGTTTCTTTCTTTGACATCTAATGGGAGGGTGTTCCACAGGTTGGGCGCCACTACTGAGAAGACTCTCTGTCTGCCTGGTTCCATGTAACTTCACTTCTCACAGTGAGGGAACTGCCAGAAGGCCCTCAGAGCTGGACCTCAGTGTCCGGGCTGAGCGATGAGGGTGGAGATGCTCCTTCAGGTCTACAAGGCTGAGTCCCAGTGGAGGTGGGCTTCTATGTGTCCTCTCATCCCTATGAGTTTGGCTCTCTTGGCTAACCCTGCCCAAAAGCATTGCACAGCAGCACAGACCAGATTGAGGGCAGTGATGTAACAATATCCAAGAGACAGCAAACAGTTCACTTTTTTTTGCAGACAGCTGGCCAGATAGCAGCCAGTGTCCTAACAGGAAGAGACTAGGATTGCTCTCCTCCCTCATCCATGTCTGTTGCCATTCTGATGCCTTTGGTTTATGTACCATTTTAAAACCACAATATAATTCAATTTTTTAAAAAAAACCCCAACTAGATAGAAACCAAACATATCACAATTAAAACTGAGTAGTGTGCAGAAGATAGAATTAAATATTTAGAGTCTGAGTCCAAGAAAGCTTTGGTAATTCTATGTTTCAAAGAGGTGTCTCGCTGCCACATGGATTGCCTGAGAGAAGCCCTGGGGGGTGGATGCATCACCAAATGGCTATCTGTTGCTCATGGAATGACCAGGAGGGTCTTCTCAGAAAAGCTTCAAAGATCAGCTTGGTCTGTACCAATAGAGGTGGCCTGCTAGGTATTCTGGCCCCAAGTTGTTTAGGGATTTAAATGTCAACAACAAAACCTTGAACTTGGTTTAGTAACTACACAGAAGGCAGTACAGATCATTCAGCAATGGTGCAATACACCGCTGTGCAAATTAATTGAAACAAAGCATGTTTTCTACCTTTCTCGTAATCCTGTACTCAAAACAAACATGAAAAGTCAGTTGATCATTATGGTGTCAGAAGCCTGCAGCCAATAGAAGGAATGATGCGCTCACCACAATATATTGAGGTTCTACAAAAGAGTTATTCCAGAGCTGGAAAAGAGGTGTCCTGACAGTACTAGAATATTGCAGCAGGACCTAGCCCCCTGTCACACATCGAAATTGGTGAAGAAATTCATGACAGAGCAGCAAATACAGGTACTTGATTGGCCAGGGAATTCCCCGGACGTAAATCCCATTGAGAATTTGTGGGCTACATGCAAAAGTTGCCTCCATGCTGTAGACTGTATGACCATGGAGAAGTTCATTCAGGCGCTGATTCAAGTGTGGTCCAGGGATCCGAAAATCAACAGTGACTGTTCGAAACTAGTAGGCTCCATGCCAAGCTGTGTTCAAATGCTGTTCAGATATGTGAGTTTTGTACATGTATATGTGAGTTTTGTACAATAAATTACATTGTTTGTTTCCATTAATTTGCTCAAGGGTGTATGTGTAAAGAGGAGCATCACACTAAGCAGCAGCTTCAGAATCCAGCACAAAGATAACTCCACATAAAACGTATTATAATAGTCTAACCACGAGGTTACCAATGTATGGTAAGGTTATCTCTGAACAATTGCACAATTTGAAGTTGATAATGGGCACTCAGAGCCACCGAGTTTACGTGGGCTTCTAGTGACAGTGGTAGATCTAGGAGCATCCCTAAACTACCAATCTGTTCCTTCAGGGAAAGTGCAACTTTATTTAGAGCTAGTGCACAACCCAGTTCCAGGATCTGAATCTACCCATCCATAGGGTCTCCATCTTCAGTCGCTGCTTATTAACCCTTATCAAACCCACGACTGTTTCCAGGCACCAGTTTAGAACATGCATAGCCTCTCCTGATTCAGGCATTACAGAGAAATAGGTCTGGGTGTCATCAGCATCTGAGTATAGGAGATTCAAAATCGAAATGCCAAATAAGCCTGGTTCTAAGTTTCATTTGGCTAGCGTGATGAGAACAGGACTATGCAAAGCCTTGGTCAATCCTGATAGATTAATCTTTCGTTCTCCTAAGGTTTAAATTCTTACTACTTAGAGATGTGTGATAATCAGCCTGAAGCACACCACCTGGAGTGTAGTGTTGCTATTATTAAATGGAATGTATGCCTAAAAATAAAGAGCAAGTGAGACTCATTTACTGGGCATTAGAGGCACAGGAATGACATCACCGAAAGCCAATCAGAAAGCTCACATTCTCTCCAGCATTCTAAAGCCATTGATGTCATCATTTTGTGGGAAAAAAGATTTGATATCAAAGCTGTGCTCTCTCAGATGTGATCTCACCCATGACCCTAAGTGGCACTTTTAGGAACAGCTTGCTCAGATTTACTTGTTTCAGATTATATATTTTAAAACAGAAACAACCCAAACCCACCCACCTACGTACCTGTCCCCATCACTCAAGTTATTTTGACAAAGTTATGTTTGTCACTGGAAATCTGAAAAGTCTGTCTCCCCCGCAGGAGAATAATAGATATGAAACTTTGCTTTAGTAGCTCAAAAGCAACACTTAGAAGGGAGGGGTTTGTTTTTGTAAAGGTATAATATTCTCCCTCAGCCACTAGGTGAAAAGTAATTTTAAAATAGCACTGGAGTATAAGAACACTCTGGGAATGGAAACAAGAAGGATGCTCATAATTTTACTGACTGGCCTATAGCTCTCTTTATTGACCTAGACTTCCCACAGACAGACCAATCATCCCATTTGACAGCACAGGGACTGCCTGCCCTGGTGGTGCTTGGGAGATTATAAAGATTGCACCCTGTCTTTAGAAAAGTAAAAAGAAAAATGAAAAGGTAAAGGACCCCTGACAGTTAAGTCCAGTTGCAAATGACTCTGGGGTTGCTGCGCTCATCTTGCTTTACTGGCCGAGGGAGCCGGCGTTTGTCCGCAGTCATTTTTTCCAGGTCATGTGGTCAGCATGACTAAGCCGCTTCTGGCGAAACCAGAGCAGCGCATGGAAACACCATTTACCTTCCCACCAGAGTGGTACCTATTTATCTACTTGAACTTTTTGGTATGCTTTTGAACTGCTAGGTTGGCAGGAGCTGGGACTGAGCAATGGGAGCTCAACTCATCGCGGGGATTCGAACCACCGACCTTCCAATCGGCAAGCCCTAGGCTCAGCGGTTTAGACCACAGCGCCACCCGCGTCCCCTTCTTTAAAAAAGTACTTTCTGTTAATTAAGGACCAGGGGCTAATAAAGGCAACTGCCTTCCTGATCTCCATTGAGCCAAATGGCTGAACTGCTTCAGGGCCACTGTGGAGATGTAGACCCAAACATGGCTGGCTTCCTTGTATAACAGCCACCTGCTTTGTTGAGTCAAAATTTATTCTAGGTGTTCACTCAAGGAGACTTTTGCAAACCAGGAGGAGTTAGTTTTTCCTCAGTGCCTTCCAGGCTATTTAATGTGTCACAAATGACTTGTTAATATTCTTGTGCAGGCTAATAAAATCACACACACACACACACACACACATATATATGACAATGGGCTGGATCCAGAAATGCTCTTTCATGAGCTGAAGGCTTCTTTAGCTCAAAGAAGGGTCAGATTCAGCCAATGAGTCCTGTCAGTAGAAGCCCTGCACAAAGACTTCTGCTTGTACAATGGAGTTCCCCTTCCCCCTCTCCTTCCCCCCACCCCTCCCAAAATTGGCTCAGATGGGAAAGAGAGGGGATGTTTCCACCTGACAAGCTGAAATGCTTGCCCTGACAAAATGATCGCCTTAGCACGACAATGAATTCCTCATTTAGCATTGGATCCTTGTTTGTGCAAGACATTGCCGTCTCTTACATGTCACAGAATGTATTCCGCTCGCTCTTGCACAACAGTCCATGGAACATCTGGCACTGGGGTTATTTCTTCTGGTGTGCTGTAGTGATTAAGAGCGGTAGTCTTGTAATCTGGTGAACTGGGTTCGCATTCCCACTCCTCCACATGCAGCTGCTGGGTGACCTTAGGCCAGTCACACTTCTCTGAAGTCTCTCAGCCTCACTCATCTCACAGAGTGTTTGTTGTGGAGAGGAAGGGAAAGGAGAATGTTAGCTGCTTTGAGACTCCTTAAAGGGAGTGAAAGGCAGGATATCAAATCCAAACTCCTCTTCTTCTTCTTCTTCTTCTTCTGAAGGCCATCCAATTCTGACTGTGGGGAACTCCACACAGAAGCAAAGCTTTCACTTTCCCAGCCCACTTTTCATACTCATGTTTGAACGCTGAAGCAAGCCCTAATTGAAAGTGGGGAAAACTAAGGTATTTTGTGCCGTAAAGCTTATAAAAAGGTATTGAAGATAATATTCTTCTAACCATTCTACTATGCTCCATTGCACTTTTCATTACACACACATGGTATGGTGGTTCCTATGTTTTGGCTGCTGTCCTTTGCACGCTTGCTTAAGAGTAAGTCCCATTGATCAGAGTGGTACTTCTGAATAAACATGTGCTGTCTGTTGCTGATCTGGCTTAGTGTCTTATAAAATATGTAAGGGGTTTCCACTCCATTTTCTTTAGTACCTAGAAGATGAAGAGATGTTAATGTGAATGGTATTGATCTGAATCAATTGATCATTGGAGGAGTATAGAAGACAGGATCATCACTGCTGTCAGGTACTAAGTACATATAGAGATCCCTTTTAGGAAGATGCAACATCAATAGTACTATTTTATGCAATTTCATAGACTCCTACGTTATGCTAAAATAGTACCATTAGGAAGTGCAACTGCAACTTTTTCTTCCATTTAAACATTAATTGCTTTGGCATTCAAATGGCTATTCAAGAATCAGCCAGTTTGAGCAAAAGGAAAGATTGGATCTACCATGGCTTCTTACTGGATTTGAATAAATCCTGAATTGCTCTCTTCTGGTCCTTTGTTTCATCCAGCAAAGAAGTAACATATGTAATGTTGACTTGGAGTATATTTACTCAAAAGTAAGCCCCTCTCTGTTCAACTGAGGTTACTCTCAATAAAAGTGTGCAGAGCACTGTAGCCTCCCAGCTGCAACCCAGCACAAACTTACTTAGCAATGTCTTCCGTTGAACTCAGCAAGACTTAGTTCTGAATAAGATTCATTAGGATCAGACCGTATAAAAATGAATCTTGGGGGAATCATTGGAAAATGGCCACATGCATCTATAATATCAGAAAGGTCAGATCCACATACAAGTGGCATCAACTCCGAATAAGATTTGGTTCTAGGAGTTTGCTGGGTGAGAACCTCATATTCATATTGGACCTTGAAGTGTTACAAAGACATGGTTATTTGCCTGCTTGGTGGTGATGGTGGTGCAATATTAGAAGAACACTCACCGTCTGTAAGACCCATGGAGAAGCAAGACTCACGGAGTTCAAGGGGACTTACGACTAGGCAAGTAGATAGAGGGTTGCCTCCCGAGTGTCAGTTGCCTTCAAAATAGGGATCCTACAAACATGGAGGAGGAATATTTGAGGCATGGGGGCAGATTAACATGACTTTCCATAGCAATACTCCATATTCAATGTTAGATTAATGTGAAATGCCAGCATCTTTCTTTCTTTCTTTCTTATTAAATTTCCACACAATTTTGAGGCCATTTCAAAATGCATTTGGCAGCAAGAATACTTATAGCAAAGTATTGGAAAACACAAGAGCTACCCACCCTGGAAGAGTGGCAGATGAAGGTGATGGACTATATGGAATTGGCGGAAATGACTGGCAGAATCCAAGACCTGGGAGAAGAGTTGGTGGAGGAAGACTGGAAGAAATTTAAAGACTATCTTCAGAAATATTGTAAAATTAATGAATGTTAAAATGATGTTGGATTGAAAATAAGTGGCATTAGCAACAAAGTTATTAAGAATATGCAAAAATGAATTGATAATGGATGAAAATATAGAGTTATAATATGTTAAGATACAGAGTTAAGATAAATGAAAGAGCGTAAGGATTTGCTGATTTGATTATTCAAATGGGAATACAAAAAGGGGAGGTGTGAGGAGGCCAAGGAAATAAGCTAATGAGTTTAAAGTTACAAAGAACTGATTTGTTTTTAACTCTTTTTTAGTTATTTGTCTTTTGTCTTTTGGATTTTTATTCTTATTTTTTCTTTTTTATGCATTTTTCTATGTTCTCTTTTTTGTATCTTTTTTTTCCCGATATGACTTTTTTATTTTGTAAACCTATGTCTTTGTAAAACCTCAATAAATATCTTTTTAAAAAACAAAAACAAAAAAACAAAATGCATGTGGCTGCAGTCCTGAACTCGGTCACATGTGTGTGAAGTTGAATTCATTCCAGCTGCTGTTCTGAATGTAACAGGGTGCAGCTTGCAGTACCTGAAAGTGTGTTCAGTAACTCACTGCATCTACGCAGTTCTGTCAAAAATGCCAAGCCTTCTCTCAAATCAGAACCTGGGAAATAATTTCTTCTGCACTCTCCCTGAAAGGCACACTCTGTACTAACAAATTATCATATCCTGAATGGGGTAACTCTGCCTCTGAAGGACCAGGTGTGCAGCCTGGGAGTCATTTTGGACTCACAGCTGTCTGTGGAGGCACAGTTCCGTTCTGTGTCCAGGGCAGCTGTCTACCAGCTCCATCTGGTACGCAGGCTGAGACCGTACCTGCCCGCAGACTGTCTCGCCAGAGTGGTACATGCTCTAGTTATCTCTTACTTGGACTACTTCAATGCTCTCTACATGGGGCTACCTTTGAAGATGACCTGGAAACTACAATTAATCCAGAATGTGGCTGCCAGAGTGGTGACTGGGAGTGGCCACTGGGACCATATAACACTGGTCCTAAAGGATCTACACAGGCACCCAGTGTTAGTGCTTACCTTTAAAGCCCTAAATGGTCCAGTATACCTGAAGGAGAATCTCCCACCCCATTGTTCAGCCCAGACACTGAGGTCCAGCCTTCTAGCAGTTCCCTCACTGCAAGATGTGAAGTTACAGGGAACCAAGCAGAGGGCCTTCTTGGCAGTGGCACCCTCCCGGTTGAATGCCCTCCAGTCAGATGTCAAGGAGCTAAAGAACTACATAACTTTTAGAAGACATCTGAAGGCAGCCCTGTATTGGGAAGTTTTTAATGTTTGATGTTCTATTAATTATTAATAATAATATAATATAATATAATATAATATAATATAATATAATATAATAATATAATATATCTGACCTTTTTTAATATGTGTTGAAAACCAGCCAGAGTGGCTGGGGAAACCCAGCCAGATGGGTAGGGTATAAATAATAAATTATTATTATTATTATCATAGACACCAAGATGTTTGAGCCTCACTGGTTATCAAATTGATTAGAGTACTTCCACAAAAGAGAGAGAACATAAGACACATATGATTTAGATCACTCAGAAACTCTTGAACCCAAGCCTTGTCTACCTCTTTTCTACATGAGCACTACTTTGTAACAGCTACTAGGACTAGAGAACTGGCCCAGCCACACCCATGATGGATTAGATGGGTCTGGGAATTTTCCTTCACAAAATTAAACCAGGCTTGAACTGCAGTGTCAACCAGGAATGTGCGTACACTTGTAGAACACAAAGTATAATTATATATACCGTATTTTTTGCAATATAGGACATACTTTTTCCGCTCCAAAAATGAAGGGGAAATGTGTGTGTGTCCTATGGAGCGAATGCAGGCTCCTTGGCTTCAGCGATAGCAACGCGAAGCCTGCTCCGGAGGCTTCGCGTTGCTTTCGCTGAAGCCAGGAGAGTCTGCTCTTTGAGGCTGGCAGTAGGGGAGCGCAGCACTTCCTCCATCACCAGCCCCAGAGGATGGGGGGCAGCGGGAAGGCGAGCGACGCCTTCGCGCTGCTCCCCGACCCCACTTTGAGCTGCGCGCTCTTTAAAGGCTGCACGGCTCTTGAGGGCTTCTCCTGAAGGAGGGAGAAGGGACTGACTGGCTGAGTCAGTCCCTTCTCCCTCCTGTGGGCTTTTGCGGGAGATGGGGGAATTCCCCCACCTCCCGCAAAAGCACCCAGAAGCCGTGCGCTTTTTAAAGGCTGCGCGGCTTCTGCGGGCTTTTCTATGAGGTGGGGAATTCCCCCACCTCGCAGAAAAGCCCGCAAGAGCCGCGCAGCCTTTAAAGAGCGCGCAGCTCTTGGGGGCTGTTCCCCAAGGAGGGAGAAGGGACTGACTGGCTGAGTGGGCTAGGTGGGGGGGAGGTGGGGGAATTCCGCCACCTCCCGCAAAAGCAGGAAGAAGGTCTTGGAGTAGCGCACAGGCTGCATGCAGCCTGTCCGCTGCTCCCAGAGCTGCGGGGGGGAAATCATATTTTTTTCCTTGATTCCCCCCCCCCCCCCGAAAACTAGGTGCATCCTATGGGCCGGTGCGCCTTATAGGGCGAAAAATACAGTAAATATCAGGATGCTGGGCTTAACGCAAACTTGTGTACCAAGCTTAAATTTGTGAACCAGATTTAGGTTTCTGTCTATGGTGGTGTTACCTTGACAGTTTTGATACACTCATTAGTAACACCACCACACACAGAAACCTAAATCTGGTTCACACATTGTCCAGATTGTTAGAAAAGTATGGAAACTGGACTTTACAAGGAGCATGAAGTATATTTCATAATGGCAGCCGTTACTTCAGCAGAGAGTAAATGAAACCACACATATGATGGATCACACAGACTGGGGGAAGGCAAATTTACAGTGCCAATATAGGTCTGATCGTGGAATAAGCATCACATAAGACATGGGTGGGTGTGTCTGTTTTCCTGCACTTTAAAAATCATCAGACTGGCAATTTCCAGTGGCAGCTAGGGATGTACACATCCTTGCAGAAGTCTGGCTGTACTGACTAGTTTCCAATGTGCTGTCATTGGAACATGGACTGGTCTGGTGAACTCCTAAAACCACAGCAGAAAGCTGCCTCCTGTATTAAGTTAGCTGCACGCTTTTTGCCAAAGCCATGGTGATTTTTTCAGCGTCAAAAATACACTCCAATAGACCTGGTGCTTTAATATACAGTGGTACCTCAGGTTAAGTACTTAATTCGTTCTGGAGGTCCGTTCTTAACCTGAAACTGTTCTTAACCTGAAGCACCACTTTAGCTAATGGGGCCTCCCACTGCCGCCGCACTGCCGCTGCACGATTTCTGTTCTCATCCTGAAGCAAAGTTCTTAACCCGAGGTACTATTTCTGGGTTAGCGAAGTCTGTAACCTGAAACGTATGTAACCTGAAGCGTATGTAACTTGAAGTGTATGTAACCTGAGGTAAAAGGTAAAGGTAAAGGGACCCCTGACCATTAGGTCCAGTCGTGACTGACTCTGGGGTTGCGGCCCTCATCTCACTTTACTGGCCAAGGGAGCCAGTGTACAGCTTCCGGGTCATGTGGCCAGCATGACTAAGCCACTTCTGGCGAACCAGAGCAGTGCACGGAAATGCCGTTTACCTTCCTGCTGGAGCGGTACCTATTTATCTACTTGCACTTTGACGTGCTTTTGAACTGCTAGGTTGGCAGGAGCAGGGACCGAGCAACAGGAGCTCACCCCGTTGCGGGGATTCGAACCGCTGACCTTCTGATCAGCAAGTCCTAGGCTCTGTGGTTTAACCCACAGCACCACCTGCGTCCCTGGCTACCAGACTTTACTGCACCCCAAGATTCCATTGGCTTGTAATGAACTATTTAAATATTGAATGCATTACAGCTATTTGAACCCTATACTTTGAAAAAGAAATCTGCAGTAGCCTATCATATCTTTTGTATTGCTGTTCAGGGCTGGCTCCAGGTCTTGGGGCCCCTCCCTTTCTTCCTTAAAAATATCCCTCCTCTTGACCCCACCATTTAAACTTAAACAAACTACACTCATCTCAAAGGAAAAACACAAACTTTACTATAGTATTTCAGTAGCTGCCCTTTAAACATTTTTGTCAGTAGTATAGCTTACAGGCAGCCTCCACGCACCTACTGGGAGTAAGTCCCATTGAATGCATCAGGCCTTACTTCTGAATACAGAAAGGTAGCCGTGTTGGTCTGCCATAGTCAAAACAAAAAATTTTTTTCCTTCCAGTAGCACCTTAAAGACCAACTAAGTTAGTTCTTGGTATGAGCTTTCGTGTGCATGCACACTTCTTCAGATACACTGAAGTCACAAGACAGAGAAACCAGTAGGAGAACACTTCAATCTCCCAGGAGATTCTATACAAGATGTCAAAGTAGCTGTTTTACTACAAAGGAATTTCAGAAATAGACTGGAAAGAGAAGCTGCTGAATTGCAACTTATTACCAAACTTAAAACCATGGAGAGACCTGGTCTGAACAAAGACATTGGATTCTTATCTCATTATACATGACAAAGCCATTTTTCACCTTCTCACCCCTTGCTTTTTCCTGTAAGACCTATTGCAGTCGTTAAGAGTCGTCAACAGGCTCATCACAGCTATCTGCCAATCACCCATTCCCACCACCCTTCTGAGTAATACCCCTCCCCACCTTCTCACTATATAGAAGGATCTGGCAACTTCTGTTTCAGTGTATCTGAAGAAGTGTGCATGCACACGAAAGCTCATACCAAGAACTAACTTAGTTGGTCTTTAAGGTGCTACTGGAAGGGAAAAAAAATTTTGTACTTCTGAATAGGCATTCATATATGTAATTGCTCTGTCAGAGGTAGACCCTGAGAGGCACATAACTTAAAGGTAGAAGCAAAATGCACACATCAAAAAGTAACCAGCAGAATAAATTTGGCCCTCTGTTTTGAGATTAGAAATTGCAACGAAGAAGAACAGTGAAACCTTATCAGATTGGATTAATGCATAACTCCCTGTACCCTCTTAATCCTTTCAACGTGTCCAGAAAATGATAAGTCCCTTTACTAAATTCTGTGTCAGACAGTGCACACACACACCCCACACACCCTGCTGATCCAGATTGTGGAGATCACATTTCTCCCATACACAATGATGTTATCTCGTAACTACAAGGAACACTTGCCTCCCTGCCTCCCTCTCCCTTTGCCCCATCTCTCCCACACCTACCTCTCCCCTCATGTGCACCACACACCCCATATCGAGTGACACTTCCCCCCACGACAATCAGGAAACCCTCTTTAGCAGGTGAAGCATGTGACTGGCAGGAGGCATCAAGGAGGCAAGATGGCGGCCCTGTCGCTACTTCCTCTTCCTTCATGGACACTCAGGAAACTCTTTCTGGGGGACAGCATTCGGCTGGGTAGGCAATGAACAATCAAGTCCAGAGGCCTGTTGTTCCTTCGCCTCTGCCTGCCAACAATCAAGCAAGTCAGTCACTTCCACACCCTCATCTACCCACATTAATAATGTTGTTGTTCTTATTCCCCCACCTTTTCCCCTGACAGGGACTCAAGATAAAATGTCCTATCTGAAGAAGTGTGCATGCACACAAAAGTTTATACCAAGAACAAACATAGTTGGTCTCTAAGGTGCTACTGGACAATTTTATATATTGATATTGATATTTATATACATATGTATTGACTGCGTCAGACCAACACGGCTACCTACCTCAATCTAGAACCATGGAAGGCACCACATTGAGCTGCAAGAAATGGAAGTCCATCGGTATCTGAATAAGTGTGGATGCACACAAAAGCTTATACAGTGGTACCTCGGGTTAAGAACTTAATTCGTTCTGGAGGTCTGTTCTTAACCTGAAACTGTTCTTAACCTGAAGCACCACTTTAGCTAATGGGGCCTCCTGCTGCCCCTGGAGCACGATTTCTGTTCTCATCCTAAAGCAAAGTTCTTAACCTGAGGTAATATTTCTGGGTTAGTGGAGTCTGTAACCTGAAGCGTATGTAACCCAAGGTACCACTGTACCAAGAACAAACTTAGTTGGTCTCTAAGGTGCTACTGGACATTTTTTTTTTATTTTCATATATATTTCGACCGTGCCAGACCAACACGGCTACCTACCTGATAAAATAAAATCAGCTAAAAACACAGGAGGGAATAATTAAAAAACAATTAAACATTCAAAGGTCTATTAATAATATACAAATAATTACAATAAAACAGGCATGGCACAAGCCTCCTCATTAAGTGCAGTCAGTGTGGTATAGTGGTTAAGAGCAGTGGACTCGTAATCTGGTGAACCAGGTTCGCTTCCCCGCTCCTCCACATGCAGCTGCTGGGTGACCTTGGGCCAGTCACACTTCTCTGAAGTCTCTCAGCCCCACTCACCTCACAGTGTATTTGTTGTGGAGGAGGAAGGGAAAGGAGATTGTTAGCCGCTTTGAGACTCCTTCGGGTAGTGATAAAGCAGGATATCAAATCCAAACTCTTCTTCTACTTCTCAAAAGGCTGTTGGAGCCAACAGAAGGACAAGGAGAGAGCCAGTCACACATGTCCTTATGAGGAGAAGGGCGGCCAGTGATTGGTGATAGGGTGGTGCCTTGATGTCAGTTCCCAGGCCGGGTGGGCCCTTGAGAGTCATGGGCCCTCAGCCAGTGCTCCATCTAATGCCTGCCCAGATATGCTTGTCATTGCTAATGAATTCCTTGCATGATTAAAATGACAGAGTAGCAGCGATCAGCATTTTGTGGGAATGATGGGATCAATGAACACGTACACTTAGAACAATTGGCAGATGCAGGAAGTCTGGGCTGACCAGACCCATATTTCCTTTCACTGAAATCAGTCGTTTCATTTGTAATGTTATTAATGGTAGCTTCAAGATGGGCAAAGGGAATTTAGAGCCAACTCCACTTGCACGCAGCTTAAGGGTGATGTACACACTCAGAAAAGGGAAGCAGACGAGTGTCTTTCTAGGGCTGCACTTTAGCTGAATGAAGACAAGGGGCTGCATAAGTATTATCTCATATAGAAATAACTATTTGCATACATACACTGCATTGAGCTGTCTAACCAGAGCAATACCATTTCCTGGTTCTTCTCCCTTGTAAATCACTGGCCATATTCTTTCCTAAAAATTTAATGGGTCAGATCCAGACTTAAGCCATGCTTAGTTTATGTGTGTGGCAACAGTTGCCATTCTCTGCAGATCTGCCCATCAGCACTCTGGGAGAAATTACTGGGGAAAGGTGCATCTTGTTTTATGTACACATGTGTTGAAAAGGAACCACGTTGAATGCATATTTTGCTACCTTATCAGGAAGCTTAATCTTCAGCATGAAAACAAGAGTGTTATGTTGTGAAATATCAAAGGATACGTGCAGATTGAAAATTAGCACATAAGAGAGAGGTCTGTGTGTGACCTCCTTCCCCGGCTGATATGCTAGGTTCCCAAGTGTGGTGGGGTTTTGACATTGTTGTTGTTTAGTCGTTTAGTTGTGTCCGACTCTTCGTGACCCCCTGGACCAGAGCACGCCAGGCACCTCTGTCCTCCACTACCTCCCGCAGTTTGGTCAAACTCATGCTGGTAACCTCGAAAACACTATCCAACCATCTCGTCCTCTGTTGCCCCCTTCTCCTTGTGCCCTCCATCTTTCCCAGCATCAGTGTCTTCTCCAGGGAGTCTTCTCTTCTCATGAGGTAGCCAAAGTACTGGAACCTCAGCTTCACGATCTGTCCTTCCAGTGAGCACTCAGGGCTGATTTACTTCAGAATGGAGAGGTTTGATCTTCTTGCAGTCCATGGGACTCTCAAGAGTCTTCTCCAGCACCATAATTCAAAAGCATCAATTCTTCGGCGATCAGCCTTCTTTATGGTTCAGCTCTCACTTCCATACATCACTACTGGGAAAACCATAGCTTTAACTATACGGACCTTTGTTGGCAAGGTGATGTCTCTACTTTTTAAGATGCTGTCTAGGTGTGTCATTGCTTTTTCCCCAAGAAGCAGGTGTCTTTTAATTTCGTGGCTGCTGTCACCATCTGCAGTGATCATGGAGCCCAAGAAAGTAAAATCTCTCACTGCCTCCATTTCTTCCCCTTCTATTTGCCAGGAGGTGATGGGACCAGTGGCCATGATCTTCGTTTTTTTGATGTTGAGCTTCAGACCATATTTTGCGCTCTCCTCTTTCACCCTCATTAAAAGGTTCTTTAATTCCTCCTCACTTTCTGCCATCAAGGTTGTGTCATCTGCATATCTGAGGTTGTTGATATTTCTTCCGGCAATCTTAATTCCAGCTTGGGATTCATCCAGCCCAGCCTTTCGCATGATGTATTCTGCATATAAATTAAATAAGCAGGGAGATAAAATACAGCCTTGTCGTACTCCTTTCCCAATTTTGAACCAATCCGTTGTTCCATATCCAGTTCTAACTGTAGCTTCTTGTCCCACATAGAGATTTCTCAGGAGACAGATGAGGTGATCAGGCACTCCCATTTCTTTAAGAACTTGCCATAGTTTGCTGTGGTCGACACAGTCAAAGGCTTTTGCATAGTCAATGAAGCAGAAGTAGATGTCTTTCTGGAACTCTCTAGCTTTCTCCATAATCCAGTGCATGTTTGCAATTTGGTCTCTGGTTCCTCTGCCTCTTCTAAATCCAGCTTGCACTTCTGGGAGTTCTCGATCCACATACTGCTTGAGCCTTCCTTGTAGAATTTTAAGCATAACCTTGCTAGCGTGTGAAATGAGTGCAATTGTGCGGTAGTTGGAACATTCTTTGGCACTGCCCTTCTTTGGGATTGGGATGTAGACTGATCTTCTCCAATCTTCTGGCCACTGCTGAGTTTTCCAAATTTGCTGGCATATTGAGTGTAGCACCTTAACAGCATCATCTTTTAAAATTTTAAATAGTTCAGCTGGAATACCATCACTTCCACTGGCCTTGTTATTTGCAGTGCTTTCTAAGGCCCATTTGACTTCACTTTCCAGGATGTCTGGCTCAAGGTCAGCAACCACACTACCTGGGGTGCACGAGACATCCATATCTTTCTGGTATAATTCCTCTGTGTATTCTTGCCACCTCTTCTTGATGTCTTCTGCTTCTGTTAGGTCCTTACCACTTTTGTCCTTTATTATGGTAATCTTTGTACGAAATGTTCCTTTCATATCTCCAATTTTCTTGAACAGATCTCTGGTTCTTCCCATTCTGTTGTACATATAATGGTTAATTTTTAAACTGAGGGCTCAAATCCACTTGGAAGTCATATGGTACAATCTGGGAGCCCTTCTTCCACATCTCAGACATTCATGTGGTGGCTATGGTTAATGGAGAAAAGACTACAGCATGCCCTTTTCCAAAATCAATCTCTACATCACATGTTCCATCACATCAGATTAATTGTGTAGCAGTAGACTGACATGATTAGCAACCCCCCCAGCTCTTTTCCTACAACAGTCTGGCAACCACGCCAGCCAAACATATCCTGAGAATCTTGTACTACAAAGCCAGGCCAAAATAATGGATTTCCGCTTTCCATTGCCCATGGCTTCCACAAAAGAGACCCAACTTTGCCAGTTATTGAATTCCAAGCAGTTAACATCGAGTGGGCCAGAGTTTAAAAACAAACAAATACAAAACAGACTAGTCGATGTTGCAAGCACAAATTCATGCAATAGTCAGGCCAGATCTCCTCATCTGCGTAGAAAGAAACAACAAATTACTATCAAAGGGATACACTTGGTTCAAAGCTGCTGGAGGGCTTCTCTTATGGAACCAGTGCCTCCTGCATATGTAGGTTGCTTATATCAGCATCAGAGTAAACTCAGTGACCTAAGAGTAGTACCTGCTTACTTATCCTGGCATGCACCTAGAGGGGAACCTCTGCATGCCTCACCTCGCTGGTTATCATTATTATGTCATCTAGATCAATCATTTGCGGCTCAGTGCATTGTAAATGCAGCTTTGATCATTCGTTACACTTTGTTAGTATTTATCAGCTCCAGGACTGCACTAATCTGAAACAGCAAAGCAAGGGAGCCCAGTCACCACATACAGTCACCGGATTTACAATATATGTATTTTTCCCCCTTCCATAAAAATTATCCAAACAATGGTGAACTATTCAGTCCAAAATGCACAAAGAAAACATGCAGAAAACATGGCGAGAGTGAAATGTTAATGAATGACAGGCAAACTGTCCCCCGCCATTCCTGCAGCGGATGAGGGGTTCCTCAAGAATGAAGGGGAACACAACCAGCTGGACAAAGTCATCAAGGCAGAGTCACACAACCGAAGGCAGCTGGAACAACGAATAGTTTCTTCCCGTTTTCTTAGAACACAAATGAAGAATTGATCACTGGAGGAGAAACTAATTTAAGAGACTAATGCATCATGTAAGTAAATACCACCACAGCCTCGCACATGAACTCAGGCTTACTGCTCCCTTTGTCACCGGCAACTTTCCTCCGTCTCAATGAGGTTTGACAGATCACACATTTGCACCCTACTGCTCAGCTCGCATTTGGTTGTTGTTGTTGTTTAGTTGTTTAGTCATGTCCGACTCTTCATGACCCCATGGACCAGAGCACGCCAGGCACTCCTGTCTTCCACTGCCTCCCGCAGTTTGGTCAAACTCATGCTGGTAGCTTCAAGAACACTATCCAACCATCTCGTCCTCTGTCGTCCCCTTCTCCTTGTGCCCTCCATCTTTCCCAACATCAGGGTCTTTTCCAGGGAGCCTTCTCTTCTCAGGAGGTGGCCAAAGTATTGGAGCTTCACGATCTGTCCTTCCAGTGAGCACTCAGGGCTGATTTCCTTCAGAATGGATAGGTTTGATCTTCTTGCAGTCCATGGGACTCTCAAGAGTCTCCAGCACCATAATTCAAAAGCATCAATTTTTCGGCGATCTGCCTTCTTTATGGTCCAGCTCTCACTTCCATACATCACTACTGGGAAAACCATAGCTTTAACTATACGGACCTTTGTTGGCAAGGTGATGTCTCTACTTTTTAAGATGCTGTCTAGGTGTGTCATTGCTTTTTCCCCAAGAAGCAGGTGTCTTTTAATTTCGTGGCTGCTGTCACCATCTGCAGTGATCATGGAGCCCAAGAAAGTAAAATCTCTCACTGCCTCCATTTCTTCCCCTTCTATTTGCCAGGAGGTGATGGGACCAGTGGCCATGATCTTCGTTTTTTTGATGTCGCATTTGGTACATTTGCACAAACCAGTGAAAGGATTGGGCCACCACAGCTAAGTAATAGAGCCTATGTTTTGGATGCAGAAGACCCCAAGATCTCACCAAGATTAAACTGCTGCAGTAGAATTTTTTTTAAATTAAAAAAAATAACCCTCTCCCCAGGAGCATGAAGAGCCTGTGCTTGTCAGAGCAGACCATACAAGACAAATATAATCTGGGTCAGAAGAAAGAAGCTTCATTATGTCCAGCTGGTATTTGGAAGGTGTGTGCTGGCAAATAGAACCGCCCTTCTGCTCCTGATGAGTGTTTTATGCTTGAATCGCAGCAGAGAGTGCTTATCCTTTTCCACCTCGGCCTCTGCTCCCACTCCAAATTGCTCCTTGGTTGCTTTTCCCTTTGTGAAAGCTTACATCTATAACGCTTTGGGGAAAGGAGCTTTGGTGGGTGATGTGGAGAAGTGGTCATTATGCAGGGAAAAGGTTGTTCTGCCACTTCTGAATTTCCTCTTCAAAGGTAACTTTTCTGAAAAAAAAAAGTTCCTTGGCATTTGATGACATACATTTGTGTCTAGTATGTAGTTAGACTCTGCCTATTCCTAAACAAATTCTTGAAGGATCTACAGAAAATGTGTAGTTCAACTTTGCTGTTATGTTCGTATTCTTAAATGTATTACAGTGGTACCTCGGGTTACATACACTTCAGGTTACATACGCTTCAGGTTACTGAATCTGCTAACCCAGAAATAGTACCTCAAGTTAAGAACTTTGCTTCAGGATGAGAACAGAAATCGTGCTCCGGAGGCGTGGCGGTAGCAGGAGGCCCCAACAGCTAAAGTGGTGCTTGAGGTTAAGAACAGTTTCAGGTTAAGAACGGACCTCCAGAACGAATTAAATACTTAACCCGAGGTACCACTGGACTGAAAGATCTATTGAATCAACAGAATTTACTTCCAAATTTAAGACATGACAAATGTTATTTAGAAGGTGATCATCAACACGTATGAACAATATGCAGGTTGTATCCTGAACTTCTTTACCAGTTTTTATGAGGAAGAATGGAATTAACTGGTATTGAAATATTGGCCTGCGGTTCCTCTCAAGAACGGTTATTTCCATGTTAAGTACCTTGACAGAAACCAACTTATTTCCTGCAAAGGAATGCTTTTCTCAAGGCAAGCTGCTACAAGTCTTTAGATTCTGCAGACGTGAGAGGGACGCACCACACTACTGGCAGAAATGGGAAAGCACAAACATGAGTGACAATTTTTCACCTTCCCTGTTGTCTGAAGTGGAACTCATGGATCTGGCCAGTTTGGTCTCACTTCTAGTGAGTTTTCCCGTCCTCCTATCAAAGCAGAAATGAAAGCAACGTACTAACACCTCTATGTAAAGTGTGAACCACTTTCAAACAAAAGGATTCCCTGGATTTGCATAGCTTTGGGCTTTGCTGATTCTGTTGTTGTTGTTTAGTCATTTAGTCGTGTCCGACTCTTTGTGACCCCATGGACCAGAGCACGCCAGGCACCTCTGTCCTCCACTACCTCCCGCAGTTTGGTCAAACTCATGCTGGTAACCTCGAAAACACTATCCAACCATCTTGTCCTCTGTCGCCCCCTTCTCCTTGTGCCCTCCATCTTTCCCAGCATCAGTGTCTTCTCCAGGGAGTCTTCTCTTCTCATGAGGTGGCCAAAGTACTGGAGCCTCAGCTTCACGATCTGTCCTTCCAGTGAGCACTCAGGGCTGATTTACTTCAGAATGGAGAGGTTTGATCTTCTTGCAGTCCATGGGACTCTCAAGAGTCTTCTCCAGCACCATAATTCAAAAGCATCAATTCTTCGGCGATCAGCCTTCTTTATGGTCCAGCTCTCACTTCCATACATCACTACTAGGAAAACCATGGCTTTAACTATACGGACCTTTGTTGTCAAGGTGACGTCTCTACTTCTCAAGATGCTATCTAGGCCTGTCATTGCCCTTCTCCCAAGAAGCAGGCGTCTTTTAATTTCGTGGCTGCTGTCACCATCTGCAGTGATCATGGAGCCCAAGAAAGTAAAATCTCTCATTTGCTGATTCTAGGACAAATAAAAACACTTTCACCAGAAGCATCAGTTAGGAAGGAGGAATTGCCTTTCCTATTCCAACATACCCAGGGGCTCCAACTTGGACCCCACACTGTGGCTGTCCAACGTCAGCACACGCTGCATTGCTCCATAATGACATCACATGGCCTTGGTAGCCATGGCCTCAGCAGCCTCAGCCAGCATGGCAGCTATGGCGGCTGCAGTGCTCAGTGACCACCATGGCTTCAGCATTCGGCTGCCTTGATGCTTGCTGGCTGCGGTGGCATCAGCAGGTGACATGGTGGCAGTCTCAGAGGGTGGCAGGGGGTGGAGGCCAGGCACCTATAGCAAAAATATCTTGAGTGCCCAGGACCCCAGGGCCCCCATGTGAACATATCCATGTTTCCGATGAGACTTGATGAGTCAACAGTGACACCTACATGTCCCTGGTTATTGTCAGACAATTGATTGGGCATGATTCATGGAAAGATGGGCTATCAATATTTTAAACAAATGTATTACATCCAACTTTTTTCCCCATCAAGCTGGTGCACATTGTGTTGTCCTATCCAGGAACCGTCCAGACACGGACCTGTTTAGCTCTTAGAATCCCAGCCAAATTGTTTTAGTTGCCCCCCTCCCCAGGTCTTGGATAAATAGTATTTAAATCTGAACCCATTCGCACAAAAATGAAGCCAGGAGATGTCTCAGCAGCACAGAGCAGCATATACGATTCCTTCTTTTGAAGTGCACTCTGTGCCAAACAAACTCAAATTCTGCCGTTTTGCAACGAGTGACAGATTGTAGCAATGAATTCAGTTGAAACAAAACAGGTTACAAGTTCAGCACGGTGCGGTTTACAGTGGTACCTCGGGTTACATACGCTTCAGGTTACATACGCTTCAGGTTACAGACTCCCCTAACCCAGAAATAGTACCTCGGGTTAAGAACTTTGCTTCAGGATGAGAACAGAAATTGTGTGGCGGCAGCAGGAGGCCCTATTAGTTAAAGTGGTGCTTCAGATTAAGAACAGTTTCAAGTTAAGAACAGACCTCCGGAACGAATTAAGTACGTAACCAGAGGTACCACTGTATATTCAAAAAGTTTCCTACTGTAGAAAATAAGATTGCAAGGAAAGAAAGAAAAAACACTAAACACTAGATATCGAGAGATGCTTGTGAACAGGCGCAGCATCTCCAGGAGGCCCTAGGGTCCTGAGCACCCGCAATATTTTCATTGTGGGTGCCTGTGGGTGCCCAGCCACTGCCCCACACCACCCACCGTTTCAGCCTCCTGCCTCCTGCCCCCTTCATGGCCCAGTGTTGTGGCCTCCCAGGGCACCCAGGGCTGCGGCTGCAGCGTGTGGGTTGCAGCGCTGGGCTGCAGAGGAGGCGGGAGGCCACAGCGCTGTGTCCGAGTGCTGCCTAACTTCTGGTGCTCTGGCAATGCATCAGTGACTGGATCAGGGCCTGCACCTCATGGCAGAGGTGCAGACCCCAGTCCAGTTACCACCACGGTGCTGCAGCATGCGCCTCACCCCATCATGACATTGCGGCGCAGGGTGGGGGGCGCTGGGCACCCACAGTGTGGGGCCCAAGTCGGCACCCCTGCTTATGGATATCTGTAATTTTGTAATACAAAACATGTTCACCTGAAGGACCATCTTGCTCCTTATACACCAGCTGCAAGCATTTCGAGAAGGCTTCCTGACTCTCCCCCAGTTATCTCGTATCTCTTGAGTTTCTAAAGCAAAGCAAAGTTTTTGGCATAGAGGCACTAATAATCTAGAACACTTTTCCTATTGAAATCAGACCGGTGGGTTGGATGGGGGCCAATATGCAATTTGTAAATATCCCTTTAAATGATTAAAATTAAAATGTATAGGGTAGCAGAATGAGATTTATTAGCTAGAATCAAGGGATATGAGACTGGAGGCTAGTTTAAAGAGCCCAATAAAGTCTGTAGAATGGGACGCGGGTGGCGCTGTGGGTTAAACCACAGAGCCTAGGACTTGCCAGTCAGAAGGTCGGCGGTTTGAATCCCTGTGACGGGGTGAGCTCCCGTTGCTCCTGCCAACCTAGCAGTTCGAAAGCACGTCAAAAGTCCAAGTAGATAAATAGGTACCGCTCTGGCGGGAAGGTAAACGGCATTTCCGTGCGCTGCTCTGGTTTGCCAGAAGCGGCTTAGTCATGCTGGCCACATGACCCGGAAGCTGTCTGCGGACAAACAGAGCGAGCCTATAGAGCGCGATGAGCGTGCAACCCCAGAGTCGTCCGCGACTGGACCTAACGGTCAGGGGGTACCTTTACCTTTAAAGTCTGTAGAGTTTACTTCTGAGTACACAGACATATGATTGTGCTTTTAATACTATACATACAAAATATATAGACACCCAAAACTGAAAGTGAACTGTGTTGATAACACTGCTGGTTATTATGAGGCTATAATGAATTATTTTAACTCACACTTGTATTGCAATTTAAATACAACTGATGGTCTTGGAGTTACTAATGTGTTTTAAATTTACAAAGGAAAGCTAATCCTAAGAACGTACTTTCTCTCAAGGCCTTAAGAACCTAAAATGACTTTCAAGTTCAGAACAAAAAGCACCTAATGTTTCATAGCGTGCAAGAATCCCAGCTACTAGCACGCACTATGCAAACAGTCCAGCACTGTAGTTTATGAAGGACTAGCACACTAAGAGGCTGTGGTCCATGTAAGTGCAAAACGCATAACTGAGCAGCTTGAATACCTTGATGCAGTGTGCATACAGAACACACAACAATGCATTGTGGCCAGTGCAGAGCCTTGTTGGGGAATTTTTACAATCCCTCACATTTTAGTAAAAGTCCTTTTCCTTTATTTTGAGCTAAAGTCATTGGGATTTGTCCCTTCTGCCCTGCAATCAAATGCTGTTTGAAAGAATGCTAAGCAGCTGGTAAATAATGGCAGTTTAAACAAACTGGAATTCACATGGGTCCAAGCTTGAAATGCAGTGCAGCTGACGGCCTCTTTTGCATGGGTCAAGCATTCTAGCATATTTTTAGCACAAAGCCAAAAGTGTGGAAAATTGATGAACAGCTACTAAAAAGAAAATGGTTACTTTTGTCCCTGCAAGAGACCTTGCAGTGCAGATCACACCACATATGCGAAAGCCACAATCCCTCCTGTGTGTGGTGTGTGAATGAATGGCTGGGAGACAAGCAGGGGTTTCATAAACTGAAATCACCGGTGTGTGCGGGCGAACACAGATGCACACCTGATCCCCTGTAGACCACCATGGGCTATGCAGACAGAATTATCCATGGTGCAAATTGACACCAAGGAAATTTGGACAACCATGCATGCTGCATCTAACAAATTCTTCTGGTCTGATCTACAGATTTCCCACTTAAATATCAGAGGGGGCATGGTGGCATATGCATGCAAGCTATCATAGTCGTGTTGTCATAGTGAATTTCTCCCAGACCAGGCCATTATTGGGACAGCAATGCTGGTGGCAGCAAACAGAATGGTTTGTTTTCGGCATGTCAATGGCTTTGGTATGTAGTTTCAGCAGGGATTATTTTGGCCCTAATTAAATAATAATAATAATAATAATAATAATAATAATAATAATAATAAAATTTATTTATATCCCGCCCTCCCCAGCCGAAGCTGGGCTCAGGGCGGCTAACAACAATAAAACAATACAAAAGTACAACACAAACAACACTCTAAAATCATTCATTATAAAATTAATTAAATTCAAGCCACTGGCCACCATTGGGCCAGAGCTCCGCGAAGATTGCCGAAGGAGGGAGTCAGGCTGTGCCCTGGCCAAAGGCCTGGCGGAACAGCTCTGTCTTGCAGGCCCTGCGGAAAGATGTCAAGTCCCGCAGGGCCCTAGTCTCTTGTGATAGAGTGTTCCACCAGGTCGGAGCCACAGCCGAAAAAGCCCTGGCTCTAGTTGAGGCCAGCCTAACTTCTCTGTGGTCTGGGACCTTCAAGATGTTTTTATTCGAAGACCGTAAGTTTCTCTGTGGGGCATACCAGGAGAGGCGGTCCCATAGGTACGAGGGTCCTAGGCCGTATAGGGCTTTAAAGGTTAAAACCAGCACCTTAAACCTGGTCCTGTACTCCACCGGGAGCCAGTGCAGTTGATATAGCACCGGATGAATGTGATCTCGCAGCGAAGACCCCGTAAGGAGTCTCGCTGCAGCATTCTGCACCCGCTGGAGTTTCTGGGTCAGTCTTAAGGGCAGCCCCACGTAGAGCGAGTTACAATAATCCAGTCTGGAGGTGACCGTCGCGTGGATCACAGTGGCTAGGTCAGGGCGAGAGGGGTAAGGAGCCAACTGCTTAGCTTGGCGGAGATGGAAAAAATCTGTCTTTGTCCATGGAGTTTTCTTGGCAGGGATACTGTAGTGGCTTGCCGGTTCCTGCTCCAGGTGGATCACGTTTAGTCAAAACTCTCCACTATAACCTGTCCGTCTTGGGTGGCCCTGCATGACATAGCTCATAGCTTCTCTGAGTTATTCAAGCCCCTTTGCCACGGCAAGGCAGTGATCCATGAAGTGATTCCATAAAGAAGGCTGATCTCTGAAGAATTGATGCTTTTGAATTATGGTGCTGGAGGAGACTCTTGAGAGCCCCATGGACTGCAAGAAGATCAAACCTCTCCATTCTGAAGGAAATCAGCCCTGAGTGCTCACTGGAAGGACAGATCCTGAAGCTGAGGCTCCAATACTTTGGCCACCTCATGAGAAGAGAAGACTCCCTGAAAAAGACCCTGATGTTGGGAAAGATGGAGGACACAAGGAGAAGGGGACGACAGAGGACGAGATGGTTGGACAGTGTTCTTGAAGCTACCAGCATGAGTTTGACCAAACTGCGGGAGGCAGTGGAAGACAGAAGTGCCTGGCGTGGTCTGGTCCAGGGGGTCACGAAGAGTCAACACGACTAAACGACTAAACAACAACAGCAGCAACAATAACAACAATTAAATCTGTACGAGTGTTTCCAAATAGCAGTGGTTGTGGGTGTTGCTGTGGGGTTGGGCAAAGAAACAGTGGGGTCACTCAGAGGAGAAGATGGTGAAATGCAAACAGGGGACACAGAAAGGGCTGAACTCCTCAATGCCTTCTTTGCCTCAGTCTTCTCCGATAAAGAAAACAATGCCCGACCTGAAGAATTTGGAGCAAATGATTCAGCAGAGGAAACACAGCCCAGAATAACTAAGGAGATAGTAC
This sequence comes from Podarcis raffonei, assembly GCF_027172205.1. Classification (NCBI taxonomy): domain Eukaryota; kingdom Metazoa; phylum Chordata; class Lepidosauria; order Squamata; family Lacertidae; genus Podarcis; species Podarcis raffonei. Next base: position 6,537,421 of record NC_070604.1, read on the forward strand.
AAGAATACTTGGCTAGTCTAGATGTATTCAAGTCTCCAGGGCCAGATGAACTGCATCCAAGAGTATTAAAAGAACTGGCAGATGTGATTTCAGAACCACTGGCAGTCATCTTTGAGAATTCCTGGAGAACAGGCGAAGTCCCGGCAGACTGGAGGAGGGCAAATGTTGTCCCTATTTTCAAAAAGGGGAAAAGAGAGGACCCAAATAATTACCGCCCAGTCAGTCTGACATCAATACCAGGGAAGATTCTGGAGCAGATCATTAAGCAAACAGTCTGTGAGCACCTGGAAAGGAATGCTGTGATCACCAATAGTCAGCATGGATTTCTGAAAAATAAGTCATGTCAGACTAACCTGATCTCGTTTTTTGACAGAATTACAAGCCTGGTAGATGAAGGGAACGCAGTGGATGTAGCCTACCTTGATTTCAGCAAGGCATTTGACAAGGTGCCCCATGATATTCTTGTAAAGAAGCTGGTAAAATGCGGTCTTGACTATGCTACCACTCAGTGGATTTGTAACTGGCTGACTGACCGAACCCAAAGGGTGCTCATCAATGGTTCCTCTTCATCCTGGAGAAGAGTGACTAGTGGGGTGCCACAGGGTTCTGTCTTGGGCCCGGTCTTATTCAACATCTTTATCAACGACTTGGATGATGGACTCAAGGGCATCCTGATCAAATTTGCAGATGACACCAAACTGGGAGGGGTGGCTAACACCCCAGAGGACAGGAACACACTTCAAAACGACCTTGACAGATTAGAGAACTGGGCCAAAACAAACAAGATGAATTTTAACAGGGAGAAATGTAAAGTATTGCACTTGGGCAAAAAAAATGAGAGGCACAAATACAAGATGGGTGACACCTGGCTTGAGAGCACTACATGTGAAAAGGATCTAGGAGTCTTGGTTGACCACAAACTTGACATGAGCCAACAGTGTGACGCGGCAGCTAAAAAAGCCAATGCAATTCTGGGCTGCATCAATAGGAGTATCGCATCTAGATCAAGGGAAGTAATAGTGCCACTGTATTCTGCTCTGGTCAGACCTCACCTGGAGTACTGTGTCCAGTTCTGGGCACCACAGTTCAAGAAGGACATTGACAAACTGGAACGTGTCCAGAGGAGGGCAACCAAAATGGTCAAAGGCCTGGAAACGATGCCTTATGAGGAACGGCTAAGGGAGCTGGGCATGTTTAGCCTGGAGAAGAGGAGGTTAAGGGGTGATATGATAGCCATGTTCAAATATATAAAAGGATGTCACATAGAGGAGGGAGAAAGGTTGTTTTCTGCTGCTCCAGAGAAGCGGACACGGAGCAATGGATCCAAACTACAAGAAAGAAGATTCCACCTAAACATTAGGAAGAACTTCCTGACAGTAAGAGCTGTTCGACAGTGGAATTTGCTGCCAAGGAGTGTGGTGGAGTCTCCTTCTTTGGAGGTCTTTAAGCAGAGGCTTGACAACCATATGTCAGGAGTGCTCTGATGGTGTTTCCTGCTTGGCAGGGGGTTGGACTCGATGGCCCTTGTGGTCTCTTCCAACTCTATGATTCTATGATTCTATGATTCTATGACTGGGAGAACCAGAGGACACATTGCCACTGATATTAGTGAAATTCTGTCATGTGTTCTGGGGACAGAATAGAGCAGGTATGGGGTAGTTCTGTGCCAAATGTACCGTAACTACAATGGTATCTTGGTTTACGAACTTAATCCGTTCCAGAAGTCTGTTCTTAAACCAAAGCGTTCTTAAACCAAGGCACGTTTTCCCATAGAAAGTAATGCAAAATGGATTAATCCATTCCAGACTTTTAAAAACAACCCCTAAACCAGCAATTTAATGTGAATTTTACTATCTAACAAGACCAATGATCCATAAAATGAAAACAATAATCAATGTACTGTACTATAAAATAAATAAAACAGTATTGTAGATGCTAAAAATATTTTTTTTTCTTACCTGCACTGACGATAGTCATTGTTTGGATGGAGGGCTTTTATCCATTTCCGCAGTCACACAATCAGTCAATCAATCAGTAGCTGAACTGGGATCCACGCAGATCCGCCACCGCCCCCCACGCTGCTGTGGGAATCGCTCTCTAGAGCATGGGGGAGAGTTGTGTGCCCACCAACCAGATGGCTGGTGAGCGTGCAGCTTCCCTCCCTCGCGGCTGCAGGAAACGCCATGACGACTCCCTTCTCCACTGCCGGACAACGGAAGTGTGGCACTCAAAACAGAACTGCACCCCTGAAAGGAGCTCGTTCATATACTATCAAAAAATACACAACCTGGAACACTCCTTTCCGGGTTTGAAGTGTTCGTAATCCAAAAAGTTCGTTAACTAGGCTGCTGTTCGTAATCCGAGGTACCACTGTACATCCCTTTTCTCACTTCTTGCTTTTTAGTATTAATGGGAGCTTTCTAGCCTCTGCGTTCAGTGCAAACAGCCAGCATGAGGGCTCCAATCTTTATTAGGGGCAAAGAGTAAAAGTCACACACACTCCTCCAAGCTCTTGTCCCAATATGGAGTGGCTTGTTATTTACCTTTAAAGAGCCATTCACACAATTGCTAACTATGAATGGTGCCCCTAAGAGAAAATTCTAGAGTGCGGCTATGTGCTTTCTTTCGTTGAAGGTTTTGTCTAGCTTCCTCAGATCTTCACAGGGCCCCTCCTGCTGGGTTCAGGGTCCTGCTTTCCCTCTCCACCCTTTGGAACAGGCCAAGGGTGGCTTCTTGGCATATGTAGGATGGAGCACGATGCAAGCAAGTCCGAGAGGAATGCCTTAGTCCTCTCATTGTGCTGCATATATAGTTCTTGTGGCCAGTGACGTAGCGTTGGTTGCCAGTGCCCAGGGCAGGCAGACAGGTGTGCATGAACCAGGTGCACCAGCCCAGTCCTTGCGGCTAGCACCACCAGAGCAACCCCACCCCCACCAGAGCAAAATGGGGCCACACTGAGCTGCTGAGCTGGGCTGTGCCAGGGGGTGCCTGCATGAGGGCACCAGTTTCACGTACCCTCAAAAATTAATAATAATAATAATAATAATAATAATAATAATAATAATAATTTTTTATTTATACCCCGCCCTCCCCAGCCAAGGCCGGGCTCAGAGCGGCTTACAAGCAATAATAAAAACAAGATGAATGATTACAACTTAAAAACAAAAATAAAATACAACATTAAAATAATGGAACATTAAAATATTAAAATGTAGCCTCATCGCAGGAGGAGAAGGAAAAGAAAAAAGAAAGAGAGGGAGGGAGGGAGTCAAATTGGCTCCAAGCCAAAGGCCAGGCGGAACAACTCTGTCTTACAGGCCCTGCGGAAAGAAATCAGATCCTGCAGGGCCCTGGTCTCATGAGGCAGAGCGTTCCACCAGGCTGGAGCCAGTGTTGGAAAGGCCCTGGCTCTGGTTGAGGCCAATCTAACTTCCTTAGGGCCTGGGACCACTAGGGTGTTGTTATTTATGGACCTTGAGGCTCTCCGTGGGGCATACCAGGAGAGGCGGTCCCATAGGTATGAGGGTCCTAGGCCGTGAAGGGCTTTAAAGGTCAAAAGCAGCACCTTAAATCTGACCCTGTACTCCACCGGGAGCCAGTGCAGCTTGAAAAGCACTGGGTGAATATGCTCCCATGGCGAAGACCCCGTGAGGAGCCTCGCTGCAGCATTCTGCACCCTCTGGAGTTTCTGGGTCAGCTTCAAGGGCAGCCCTGCGTAGAGTGAATTACAGTAGTCAAGCCTGGAGATGACCATCGCATCAAAAATTGTGCACCTGGGGCCATGGCACCCCTGGCATACCCCATGCTATGCCCCTCAAATGTGATTTGAGATTATGTTTAGGATTGTGAACCACTCAACCACTGTCAGTTATAATAGGAGGTACTCAACATTCATTCGCCCCCTTTTTTTAAAAAAAGTCTGGCTTCAGAAAAGCAAATGCCTTTCAGAGGCATAATAATTATTATTCACACTAAAACCCAAATGTATATTTTCTCTGCTTTTTTATTTACAACATAAAGTGCTTTCCCCAGTAAATCAACAAATATGAGTATTCATGTCACCAAGTGCTGATGATTAAAAATAATTACTTTAATGGTAGCTGGCCTGGTGCCAAACATGATTAGGGGCTGCGTTTCAAGCATGATAGTAGATAATTTACATCTCCTTTCAACCAATTCCAAACTACTCTTAATGGATTCTATTTTAGTTTTTATGAATTAATAGAAATTTAGTGCCCAATCCTCTATATTATAGTCACAGTTTGCTCTCATATCTACAGAACTGTCTAGAATGGTGGTGTATGCAAATCCCAGCCAATCAGTTTTTCTTCTCCCTAACCCTCCCTGAAACCGATGTCCTTGCTTTTGCCCTTACATGACGCAAATTCAAAGGAAAACCTTTCCTCACTAACCAAGCATGTGACAATTGCCTGCTGTGTTCCATTTATGTAGACATGATATAGTTAGATATTTTTCAATGTTAATTGTGGATCAATAAGGCTTGGGACGGTTTCTAATCCGTGGACACAATTGGGTGCAGGAAAGGATGATTCCTGAACAACCTCCCCTCTCTTTCTCACCTGTCTCTTTCTTGGGTCAATTAAACTCTGGGAATGGAGGCTTTTGAGAGGCAAACTGTTTCCTCTTCAAAATCAGTACTTCCCCCCTCTTATGCTCCCTCTTTCGCCTGCCCAGGCTTTGTGATCACTTTTGGGAGTAATCAACATGGTGCCCTGCAGCTGCTGTAGACTAGAACTCCCATAATTCTCCCACAGATGTTGTTAGACTATGACACCCATCATCCCTGACCATTGGCCATGCTGGCTATGGCTGCTTGGAGTCAACAGCTTCTGGAGAGTTGCAGCTTCCAAACCCAATGCACACGGTTCTTTACTTTAGCTTGTCTCGAGGAGCTTACAGTCTAAATCTGAGTAACTAAGGGCTGATCCAAGCTTACCATTCCTCTGCGTTTCCCAGGCATGGTCTGCACTTTAAAGCTCTGTGTCTGGGCACCTCCCCCACCTCATGCAAAAAACCCCAAAACCTGAAACTGCTCTGTAAAGCTCAATTGAAGCAAACAGCAATCTGGAAAGCCTGAATTGCCATTTGCTCCGATTGAGCGCCAAAGAGCAGGATTTTGCAAAGAAAGCTTCAGGGCAAAAGACTAAACCATGGCCATGATGAAACAATTTAAATGGCAAGTTCTCAAGATAAGCACTTTGGAGTTTTGCTTGCTTATAATATGTGTTCTCTCTCTCTCTCTCTCTCTCTCTCGATCTAGAGGACAACATACATGTTTACACCATGTGCTAAAGAGGGCACTGCTGCATGCAATCAGCTACGAAAACTGAGTCTTGTTTATACTGAAAATAAAATACCTGCAGTGAAAGAAATGTTAAAGCATTTTGTATTTATCCCTTCCTGTAATTTTGAAGGAAAATGTAGCCAATCCACTTTAAATTATTTAATTGCAATGGTTCCACAGTCAGCAATTTTTTAGGAAACATGTGGCATACTTATTTCTTTTTTGTAAATTGAGTCTTACACTGCAACATATCTACTCAGAAGTAAGTCCCACTGAATTCAGTGAAGCTTCCTCCCAGGTAACTCTGTAAACACTGTGTAGTCTTATACAGAGGTACCTTGGGTTGAGTACTTAATTCGTTCCAGAGGTCCGTTCTTAACCTGAAACTGTTCTTAACCTGAAGCACCACTTTAGCTAATGGGGCCTCCTGCTGCTGCCGCGCCGCCGGAGCACGATTTCTGTTCTCATCCTGAAGCAAAGTTCTTAACCCGAGGTAATATTTCTGGGTTAGCGGAGTCTGTAACCTGATGCGTATGTAACCTGAAGCGTATGTAACCCGAGGTACCACTGTATTGCAATCGTAAGCATTTTTACTCAGAAGCAAGTCCCTCTGAGTTCAATAGGCCTTACTCTCTGGTATGTGCCTGATCATTCTCACAGTTTCCATTAATATTATATTTATACCTCGGCACTGAGGAGAGCCTTTTCTGTGGGAAGCGCTTGACATGCAGAGCTTGTAGCTGTGGGGCAAAGTGGGGGCTGCCTTTCCTCAGAAATATGTGAAGGGGGAAAATACGCACCCGCGGATGAAACTGCCTGATACTGTGTCAGGCAACTTGGTCTCTCTAGCTCAATAGCGCTACCAAAAACGTGCTCTGAAATAAAAGCCACTTCAGAGGCTCAAAGGAACTTGACAAATTGGTGTGCTCTTTACTGCTTTTCTGAGGGGGAGGGGGGCGATTGGTTCAGTGCATATTACTGTGCTTGCCTTCCTAACATAAGAGGGAGGGGGCTGGAAAAAACGCAAGTGATTGATAAAAATAGTTCATAAAAAATGAAACTTTGTATTCAGATAATATGCAAGGGACGCGGGTGGCGCTGTGGGTAAAACCTCAGCGCCTAGGACTTGCCGGTCGCATGGTCGGCGGTTCGAATCCCCGCGGCGGGGTGCGCTTCCGTTGCTCGGTCCCAGCGCCTGCCAACCTAGCAGTTCGAAAGCACCCCCGGGTGCAAGTAGATAAATAGGGACCGCTTACTAGCGGGAAGGTAAACGGCGTTTCCGTGTGCGGCTCTGGCTCGCCAGAACAGCTTCGTCACGCTGGCCACGTGACCCGGAAGTGTCTGCGGACAGCGCTGGCTCCCGGCCTCTAGAGTGAGATGAGCGCACAACCCTAGAGTCTGTCAAGACTGGCCCGTACGGGCAGGGGTACCTTTACCTTTACCTTTTTAATATGGCCTACTTTTTATGCCCTTTCAAAACAAATGTGTTGAGGCAGGTATGCACATGTGTGCATGTGTATGCAATTGCGCATGGGGGGGTGCCGAACTGAGTCTTTGACCCAGGTGAAAGAAAGCCTAGTTCTGCCCCCGGGGTCCTGAAAATATACATCTCAGGCGTCAGCCAGGGTAAAGAGGAGTATCTTCAGCATTCACCCAAAACTGCATAATGGAGGTACCTGACACACCTCTGGGGGGAGGGAATTTCACAACACAGCGGCTGCCTCCTGGATCATAACCCCCAAACTACTGAGGGCAGTGGAACTACCAGGAGGGCTCTCTCTGCTTACCTCAGCACCCAAGAGGGTCTGTCTTTCAAATATTTGGTGACTAAGTCATTTTGGAGGGACGCGGGTGGCGCTGTGGGTTAAACCACAGAGCCTAGGGCTTGCTAATCAGAAGGTCGGTGGTTTGAATCCCCACGACGGGGTGAGTTCCTGTTGTTCGGTCCCTGCTCCTGCCAACCTAGCAGTTTGAAAGCACGTCTAAGTGCAAGTAGATAAATAGGTACCGCTCCAGCGGGAAGGTAAATGGCGTTTCCGTGAGCTGCTCTGGTTTCGCCAGAAGCAGCTTAGTCATGCTGGCCACATGACCCGGAAAAACTGTCTGCAGACAAACGCCGGCTCCCTTGGCCTGTAAAGCGAGATGAGCACCACAACCCCAGAGTCGTTCGCGACTGGACTTAACTGTCAGGGGTCCTTTACCTGGAAAAATTGGCAACCAATACAGCTGTTTTTTAAAACAGGGGATATATGATATCTAAACAGAACTCCAGCCAGTAATCTGGCTGCTGCATTTTGGACCAATTTCTGAGTTGTCTTCAAGGGCAGCCTCATAGAGTGTGTTCCAGTGATACAGTATGGATGTTACCAGAGCATGGAGTACAGTGGCCAAATAATTTCTATCCAAAAGGGGCCATCGCTGGTGAACCAGTCAGAGTTGGGAAAAGGCCCTTCTTCATGTGTTCCCTCTGTTACGAAAAAGGAGCAATGCAGAAGCAAGCACCAGGTGGCTGGAATGGTAAACAGGATGTGGATGTTATTGGATTGTACCGTGGGAACCAGGAACAGTCTGTTCAGAGCTCTGAGCACCGGATGTTAGCTCAGAGTGACACATGACCCTGTACTGGAAGTACATGGGTGGAGTTTATTCTCTCTCTGCAGTTGGAATCAGAGTGTACAGACGTGTTTCTCTGTACTGCTGAAAGACAGAAATAAAGACATGTAGATATATTTCTGTCTGTCTCTTTCCCCCTCCCTGGGGGAGGAGTGGTGTGTTCTTCTTCACGTTGAGGAGAATCGCCGATTGGAGACCTCCCTTGATCTTGCCGGGAGACGCAGACAGGAGGTCATAAGGATTCAAGCCGGGCACCTGGAGGGTGGCCAAATTCCTCTGGACTAAGAGCTAAGCTGGAGGCTCTGCTCGCTTGAATTCCGACATCTGGTAGCAGACCGATGGTTATCTGATCTATGAGAATCTGCATGAGAGGTGAGAGGTCGATGAATCGTTGCCATCCTCTGCACCTAAGGAGATAAAGAAAAGCGTCTGCCTGCAGCCAGAAAGCTGAACAGACAGCTGGACACCGAGAGGAGTGTGTTTCAAGGCAACGGAGCCAGAAAAGGTATGCTGCATTTCGGGCTAGAGAGAATGAACGCAGAAAGGCTTATTTTCTGGTTCACAATAGCTGCGTTTGAAAAAACAGCTCTAAAAGAGCAAGCTTGCATACCAGGAATTCCTGTGGTTAGATAAGGAATTCCGTCCTGAGCAGGTTGCTAGGCAACGTCTGCCAGCACTTGTTAAGATAAAGAATGGCTAAAAAGAGCCTGGGAAATCGAAAGTGTATCTGCGCAGCTGTGCAAGGGTTTTGAAAAAAAACAGCCCAAAGGTTTGCCTGCCAGTGAAGCAGTAAACAAAGACTTTTGGAGTTTACTGGCTTGAAAAGTGAAAGCTGGCTTGGGATTGAGTGTAAAGCCAACCCTTGGATTCAGCATGGATGCCAGGAAGGGGGGAGTGCCCCTGAATGCCGTGGTTCTAGATGAACACAGCCGGCATGCTGCACTGGAAGTAAAGGACAGGGGGAGGGAGGAACGGAGTTCTAATTCCCCCACCGATGAGGCTACTGGAAAGGATGCTGTAGCTTTGAACGCTGTCCGATGTTACAATTGTGGACAGGCTGGGCATCTTCAGCGGAACTGCAAGAAGCCACGTCAGCCTAAAGGAGCGAAGGGCCGCTCAGCAAAGCCTGAGGCGTCAGGCAAAGGTCACACCAAGACTTCGGTGAAACCTGGAAAAGCTTTGATGGCGACAGGAACCACGCCAGACGTTGGGAACTCGTTTGTTATTGACACGGGTGCGACAGTTCATATGTCTCCACACAAAGAACTCTTTTCATCGTTTAAGAAGCAAAGCTTCGCTGTGAAACAGGCCAACGGTCAGGAGCTGGAAGCGGCCGGCGTGGGGACTGTCTATCTTAAGAGTCTGGACTTGACAATAAACAATGTTTACTTGGTTCCTGAATTGAAGTTCAATCTGCTGAGTGTTTCGCAGATTGCAAAGAGAGGACTGAGATTGTCCTACGATGCTGAGAGCTGCAAGATCTACAAAGATGGAGAGTTATTTCTTTCGGCCAGAGAGAAGGATGGACTATATTTGTTGACTTTTGCACAAAGTGATTACATGGAATGTAATTCATCTGTGTCTAACCTAGTTTCTCTTGCAGGTGTGAGCAAGAAGGTGACCGGAGTCAACAGAGCATTTCAGCGGGTGTATGCTAATGTGATTGGTCCTCTAGAACCATCTAGAGGCAATGCAAGATATTATCTTGTGTGTGTGGATCATTTCTCTAACTATGTCTGGGTTTATGTGTTGAGAAAGCCACAGGAAGCCTTGGAGAGGTTTCAGGAGTTTTGTGACAAAGTTAAGAGTATGCATGATGCTAACATTGATTGTCTATTCACAGATGAGAAGCAGATTTTTCTTTTACAGGATTTCCAAAGGTTCCTGCAGAAGAAGGGGATCAGACACAAGATTGCTGTTTCAGCGGAAGCGTGGAACAGGGGTGTCTGTGTACGGGTGAACAAAGAATTGCAAAAGGGGATGGAAGCGCAATTGCTAAGTTCACATCTGCCACATGAGTACTGGGCCGAGTCTCTAATGTCGTTCTGTTATACGAAAATGAGAAAGGTTTCAAAAGAGTTGGGAAGTTCTCCTTTTGAGAAACTGTTCCACAGAAAACCTTCTGTTGCCCATTTCAAGGTTTTTGGGTCTCATGTGAGAACAGAAGCTCCAGGTGGAGTAAAGAATGCCAGAGGCATTTTTGTGGGGTATGAAAAGGGTCTCTACAGAGTAATTTTGTCTGAATCTGGTCAGGTGATTCTCACAAAATTTCTAGAGAGTGCTCCTGAACAGGAGAGAGTGATAGTACACACATTTCCCACTGAGGACGATTCAGATGATGATGATTTTACTGATTACAGCTGTAATGAAAGTGATGACACTGATAGCTCGGAGAGCTCAGTTGTCACAGTCATTGAGAGGAAGTCTCACACAATAGATAGGCCTTCACAACTGAAGGATGAACCACTGTTTACCATTGGAACTAGTTCTCCAAAGAGTCCTGAGACTGGACCAGTGAGCAGAGAGGATCAGCACCTCATACGTAGGTCTGAGAGAGTTACAAAGGGTCAACCACCCAAGAGGTACTCAAAAGAGTTTGCTGACTTAGCTGTTGCATGTGTTGCTGTTGTAAACAACCGAGGACAGGTTGGAGCTGTGTCTAAGTCAGAGACAAAGACACAACAGAGAGTTGCTAGCCAAGGTAATGCAGATGCACTCATTCCTTGGAAACCAGACAACCAGAGAGGTACACTGGGGAAACCAGTGGCGGGGAGTTCCAAGGGTGGAACTGAAACAACAGGGGAGTGTTATGTGTATAACAACTGTTTGTTTTCTTCTCTGGATCATGCTTTGCTTGCTGCAACACGCATTGATTCTTTTGGGGGAGGATGTTACGAAAAAGGAGCAATGCAGAAGCAAGCACCAGGTGGCTGGAATGGTAAACAGGATGTGGATGTTATTGGATTGTACCGTGGGAACCAGGAACAGTCTGTTCAGAGCTCTGAGCACCGGATGTTAGCTCAGAGTGACACATGACCCTGTACTGGAAGTACATGGGTGGAGTTTATTCTCTCTCTGCAGTTGGAATCAGAGTGTACAGACGTGTTTCTCTGTACTGCTGAAAGACAGAAATAAAGACATGTAGATATATTTCTGTCTGTCTCTTTCCCCCTCCCTGGGGGAGGAGTGGTGTGTTCTTCTTCACGTTGAGGAGAATCGCCGATTGGAGACCTCCCTTGATCTTGCCGGGAGACGCAGACAGGAGGTCATAAGGATTCAAGCCGGGCACCTGGAGGGTGGCCAAATTCCTCTGGACTAAGAGCTAAGCTGGAGGCTCTGCTCGCTTGAATTCCGACACCCTCCACAGATCTAGAGGCTGGCAATGTATTGTTGCCTCTCCACTGGTGGAACGCTCTCCCTAGGGAGTAATGTCTGACACCGTCTTTATCTATTTTTAGATGCCAGAAAAAACCTTTCATTTTTACCAGGCTTTTTGCCCTTGGTTGGCAGGGTTTCAGGGATTGGTGGACTCATTTAATGGGGTGGGAATAAATATAGAAAACAGTAACAACAACAATGACTTTGGAACATAGGAGCTGCCTTATACCCAATGTTAAGCCACTCTGAAGCAAAAAAGGCATCTAGTAAATGGATAATAAAATAAAATAAACCCGAGTCAGGCCATTGCTGTGTTTTTTTCTAGCTAGGATGGAGTGAGTTACCCGGGTTGCTTTGACTTATTTACTGATATTCTGTCTGTGTGAAGGGTAAAATGTTATGACAGGCATATAAAGGTAAAGGTACCCCTGCCCGTACGGGCCAGTCTTGACAGACTCTAGGGTTGTGCGCCCATCTCACTCAAGAGGCCGGGGGCCAGCGCTGTCCGGAGACACTTCCGGGTCACGTGTGACAGGCATATAGTTCATTTTTAAAAATCCTGGCTGTTGTAGTTCATGAAAAGATTTGTGTGTTTAGAAACTGATGAGAGTAAAATATATTAAAGATGGTTTTAGAATTATGTCAGAGTGCAAGAACATTTCCCACTTATTGTGAAGCCCATGCAAGTTGACAGAGCATTGCTGCAGGAATCTGAAGGTCTTTCTCTCTTCCTTTTTTTCCACAGAAGTGTTAAGCCACTAGCAGCTTCCTTGAACTGCCCTATCAATAAGACTTGACCCTGACTTCAAGAACCACTGCTTGAGGTGAAAGGGTACTCATTTGCTTCTGCTGTGCTTCCCCCCAAAAGGGAAGCAATTAGGGACAATTGTAATAGTGTTTTGTGCAATGTGTATATGACCAGGTTGCCATTGGCTGGACAGAGCACAGCAACAGATTTTGCAAAAGTCCTGTGAAAAAGTAACTAACAGCTTTCTGTCCATCTAGAAATAATTTGAATAGTGACTGAGAGCCAAAAGCTTTCACATTATTAAATCCCCAAGTTACCCCACCCAGATAGACCCACCTTTATAGACCCAATTTGAGAATGTTTTCAAATATTTGGATCCTTTTAGTTCAGCAGACAATGTTTGTATCACATTGCCCCAGGGTCGGAGAGGGACCTTTAAAATGAAACCCATGGATACAAATGTTGTTAAAGCATCAAACAGAAAGCTTTATGGTACAGCATCTATGGTGGGAGCAAATCAAATTGTTTAATACAATATTATAGTTGATAATTTAAACCATGCAAAAGTCAAACAAAAAATCAGTTCCCCAAGAAACTTCAATAACCTGGTCTCCTTTCATATATACCTCAAGCCATAAATTTAACAACATTTTCACAGCCGTATAAAAAAACTGTGAAAGTTCCTGTTATTAACATAACGTCATCATTTTCTACACTGTTCATTTACATTTTCTATAACAGAAAGTTATTAAGGCAAGGAATGAGGCTTTCATTGAATAGAAATCCATGTTGAAAAAACTCTGAAAGACTGAATCCAAATTAAGAGATATTAAATCCACATTATGGGTTTGTTTTGTTCTTTGGAAATGTAAATGTACATCCACCTGTAGCCCTGGTTCCAAATGAAACATGGAGATTAATGCCTAAGGCAAGTCAAAAACTTTAAGTATCAGGTTGAGAAAAAAGCTGTCAAAGACAGACGTATAATTATTGAAGAGCAGCATCCTAGATGTGTATCACTTAACCACCCTGTTCAATCAATCAAGGTGACTGAAAAGTTTTAAACAGATAACGCTTGTTACCGTTGTAACACATGCATGTGGTTAAAATCATAATCTGTATTATTGATTGTAATGCATGGAACTAAAGGGTGATAGTTAATCTGAATAAACTTTTATCACGTGGATTTTGTCTTTAGTTGGGAGCATAAACAATCCTTATAAAATTCGGTGGAGAAGGAATGAATGAAATCAAAGAGGCATCCAAAGGAAGAATTATTGTAGCAAAGAGTAATTTAAATAACCCAGACAAAGACCAGGTAAGTGCTTGTTCCTGGTATGTCAAAGAGGTAACATCTCTACAGTATATAGCCTAAGTGATGATGCCTTAGAACAGAGGTTCTCAACCTGTGGGTCCCCAGATGTTGTTGGACTACAACTCCCATCACCCCTGACCACTGGTCATGCTGGCTAGGAATGATGGGAGTTGTAGTCCAACAATATCTGGGACCCACAGGTTGGGAACCACTGCCCTAGAAGAGTTAGAAGAGGAACCAACGAGTGATGCTTCTTTGAATTCCATGGGGACCAATTTCGTTTGGAAACAGAAAAATCTAGATTTCATTATTTGTGACTTGACATTGCTCAGGAAATCTAAGAACCAAAAAGAAAAAAAAATGCATATTTGACATCACTTTTTTACATCAGTGCAGTTTTGAAAAGTTCAGTCTGCCATCTGGATTCAAAATGGTGTCCAATTGTATCCAAACATAGATGAAAGCCTGCTCCATGGAACTGCCATGTCAAATTTGGTTACACAATCTTAAGAGGCATCCAAATGCATAGGGAGGAGATGAGCAATTTTCAAAAAAAAAATTATAGTAGATTCATAATTACTAGGTTGCCATGTAATCAAGAAAATAGAATATAGCTGTTGACATACACCCATAGTGGCACCTGGCTATTACTCTCAGTGTTCAGTTTGATGGAATTTGCAGAGGGCGAATTAAATAAAACCCAACAGGCTTTGTAACAACTTAAAAAACCACAAAGGCAGGAAAAGCTACAACTGAGAAAAAGTGGTCCTATCTCGGCCACTTTTGAATCGTGTGGTCTTTATGAGATACTGTTGCTTGTATATAAAGTTATAATACAAATATTCAACATACGCTTACAACTTGAGTAATGCATTAAACAGAAACTAAATCATGAGTTCGAAAGCACGTAAAAGTGCAAGTAGATAAATAGGTACCACTCCGGCGGGAAGGTAAACAGCATTTCTGTGCACTGCTCTGGTTTGCCAGAAGCAGCTTGGTCATGCTGGCCACATGACTGTGTGCGGACAAATGTCGGCTCCCTTGGCCAGTAAAGCGAGATGAGTGCCGCAATCCCAGAGTCGTTTGTGAGTGCACTTAACTGTCAGGGGTCCTTTACCTTTTTCAATCATGAGTAAGTTCATGAGAATTAGATTTTCTAAAATATCTATCATCTATCTATCTATATCTATCTATCATCTATCATCTATCTATCTATCTATCATCTATCTATCTATCTATCTATCTATCTATCTATCTATCTATATCTATCTATCTATCATCTATCATCTATCATCTATCATCATCTATCATCTATCTATCTATCTATCATCTATCTATCTATCGATCGATCGATCATCTATCTATCATCTATCTATCTTTCTATCTATCTATCATCTATCATCTATCTATCTATCTATCTATCTATCTATCTATCTATCTATCTATCTATCATCTATCAATCATCTATCATCTATCTATATGAGAGAAAGCCACATTTTAAAGCATATCTGCCTTTATAGACAAAACTTACCAGAAAACTGGCATGGGCTTCAGGTTCCTAGCAAAGGTGCTCATCTCAAACTTTGCTTTGGTGCCACATATAACATAGGAAATTCTCCTAAGACGAGCCAGAGCAAGGTGTGTGTTATTCTAAACAATTGCACATGTATGTTACCTGGCTGCTTTTAGTCTGAAGGGAGGAAGAAAACAGCCATGTGCCCTGATCCAGAACGTGCTCCCAGTCCAGATCAGGGGCCCGCACCAGTTTTCTACTGAAAATCAAATGCACACTGCTGCTACTTGGGGGGAAAGAGGAAGCAGCAAGGCGGGACTGATTTTCAACAGAAAATCCATTTCCAAATACAAATCAAAAGCACATTCCAGCTTGGCAGCCCACAGCTAGATTTTCTCTAAAATAAAGGTAGCCAGGTTGAGAACACTTGTTTAAATAAATGCTTGATGTCACATGTAGTGTGTGATGCTGGAGCTACAAATTTCACCCTAGGAAGCAAAAGTCTGCACTGCCACCCTCATCTCCTGCAAATTTGTCCACAAGCTTCCTTCTCTCAGGGGCAGGGGTGCTAGTGGGAATGAAGGGCGGAAAAGTTTTCTCCTCTTTGTGTCCCATGCAGTCTTCCTTCTGTTGCCACCAGCCGGTGTGGGGGAACACAAAGAGGTGAAAGTCTTTATTGCCTTTGTGTCACATGCAAAGCTTCCACAAAGCCATCTGAAAAATCATAAAAGACTAATAGAGAGAGGACAGAGCAAATGTCCCCTGGAAGTTCTGGAGTCACTGTTGAGATGGATTTGTCCTGGCTAAGCCAGCACTATGGGACGCGGGTGGCGCTGTGGTCTAAACCACAGAGCCTAGGGTTTGCCGATCAGAAGGTCGGCGGTTCGAATCCCTGCAACGGGGAGAGCTCCTGTTGCTCAGTCCCTGCTCCTGCCAACCTAGCAGTTCGAAAGCAAGTAGATAAATAGGTACCACTCCAGCGGGAAGGTAAATGGCATTTCTGTGCGCTGCTCTGGTTTGCCAGAAGCAGCTTAGTCATGCTGGCCACATGACCCGGACAATTGCCGGCTCCCTCGGCCTATAGAGAGAGAGGAGCGCACAACCCCAGAGTCATCTGGGACTGGACCTTATGGTCAGGGGAACTTTTACCTTTACCTTTAACCCAGCACTGTATTTCAAATACTGGAGGACCTTTGACAGGGCCTCCAAAGAAGATCTTAAAACGTGGTTAGTTTAATAGACGAGAAGGTAGACCTTAAAGGAATTTGGGCCTAAACCATTTACAGACTCTAAAGAACAGTACCGACACTTTGAATTGGGCTCAGAAGCCAATAAGCAGCCTAAGAATCCCCCCCAAAAAAAAAAACATATTGAATGGCCAACTGCATCCAGGAGCCTTATAACCACATTCTGCATCAGTGATAGTTCTCAAGAACTCTCCAAGGCAAGGTCTCTCCAAGGTAAATAGAGTATGTTAAAAGAATTTATGCTGGCTTTTGTTGGTGTTTTGCCTGTTGTTTCATGCTCATTTCTAATTTTTATTAGCTAATATTGATTATTGCTTTTATAGTTTTATGTTTTGTTTTTTAAAAGTTTGCTACCGTCTTGAGATGGTATATTATTAAAATAAAAAGTACTTACCTGCATAAGCTAGATTCAGAAAGGAGCACTGCAGTCTGGTACACAAGACGCATTTTGCATGCCATGAAGAATAGTTATCCTATTGAACAGACAGCCACTGCTTTGGTCTCAGCCAGTTCAGCATCAGGAACACCATATACCAGTTCTTAGATGTCTAAGAGGGCAATCCTGTTGTTTACCCCAAAGCAAGTCCCATTGAGTTCAATGGGGGTTTCTCCTGACATTGGTATTCAATTTCATTGTTCCGCAAGGGACAATGACAATAAAGATATCGTATCATCGTATCGTATCGTGTGTATAGTATTGCAGCCTGGATATTTGAGGTGCATGTGCAGAGCTTTGATCAAATGGGTTGAAGCATACTGTTATGAATGTGCAACAATATTTTGTGACACGGGTTCTCGTCACCCGCCCTCTGCATTCACTATTAGTAAGTGCCTGGCTATATTTAGCCCCTCTCTTTATATGACACTATTAATTGTATCTTTTATTTCTTGTACTCTCTGTTCCTAGTAGGAGGGCTGAAAAAGAACGCTTAATTAAAACCATTGTTCCTGTATGTTTTCCCCTTGCAAACTAAAGATCATGGCTTGTCTGAAGGGTTTTTATAAGGAGTGTTGGCATCATGGTGCAACTGTTTCAGAGCAAGGGAGATCACTCCTGAAGAAATTGCGTATTTCTTTTCACAGGCTCAGTTTGGAAGCCAAGTGTCAACTTGGCTTGTCTGGTGGACAGTAGCACCAAAGGCAACTTAGAGAGGTCTTCTGCTACATTTGTGCAGCCTCACACTCCAAATAGCAGAAGGTTTTTTAAAAAAAAAATTAATTAACTGTAGTTTTTGACTAGTTGTCTTTCTGAAATAATAATGGAAGCAAAGAATTGCACTGGGTTCAAGGCAGAAGTGAATCAATGTGAGGAAGGACACCATTGGTCTAGTGCTGACGTAATGGCAGTGATCTTTTAACTGCAGTTTCAAGTGGGCTATGTGAGATCACATGTCTTCTCTTAGGTGAACTCCTCTACCATTTGCCCACTGGACTTAACTGTAGGTAAGCCTCACCTCAGCAACATCAACAGCAGCATTATCCCCTCCTACAGTTTCAAGCAACTGGTGCTCTGACCAAGGTGCAGCCATCATGGCTAGGAGCCATTGATAGTCTTTATCTCCATGAATGTTTACTTTTTTTTAAAAAAAGCTATCCGAGCTACACTGTGTGAAGAACTTTATTTTGCCTGTCCTACATCTTCCAACACAGGATGTCCATGAGTTCTAGTGTTATGAGAGAGAAATGTTTCTCTATCCATACTCCCTAGTAAAGGTAAAGGGACCCCTGACCATTAGGTCCAGCCGTGACCGACTCTGGGGTTGCGGCGCTCATCTCGCTTTATTGGCCAAGGGAGCCGGCGTACAGCTTCCGGGTCATGTGGCCAGCAGGACTAAGCCGCTTCTGGCGAACCAGCGCAGCACACGGAAACGCCGTTTACCTTCCCGCCAGAGCGGTACCTATTTATCTACTTGCACTTTTATGTGCTTTCGAACTGCTAGGTTGGCAGGAGCAGGGACTGAGCAACGGAAGCTCACCCCGTCGCGGGGATTTGAACCGCCGACCTTCTGATTGGCAAGTCCTAGGCTCTGAGGTTTAACCCACAGCGCCACCCACATCCCTAATCCACTCTCCCTACACTATGCCTAATTTTATACACCTCTTTCATATTCCCCTTTACTTGCCTTCTCGCTAAACTGAAACGTCGCAAATGTTGTAACCTTTCCCCTTCCAGGAGTCACTCCATCACCTAGATCATTCGGGTTGTCCTTCCCTGAATATGGAGTACATTTCTGCACATACTGACAAGCTGGAACGTGTGCAGAGGAGGGCAACCAGGATGATCAAGGTTTTGGAAATGAAGCCTTTGAGGAGTGGTTGAAGGAACTGGGTATTTTTAGCCTGGAAAAGAGGAGAGTGATTGTTGTTTAGTCGTGTCCGACTCTTCGTGACCCCATGGACCAGAGCACGCCAGCCACTCCTATCTTCCACTGCCTCCCACAGTTTGGTCAAACTCATGCTGGTAGCTTCAAGAACACTATCCAACCATCTCATCCTCTGTCGTGCCCTTCTGCTTGTGCCCTCCATCTTTCCCAGCATCAGGGTCTTTTCCAGGGAGTCTTCTCTTTTCATGAGGTGGCCAAAGTCTTGGAGCCTCAGCTTCATGATCTGTCCTTCCAGTGAGCATTCAGGGCTGATTTCCTTCAGAATGGATAGGTTTGATCTTCTTGCAGTCCATGGGACTCTCAAGAGTCTCCTCCAGCACCAGAATTCAAAAGCATCAATTCTTCGGTGATCAGCCTTCTTTATGGTCCAGCTCTCACTTCCATACATCACTAGGAGTTATGACAGCCATCTTCAAATATCTAAAGGGCTGCCACATGGAAGATGGAGCACACTTCCCCCCCTCCTGCTCCAGAGGGTAGGACTCAAACCAATGGATTCAATTTTCAAGAAAGGAGATTCCTACTAAACATTAGGTTGTCTCTAGTATTACTGTAGGGACGCGGGTGGCACTGTGGGTAAAACCTCAGCGCCTAGGACTTGCCTATCGTCAGGTCGGCGGTTCGAATCCCCGTGGCAGGGTGCGCTCCCGCTGCTCGGTCCCAGCGCCTGCCAACCTAGCAGTTCGAAAGGACTGCTTACTAGCGGGAAGGTAAACGGCGTTTCCGTGTGCTGCGCTGGCTCACCAGATGCAGCTTGTCACGCTGGCCACGTGACCCGGAAGTTTCTGCAGACAGCGCTGGCTCCCGGCCTCTAGAGTGAGATGGGCGCACAACCCCAGAGTCTGTCAAGACTGGCCCGTACAGGCAGGGGTACCTTTACCTTTTTTAGTATTACTGTAAGGCTATATTATGCCACCCACTGTTCTTCCCTCTTCATCCTGATGTCATATCTTAGTGGATTGTGTTACAGGGGGATTAAAGCCACAGAAGGGTCTTCTAGAACCTGGAGCCAGTAAAGTAAGGGTGCACAGAAGAGGCATGTGTGAGCTGGGGGGGCAGCACATGTGACTCCCCTGTGCTCCTTTTGGATTGGCTAGAGAGCAATCAGTCAAGCAGCACCATTGGCCAAAGAGTTGCAGATGTGGCGTTTCTTCCCACCTGACTAGCACCCATCCAAACATAAAGTCCTAATTTCCTGCATGCTTCCAGGTGATGAACAGCACCCATGTTGTTCAGCCTGCACATTGGGGGGGGGGGGGTGAACAAAATTGTGGTGGGCTGGATGCTGCCTTCAACTGCCAGTTGACCATGTCATCTTAAGCTATCCTTGACTGCATTGCAAATAGGGGAGAAACCCGCAGAAATCATCTTGTCTACATATCTGTGAAGCTAATCAATTAAATGAAAGGCTCTTGGTGATGCTTACCATTTTTGCCAATAAACGTCTGTATAGTTAAACCCATGGTTTTCCCAGTAGTGATGTATGGAAGTGAGAGCTGGACCATAAAGAAGGCTGATCGCTGAAGAATTGATGCTTTTGAATTGTGGTGCTGGAGGAGACTCTTGAGAGTCCCATGGACTGCAAGAAGATCAAACGCATCCATTCTGAAGGAAATCAGCCCTGAGTGCTCACTGGAAGGACAGATCGTGAAGCTGAGGCTCCAGTACTTTGGCCACCTCATGAGAAGAGAAGACTCCCTGGAGAAGACACTGATGCTGGGAAAGATGGAGGGCACAAGGAGAAGGGGGCGACAGAGGACGAGATGGTTGGACAGTGTTCTCAAAGCTACCAGCATGAGTTTGACTAAACTGCGGGAGGCAGTGGAAGACAGAAGTGCCTGGCGTGCTCTGGTCCATGGGGTCACGAAGAGTCGGACACGACTAAACAACTAAACAACAACAACAACAACAAAGCAAGGGACCCTGCGCCCTGCCTGGTGTGCTCTCCTCCAGGCTGTTCATCCAGGCCTCCGTCATGTGCAAGTTCAATCAGCTCATTTGTTAGTTTGTTTATTTGTTTACTGAAAGCCAGATATTTTGGAGCCCTTGTTTAATTGTGATTTTATTTTTAATTTAGCCAGTCCAGGTCAGATGAAAAGCAAATGAAAAGGCTCCAGAAAAAAGGGGGGAGGGTTCTTTGCTTGCAACTTTTGAGGTCTCTGAGATGTAGATTTCCAGCTGTGCTCAGTAAAAGTCATTGAAAACTGGCAAACCGGTTTGCGAGCCAACACAACATGACCACAAGCTTGGCAAGCAACGGCAGCTGCCAGATGCCTTTGCAATTCCTTTGCTTTCTATGGATTTCAGGCACTCGTGGTTTTCTTCTTCTTCTCCTCCTCCTCTCCTTCTCTCTTTTTTCATTGCTGTTGTTGCTGGAAATACTTTCAAAGTGGAACACAATGTTTTGGGTCACCCAGCCAAAGTTTAACTGTCCTTTTGCAGCATTGCCAAACTTCCTGTTTTCAGCAAAAACAATTTATTATCATGCTGGTTCTTTAGAAATGAAAGGATTTTCAGGCACAAACCTCCCCCTCCTTAACTTGGCTTTTCATGCTTTTTCAAAGAATAAACTTGCTTGCTTCCTCTTAATTATTCTCTCTCTGTATACCAGCGCGGAAATGTAGTTAACATTTGGAATTGCTAGGAAGGTGCAGAAAGTGTTTTAATTGTTCACAAATTTGGCAGCCTGGACTTAAAAGAACAAGATTTTTTTTCCCCCATTGACTGGAGGAATAGTGCTGTGTGTATGTGCTTATTCCTCAGGTGGTTTGGCAATGCCACTTCTTCAAATGTGCCACAGATTCAGACCTTCAGAGTCAGTTCTGTAGTGAGTTTACTAATTATCCACAAGTTCAGGAAACTTTGTAAATTAATGTGGCTTCCAGCATCCACTTTGTCCAATGCAAGGAGAATTAATAGAAAACAAGTATTCCAAACCACATTTGGAATTTACAGCCTGGTCCTTCCATCTTATTAGCCAGTCACGTATTGGGGAATCAGAGTGCAGTTTGCTGACAATGCCTAGCTTCCTAGGAATATATCCACCCTTCATATGTGGCCAGCACTAACATGGGCTTTTGTGAAACAAGCAGTTCGAAGATGCCATGCAAGGAATCAGGAAGAGACCCTTTGAAACTGGGCTATGCAAATTCATGAACGATAGGTCTGTCAGTGGTTACTAGACAGGATAAAGGTAAAGGGTAAAGGGACCCCCGACCATTAGGTCCAGTCGTGACCGACTCTGGGGTTGCGGCGCTCATCTCGCTTTATTGGCCGAGGGAGCTGGCGTACAGCTTCCGGGTCATGTGGCCAGCATGACTAAGCTGCTTCTGGTGAACCAGAGCAGCACAGGGAAACGCTGTTTACCTCCCTGCCAGAGCAGTACCTATTTATCTACTTGCACTTTGACGTGCTTTCGAACTGCTAGGTAGGCAGGAGCAGGGACCGAGCAACGGGAGCTCACCCCGTCGCGGGGATTCGAACTGCCAACCTTCTGATCAGGAAGCCACAGCACCACCCACAGCGCTACCCCTGTCCCTACTAGATATATGTAAACTCCATGTCCATAGCAACTACGCCTCCAAATATGAACTGATGGGGAGCAAAAACTGGAGAAGGGTGCTCTTGCCTTCAGGCCCTGCTTGGGGTCTATGGTAGCACCTGATTGGCTCCTGTGGAAACAGGATGCTGGAGAAGATGGAACTTTGGTCTAATTGGGCCGAGCTCTTATATGCTAGCTCATCACTAGCTCATCCTCTGCACCAGAGCAACACAATGAGCTTTACATAGCACAGTTTTGGATTGGGGAATCACAGTGGTCAGACCACAGCACAGCAGTACTTTTTTTCTAGAAAAAAGGTACTGGTACTCACCATGAAGTTGTTGCAGTAATTGATTGGTGTGGTTTTAATAGAAGAGAGAGAGAAATAAATAGCTAGGAATAGAGATAAATAGATGTTATAGTTTTAATTTTATCCATGTGAACATATTGTTTTCATTTGCGTTTTAAGACAGAAGTACTTAAGTCATAAACACTACTCCTTTTCTTTTTTTTAACCAAAGAAAACCAGCCTAGAAATGCAATCCTAACCCCACACTCAAAGGCCCACTGACCTCAAGAATACTTATTTCTGAGTAGACATGGCCAGGCTGTAATATAAGCTACCTCTCTGGAAATGTGAAGCAATAATAGCAATAAAACGAGGCACAACATTGCACTTCTGAATTCACTGCTTTCAACTTTTCTGCAAATAAATAAATCTTGGGAGGAGGGAAAAATAAGGTTTTCATCTTAGGCTGCGTACTAAAGGTATTCAGCGCATGCACAGTATCGGAGGGGGAGGAACTCTTATGCAGAGAGTGGGGAGGGAAAGCTGGAGGATGAAAACAAAAACATGCAAATCAGAAGAGGGGGGTGCAATCCTGGCCATGCTGACTTAGAATCAAGTCCTGCTAAAATCCACAGGGCTTACTCGCAGACAAGTGGACCTCTGACAGAAAAGTGGGGAGCAGCTGCCAAGGGCACCACTCGCCCTGCACACACATTGTGGGTCGGTGGGAAAGACCCACCCTAATTGCCTCTCTCCTTGCCCCTGCTCTCGCTGTCCCTCCATTGGCGGCGTCCCCCCACACCGTGGCCATGCTGCCTCCAAAACAGTTGGGCTCCGCTTGCTCCACATGAACTGCAGGCCATGTCCAGCTCATCTCCTTCACAGCCCTCAGGTGGCCACAGAGACATGAAAAGAGAAGAGAGGCTGCAAACTGCGGCTGCCTGCCTGCCTCCCTTCTTTCTCTTCTTATGTATTTGGTGGGGACCACTGAGTACCACCAGTAAAAGCACTGCAGCACAGGTATACAGGAATGTGTGCCCAGTTTCTTCTTCTGCTGCTTCTTCTGCTTCTGCTTCTTCTATTTTTTTTTTTTCTCAATACATTTTTATTCAAATTTTTGTAAATAAACAGATTCTTATAAATGTAAGGTACACAAATAAACATGCTAATAAATCTTACAATATATGTACATATCTTTCATTTACATAGTTTATTATATCCCTTCCCTAAACAAACAAACAAAAAACCTTTGGACTCCCCTCTACCCTTTTGGTAAGTATCAAATAAAAATTCTATAATCATGTACTTTGTTTTTAAACTTATATATTAGCTGCTGTTAGCGTTACTCCATCCCCGCTAATATCATCTACAAATTATTTCCAATATATTTCCAATATTTGTTCCAGTTTTTATGAAATTCCTGTTCATCTTGATCTCGTATTCTTGCTGTTATCCTGGCAAGCTCTGCATAATTTACCATTTTAAGCTGCCATTCATTTATATTAGGTATAACTTCCGTTTTCCAGTTTTGAGCCAACATAATTCTTGCGGCTGTAGTGGCATAGAGAAATATTATCTTATCTTCTTTTTTGATTTCTTTACCCAGAATTCCTAACAAAAAGGCTTCGGGTCTTTTGGGAAATGTATATTTAAGAATTTTTTTAAGCTCATTATATATTAGTTCCCAAAAACCTTTCACTTTATTGCATGACCACCATAGATGATAGAGATCGCCCTCCGCCTCACCACATTTCCAACAACTTTTGTTCTTTAATCTATACATTTTGGCCAATTTCACCGGTGTATGGTACCACCTATATATCATTTTCCATACGTTTTCCCTCAGTGCCGTACACGCTGTAAACTTTATATTTTTATTCCATAATTCCAGCCATCTTTCAAATTCAATATTATACCCGAAATCTATCGCCCATTTGGTCATTGCCTCCTTCACCTCCTCGTCTTTTGTATACCACTCGAGTAGTATATCATATATTTTAGACAGTATTTTACTCTTGCCTTCAACAACCTCCACATTAAACTTAGATTTTTTATCCTCAAAACCTGCCTTCTTTTTGTCTTCTTTTAGCAAATCATTCACCTGGTGGTATTGCAACCAACCAGTAAGTGAGTCTTTTATTTCTTCATACGGTCTAAGTTTAATACCTTGTTCTGTTTTACTTATGAGATCTTCATAGGTGGCATTTTTCTCTTCCATATTAGATTTCTTGATAGTTAGCACCTCTATTGGTGAGATCCACCAGGGGGTCTTCCTTTCCAATAAGTTTTTATTTCTCTCCCATACCTGAAATATTGGTCCCCTGAAAATGTGATTTAGAAAGCCCTTGTGCACCTTCACCTTTTCGTACCATAGGTACGAGTGCCACCCGTACCTATTATCGAAGCCCTCCAGATCCAATATATCTCTATTTTCCAGTCTAATCCAATCTCTTAGCCATAGTAGACATGCCGCTTCATAATATATGCTCAAATCCGGTAGAGCAAAGCCCCCTCTTTCCTTTCTATCAACCAATATTTTCATTTTTATTCGTGGTCTTTTTCCCTGCCAAACATACTTCCCCAGGGCTCTCTGCCATTCTTTACATTGTCTTAAACCTTTGAGTACGGGTATAGTTTGGAATAAAAACAGCATTCTGGGGAGAACATTCATTTTCACCACTGCTATCCTCCCCAAGAAGGATAGCCTCATTCTCCCCCAGATTTCAAGATCTTTCTTAATATTCCTCCAAGTGACCTCATAATTATCTTTATAGAGATTAATGTTCTTTACCGTAATCCACACTCCAAGGTATTTCACTTTCTTAGCTATCATAAGTCCCGTCCTTTGCTCTAAATCTAACATTTCTTCCTTTGTCAAATTTTTAACCAACATTTTAGTTTTGTTCTTATTGATCTTAAGTCCTGACACTGCACCAAACTCTTCAAATTTTTTTAGAGCTTCTTTTACACTGTGTTTTGGGTCTTCCAGTGTTAATACAATATCATCGGCAAAAGCTTTTATTTTGTGTTCCTTCTTTCCTACTCTGACTCCTTTAATCTCTGTTGTTTCCCTTAATCTCTTATTGAATATTTCCAATACTATTATAAATAATAAAGGAGACAGAGGACAACCTTGCCTAGTCCCTTTAAATATATCAAAAGATTCTGACATAGTATTATTTATTATGAGTTTTGCCTTTTGTTCATGATAGATTGCTTCGATACCTTTTCTAAATTTTTCTCCCATCCCCATCATTTCCAAGCTTTTCCTCATGAACCCCCATGAAACATTGTCAAATGCCTTTTCGGCATCTATAAATACCAGGGCGGCCTGCTTATCTATTCTCATATCCAGATATTCAATAATATTTATCACATTTCTTACATTGTCCCTCAATTGTCTCCCTGGAAGGAAGCCCGTTTGATCTTTATGAATTCTATTATTTAATACCTTTTTTAATCTTTCTGCCATTACGTCTGCGAACAACTTATAATCGTTGTTTAGTAACGAAATTGGTCTATAATTCTTCAGCTCCAACATATCGACTTCTTTTTTAGGAATTAAAGTAATATATGCTTCCTTCCAGGTGTTCGGGATCTTCCCCTCTTTTAAGATACCATTCATCACTTCGCATAGAATTGGGGATATTTGATCGCTTAATGTCTTATAATACTTAGCCGATAAGCCATCCGGCCCCGGCGCTTTTCCAATTTTCATCCTTTTTATAGCCCTTTTTATCTCTTCTTGTGTAATAGTCTGGTCTAGTAACTCTTTTTCTTCTTTTGAGATCTGTGGCATCTGATGTTCTTGCATAAAGCAGTCTATTTCATGATCTGTTTCTTTGCCTCTTTTGTATAGTTCTTTGTAGTACTTCTGGAAAGTCCTTTTTATTTCTTTTGGTTCTTCTACAATCCTTTCTCCATCCTTTATCTTGCTAATCATGTTTTGTTTCCTTCTTTCTCTTATTTGCCATGCCAGGTATTTCCCTATCCTATTGGCTGATTCGAAATTTTTCTGTTTCATCATTTTTATTTTCCATTCAATTTCCTGGTTAATTATTACTGAAAATTTGGCTTGTAATATCTTTATGTTTTGTTTTACGTTCTCATCACCGGGATTTATATTTAGTTTTCTTTCATTTTCCATAATCTCAGTTAGAATTTGCTCTTTCTTTTTCTCTTTTTCTTTTCTTAATTGACTGTTTTTCTGGATCAGGAAGCCTCTCATGACTGCCTTTCCTGCATCCCACACTACCTCTAGAGCTGTTTCCCCATTTAAATTCCATTTGAGGTACTCTTCAATTGTTTCCTTAGCTTTAGTTACTATTCTTTGGTCGTTGAATAAAAATTCATTCATTCTCCATCTACCTATTCTAGTATCTTTGCCTTTTATCTCCAAAGATACCGGATTGTGATCAGAAATAGTTTGTGCTAGAATTTCGCATTTACTTAAATTCTGCATCAATTCCTTCGATATCCAAATACTATCTATTCTCCCCCAGCTCTGCTTGGAGTTTGAGAAGAACGTATACTGTTTTGTAGTAGGGTTTTTGAATCTCCAGGCGTCAATTAATCCTATATTGTTAACTAGCTCGAAAAAGGATCGGGGTAGTTTCCCTTCCTTAGTCTCTTCCTTTTTTGTTGACTTGTCCAATTTCGGTGAAACCACACCATTGAAATCACCCATTAATATCATTTTGTGATCCATCCATTCCATTAACTTATTACCTAATTCAAGGAAAAAAGCTGACTTTTTATCATTAGGTGCATATATTCCAACCACGATTATTTTTTCTCCTTGAAACACCATCTGTACTACAATCGCTCTCCCTTGATCATCTTTATACAATAACTCAGGATCAAATTTTTCTTTTATATATAATACCACACCTCTTTTCTTAACCTTATCGGCAGTCACAAAATCCATCCCTAACCTCTTATTACTCAAGATTCTCCTGTGTTTATTTATTACATGAGTCTCTTGTAGACAGATTAGGTCAAGGTTCTTTTTCAATAGCGTGTGAGCAATCTGATTCCTTTTATTTTTATTGTTCAGTCCATTCACGTTCCAAGTCAGAATTTTTAAAGCCATCTATTATAAAGTGTTTATAAATTGTCAAAATCTGTGTGCAAACTACTTTTCCTTGTCTTCTTTCTCTACTTCTTCTCTTTCTTCTGTTAAGTTTACCCCTCTTTCTTCTTCTTCCGACCCCTCCCCCTCGTCCCCTCCCCCTGCCGCTCCTCCGTCTCCTCCCCCTCCCACTATCTTTCCGAAATCCTTCTCGTATCTCCTTTCAAATTTTTCCAGTTCTGAGGTGGTTGACAGTTTGAATCTTTTTTCCTTGAAATAGAATGAAATGCCTTCCGGAAACTCCCATCTATATAGGACCCCGTTTTTCTTCAACTGACTAGCTAATTTTTTATAAGCATCTCTCCTTCTAAGAAATCTCAAAGGAATCTGTTTAAATATAATAATTGAGTTTCCTTCAATATATAACCTTTTGCTGTAGTTCTGTTTCAATATTTCATTTCTTATGTCCAGCGAGTTGAACATGGCTATCACATCCCCTGGCAATTTTTTCCCTTTAACTTTAGTCGATTTAGATCTTATCCGAAAAATATTTGCTAAAGAGTAATTTATCTCTTCTTCCTTCTTATCTAACCAGATTGCTAACTCTCTGACCATTATAGATCTAATGTCTTCATTTAGATTCTCCGGTATTCCTCTAAATTTCAGATTAGACTGACTTTGTCTCATCTGTGTCATAGCCATGTTGTCCAGCAGTTCTTCCTGTATCTTTCCTATCTCTTTAATTTCTATTCTAATCCTGTCCACCTCCTTCTTACTGTCTTTCGTATCTTTTTGCACCCTTTTCATTGAATCCTCAAGTACCTTAGTTTTTGCTGATATATCTTTAACTTTTCCTGTCAGTTCACCCACCACCCTTTCCAATTTCTTGTCCAGAGTGTCTTGTACTTCTAATAGTTTTTTCTCTATATAATGTTCATTATTTTTAAATTCTTTCCTTATTTCGGCCATCAAACTATCATAGTCTTTAATTTCTTTCCCCTCCTTCCCCTCTTCTTGTCTAGATGGCCTTCTTTCAGCCGGCGTTCCCACCCCCTTTTTCATTTTGTATATTTTGTATATTTTATATTCTTCCTTCTTTGGTTCACCCACACAGATTGTTAGCTTTCTCAGTTTCTCCCGTTACTGCCAGCTTTCCTTATATTTCTTCAACAAGGTATAGCCCATCCCCCCACCAACAGGAATATCGTAACCAATAAGAGAAAGCAAAATACCAATAGAAAAAATCAAATTAGAAGCCCAAGGTATGTGAATGACAATGCCAACGTCTCTCAGGTACTACAGAAGGTAGCTTAGTAGGGTATTGAAAGGGGTGATGTGGAAACGCTTCAACGTCCAGGTTCTAAGAATTTTGCCTGGTGCATATATGAAGACACGTGGTTAATTCTTTAAAGTCTTATGGGGGGTATACTGTTTGTTAATTGGAGTGTGTCTCTTTAAGACGGGAAAATGGAGATGAAGCAGAGGGAGGAGGATGACGAAGCAAGTATTCCCAAACAGTTCACTTTTTCTCCTCAGTCTCCTCAGAGGCTTCTTCACTTCTCCAGTCCTTCTGTTGTCACTCAAGTTTTCCCAACCTTTTATTAAGTTAAGTATGTGCCGGTCTCTATCCTTAATTCAAATATGTTTAACACCAGAACTTAAAATAAAGCATTGCGTTCTGTTCTTAAGTGCTGCGCTCCAGGAAGTTGCAGACAAAGAAAGTTGCAAACAAACAAAGAAAGACGACGAACCGACTATAAACCCCCCACCGTTCGTTGCTATAGTAATCTCCGACCTCGATGCAACAAAGGAATTTCTTTCCCTTCTTTCTAGTCCATTAAGAGATTTCGCTGTTACTTTGCCTCCGACTCTTTCTACTTAATGTCTGAGGTCTTTCCTTCACACCCACTTAGCGGCTACTTTCTTGCCTTCATACTTTTCCACTCCCAGCCTGTCGCTATACTCCATTTTATTCTTACCGCCAGCAGTAGATTCCTTCTCCTTTCACCACATATTTCTTTTAAGCTGGGTTCTTCCGTTAAATTTCCTTTGACTTTAACTTGAATATTTTTCGTTGTTTTTTCGATGTTTTCTGTGCAATCCTTAGTAGCAGTTTCCCAGCTTTTCGGCTGTTGTTGGAGATCCGCCGCTTTTCACACGGAGCCTGAGGCTTCACAACATGGGGTCTATTGCTTCCCTTTCACGCTGCGGCTCCAGCCCTGTTAAACGACAATAACACAGGCGAGCACACACAGCTTCGCTGGGAGTTTGCCCCTCAGAATAATCCTCCTGAGGTTTCGGGGTTCACGGAGCCTTCGTGACCCCTCTGGACCTCCAAGTTGTTCGAGACCCCTCCGGAGAGCAGCCTCGCGCTCCTTGTCTGTGACCGCGGCGTCCCGGAAGTCTGCTTCTTCTATCACTTGTAGCCGAGTAAGATCGTCTTCCATGAACACGGTTTTAACAACGAGTCCGTAAGTGACCGTGGAGGCCAATTCTGGACCCACACGTCCTTCCACAGTGGGGACATAGGTTTCCGGGTGGGAGTTGATCAATGTGAGGGTTTGCCAAGCATGCCTTCCTCTTAGCGCATTTCTCCCTTTCGTCTTGAGTTTGAGTGTCTTCAAAGCCCATGACACCTTTGGTAAAGGGTGTTCTCCAACTGGAGCACTCACAGGCCAGTGTTTCCCAGCTGTCAGTGTTTATACTATATTTTTTTAGATTTGGCTTGAGACAGTCTTTAAACCTCTTTTGTTGACCACCAGCATTACGCTTTCCATTTTTAAGTTCGGAATAAAGTAGTTGCTTTGGAAGACGATGATCAAGCATCCACACAACATGACCAGTCCAATGAAGTTGGTGTTGGTGAACACTGGTGATCTTTGCTTTTTCCAATACACTGGCATTAGTTTGCCTGTCTTCCCAAGTGATGTGCAAAAATTTTTGGAGACACCATTGATGGAATCTTTCGAGGAGTTGGAGATGGCGTTTATAAGTGGTCCATGTTTCACAAGCTTATAGGTATGTTTGCAACATCAGCCTTGAGGCTGGGCATTGACAGACTTGGGAGAAATAATCAGAAACCTTCTTTGCCAGTGCTGAAGATACAGAAGTCCTTTCTTGGTTCGAAGACAGGTGTTTAGAAATACATGGGAGAGGAATCTTCATTCTGTATGGGACTATTGAGGTTTGTGTGCTTCTCGACAATACACAACAACATCTCTACTTCCTTTATTTAGGTAATTCTGATTGCACGTCCCCCCTTATCCCTTTCTATGTTGGTTTTCATTGAGATATTTTAACATGGGTACTTTTGGAGATAGTTAGGATGGGATACAATTTAAAAAAAATAGGTAAGAATGTTATCTGTAAAACTCCTATATGCTGCTTATTTTCCTTTTAACCTAACCATTCATATCCAGTGGCATTGTATTGCTATGATATTTTACAAAAGAACATTTGTGACCGTGACTTCAGCAAAATACATTTCCAGGCTTGAAGGCAGTGGTTATCTATTTCTCCATGTGCTTTCAGAAATTATTATGCCTTACTTGCAGTGGCTAAGAAGCAGCTGAGTCTTATTTTCTGTAGTGTACTTCAAAGAAGCTGCTAATTTTTCTTTGAAGGTGATTTAACTTCTGCACAATTAAAGCTTTTATTTAAATAAAAGCAGTATTTTGAATACTGGATTTGGATGCGCAGTGTAAACTTCTAAAATGTATATTCTGCAAACCATTCACACCAATCGGTCTCACTAGCAATTCTGTTCTGGTGACCGACAAACATTTCCAAGAGAATAGCATTCGGTCTCACTTTCGGGAAAAGGATACATCTGTACTGAATAACGTGGTGAATTTTATACTCGTTTCAGGATCACAGAAAATATGAGACTGGCACACTTAATTCCCTCTAACAGGCATTTGACCCCCCTGAGCTTACTGTCAATTTAGAAGTGAAAAAGGGTCGCTTCCAAAATAATGTAGCAGTTGAGGAACTCCATAGGTATACAGAACAGCAAAAGTTTGCAAATTAAAATAAAAAAATACAGGAGGAAACTAAGCACAATGAGGACTGAATGTGCTCAGTCATCTACTGTAGCCACAGAATGCTGAGTCCCTGGCTGTGTGTGCACCGTGCATTTAAAGTGCAACCCCCCCCCCCCGCAGAATCCTGGGAACCGTAGCTCTGTTATGGGTAAACCATAGTTCCCAGGATTCTTTGGGAGACGGGGAGAATGTGGTTTAAATGCACGGTGTTTTTGCAGCCGCAGTTGGAAAAGGGAAAGGGAAAGGAGCAGGGATTATAGTATCCTGGGGGGAGACCTGGCTGGCTGGCTGGAACCCTGAGCTGGAGCACTTCCAGTAGAGCAGGAATAGGGGGACATTTTCAACCTTCTAAGTGATAGATAATCTGCCCACCAAGTCCAGCCCTTGGTGGAGAGATTTAAAGCTCTCTTCTAAGCCCAGTTTTGAACTTGGTGGAGAGCAAGTGGGGTTGGGGGGGTGTTAGAGAGAGAGAGCACACACACACTATGTCTGCGTGTATGTGAGAGAGATATTGGGTGCAAGGGGGGCAGGCTAACTTTGGTCAGTGTGGTGTAGTGGTTAAGAGCGGTGGACTCGTAATCTGGGGAACTGGGTTTGCTTCCCCGTTCCTCCACATGCAGCTGCTGGGTGACCTTGGGCCAGTCACACTTCTCTGAAGTCTCTCAGCCCCACTCATCTCACAGAGTGTTTGTTCTGGGGGAGGAAGGGAAAGGAGAATGTGAGCCGCTTTGAGACTCCTGAAGGGGAGTGAAAGGCGGGATATCAAATCCAAACTCCTCCTCCTCCTCCTCCTCCTCCTCCTCCTCCTCCTCTTCTTCTTCTTCTTCTTCTTCATGCATGTTGGCAAAATAATAACATTGCTAAAGAAAGTGAGTCCGTTTTACCGTTGCAGCATCCTAAATAGTCTATATAATTAAACGGGGGGGGGGGGGGACTTATGAAGCCAATATGAAAAATGAGTTGTGCACATGGAATGATCAACATCTGAATAACAAATGCAAGCATGCTGCTCTTTGAGCAAGATGTTCTACTCATCTATCAGTTAACAGCAATAGAAACTTCCAAAATATATCAGGAAGACAAATTGCAGTTGTAACGCCACTGAAAGGAACATTTCTCTGCACCACTGTAGATTCTTGCTACTTCCAACCCTTGTCAAGAACTCAACATTTGTCCTTTTCACGCAAAAAATGAAAACCGACAGAACACAATCAGAAATAAATTTTGATATAAATGGCTTCAAAGATGTTGCTTGTACTTAGTGGCCTTGGCTTTCAGCTTCATTTGCTAAATCATGCTGTTTTTTTGAATTTATTGGGAAATTATTGTTCTCTGGGGAATAATTATAATTTCTGGTTCTCTTCTGGTAATATTTTATCTGTATAGGAATTGAAAGAAATCAGAATTTTTCACACATATTTGCCTTGTTAACAATATAAAATTGAACAAATCATGTGGTGCTTGAAAGGGTGCCCTGAAAGGATGGTGGCCCTCAGGCTTATAAGGTTTCAGCACCCCATCATGGAGAATTAGCCACTTTCATCCTTAGAATTTAAGCAGAATTTTGGTCTAACAGAAACAGCCTTTGCTATAATGAGCTAAGATTCCCCACCCACCCACCCTCTTACACAATCTCTTTATTTCACAGTGGCCGGAAACCCTGGAAATAATATGATAATGTGTATCTTTAAAACCTTCTGTCCCCATTTTAAACAAAAGTTTTCGATGTGGCTTACAATCAAAACTGACAATGAAAACAAAGTCAGGCAGAAAATAGCCTAAAAGCAGCGGATAAAATCACCCAGTCAGTGCCCTTGCTGTCGCATTTCCCCCATAGTCTTCAAAGGTAGCCCCAAGTGCGACACAGTGTAGTAGCCTTCAGAAAGTTGGACTTTTGGAAACGAGGATGGAAGGACATCCAGGATTTTTAGTTCTCTCAGTGCCAAAAGATTTAAGTTCTGAACTCACTAGCAGGTGACACTGACAGACGCTTATGCGGTCAGCACTAATGAGAAATTGATGAGATGTGCAGACCATGTTGTTCTGCTGAGTCTTGTGGGAGACAGCAAAACTCCT
The DNA here is from genome assembly GCF_027172205.1 of Podarcis raffonei. Lineage (NCBI taxonomy): Eukaryota > Metazoa > Chordata > Lepidosauria > Squamata > Lacertidae > Podarcis > Podarcis raffonei. The sequence continues at coordinate 6,570,944 of NC_070604.1, forward strand.
GGACAGATGCAATCACACCTGGAGGGCGGGGGAGAAGAAGAAGTGTATCTGTGGAAGAAGATGGGTAAGGCTGCAAATAGGCAGAGTTAGGCATACCAAAGCCCATCCATTCCAAGGGAATTAGGTCATTTAACTGCATGGGATTGGGCTATAAGGTCAATGGGTATAATTGTGTGTATAATTACGTGTGGCTCAACATTTAAGCCTTTCTTGTTTACCCTGTGGCAAATTGCATCCGCCCAGTATTGGAGCACATGAACCAGGAAATTTATAACACGCACCTTCTCCAGTTGTTTGTTCCAGGCCGACATTATTGCAACTATCAACGCAAGCTTATGTCAAGTGCATAGGTTTGAATAGGTTTTTTATAGAATAAAAAAATGGGCATTGCTATGAGAAGCACGTGGGACGCGGGTGGCACTGTGGGACTCAGCGCCTAGGACTTGCCGATTGTCAGGTCGGCGGTTCGAATCCCCGCGGCGGGGTGCACTCCCGTTGCTCGGTCCCAGCGCCTGCCAACCTAGCAGTTCAAAAGCACCCCCGGGTGCAAGTAGATAAATAGGGACCGCTTACTAGCGGGAAGGTAAACGGCGTTTCCGTGTGCTGCGCTGGCTCGCCAGATGCAGCTTGTCACACTGGCCACGTGACCCGGAAGTGTCTCCGGACAGCGCTGGCCCCCGGCCTCTTAAGTGAGATGGGCGCACAACCCTAGAGTCTGTCAAGACTGGCCCGTATGGGCAGGGGTACCTTTACCTATGGGAAGCACAGATCTGGCATGCAGACCAGGTGCAAAAAAACCCCAAAGCTCTTCTCATTTCCTTCGCTGGTCCATCAGCATCTCCTCCTCCTACGTTATTATTATTTAAACTTTTTGACTAGAAGGGTTCTTCTTTTTTCAATACTCATCAATGGTTGGGGAAAGTGGACGTTTTATTTATTCATGCCAGCTTCTTCACGACACTTTTCCTTAATATGAGACTGTGTTCAATGGAGCATACCATGAGATGAATCTGCACAGGGCTGCAGCCTTAGAAGGGGCACGATCTCTCCCTCTGTGTGTGCTGTGACACTGCTCTGTTTCTTGGGTATGCACAATCCAATGTAACAGGGTATGTTAATGCCTTGGAAAGGTTTTCCATCAGAATTGCAAAAGTTCATCAGGCCTGTGCCAATTTGCACCAGCTGGAGATTTTATCTCATATGTATATTTCCTTTTTGCTTAACAGGAGTCTCCCCTTTGATCTGCCTTTCTCACGTCAGTGGAGGCATCGGGTTTGCATGTTAGCAACAGAGAGCCGAATTTTGATCGAACAGTAAAAATCAAAAACAATTGAGTGATTGTAAGTTTCAGAAAATGCATTTGACATCTTTCAGCAATAGCTAGCTAGCTACATCAACTCATTCACAATATATGAGCTATTTGTTCTGCATTTGTGTAAAGCCATTTTCCGGGGTAATAGCAAACTGGCAAGAGAACTAATTTGGCATGCATCAAGAAAATAAAGCAGATTGGGGGGTGGGGGGGCAATCCAGACAAAGTTGTAATGGTGGAGCTGCGCATTACAAGTAAAATTGGACTGCTTCCTAAACAAACAAGCTGACAATGCATTCTCTGTCTAATATATAAGCTTTCTTATCCCATATTGCGCCATCGTTTCATTAGCGCTATTGAAATTACTAATGCAAATGGCACTGTGCAACCACACTCCACTCCCTAACCTATGTGCATTGACTGCACATGCCACAGTCCACGTCTGGATGCAACAATACTCCATCAAGCACTAGTAGCAAGTTTGCCACGTGAGATTTTTCAAAACGCATTAAAACATTTGGGAGTGGAGCAAACATACTGAGGCACAGCTGACAAGTGCATATAGTTTCTATTTAATAATAATACAACAGAAAATGGGCCAGCCTCGTACTTGTAACCACACATTTCGGAGCAGGGATCCCCCCCCCCCGCCTCCCTTCTGAAAGGTATTTATGGACCGAGATCTTGTATATCATGTTTCATTCCAGAGTAAATTTTTACAGCCGAGTTGTAAAAGAGCAGCATATACTGCAAATTTCGGCTGAGGCTTTAACTATAACAGTGCCAATCCATTGCTACAGGAATCCAGTTGCAGTCGTGGCCCCTTGTATCAAACCTCAGCTGGCAGTATGAAGAGGAAGAGGCTTTCAGCTCTAAACCACAATAAAAGCCCCACTGAGAGGACCAAATGCTCCAAACTTTAAGTGGTGAATGAATGTATTTACCTCTCCCCAGGGTTCAAATAGCCCAACATTTGGTAAGTGTTTAACAAGAGGAATTCACCTTCCCATTTGTCCTTTCCCCTCATATGTAGTAAATTAACAAATTTGATTTAACAAGGCGAGCTGGATTACCCCCTGTAATCCCTCAATTAGAGCCCTGTCTGCTCTTCCCACAATAACAGCCTACTGCATTTGTGTGATAACAAGAGTGCCAACTGCAATTAGCCATGTGGTATTATTCCCAGCCATTTCTCTTCCGCCAGCTTGTCCTTTGAAGGGGGGGGGGAGGCAGCTTCCTTCCCCGCCCCCACCATAGGTCTGCCTATCTAGTCTACTGAACCGAGGGTGTGCCCCTCTTGACAGAACTATTTATTTATGTTTCACCCCACAAGAAACAGTTGCACACAATATTGCCAGGAAGAGACATTATATGCTGTTACTCTGGATGAGAGCTAAGCTGAAAGGCTTTTGAATTATGGTGCTGGAGGAGACTCTTGTGAGTCCCATGGACTGCAAGAAGATCAAACCTCTCCATTCTGAAGGAAATCAGCCCTGAGTGCTCACTGGAAGGACAGATCGTGAAGCTGAGGCTCCAGTACTTTGGCCACCTCATGAGAAGAGAAGACTCCCTGGAAAAGACCCTGATGTTGGGAAAGATGGAGGGCACAAGGAGAAGGGGACGACAGAGGACGAGATGGTTGGACAGTGTTCTCGAAGCTACCAGCATGAGTTTGACCAAACTGCGGGAGGCAGTGGAAGACAGGAGGGCCTGGCGTGCTCTGGTCCATGGGGACACGACTAAACAACTAAACAACAACAACAAAGCTGAAAGGCAATCTTCTCTCTTTCTCCCTCTCACAGGGAGAGAAGGGGGGGGGAGTTGCATTCCTTGTGGTGTACATGGCTGCAGTGTATGTACAAAATTACTGCCTCTTGGGTGCAATATGCCCACCCACAGGGTTGCATTATCCACCTATGCACCAGAGCCTTATGCAAAAACACCATAGAAAGCAGACCCCTGATCACTTAACATTTGCATGATGGAGGCCAACAAGAAACTTAGCCTGCAGTTCTGAGAACACCTGCTGCTAAAGCACTGCTTTGACCTAATTGTTCCCTATCCTTATCATCATCATTTTAAATTTGTATACCCCCTTTCTATCTTACAGTACTCAAGGTGGTTTACAAGCTGAAGAAACAAAAAATGTACATCTTACAACAATCTAATGCAATACAAAAATGTGATAATAAAACATAACTTTAAAATAAGCACCCTGCATCAAAAAAGTAACATTCGACAATCATTAGAATAGTATAAAATAATAATATCAGCAAATAAAAGTTAAACAGAAATTCACTGTTAACAGTTACAATAAATAATTTCTAAACTACAATAAATAAAACAACGGCAAGCCACAGTACATCGAATAATACAATACAATTTGAGAAGCAGAGACTAGAGGGTGGAGCAGGGCAGGTGAAAGGAGGCCTTGCCTGATGAAGTCTCTTCCCTCACCTCTTGCAATCTATTAGGGCCACTTCCAACAAGCACGTATAAAACGTTTGGTGCACATCCACTTCTACTGCATGCCTTTTTCTTCACCAAGTGTGCGCTACATAAATATATACTAGATGTTGGAGTCTATCGCTTATAAGGGGACAGGACATGTCTAATAAAAGTAATTCTGTTGTTGCTGTTTAGTCGTTAAGTCGTGACCCCATGGACCAGAGCACGCCAGGCACTCCTGTCTTTTATATGCCTGTTGTCTTTGTCCATGGAGTTTTCTTGGCATTGATACTGGAGTGGCTTGCCAGTTCCTGCTCCAGGTGCATCACGTTTAGTCAAAACTCTCCACTATGACCTGTCCATCTTGGGTGGCCCTGCACGGCATAGCTCATAGCTTCTCTGAGTTATTCAAGCCCCTTCGCCACGGCAAGGCAGTGATCCATGAAGGAGAAAAGTAAGTCTACAGTACTCTAATAGGTGTGAGATCAAGAAGCATGGGAAACTAAAGGAGGAATGCTGGAAGGTTCTATTTTGGACTTTTAAAATACTTAGAAACAAACTGGAGGCATATTAGGCAACATTTGGACATTGACTAAGCTGGAAACACGTGGGGCTGACTTTATGTCATGCCAGCCTGAACTGGTCCAGGATGTGTGGCATCAGCAGCCCAGTCCCATGAATGGCTTCAGCAAAATGAACAGCGCTTGCACAATGACACTCCTGGATTGGCTGTGCCCCCATTAACATTCATGGTGCAGCTAAGAACAAGAGTCCTAGCCAGTGGCGTAGCGTGGGTTGTCAGCACCCGGGGCAAGGCAAGTAATTTGTGCCCCCTAACCCGTGGATTTTAGCACTCGAGTCTCTTCCACTAGATTAGCGTGCCCCCCCCAGATGTTGCGCCCGGTGCGGCCGGCCCCCCCTGCACCCCCCACGCTACGCCACTGGTCCTAGCTCTTGGTGGAACAGGGTGTTTCAGGATCCTACCTTAGACTGAGCCTCCAATGCATGTTGATGGTGAGCAGCTGGATGTACAAGCAAGATTGGTGAGATTAAAGCTCTGCAGTTATGGACCCTTTGGAGGGGCACATTTTCACTCTTGCAGCCTTTATGTGATGAGTGTAGGGATGAAACCATCGCTCAGGGCCAAATCTCCCATTGCTTTTCAGAAATTAAATAGCACCCTCAGATTTAAATTGTGCTTCTGGCACTGGAAGAATGGGATGTAATCCTTCCTCCTGTGCCATCCCCCTCACACACTCCAAGCTGATATTTGTTCGGTTGCAGAAACACTGGTATCATATGGGCAATGCCTTAAAGTATTTCCCCTCAGAGCAAATTCCACCTGTAGGAAAGTATGAATTTCAGGAGCAGCTGCGGAGGTGAGGCAGAGGGACAGAGCCAACCTCACAATACGGGATCACAGCAGTTTGCACAGATAGAATAGGTTGGCAACCAGGTCAGGGCAGCATATGCACACCAATGGAGCCAGTCTGGTGTTCTGCACAATACATTTCAAGCAGCAGCATCCCATGGACTGCAAGAAGATCAAACCTCTCCATTCTGAAGGAAATCAGCCCTGAGTGCTCACTGGAAGGACAGATCCTGAAGCTGAGGCTCCAATACTTTGGCCACCTCATGAGAAGAGAAGACTCCCTGGAAAAGACCCTGATGTTGGGAAAGATGGAGGGCATAAGGAGAAGGGGACGACAGAGGCCGAGATGGTGGGACAGTGTTCTCAAAGCTACCAGCACGAGTTTGACCAAACTGCGGGAGGCAGTGGAAGACAGGAGTGCCTGGCATGCTCTGGTCCATGGGGTCACAAAGAGTCGGACACGACTAAACGACTAAACAACAACAAGAACAGTTTTCTCACAGAGAATCGTTGCAAATGTTAAGGGTGCTTGGGAGTTGGTACGAGAGACCCCTATTCCCTCCTCAGAGCTACAGTTCCTTGAGCCTTATCAAACTACAGTTCCCAGACATTTTTGGGAGAAGCCGTGACTGTTCAAAGTGGTATGAGACTGCTTTCAAAAGCGTGGTGTGAGTATGATCTTATTCTGTTAGACAAGTGGCACTGTGAAAAGCTCCCCTTTCATCGGCAGGAATTTCTTCTACCTTATTTCCCGCTGACAAAGCTCAAAGTCCATACATTTCTATGGTATAGTTCACCGCATGTTTCAGTATTCCTCTTCCCTCCCCAACAAGGCACACATTTCTCCCTCCTCAGATATTGCCTCCTTCAGAGATGTCCAGGTGTGCAAACGTGCCTGCGCCATTAACCTTTTCATTATGCTATTAGGCAAAACAAGTTATGTGGCATTCTCCAAATCTCTAGTGACCTTTTTGCACAGGAGATGGAGGCGTGTTGCACCCCTGACTTAGAAAGAAAACAAGAAGAAGAAGGAAAAGAAAAAGCAGCTTTGTGTAAATCACACCCATAGAGGCAACAGGGTGGAGATCGGGTGGATAATCGGGTGAATATCAGCACTGGCTATAAGCAAGAAGAATCACCTTACAGCACAGATCTTTTCTCATTTTCTTTGCCAAGCAAGTTGGGGCCTGGTCAGTATTTAGATGGAAGGTTGCCAAAAGAAATCTAGGTGGAGCAGAAGGTAGTGTTCCATTAGGTAATTAGAGGGAATACAACAAAAAAATCCTACAGTATGATGGCAATAATAAGCAATGGGAGACTTGAGTTTCTGTATTTCCAATGAGGCATAAAACCGGATGGAATCTCAAATTACTATAAACCTGGAAACATGCTTTTGGGGAGATTTGCTGGGGCAACTGGAGAGTCCTTCGTGGCCGTTCTGTGTCCATAAATAGTCTCATTCCAGTTAGCTGAGGCATTCATTCCTGACTCAGATCTAGGTTCAGTTGTGTTCTACGTCACAACTGTATAACAAGTCTTACCAGAGCCTGAGTGGAATTAAAGAATGCATTCAAAATCCCACACAACAAAACAGGGCTTATGACTAGATTTTGCACCACTGGCGCACGAAGCTAGAGAGCACTAAGCATGGAAACTGAAGTTTCGGAATGTGAGGGTCAGGGTTTGAAAGGCTTTTATTTACTCCTTGTTTGTTTGTTCCATTTGTATCTTGCATTGCCTTTGTTCAAGCTGGTGAAGAAAATCCCACCCTCCACAAAAACGAAATAAAATACAAAGAAAAGCTTGATACAGATACTATTAGTGAGAGAGTTTTTATTTTATTTTTATAAGGGTAGTGGTGAAGATAGTGAACACAGCATCCCAGTTTGCAGACCACTTAATGTTACTGATGGCAGGCGATACCTGCCTTTGGTGAGCTCTGGACAAAAGAGTAGAGTCCCAGAAGAATGGCAAGGGAAACTTATGGAATATGCAGAACTGGCAAAACTAACAGAAAAATTACATGAAAAGGACAACAAAGACTTTAAAAGAGAATGGGGACCATTTACAACATATATGAAGAGGCAACATAAAGAAATGGACTCATTGGCAGGGTTTGGGTAAACAATCACAACTGTATACAACAAAAAATAAGACTCTATGTATTGAGAAAATTTTGGGGAAACAATATGCAGGGTGAACAATATGGAAATAAAACAAAACAGGAGTATAAGGGAAGTCCAGGGGAGGAGGGTTGAAATATGAAAAATATATTGTTAGAAGAAGTATACATGGAAAAATCACTAAAAATTATTTTTTTAAAAAGGGGGGGTAGGGTCCCCTCCTGTTTGTTGTGTGTCCGAGAACTAAAGCAGAATGGCTGAGTGACCATTCTGTCTGCATAGCCTTGCCCTGAATTCTCTTTCCGTCAGTGCTTCGAGACTTGGATAGCTTAGAGCAGTGACTGTGTACACACCACACATTTAAAGCACATTTAAAGCACGTGACTTCCCCCCAAGATTTCTAGGAACTGTAGTCTATCCCTCCCAGGGCTCCCACTTAACAAAGTACAGTCCCCAGAAATCTTAGGGAGAAGTCACATGCTTCAAATGTGCTTTAAATGCATGGTGCATGTGTAGCCAATCTGCTTTCAGCTCTAATAGCAACTCTGCTTCTAGGCTTCTGGAATCTGGACAACATTATTTAATGAGATGGGCAGTTTCCATTTTCCCAGCCTCAAATGTTGAGGTGGCTTTCATTTGGACCACTCTGTGGTGGGGAAAGGTAAATTATCCCTCCACCCTCACTATATTCCTGATCATGATCGCAGACCCCACTGCATTTGGGGCGGGGCAGGGGGACCATTGTAACAGCAATCCAATCTGGAAAGAGAAGGATTAAAGTTAGAGAGATGATTCCTAGGGAAGAGAGGCAAACCGTGGAGAAGGAAATTGCTACAGCAATTGCTACAGACCATAACTAACCAAACAACCCACTGAACAGCTTCATAATGTGTCATCCAACCTGAAGAAGTTGTACAACTCTTTCATTGTGCTAAAAGGGCATATTTTCTGAGCTCTGAAAATAAAACAGAACCAGGAAAACACGGGAATAGGATATTCGTTTCATGACATCATACAGTGTATGAACGAACTGTGGCTATTTCACAATAAATGTTATTGAGAGTACAGCCAAGATACCTGGGTACTAGATTGTATCCGTGTAATAATTAATACCTTGAATCAGACCCAAAAGTACACTGGTACCTGATACAGGCTTGTGCAGTATCAACCCAAATCTTAACCCAAGTTAAGAGCTACCATTTTCTGCAAGAGATGACACCTTCACAACCTCACACAAGTAGAAGTCTCTCCTCAACTTCACAAAGGCTTAGTTGACAGTTCACTCTGAATCAAAATGAAATGGTTACGCCCTCCTCATCAACTGTAATTGGTAGCCAAGAAAAGGCAATCTAGCAGTATTCCTAAGTGGCAAATGTGTATGACATGCTTGAGAAACTGTGTGTAGCATTTTTCCCTAGCACTTAAGCAGAAGCACTCTCCTGCTTATTTCTGTAACATAAATGTATTCTGGTTGACCAAAGGGTTTGTATTACATTTTATAGAGCTGAGAAATACTCGAGAAATTCTCAAAGGAATGTGAGGTCATGTTCACAGACATGACTTAAGTCCTTTTCACACATGATGCTTAAATTGGCTTGAGTTTAAATCAGCTTTAATGGAAATGTTAAAAACTGTATTGCCTCAGAGAGATGCACATTTTACTTTTTTCTTTCAAATCCTTTTTTTTTAATCAACAGCTTTCAGAAATAGAATCCTTAATGTCATACATAAACACATCATAATGCTTTGCTGTTTATTTCTTGAAATAACTTGCACATGTGTTTCTAAAAACTAGGGTTTGGGCCCCTGCTAATCCTAACCCCCTGCCATTCCCCCACATTAACCCTCAAAAGGTTTCCATGAAACTACTAAACTCACATTTCACCTCCCCAACCCCATTTCTGAAGCTCCATGTCTCTCTTCTATTCTTCAGCACAGCTTTGCACCCATGTTTTGACCTTGACTTGGGCCTGGATTAACCATTAAGCAAAATAAGCATGTGCTTAGGGCATCAAGGGAAATTTCCCATTGCCACATTTTTAACATTTTTAACATTAGTGGTCACAAATTGCTCAACTGAGCGTTCATTTTCTCAATGGAAGTACATTAAAAATCCCAACAGAACAACTATGCAACAAGGCAGGCTGGATGCCTCCTAAGTATAGAAGCAGGTGTGTGTTGAGGATCTGATCAAAGACTTTGCAATTAGGAAAAAGCAGGGGAAATTTGATCAGAAGGTGTAAGTGCTGCAGCCAGGTTCAAAGCCAATTTGGCAGGCATTCAGACTGCGAGTAGCATCCAGGTGTGACTGAAGTTGCAGAGTGACCATAAGAAAAAGGCGGAGGTGGGAGATAAATGAGTAAATCCCTGCCTGATTTAACAGCAACATTTGAGTGGGGGGTTTTTTATATATATATATATATATATATATACATACATACATACATACATACACCTACCATGATTGACTTCCAGACAGACTCCTGTCCTCCAAAAAGAAGGCACTGAAAATTCCAGACAGTGTTGAACTGAGCGCCAGTTCAGCCAGTACCTAGTGACTTCCATTCCCTGTGCTAAAAATCTAATATTATCAAAGTTAAAGAAATGGAATAAAGGCATCTGAATGCAACAACTGAGTTGACTAAAAATAATGAAAACCACCTTCTTCTACTGAATAGCTTTAGTTCTCATTATAGATTAGTAGTTTTGTGAGATGATGTGGAAATGTTCCTTATTATCACAGCTTTATTGCCTCCCCCTGTACATCTGTTCCAAAATTCATATTGAAATGGCCAGACATTTCAATAAGCCAATGTGGCTTGGAATTTTCATATTGTATCTGGTGCATTAAAATCTGGATGGAAAGCTGGTACTCTTAAATTTACAATTGCACAGACCTTGCAACATCTGGGTAGCTTTGCTCTATTGCTTTCCCTGTTCCTTTAAATTTAGACCAAAGTTATGATGTGCATGAAAGGCTAAAGACCTTGTGTGTGTGGCAGGTGTTACTGCAAGCTGACAAAAAAAAAAAATCAGTAATATGTTCATTTTCCTTTTGATACAATCTCTTCCAAATTGTGTATGTGGCTGCATCTAACTTTTTCAAATAATTTTATTTTAGGCAAACTTTATTAACAGGCTTCTGAGATCAGAAAAGTCTTCAATATCAACTGTACTTTTCTGAGGAAGATGTGTTTTATTCCTTTCTCTTTACAGCTACTACATTATGCTGAGTTTTTCTCTCCATATGTTCTATCTGCTGGCATAAATTGCCTAAAATAGTTTTCATAAGATAAGCATAAAATGAAGGAGATTCTCTCTATAGTCACAGGTACAATAATGGTGTAGCACCAGACACATTTATATTACATTAGCCTTGCACCTAGATCTGCTCCCCATCACCGCTATTTACATAGGCTGCAATCTTATATACACTTTCTTGGGAGTAAGCTCAGTGAGATTTACTTATGAGTAGACATGTCTCAGATCGCACCATTAGGTAATGATCCTACACACATTTGCCTGGGAAGGAGTTTCATTCAGCTCAGTAGCGCTTTTGTCATCAGATCACACACCTTGAGCGTCATCCATTAGAACTTATCCTTCCTTTATTATGTGGCTTCAGAATCTCTGGAGGAGATTGTGAGGGTGGATAGAGAAATTCAGGAGAGCAGGGGGAAGTTCCGTTGAGCAAGTGAAACTCTGCCGTGCTGTACACAACTCATCGCCCCTACGTGCCCATAGCATTAGAGCAGAATGATCAAAATTGGCCAGTTTTTGCAGGTTAGAAATTCTGAAAGTGATGTTCTGAATTCAAATTTCAAATTCACTTTTTGTGACATTTTAAGTCAACATTCGGTTGCTTCAGGCTTGCTGGCATCTTTTGATTATTTCGGCAGGCTTCAAATATAAAACCTGATAAGCTGTCAGCTGTCAAATTCTAAATTCAGTTACATGGCAACTATCTAATACTGTCAAGTACGAAATATCATTTCGTGGGAACTGTCAAGTACAGTCAAATATCAAATAATGAAATCAAATACTGGATGTCAAAACAGGTATAAAATAATTGATGAATATTCAGGAAAAACCTGACCATTCAGAGAATATCTAGAAAATATTCAATGTGAAACTTCACAGAAGAAAATTTGAGGACAATTTGAGGAAGTGAGCTAGTTCAGCAATGCATACTATATTTTTCAAATGCTTTTCTTTATTTACGTTTATTAATTTATTATTTTTAAAAAAAATTAAGCCTGCCTTTAATTGCAAAAGCTGGCTCTTGTCAGCAACTACTGTATATCCCCCTTTTGCCAAGACCACTTCTGGGGTCTATTCGTGTCACACGTACCCCATGACTTCTGGCACCAAGCACTTGATTAAGTCACTTACTGATGTGGTTGCGAAACCTCCAATTTTGTTTTCTACCCATAAATTCCCCCCTTTCTTTTTCTGTGGTTATTGGCAGGTGCCCTGATTTCTACAGGCCATTGCAGCAGTAGCATTTGCAGATATTGCTTAAGCTCAGAGCATTTGTTCAGGTGGGCGCCAATGCCATTCTAAGAGAACGAAGGAGTTCATGGTGAGTTCTGGCACCTCTTTTTCTAGAAAAACGGCACTGCTAAGGCCACAGAGTGCAGTCCCTTCCAATTCCCCCCCCCAAAAAAAATGTGGGAAAGCATTTTAAATGTGTTTAAAAAGGAAAACAGAGGAACATGGGTGGCACTGTGATCTAAACCACAGAGCCTAGGGCTTGCCGATCAGAAGGTCGGTGGTTCGAATCCCCGCAACGGGGTGAGCTCCCATTGTTTGGTCCCAGCTCCTGTCAACCTAGCAGTTCGAAAGCACGTCAAGTGGAAGTAGATATATAGGTACCGCTTCAATGGGAAGGTAAACGGTGTTTCCGTGCGCTGCTCTGGGCCTATAGAGCGAGATGAGCGTGCAACCCCAGATTCATCCATGACTGGACCTAGGTCAGGGGTACCTTTACCTTTTAAAAAGGAAAACAGATTCTTGGGATCCTAAAACACTCTTTGGCTACTCTGAGGGACTTGCATTTACACAAACCATCGGGTGATTTGGGTGCCTTTAAATGTATTTAAGAGGAGTGGGGATATTTTATTTGTTTATACATTTATATCCCACCCCACAATGGACTGTATCTCCCAGATGACTTGCATCATCTCAGTAAAACAATATAACGTATAAAATATAAAACAACTACCTGAGCACCTCCATCAATTAGCCCAATGTATATAGGGTAAGACAGGAGCAGGAATTCCTGGAGTGTTCCTCTAGCTGAATTGATTCAGATGTTTTTATGCTATGAACATAGGAAGCCGGCTTATAGCTCAATATTGTCATCACTGACTGGAAACAGATTCCCAAGATTTCAGGCAGCCCTGCCTGGAGACACCAGGGATCAAATCTGGGATCTTTTGCACAAAGAGAAAGAAAGAAAGAACCACTTTTCACACATATTTCAACATTTGACCCCCCCCCCCATTTGTATGTACCCCAGTGCAACTGCTGTATTGTAAAGAGGGCATGGGAAGATATGGGATTGTGCACCCTTTGCACGGCATGGTCATCAGACAGAACCAGGTGGGTCAGATCCTTTACACTGGGACTGATGGACCCTGGAAGAGATGGCCACCATGCCAATTTGAATAAGAGATTTGGTACTCACTTCCAGAGAGCAGACTGGGAAATATCTTCTTTTATCAAGCGTTCTGCCCTCCCTCCCCTAGCCAGGAACAGGAAAGATGGATGCTTGGGAAAGATGCCCTGTCTAGCTACATCTGGTGGCAAATAAAATGGTGCTGGAAAAAGCTTGTGTGCGGGAAACAAAATCCACACTAATGGCAGCTACTTAATTCCTGCAAGTCACAGTAACCTCAGCGGCAAAATATGCTGGCAGGCCCTTCCTTCGTAAAATAACCGATCAAAAGCGAGACCCAAGTAGCCTTGGCTTTTGGCTGGGGTTTAGCTTTAAGGATGGCAAAATGATATCCTGCGAGTTTAAGGATAGGTTGGAGCAGGCTGGATTTTCAACCTGACCTTGTGCTGACCCCTAATAACTTCCTGGTTCCTTGGTCAGAGAAGGATTTATGAACAAGAACAAAGAATAATGTGTCTACCCAAGCAGGGAAGAAAAAAAGAAAAAGGAAGGGGAGGGTGAAAGGAGAAAAAAACAGAGACAGTCACACTGTACTTTAGAGTGAAGTACTTCAGTGCCTGGTCTTCTGTAATTACCTACTCAGTGAAAAAATAAAACCGGGGGGGGGTCAATTTTATATTAAAAAATCAATGTTTTAAACAATTTGATGAGCTCTCATAATTTTAAATCTCTCTACAACGTATACATTGCAGCCCTGATCACCTTCAAAGTGAAGTGCTCCAATAATTTTAAATTGTTCTGTACTGAAGAAGCACAAAAGCACCCATACTATTCCAAGTGAAAGCAATCTGAGAAATGTGAAGCACGCTGATAATTTAAAATATCGCTCCCTGTCTAGGCCTCTTCCCCTCATATCTATTTTGTCCTGTCCCTAGGGCAATTAAAAAAAGAATTTCAAAACAAGTTTCACTGACTGTAAATTTTATTCTAGTCTACAAACTATAAAAATAAAACTAAATTTTATTCTAACCCACAAACTGTTTTAAAAGCTCTTTGTAATAACTAAATAAATAAACCTTCCATTCTTTTAAAAGATGCAGATTTTAAAATCTGCAAGCCACTCAAAAAAAAATCAGAATTAATTAATATATATATATGATACACATATATTATACACACACTATTCTTTACAGAATACAGGAAATAAAATGTATGTGTAGATTTTTTTTAAAAAAATGAACTCTAATGTTCTCAGCCAGCACTTTAAGTCCTAATGTAATTAAAACACTCCGATCCTCTTCAAATTAGAAAAGCAAATTGTTACATATCATAAGTAGGTTCTTTTCACTGTAATGACACTCACTTAGATGATTTATGACATACATTATTCTATATCAAAGGACAATGAAATAGGCATTACCAAAGGTAATCTCTGTAATGTCTGGGAAGGGATCTAAAGCCTCGGCGCAGCGATGAATGCTGTATTTAAAATGCAAAACCCAAAGACGTTATTATCGTTCTGATTTCTTATGCTGCAGCTTCCCCTGATCTCTCATATTACTGTGGCAGCACAAAGGGTGTTTTGGGGTGTATTCTGTTAAGATAACAGATGGGGGGAGGAATGAAATATAAAGTCAGCGTTTTATCATTCCTTCGGTGATAATTTTTGCCTTAAAAAAGTTAAGGGGGGGGGGAGAAAGCTTATAATCTCAGTGCATACAATTGATGCACAAACTGAAAATATAAAGAGCTCTTGGGATATGCTTGCTTTTAGCATGTAAAGCCTTGCAGCATTGTGCAATAAAGTAAACTGCTAAACTAACATGTAAACGAATCAGACTAATGAGATTTCCAGACGGGATTATTCTTGCAACCTGCCTGTTGTGCGCTGGCAGTTCCTGATATCCTTATGTCTGTGTTTCAACTCTGGAGCTGCTACCCAAAGCCAAATTCCCGATGACTACTGAAGTAATAGCATTCATTTAATGCCATTAAAGGGACGCGGGTGGCGCTGTGGGTTAAACCACAGAGCCTAGGACTTGCCGATCAGAAGGTTGGCGGTTCGAATCCCCACGACGGGGTGAGCTCCCGTCGCTTGTGCTCCTGCCAACCTAGGTACCACTCCGGTGGGAAGGTAAACGGTGTTTCCGTGCGCTGCTCTGGTTCACCAGAAGTGGCTTAGTCATGCTGGCCACATGACCTGGAAGCTGCACGCCGACTCCCTCGGCCAGTAAAGCGAGATGAGCGCAGCAACCCCAGAGAAGGTCATGACTGGACCTAATGGTCAAGGGTCCCTTTACCTTTACCTAATGCCATTAAATCTCAAATGGCTGAATTGCAGAGGTCGTCTATGCCTGTAGGTGGTGCTGTGTGGATGCTAGGCTCCTCCCAGTTACCTCTCAGTGGTTTTTTTGTGAAGAAGGGGAAGGTTGGGAGATTATACTGCTTTCATAGCAGCTCCTGGAAACCTCAGGAGGGAAGAATGTTGTTACACTCAGGTCCTGCTTGCAGACTTGCTGTACGGCATCACCCTCACCCCACCTCTCAGCCTCCCCACAATTATTATTATTATTATTATTATTATTATTATTATTATTATTAGTCTTTTTTCTGGGGGTACACAGGGGTACGCATACCCCTAAACATTTTGTGAATCTAAATTTGGCCTTATTGAGGGGCAGTATTTCAATATGAGTAGGAAAATGAGAGTACCCCTAAACAGTTTTTTAGGGGAGGGAAAGAACTATTAGTATACTATTATTAGTATACTGCCCTTCATCTGAGATCCCAGACCAGCAAACAAAAGATAACACAAACTACATGACAAAGAAACAAAACAACCCAAGAGCACCATTTCATAAACACATTTAAAAGGCCATGTATGCATACCAGGGACGCAGGTGGCGCTGTGGGTTAAACCACAGAGCCTAGGACTTGCCGATAAGAAGGTCGGCGGTTCGAATCCCCATGATGGGGTGAGCTCCCATTGCTCAGTCCCAGCTCCTGCCAACCTAGCAGTTTGAAAGCACGTGAAAATGCAAGTAGATAAATAGGTACCGCTCAAGCGGGAAGGTAAACGGCGTTTCCGTGCGCTGCTCTGGTTTGCCAGAAGCAGCTTAGTCATGCTGGCCACATGACCCGGAAGCTGTACGCCGGCTCCCTCGGCCAATGAAGCGAGATGAGCGCTGCAACCCCAGAGTCAGTCACGACTGGACCTAATGGGCAGGGGTCCTTTAACCTTTACCTTATGATCCCTTCAGAACGTTGAATGTGTTTAAATGGCTACAGTTGATTCATTTTACAAACTATACTTGATCTGCACACAGGAAAGTAAGGGGTGTGTGGGCATTTTTCCTGCCAGAGGCAGTTCCCTGCCAAGCACTGGTCAGCCCGGCTGCATTAGGATTGTAATGGAAGGGCACAGATCAATTTCCTTTGTTTCCTGAATCGGCCATACTTAGGAAGCTAGCCTTCCACCAGAAAGCTAGCCTGGCTGTTGCTTGGATTTTAACGCTTGCTGGATCCCAGAATTAGAAGGGTATCAGCATACAGTGTTACACCCCCCCCCAAAAAAAACAACCCCTGATAACAGAACCCAAGGAGAGTCCTGCAGGATCAGGCCAGGGCCCATCTAGTCCAGCAGGGAAAGGCGAAACCTGCCAATGCAGGGAAATTCCTTTCCGGCCCTTTAACAGCAACCTTAACGTAGCAGCGCCCGCATACCTGTGAAGAAAAGTTAACCTGCAAAACCTGTGAAGAAAAGTTAACCTGCAAATAAGACATTAACTGAGGGTGGGTAGGGTGGGAGAAGCTCTGGAGCCAAGTGAAGATTCCCAGGTAAGATCCTCCCTCTATTGTGTGGGCAGGTAATCCCTCCCCTACCTGGCCTGGTCTCCTTGGCAACGCTTCCCCCAGGTGGGATTGGACAACTGACTGAGGTAAGCGGAGACCTCCAGGTATCCCACCTGAGGGAAGGCAAAACAAGCCTATGCTGTTGGAGCCGCTCCAGATCTTGGGGCTGCGCACGTCCACGCAAAGGGCGCCCCCCCGTTTTAAGCGGGGAGCGGTCATTGTCACAGTAACCAACCAATTGCTAATGGGAACTTCGTGATCTCTGATCCAAATCCTAAGGTTTATGGCCTTATTATGTAGGTAAGTGGGCAGCAGGTGAATTCTTATCTTTAATTTGTGGAATTTACAGTTCCAGGAAAATACTCAGTGCCCTATGAATTACTCAGCGGGGTCAGCAAGGGATTTGGTAACGACGCCTTGTACTTTTCTTGGTATCATTTGTTTTAAAATACACGTAGACAGGCGTTCTTTCAGAGCTGATTCAAATCGTATTCTCCTAATGAAGGAGTTCATCAATCTGAGTCACGCTGACACCCACAGGCATCAGATTGGTGACCCCTGTGCTGGACAGTTGTCAATCTCTAATAAAAAAAACACAGTTTATAAACCTACCTGTCTACGAACTGACCTGCAAACATAACCTATTGGGGCATGAAAGCCTGAGTGTCAGCTGCACTGTTGGGGCACACAGGCAAAGAGAGAGAATATTATAATCTGTAAATTTAAGACCATCACAACTGATGCCTCTTGTATAGGTATTTGGGGGTGGGGGAGTAGCAGGGCTTAGCTGAAAAATTTCCGTCCATTTTTCAGTCTAGGGGAGAGAGGATAAGAGAGGTAACATGTTCACTGAGCTATCAGGCAGCTGCGCTCTGAAGAAGTAGTATGTCTCAAGAAGTATGTCTCAAACAACTCTGTCTCCTGGACCTTACTATTGAGAAGATGCTCCTGGACAAAGCTAAGATCATTCACAACTTAATGACTTGCAACAGAAATATGAAAGGGCAATCAAGCTTCCTCTGGGGTTTTTCTTTTTTATACTTTGCACCCTGTTCACATGAGCTCTTACTTCAGGTATTTTCCCAGCACTAACACATACTTCAACTCCTGCTCTGTTCTCATAGATGAAAGGGGGGGGCACAGGAAGACACAAGACCTACCCACCGTGGAAGAGTGGCAGACGCAAGTGATCGACTACATGGAGATGGCAGAAATGACTGGCAGAATCCGTGACCAGGGAGAAGAATTGATGGAACGGGACTGGAAAAAGTTTAAGGACTATTTACAAAAATATTGTAAAATGTTTGAGTGTTAACATGATGTGGGAAGTGAAGGTAACAGGGCATGTGGGATTTGGTTAAAAGTGAATGAAAAGAAGAATTTTAAAAAAAGGAGAAGGGGGTTATGAACAGAATAATATTATGTCATAGTATATAAGGTGGAGTAATGGGCTAAGATAAGGGAAATTTGAGACATAATAACTAGAAATATATAACTATAAGTAAGGTTTGAAAAAGGGTCAGAACTTGCTGAATTTGATGGAACAAAGAGGAACACAAAAAAGAGAGATGTGAGGAGGTCAGGACAGAGGGACATGGAATTTTGAAAATTAAAAAGTGGACTTTTCTTTTTTCTTCTTTTTCTTTTTTTGTTAAGTGTGTATTCTTTCTTGTTTTTTTGTTCTCTGTTTTCTGTTTGGGCTTTATCTAATTGATTGATTTATTTGAAATGATGATCTTTTTGTTTTATAAAACCTCAATAAACATTTATTTTTTAAAAAAAAGAAAAGAAAGGGGGGGCACAGGTACCTTTACTTCTCAGCTGTGATCTGTGTTCACTTCTTCCTGATCCTTGGAAAGAATTATGTGTGGCAATTCTAGAGGATGACTTGGGGGGGGGGAGCCCAGCACACAGGACCTCTGGGAAACCCTTGTCATGTTGGCACTGAACTTTGCCTTATGTGTGGAAACAATGTTGGTTAAATTCAAAATACTCAGTGCCTAGAGACAGTCACATCGTGCATCCATAGCAGTGAACAAAGAATGACCGCCGGGAGGAGCGCAGAGAGAAGAAACGCCATAGTGCATCTGCAGGAGCAGAACCAGACACCAGCTGCAAAAAAAAAAATATGTCTCTCCTGCATTGTTCTCTACAGCCACAGCAGGCGCTGCAACCTTCCAACAGTTTGACTCCACCCCCAAAGGCACACTCCTCCATTTTCTCCCAAGAGAGAAAGGTGCCAACACAATAATACTATTTGACTATTGCTCACATTCTTGAATATTCTCGGGCAATAAAGAAGCATGACGTTGGCCCCTGTGATGGTTCACATCTATTCTATACCTTCCCTGGCCTGAAACCTTAAGGCGGAGCCAAAACAAAACAAACCCCCTGTTTCTAGCATCTAGGAATGTGAAATATTTTTCCAGGCCTGCTTGAACCTTGATTTTAGAACTTGGGAAACCTTTTCCTGAAGATCTCAGCCCTTTGGCAGCATGAGTATTATTTCTAGCACTCCTGAGAACGTATTAGCCAGACTGTCCAAGAGAGTCTCACAACTCAAGCTTCCCTTCCCATCGAAGCTGCTGCTCAGATTCTCAGCTGCCAGTTTGGTTTGATGGCCAGGCATTCCCAGCTCTTAGATTCTTGCTTCCTTTTTAGGCAGATTCGTTTGGTTGGCCCTTAGATCCGCTAAGAAAGCCAAACTATTTCCCCCCCAGACAGACTCTTCCATATGCTATCCCTTCCTGAAGTGTGTATCACTGGAAACAATCAAAATGCAAATATCATTCCTTAGTCCGTTAATCAAAATATAAAATGGAGTTTGGCCAGCCTGGAAGAGCTGAAGTTTAGCTTCCTTTTTCAGAGCGCAGCAACCCCAGAGTCATCCACGACTGGACCTAATGGTCAGGGGTCCCTTTACCTTCACCTTTACCAATTCAAAATATCATTGAACGTCAAAAGAAATGTCTTTGGTCAAATATTTGCACATGCAGAGAATATCTAGAAAGTATTTAACACCAAAGTTGGCATGTATGCATTTAAGCTCCGTGTGTTGGGAGAAAAAGTACATGGAAAACACACAGCAAAATATCCTTATCTTTGCTCCCAAGAATAGTCGAAAGTGTTCTAGAGAAAGGTATTATGCATCCTGATGCTTAACACGACATAAAAATGTCTTTCTGCTCGCAACTGTCGGTTTTATTAGGTTTGCATCGTATTAGTGTCATATGAGTACTTGATTTCAATATAGCAATATGAAAGTGTGCATGTAATTTCACTTCTATATCACATTAATACTAAACTGCTGAACATGGTAGTAATATAAAACTAATGTGACAGAATACTACCAGTCTGAGATGATGTAAAAATTCCTGATATTGCAGAAAGTTATTCAGACCAAATACAGAACAATGAAGGAGCAGTTTGATTTTAAAAGTCTCTCATTCCTTTTCCTTGACCTCCTTAAAAAATCCTGATCATCAGGCTTGTAATTTTTCCATTCATGGTTTTCCATCCCATAGTCTTTTCACTGGCCCTGCATTCCATGATGCAGGCCAACCCTGTATAACATATCACACAATAGACCAAAGGTAAAGGTAAAAAAGGTAAAGGACCCCTGGACGGTTAAGTCCAGTCAAAGGCGACTATGGGCTTGGGGTGCTCATCTCGCTTTCAGGCCAAGAGAGCCGGCGCTTGACTACAGACAGCTTTCGAGGTCATGTGGCCAGCATGACTAAACTGCTTCTGGCACAACAGGACACCATGATGGAAACCAGAGTGCACGGAAACACCATTTACCTTCCTGCTGCAGCGGTACCTATTTATCTACTTGCACTGGTGTGCTTTCGAACTAGGTTGACAGAAGCTGGGACAGAGCAATGGGAGCTCACCCTGTTGTGCGGACCAAAAGAACCCTCTTCTGCTGACCAAAAGAACCCAATCAGTTCTATATTGTAGTCTACAACAAACCCCTCATTTTTGTTGTTCCTGAAAGTGGAAGTAATAGTGAAATAACAGCTAAGAAGCTTAAATCATATATACCACTGACACCCTTCTTCAGAAATTAAACCAATGTCCAGAACTTTAACATTCAAAAACTTACATTCAAAAACTTACATTGCAGAAACTTATAGCTATAGATGAATTAAAACATAATATCAACTGTCATATGCTTATCCAAGCATTGGCTTACAGTCTCATCTTCTAACTTCCAAACAACTGTATTTCCCTCCCTTTCCAGAGCTCAGGACTCAGCCTTCTGTATCTCACTTAAGTCATGTCTTGCAGCTCCTATGAAAGATTTCCACTTTCACCTTCTGCAGCTTTGCTTCCTTTCCTTCTTTCAAGCAGAGAAGAAGCACTCCAACAATCTATTCAAGTTAGCAGTGTTCACAGTGGATTCTAAAACACAGCCATTTCGCTTCACATAAAATGGAGTCTCTCCTTCACTAGAAACCTCCCATGGTGACCAACGTTAGCCAATCACATGAGAACAACTAGAGAAGGGTCTAGAATTCAGTTACCAACCAGTAAAATTTAAACACTTAAGCAATGCTTACTTAACGAGGGTGGCGCTGTGGGTTAAACCACAGAGCCTAGGACTTGCCGATCAGAAGGTCAGTGGTTTGAATCCCCACGACGGGGTGAGCTCCCATTGCTCGGTCCCTGCTCCTGCCAACCTAGCAGTTCGAAAGCACGTCAAAGTGCAAGTAGATAAATAGGTACCACTCCGGCGGGAAGGTAAACAGCATTTCCGTGCACTGCTCTGGTTCGCCAGAAGCGGCTTAGTCATGCTGGCCACATGACCCGGAAGCTGTACGCCAGCTCCCGCGGCCAATAAAGTGAGATGAGTGCCACAACCCCAGAGTCGGCCACAACTGGACCTAATGGTCAGGGGTCCCTTTGCCTTTACCCAATGCTTATGTGCATTTACATTTTCAGTCAATTAAATTACTATGCTTAACACAGACGGCCCTGGAAGACATGGCCAGTAGACTGCATCCACTTTCATGGATCCTAATTTTACAGGCCTGATGGCTAACCAGTTCACTTCCGGGTCATGTGGCCAGCAGGACTAAGCCACTTCTGGCGAACCAGAGCAGAGCACGGAAACGCCATTTACCTTCCCGCCGGAGCGGTACCTATTTATCTACTTGCACTTTGATGTGCTTTTGAACTGCTAGGTTGGCAGGAGCAGGGACCGAGCAACGGGAGCTCACCACATCGCAGGGATTTCCCACAATGCCATGGCCTGGTTTCTCCTGCTACTGCTCTGGTAGTGCTTCTGTAGCCTTTGTGGAGGAAATGGTGTTCTAACTATCATGGGAAGTATTATCTTTGCTCCCTATGTGCCCCATTTCACTACTGAGGCCAGGATTCCTTTTTAGACACTGTTGTTTGAGGCACAAAGCAGTTACCTCAGGCAAAGGGAAGCCCCAGTTTGCCTGGGAAGAGATTTCTTGCACCGCCGTTCCTGAAGAAAAGAGCTTATTCTTATGGAGCGAGAGGAGAAACGGAACCAAACAGGCACTTCAAGACCTTCAGTGGGAAATGTGAATGAATTGGTCACTTAAATTAAAGGGGGGGTATCAAGAAAAAAGGCTGGTGTGAGTGATTGATCTGAATCAAGTTTCCCGTTGATCATTTCATGATATATTTTCTTAAAATGATGCAGATTTTACCATTAAGCTGCATATTCTATTGTTGTTTTGTTCTAATAACTAGCCTTGCTTCTTGCACTTGTCAGATTGCATGTATTTTATGGGTTTTCCATTTTTAAAAATCTATAGTGGGAATGTGTTTAAAATATTCTCTTGCAGGGATAGTATGACCTGCAGCCAGAAAAGTTTGTGAGGCTTAAACACACACACACACACACACACACACACACACACTGGTTTTAAGTTTTTTTTTAAAAAATATTAATTTATTTATCTATGGTAATCCATCCTGAATTTTGTTAATTTGCTAGTTTAAGGAACGGTTCCTTGCACATTGCGGAAGGAAAGGAAGGAAAGAGTTGCCAGATTAAAAACACAGCAATGTGTTCATCTCAGATTCATTTTTAGAAATGAATGGCACGTTTCCCACCTTTAAAGTATACGTCACACTTTCGTGAATCAGGAGGTAAGAATTCAATGGCATGGGTTGCTGCTTAAATACAAGAATGTAAGAGCTGTAACCACTAGCTCAAAAACCCTGACTGCATACTGGGTATAAAAGCAAGCCTTTTCGCAGTAGCTTTCAGCATGTCTCTGAGCACCTCTGTCACTCTGTTTTAACTCTATGCATCCTTCTGGCTCTCCTGTAGCAATCTAGGACTACATTTGTACCCGAAGAAGCACATCCCTTTGTTTAATCAAACTCTCAAATACCAACAATACAAGTTAAGGCGAGTTCAGCATAAAAGTAAGTGGACATATAGGGCTATGCCATTAAAAAAATGCCCTTTAGGTTTGCCTTTTTATTTTATTTTTAATTTTGGGCGCAATATTATTATTATTACTTGCACAATTTGTATTTAGGAACATTACTGCTTTAAGAGAGAAAATTTTAAACCCTCAGAAATTACTCTCAGTCTAACGAGTTCTTTTCCACTGACTACAGACATCATTAGGGGATGCCTATAGCCTGGGGCTGTGCATGAACTTTTTCTTCTAACTGTACACTTTATGTATAATTTAGCTTCCTTGCCTAAATTATTCAAGCAAATAGTGAGTGAAAATAATGGAGTTCACTGAAACCTTCCAGAGTATTAGAATAAAACAGTTTTTTACGTTGATTTGAATTTTTAAGCTTTTTAATCATGGGTTTCAAATGGAATATGAATGTTTTCAGCTCTTCATGGCTTGTCCCCCTGTGCCTTCTCCCTCTTTCTTCCCCCCGCCCTCCCCTGAAGAAGAAAATAAGGCAGGAAACTGTCTTTAACAGTTTATACTGTCAATTAATAAACACTGCTGAGGTAGAAAGCTACCTAAGGTAGAAAAGTTAACAGCTGAGGGGCACAAACTGTAGATACATTGTGCGTGGGGATTTCCTCTCAATATCGCTGTGTGCCCTACACTTAAAGCATATGATAGGTCAGCCTCATAAAGAGGCCCACAAAAGTTACTAGCCTAGCCTCTAGTTTGCTAAAGGGCTAGCAGTTTGTGTTTCCAAGGTGCCTGTTCCCTGCAGCCAACCAGCAACTTTAAAAATTGCCTTCCCTCCAGTGGACTAGCTTGGTTTCCATGCTGGTCACAAAGGAAGAGGCTTTCTTCCACCACTGGCAGTGGCCTTGTTTCTGGTAACCTGCAGCTATTGCAGCTGTTGAGTCATTAAATACAAAGCTGTGGTCGGTCTTTCCAGGCACTTGGTGTTTGTTTTTTTAGTGTACAGAAAGCATAGCACCTACTAACATGTTGCAAAGGATCCTAATTCTTAAAGTAGTGCAGATGTTGTACTACCAAACATTTCCTTCTCTCTGGAGGAAATTGCATTTTCCCAGTGATAAACCATAATATTTTGCTTTGGGGGAAATGCTCCTATTTCAATAGAGCCATGTGGATTTGAAATCTGATTGCTTGTGCACATATTATTAATGCTAACACTGATTAATATGTCCACTATGTCACTGGCGTTGCATCAGGGTCTCTGGGTGCATTCATAAAGAATGTGTTAACTGATCAACCACCATCTTCAGATTAATGAAACCTGAGGACACTTGAAATGTTTTTAACATTAGGCTGAACAGCTTGCGACGTGCAAATTTGCTGAAATTCCTTACTACAGATCTTAGGATAATAGAAAAATTGGAACCAAGTCTGGCGTAGTTACACTCCTGCTGTTACCTAATCTCATGATTTGATAATGTCTTGATCTGTTTTCTGTGTGGTTTTTCCTCTGTCGCTGTCTCTCCCTCATTAATATATGTCTTTTTTTAATAAAAAAATAACCTATGTATCTTGGCATAGTAGAGGCTCAGGGGGGAAAGGGCTTTGAAGTTGTGCAAAGTGGGCAATTGCAGTTCCTTCATCTGCAAGAAGATTTGATGAAAGAAGATTAAAGCAGAGAGGGAAAAGTCTCTTCAGAGAGGTAGAGTTGTGTTCCTTGTAAACATGCAAAAAGTAGTCATCATCATCATCCATCCACTATGCAAAGCTGACTGGATTTCCTAGGATTTGAGTTTCTACACAGAATTGCTGCATAACACCAAATCATTGTGATAAATGATCTGATCCACCAGACTGGGAATGTTGGAGATGGAAAGATATTGTGATGGTGCTTAACACCCAAGGTGCTCTAGGATACAGTAAGTGATAAACATTAGCCCCACAATGGAGAGCTTTGAAGTAAACTTTTTAAAATATTCAGATAGAGCACATTCTGGTATGTGTATTTGTCTCATTGAAATGAACAGGTTGTAAGAGCCTGGCAAGATGTTTAAACCCTGATTATTTCAAAGGAATATAGGCATCCAAAACTTCCCCTGAATTGTGCATACATATCGACTGAAATGTTTTGGTGGAGCTGGTTTTGTTTGAATAAACCTTCAATTTGGCAATCACCACAAAGGCACAAAATTCAGATTCACAAAATTCATCTGCAGGATTTGGGGTTATTGCTCATAACTGGTAGTCACTGGGGATTAGCAACCCAACTTCATACAGTCAGACTCTCAGAAATGTATGCACTCCAAAATTCCAAGGTTAGAAAGAGCAAGAGTTTAATGTGAAGTCTTGATAGGAGCTTAGATAGAAAAGAGTCAATCTTTGTGGTCCATGAGGCAGAGATGAGAAATTTCTCATGTGTATCCATGCTTACTGTTAGTACCTGACCCAATGCTTCATTATTTCACCAGAAGTCTGAATTAGCTGGCATAACCTTTGGATCAAGTCCTTTATAACTTATGCAGTACAGACTTCCATACGATTCTAGATCTATTTAGTGGACCATAACACTATTTGTGCAACCTTAGGAATCTTCAGAGGTTCCATTCCAATAATCATCTAGAAGTTTGAATATTTATCGGCTGCCTGTCTATCCAAACATATCCATAACTTTTTTCTCAAACCTTCTTTTGGAGAATGGGGGATTTGCCTGAAATATTTTCACTAGGTTACCGGGACAAGAAACAGAGAGAACACCAAAGACTTATGAGTTTTTAAAACGGCTGCTTCAGAGGTAGTTATTTCTATTACATACTCTGGTTTCACCTCAGATCGTATTTCTATTACAATAATATTAATAATTGCTTTCCCCAAGTGATATTCTGAATCTGTTCATTACCAATTGGGCATGGTCAAACAATCTTCATAAGAAGCCACAACACTTATACAAGTTTTAAAACTGAACTGTTTAGGTATGCCCCTAACATATTTTTCTGTGAATTTGTGAACACATCTAAGTAAGCCCTGCATGAATTGAAAGGTGCCTTCTTGTAGAAGCCCCCAGATTTTACAAGAGCCTAAATCTAAATCATGTTTTTACACACTTTCTCAAAAAAGTGCTTTCCCTGGCATAGGATCAAGGGAAAACTGTAGCTTTTCTTCTCTGTGTCTTTCTATAGGACATCCAAATGGCTCTTCACAACAACTTTTTGGTGGATGGTCTTGAGGAGAAGACCTTGCTGGCATTGTAAGGGAACCAGGCCACTGTCACAGAGAAATTGGAGTAAATGGGGAAAGAAGAAGTGAAGAGTTCCTTCATATTTACTTTGCAATGATGCAGTCTTTTGAGGTGCCTTCTGAACATGTTTGTCTGGGGCTGGGGCCACAGTTGCCACATCTGGTCTCCCTCGGGAAGTTGTGGACTCTTTTTCCTTGGAGGTTTTTAAGCAGAGGTTGGATGGTCATCTGTCATGGATGCTATAGCTGAGATTTCTGCATTGCAGGGAGTTGGACTAGATGACTCTTGAGTTCCCTTCCAACTCTATGCTTCCATGATTCTATGTGTTGGGAAATTTACCTTGGTGCATGGAACACTAGGTTTCCCCTTTCTCATTAGAAAGTTGCCCAATGAAATTAATGGACTATGCAGAATTAGATAAATTAACAGGAAGGATTCGAAACCTGCGGGACCAGAGATTCTTAGAAGACTGGAGTAAATATTTGAACTATTTGAAAAGCAATTGTACTATATAGATTACGCTAGTAGGACTTCAAGAAGTTCTGTAAGGAGGACTATATGAAATATTGCAAGGAAGACTATGAAGAGAATTATTAGTTAATGATAATTAAAAGTAATAGAGAAATTAAGAAATGCAGAATAAGTGATAAAGAACAGAAAATCTTCAGAGGCTGTTGACGGAAGTCTAAAATACTGTATAAGATAAGAAGTTATGTTAAATGACTGTTGGAAATGATATGTTAAAAGTTTAATAAAAATGTATATATAAAAAAAGAAAAGAAAGCTGCCTATAATTTTGCATGAGCAGAAAATGTTTTTTAAAAAAACAAAAACAACAAATAATACCCTGTTTTGGTGCTTTGCCTGTCTAATACAACTGTGTCCAGGATTTTACTACAGGATTCCACAACACTCATCTGTTTCCAGACACCAGCACAAAATGTATAGAATGTGTATTTGGCACAGTTGTACAAGCACAAAACACAACCCTTATTTTCCTTCACAGGGCTAAAAATTCACACATGCCCTACTGCACTGATAACACCACTGAACAGCTCCCTGACATAAAGGTTTAAATAAATATATGTTTAAATGAAGGGGCAGGGGAAGAAGAGCTGAGAACTCGGAAAACTATTGGTCGTTCCCTTTTTCATCAGGTCAACTAAGCAGAAAAGAAAGAAATGGATCGTGAAATCTCTTGATAGAGTTGCATTATTTCCCACAGAATTCAAATTCACAAAAGCCTCCTGCAACTCTCCCTTATGAGAATTTCTTTTCCAACATTGTTAGCGATAACATATATCCATAGGTAAGCTCAGCCCATCTTCCCAATTCCCCGTATCTCTTGAAAATTAATGTATTCCCTTAAGCCGATATAACTTTCTGACATCTCGATCATCTATCCTTTTATCTCACTCTTCCCTTTAGAGTTTGAATTTTTGTTTTATTTTTAGTTTAAAGCAGGGCTGTGCTAAATCTATGTGAGGCTTATTTTTTCTTACAAAAGTGCCACTTATTGGACTTGGTGAAAGACCAACAACCTCCTATTCATTGTTAAATGATTCTCTTTTGTTTAGATGTGAAGTTCGTGGCCAGTGCTTTTTTCTGGAGGGGTACACATACCCCTAAACATTTTGTGAATCTTTGCACTTTTGTCCATTTTCTGTATTTATTTCTCCCGATTTGAACTACGAAATGGTGGTTTTTCTTGAGTCAAAATGAGAGTACCCCATAACTTTTTCTTTAGAAAGAAGGCACTGGTTTGGGCACATTTTCCAGAAGTGCTCCAGGTTCTTCTTTGGTATCTTATGGGCTGGCAAGTGTATACACTATATTGAAAAGTGTATGATTTCTTTCTTGGCCCTCATGTTCCATTAGGAGTATGCCAACTTTATACTTTTTGGATGCGAGCCCTTGTTCCATATTTGCCAGAGCTGTAGCCACTTCTGCCACCAGCCTTGTGGCAAAGTTTACTTCCGCAAGTGGTTCCATCAGATAGAGCAGCACTTAGTATATTGTTGTTTGCATCTGTCTGCCTCAGGAGAGTTACAGCGCCTGCTGTGGCTGTAGAGAGAGATCCTGGCCCAACTGCACTGACTGCCAGTTAATTTCCGGGCCCAATTCAAAGCGCTGGTTCTGACCTATAAAGCCTTAAACAGCTCAGGACTGCAATACCTCAAGGATCACCTCTCCCCAGAATCCAGACTCTGCAATCATCATCTGATGCCCTTCTTCATGTGCCTCCTTCACAGTGGCGTAGCGTGGGTTGTCAGCACCCGGGGCAAGGCAAGTAATTTGCGCCCCCTAACCCATGGATTTGCGCCCCCTAACCCGTGGATTTGCCCTAACCCCAGATGTTGCGCCCGGTGCGGCCGGCTCCCCCTGCACCCCCCACGCTACGCCACTGCTCCTTCATGAAAGGTCCAGAGGTTGGCACAGGGAGGTTCACCTGGTGCCTTCATTACACACCTTTAGGTGCCAGGCGAACATGTTCCTCTTCAACCAGGCCTTTGGCTAATTAATATCCTATGGCCCTTTAAATGTGTTTGTGGCAGATGGGGTCATTGTCTTGTTGTGTTTTTGTTCTCACAGTTTTTGTGCTTTTATCATGTATTTTCATCTTGTGAAGTCCCCTGAGCTCTTGGGATGAAGGGTGATATATAAATTTAATTATTTAATCAATTGCTTTCTTGCAGCTGGGGCAGATAGAGGCATCCAGTTGTGCTGCTACAGATGCACCATGGTGTTTCCTCTATGCGCTCCTTCCTTCTCTACCCACAGCTATGGATGCATGACCTGGCTGTCTCCAGGCACCTGGTATGTGCTTGACAAGTAATGCTGGTGTTACTTGCTGTTGAACAACAAGCTTATGTTGTACAAGAGAGCCAGTGTGGTGTAGTGGTTAAGAGCAGTAGACTTGTAATCTGGTGAACCGGGTTCGCCTCCCCACTCCTCCACATGCAGCTGCTGGGTGACCTTGGACTAGTCACACTTCTTTGAAGTCTCTCAGCCCCACTCACCTCACAGAGTGTTTGTGGGGGAGGAAGGGAAAGGAGAATGTTAGCCGCTTTGAGACTCCTTTGGGTAGTGATAAAGCGGGATATCAAATCCAAACTCTTATGTCATGTTAAGCAACAGTATATACACCTGCACTTGGAAGAACATGCACAAACATTTCATAAGGTGGGCCAAAAGTAAACAGAGGAATAATTTTGTAAAAAGCAGAAGCAAAAAGCACTGCCCTTTTAAAATGCTCACCCAATGTTCTCCAGGAATTTGTCATTTGTCTTTCTTTAATCTTGGTTGAACTGTCCTTGGAATCCTTCTGAGCTCTAGAGATATATTGGTTTTTGTCAGGGAACTGCCATCAGTGCCAGAGGGAGAGAGCAAGCTCCAGAGGGATTCCAGAGAGTGTCCCGGGATGGGGAGAGGCAGCCCATCTTCTGGGGAAGAGAATCAGCGTAGCACCAGTGGAGAAGGGGGGCAGATGGGGGAATCGGCGAGGCGGTCCCATGACTCCTTGCCGGGGACCAGCGGGGAGAGTAAGGGTCCTCCGCTGCCCACACCCTCCTTGCGCAGAAGGCTTCCGCGCAGGGAGAGTAGGAGGAGACTAGGCGTCAAAGAGCTTCTTTGCTGGAAGAAGTTTAAGAAACTCCCACTGACGGATTCTGCCAGCGATTGAGACAGCCATGGGTGAATGGCTGTCTGGACAGAAAAGGTTCACTCAGGCAACCCAGCCAGGTGTTGGCACTGGCTTACGCACGAGCAACCCCCTAGAACCATTACAGTTTTGTTTGTTTGTTGCTCTCATTTCCAATGCACAGAAGTTCTTTGAGCCAATATTTCATTTTGGCATTCACACTGGCATTGAACACTGTACATACAACATGCAATCATGGGAATAGAATGGTAGGCCTGCCTGTGTAAAAATGCAAGTGCAAGGCTCTTCCTTATAATGAATGCTTGAGCCTTGTACTCGGCTTTTTACAAAATGCGTTTCTGCTTAAGTATCAGATAATCACAATGAAATATTCTTAACATTCCATCCTGTAAATGGAATTTTGATGTCACACACATTTCTCCATCAGTTTTGCTCAGGAATGAATTAATGACAGTACTGATGATGGACGCATACATTAGCAACTCTTTCTAGTGAGATGCTCTGGCCTGTCATATTATCATGCAGAACTAAACAATGGAACTGTACTCCCGGAGAAAGAACTCTGTGTGACAGAGACCCAAAAAAGACCAAGCATACCAGTTCACTTTCACATGCTACACAAACCAGCTGTTGCTATTAAAAAACAGCAACAACACCCTGTAATATTTGTTTAATGTACTATGATGTACATTAAGCCATTTGGCGGGAATAAAGAAATCGCAGTACAGTGGTACCTCGGGTTAAGAACTTAATTTCTTCTGGAGGTCTGTTCTTAACCTGAAACTGTTCTTAACCTGAAGCACCACTTTACCTAATGGGGCCTCCTGTTGCCACCGCGCGATTTCTGTTCTCATCCTGAAGCAAAGTTCTTAACCCGAGGTACTATTTCTGGGTTAGGGAAGTCTGTAACCTGAAGCGTATGTAACCTGAAGCGTCTGTAACCCGAGGTACCACTGTATAGGTTCTGGGGGAAACTGGGAATGTCTAATTTTGATAGAGCCTCTAAAGCTGGGGTGGGAAACCTGTGGCTCTCCAAATGTTGGAGTCTAAGAAGTTCCCCATTGATGCAAACATATGAAAAAGATTCTGAATTTGAATTTGTGACATGGATCAGAAAATGACTCCTTGAACTGTGTCTGGGATGTCTATGATACCTGGCATATCTGATTGCATTGGGCAATACATTCCACTAAACCCTTCAAGTACAGTGGTACCTTGGTTGTTGAACAGCTTGGTTCCCAAACAAATCAGCTCCCGAATGCCACAAACCCAGAAGTAAGTGTTCCGGTTTGCAAATGTTTTTTGGCAGCTGAACGTCCAGTGCAGCTTCCACAGCTTCCAATTGGGTGAAGGAAGCTCCTGCAGCCAATCAGAAGCCACACCTTGGTTTATGAAAGGTTCCGGGAGTCAAACACACTCCCGGAATGGATTAAGTTTGACAACCAAGGTACCACTGTATATATATATCTAAGTGAACATGTCCTAAACTCAACCAGTGATTGCTAAATAACAAAGCTGATTCCAGTTGAGATAAACTTTATCTGGGCATATTCATATTACGGACTGAAATTGATCTAAATATCATTCCCTCTTCCCAGGAAATCCTGGGAACTGTAGTTTAGTGAGAGGGATCGGGGACCTCTAAATGTGGAATGTGCACATCACCATAGAATCATTTGATGGTTCTCTTACACAGATGTCAAATGAATATTTGCAGAGGAGAAATTCTCTTGTCCTTCAGCTCCCCACCCACTTGTGACATCTCATCTTCTACCAGATTGGCAGCACAGCCCCTTTCTCTCAAGGAGTTGCCGAACAAACCAACTGGAGACTTTAGTTTCAAAAATTCTGGGACCTGAGAGATACCAAAGGGCACACTCTGGAGCACACAGCTCTTTGTCTCTTCCTTCCCTACCCCGCCCCCCGACTGCATGTTTAATTAGGGTTTCTAAACCCTGATTAAACATTAGGTTGCCAAAGGAAGGAACACAGCAACTCTCCTTCTCCCCTTGTCCCCCTCCTGACTGCAGATTTAATTGGGGTTTAAAAGCCAAATTAAACTTTAGGGCTGGCCCCTGAATCATTTGGGGTCTGGTTAGGTGCCAGATTGGATCCGGGAGCGGGTGGCATGCACAGGCCTACTGACTGCTGCCTCACATTACTGCTTAGCATCTGTTCTAGAGTCCCCAGCAGATACACCAAGGGACAATGATGCTACTGACTTTTACTGAAAGAATTCTAATTACTGTCCCACAGCCCAGGCTAATCTTTCCCCCTTGGTTGGCTGGCAACATTAATTGGATCGGTTTCACTTAGGCACAAACCTCTGTGCTTATACAAGGGATGCACAGTAGATTTTGGGGAGGGCGGGGGGAGACCTGGAAGTGTGTGTGTGAAGGTTCTGTTTATTAACTGAATAGAAAAACTAGTTGAGGAGAAGAGAAGTTGGCAGTTGGGGCCTTAAGTTATTCACCAGCTTTATTCTGCAAGGCTGGCATTCAGCGCCAGCACTGTGCATTGAGCAAAGAGGGTGAACGATGCAGTTCATTGAGAGGCAGCGATTCAAAAACCAGCCCTGAAAATGATAGTATTACAGTTGGTCGTGTGCCATGCAAACTTAATGCCTGGATTCTTGAACTGGCAGCACCAATCCAACAGCCAATTGTTCCTTTTTTCTGAGGCTCCTCTCTTTTCCCCTGTGCTATTATCCTACAAATTGAAATTGGCCTTTGTTTTAGACTGATAGCCCATAGCGTGGCTTAGGGAGATGAGACTTTATTGGGTGACAGAATGCATTATAATTGGAGGCCCACCGAAATAGGATGGAAATTGAAATGTGATGGCTGCATTGGTAAGTGCATTTCACCGGTGCCATTGTCTTGCAGTGGATCTGATAGCTCGTTGGAAAAGTAGTAAAAATGAAATTAGCCTAGACATCATGTTTGAAAAATAGTGATGAAATTATTCTTTCTCTTTGTGGCAAGGGAATGCATCCTTCGCTTCCTTGGCAGAAAAGGAAGCTGTATTGTGGCAGAATTTCTTCCTGGTTCTTAAAACTTTAGCATCCCTTTCCCCAAAGATACTAGGGCAACTGACCACAGCGCCTGTGGGAAGAAGAAGAAGAGTTTGGATTTGATATCCTGCTTATCACTACCCGAAGGAGTCTCAAAGCGGCTAACATTCTCCTTTTCCTTCCTCCCCCACAACAAACACTCTGTGAGGTGAGTGGGGCTGAGAGACTTCAGAGAAGTGTGACTGGCCCAAGGTCACCCAGCAGCTGCATGTGGAGGAGTGGAGACGCGAACCCGGTTCACCAGATTACGAGGCTACCGCTCTTAACCACTACACCACACTGGCTCTCGGGTTGAGTTGCTGGAATATTAAGCGAAAGGTCTCCTCAGCATCCCATAATAGCCCTGTGTGGCTAGCAGATAACAGGGGTTTTGTTTCACTGACCTAACCAAGGTATGGAAAGGTGTGTAAGTGCTAAAATACAGTGGTACCTCGGGTTAAGAACTTAATTCGTTCTGGAGGTCCGTTCTTAAGCTGTTTTTTAAGGAGAGTTTGGGTGGCCATCGGTCATGGATGCTTCAGTTGAGATTCTTGCATTGCAGGGGGTTGGACTAGATGACTCTTGGGGTTCCTTCTAACTCTACAATTTTGTGATTCTAAGTCCCATTGGACTCAATCAGGTTTCCTTCTTAGTAGGCACGTATGCGCTGTCAGTCATCATGGTAAAAGGTAAAGGGACCCCTGACCATTAGGTCCAGTCGTGGGCGACTCTGGGGTTGCGGCGCTCATCTTGCTTTACTGGCCGAGGGAGCCGGCGTACAGCTTCCTGGTCATGTGGCCAGCATGACGAAGCCGCTTCTGGCAAACCAGAGCAGCGCACAGAAACGCCATTTACCTTCCCGCCGGAACGGTACCTATTTATCTAATTGCACTTTGACGTGCTTTCGAACTGCTAGGTTGGCAGGAGCAGGGACCGAGCAACGGGAGCTCACCCCGTCATGGGGATTTGAACCACCGACCTTCTGATCTCCAAGTCCTAGGCTCTGTGGTTTAACCCACAGCACCACCCACGTCCCGTCAGTCATCATAGTGAATAGCTATTGACCTATTATCCTGTATGAACTTGGCTAATCCTTCTTAGGCATGGCAGGGTAGGGGGAAAGTAATTAATGAATAACCCAATGACATAATTTCTTTCAGGATGTCTCTTTAATATGTTTCAGCACAAATTTCATGGTGAGGAAGCACACTTGCTGCCTCATGTATTTTCTTGGAAACAGTTGCTATATATATATATATATATATATATATATATATATATATATATATTAAAAGGAGCTACAGCGTTTATACTGCACTGTTGAATTAACATTTTCTGGTTAAGAAAGGCCGTCTGAGAAATTAAAATGATATTTGAAACATAAATCCTGTGTGCTAACAACTATCGTTATAGAAGCCAGCCAGAATCAACAGACACGGCTTGTTTTCCACACGCTCCTTCCTGGAGGCCAGTTTCTCCCGTTTTTCAGAAAACATCTGTGCAAATGCAGGGGATGGAGGGAAACCCAGCAGGAATAGAAGCCATCAGTGGTTAGGTGTGTTATAAATACATTATTACTTCATTGTAATGGCATACAGGCCTTGGCTAGACTTCTCAATGACCTCACTAGCTGCTGTCAACCCTTGACTTGCTCGGTGAACAAGCATTCAAGACGCAAGAGCCTGCTAGAATGAGCTCAGTGCATGGCCAGCAAACAGGGAGATCCGTCAGGAGGGATCCACACTCATGTCTGACCATAATTCCTCTCCTTCTAGAAAGGGTTGGGCCATATTAAATATAATGTCTAATAACAGAACTGCAAAACGTAACCTTATTCAACCTTTTCCTATAGTTTTAGCTCTGGAAGATTTCCTTTAGAAGGTATGGGGAACCTGTAGTCTTCTGTAGGTTGTTGGAGTATAACAGCTCCCATCGTGTCTGACCATTGAAGCTTCAAACACCGCTGGTTGGAGCCCTAATCTGGAGCCCTCGACTTGCAAGGGGAGAAACTGAGCTTTCCTTCCAGGGCTGACCCCAGCTTGGGCAATGGTGGGGTGTCATCAGGACTGTGGCTCGGGAGGGTAAGGATTAAGCCCTGTCCCTGCATGCCATGATCCCCCTACCATTTTTGTTAGCAGAGAGGAGCTAGACATGTTAATTGCCATAAAACTTTCAGTGTCATGTCCCATTTGGCACAGGATGACTATAGCTACAAACATTCAGCTGACCCTGTACTCTATTAGGATAGAGCCTTTATTTTATGGATGGCAGGTTGCTGAGTTTTGTTTCTTTTTCTTTTTGGTAACCCTGCTATAGTTAGTATAGAAAATAAGCAAAGTTCTGCTTTTAAAATACACTGCTTTAAAAATAATAACAATGGTTTATGTACTCTTGAAATCATGATTAATCTTTCTCCCGCATACACACAAACACACTGAACACAGTTCAGCCTCCCCCAACCACACAATTGGAACCTAAAATAGTGCTTATAGTGATGAGATTTGTATTTTTGTAATTTGTAGACTGCCCTTCATCACTTGTTTAAGAGGAAAGGAAACAAACAAAAACACGAATCAGTGCTGAAGTTGCAAGTGTTGTGTAAATGATAAATAAACCTATGTAAAAGTGTTGACATTTTGATGTTTTTTGCCTTCTGTTGTCATTGGAAAACCATAATAATAAAGCTCCCAAAAAGTGGGGTGGCGGAGGAAAAATCTGAGGGATATATAAAAGCTTTCATGAAATGACTATTCAAATAGGGACCACTTGTAACACTTCAGATAATTCTGCTATCAAATATCTCCACCATGGGTAGAACTCTGAGGGGTTTTTTAAAGAAAAGGAAAAAGAAAAATAGCACTTGTCATAACAAATTTTGGAGAGGATTATGCTGTCATAAACAGACCCAGCAGGGGTTTCAACTGCAGTTGGAGGAGAAAATTATGCCGGAACCTACTTTCCTTTGCTGGAGATCTGTGGCACTTTGAGAATGGCAGACTGAATTGACACGCCATTTTGTACATTCTGCTTGAAAATGGTCTTGGGCAATGGTACCTGCTCACCTCTAAACCTTGGTTTATTACCCCTCTTAAGGCTCCCAAACTATTTGAATTCCTTAACTTCTTCGGCTCATAGATATGCCTTTGTAAAGGCAAGATTCAACACCTTCCCATCGAACGTGCTGAGAAATAGATTCTCCAATGGACAGATATCGCTCTTATGTGATTGTAATTGTGGGGCACCGGA
The DNA here is from genome assembly GCF_027172205.1 of Podarcis raffonei. NCBI lineage: Eukaryota > Metazoa > Chordata > Lepidosauria > Squamata > Lacertidae > Podarcis > Podarcis raffonei. Next base: position 6,607,239 of record NC_070604.1, read on the forward strand.
ATCGTTGCATCACATAATTTTTGATTGTGCTTTTCACTCATCGGCCAGGAGCAAGTTTCTTGCTCAATATCTAAAGGGAATTGCCGATGATACGAATGAAGCCAAACTGAGATATCTATTAAATGATGATGACCCCCTAAGATCACTCATGGTTGCCAGATTCTTGATCAGCGTCCTATCCCTAAAGAAGAGAAACAGACTCCTGTGCGGCTCGGATAATCTTTTTAAACTATGATCTATGTTTTAGGATGTAATTAGGTGATTTCACCATTGATGTCTTCTACTAATTTATGAGTAGAGGGCGATGTTTATGTTACAAATTTATTGTAATGTATGATGTTGGTCTTTTGTTTTTGTTTTGTTTTGCTTTGGTTCTTGTCTGTTTTTTGTAAGTCTTGGCGGTTTTAAATTGGGAGGTTTAAGTACATTATGTTGGTATGGGAAACTGTTGTGTGATGGGCCAATGGCCGTAATAAAGATCAATACAATACATTCTGCTTTTTCATTTCTCACCATCATCCAACAGGGCAGATAATACAGAGCAAATACAATGGGCACAATCTCTCCCCTGGTGCCTCCACCTTCGGAGTTGCAGTGCCAGTGCCCCTGTGATCATTCTCCCCAGAAAGTAGCCTGGCTACTTGGGAGGAAGTGAAAGCTCATGGAAACACCTGTGTGCATAGCTGTCAACGTTTCCCTTAACGGAAATTCCCTTATTCCGAATAGGATTCCTCGCAAGAAAAGGGAAAAGTTGACAGCTATGCCTACGTGGATCAGGGTTTGACTGTGAGCCAACAAGGGATGTAGCCTTCCCAGTTCCTAGTTTGAGCTGCTTCACTGCTGAAGCTTCATCTGAGCTGCATTCTGCCTGACCTGAAGAACCAGGTGGCTGGTGGATGCAAGTTGGAGCAAGAATGCAAAAAGGCAAGCTGTGGGTTTCTTAGGACTGCAACATGGAATGGAATGTGAGCTGGGATAGCTCAGTTGGTAGAGCATGAGACGCTTAATCTCAGGAACATGGATTCAAGCCCAGTGGCGGAGGAAGAGAGGTGCGGAGCTGGGTGGACCGCCCCGGGTGTCATCACTGAAGAGGGTGACAAAACAACAAAAATATGAGTACTTTTAAATATATTTTTTTAAAAAATGGGTTCAAATAACTTTTTAGTTCAGTCAACAAACGCAACGAAACGCGGCTGGCACTGGACACCACACTGAGGGAGCCGGCACTTACCATGGGGTCTGCATCGTGCCCAAGCCACGCATCTTTCCTGGGAGTCACGTGGTGGCTCGGGCGCCTGCAGGCTCCGCACTGCCTGAAACAGCAGCGTGGGACTTGCGTCTGCCCTCCGCCTCTCCCTCAGCTGCCCTACAGCTGAAGGGGAGGAGGCAGAGAGGCTCCACACTGTGCGCCCCGCCCTCACGGGTGGATCGCCCTGCCCCCGGCTGCAGGACACATGTGCCACACCCAGCACCCATGCAGCTAGCTACGTCGCTGTTCAAGCCCCAGGGGGTTGGGGTAGATGACCCTTGTGGTCCCTTCCAACTCTACAGTTCTATGATTCTATGAGTATGCCCCCAAGACTGCATACAGTGGTACCTTGGGTTAAGAACTTAATTCGTTCTGGAGGTCTGTTCTTAACCTGAAACTGTTCTTAACCTGAGGTACCACTTTAGCTAATGGGGCCTCCTGCTGCCGCCGCGCCACTGGAGCCCGATTTCTGTTCTCATCCTGAAGCAAAGTTCTTAACCTGAAGCACTATTTCTGGGTTAGCAGAAACCTGAAGCGTATGTAACCTGAAGCGTCTGTAACCCGAGGTACCATTGTACTGGGAAAGCTGAAGCAGCATAACAAGCTAAGTTCCTGGATATCCACCCCAGTGAAGCTGCCCTTCTTCCAGGATCTATTCTGTTCTGCTCACTTCACAAAATCTGGGTCTTGATGATATTTGTCTTAGACTCAATCATATGTTTATTTTGTGAATCAGCCAGTCTTGTGCCTCGTGGAAGCCTGGGAAGCATATAACTATCTCCAAAGCAAAAACGGGGAACTGGTGAAATGCCAGATGTTGCTGGACTACAAGTTCCATCATTCCTGACCTCTGGCCATGCTAGCCAAACTGAGAATAAGAACCGAAGTCCAATGTCTGGAGGGTCACAGGCTCTCCATGCCTATGCTAGATGGTGTCTAGCTATGCAGACCCTCTCTCTCTAGATGGGCCTGGTGAACAGTTTGCCCAGGATCCGGAAGCTATAAGTCTTTCAACCAGCAAACTATTTGCTTTCCACCCTCCAGGCAGCCCTGATTCACTAATTCCTAAGCAGGGGTAGATGAATGGGGTAGAAGAAAAACCTGAGGATAAACTGGGCCACATTGTTTGATGGCCGGAGCAAAATTAATAACTAAATATAAACCTGACATATGCCCACTTTGCAAAAGAAAAAAGAAACAATTAAATAACTGTTTGCCACCTTTGAAACATCACAGCCCTGTTCCAGCACTAATTGTGCTATGTTGCATTTGACTAGCGAATCCCAGATGGAGATAGGCATTCTCTTTCACAGTAGACACATCTATCAAATTCACTGGGGACTAGAGGAACATCGCAATGTGCAACTAGATATGCATCTGTGTAACAGCTGCATGTGCAGATAGCTCTCGCTGGATTGTCATGCACATCCCAATGGTTTTAAAAGCTCCTTGTGGAGGCAAATGATAGTAATAATTTTCTCTTCCTTGGCTTCCGAGTTGGCTGTGTTACTACCAGTCCTGGGACTTGTTGTGTCACACTGTGAATGTGTTCTACAGAGCTCTAGCTACTACTCGTATATTTAACCAAAAAGCAGACTTGAACTCATCTGGTATTCTGTTACACATTCAGTAGCCTGCTTCTGAATACAGAAGAGATGCTGCTCTGCTGAAAGATTGTTTACAAAAGACGTGGAAATTGTGTGGGTATCTTTTGCTTGATCTACACATCAAAAGTGAAATTGGAAGCATACATTTCATAATAGCAGACATCATTTAAGCAGCGCTACTGTAGATAAAAGCAAGCCATGGCTGTTTCCTCCTTGCCTTTGCCTTGGGGACTTTTGCCTCTAAAGCTATGTAATAGGCCAGGCCAGGACAGGGCTTCGTTTGAGTAGATGCATGCCATCTTCATTTCCCCAGAATTCTTTCAGACTAGCAGTAAAAGAGAGAGAAAGGTGAACCCTTAAGCTGGTAGCCATCCACCACCCCAGCACAAAATTGGCAAAAACCTCCTTAGTGTCATGGGTTCATAAAGTATAGCAGTTTTCTCAAGATCCTGTCTCCATGATGTTGTCCATATGGAAACACAAGCACTGTACACACACATTCTACATCCAAGAATGATGGGTTCATGGAGTGAGATTGCAGTGACAGACCTTGCTTTCCCAGTGGCCATGTGTTGATTTGGCCTACAAAACCCAAAGGACACATGCACCTAGATTTGTGCAGACTTCTGCAAGCACAACCCAGGGCTCTCCATTAGTTGGACTCAATTGTGCAGACGTGTGTAGGCCCCATGTATGATCACAATCCTGCCCTGAGATGTTGATTGCACCTAGATTTAGAACATCTATACAAGCTTTTTATTTTTAAAGAAGTAACAGCTAAAAGAAGGAATTAAAAAAATTAAAGTGAGCATTTTGAACTGATACAAATATTGATTCAATTTTGAATGACTGTGGGTTGGTTGGTTTTTAACATTAAGGCCAGATCCCCAGCTGGTGAAATTTAGCATAACTCTGTTAACCAGAATGGAGTTGTGCCAATTTAAGCTAGCTGAAGATTGTAAAGATTGCCACATAAAAGATCTCAAATGTAGATTTTTTTCAGGCAGCTGTATACATTTAGTTCAATTCTCTATTACTAAATCTATAAAGTATTTATAAAAATGCTTCAAATTTTACAGTTTCCCATAACGATAGTAGAACAGTATTATCTCTTTAAAGTTGATGTCTTTAAAACAGAGTTTGTCAGCCTGGGAAGGTAGCCATCTATGAGAATGAAAACTCTGATCCTAAACTTCTGCTGCCTTGCGAAATATCTTCGGGAGAAGAAAAGGCTACGTAGAGTAAATCCTACACAAATCCAGAGCTGAGTCCGTAAGGCGGTTGGAAGGTGCCTTGTACACCTCCTTCTGGCAATTTCTGCAGCCAAGCTGGTGCCAAACATATTGCTCTGCTTTCCTTTGGACCACATCAGTGAGCCCAAGATGGGGGTCTTGTTGTCTGGGCAGCCCAGGACCTCCAGACACACTGGCCAGGCTTGCATCCTGAGGAAGTCACTTTGGTGCTGCTAATGGAGCAGCTTGACTTCACCCCCCAAAGACTTCCTTCATTGTTTCTTGAGACAGACAGATGCCAACCACAAGATGGGTTAACTTCCCACCTTGATGAGCCCCATCTGCCTCTCACTTCCCTCTACAGCGCATACAGAAACGGCCTTGTTGACTGTTGGACCCTCTATTGGTCTCGCCGCTCAATCCACCGGAGCCTGTCTTCACATGCAAGGGAAGTCCCATGAATGTACCGTGTAAAAAAATCAAAATATACATATATATTGGATTTTCACATCTTCTTCATAACTTCTAAATGATGTCAACTGTTGTGGAACTGAATGTTCCCAGTGTTGGTGCTTCTGGGTTCAAGGCGGCCTTCTCCCAGCACCAGCACTGGTCCGGAATGCATAGCACAGCATAGCACAGCATTCAGAGCCAGTATGGTGTAGTGGTTAAGAGCGGTGGACTCATAATCTGGTGAACCGGGTTCGATTCCCTGCTCCTCCACATGCAGCTGCTGGGTGACCTTGGGCCAGTCACACTTCTCTGAAGTCTCTCAGCCTCACTCACCTCACAGAGTCTTTGTTGTGGGGGAGGAAGGGAAAGGAGAATGTTAGCCGCTTTGAGACTCCTTCGGGTAGTGATAAAGCGGGATATCAAATCCAAACTCTTTCAAATCCAAGCAAGCAGCAGCTTTGCAGAAGTTGAGACTGAGGATATGTTGCATCTGGGTTTAGTGATTTATTTACAGGATCAAAATAAAGAACAGAGCAATCATGGTGTGTCTCTTCTCCTCCGAGAGAGCACAACAACAGAACAAAGAAGACAGAAGTGGCGTACAGTTCCTTCCGTTCCCACACTTCCACAGAACGGAATGTCAACACACAGAGCATGTGATCTAGTAGACACATATTCTGCAGCACAAGAGAGAATGAAACTCCTGACACCCAACCCCTGGGCTGCTGTCTAGGCTAGAGGTGGAAAACCTCAGGCCTGGTGGACTTATGTGGCATCTCCAGGCCCCTCCATCTGGCCCCTAGGACTTTCCTCAGGTCACACCCTCTCCTCAGACAAGTCCCCTCTCTTCAGACCACGCCCTCAGCAGCCTTACTTCATACCCTCTTGCCTGAATGGAATGTGCTCTTGAACAGTGATCATGCCTCTTGGACCCACACATGGAGGAGAGAGAAGGTGGCGAGGGGGGTACTGGCCTACTGTGTAAAGGTGAACTTTGCATTTGCTTCCATGCCACACTGGCAGATGGATCTCAGAAGGTTGCTCAGATGCAAACGCAACCCTCTTGTCTGAAAAGGGTTCCTCAGCACTGAACAGTCAGTGACCCCAAGAAAACAGGCATTGGCCATTGGCCATCCTTGATATAGATTACAGGGAGACTTCTCCCATGTACAAATCTGCAGATAAGCCTCTGGGATGCAAGTCATGAAACTCTCTCTAAAGTGCTTGCTAAATGTTTTGTGCACGTGGCAGAAGGCCAAACTAGATGTGCTGTTAAATGCATCTTTTTTAATAAATAAATAAATAAATAAATAAATAAATAAATAAATAAATCCTAATAATAGCTGTTGGAACGGAGCTAATAATTACTGGGATAGCAGCAGACAGGCAAAAGGAGTTTGACCTGCAACAATCTTGTTGAAAATTGCGCTTTTGAATCTTTCGTTTGCATTGGCAGGAGATGCCCTATGGATGCCCATTGCAGGGGAGGAAAGAGATAAACTTCCTTTGACTGCCTGTTACTATCTCAGTAATTATTACCCTCTTTTTAAGTGTTTGTTGAATGCAATACTCAGTTTGACCCTAAGACTGTAAGAGTGCAAGCTGGAGAAAGCTAACCATGCATAAGTCAGCTAAATCCAGGATTTAAATGTTTGAACATGTACTTAGCACCTATTGATGATCATGAGGCTTAAATGCATTCAACTGGAATTGTCTTGTGCCAGATGTAAAAACCCAAACCCCTTTGAATACATGGCTTGAAATAATGTTGTTAACAGCATGCACTGTATCCCAATGCTTAGTTTGCCCAATTGTGTGTGTGTGTGTGTGTGTGTGTGTGTGTGTGTACATGCATGTGCATGCGGTCACTCTTAGGTCAAAGTTAAGTACTTTATTTATTTAAAAATATTTATATACCACTGTCATCTGAGTAATAGCACAGTGATTCACAAAATACTCCTATTAGCACCCATAGGACAAAGGCTTAACCCTCTCATTTAACACTTACCTTTGGCAGGATCCTGTCCTATACCATGAGCCCATGTAGCCTAAATCATACCACATTTGTTGCACATCTTTCAGGGCAATTTGCATGGTGGAATTATCCCACTGTATCTTCACAACAACTCTTTTCAGTTTAGCTACACCTGGGAGATAGTCCAAGGCCGGTGAGCATCGTGGCTGAGCAGGAATTTGAACTTAGGTCTCCCAGGACCAGGGGTGGAAATCTCAGGCCCGGAGTCAAGCATGGCCCTCTGGGCATCTATTTCTCCCTAGGCCACGGTTCTCACTTCCTAGCTCATATCCCTTCTTGAATGCTTAACAGTTGCTATGCCTCTTGTTTGCCTGTAGAGAGGATGGAGGAAGGGATAGAGAACTCTGACCTTTGCATGGCTGCAACGTAACCACCTTTGCTGTGCCCACTTTGATTCTGGCCCCATCCAGTCCTAGCATGTGGCCCCCCAGAACACTGCCCTTGAAGGAATGCCGCTCCTGGGACATCCACCAGCCCTGCCTTAGCCCAAGCCCAGCACTCCATTCAACCCACTCCACTCTGCAGTTGTTGCTGTGGGGACGATTTAGCATAATTTGCCTGGCACACACAGATACGCAATTCAAAGGCAAGTTCAGTGCTGGGTACCTTCTGAGTGTAAACCTCTTCCCTAAAGCCAAGCCTGCGTGTTTTGAATGCTCGTTCCCTGTTATGAATAACAGTAATTGTTTGGCTTGGTCTGCCTTTGCACTGCTTCCAGCTGGCAGCACACAGAGGCTGTGACACATGACACTCCAGCTGGTTCCACATGTTCCAGGACTGCAACATCCACTTAAATAATTTACTCTTTTTGATCAACAGTTGAGCTGTTCAACCAAAGTGCCGTTTACTTCTTAGATCACCCAAGTAAGTTCATCAGGTTACATATGCCATCCATACTCACTGGTTCTCCAAGAATACTTATTTTGCTATTTTGAGGGGTTCTTTTTTTTTTTTTTTTTTTAGGAAAACAGCTTTATTCATTATTTTTTATAACTTGCAGTGCTGCAGCAACTTCATTAAACCCAATGCAGTAAAAAGCCATATTCCTGATTGAACATGTCTATTGTTTTTTCCACTGAATACACATAATTACAAGACAATCACTTAGTATTTAATCAAGGGACATTAAAATGGTAACTAACAGTGACCTCTTGGATACTGATGGGAAAACAGAGAAACTGTGTGGTTTGAGCTTTCTCTTTAGAGCTGTGAGGCATCAGTATATGGTCATTGAAGTTAAAATGCAAATCCATTAGCATAGCCCAGTCCTAGGCATGCTTACTCAGAATATTGGAGATTACTGCCTCACAACTTGCTAGTTGTGCACACTTGGAAATAAGTCCTACTGAACACAATGTGATTTATTTCCAAGCCAATATGATGCTGCACATCTGCCACCCTTAGCCCACTTCCTAAGAAATAAATGCTATCAAATTTAGTAGTATGTACTCTGAAGTGAAGACATACCAGACTTGGCTCTTAAAAAATGACAATATTCTAGCTGAACATCAAAACACTGCTTGCACAAAACTCAAGGATGTAATGGATGGATAAAGAGAAGTATCCATACATCTGTAGACATCTCTGTTCAGGGAAGTCTTTGATGTTGCATTGTGTTTTTACTATTTTTTGTTGAGAGCCACCCAGAGTGGCTGGGGCAACCCAGTTTGATGAGCAGCATATAAATTAGTAGTAGTAGTAACAACTGACCGAGCATAAAAAAGCAGATAAAGGAAAGTTTCTGTGCTCAGGAAAAAAGCCACTGGCAATCTTTTTACAGATGGGCAAAAACTGAACAGAATAAAAACCTGCACAATAACCTTTAAATCAGGCATAGGCAAACTCGGCCCTCCAGCTGTTTTCGGACTACAACTCCCATCATCCCTAGCTAACAGAACCAGTGGTCAGGGATGATGGGAGTTGTAGTCCCAAAACATCTGGAGGGCCAACTTTGCCTATGCCTGGTTTAAATCATGGCAACCATTGTGGTGTCCTACAGAAGTCATTTGAATCCTCCCATCATCCTTCACTATTGGTCATACTTCTGGGTCTGTAGGGAGTTGTTGTTTTTCAATAATTTTTTTTATTAGGAATTTAAACAAAACATATTATCCAAAAACATGTCATCCTTATTTCCCCCATTTTCCTCCCTCCCCCCACCCTCCCATAAAGAGCCCCCCACCCCTCATCCCCTTAACGTCCCTCAGTTCCAATTTTGGTTTCTCTATGAATGATATTCTCTGCATGTTACAAAGTTGTTTAAATCCTTAAATTATCTAACTGATTATTGTCAATAAAGAGTTGGTGAGTGTTTATTCAAAACCTGCCAAGGAGTCCAATTCACTTTGTTGCATCTTCAAGTACTTTGTAAAGGGTTCCCATTCATCTTTGAAGTCACAGTTGTCCTTGTCCCGTAGCTTATGTGTCAATTTTGCCAGTTCTTATGTGTCAATTTTGCCAGTCCATCGGTTTCTCTTGCCATGATTCTTTGGTTGGAATTTCTTCAGTCTTCCATCCTTGTGCTATTAAGACTCTTGTGGCCATTGTCGCATACATGAAGATGATTTTTAGCTTTTTTGGCAGGTCTTTCCCTACAAAAATGCTTCAGGTTTTTTAACAAACGTTAGGTGGAACATTTTCTTCAATTCATTGTATATCATTTCCCCAAAAAATTTAATTACATTACAATCCCACCACATATGCTAAAATGTCCCCTCCTTTTCCTTACACTTCCAACATATATTTGAACTAATTTTGTACATTTTCCCTAACTGCACTGGTGTCATATACCATCTATACATCATCTTCATATAATTCTCCTTCAACAGGGAACAGTCTGTAAATTTTAGATCAGTTTTCCATAACTTTTCCCAATCTTCCATCATAATGTTGTGGCCTACATCTTGTGCCCATTTAATCATGACTGATTTTACCTCTTCATCTTTTGTCTCCCATTCTAATAGTATGCTATATGCGGCCAGGTCTGTAGGGAGTTGTAATCCAACAATATCTGGAGTCATAAATGGCCAGCACAGGAGGTCAGTGCTGCAGAGCTGCATTGCTGCAGTTCCATGATACCAACTCGCCATGCCAGCTGCTTCTGTCTGGAAGACACCATTTTGGCTGCTCCTGCTTTCAACCCTTAACAGGCAAAAGGCAAGCCAAGAGACTCTACTTTAGGCTAAGTGCCATTTGGCCATACTAATGAGGCGGAAAGGAGGGAATGTGTCAGTAATACCAATCTATGTTGGGTTTTCACAATCGTCAGATAAAATAGAAGGATTAGACCCAGCTTTTGGTATGCAATGAGAAGAACCTGACAATTAAATATTAAATATTGTCCCCATTTGGTGTAACTGACTTGCAGAACACTGGGAGATTAAGCAGACATGAGTGAAACTTACACATCCTGATTCCCCCCCGCCCAGGCACTTTGAGTATTATATTCTTCATCTGCAACGAGGCCTTGATGTTCAGATTGTCACCCAGCATGGGAATGTAAATAGCATGTCGAACCGAATTGGAATAATGTCAAATGATAAAACAGCCAGTGATTGTTCACTTAAAGAAAGAGATGCTTTTTATTAGGCAAAGAGAGCCCAAAAATAGCTGTTGGCGAGGGCCTTCTTTACCTCCACACTTTCTTGCCAGCTTTCCAAGAGATTCAGTATTTCACAGTCGTTCAAAATCTCTAGAACAGAACTCCCAAAACATTTTGTTACCAATTAATTATCATACTGATAACTTGTTCTTCTTCCAAGGAACTCAGTGTGTACCACATGGTCCCATCCAATCAGCCTATAGTGACAGACTTTCTTTAGTCCTGACACTCCCCAAGTCTGAATCAGCCACACTTAAGGTACTTCCACAGATGACTTTCTCCCCCCCCCCCTTTATTAAGTGGTTTCCTATCAGTTTTCCAGCTGTCCCAGGGAATCTGTATAATATTACTCTGAGATGAAGTCAAAGCAGGAAGCTGGGGAGGAAGAGAAATGTACAGCTGCCATCTCTTGTGCTTAAAGGTAAAGGTATCCCTGACCATTAGGTCCAGTCGTGGCCGACTCTGGGGTTGCAGCGCTCATCTTGTTTTATTGGCCGAGGGAGCTGGCGTACAGCTTCCGGGTCATGTGGCCAGCATGACTAAGCTGCTTCTGGCAAACCAGAGCAGCGTATGGAAACGCCGTTTGACCTTCCCGCCGGAGCGGTACCTATTTATCTACTTGCACTTTGACATGCTTTTGAACTGCTAGGTTGGCAGGAGCAGGGACCGAGCAATGGGAGCTCACCCCGTTGCGGGGATTCAAACCGCCGACCTTCTGATCGGCAAGTCCTAGGCTCTGTGGTTTAACCCACAGTGCCACCCACGTCCCACCCTCTTGTGCTTAGAAGGTGGCAATAGAGACCTGGCACTCCATGCATTGATGACTTCCAGAGTGGATAACTCCAGGCCACTATGTTGCAGTGATGGGGTGGAGACATTTCTGTTTCTTGTGCAGAAGTGCCCTGTGTGTTCATGACTTTGCAGGATGTCTTCCAGCTTCCTTTGCCACAACAGCCACAGCGGAATGGGGGCAGGGAGGGGAAGTATTGCTATAGTTAGGCAGGTTTCTGAGACTGGGCCACCTTTTTCTTTCAAGCTGGACAGTCCTGATCTCGGTGAAGAGGGGAAAATACTCTGCGCACAAACACACAAACACAAAATGTCGTTCAATATTACTTCACCTAATTAAAGTCTGTGCTGTGGTACTAAAAAAAAAAGAAGTTGCTAAGGCAAAACCCAGTCTCTGAAACCCATTTAACTTAATTTTTTGTTTCTCCCTCTTCATTATGACTACAGTGGATGCTCGGGTTGTGAACAGGATCCGTGCAGGATGCATGTTCACAACCTGCAGCATTCGGAATCCTCAATGGTGCATCTGTACACACACGGGTTGCGATTCAGCATGTCTGCGCATGCGCAAAGCGCAATCTAGCGCTTCTGCGCATGCATGACCGCTGAAACCCGGAAGTAACCCTTTCCAGTACTTCCAGCTTTTGGTGGTCCATAACCCAAAAAAACGCAACCTGAAGCATCTGTAACCCAAGGTATGAGTGTATTGTAGTAAAGTATCCTGCAAGATGTGCGAAAACATATCAACTGCATTGTGCAGAGTTACACGCACACACAGAAGAAAGTCCCCTGCAGCAACACAAGTGGAAGGGACTCCAGTCTGGGGGAGTCTCCCACTTGACGAAGGTCAAGGCGATTTTGGCCAATTCCACCTTCCCTTTACAGCCTGCTCCCACACTCTCGCTCCCCATCCTCTGTAGCATAGTGTTATAGCTTAGTGGGGGAGCAAGCATCCCCCAGTGCCAGATTTCCCTCACCAGATTCTCAGATGCTGGGGTTTAACCAGAGCTTTGATAATTAAGGTGAGTGGACTGGCTGGTTTTTCTGCAATGACGGCCCTGCCACTAACCCATTGGAAACGCCATTTACAAGACAAAAGACCCTACTAGTAACCAAGGGGCAGGTTGCCAGGGCAACATGGATGTGATGTCACACAGGAAAACACTGTCCTTTTACACAGAGGTTTTTGGCAAGGTGTTCTGGGAACAAGGAGGAGGAAATTAGGCAGAAGGCTTCAGGTTAAATATGTGTGAAGAAACCATATTTCTAAGATACTGCAGACTCCACTTTGCCTTGATTTTCCAAGCCTGGGTGAGCCCCCTGGAATCTTGCTACCATTTGACAGAGATTGGAGGTGGTGCAAAACAATATTTTCAGGGGTTCAAGAGGCTGCAGAGGGAAGAAGAGATGAGCAAAAAGCATCTCTCGCTCTCCCTCCGATGGGATTTTCCAGCAAATCTGGATCCAACCAGTGTCTAGAATATGCTTGGTCCGTTTTATTATACCCAAATAAGCTATAACAACCGAAGTCACAATTTACTCCCTGATGATTTTTCATGTGTTTATTTCTGCTGCTGTAAAAAAGATAAAAGAACCACGACCGACTGGCAATTTGGGAACCAGGGAGGAGAGGTTTGCAAGCATTTCTGTGTCTGATACTGTCTTCTCTAAGATACTACTGAGTATGTGAATTCAGCCCTTTCCTCTTCTTTTTTGTGTTTTTTTTTTTACACTATGCACCTGCTGGTGCTTTGTGAAGTACAACACTCATGAATGTTGCTATATGACAAGCAAAGCAATGCTTTGGGTTCACTTTTTCTGTCTTGCATAACTTTCTGTACATTGCCGGTGATCTTCACATTCAGAACTTCACGGTCCTGTTTGGCGCTGTGGGTTAAACCACAGAGCCTAGGTCTTGCTGATCAGAAGGTCGGCAGTTCGAATCCCCGCGACGGGGTGAGCTCCCGTTGCTCGGTCCCTGCTTCTGCCAACCTAGCAATTCAAAAGCACGTCCAAGTGCAAGTAGATAAATAGGTACTGCTCCGGCGGGAAGGTAAACGGCGTTTCCGTGCACTGCTCTGGTTCGCCAGAAGCGGCTTAGTCCTGCTGGCCACATGACCCGGAAGCTGTACACCGGCTCCCTCGGCCAATAAAGCGAGATGAGCGCCGCAACCCCAGAGTCATCCGCGACTGGACCTGATGGTCAGGGGTCCCTTTACCTTATGACCAACTTTAAACAGGTTTGTTGGCAGGGGATTAATATTTTGCTCCATAGCAACTTAAAACCAATTCACTCATGAAAAATGGTATTGTGAGCATTGCTTCCCCTACTTAGGGAGAACAATCCAGAATAACTCATTCATTTTCTGTCATCGGGGCAGCTACTGACTGAGGGCTATCTTCTGAGCATCCTTGGCAGAAATATGGAATTTGGTGCTAGGAAACAGCAAGGCCCACCAGCCCAGAAAACCTTTAAATGAAATCCATGGCAAATGCTGCCATTTCTGCTGCTCTTTTATTTGCAACAATATTTACAAATGCGAGTTGTTTGACACTGGAGCGGACTCCATAAGGAGGTGAACTCTTCCTTCACTGGTGGTTTTTAAGCAGAGGTTGGATGTCTAGCTGTCATTTATGCTTCAGTTGAGATTCCTGCATTGCAGGGGTTGGACTAGATGACCCTCGGGATCCCTTCCAATGCTATAATTCTGTGATTCTCTGATTCTATGACTCTGTGAACAAGCATAGGGTTCATTTGGATTTGCAGGTAATTTCTGTTGGGTGCTGTTTTACACAATATTCTTCCTATGATTCTTGCAGGTTGTTTGCATGTGTGAACCTGTGTGGACATCAACCATTGTCTGTCTCTGCTATTACCTCAGTGGTCTTGGGCCAATCAAACTCCTGCTTTAATTTGTTGGAGGGAGTGGGATGTGATGTGATGTGATTTATGTCTATAAATAAAAAGTACTATCTGACTCCTGTAATTTATCTTATTCCCCTGTGACTGTGTCTATCACTACCAAGAACAGTTTAGAGGTTTGTTTTAGATTCAATTTGCATATATCTCCGTATGTCTATGTGCAGTCTTGGATCAGTTGGGTGGGTAGGGGGGAGTTATAAAGTGTGACTTTTTCCCATGGTCTGGACTTTTTCCATGAGCCCTTTGAGATTTTGGGTTATGGGATCGTGTCAGTTTGCACAGATTCACACCTGTTTTGTAGGACTTCAAGTGCGACTAAGTGTTGGCTGAGATTCAATAGAATTCTGATCTCAAGGACTCCAATTTCCCTTCTCATATTAGGCTTGCGTACATGTGTCAAAATACAAACTGGTAGTGAAGCTGTTCTGGGTCAGTAAAAGAGAGAGCAAATCTCTCTGCAGTTGCCTTCACAAAGACATATAGTAGTTCTGGAGCAAATAGTGTAACGACCCATTGAATTGAACTGCGGGGGGATTCATCAAATGAGCCCCAATCAGCAAAAGCCCGGAGGAAGGACTTCTGCTTGCACAATGGGGCTTCCCTCCCTCTTCCCTCCATGCCCCTCCAATTGGCTCTGGGAGGGTTGGAAGAGGCCCCCAGAAGAGCGTACAGGAGGAGGAAATGGGTTGGTTTTACTTTGAATCAGAGTTTTGAACTGGGATCCATTTCAAGTTGGCATTTGTCAAGCCCAATGGGTATGTGCTATTATCATTCACTAATATGATTATTATTATATTATAATAATATAGAGCGCAAAATATGGTCTGAAGCTCAACATCAAAAAAACAAAGATCATGGCCACTGGTCCCATCACCTCCTGGCAAATAGAAGGGGAAGAAATGGAGGCAGTGAGAGATTTTACTTTCTTGGGCTCCATGATCACTGCAGATGGTGACAGCAGCCACGAAATTAAAAGACGCCTGCTTCTTGGGAGAAGGGCAATGACAGGCCTAGATAGCATCTTGAGAAGTAGAGACGTCACATTGCCAATAAAGGTCCGTATAGTTAAAGCCATGGTTTTCCCAGTAGTGATGTATGGAAGTGAGAGCTGGACCATAAAGAAGGCTGATCGCCGAAGAATTGATGCTTTTGAATTTTGGTGCTGGAGGAGACTCTTGAGAGTCCCATGGACTGCAAGAAGATCAAACGCATCCATTCTTAAGGAAATCAGCCCTGAGTGCTCACTGGAAGGACAGATCATGAAGCTGAGGCTCCAGTACTTTGGCCACTTCATGAGAAGAGAAGACTCCCTGGAGAAGACACTGATGCTGGGAAAGATGGAGGGCACAAGGAGAAGGGGGCGACAGAGGACGAGATGGTTGGATAGTGTTTTCGAGGTTACCAGCATGAGTCTGACCAAACTGCGGGAGGTAGTGGAGGACAGAGGTGCCTGGCGTGCTCTGGTCCATGGGGTCACGAAGAGTCGGACACGACTAAACGACTAAACAACAACAAATATGATTATTTGCAGTCATAGCCAGTGTGCCAGGCAAGCAGTTGGCCAGGTGGAAGGGGAATAAAGAGCCCATGGATGTACTATACAGAGGCCCAATGAGCTTCCAGTGGTATTCTATGTCTGTAATGGTCGACCCTGCCCTGCTCCAGAAATAGAAAGACCCAGTTTCTGGATATTCTCAAAGATGTTGCTCAATTACTGGAGTAGAGTTGAGTATCCATTTCCTACACTCTGCAGCAAGAGCTGGTGAGATGATTCACTGGTGAATATCATGCAAGGATTGAAGGCCAATCAAGGAAGGAGGAGGAGGAGAAGAAGTGTCTTCCATGTCTACCAATCAGAGCCCATGCTGATGTTAACAGCCCATATCCATCCATGGGGCTATTCTTGCACACTACAATCTCAACACCTTCACATTCTTTTCTTCACCACCTCCATCAAGGATATACATTATTTTTCTCTCTTGATCAATATATGGCAGAAAACCCTCTTACCAACTGTGCCCCTGAGCCTCTAACAACAATTCGATATTCAGACATCAGAAGGTGATGATGTTTACCTTAAGCAGATTCCTACCTATCAAGCCAGTTCTACAGGTGGAGTGGAAAGTCAAGGATTTGTGGCATTATGTCTCATGCTTCTGTTTCTTGCTATATAGTCAAGATGTTCCAAAGCTGTCATCTGAAAACACACTTACTTGAGAGTTTTGAAGCTCCCATTAAACTCAATAAACATGCAATGGACTATGTTGCTCATCCCAAAACCTGTTACAGTGTTCATGCTGTGTAACTTGGGGTTCTCCTTTTCAGCTGTAGGATCGTTTATAAATTTTGAGCTACCATTTTCAGAACAGCAACAAAAGTAGCACCTTCCCAGTCTTAGGTATAAAATAGTAAGGTTAAATCTTCAGGAGAGGAAAAGGCTACCTTGTACACCTCCTGCAGCCAAGCTGGTGCCAAATGTATTGCTTTCCTTTCCTTTGGGTCATTTTGATGACTTTGGGGTCATTTTGGTGCTGCTAATGCAGCAGAAACAATGCAGGAGGCTGCAGTTACGAATTATGAGATCAACCTGATTGGTGTATGGTATGAGTGGTATGGGTGGCGCTGTGGTCTAAACCACAGAGCCTAGGGCTTGCCGATCAGAAGGTCAAATCCCCACAACAGGGTGAGCTCCTGTTGCTCGGTCCCTGCTCCTGCCCACCTAGCAGTTCGAAAGCACGTCAAAGTGCAAGTAGATAAATAGGTACTGCTCCAGCGGGAAGGTAAATAGCGTTTCCGTGCACTGTTCTGGTTTGCCAGAAGCGGCTTAGTCATGCTGGCCACATGTCCTGGAAAAACTGTCTGCAGACAAACACCAGCTCCCTCAGCCTATAGAGCGAGATGAGCGCCACAATCCCAGAGTCGCCCGTGACTGGACCTAATGGTCAAGGGTACCTTTACCTTTACCTTTATGAGTGCTACAGGTTTCCTTCACCAGTAGGAGAGATCATCCTGTCCTGTTGGTCAGCTACCACTGCCTCAGTTAATATAGTGCTCACCTGACAATGTCTGCCTGCTTCAATGGGTGCTTGGAGCTCAGAGTATCAATTGACAAGCACCATGCTAAAAAGCTCCCGTATCTGTCTCTACGGCCACAGCAGGCACTGTAACTCTCCAACGGTTTGACTTCACCCCCAAAGGCGCACTCCTCCATTGTTTTGCAATACAGATTAATGCCATCTAAATAAAGGAGTTGCGCACAAATACACAAACACAAACGCTTCTTAGAAAAATGTGCACATTTCATTTCCTTGACTGCTGACTAGCAAATACAGAGGAGTGAGAATGCTTTCCTTGATAACAAATGCATAAGTAAATGTGTGGGATTTTCTGGCTCAGCATCTCATCCTTCACAAAAGTTTCCATGGTCAGATTACAATGCTCAGAGTGCTAATAATGTCTGCTAGGCAGCCTTCCCTACTGTTCAGAAAAGTTCACTCCTGCAGTGTCTTGGCTTCCAGCAAGAAATCGCTGTTGAGGTTAGTGAACTTTTCAGTGTGCTGGTATTTAAACTGTGGTCAGACGGTTCAAAAAGAAAAAGGGAAAGGTTAGTTCTCAGAAAGATACTCCCTGCCTATCCAACTCTCTTAAGCTGGCTGGAATCAAATATTTCTCAAAAATTGGTTTTTAACATATCTTAAAGAAAATATGGCACATTAAATGGAAAGCTCCTTAAAACACTGCTGGGATTTTGTTCCCGAGAAACATTTGGGCACTTTTGCTGGGAAAGGAGGTTAAAAGGTTGTCATTGCTTTCTCCAGGGGCTCGGTCTGACAGTGAACATGTGTTTCCTCCCTTTAATCGGCTCGCCAGTAGCCAGAAAGCTGCTTGTTTTCTGCAGAGGTTGTCAAAAATGATTTCGGTCTGGAGACGATGAATGATAAAAGAGGTTTTCAAACACAGTTTTGCACTGTAGCATTCGCAGTCCCAGAGAGGATGGATTGTATTACAATCGCAGTGTAAAGGGCCATGTTCCTGCAGCAAGAAAACAGTACCTCCTTCAACCTGTTTGATCCTTCCACTTTTCTCCCCACCCCCCTGCCCCACAAATTCAAGCAGAAAGCAAAGGCTGGAGCACAAGAAAGGGAGAGGTGGCTTTAAAAGCAAGCAGCAAGGTCAACTCACTCTTGAAACTTGATCTCCTGCCCCCAATATTCACTGGGAAAAGTGGCGCTTCTTTATAGAGCAAAACACACTTCAGAGGTAGAGGCTTAATTTGTAAAATGAGAAGTGGTTGGATCACTTCCTATTGAAGTTGAGACTTCCAGCAGCACTTCCCCCTCCGCGAGGGTATGGTGAACCCATTAAAATGGTCCATACCCAGAGGTGAATGGATTTCAGGGAATTCCAAAGGGCTCTTGAGGATTCCCCTGTCGGTGTTCCAAGCATTCTGGTCACAATGGGGAATGCAGAGATGACTCAGGCGGTTGGTAACGCTGCCACCCAACGCTTCCCTCTCCCTCTGAGCAGAGCCCAAACAGCTCCTGGAGCTGAGAGAAGGAAGCAAGAGACAGCTTGAATGCAGATGGAGGAAGACTTGTGTCAAGACCAGTCAAGCACAGGGTTCATTATCAAGCCTATTCCGCAGCAAAGAAAGGGTTCTGTTCCATCACCTAGGCATTTCCAAAGTGGTTGGTGGCCTTTTGCAATCTGAACCAGGAGAGCGGGCGCATGCAGTCTGAACTGAAGGCACAACATGGGTGCTAGTGGGCAGCCCATCTGCCCAACTGGATGCTGTTCAACCTGTTTTGAAGGAGGTTGCATTCCCATTCAAGGATAATAATAATAATAATAATTTATTATTTATACCCCGCCCATCTGGCTGAGTTTCCCCAGCCACTCTGGGCGGCTCCCAATCAGTGTTAAAAACAGTACAGCGTTACATATTAAAAACTTCCCTGAACAGGGCTGCCTTAAGATGTCTTCTGAATGACAGGTAATTATTTATCTCTTTGACATCTGATGGGAGGGCGTTCCACAGGGCGGGCGCCACTACCGAGAAGGCCCTCTGTCTGGTTCCCTGTAGCCTCACTTCTCGCAATGAGGGAACCGCCAGAAGGCCCTCGGCGCTGGATCTCAGTGTCCGAGCTGAACAATGGGGGTGGAGACGCTCCTTCAGGTATACAGGATCTGGTTCATCGTTGATGGGCGCTCTTAAACCCAGCACAGTTGCTGGAGTCACAGGTGGCTTCAAGTGGCTCAGCGTGTATTTTATCAGTTTCGACTGACATTCCACCTATGGCCCTATTGGGATGGAAATAGCCTAGCTACAGTTATCCATGCTCCGGTAGCCCCTTGTTTCGATTACTGCAATGCATTATACATGGGACTGGTTCCTCCCCCCCCAAAAAAAAACCTCCAGCTAGGATCAGGGCCATCTTAAGCATATCCAGCGCCATGGTGCAAAGCTCCCTCCCAGAGTTTTTTAGGGAGGACGGTGCTGCTGGAGGGGCTGGAGGAGGCGGGCGGCGGCTGGAGGACGGCTCCTCCGGCGGAGAAGAGGCGGAGGCTGGACACGGCGCCTCCTGACTCAGCTGGTCGCTTCATGCCATGGTGGCCACGGCAGACGGAGGCTCCGGGCGTGGCGCTGCTTTGGCGTGGCATGGTGGAGGTGGACAAGGGCGGCGAGCTGATCATAGAATCATAGAATCATAGAGTTGGAAGAGGCCACAAGGGCCATCGAGTCCAACCCCCTGCCAAGCAGGAAACACCATCAGAGCACTCCTGACATATGGTTGTCAAGCCTCTGCTTAAAGACCTCCAAAGAAGGAGACTCCACCACACTCCTTGGCAGCAAATTCCACTGTCAAACAGCTCTTACTGTCAGGAAGTTCTTCCTAATGTTTAGGTGGAATCTTCTTTCTTGTAGTTTGGATCCATTGCTCCGTGTCCGCTTCTCTGGAGCAGCAGAAAACAACCTTTCTCCCTCCTCTATGTGACATCCTTTTATATATTTGAACATGGCTATCATATCACCCCTTAGCCTCCTCTTCTCCAGGCTAAACATGCCCAGCTCCCTTAGCCGTTCCTCATAAGGCATCGTTTCCAGGCCTTTGACCATTTTGGTTGCCCTCCTCTGGACACGTTCCAGTTTGTCAGTGTCCTTCTTGAACTGTGGTGCCCAGAACTGGACACAGTACTCCAGGTGAGGTCTGACCAGAGCAGAACACAGTGGCACTATTACTTCCCTTGATCTAGATGCTATACTCCTATTGATGCAGCCCAGAATTGCATTGAGCTGGTGCTGGGTGGCGCTGTGTCCAGCCTCCGCCTCTTTCCTGGCGCCCTCCAGAACTTGGCGCCCTGGCGCTCCGTGCCACTAGCCTCTATGGGTAAGACTAGGATGTTAACTGGCACTGGCAATACAATAATATTATTTTATTGGGGGTTTCTGTTTCTTAATTTAAGGCACTTCTAAACCACTATTCATTGAAAGAATTCCCCAAGTGGGGTACATGATATAAAAACACAATGCAGAATAACATCCAGTACACAACCCACCCAGCCCCTTGTGCCACCTTCCTTCCAGATATGTCTGGCAATATCTGATTTGAGTTTGTTTGCGTTTGCTAACAAAAGCAGGCTATATCTCAAACATCAATATATTCCTACTTAGGAAATCTGAACATGGTACTGGACAACGTGTTCCCCACCCCCACCCCCACCCCACCCCAACCATCTGATTTTAATTATCATTTAAACTACATAATGAGGTCACTGCATGATCCCTCAACATGTGTGATCTACAAAGAAATATCCTCTTCTGGATGCCAAGGAAAGCTTTCTAATCAGAGCGCAGAGAATTTGATAACTCGTTTCACACAGTCTTTCCAAACCTAAAAATGAATCAAGCACATGCACCCCAAACTCTCACCCCCCTGATAAAGTCTGGTCTTGATGAATTTCTGTGCAGCCTCTGGAAATGTCGGTGCTACGCATTATCCTGATCTTCCCTGTCCTTAAACATAACACTCAAAAGCTTCTACTCTTTTAAGGCATCAACACCCATTCAAAACATTTTAATTCCTTCCAGCTCTTCCAGCCTCCTGGAATATTTGGCTAGTGTCATAGAGATTTGGCTAAATGGGTTCAATCAACTGTTTTCAGCCTATTATAGTTCATAATCCCTATTCAAGATGAAGTGTACTGCAGCCTAATGAATGTGGTAATGGAATCCTTGTGTATAAATTTCCACAGCAGGGTGCAGATTAGCATAAGTGTCATATTCTGTTGCCATGCCTGCTACAGTATCTGAAGAAACTGCACTTGCTGGGATTAAAAAGCTGGATAATAGTAAGATCGATGTGGTATACATGTATGTAAAAGAATGAAATGCTTTTAGAAAAGGCTCTATAACTGATCTCACCTGGAGAAGCATTATGGATAGATTAGCACCGCACTTTGCCTCTCTGTTAAAGCCACATGTATAAAAATACAAATACAGGAGAATTAGGTTACGCCTGTGCCACAATTTTAAATAATGTACCATTGCGGGACCACCAAGCAGCTAGTAGAATAATGCTCCACAGCATTCTCTAGTTTCATATAGTCATATATAACATAGTTTCAAACTTGGCTCAATCATCACACATCGCCACATCTAATGATGTTCTGGCTCTGAAGCATGACACATTGAGAAAGGTAATATTTTTGATAGTGTAACCATCATAATGTACTCTCTTCTTTAGACAGTCCCAGCTTGGTTGCCAAAGCAAGGTAGGGAAGAAATATTTCTTCCTCCTTTGAATAAATAGCCCATCATAATGAGAGCTAAATCATACCCTCCTTCATTTTTTATCAGAAATCACTTAACAACAAGAGAAGTCCATAAAACAAAACTCAATGTAGGTTTCAGAGTCCACGTTTTGACCCTATGAATTGAACTTTTTGAGTCGAATGCATGCATCTTTAATTTCTCAGGTATTTTATTTTTAATAAGGCTGGAGGAAAGTCCTGAAGAATCTCTTTGCACATGCATAGAAAAGATACCACTTATGATTAGTCCCAGAATTTATTACTTGATTATGAAAAATGCGAGCCTGAGAAAAATGCATACCACTTAAGCAGCGGTTTAGTGTGACTAATCAAAGAGGTTTTCCTGGCACACGGGAGGTATGAATATATAGAGGACTGGTTGAGAAAAGCATATCTTTGTGCTTTTAAGCATGGTGGCATGGTAACAGCATAAGCATATTAATCAGTCTGAGGTAAGTGCAGCTTCTGGGTCATATTTTAATCTGATTCTTTCTGCTGTATTAAAGGAAATTATAGCAGGAACAGGAATAGCATTTCACAAAGAAATTGTTTGCCAAGTTACTGAGACAATCAAACCAGTTACTGGGAGTTTTGGATTAACTGTGAATCTCATTTTCCTTTATTATCAGCACATTGTAACTATCATAGCTCAGGTTATTTAATGTTAACTAGAAAATAATATAGTCCTAGAATATTGGTGGGGAGGCCTGCTTCCAGCATGACCTTCAGAATGTGGTTGCAACAGGAGCTGGAAATCAAGTGAATATCTTACACATGGGGAAAGACATTTTTGTGAAAGGCTTCAGATGCAGCATGGGACAGTTTTTAACTGTGCCAACGAAATCCAGTGAAAGAGGAAACGCCCAGTATTGTTAGTTAGCCCAAAGCAAATGGGAGACACTTATCACAAACAGCATCCAATACAGAAAGGATCCCTCATTTCAATAGCAAATGCAGCTGGCAGCAGGCACCCCTGGCTATTCCTGGATCTAGTGACAAAGCTAGATTCAGAAGTACCCCCAGACTACATACCTGATCCTTTAGGAGGAGCGTGGCCACCCCAAGAACAAGCCGTCACCACCCTGATTACCCACCCTGATGAGAAGACCCAATTGCACAGCTTCTTTCTTGCCTGGATTCAGACTCAGTTTATTGGTCCTCATCCAGCCCATTGCCACCTCCAGACAGTGTCCCATCACCACCAAAACCTCACCAGATTCTGGCATCATGGAGAACTAGAGCTGCGTGTCACCAACATACGGGTGACAGCCTTCTCCCTTGCTCCTGGTGACCTTTCTCAGTGCCTTCATATTTAATGGGATATAAGATCGAGCAAATATGGTCTGAAGCTCAACATCAAAAAAATGAAGATTATGGCCACTGGTTCCATCACCTCCTGGCAAATTAAAAGACGCCTGCTTCTTGGGAGAAGGGCAATGACAGGCCTAGATAGCATCTTGAGAAGTAGAGATGCCACCTTGACAACAAAGGTCCGTATAGTTAAAGTATGGAAGTGAGAGCTGGACCATAAAGAAGGCTGATCGCCGAAGAATTGATGCTTTTGAATTATGGTGCTGGAGAAGACTCTTGAGAGTCCCATGGACTGCAAGAAGATCAAACGCATCCATTCTTAAGGAAATCAGCCCTGAGTGCTCATTGGAAGGACAGATCGTGAAGCTGAGGCTCCAGTACTTTGGCCACCTCATGAGAAGAGAAGACTCCCTGGAGAAGACACTGATGCTGGGAAAGATGGAGGGCACAAGGAGAAGGGGGCGACAGAGGACAAGATGGTTGGATAGTGTTTTCGAGGTTACCAGCATGAGTTTGAGGACAGAGGTGCCTGGCGTGCTCTGGTCCATGGGGTCACGAAGAGTCGGACACGACTAAACGACTAAACAACAACAACAAGATCGAGCCTTGTGGAACCCCACTGCGCAACTGCCAAGAAGTTTCTTTGGTGCTACTCATTGGAAATAGCCCTTCAGGTAGGACTGGAATCCTTGGGTCACCATACCTTCATCTTCCAACCCACAGGGCTGCTCCAGAATTATACCACAGTTGGCGCTATCGAAAGATCAACCAGGGCAGCTAAGGTCATTTCAGTACCAAACCCAGGCCTGAAATCAGATTGAAATGGTCCAGATAATCCATTTCCTTAAAGCACACCTAAAGTTGGCTGACTACCTTGTCCCAAAACAGGATATTTGCAACCAGGTGGTAGTTGTTTCTCCATCACCTCTTTTAAGCAGTAAAGCCGGCAGAGAGAGCATATGGGGAGAGGGGCAAGGCATCGGGGAAGCCTTCTTTGTGCAGGAACAGCAGCAGGAACACCAGATTGGCTCTACCACTGCATCCACACCTTGCCAACTTCCCCACCTTCTCCCCTCTGCTGCATGGTGGCACCTCTCCTTGACAGCCACCCCCACTTTCAAGGCAGCCAGGCAGTACCACACCGTCCTGCAAAGAAGCATGAACCACTCAGTCAACCTCTTTCCAGCTACAGGGCCATATGGGCAAGGATCAAGGGTACATGAGGTGGGCCAAATTCCTTCGAGTGTCTTGTTCACATCATTAGGTCCCCATCAGAACTGAATCTGACCCCACCCACCTTGACATTGGGCATCTCCTCTAGACCTGTATCAACTGCAGATCAGAGGAAATGCTATAAAAGTGCTTGCCGATTTGTCACAGGGTGGCTGCTCATCAGACAACAGTTTGTTCTGAGGGAGCAGCACACCTGACCTACCTTTCAAAATTGTTCTATTTTTTTTTCCCAAAAAAAAATATATTGGTTTTCACAACATTATAAACAAACAAACACATAAGACAAACAAACATAAATCATAGCCTTGTTGAAAATTACACTTATTAACATTGTTAAATGACTTCCTCGCTTCCCCTTGGTTGAATTTCATCCTTTTAACGGTTTTCCAAATCACAGTTCTTATAAAATTTAACTTAAACATTAACATCCTTAGATCTTCACATTATGAAATTAAACATATTAATTCATCACTTAACATAAATAAAATCCTAAGCCAATTAAGTATCTGCAAGCTATTTTCAGTTAATTTAACTTAACATATTTAACTAAATAATCATTAAATTTAATCCACTCTTCCTGATACTCCTCCTTCTTCTGATCGCGGACTCTTCCGGTTAGGTCGGCTAGCTCTGAAAAATCCATCATCTTCACCTGCCATTCTTCTATCGTTGGTAATTCTTGGGTTTTCTACTTTTTAGCTGACAAAATACGAGCAGCAGTTGTTCTAAATTGTTCTAAGAGCTACAGGTACCTGCAGTTAGGTGGGCAGGTAAAGGTTTTTAATGGCACTCCGAAGTGAATAGACAATGAAACGTGCACATCAACTTTAACCACACTCATTTCTCAGAATATTCCATTGAAACCAGTGGGAATTTCAAGGAAATAAGCTGTATATTGAAGTGCCAGCTCTGTCTTGCTTGTGCGTCACACATTTTAGTGGAAACAAGCTTCCTAGTAACTCCATGTGGCTCATTAAAGCAATCCTCACATCTCTTAAAAACAAGGAAACACTAGAATCCCACTGAAGTCCAAGTATCCCTTCTCAATGCCACTGCCTGCATCCTAGCATGCAGTGTAAGTGACTGGGTGGCAAGAACATTTTAGGCTCTGAGGAAAAAGGTTGTTAAGTCAACCTTGGTAACTTAACTGAAACAGTATATGTGTAAATCCATCGCAAATCCCTGGCCTTTTACAACTTTTGTCCCTATGGAAATCAGATCATAAGACTGTTTACAAGAGACTACGATTCATTTGGCTAAAGAGCCATGACAGCAGGACCCTTAGTATTATTTGGAATTGCAGTAACTTAATCTTACGCAAATAGCCCGAAAGCAAAATAATAAGGATTAGGTAATTATGGCAAAGTAATCACTTTCAATATTTCATATTCAAAGAAGGGGATAATTTCACTGTAAATGTCATGTTTTGGCATTTTGGCAATCTATTGCAATTTTTCACAATGTTTAACAAAATGTCAACATTTCCACCTTTATTCCTCCTTCAGATTTTGAGATTTTTGAGCTGCAGTCTTTTAAACCATTGAAAGCAGCATCATAAAAATATTTTACTGCGTGGCTTAATGTATTAGCTAATCCTAAATTAATGGTCAGTTTTAGCCATTATATTCCAGAAAAAAGGGAGGGATATCTTCACAAATCCTCTGTTCAGAAATAATTACCTCTTCCAACTGGAGTAGAAACGGGTGCTTTAACAATTCAGTAGCAAAGGCCCATAATATTGGCATTTGGAGAGAATACAGTTTGATCAGCACTTTGATTAATCTTCCCAAGATCATCATATATATCCATATGCTTGGGAGCATCATCTACATTGGACACGTTGTGTCTTTCTTTTTTCCACCACAAATCTCTTAGAAATATTTACTGCAAACAGATGGGTGTAAAATATCGGCCTGAAGGATTTGCCTTAAAAATTCTGTCTTTGAAAAACATTAACGTTTCACTACATAAAATGTTCCAGTTAATTTTTGTAAACTGTGAACCAGAGAACAGACTGTTCTTTGCCATTTTCTTTTTTAAAACCAACACCTTCCCTAATTATCCACATTCTCTGAATCTGGCATCCCATGTTTCTCTTTATGCCATTATAATCCTGTATAGTTTTCTTAGATTGCATACTTGTTAGCTTTTTTCATAAGCTGCCTTTCTGTCCAGCATGACTTGCAACATGTAAGAACTTCAAAATATATAATTGCATATACACTGGTTATACTGAATTTGAGAGGCTTTGCCTTGGTACATCTTATATGATGGGTTTCCTATGATTTCTGGTCAAACCAACATCTTCCCAGCCTCATTATACCACAGCTTGGCAGACCTTATTACACTTTATCCCCTAAATGAACCATAGTCACTTGCAAACAGCCTTATGATATGCTGTCCATAGGGATGAAAGTTGCAAAAGGGCCAGGGATTTGTGGTGAATTTACAGGTATGCATAGAATACATTCAGCCTAAGAGAGCAGCATTTTTTTTAACAAAAGAGAATTTTCTGATTGTGAAGCAGCACTCATGTTCACCAGCTGTTTAGACTGGGAATGATAACAGTCCAATGGGAGGACTCACTTTTTTGGAATGCAGGTGAGCTCATCCACCAGTGGCTACGATGGCTTCAGCTGGGTTCCCCGCCCCCGGTGTAGGGACTTGCCCAAAGCTTGCTTCTTATTTCTCAGTTCAAACCCCCAAAACAGGGAATGTCAAATTGTTCATTTCCTAAAATAAGTCATTGTAGTGTTACGGCCCAGAAACCTATTCTTTTCAGCCAGCTCAGTGGCAATGAGTATCCTTCGCAGCTGGATTTGCATGTTCTTATTGCTGCATGCAAAAAGACTCCAAGATTATTTATTAAGCCCTTAGGCTCAACTCTTGTCAGTTGGTTTTCCTTCAGCCATAGTTATGCTTTCAGAAGCTCATTAGTGAGTGGGTACTGTAGCAGCTCCTTCACTCCACAAGCCCTTGTATAATAAACTTGTGCCCACAATGCAAGGCAATCTATATTTTCTTTAAGATGGTTTTTTCTGGCTTTTCTAGGATGCATTGCAAAATGAGGAGCAGAAATGAAAATTAAGGGCGAATTTCTTGTTCTCAGCCACAGGGCTGGCGCTCATGACATTTTGCCGCCTGAGCCAAAACGTCTCTCCCTCCCTCCCCTTCTCCCTCACACACAGAAGCCGATCACAATCTTACCTGAACCCTGGTGATGGAACTGTGTCCTCTATTTCACCAGAGGGCACCAGATGAGTTTAGGGATCTCAGGGCAGCCAACAAGATGTACACCTCACCACCAGTCACTCACTGATCCATCTGGCAGCTGCTCACTGTCCACTTGCTCAGACAAATGCTTTAATTCACTAGCAATGGTGTGTCAGTGGGGGTCACATAAGCAGAGCAAGGTAATAATAATAAAACAATAATAAATTTTTATTTTTACCCTTCCCTCCCCAGCCAGAACTCAGGCCGGCTAACACCAATAAAATTACAATGAAACGTAATAGGGGGGAAAACAGTTAATTAAAATATGGGTTAAAATACAGGTTAAAATACAATTTAAAATGCAGCCTCATTTTAGTAGTAGCCCATAAATCAAAACCATAAGGGGGGGAAACATAAGGGTCAGACTGAGTCCAAACCAAAGGCCAAGGCGGAACAGCTCCATCTTGCAGGCCCTGCGGAAAGATGTCAAATCCTGCAGGGCCCTGGTCTCTTGTGACAGAGCGTTCCACCAAGTCGGGGCCAGTACTGAAAAGCCCCTGGCCCTAGTTCAGACCAATTTAACCACCTTGCGACCTGGGACCTCCAAAATGTTGTTATTTGTGGACATTAAGGTCCTTCGTGGGGCATACCAATAGGCACGAGGGTCCTAGGCTTTAAAGGTCAAAACCAGCACCTTAAACCTGATCCTGTACTCCACCGGGAGCCAGTGCAGCTGGTAAAGCACTGGATGAATGTGATCCCACTGCAAGGACCCCGTAAGGAGCCTCGCTGCAGCATTCTGCACCCGCTGGAGTTTCTGGGTCAGCTTCAAGGGCAGCCCTGCATAGAGCAAGTTACAATAATCAAGCCTGGAGGTGACCGTCTCATGGATCACTGTGGCCGGATCAGGGCGAGAAAGGTAAGGGACCAACTGCTTGATACGGCAGAGATGGAAAAAGGCCACCTTTGCTGTGGTATGCGCACACATGAGACCAAGTAGAGCACATGACTTGGACTGGCTGCCTCTGCCAGAATAAGATCTTCTTTGTATTCTTCTGTTCCTAACACACACACAAAAAAACCCCAAGTGCTTGTCTATTAGGATTGTGTCTAAGGAACATTTGTTTCTGTTTGCGTATGTGTAGGCTAAGCATTTGGCAAGGTGCCCTCATGCCTGTAAAAGTCTGTTTCTTTAACTTCATTAAGCGTTTACAATTGAATTTTGCGAGTGGTGGGTTTACTGGCAATTCAGCCTGAGCGGCTGCCAGTGTTTTCAATCACTGCAGTACAGTGAGTGTACCAATAGAGTCGCTTGATCTTCCTTTCCAAGTTCAGGATCTGGGTCCTTTAAAACTGCACGGCCTGGTTGCTGGTCAGACTCTCCTCCTGGCTGTAAAGTGCAGAAGAGTGTTTCTGCTGCCAACAACTCAACTTTTGTATTCATTTTTAAAATTTAGATTTCTTTTTTCTTACAGGTTCTTTATTGTTAAAATCTCAGCATAACACAATATAAGCAAAACAATTTATATCCAACTTAACAAGCTCTCAACTTCAAATGCAATATTGCATAAAAGGTAACATTATAAGGGTGTTTCTATGGGCACTTTAACCCCACTGTTCAGAAAATTGCCTACCCATAACTTGTATTTCATATTAGCTTATTTCTATTACAACATTCAATAACCCATGTCCATCTTACCATAAAGTTAGAATTCACACACATACATACATACATATACATATACGTACATGCATGTGTTCACGTATATATATTTCTTTGTGTGCTTTTCTCAGCATATTATAAACAGTGATTTTTAAGTTCTGGTAGAAGGAAAAGTGGTTAGGGTCATGGAGTGCAGCTAAGCCCACCCGCCATCTGGCCCATACCATTCCAAGATACCTCTCTGATCAAGTTTTAGCTCTCCTTGAGAAGCGCACTACTGTTAGAGGGACCTGGGCCAGAAACTCTATTCTGTATGTAGACACAGTGGGTATGTTCATACTGTTGAACTTACAGCTGGATATGCTCCTACCGCTATATGATTTGAACTTGATGAGCGACAGTTCGGTGTTAAATTACTGCTATAAGATCCAGCTGTAATTTACTACTGTGTCCCCTGGGATGCTTGAAAGAGACAGCGAGGATTCAGGATTAGAGAGTGATGTATTTTGCCTTCCTGAGCAGAAAGAATTGATCTGAGCACCTTTTTTGAAAGATGCACTCCTCCTTTACTTTGCAAAGTAAGAAAGCAGATAATTTATTTTTTTCCCTAAGCCTAGGAGCAAACCAAGAAAGAACAACAGTAATTTACTCCACATGGAAGTGGCAGTGTGAAAGAGCACAAACATGGAGCGTTGGACTTCTGAAATCCTGGCTGCAGAAAGCAATCAGGGCTGGGAAAGGGCAGAGCAAAAGCACCCAGAGTTCCATCGGAGGAGCGGCTAGGTTGCTCACTGAGCCCTGAGCCTTGGGGACAAAGGGAAGAATCAGGCTGTAGCCGAATGTGGCAGAAAGGGCTTGCACACCTGCCTGGTGCTGCTGCCATCTTTGCTCAGACCTCAGCTGTGAGTAGGGAGGGATGAAAGCACCTGTTCTCCTCCTCTCTCCCCAAACTCTTTTCTGCCCTAACTCTCTGTGTGACTGCAGATAATTCTGTGGGTGATTCTCCTTGATGGGTGTACCTAGCTGAGTTAAGAACAGCACACACACTGACCCAAAAATCTATTTCATGTGCGCTTGCATTAGTGATTTTCACTCCTACACAAATAGACTTATCATGGTCCAGGTTGAGATCTCAATGGGGAGAAAATTACTCCTGGATGTGGATTCCTCTCTTATAATATCAGAGAAATTCTCCTCCTTCTCCCTACTGCATAGTCCTGAAATGCTAAAACAAATGAACACATAATTTTCCCTTTAATAATGTGACTATAGCTCTCTAACACTGAGTGTTTAACATTTTTGCCTGCACCATATTGGATGAATAATAGAGATGCTCTCCATTTGGACATTATGAGATACTCTTTTTAGCTCAGATATACTCTTTTGATTTTGTGTATGTGTTTATGTTGCAGAACTATTGAAACAAAGCTTTTCTTCCAGCTTTGCATTCTGTTCCTCTTTGAAGCCCAAACAAATTAGCAGAGTTGAGAACTTTACTTTCAGGGTTCATTAAGCCTTGAGCAGTAAATCCTTTTCTCACATTCCAGATGTTGCGGTTTCTTTTGACCTCAGTTTATATTTCCCTGTGATGTGACTAAGCCAGCATCTTAGTCTGTATATGTATTTTTTTTTTCTCCTTTAAGGGCCAGGGAAAATTAGACACACCTAAACTGCAAGGATCCTTTAGAGAGGCTAACAAACAGAAGACTGCAACATCATTTTTATTCTTATTAGTTAATTTGAAATCATGATGAAGTTCCTCCACTCTTGGAGACTGCTGCAGTCTGGCAGGCAGCAATTGTGAATTCAGTGTATTTTGACTAATATATTTTTCATCCACTTCTCATTTCTACCAAAGTACTTAAAAGTTTCTCAGGTACTGCTCTCCTCAGCATGAGCATGTTTAAAATGTAGCCCTTGAATAAATAAAGCATGTTATTTAGAGAGCATTTCCAAGTCCATACAGTACATTTCTTTCAGGCTGTAACCCTAGACTTTTATGCACATGTTTAACTTTATGCATATGGGTAGTCAGAATGGATTTGATGCCACAGCTTATCTTGATAGAGGGAGCTTTCATGATGCATCTGGGCAGAGGGACTTGGGGGGGTCAGGAATGGATGCACTTAGTACAAAATTATCTCTCCAAACCACCCACCCATGTACACCCTCGTGGTGCTCAAGACTCTTAACCAATCCAGACCGGGCAGAACTGTCTAAGAATACAAGAAGGGCCTTGCCTAGGTCAGATCAAAGGCCTATCAAGCCTAGTAGATGGCTTCAGCTGAGGGTTAATGTTGAGAAAATAACATAGTATGTGGAGGAGGTGCTCTGATTGTAGCCCAGTATGGTTATCTCCCGCTTGGACTACTGCAATGCGCTCTGCGTGGGGCTACCTTTGAAGGTGACCCGGAAACTGCAACTAATCCAGAATGCGGCAGCTAGACTGGTGACTGGGAGCAGCCGCTGAGACCACATAACATCAGTCTTGAAAGACCTACATTGGCTCCCAGTACATTTCCGAGCACAATTCAAAGTGTTGGTGCTGACCTTTAAAGCCATAAATGGTCCAGTATACCTGAAGGAGCATCTCCACCCCCATCATTCTATCCGGACACCGAGGTCCAGCGCAGAGGGCCTTCTGGCGGTTCCCTCGCTGCGAGAAGCCAAGTTACAGGGAACCAGGCAGAGGGCCTTCTCGGTAGTGGCACCCGCCCTGTGGAACACCCTCCCATCAGGTGTCAAAGGCATAAACAACTATCTGACGTTTAGAAGACATCTGAAGGCAGCCCTGTTTAGGGAAGCTTTTAATGTTTAACAGATTATTGTATTTTAATATTTTGTTGGAAGCCGCCCAGAGTGGCTGGGGGAACCCAGCCAGATGGGCGGGGTATAAATAATATATGATGATGATGCCTTGTCTTGAAGGGAGTTCTAACCTTACTATCTCCTGGATTAGACTTTGTGGTTGGACTTCAATGCAG
Organism: Podarcis raffonei; assembly: GCF_027172205.1. Taxonomy (NCBI): domain Eukaryota; kingdom Metazoa; phylum Chordata; class Lepidosauria; order Squamata; family Lacertidae; genus Podarcis; species Podarcis raffonei. The sequence goes on from NC_070604.1 coordinate 6,639,344, forward strand.
CCAATGCTATTGCACTGAAGAGAACTTGACTCACCAAGCTCTGCAGCTAGTAGTACAAAGCAAGCATTTGCCCATGACATGGTGGTGTATCTGCTTTTCAGTGTGTCTTTGTTTCTTGCACAGAATTGGGTGTGCAGCCAAACAAGTTTTGCTAAGGATTTAGGACATGGTGGGTGGGTGGAATCGGTGGCTCAAAATGCAGAATCAAAATATAGGCCTACTAACTTTTTGATAAACACTTAATAAATTCATTAGATGATAAAATTAATTGCTTAGTGCTTGGCAGTCATTCCTGTACAGAATACAAGTAACAGCCCCATCCTGTGCTTGGTGAGGTGCGCCCAAGCCCATTGACTGCAACAGGCTCAGAAGCGCCTTTGGGTTTCACGCTATTGGAAGACCAAGGTTGGTTAAAGCCAGGAATCATTCTATTCTTGGGGAGAAGCAGAAGGCTTAAGAGCTGGCTTTATGCACTGCATAAATGGCAAGGGATTGGCTGGAGGCATGAGGTGCACTAGTCTGGAATCGCAGGATTTGACCATTAATATTACATCCCAGTTTTCTGGGGCTGTAGGTGGTCAAAAGAGAGGGGTGACTACCAGAGTGTAAGCCCCAACTGGCAGCACTGCAGGGCTGTTTTGGTTAAGAAAGGGGGTGAGCGGCTCTCCTGAACACCCCCCACTTCAGTGCACACCTAACTTTGTGGGGTATCAAGCAACAGGGTGACTAGACTTTTTATTGAAATATGAAAATTCAGGCAAGAGGCCTGGAACATCCTGAAGGGGCCAGGCCCTTACAGCAGCCCCTGCCCCTGTGACCCTGGCAGAGTCAGAAGTATGCTATAAGTCTTACAGCAACAAGTAATAGATGCCAGGCAAAACCATCCTTTTTTTCATCAGGCCTTTGACTTTTAATTATCTATGGCCTTTTTGCATGGGTGGGTTGTTTTAATTTAGTCTTTTTAAAAATAGGTGGGAAATATTTTTTAAAAATGTTGTTTTTAATATATGTATGTGTTTGCTTATGATTTGCTTTAGTTGTCATGGTAAAAAGTGATATAATAATAATAATAATAATAATAATAATAATAATAATAATTAAAAAAAATCCCACAGTGTTGTTATCAGTCCATAAAGTAAAGCCCAAGTAACATGGCACCTATAACAATTTATTGCCATCTTACTTTGGGGTCACCATGCAGAATTCTAGAACAATATGTAATTTTGCAACTCTTTCTATAGCTATTGCAGATCTCTGAAACCTAATTTCAAATCATCCAAGTTATTGCAGAAAGGAACATAGAACTGCCATAGAGCTTATCAATTTCCACCTACTTTTATGTGAATTGTGATGATTCAGGATGTGTCTTGTGGTTTCAGCTTTGTATGGGTCAAAATGTCCTCATCGAAAACCTGCCACACTATTGTTGCCATAAGAGAAATTATGTTTTTGCAAGATAAATATATGACATCTCTGAAAAACACAGCAAAGTGTTTTAGCTCTTGGTTGCCCAAACTAACAGATCCTTGAAGATTGCTGGAAGATTCCTCTGTTTGAACATGTAGTGCCATCAGATTAAATAAATGTATTCATAACTAAATTGTATCGTGCTTATACTGTGTGCCTAGAGTAGGGTTTGAACACACTTATAAGTGGGAGTAAGTCTCACTGAAGTCAATGGGACCTTTGAGTAGAGTAGAATGCTAAGAACATTGAAAATATTGTGGAGAGAAAAGGGAAAAACTGCCACTCACTCCCCAGCCTAAGTGCATTGGCTAGGCTCCAAAGTGCTACTTCAGGTGTGTCTAAAGTTCTGGGCATCCTGCCTGATGGGATTTTGACTCCCCCCTCCTTAAATATCCCTCCTGCTAAATCACAAGCTGCTTTTGAAACTCCCCTTAAGGGAGTGCCACATAGTATAGAGACTTCATGTTCAGGAAACACAGGACCAAAATCATATTGTGGAACCAGTTTTCATTTTGATGTTATTTTGTTTTCTTTCTTTGTTTCAGGATTTTTAAACCATTCAGCATTCAGGGGATATCAGAGCAGAAACAGAATATAAAGCACTGCGCAGATCATAAAACAGTATTAAAACATAAAAACAAGAATTAAAAAGTAAGCTAATACTGGATGAGTAAGAAATTAATCATGCGAAAGGCTGGACTGGATGAATCCCAAGCCGGAATTAAGATTGCTGGAAGAAATATCAACAACCTCAGGTATGCAGATGACACAACCTTCATGGCAGAAAGTGAGGAGGAATTAAAGAACCTTTTAATGAGGGTGAAAGAGGAGAGCGCAAAATATGGTCTGAAGCTCAACATCAAAAAAACTAAGATCATGGCCACTGGTCCCATCACCTCCTGGCAAATAGAAGGGGAAGAAATGGAGGCAGTGAGAGATTTTACTTTCTTGGGCTCCATGATCACTGCAGATGGTGTCAGCAGTCATGAAATTAAAAGACGCCTGCTTCTTGGGAGAAAAGCAATGACAAACCTAGACAGCATCTTAAAAAGCAGAGACATCACCTTGCTGACAAAGGTCCATATAGTTAAAGCTATGGTTTTCCCAGTAGTGATGTACGGAAGTGAGAGCTGGACCATAAAGAAGGCTGATCGCCAAAGAATGGATGCTTTTGAATTATGGTGCTGGAGGAGACTCTTGAGAGTCCCATGGGCTGCAAGAAGATCAAACCTCTCCATTCTGAAGGAAATCAGCCCTGAGTGCTCACTGGAAGGACAGATCCTGAAGCTGAGACTCCAATACTTTGGCCACCTCATGAGAAGAGAAGACTCCCTGGAAAAGACCCTGATGTTGGGAAAGATGGAGGGCACAAGAAGAGGACGACAGAGGATGAGATGGTTGGACAGTGTTCTCAAAGCTACCAACATGAGTTTGACCAAACTGCGGGAGGCAGTGGAAGACAGGCGTGCCTGGCGTGCTCTGGTCCATGGGGTCATGAAGAGTCAGACACAATTAAATGACTAAACAACAACAACAAAGAAATTAGATGGCTAACAAATAAAGCCAATTTCTGCTGTTATTGTTTATTATTTAGACCTCCCCCCCCCCTTTCCTCACAAAAAGTTCAAGGCAGCTCAATTGCATTTGTCCAGTGCTTGGATCCCAGATGTTAGGTGAACAAAAGAGCTGGTTTCACACACTCCCTTGTACATCACCTCACTTTTCAACTTGCTCAATCTGCCCAGAGGCGGATTTAGGGGAGCACAACCGGTTCAGTCGCACTGGGCATGGAGCCCCTCGGCCACCACCGGGGGTGCCACAACTATGGTGTATAATGGAAGGTGAGAGGGAGGGGCACCAAATTTTTGCATCGCACAGGGCGCCGCTGAAATTTGAGACCCCAGAGTCCACCACTGACCTGCCCTTGATGATTAGCAGGTTAATGTGTGAATGGACCTAACTGAAAAGCAGATAGCACACAAACTTTGGCATCAGCATGGCCAACTGGTGAGGAATGATGGGAGTTGTAGTCCAACGACACCTGAAGGTTCCTCACCCCTGGTCTAGGGGATTAGAACCACAACTTGATGTTGTAGTCAAGCAATGGGCACACAGGTGAATCACCACTGCTGTGTTCAAATTATTTCAGCGGAAACTATTTACATGTGCATGTGTTTAGGATTATATCGTTTGTATAATCTACTACTCTGAATAGACTTTCTTTTTTCTTTTAGAGAATATATAGGTTTAATTATCTTTGGTTTTTAGGGGACAGGCACCTGCAAGCCTTTGAAAAGGTGTTGCTATTACTGACACTTTAGAATAAGTACAGAAATAAATGCGCCAAATGCTCCTTTTCAGATTGTCTAGTGTCAACACTTACCTCATTTAAAAGTAGCAAGTCAGTGTTGTTAGGATTTATAGCACAGGCCCTGCCTCTGGCCTTCAGACCTGGCAGTGATCTAGTTTTGTATCCATCACTAAGGTGTTCCTTGAAATGACAGTGACTCTCCAGGTCCATTTATATACATATTACCTGAAACGTTTGTCGTCATGTGATTGCACATGGATGAGCCAATAAAATATTAATCAAGAATGCCAATTCCTTAAAATTCTACATTTGTACATACATCTACATCTCAAAGAAAGACAAATACATACTCTGGCAGGCTAGGATGCTATGCAGCTCCAATTTTAGTTTTGGTTTTGGGCAGAATTTAGGCCACAACTTTATCGATTACAGAAAAGTGAGTGCTTGCATAGGCTCTGGTTCGACTAGCTCCCTACACCCTTGCAGGAAGCGCTGACCCAGGGCACCAGCATTGGTCAGCCAAGGGTGAACACCTGAGGTAGGCAAAAAGCCGGGGGCAGACTCTGTTCACCCCCCAGATGCTCCCCTGGACTCAGGCACGGACACAGCCCCCTCTCGGGGGTTGAGCAAACCAAGTTGAGTCCCTGGATTCCTTTAACAGAATACCCTTCACACAGGGATGGTGAGACCGTTCTCCCATCCCTATCACCTGAACCAGAGCCTATCCACAACCTTACAAGTTGTGATGATTTGCTACGCGGCAAGCAAAACCCAAATGGCCACAGCCAATCAGCCAAGTGGGGGAAATTCCTGCCGTGCCCCTGTCCCAATGACAGACGACACACGATGGCATAGCAAGGTCAATCGCAAAATGCCTTAAATTTAGGGAGAGGTGTGCGGGTGTTCCGATGCACGGGCCAAAAGATGAAGCTCTGGGTCACGTGCATAGTTATATATAGGTCCCTTGATCCATTTAGACTGCACCCCATTGGCCAGATTCAACCCAGCAATGAGGGACCTTCCAATCAGATAGGTAGCTGTCCAATATACCCACTGTCCAATATACCCACCCACAACCAGGAGGTCAGTCTCCAGGTCTCACCGCAACATGTGCCCTCTTTGAGGGAGGACATGCTATACCGGAAGAACCACCTGTCTTATTAGTTATTTTAGAAGTATAGCTATTTTACCTAAATTGTATCCCCCCCCATTGAATTGTATCACAAAGCACCTCGAGTATTTTATTATAAGGTAGTGTATAAATAGCCATAATAAGCAAGAAATAAACCTTGAAAGTCTACTACTGAAGATGACTTCTACATAGCCACTTAATTATATGCACAGTTACCCAATGGGCTCCACTCTAAAAATAAACTATCCACTATGTATTTTGCTGAGTTGTTTGTTAGTTTGCTCAGTATGCATTGCGACACCTGCAGTATGTGGCATCAACTGTCAAATGAGAAGACTAAATGGAGAGCAGGCAGGTGACCTAGACATTGCGTAAAGATCATCTCCAAGAGAAGGAACAGAATTAACAGAGATTTGCAGGGACCGTCATGTTTTGCATGAAAGTAAGAATTCCCTGCTTCTAAAAGAATACCATGTTTTGTTTAGTTTAGTTTGGTTTGGTTTAGTTTAGTTTAGTTTAAACTTTATTATGAGTCAGCAGCATTCTGCTGGTTGAAAGACTGGCTGCTTCTTGAGAATACAGACATTCTGGATCTTGAAGGTTTTAACAATGTTTTTGGGTGGCATGCATATTTGTGGTACGACAAGGTTAAAGCACATAAAGCTTTCAAAAACCATATTGTCAGGAGAGCATTGTTTAATGTTTGGACTAGATATAAGGATCTATTGGAAAATAAAACTCCAACGTGGTTGTCACCAATGGAGGCTAAGGCTCAGAGAAAACTTAACATGGAGGCCAAATGGCCAAAATACTGGGAAATTTTGGAACAAGAAGGGGACAGACTGAAATTGCAGAGTTTTGAGAAACTGAAAGATAAAGTACGAGATTGGCTTCATTATTACCAGATAATGGAGGTTTACAATACAGACAAGAAAGTTGGTTTCCAGGTGGAAAAATCTAAATTGGAAACAGAATTGTTAGAATCCAAAACTAAGACTTTGTCAAAAATGTATAACTTGCTGTTGAAATGGAATACTCAGGATGAAACGGTTAAATCTGTAATGATTAAATGGGCACAAGACGTTGGACATAATATTATGTTTGCTGACTGGGAACAGTTGTGGACCACCGGGATTAAATTTACAGCATGTAATGCCTTAAGAGAAAATATTATGAAAATGATATATAGGTGGTACATGACCCCAGTCAAGCTTGCAAAAATCTATCATTTGCCCAATAATAAATGTTGGAAATGTAAGGGAAATGAAGGTACATTCTTTCACCTTTGGTGGATGTGCCCCAGGATTAAGGCTTTCTGGGAAATGATATATGATGAATTGAAAAAGGTATTTAAATATACCTTCTTGAAGAAACCAGAGGCCTTTCTCTTGGGCATGGCCGGCCAAGTGGTGCCAAAGAAGGACAGAACTTTTTTCATGTATGCTACAACAGCAGCAAGAATACTCATCGCAAAGTATTGGAAGACGCAAGATCTACCCACTCTGGAAGAATGGCAGATGAAACTGATTGACTGTATGGGATTGGCAGAAATGACTGGCAGAATCCGTGACCAGGGAGAAGAGTCGGCAGAAGAAGACTGGAAAAAATTTAAGGACTATTTACAGAAATATTGTAAAATTAAGGAATGCTGAATGATGTTGGATTGAAATTGAGTGGTTTCTAGCTGTAATGATATAAAGGAACATGGATAAAAAAAAGGGTTTGGATAGAAAATAAGGTGATATTATAAGCTGTAATGCTTTAAATTAAGGATTTGCTGAACAAATAATCTGAAATGGAATACAAGAAGGGGAGGTATGAGGAGGTCAGAGAAATTTGTTATTGAAAAGTATGTTTTATGAACTATATGTTTTTTTTTAATCTTTTTGTTTGTTTTTTGTTTGTATAAAAAATTGAAAACTTTAATAAATATCTTTTTTAAAAAAATAGTTTAGTTTAGTTTGGTTTGGTTTGGTTTGGTTTTCCCATTATTAGCTCCTTTGAGGTTCAGTTTTTTGGCCTGATGAATCAGCCATTGCCCCAGCATTCCCTCCATCCTTTCTGCTTCTCTGGCCACTCCTCGCTGACTGTCAGCTGCAGTTCTTGCCTATATTTTAGCTGACAATAGCCAAAACGAAGCAGTCTTCTATCCTCTCCCTGTACCCCCTGACAACCATTCAAGGCCTCAATACCAAAACATTCTTTGAGGTGTGTGGACCCCCAGTGCCTGCTCCCTGCCTACAAACTCATTAGGCTCCTGGAGAGATGACTTAATATTCCTCAGAGTGGATATGTATCAAATTCATCCCACTGAAGGACAACGTGGCGTAATGATGACTTTTGAAAGCGCATTCCCGATAAGTAGGCTCTGCGTCAAGATGCACAGCTTCGTTTCACTTGCAGGTAACCCAAGACACAATGCCACCACTGTAACCGCAGGATTTGCTTAGGGGAAGCTATAGTGTCCGGTGGCATGCCTGAGAACGTGTTTTCTGGCCTCAACTGAAGGAAACAGTCAATGTTCATGGAGTATCAGATAATCCGCTGTGACATACGATCCCAAAACATACAGCTGACTAGTATCTTGGCAGTGAATTCCACTGCTGAGAACAGCTTGATGTTCTTTCAACAGTTAAAAAGCCACAGTATATAGCCACTGAGAACAATGAAGATATACGAAACAATCACTTTTACTACTGGGATAGATCTGCCCAATGCTGTTTTCAATGGCAATACATCGTGTAGACCCAGAATTTATTTGGGGTCATATTCTCAGTCATCACTTCCACTGAGTGTGACCCCCAAGTCTCACTTTGCATGGTGCATGCAAGAAAGGCAGCGCCAACGTAAGATGAGTTTGCACTCATCCAGGTTAAGGGGAAGGGAGACTAATCCTGTGTATGTGGCCTTATCTGTACCAAATGTGATAGCCATTCAAGTTCTAAAGGAGAAGAATGAAGCTCTGCTTTCGCATTCATCACTCTCTAAACCACACATAAGCTCTTGACAGCACTACGGCATGGCAAATGTAGGCTGTCATGAATAAGCATGAGGTGAACAACAAAATCAAGCCTAGTGCAGCGGTGGACCTTGGGGTCTCAAATTTCAGTGGTGCCCTGTGCGACCCCACAATTTGCACCCCACCAACCTCTCACACTCAATTCTTATGTATAGTTGCAGATTTCCCTGACCAAACCAGTCACACTCCCTTAAATTCGCCTCTGCCTTATGTGTTGGTGGCTGCCATCGCCCTGAATTTAGCCCATGCAGCCAATTTGAATCTTCAAAACCGACTCTGCCCAACATTTCTCAGGGGGCCATATTTCAGCCAGAACGTTGCTACAGGTCTGTCAAGGGTTTGACACTCCCTGCTCAGCAGATGAGATCAGGGATTCAATCTTATTGTTGTTATTATTATTTATTAAATTTCTATATCACCTTTCATCCGAAGATCACAGGCCACCCATTTAAAGCACATTTAAAGTAATGACTTCTCCAAAGAATACTGGGGACTGTAGTTTTTAAGGGTGCTGGAAACTGTAGGTCTGTGGTGAGTAAACTACAGTTCTCAGGATTATTGGGGGGGGGGAACCATGTGATTTTCCATGCGCTTTGAACATATGGTGTGCCTTCTAGCAAAGGTAATATTAAGTATATCTGTGTTTCCTTCCAAAGAGTTAAGATAATCTGTGAGGCAATTGTGCTACATGTTTACTGTCCCGCTGGCAGTGCAAATGTGCCCATTGCCATCTCAAGGCATGGCTCCTGTGGAGGGATCAAACGTTAGGATTTTAAAAGCTAAAGTTTGATGTGGATGAACAACTGCCTATAAAACGCACTAAGCTCTTGCCCTGCAATGTATTTAATTTCACACTGACTGATGATATTGCCCCTGAATGGATTACGGCAGGGGGCTGCCATTGTCCCACTAAACCACCACACAGGCTAAATAATACTTCAGTCTAAGTCAGCTCTGGGGGCATTTTGTGTTGGCTAACACATGACATGAATACTCAGCTTTTCTCTGGAAGCACTTTTAGGGCTTGGTTCAGAAATTCGCGGTGCACTGGCGTATAGTGCAAAATATATTTACACATTTATGGGGGTTGGCCTTCAGACTCTCCTTGCAGCTTGCTCTTTGGTTCCAAGAATAATAGCTCTTGAGCCTCCAGAAAGCTTAAGAGGATACTTTTGGCTTCAGCGCAATTTGAAGGTTACTGGCTCAGCATCTGTCTGGCTAGCAACACCAGGCCAAATTCCCACAAAACATGGTGTTGCAACATATAACACCATATGACTCTAGGGAGAAGATGAAACAGAAAGAAAGGTCGGGAGGGAACTAAAACATGATTCATGTTCCAACATAACATCATAGTCAAATTTATCAGTTAAGTTTACTTCATAGATGATAGATAGTTAGATAGATGATAGATAGATAGATGATAGATAGATAGATATAGATAGATAGATATAGATAGATAGATGATAGATAGATAGATAGTAGATAGATAGATAGATAGATAGATAGATAGATAGATAGATAGAGATAGATAGATAGATAGATAGATAGATAGATAGATAGATAGATGATAGATAGATAGATGATAGATAGATAGATAGATGATAGATAGATGATAGATAGATAGATAGATAGATAGATAGATATAGATAGATAGATAGATATAGATAGATGATAGATAGATAGATGATAGATAGATAGATAGATAGATAGATAGATGATAGATAGATAGATGATAGATAGATAGATATAGATAGATAGATAGATGATAGATAGATAGATGATAGATAGATGATAGATAGATGATAGATATAATATGGTGTTATACAGATTTTTAAAGAACGCAAGTCTAAGCTGCACCTGAAAACCCGTCTTTTTAGAACTGACCTCGGAAGTTAAGATCCTTTGAACTCCAGCTTTCCCCTTTTCCTTTTGTTTCTTTCATCTCCTTCCTTATTGTTGATCTGTAAGAGATTGCGAGGCTGCATGGCCTCCTTTTAACTTTTCTGTAGTGCTTTGAACGTGAAGTGCTGTAGAAAAAAGCAGTGGCGGATTTCCCCAAACCACAACCTAAAATAGCTTAATGGAACTGGTAGCATTTTACTACTCCAATAAAACCTAAAAATGGAATTTCGTGTGATTAACTGTGTGGCATGGTCCAAGGATATTACTGACTAGGCTGTCTAAGGAAACAAAAGAGACAGGAACATTCACAGACTAGATTTTCAGAAGGACTCATGAGTGTTTTGAAATATTACGTTTATAGGTGTTTCCAGATGGGTCTGTGAGCAGCACCCTTCGGTTCTTTTGGCTCTTGATCATGAATCCATCTCAGGAAAGGTTGACCATTCCCCCATAAATTCCAGAACTCTGTTATATTTTTTAAAAGTCAATCTCATCACAAAATGATACACCCCAAAATGGCAGTCAAGAAAGTTGTGACTCTAAGTATCTTATTTGGAACTAAAATGCATTGGCATTTTCTAAATTTCTCACTAATCAAGTTTTTTTGGTCCCTTCCATCTGAGTGTGAAGTTCCCCATCCCCACTCATATGCACTCTTACATGTTATTATAGGTATATCCTGACAATGCTTAAAAATTGTTGCCTACTACTTAGTGGGTAAGGGACGCGGGTGGTGCTGTGGGTTAAACCACAGAGCCTAGGACTTGCCGATCAGCAGGTCGGCGGTTTGAATCCTCGTGACAGGGTAAGCTCCTGTTGTTCGGTCCCAGCTCCTGCCAACCTAGCAGTTCGAAAACACAAAGTACAAGTAGATAAATAGGTACCGCTCCAGCGGAAGGTAAACGGCGTTTCCGTGTGCTGCTCTGGTTCACCAGAAGCGGCTTAGTCATGCTGGCCACATGACCTGGAAGCTGTCTGCGGACAAACGCCGGCTCCCTTGGCCAACAAAGCGTGATGAGCGCCGCAACCCCAGAGTCGGTCACAACTGGACCTAATGTTCAGGGGTCCCTTTACCTTTACTTTACTTAGTGGGTGCTTGGAAGCAGAATGGTTAGAGACAAAAAAAGGACTGGAATCCGGCACTTTTAAGAGCTGCACAGAAGAGGGAATTTCAGGTGTAGCTTCTACACAGCTTTGAAAGGTGCAAGACCCCTGGCCACCCTACTTAGCCATGCTATGTGGAAGAACAATAGCTTGTCTTGAAGCTCACCTCCCCACACTGTGTTACTTAAATGTTCTTCCCAGTCTTGCCCCCCCCCCTTTGTTAGAACTGAACTGATTTACTTGTATGTTCCACTCATGACATAATGATTCATTGGGAATCATTTCCCAGCAGACTAGAATCCCAGTTTTGGACAGGTTACCGGTCCCACACATTAAGAAACGATGAATGTCTGCATGTGTGGCAAGGGAACTAGATCTGGAACACCATTGCTGGTGGGTTTGCAACATTTCAGCCCTTTGGGAGAGCTGATTGTGGGTCTTTTGAAATCTCACCTTGGCTATGAACTTACTAGAAAGATAGCCCTACCAGAGGTGCCCAAACTTTTTTCGAAGAGGGCCAGATTTGATGAAGTGAATATGCATGAGGGCCGACCAAAGTTGTTGAGTTCTTTTTAGGATTGAGGTTTTTGAGGCTTTTTTTTTTTTACAAGTTTACCCCAAAGTTGTTGAGCTTGATTAGGCCCCCAAAACGGACTTTAGAGATGCCTGCTAGACAAACCACTATCCCTTATCTTCAGTTGCAGCAGTAGTAATTGGTAGCAATTGTTCACCATTGCCCTGTGGGTAAAATCCTGATTTCATTGGATCTACCGTTTTGTCCTTAGTCGTTTTTTTTAAATGTGTATTTTATCTGCTTAAACTATAGCAAGTGTCATGATGAATGTAAGCTGGGTTGTATATATAACTCCTTTAAATGTGTTGTGGTACCGGGACACTTTTGTCTTAAATAGCATGTCTCTTTGAGAATTTTAAAATTCCTTTCTCTTCCTTTCTTCCTTTCTTTCTTTTCTCTCTCTCTCTCTCTTTTAAAAGCTATGGAAAAGAAAAGGTTAAGGAAGTTGCAAAGCTTTGCTGCCCTCGACCAGCACCCTTACACACACACACACACACACACACACACACACACACAGCTTCAGCCTCAGAGGCCAAATAGAATGTTGGAACTCATCAGAGAGCTGGTTGGAACAGAGAGTGTTAATTCTTCCATATCTAAGCCTCTTTGTAGAAATTCCCTTTGTCTCTTGCCCCAAGTCATTAAACACTAATCCCATCACTCTTCCTAATCCTCTGCAGTGGAGCCAGAGTTCAGTTTCCGAAACTGTCTTTGTTGCCTCCCTAATAGACAGCTTGCTCTGAATTTCAGTTGCTTCAGTCACATTAGAGCTCCCCTTTGCAGCTCTTTAATGAAGTGCCATTAATGAATCTTTTCCTCCTTCATGCAGTGTCCATGGGCATCAATTGGTTTAGTGTTAAGAAGGGTTAGGTGGCTAGTCATCTTAGTAGCCTTTTTGCAACCAAAAAAAAAAATAATATGACTGTCAAAGGCAAAACCTAGGAAACAGGCCCATTGAAGGTCATCACTACTGAAGGACTCATTTAATTACTGGGGATTTACAAAAAGAAAATCTGTCCTTTGTGACTGACAAAAGACAACAAACTAAGAAGCAACAGTGCAGGGTCCTCGTCCCCCCCAACAAATTCTAAGAGAGGAAACATGGCTCAGTAAACCCAACCGACCATGTTCTAAACTCTGTCCAACTTGTCGTGTAAGTGGTACCTTTCTTTCTAAATATTAGTAGGCACTTCACTTGTTAAAATGCTTTTTGAAGCTGCCAAGTGAGGTAGACAAATGAATGAGTTTAATAAATTCTTCACTGGTAAGAAGTCAACCCACATTCATGGTGGTGATAAAAGAGGCTGTTTGCAATTGTTGCCTATCAATGTGCGGGAAGTTGATTCTCTTTCAGTCTGAGCAAATTAGGTTTTGCTTACAATTAATTGCCTGCTAGCAATATTAATATGGGGACGTGGGTGGTGCTGTGGGTTAAACCACAGAGCCTAGGGCTTGCCGATCAGAAGGTCGGCGGTTCGAATCCCCATGACGGGGTGAGCTCCCGCTGTTCGGTCCCAGCTCCTGCCAACCTAGCAGTTCGAAAGCATGTTAAAGTGCAAGTAGATAAATAGGTACCGCTCCGGCGGGAAGGTAAACGGCGTTTTCATGCGCTGCTCTGGTTCGCCAGAAGTGGCTTAGTCATGCTGGCCACATGACCCGGAAGCTGTACGCCGGCTCCCTCGGCCAATAAAGTGAGATGAGCACCGCAACCCCAGAGTCATCATCAAACCTTTATTGCATTAGCATACAGCCATAGCAAGATAAGACAAAAAAGCAAGAGAGAAATAACCTGATAAAACAGAATTCAGACGATATTACGGGCATTGTAACATTTAAATTACCCTAAAACAATAATATAAAAATTTAGTTGCCAGCCCGGGAATCTAAAATGCAGATGTATATAAAACATATAATGGCCCCAAAATAGGCTTGGCACATTTGGTTAAAAAGGTAATACAAAGAATTAAAACAGGTCCAGGTCTGGGACCCACTACCCAGTCAGTGTAGCCCTAAGTTTCAAAGCCTGCACTATAAAGATTGCCACCCCACGTGAAATTTGGGGATTTGCGTCCACAAGAAGGAATTTCAAACAGTCTTCCTTAGATGTGATGGTGGGCGGGATCAAGAGGAGGAGCTTAGTTCTTATTAGCTCATAAATAGGGCAGTAGAAAAAGAAGTGTATGAAGTCCTCTACTTCATTCATTGTGCATGGACAAAGACGCTGAGTAATGGGGGTCTTAAAGTAAATCCCCTGCAAGAAGGCCGTGGGTATAGAGTGGAAACGGGCCATGGTAAACGCTCTTCTCAAATTGGGCTCCGTCAGGTCTGTCAAGTAGTTGGCAAGTGATCTTACCACTTTCACTTTAGGGAGCCACTTGGAGAGGCGAGCTGTGGCGGACTGTGCCCGGTCCATGGCCTCGTCTCTTGTAAGAATCCAGGCCCGGATATTGTGATGGTCCCAACCCCAGAGTCAGTCACGACTGGACCTAATGGTCAGGGGTCCCTTTACCTTTACCTTTAATATTAATATGAAGTACTCCATTGTTTTCTCATTCCTATATGGCCTAGTTTAAAAAAAACCATGAGTGGCTGGGGAGGCCCGGCCAGATGGGCAGCGTATGGGGGAGGCAGGACACATTGATGCAAGGGGCACATTGATACACCAACAATATTTCAATATCGAGAAATGTTATTCGTGTTGTGACATCACTAAAAGGTGTCTATACATGTGTGAGTACGACAGTTGTGACCGCGCCACCCACCAATTCGCCGTTGGCGTTTGACGAGAGTAAGGTAAAGGTACCCCTGCCCGTATGGGCCAGTCGTGTCCGACTCTAGGGTTGTGCGCCCATCTCACTTAAGAGGCCGGGGGCCAGCGCTGTCCAGAGACACTTCCGGGTCACGTGGCCAGCGTGACGAAGCTGCTCTGGTGAGCCGGCACCAGCGCAGCACATGGAAACGCCGTTTACCTTCCCGCTATAAAGCGGTACCTATTTATCTACTTGCACTTAGGGGTGCTTTCGAACTGCTAGGTGGGCAGGAGCTGGGACCGAAAGACGGGAGCTCACCCCACCACGGGGATTCGAACCGCCGACCATGCGATCGGCAAGCCCTAGGCGCTGAGGTTTTACCCACAGTGCCACCCGCGTCACCTGACGAGAGTAGGTGTGTTTAAAAAATTACATGAAATGTACAAGTGTTCCAACACTGTTTTACGTCGTTTAGTTTTAAGAATACCAAAGGTAAGTTATCTCATTTAGTAATCAGGATTACACGTGATTTTATAAATAAGTTCAGTGGTTTTATTAAGAATTGTTAGTTTTCTGAAAATGTCCATTGGGGCACTTTGATACACTAGGACATGGGGCACACTGATACGTATAAAAGTGCCCCGCTAGTGTACAATAGTGCCCCAATATACAAGTTTGCAGGAAATCTCTAAACTGATTTCCTACTCATGAAATTTGAAAAGAAAAAAAGCTGATGTTTACTACGTGGCCAAAGTCATTTCTAAATATAATATGACTGATTATCAAGTGTCATATCTCAGGAAAAAACTAGGTTCTTGTATGTTTGTCTTCCCCATTGTAGAAGATAAGGCAAGCATTGATTTCAAGGATGTTGTTTTGCAGTTGCCAAAACCAAATTTCTCAAAGGGCACCTCTAGAACATCATCTTTCTATACTTTTTCTTTTGACTTCAGTGGATATAATGTGCATTAGAAGCTAAAAGTTAAGTAATTATCTTATTTTTTATGAGCATTTTGTTTAAATTACTATTTTTTGACTACCTAATGTGAGTTCTTACACTTTTTTAAATTTTTCCAAAGTTTTTTTTTTTAAAAAAAGGATAGGTGTTTAAAGAAAGATTAATATAAGTTTTGATGTTTTGTTAAGATAACCTGCCATAAAGTCTGATATGTGTGAAAGACTGTTAGTTTTGATACATAATTTAGATTTTAAGTAACAAATTGTAAGGCTGATTATAATCTATCCCAATAAAAATTGTTTTTTTCATTTAAATTTACACTTTGTATCAAAGTGCCCTGTCCACTTTATTAAAGTGCCCTGTAGAATGATAACAAAGTCATTATATTCTCATTATCTTCTAACTTTAATGGTTCTTTTGATTGCTATTATAATACTGATTAGTTATGCCAGGCATAAAGCAAATAATAATAATTATTTGACTCATTTTGGTACATAAAATATGAGGAGGTTAGATTGGCCTCAACCAGGGCCAGGGCCTTTTCAGTACTGGCCCCAACTTGGTGGAACGCTCTGGCACAAGAGACTAGGGCCCTTTGGGACTTGACATCTTTCCGCAGGGCCTGCAAGACAGAGCTGTTCCACCAGGCCTTTGGTTTGGACTCAGTCTGACCCTTATGTTTCCCTCCCCTTATGGTTTTGATTTATGGGCTACTATTAAAATGAGGCTGAATTTTAAATTGCATTTTAACCTGTATTTTAAATTGGGTTTTTCCTCCCTATTATGTTTTTATTGTAATTTTACTGGTGTTAGCCGCCCTGAGCCCAGCTCTGGCTGGGGAGGGTGGGGTATACAGTGGTACCTCGGGTTAAGAACTTAATTCGTTCCGAAGGTCCGCTCTTAACCTGAAACTGTTCTTAACCTGAAGCACCACTTTAGCTAATGGGGCCTCCCGCTGCCGCTGCGCTGCCAGAGCACAATTTCTGTTCTCATCCTGAAGCAAAGTTCTTAACCTGAGGTACTATTTCTGGGTTAGCGGAGTCTGTAACCTGAAGCGTATGTAACCCGAGGTACCACTGTAAATTTAAAAATTATTATTATTATTATTTAGTGATGTATGGAAGTGAGAGCTGGACCATAAAGAAGGCTGATCGCCGAAGAATTGATGCTTTTGAATTATGGTGCTGGAGGAGACTCTTGAGAGTCCCATGGACTGCAAGAAGATCAAACCTATCCATTCTGAAGGAAATCAGCCCTGAGTGCTCACTGGAAGGACAGATCGTGAAGCTGAGGCTCCAATACTTTGGCCACCTCATGAGAAGAGAAGACTCCCTGGAAAAGACCCTGATGTTGGGAAAGATGGAGGGCACAAGGAGAAGGGGACGACAGAGGATGAGATGGTTGGATGGTGTTCTTGAAGCTACCAGCATGAGTTTGATCAAACTGCGGGAGGCAGTGGAGGACAGAATGCCTGGTGTGCTCTGGTCCATGGGGTCACGAAGAGTCGGACACGACTAAACAACTAAACAACAACAACAACATTATTATTATTATTCCCCCTGCCAGTGCCGCCGCTGCTGAGGTCAGGAAGGAAGATGAGACAGCACTTGTCTCAAGTGACAATGGCAGTGGTGGCTGTGGGAGAGCATTCTTTTTCCTCTCCGTGGCCTCTCCATGGCTGCCACTGCCAGCCTCCTGCCTTGGGTAGGTCATAGCGGCTGCTGGAGAGTGGGAGAGGAGGGGGAGAATCTCTGCGGAGCAGGGCCGCCCTGGTGAAAAAGTCTACATCTAATCTTCCCCCTTTCCAAAATTTATTTATAGGTGTTTGCTTTTCTTTTTGTAAACTTGCAGAAGAATAAAGATCAAATTGGGATTAAGAGGTTTTCTCTGGAGGGTGTGTATGCTATGTCCCCTTGCCCTTCTTCTGATAGGAATGTTCTGCGGAGTGGGGGGAGGCAAAAAAGGGGGGGTCGAGGAGGAGCAGTTGGAGGGGGAGCGAGAATTGTCCCTATTTTCATATGAGAACTGTTGGAGGGTATGTTGAAAGCAAAACGGTACTAGTCAAAAGTGCTTGCTTACATCGTTTCTCAGGGCTAGTTCCCACTAAGGTGATCAACCTGTGTAAGTAGGGCTGCCATATGTCCAGAATTTCTCAGATACATTCAGGAGTCATCCGTTGGAAATGGTGTCTGGGTGGCATTTCTGAAAATTGGGGAAAATTGAGCATATGGTAGTGTTGATGTCTCTCCCCCCCCCCCCGCCCTTCAAAACAGCTCAACCATTTTTTTGTCCACAACCCTAGTAAGGACTATACCACTTCAGGTACAGGCTCACATGTCAGGATCCTTCTCTATACAAAACAAATAAAAAAACAATTTCCTCATAGAAAGCTTGATGCCAGGGAACAGAGGGAAAACTCGGGGCTGCAACACCTCAAAGATAATATTATATGCCGCCCATCTGACTGGATTGCCCTCTGGGCGGCTTCCAACAAATTATATAACCACAGTCAAACATCTCATATTAAAAACTTCCCTATGCGAGAGCTGCCTTCAGATGCCTTCGAAAAGTCAGTGGCACACTGAACGTCGCATCTAGTTTGGCGCATGGGTGTAGACAGGGGGGAAGGGGGCCGCTATTCCCCCCATATCAATACAATTCAATACAAGTCTGAGGTTCTGCTCCCCAACAAAAGCCTGCCCTCCCCTAACAAAAATCCCATGGTCTTGCCCCAAGCAACGTATCACAGGGGAAGACAAAAAAATGATTAGTCATTCAATTGCCTAGCAGATCAGTTGATGAAAGAATTCATATGCTGTCCAGTGCAATAAAAAACCTCACAGTGGACTTCATTTTTTTTAAAAAAATTGTTCTTTATTGATTAAAAAAAATTGCATGTCTCTACAAACGTATACTATCTCTTAACCAATAACAAAAAATATATAAAATAAAAAAATTATTAAAAAAGAAGTAACAAAGAAACAAAGAAATAAAAAAGACAAGATTATTTACATAATAAATATTTACATATAAAAGTACTTGCCAGCACAATGGACTTTAAGATCATAAAAATGGTCTGTAAAAATAAAAAATACATGAACATGAAAAATACATGAAATAAAATGACAATGGCAGAAACATAACAAACACAATGGTAAAAGGATAAAAGCTGGGCAAATGGGGAGGGACGCGGGTGGCACCGTGGTCTAAACCACTGTGTCAGGGGACTGCCATCGGAACAGGGAAGGGAGGCAGGGGGATACAGTGAGCCTCTGAAGCTGCTGAAGAGCAGCCCCTCGTTGAGCGGTGAGGAATGCCACACCTCCAGTGGAGCAGAGGGGGAAGGGGGCAGCTGAGCGAGGGGAGGGCTTGAAGATGCTACTGAGAGCCCAAGCGCCTCATCCAGCCCGGCTGGCCATAAGACAGACATGCCATTTCCATGGCTCAGTTTACTCAGGGGGGTGAAACGTAAGGAGTGGAGGAGGAGATTTGGGTTGTCTAAGTTCTTATGCTGGGGGAGAAACCGGAAGGGCCCACTCCCGGAATCTGCAAGCGACTAGGACGGACATGAACTTTGTGTTTCTGCACTGTATATACCGTATTTTTTGCTCTATAAGACTCACTTTTTCCCTCCTAAAAAGTAAGGGGAAATGTGTGTGCGTCTTATGGAGTGAATGCAGGCTGCGCAGCTATCCCAGAAGCCAGAACAGCAAGAGGAATCGCTGCTTTCCCTGCGCAGCGATCCCTCTTGTTGTTCTGGCTTCTGAGATTCAGAATATTTTTTTTCTTATTTTCCTCCTCCAAAAACTAGGTGCGTCTTGTGGTCTGGTGTGTCTTATAGAGTGAAAAATACAGTAGTTTGCACCAATAAAACCTGTAAAAGACAGGTCGGAGTCCTGCCTGGTTACTCGGGAGCAACCACCACCAGCACCTGACACACTGAGCCTTGGGCTTGCCGATCAGAAGGTCGGCGGTTTAAATCCCTGCAACGGTGTGAGCTCCCATTGCTCGGCCCCTGCTCCTGCCAACCTAGCAGTTCAAAAGCACAAAGTGCAAGTAGATAGATAGGTACCGCTCCGGCGGGAAGGTAAATGGCGTTTCCGTGCACTGCTCTGGTTTCACCAGAAGTGGCTTAGTCATGCAGGCCACATGACCTGGAAAAATTGTCTGCGGACAAACGCTGGCTCCCTTGGCCTGTAAAGTGAGATGAGCGCCGCAACCCCAGAGTCGTCTGTGACTGGACTTAACTGTCAGGGGTCCTTTACCTTTACCTTCACCTTTGCCTAGTAACAAAATGGCATCAGCTGGCCAATACAGGGCATTTCGCCAGCATGTTGCTTGAGGTGGCCACTGATGCTTTGCCCCCAAAAGAGAATTTGCATCACACACAAAAAGAGGGCACCAATTTGCATAAAATTTGCATGCGGAAATTGCATGGGCAGTAACTCAGAAATAATTACCATAGTTTAAATAGAAATGAATGCATCCCACCAGAGATGGGAAGACACCTGTTGACCTGGGTGCATACTCAGTTTTCTGCCCAGGTCCTTCTGACTGTTGATGGAGAACTTCAGGGCTCCTGCTCTCCCGCTCAGCGGTTCCATATCTCTCTGTTTCTGTTTGTTAAAACATCCATATGCTTCCTTTTTAAATGAAAAAAGGCAGCTTCCACAGAAAAAAAGCATAAAAACAATATTAAAATGGCATAAAATCACCAAACCTGGTATCTGTAAAACACAGCAGGGAAGAATAAATAGCATAACAATAAAATCTTGAAAACAACACAAATTCATCTGTATGATTTCACTTCTTCTCTTTAGTTTCCACCCGTCCGCGCCCCCCCAAAAAAAGTTATTACACGTGGCAAATGATTTTTCATTAAGCATTACATTCTGGTTTTCCTTCCTCTTATTTTATCCAGACTATCACTTGCCTGAATGAAAACCTTTCAATCTTCCCAAGAAAACAAAAGGCATCTCCACTTGCAAACTGAATAAATCAGAACAAAGTGACTCATCTCCAAATGAAAGCCAAGGCATTCATTTGTAAACAGAAAAAGATTCCTGCAATTTGGCGAAGGGGGCTCCTTTGCCAATTCCAGTGCATGTCTACCACTGGCAGAAGAAATTACGCTTGTGCATTGTTTAAAAAATGTCTCTCTGCTTCTACTTCTTTTGCCACTGGCTTGCCATATCCCTTCCTTTAGGGAACTCAGAAGATTTCAGTAAGGATAAAAATGGTCACTTAACTTTGAAAACAACACCAAACCTACCGCCCCCTTCTCACAACACCACAAGCACTTTTGCTTTAAATGCATTAAATATAAACATGCATCATTTCGGAGGGTATCTATCTGCTGCTGCCCTTTTCATCTGCCTTCCCTCTCCAAAGTGACGTGGCTGCAACTAGGAAGGTGCTAGTTTTCACCTTGGTCCAACTTTGCTTCCTTTTAGGCACTGGGCAAAAAAACCTTTTTTTATTGGCTCAGGATTTTCAAGTACTCTAGCGCACCATTTAAGTATTTTCTTCTCTCACCTTTCCCTCCTCATTACCCTCATCTTTTATTTGTATTTTTATGTGACTTTTTTGTGCTGTTTTTTAAAATGCAAGCAGAAATCAGCACAGACAATGCTTAGTATAAATATGTATTAAAAATAAATAAACGAATGAATGAATGCATGAATAAGGGTACATTGAAATGCAAGCTGTATACTCAGATACACAACAACACGGTCAAATATTATTGTGAGACACTTGTGTTGCAGGAACATGACTGCAACTGTCATCCATAAATGTTGTTGTTGTTGTTTATTAAATTAGTATACCACTCTTATTCCCGTAGATCTCTAGAAGTGTGCATCTGCTTTGGTTGTTAAAGGTGCAAAGAGTTGTTAGACGACCCCTGTTCCTCATGCAGAGCTACAATTCTCAAAGTGGTTTAACAATTACTAATCCCCCTTCCTAGGAAACTCTGGGAACTGTAAGGGGAATTTTGTTGTTTAGTCGTCTTAGTCGTGTTCGACTCTCCGGGACCCCATGAACCAGAGGATGCCTTGGAAACTCTCACTTTCTTCTCAAAGCTTCTCCTTTTTTATGTCCGTGGAGTTTTCTTGGCAAAATACTGGAGTGGTTTGCCAGTTCCTTCTCCGGGTGGATCACATTTAGTCTAAACTCTCGGCTATGACCTCTCCGTCTTGGGTGGCTCTGCACGGCAGAGCTCATAGCTTCTCTGAGTTATCAAAACCCCTTCGCCATGACAAGGCAGTGATCCATGAAGGGGCATGGGGAATAAAGTAAAGGTAAAGGGACCCCTGACCATTAGGTCCAGTCGTGACCGACTCTGGGGTTGTGGCGCTCATTTCACTTTATTGGCTGAGGGAGCCGGCGTACAGCTTCCGGGTCATGTGGGCCAGCATGACTAAGCCGCTTCTGGTGAACCAGAGCTGCGCACGGAAACGCCGTTTACCTTCCCGCCAGAGTGGTACCTATTTATCTACTTGCACTTTGACGTGCTTTCGAACTGCTAGGTTGGCAGGAGCAGGGACCGAGCAATGGGAGCTCACCCCGTCGCGGGGATTCGAACCGCCAACCTTCTGATCGGCAAGTCCTAGGCTCTGTGGTTTAACCCACAGTGCCACCCGTGTCCCAAGGGGAATAGGGGTCTCCTAACAACTCTCAGCGCCCACAACAAACTACAGTTCCCAGGATTCTTTGAAAGATGCCATGATTGTTTAAATTGCTTTAAATGCATAGTGCAGATGGGGCCTAAGTATTCCCTTTTTAATGCCTGGGTTCACCAAGAGGTTTACAAAAGATTAGTGCTGATTGACAATTCAGGAATGAAAGTGGGACTGACACTCCCATATGACTCTATGTTTTTAGAGAAATCGTTCATAGGTCTCGAAACTTGTGTGAACGGTGATTCATAAATTCTGCTGCTACTGTTGATGACGATGATTATCATCATCACCTTCATCTCCCCCCATATAAAGACATTCCCTGCATGAATCAAGCTTCAATGAGTCTGAAAGGGGTGGGTATCTTTCTGAGGGAGTGAATCCTTCCACAACATGCATTCTGAGATGGCAGAGTCCCATGAGAGCATTTCAACCATGGCTCAATAATTCTTATATTGAAAAAAATTAAGAACTATCATCTGGCATCCCAGCTGCTGAGATGTCTTTCTAAGGTGGTTCCTGGATATTAGCATGACAGTTGAATAATGCCATTAAACAGATATCAGATTACTTGCTAGAGTATTAGAATTCAGGCTTTTGGTTACATTTAGAACCATATTAGAGATTCGTCTGCACATGTAATTAATAAGCTTTGAGCTTATATAATGGCTAGGCTACAGGATTATCTCTGTAAAAGGCTATCTATGGTCCTGGTTTTCCCAGTCTCTGCTTTTGTTTGCATGTTCTTGAATCGCCAGCTGTTTAATAAAATACCAAAATTGGGTTTTGGAAATTATCCTATTGTTCTTAATCCCTCCCTCAGCAACCAGAGAGGAAGCATGGTGTAAGTTTACTGAATCTCTGCCAGAAGAGATTTAATTGCTAATGTAAGTCTACTTGCTTTCTCTAAAGTCCTGGAGAACCTCAGCACTAGACCACCAAAGAGTGCTATGGTGTAACGTGGACTTCAAATAATTCTTCAATGAATTTTACATCAATTTTGAGCAGGCAAAAATAAAATAAAAAGTCTACTATATGTTATTGCAAACAAATTGAAATGAGTAAATGACCCTATTCTAGATATGTTTCTAAGACATAGTTTCAAAGCAATTTGTAGCACTGTGTTAATGGCAAGCCTACACATGGGTGGGTGTTTGTTGTTATATCCAACTTCCATTGCAATTCCTAGACACTCATATCGTAAGTCATACATTTCTGCTCACTAGAAGTCAGTGTGATGTTAAGTGTGCTAATATCTGAACCAAACATGTATCCAGGTGTCTGCTTATGAATAGCCACTCACTGGACTCCCCCCCCCCATATTGCAATAAAGGACCCTTGACCATTAGGTCCAGTCGTGGCCGACTCTGGGGTTGCGGCGCTCATCTTGCTTTACTGGCCGAGGGAGCCGGCGTACAGCTTCCAGGTCATGTGGCCAGCATGACTAAGCCGCTTCTGGTGAACCAGAGCAGCACACGGAAACTCCATTTACCTTCCTGCCGGAGCGGTACCTATTTATCTACTTGCACTTCGTGTTTTTGAACTGCTAGGTTGGCAGGAGCAGGAACCGAGCGACGGGAGCTTACCCTGTCACGGGGATTCGAACCGCCGACCTTCTGATCAGCAAGTCCTAGGCTCTGTGGTTTAACCCACAGCGCCACCCGCGTCCCATTGTTTTGGAAAGGTCAAAATAGCTCACCTCTGTTTGTGCAATTGTAGATGCAATTGTCATCTATGAAACTTATCAATATGAAACTTACAGGCACCAACTGTTGAATGCTCTCTGCATGCTTTAAAAACATAATCTATTTGCTCAGACATTCCTGGGCTGTTAATGCCAGTTTTTAACTGCCTGGTGTGAATATTTTACTGATAATGCTTTTATGGAGTTGTACTGATACCGTTTAAGATTCATAGTTATGTTGCTGTTTTGCTTGTAAGCTGCCCTGGTACTCTCTGGAGTAAAAGGTGGCATACAGATGGTTTTATAAAATAAGATTACTCCATGGGGAATTTGATTGGGATCTTAAACCAACAGGTTAATTTCTCTGTCTCCCTCCTTCTACCTCCCTCTCCACATTTGCACACATAACACCAAGTAAAAGAAGATCACAGAGTCCTCTACAGCATGTTCATATGGTCTGCTTTGGCATACTGTGTCATGCAAACCACACACACACACACACACACACACACACAATCTCTTCCCACCCCATTTTTTTTAGTCACAATCTTCCAAGTCCAGCGTTTGTAAACATGTTTTTGTGTAGTTTTCAAGTAAAATCACAACATTTCAATTTACCTAGAAATTTCCCCCCACTTTGGAGATGAATTTGAAGGTTTGCCATTGATTTTTTCACAGAAAAGCAGCTCCGTTACAGATCTCACTGAAGATCTGTAAAGGCAGCATGAGAATAGCAAACCGCATTTGACTCAAATCTCTGTGATGAATTAGAAGACAGGCATTTGCACCTGTGAGAGGGGAGATCTGGTAGGAGCTATCAGTCTTCCTTGTGACAGATTCTCTGAGGAGGGTTCAACAATAGCATTCGTTTCTTAAAATGCTAATGCAGATAAGTCTGTTTCGGAAAAAGACAACGGAACTTTTGGAAATGAGTCAGTCTTCCACAAAAGTTTCCTGTAAAAGAAAAGGAACCCCTTTACATTGTTCCCCCGTGAAGAATGAGCCTCTTAAACAATCCCCCCCCCAAAAAAAATGGAGGGAGGAGGAAAGAGGGCAATTGTACACACATGCCAGAGATAATTGAAGGTTTACTAGATATATCATCTAGCTTCTGAATGTTTAAATATGCATATAAAAGCATGAAGGTTGCCCATCTGGATGATTTACGTTCTAGGAGCAGGATATTTTACAAGCTAAAGCAGGGGTCAGCAAACTTTTTCAGCAGGGGGCCGGTCCACTGTCCCTCAGACCTTGTGGGGGGCTGGACTATATTTTTTGGGGGGGATGAACAAATTCCAATGAACCACAAATAACCCAGAGATGCATTTTAAATAAAAGGACACAGTCTACTCATGTAAAAATACGCTGATTCCCGGACGGTCCGTGGGCCGGATTTAGAAGGCGATTGGGCAGGATCTGGCCCCTGGGCTTTAGTTTGCCTACCCATGAGCTAAAGTTTTGTCTTCCTTGCGTACACATTAACAACATCCACACACAAGCTTTTCCCCCCATAATATTTAGGGCATTCCCTTACATTCTTAGCCAAAGTTTCCCCTCCCTTCTGATCAGGGCCGTCTTAAGCATATCCGGCGCCGTGGTGCAAAGATCCCTCCGGCGCCCGCCCCCCAGCAACTCCAAAACAAGGGAGGGGGCGGTGGAAAATGTCCTCTGCCTCCCCCCGCCGCCCAGATCCCCTGCATGGTGGCAGCGATCAAGCAGGAAGACGTGCTGGTGGACATGTTCTCCAGCGTTGAGGCGCCCGAGAAGGCAGCCCAGGAAGGCTGTGCGCTGCCTTTTACCAGGAAGCAGGAGAAGGACAACAACCAGGAGCAGGGCCGTCTTTAGCAGATGCAGAGACTTGGGAGGGAAGCTGCGCTCAGCTTCCATCCTAAGCCTCTGCGGGGATTGCTCTCCTCCTGCGGTGGCTTGGGAACAAAGCTGCATGCCTGCCAGCCATATAGTTTGTGCGGCACAGCTGGTGGGCATTCAGGGAGAGGGGAGGCTGCTGGCAAAGCCGGGCAGCTCCCCCACTCACTAGGGCGCCCCTGAAAGGCCAGCACCCTGGCACAATGAACCACTAACACCAATGGGAAAGACAGCTCTGCTTCTGATGTGCAGCATGTTGCCCAACATCTGGACACCACTCGGCACCCCAGAGATGGCTGCGCTTCAGCAGGGAAATGCCTCTGGTATGCACATAGCAGTTCTTTCAGCACCAAAAGAATGTCACTCATGAGGAATATACTGTACTGTTTTGAGGAAGAAAATCGTTTCCCACAAAATCCATGTAAGGCTTTAGAGGATTCAGTTATTTCTTCTGAGAGGGAGAAGTTCTGAATGGTTGCATGGCAGCAGCATTGACCTATCGGATGTAGCCTAACCCATCAATGCCCAATCTAGACAAAGCAGAGGTACTGTTGGTCGGTGGACAGAGCTCATCTGGGATTGGCAGTAGAGCCCGTGGGAGCGGGATCAGGTTCACAGCTTGGAAGTGCTCTTGGATGGATCTAGCCTTGTTCTTGGGCACTCAGGGCTACTGCAGGCCCAACTTTGGCTTCTGCATTAACTGTACCTCCTAACTTGAAAAGGGCAGATCTAGCTGTACTCAGGGCCGTCTTACCCATAGGCACAAGGGGTGCAGGGCACCCGGGCGCCGGGCTCTCAGGGGCACCAGGCCAAGAGTCCGGGGCCAAGATTTGGAGTCCAGGGATTGGGAAGAGCCGACAGCCGCTGCCAAGCAAAGCAGAGCCAGTCAGAGCGCCACAGCTCTTCTGCTGTGGGTGAGCAAGCTCCTGAGGCAGCCGGCCAGCTCCGCCCTCCTGCGCACCTGGGATTGGCGGGCCATCGAGAGGCTCACCCAGCGCACACTGCTCACACGAGGCGCCCAGCTTCGCTCAGTCACCACTGCCGCTGCCGCCTTGGGCTCAACTGTTGTTGCGCTGGGCTCTGATTGCCCCCCCCCCAGACGCCCAGCCGTATGTGGGACTGCTTCAGAAACTGCTGAAGCATGCAGCAGCCAGATTGATTTCTGGGGTATACTTTTTGAGACACTTTACACTGCTCTGCCAATTTGTTTCCAAGGCCTGTTGCCTACCTAGAAACCTCTAGACAGTTTATGACCACCTCCTCCCATAGGAACTTGCCTGGATTCTGAAATCATATCACGAGGCCCCTGTTATGTATGTCCCACCCACCAAAAGAGATTTTTCTGTGGAAGCACCCCAGTTGTGGAGGGAGTGTTTAAGTGTTTAGGTTGGGCACGATGACATTTTTATTCCTCATGGCTTTCAACATTTGTTTGTCTTTCAAAGTGGTATCATTATATTTGCATAAATAAATACATATCTCAGAGTTCTTCACAATTTTATTTCAGTGTTCTTGGAAAGCAAAATATGAGAACTTTGTCAACAGAGATTTTAGGAATCAAAACAATTGTGAACAGACTTTTTGCAAAAATCGAGTATATCCTTAATACATTATTAACTTGGCACGGATCAAGTCTGCTAGTGATGGAGGTGGATGTTCTTAAGGAGATGAAAATTATATGGCAGTCGCATTGTTGCTCTATAGGGACGTATCTTCTGCCCCCCTTATATTTTCTGGTCAAACTGGTTTGGTAGGTTTTCAAAAGAATACAGTATGTTTCTGGGAGGTGGGGGGAAACTACTATCATTCATCTCCAACTCAATTTTTAATTTTTTTAAAAGTTAAATTAAATTAAGGTGCAAGCTTCATCAGTTTATCTTACTTAGTGCTTCATTACTTAATTAAATGCTGATTATTATAAATCCTAGCCAGTTTTTTGAAATGATAGCATAGAATATTCAGGTATTGTCTTTTTCTCTTTTTTCCCATTGAATTTTAAAGGTGTGGCTTATATTCGGGTGCAGCTTATATTCGGGCCAATACAATACTCCATGCTGTCATTTCAGCATGTGAAACTGAAAGGGCCCCGTGAGCAGTCAAGTCAGCCAATGCCAAAACAACAATAATAACAGAAATGCTACCATATTGCTGATTTGGGAAGCCTTCACGTATGAGGAATCCATGCAATCCCTTTAATTTCTGATAAAACAACCAGGCTGAATCTCCTCTTTCTTTTGTCCTTTTTAAAAACTTTTTTTTAAAAAAAAAAATTAAGTTATAGGGCAGCATACCGTACTGCTAAGCATAATATAAATTAGCCTATGCAAACGTTAAGAAAATGTTTTTCATGGGCCTAGAACACGCCTGCATGGATTTGCTTTGGCTGGATTAGGCAAAATAACTATATATTACGAAAACCAAGGCTGTGTGACTCACAGCGCCAGCGCAAAAAGTTGAAAGGATTTGTTTTTAACTCACAGTTTTGTACACTTCCCTGGAATCTTTTCATGAGGTTAAGTAATATTTTAAATAAATAAATAAATATAAGTGCTGCATACTCTTGCCCTCTAGTTCCTTCTATATTATGCAATATATGAGTAGTTACAGTTCTGGCTGAGGGACGTGGGTGGCGCTGTGGTGTAAACCACTGAGCCTCTTGGGCTTGCCGATTGGAAGGTCGGCGGTTCGAATCCCCACGACTGGGTGAACTCCCGTTGCTCGGTCCCTGCTCCTGCCAACCTCGCAGTTCAAAAGCACATCCAAGTGCAAGTAGATAAATAGGTACCACTCCGGCGGGAAGGTAAACAGCGTTTCCGTGTGCGGCTCTGGTTCGCCAGAAGCGGCTTAGTCATGCTGACCACATGAGCCGGAAAAACTGTCTGTGGACAAACACCAGCTCCCTTGGCCAGTAAAATGAGATGAGCGCTGCAACCCCAGAGTCGTTCGCAACTGGACTTAATGGTCAGGGGTCCTTTACCTTTACCGTTATGGTTCTGGCTAGGCTGTTTGGAGGATCTGAAACCATGCAAATATCTCCTCCAAAAAACAAACAAAAAAGTAGTATATTATAGTGCAAAAATGCAAATTTGACACTAACTCTCTGCAGTCCTTAGAAAGGAAAATACTTGACAGCAATCCTATGAAAATCAATGAATGAAGTCCATGTGGCAGACACGTACCACTGGCAGGGTGAAGTTACTGTTTTCAAGGCCCCCCCACTCTTGGTGGAAATTGACATTGCCAGCTGATCTGTGTTTATATGGTATGTACTCTTGGTGTGAACTTGTGGCTTGATCATTGTCAAAATAAGAAAGCGTATGACAGAAAATGAATTTGAAATATCCATTTGAACTTTTTCAGAAGTGTTGAATAATTAACAGAATAACAGAATCTAGGAGTATAGCATCTAGATCAAGGGAAGTAATAGTGCCACTGTATTCTGCTCTGGTCAGACGTCACCTGGAGTACTGTGTCCAGTTCTGGGCACCACAGTTCAAGAAGGACACTGACAAACTGGAACATGTCCAGAGGAGGGCAACCAAAATGGTCAAAGGCCTGGAAACGATGCCTTATGAGGAATGGCTAAGGGAGCTGGGCATGTTTAGCCTGGAGAAGAGGAGGTTAAGGGGTGATATGATAGCCATGTTCAAATATATAAAAGGATGTCACATAGAGGAGGGAGAAAGGTTGTTTTCTGCTGCTCCAGAGAAGCGGACACGGAGCAATGGATCCAAACTACAAGAAAGAAGATTCCACCTAAACATTAGGAAGAACTTCCTGACAGTAAGAGCTGTTCGACAGTGGAATTTGCTGCCAAGGAGTGTGGTGGAGTCTCCTTCTTTGGAGGTCTTTAAGCAGAGGCTTGACAACCATATGTCAGGAGTGCTCTGATGGTGTTTCCTGCTTGGCAGGGGGTTGGACTCGATGGCCCTTGTTGTCTCTTCCAACTCTATGATTCTATGAACAAGCATCATGTTGTCCATTCTGCAACCTTTTCCCTATATCCTTGCAAGTCAGGGAGGATAAATTACCACACCCTCCCTTATAAATTTCCTAGAAATCAAATGGGTGACTTTCCTAAAAAAAACAATTACCCTGAATTACTTACACTGGTGGTGAAAGTCACAGAGAAAAATCCTAAAATTATGCAATTATAATAATAAATCAATTCAGTGTGTCATTTCTGCTTTTCTCCGTTAATAAATTAACCATGTAACATTGTTCAAAATTATGTCAGTTACGCATATAATAATCTTTTAAATTAATGAAGTGATGAAGCAGTTTGATGACACCCATGATTTACAGGGCTGCTTTTAGCTAATGTTAAAAGCCTTTCATTTAATAAATTGTCCCCTTGAGAAATTACCAAAAATGAATATTTTCTATGCTAAATGTTTCAAGGTTTACACTTTTTCAATATATTAACAAATGACAAGGAAGAAGCATTTTTCAAAATATATCTTCTTTTACATATATTTAATTGAAATTAATTAGTATATTACTTTAGAAGGAATTGATGAGTGAGAAAGGTGCAGTGTCATTTATGAGAGTTTCTTATGGCAATAAAACACAATTTAAACAATGGAATTAATCATGTCCTTTAAAACATTTTATGATGGATTAGAAATAATTCCAAGAGTTTTGATTAAATAGGAGGCCTGTGTACGTGTGTGTAGTACACCAAAAAAAACCAACTCCTAACTGATCTCCTGTGATTAATATTTCTTTCATTTACTTATTGCAGAATATGTTCGTGCTGATATTTACAAAGCTTAAAGCAAAATTCCTAGTGAGACTGATTTGCCATTTTGCTTTAAATACTGTTCAATAAAGCTTGTGACTGCTTCATTTTGCCTTATTTTCTGGATTTATAACAGAGTTCTGTTCTAGCTTCCTGTTGTCTTCCTGGAGTAGTTCAACGTGCCCCAAACAAACAGACATATCTGATCTCAATTACTATGTCCTCCCCATATATCAGTTCACACTGAAATTTATCCATGCCGTCATAGACATGATCACATGCATGATTATGTCTTATACAACCAGTAGAACAGAGACATGAGGCAAAGAAGTACTTTAATAATTGATATTCTTCCAGCCCTACTCATCAAAATAGTAAAATAGACTAATCTGATAAATTAAATAAATGTATTGAGTAATACTTGAAAATACAAACCAACCACCTGAAAAGGCATTTTAAGCCAGTCTTGCTGGTCACCAGTTACTGATTCACCCACAGGGAGTAATGACACCTTCCAGCACAGTAACTTGACATACCTGCCATTCAAGGTAGGTGGGCCAGATGGCTTAGTTGTGCATCTTCTTGTGTGTACATGTTCTTTGTTTCGTGCTCTCATTTGGTTAGTAGCTGTTTATTAGTCACTATACCCTGTATCAAAGTTTGCCTTGCTAGGGAAATTGCACTGCAGATTTGGGGTCCAGTGTTGTTGCATTTTTTATTGTGAGGAAAACCAATCGTCACATTCAGCAGCACTCCCTTCTCACCTGTTTCGACATGGCCATGTAAATGACGAACAGTCGTTGTGGAAAAGTGCAGTAAGTATTCGCATCATGGTTGTTCATCTTGGTGACAAAATCCCTCAGCGTTTAATTCATAGACAATTTTTGTTCCTTCAATGAGCCATATTTGTTAAAAGGGTACCCAAGCTTGCCGCTTGTTCACTGAGCAGACACAATTAGGGAATGAAAGATGAAAATAAATGGACCATGTATTGAATCCTCTTTTGATGTTCCCCTATCTTAGCCTGGTGCAGATAGATGGCACGTGCTTCAAGATAAATAATGGTCTGATGCCCACCACAAAGATATTATTTTTCTTCTCACTATTGTTTCTGTGCAACCCATGGTGAGACGGGAAGCTTGTTGGTTCTTACATTGGATTTTTAAAAATGTATTTTATTATTGCCATCGCTAGCCCTCTTGAACTGCATGTGAAAAGGTAGAGTATAAGGATATCCTGTGAACAGTTTAGCCTCAGCTTCCCCGGACATATGCATGAGCATAGTCCAACTGCTGTTACCCATTTCATTGTGTCTCCTTCGCTTTGCTCCATTACTCTGGTACAAAACACACAACCTTATTTTAAGCCAGAGACTCTGAACATAGAAAACTCTCTACATGAAAGTACAGCCACAAACCACTTGGATTCAGCATACCTACAACAAGGTGGGTAGACAGCATCTTCAAAAGTAGACACATCACCTTGCCAACAAAGGTCCATATAGTAAAAGCTATGGTTTTCCCAGTAGTGATGTATGGAACTGAGAGCTGGACCATAAAGAAGGCTGATCGCCAAAGAATTGGTGCTTTTGAATTATGGTGCTGGAGGAGACTCTTGAGAGTCCCACGGACTGCAAGAAGATCAAACGCATCCATTCTTAAGGAAATCAGCCCTGAGTGCTCACTGGAAGGACAGATCCTGAAGCTGAGGCTCCAATACTTTGGCCACCTCATGAGAAGAGAAGACTCCCTGATGTGGGAAGTGAAGGTAACAGGGCTTGTGGGATCTGGTTAAATGTGAATGAAAAGAAGAATGTTAAAAAGGAGAAGGGGTTATGATCAGAATAATATTATGTCATAGTATTTAAGATGAGGAACGGGTTAAAATAATGAAAAATTGGGACATAATAATTAGAAGAATATAATTTAAGCATGGTTTAAATAAGGGTTTGAATTTGCTGAATCTGATTGGAACAAAGAGGAATACAAAAAAGGGAGATGTGAGGAGGTCAGGACAGAGGGGTATGGAATTCTGTAAATTTAAAAAAGTGGATTTTTCTTTTTTCTTTTTTTCTGTTTTTCTTTTTTTGCTATATATCTTTGTTTTTCTCTGTTTTTTTTATGTGAGCTTTATTCATGGCAATGATTTATCTGAAATGATGAATTTTTTTATTTGTAAAACCTTAATAAACATTTATTTTTTAAAAAAAGAGAAGACTCCCTGGAAAAGACCCTGATGTTGGGAAAGATGGAGGGCACAAGGAGAAGGGGACGACAGAGGACGAGATGGTTGGATAGTGTTCTTGAAGCTACCAGCATGAGTTTGACCAAACTACAGGAGGCAGTGCCTGGCGTGCTCTGGTCCAGGGGGTCACGAAGACTCGAACACGACTATACGACTAAACAACAACACAACAAGGTGGGAAGTCGGCTCTCCATTTTGCTCTCCTGTCAATTAGTAAAGAGAGACGCCTTCTCCTAAGTCCCCCACACACACCCAGCTGAATCAGTGCTCAGCCTCTCCCACTTCTGCCTCCATCTTACCTTACAGAAAAACTAAAAAGCAAAAAGGCAGCCAGAATCTGGCAAGCAGGGAAAAATCCATATTGTGAAGTCTTTCTTCCTTCTCTTCCACTTCTTCAATAGACAGCTTAGGTAAAATGGAAGTGGAATGGGAGAATAAATAGAAATAGGGCATTGCACCTTGGTTTCGTGTGCATGGTCCAAGCCCCACCTGTTTTGATGATAGCTTGAAGCACACAAAGGAAAACTGGGGGGTTGTCAAGGAGGAGTTCACTTACAATTCTCAAGGATGTAATTTGTCCAACCCTTTGACCTGCAGAGGCTGCTGCAGTACCCTGGCCTGAAATATTGAACAGTGCTATGTTCTACACTGACATTACTCAGTACACCTGAAAGAGAACAATAGATCAGTCGTTAAGATTTTAGCCAGAGAATCAAAGTAATATTGGTTACCTAGGATTAGCATGGATATTGGGAGAAATATCCCAGGATGCTGTTGTACTGAGACACATGCATAGAGAACACCAAGAAAAATCAGTTGCTATTAAGAAAAACTGAATGAAATTAGACTAAATTTGCTCTTTGCACTAAACTTGCTACAAGGGTGACAGAAATCAAAGAGGAGACCTGGAAGGTGCCTCTGCATGCTTTACTAATCTGCACGTTGTTCAGAACCATTTTTATGTCTTTTGGATGATCAAATTGTACAGAAGCTGCATTTTACACCACCATCGACAGATCTAAAAAAAGGTGCAAAGGATTACAGAGTATCTGACATTACAACTATGTATCCATATAAAGATCTACATAAGCATTATTCTCCCTGCCTTCACTTTAAAACATGTCCAGAGTAATTAAGTGCACTTTAACTCAGGGCTATTATTATTAATATTGCTTGCAGTGGCTTTTTGCCCCATCTATAAACCTTTTCAGCAGGCAGAACTGCAATGTATCAAAATAAGAGAAAGACAGAGAGAGAGATGTACCAGGAAACCCAGGTCTTTGAAATCTTTGGCCATAAGAACCTAATAAACAATCAATTTCTTTATTGCAATTTTTAACAGCTTAACTGCTCTAAACTGCTTGAGGAGCTCAGAGATGGTGCTGTTGTATCAGAAAGAGCAGCAACCAAAAGATTAAAAGCTGAAAGGCAGTTAATAAATTTTAAAAGCTCATCAGACCCTTGCATGCTAAGATGCCATCAAACTTTCAACAAACCCAAAGCCATATAAAACCAAAGAAACCAAACAGTGTTGCCCCAACATTTGCCCATATTTCGCAGGCAAACCAGCAAGCTCTCTGTCTCTTATATAACCTTTATGAATAATCTTGTGAATTTTATAATGCACACACATTCATTTTTAATGCTTAAATATACATTAAGGGTAGTATTCAATACAGATTGATACCTGACTCCATCAGGAGTGAAGCTAAGTAAATGATACATGAAAATTGGAGTGACGCTAGCATAGTTCATACATAGCGAGTCTCTTCTGAGATAATATACCAGTTATTAGAATATAAGAATCTTGAAGCTCTGTATAAGTTCCAAGCTTTTGAGTGTCTTGGGACTAAAGACTCAGTGGGTGAAGAAGTGCAAATAAATTGTACTTAACTCTTGAAGTACTTGTGATGTTATGTTTAAAAAGTAACTTGAGATGAGAAATAAACAAACTCTGGATGTAGAAGTAGCTTGAAACATTTCCCCTAAATGAAATTCATTGGCACTCTGCTGAGTAAAAGTACAACTTAATTGTGCCACCTCTCTGTGCTTTTTTTTTTATAGTACAGTATCTGAAACCACTGTTTTGGGCGGTTGAGGTCTGGCATTCACTACAATATCCTGTTTAGTGATTTGGGAGGGGGGAATCAAGCACAACCTTAGAGCATACATTTAGAATTTCAGCCTGCCCTCTTCATGTTTACTCCCAGGTGCACATGTCAGCATAGCATTTCAGCCTTAAATGCTTTTTTAAAAAGGATGAGCAATTGAAATTTAATCCTGACTAGACGGGGGTCCTCTGAGCAAGAGTTCCCATGTGTGGGAGGTGGGTGTTCTGAGAGCCAGTGTGGTGTAGTGGTTAAGAGCGGTGGACTCGTAATCTGGTGAACCGGGTTCGCGTCTCCGCTCCTCCACATGCAGCTGCTGGGTGACCTTCGGCCAGTCACACTTCTTGGAAGTCTTGCAGCCCCACTCACCTCACAGAGTGTTTGTTGTGGGGGAGGAAGGGAAAGGAGATTGTTAGCCGCTTTGAGATTCCTTAAGGGGAATGAAAGGCGGCATATCATGTCCAAACTCTTCTTCTTCTCTGCCTGTTCTGTTCTGGAGGGGTTGCCCTCCCCTTAAAAGAGCAGCTTGGTAGTGCGCCTTCATTTCCTTGTCCCTGGAAGCTGCAACAAGTTTCTTAGCAGAATGCCCTGCCATTCGCATGTTACACCACTTCTGAAGGAGCTACACTAGCTGCCAATAAGTTACTGGGCAAGGCTTTAATAAAGATGGCGTCTGGATTTAAGCTATAAAGCCCCAAACAACTTTGGAACAGCATAGCTGTGGGGAGTGCCTTTCTTCTTGCTGCCCTGCCTGAGCATTTTGCTCAGCTGAGGAGAGCCTCTGAGTTGTGCCACAGTCTTGGTTGGCAGCAGCCATAAGAAGGGCCTTAACTCTGCACCACAACATGAAGCGGCAAAGGTTGAGAAGCTTTCTGTAGCCAGCTCAATCTAAAATGTTATCAATGGTGCTTTATCATTCTGGAGTGATGCAAAAAGTGGGATGTCACAGGGTTTTGTCCTGAGCCCAGTGTTGTTCAACATCTTTATAAATAACTCAAATGGAGAAGAAATGAGGATGCTCATTAGATGATGCCAAACTGGGCAAGGTAGATAATACCTTCAAAGTCATAAACAGGATTCCATATTATCTTGACAGGATGGAGAACTTAGCGAAACAAATGAAAAGAATTTCAGCAGAGACCAATGTAAAATTCTGTATTTAGGTAGGAAAAATCAAATACACAAACATAGGATGAGTAACACCTGGTTTGACAGCAATCTATGTGAAAAGGATTTTGAGGTTTGAGTAAACAACAATCTAAACATGAGTCATTAGTGCAATGTAACAGCTTAAAATGCCAATGAAATTCTAGTTTGCGTCAACTTCAGTATAGTCCAGGGGTCAGCAAACTTTTTCAGCAGGGGGCCGGTCCACTGTCCCTCAGACCTTGTGGGGGGCCGGACTATATTATTTGGGGGGGGCAATGAACAAATTCCTATTCCCCACAAATAACCCAGAGATGCATTTTAAATAAAAGCACACATTCTACTCATGTAAAAACATGCTGATTCCTGGACTGTCCATGGGCCAGATTTAGTAGGCGATTGGGCTGGATCCGGCCCCCAGGCCTTAGTTTGCCTACCCATGGTATAGTCCCTAGGCATACACGTGCGCTCACAGTGTGTGTGTGTGTGTGTGTACTGTGTCCAGTTCTGAGCGCTGAAATTTTAAAAGGATAACAAGAAGCAAACAGCAAACAGCTGTCTTCAAATATTTGGGGGACTGCCTTTCACATAGATGATGGAGCATATGTGGTTTCTGTTGTTCCAGAGGCTCTGACCTGAACTAACTCTCATGGCCCCAGCCTCAATGTTATGGACTAGTGGGAGTTGCCAGCTGGGGAACCACCAAGGGAAGAAGAAGGCTCAGAGCCAGGGGAGTGGTGCTGTGACAATGATGAGTGGTCAAAGGGAGAAGACGGGGGAAAGGAGGTGTTGGAATCTGAAGAGGTAACAGGGCTTAGTGAGCTGGGAGAGTTTGTGGCAGAGAGTAGTCCAGAATCAGAGGCAGAAGCTGAAGTGGAAGGGTGGGTGGAGAAAGGCCAAGAGGCAGAGATAAGTCAGGCTGGTGAAGAGTCAGGTGTGTCTCCCCTCCTGCTGGGACAAGCTCCTCTTCCCCCTGGTCTCCCAGATCCAGAAGAGGCCTGAAAAGGATCAAGGAGGGGTTGGATGCACAGAGAAGAGCTATCTCTGATTGTTTGGAGAAAGCCCTGGAGGGGAGGGGGACACAGACAGCTGTGAGGAGATGGGGACCTTCAGTCTGGACAAGTGATTTTCATGGAGTAAGATTACCAAGAACGAGCTGCTCTGCTCAGTAGGTCTGACACTCAACCAAGTCTGCGGAGATTGTGTTTTTGTTAATATAGAGTTAACTCCAACTTTGAACCGTGTGATTACTGACTAGTACTTGATCAAGCTCAGGACACTGAAGCTGAGCCTTCTGAATTGTAGCCCACCAAACCAGAGTCAAGGACTGTGTCCCGTATCACTGTTGTTTAGTTGTTTAGTCATTTAGTCGTGTCTGACTCTTCGTGACCCCATGGACCAGAGCACGCCAGGCACTCCTGTCTTCCACTGCCTCCCAGTTTGGTCAAACTCATGCTGGTAGCTTCGAGAACACTGTCCAACCATCTTGTCCTCTGTCGTCCCCTTCTCCTTGTGCCCTCCATCTTTCCCAACATCAGGGTCTTTCCCAGGGAGTCTTCTCTTCTCATGAGGTGCCCAAAGTATTGGAGCCTCAGCTTCAGGATCTGTCCTTCCGGTGAGCACTCAGAGCTGATTTCCTTAAGAATGGAGAGGTTTGACCTTCTTGCAGTCCATGGGACTCTCAAGTGTCTCCTCCAGCACCACAATTCAGAAGCATCAATTCTTCGGCGACCAGCCTTCTTTATGGTCCAGCTCTCACTTCCATACATCACTGCTGGGAAAACCATAGCTTTAACTATACGGACCTTTGTTGGCAAGGTGATGTCTCTGCTTTTTAAGATGCTGTCTAGGTTTGTCATTGCTTTTCTCCCAAGAAGCAGGCATCTTTTAATTTCATGACTGCTGACACCATCTGCAGTGATCATGGAGCCCAAGAAAGTAAAATCTCTCACTGCCTCCTTTTCTTCCCCTTCAATTTGCCAGGAGGTGATGGGACCAGTGGCCATGATCTTTGTTTTTTTGATGTGGAGCTTCAGACCATATTTTGCGCTCTCTTCTTTCACCCTCATTAAAAGGTTCTTTAATTCCTCCTCACTTTCTGCCATCAAGGTTGTGTCAGCTGCATATCTGAGGTTGTTGATATTTCCTCTGGCAATCTTAATTCTGGTTTGGGATTCATCCAGCCCAGCTCACTAGCAAATAATAATGTGGGAAATGACCTGGGATCATAGCTGATGGCAAGCTTGATATGGTTTAGCAATGCCACACGACTGTGAAGAAAGCGAACACCATACTGAGTTGTATTAACAGGGAAATTATAAATAAGACATGGGAGGTACAGCTCCCACTCTACTTAGCACTGGAGGAGCTTTTGCTCAGCTGTAGTAAAACACTTCAATAAAGTATAATGGGTATAATTCAGTCAAAGTAAAAATAATAATATCTGAGTTCCACTGAGTTGAAAGGATGAGTTGAGCATGTGCTTCACTCCTTCCCATTGAAACAAGTGGGATTTAAAAGTGCTTAACTTTGGCTGGAATGTGTCTAATAACAGCGATGCACTGAACAAACCATAAATTAACATATGCTTCGGGAATGTCTAAAAACCATTTTCACCTAGGCAGTACCGTTACGTAAAAGGCTTTAAATGTTTTTTGTTTGTTTGTTTGCTTGCTTGCTAACTATTTTTTGGGTCCAAGCCCACTCAAAGTAGCTTCCATAAAGAGAATAAAAACAATTCCAATGAAGTACAGTCATATCAGAAAAATACATTAATAAATTGTTTGCTATTGATAAATGAAATGAAAGTCCTGTTCCTGTTAATCAAACACCTGAGCCCCTCTCCTCCACACACACACCTTGCCTGCCTCTCAAATTCAAGAAATATCATGCATACATAATTTTATTTGTATTCTGCCTATCCACAGTTCAAACCAGGCTCAAGGCAGCTTATAACATGAAAAGGAATAAATAACTGCAACATAACAAAATGAATCATAGATAAAAACATTTTAAAAATGTACAACCAAACCAAACAATTAGATCTAAAGTAAAGCTATAAAGATAAAGACAACAGCCACAATACCCGAGCTCAGGAGTCTGTTTATCAGCCTCAGCTTTTGTAGCTGGAGTCAGTCAAGGCCCCACCTTCCCACGCCAGGCAGAGAAAGGCTCACTGGAAGGACAGATCCTGAAGCTGAGGCTCCAATACTTTGGCCACCTCATGAGAAGAGAAGACTCCCTGGAATAGAACCTGGTGTTGGGAAAGATGGAGGGTACAAGGAGAAGGGGATGACAGAGAACAAGATGGTTGGACAGTGTTATAGAAGCGACCAACATGGAAAATAAATACAACCCAGGTGGTTAAGAAAGCCCAACAGAGACTCTATCTCCTCAGAGTATTGTGGAAGAATGATGACAATCAACATCTGATGATCTCCTTCTACCAGTCAACATGACCTGGAAGCTGTCTGCGGACAAATGCCGGCTCCCTCATCCAATAACATGAGATGTCCACACAACCCCAGAGTCATCTGCAACTGGACTTAACAGTCAGGGATCCCTTTACCTTTAAGGAGTCATGACCACATTATCAGAGGTGTGGTGTTACCCTAGGTTAGCAGGTATATATATGCACATATACATTGGAACAGAGAAAAACATGGAGCCAAATGGCATTGGAATATAATTCTGTGTAATGCTTAAGGTAAACAAAGTGGAAATTCACAGCAGCAGTAATTGGTGGATCAGGAGAGAGTATCTGTAAATGATTCAGCAGGTGCTTAGGATTGTGCAGCAAGTTGGGTACCAAAATATTTTGTCCTGTTCGGTGCTATTTAATAAATTACATAGAAAATGCACCTCAGAAATCTACAAATGAAATCAGCTAGGGAGGAATTTTGAGCACTTAGGATGATAGAATAAACATTCTAAATAATATATATATATATATTGCAATTTAATAAGGATAGTAGCCAGGCGCTGAACTTTAGTAAAGGTAAAGGGACCCCTGACCATTAGGTCCAATTGTGACCGACTCTGGGGTTGCGACGCTCATCTCGCTTCATTGGCTGAAGGAGCCGGCGTACAGCTTCCGGGTCATGTTGCCAACATGACTAAGCCACTTCTGGAGAACCAGAGCAGCGCACAGAAACACCATTTACCTTCCTGCTGGAGCGGTACCTATTTATCTACTTGCACTTTGACATGCTTTCGAACTGCTAGGTTGGTAGGAGCTGGGACCGTACAACGGGAGCTCACCCCGTCGCGGGGATTCGAACTACCGACCTTTTGATTGGCAAGCCCTAGGCTCTGTGGTTTAGCCCACAATAAATCTATAAACCTTTAAGGTGCCACTTAATTCTCAGTTGCTGTTTTCTGTACATTCAGTATTTCTTTCAGATGTTTATGATGACAAAACGGATGGCATAAGCCATGTGATTCTTCCCTTTCTAACCTGTGTTAAACACTTTAAAGTCACATTTATTTTAATGAAAGACAGAAAACTCTGCATATATTTATGCTATGAGCACACAGTAAGCTTTTCTGAAAAGCAAATTAAACCAATCATCCAGCTAGTAAATCTTGTCATAACTATGTCAAGCTCATTTCGAAAAGTTTAAAGACCTTGAGGTTAAATCATAATTGCTATGGAGATGCCACCTAGCCTTTAAGATGGATATCTCCTAAGTGGTTTTTGTGCCACCTAGCTGGGATTTGACAGTCTAGCTTCAACTCTAGATAATGGGGAATGTAAATTTCTACTTATTAAATAATGAACATGTACAAGTATATGGGCCCTTTTATATATACACACTAAACTCAGCCCATTTTAGTCAACCATATTGTTAAACTTTTTTTTAGAAACCCACCAAAATTGTTGAGCCATTTTGGGGAAACCTCACCCAAAAATAGTGATTTTAAGCTTTTTGAGCTATTTGCACTGCCTTTTCCATCGCACTGCATTGCCATACATCCAAGTTTCCCCTGACATTCCCCCCAACACCATTTTTACACCCGAAAACCAGGACATGTCAGGGAATTTTCCTGATGTATGGGAAGCCTATTTTTCACCAGTTTTTTATATTTTAGATAACAGTAGATGGGATGAATGTGAGATGTCTCATGTTGGCTCTTTTGTTGTGTAGTCGTTTAGTCATCTCCGACTCTTTGTGACCCCATCAAACCAGAGCACGCCAGGCACTCCTGTCTTCCACTGCCTCCCACAGTTTGGTCAAACTCATGTTGGTAACACTGTCCCACCATCTCGCCCTCTGTCGTCCCCTTCTCCTTGTGCCCTCCATCTTTCCCAACATCAGGGTCTTTTCCAGGGAGTCTTCTCTTCTCATGACGTGGCCAAAGTATTGGAGCCTCAGCTTCAGCTGCAATTGTTGGCTCAAAACAACAGGTCTATTTTCCATTACATTTGTTTATGAAGTTTCCTTAATGAACTCATACAATTCTAGCCTATGTGAAGGGACATGGAAATTAGACTTGATTTCACAGACTTTTACAATGTATACTGTAAAGAAGATAAGCTAGGATAAATTTGTGGAACCAATTGTCTACTATGCATCGGTGAAACCTGAAAGTGATTCTCTTTTCGGGAGGTTGTGATGTGCACCTCAAGTGATAAAATAGTAAATCTATACCATTGACACTCAAAAGCAGGGGTAGGCAATCTAGGGCCCGGGGGCTAGATGCGGCCCATTCGCCTTCTCAATCCATCCCACAGACTGTCTGGGAATCAGCATGTTTTTACATGAGTAGAATGTGTCCTTTTATTTAAAATGCACCGATGGGTTATTTGTGGGGCACATGAATTCATTCATTTTTTTTCTTCAAAATATAGTCCGGCCCACCACATGGTCTGAGGGACGGTGGACAGGTCCACAGCTGAAAAAGATTGCTGACCCCAGCTCAAAAGCAACACCAGAGGTGAAATCACCAGGCAACTATGGTAGTGAAAGCCACTTTCCAAGCATGTAAAGAATGAAAAATGAAAGGGAAATTGGGGGATTTGGGTAAGAATGAAAAAATTATAAACCAGTCCTGGTTGAGACTACTAATTGCAACGTTCATGGGTTTAACATTTTCCAGTTGTGCAAACAGTTCAGTGAAATTAAACAAAACAGTTATATTAAATAATGTGGAAGAGTTGTGCATGATACAGCCAAGTAATCTGGCTGAAAGAAAAGCCATTTGAACTTTTTATCAATAGAAATGTGTACATCAATACCAATTTCCCCACCAGTAAGATAGGTAATATTTACTTTTGCCCATATAAGTGAATGGCTTCTACTGAACTATACAGGAGTAATTTAAAGAACTGCATATGGCAACACTATTAAGAAAAAGGCACAATCTGCTGTTTTTGGTGTTGGAGGGTCACAGGAATCTTGAATAGAAAAAATATCTCTAATTACCGTCATTTTACTTCTTCATTACCCACAACATCTTTAGCTACTGGTCTTGACAACAGTCACCTTACTTTGCTCCCTAATTGTGAATGGCTACTGAGTTTATAGACAGAGTATACGGAGCTGCTGCTGCTGCTTCTTTGGCAATCACTCGTAGCCAAGTAAGATTGTCTTCCATAAACATGGTTTTAACAATGAATCCGTAAGTGACTGTGGAGGCCAATTCTGTATCCGCACGTCCTTCCACAATGGGGACATTTATACTACATTTTTTTAGATTTGCCTTGAGACGGTCTTTAAACCTCTTTTGTTGACCACCAGCATTACGCTTTCCATTTTTAAGTTTGGAATAGAGTAGTTGCTTTGGAAGACGATCATCAGGCATCCGCACAACATGACCAGTCCAACGAAGTTGATGGTGAAGAATCATTTCTGTATCACTGAGATACGTGCAAACTATAAGTCCCAGCCATACTATAGTATTCCCATGTATCAGAGTGTGTGACAAGTTCCTGTTCTGGCCGGTACCCATATTTGGACAGGATAGGAATCTTGAATGACAAACAAGAAGAATGAATAAACTTAGTTCCCTTTACTTTGACATCTCATGCTAAAGCAATCTCAGTGTTAGTTAGACATTTGTTTCATATTAAAATGTCTCAGACAAATACACATTTTTGACATTTTTCTGATCAAGTCTTACTCCAGACAGAAGTTCAGATGGAAATCTATCTGGAGTCTGCCGTCAATGGGCACTACATAAACTAAGAGATCAAAACACTCAATTCTACTCACAAATGTACATCACATAATTTGGGTTAAAAGATACCGTGCCACTGACTGAAATGCGGTTGCTGCATATGAGGCAATACATATTGATGAAGAGAGACATCAGGGGCAATAACTGAACAACTTTATTGCAGACAATCATTCTGCTTCCTGAAGAAAAATGAAGAAATAAATGCAGTTAAAAGCACATATACTTAAAGTGACCACACAGTAATGTAGTCTTAAAATTCTGTTAGCTGAAAGCTTAGAAGAAAGATTCATTGCTTTCCACCTACAGACTTTGGTACAATTAAGGTTCTGGAATAGATAGACCATTGGTCTCACCCAGAAAGTTCCGTGTAAACTCAAGGCAAACGGTTAGAAAAAGAAAGTACATTTAACACAGAATGTACATCCTTAGACATCACGGATTCAAATTAAGCATGTGTTACAGCTGCCAAGAAGACATGTAAGACAATAAAGTTCACCTGGGAGAAAACATAAAAGGGATCCCAGATAATATAAATTAAATTAAGAGTAGAAGAAAAATTGGAAACGGCAACATTTAGACCAAAGACCTAAAGGTCCCTACTTTGGTCCCAGGTTTCAGCACCAGTAGCTTCCGTTTAGCTAAGATTCCTGCATTGAAGAGGGTTGGACTAGATAACCCATGGGGTCCCTGCACTGTAGGGGGTTGGACTAGATGACCCACGGGGTCCCTGCCAACTTTACAATTCTATTTATGAAATATTTCTAGAAGGGTGAACCAATAGAGGAAAAAACTGAATAATACTATAATTTTAGACTATCTAACTGTGAAGATACATAGAATGAAAGGGTTTAAGATCAGTGAGAAAGAGGAGGATTGGTTGGAGAAGATATTGAATTATCTGGGTAGGTTTGAACAATTTGGGGCAATTAAAATGTTAAAAGTTAAATAAACCTTGTGGATGGAGGAGTGTTAACGTATATAAAATTGTACATATGGTTGATTTGAATATGCTATTATTGATTATGTATACCCAATGTATCAGCCGCCTGGGGGCTGTGTTTGGTTGCTGGTAAAAAATAAAAATTTAATTATTATTTTTTTAAAAAATGAAATATTGCTAGATATGAAAACAAAAATGCTTAAATCACTTATAGTAGGTGTATGAGGGCTGTTTTGCACATAAGATGGGTTTGTCATTAAAGGTGGCAGAGAACCCTGACCAAACTCTGTTCCTTTATGAATATATGGGGCCTGCTTCATATGCAGTAAACTCTCCCATGGAGAGAAATTCTTCATGATGGTATAAAATGTCCCTCTCTAGCTGCATGGCCCCATCAACATATTATTTCCATCTCTGCAGCTACAGCCACAGGACTGCTGTATGTTGTTTATAACTGGAAAATTTTTAGGTCCGCACGGCCTGTAAGACAGCGTTGTTCTGCCAGGCCTTTGGTCAGGGCTCAGCCTGACTCCCCTTCCCTTTTTGGACAAGAACTAGTACGGAAAAAGGCGTCCCAGAATTCCCACAGGCCCATATAAGATCAGCGTCCACAGTTGGGCCTGATGAGCATTTACTGTTCCCAACCCAAATCCTGTGGAAAGCCATCTAATTCAGATTTTAATTTTATCCTGACTTGTTTTTAAGAGGTGATTTATTGTTTGATTTTATAGCAATGTTTATATTTGATGTTAGCCGCCCTAAGCACCAGTCTCATTCTTATTATTGTTAATGTTATTATTACCATTTGAT
Organism: Podarcis raffonei; assembly: GCF_027172205.1. Lineage (NCBI taxonomy): Eukaryota > Metazoa > Chordata > Lepidosauria > Squamata > Lacertidae > Podarcis > Podarcis raffonei. The sequence continues at coordinate 6,683,959 of NC_070604.1, forward strand.
TTTATCAGTATTTTTAATATATGCTTTATGCAACCTGGAGGCTTTGAGGCTTCACTGACTAAGCAGTGTACAAATCCTCTTAAATAATAATTTTTAAATATTACATTTGTACAGTGGTACCTCGGGTTACATACGCTTCAGGTTACAGACTCCGCTAACCCAGAAATAGTGCTTCAGGTTAAGAACTTTGCTTCAGGATAAGAACAGAAATCGTGCTCCGGCGGCGCGGCAGCAGCAGGAGGCCCCATTAGCTAAAGTGGTGCTTCAGGTTAAGAACAGTTTCAGGTTAAGTACGGACCTCCGGAACGAATTAAGTACTTAAAACGAGGTACCACTGTACCCCACCTTTCCTGCAAGGAGCTTGAGCCAGCACTCATGGTAGTCTTCCACCCTATTTTATTTTATTCCATCAAATTTAAACACCGCTTGGTTGTTTTTTTTATTAAAAAAAATCAAAGTTGTTCACAGAGAGATAAAACAATAAGATCAATCTTTTAAAAATTGCAGTTTTACAACCCTATGATATAGGTTAAGGTAAGAGAAGGCAACTAGCCTGTCAGCCATTGAGCTTCTAGGTCAAATTGAACCCTGGGCTCCAAATCCCTAGTCTAGCTAACCACGGTACACCTCACTGGAGCTCTTGGGGACCTTAGCATACAGAAACTAGGCTTCTCTGCATGACACAGATGCTTGCAAGGCCTCTCCTCCCCCAAGAGGGGAGGGGTTGTGAGCAGGAGCAGCGTATTCGGCTCCCTGCTCCTGATTGCTTCTGCTGCCGCGGCCAAGCCTTCCAGCCGACCAATAGGGCCGGCTGGTGGGCGGGGCTAGCCGCTCGGGTAGCGGTTAGGCATTGGAATATGTGTGCTGTGTTGGAGGATTGGGTATGCGCCATCATCTACCCCTCCTCTTTTGGGTATTCCATTGAAGGAATCCGGCAGTCATGGATCCTGTCCGATGCCCTGCTGGTGGCTAGGGCCATGGCACAACCCCCGGTGACATCATGGGGAAACTTCCAGTTATATTTGCATCAACAAGCTCCTCCCATTGGTTGTTAACCCTGATATGACTCCTGGCTGTGCGCGGTGGAGTCTGGTATTGCTGTTTCATCCAATGCCTAAGCCAATACTACTCACATGCTGTAACCAATAAAGGTAAAGGTAAAGGGACCCCTAACCATTAGGTCCAGTCGTGACCGACTCTGGGGTTGCGGCGCTCATCTCGCTTTATTGGCCGAGAGACCCGGCGTACAGCTTCCAGGTCATGTGGCCAGCATGACTAAGCCACTTCTGGAGAACCAGAGCAGTGCACAGAAACGCCGTTTACCTTCCCGCTGGAGCGGTACCTATTTATCTACTTGCACTTTGACGTGCTTTCAAACTGCTAGGTTGGCAGGAGCAGGGACCGAGCAACGGGAGCTCACCCCGTCGCGGGGATTCGAACCGCCGACCTTCTGATTGGCAAGCCCAAGGCTCTGTGCTTTAACCCACAGCGCCACCCACGTCCCCATAACCAATAAAAATTGTGGCCTAATTTTGCCCATTAACCTAAAATAATGTGTCTGTGTGTCTTATTATAATCCTATGTGGGTGGAGGGTCCTCGACTCACAAACACACATTTGTTGCCACATTTCATCTTTAGTTGTGAACCTAGAAAACTAATGCATGCAGTGACCCTAATTATCTTTGCAAATGGCTACTCTATTTCTCTAGGCTCCATTGCCTGGCTATCAGTTACCCAAATTCACTGTCATTTTAATTCACTCTATTGCCATCAACCACCAGGTTAGTCCCACTGGGCTATGCACACAGTACTCCAGCTTTTCTAACAGTTTGATTTATGCAAAGATGGTGAGTCGTCCCTTCCCCCCCCCCCTAATTTGTTTGTAGTGGCACTCCATAAATTACGCTGCAAAACAAGAAAGGAACAGGGGTCTTTTGATCGCAACCTGAAAATACCTCCTTCCCTTTCTAGGCTCTGATACATTTGATTTCAGGTCTGAAACTTGAACATCTACATTTGAATGCCATTCCAATAAAGCTTCGTTATCAAAGGCAGTTCTGTGCGAAACGCAACTCTCTGAAACAAACTGCAAACATTTGCAACAGAGTTAAAAAACAAGCAAAAGCGATACTTGCCAAGTATTTCTTCTGGTACCTGGAGCTGACTTTATGTAACCCTTTCTCATCTAACAAAGGCTGGGTGGGGGAGTATTAATACTGTATCTTAATTGCACTGATCTCTGCAACATTGTAATTTAAAAAAAAATAGTTTCCTGTATCAAAAACAAGAACAAGTTCTGCATGCCTTTGGTATACTTAACAGTTGATTCCCTATAGGGTAGATCTGACCCCCTGTGGAGCAGCAAGAAGACTGCATGGAACTGCCATGATCAGTCTCCATCTGGGAAATGACCACCACTAGAGGTATAATAATAATAATAATAATAATAATAATAATAATAATAATAATAATTTATTATTTATACCCCGCCCATCTGGCTGGGTTTTCCCAGCCACTCTGGGCGGCTTCCAACAAAACACTAAAATACAATAACCTATTAAACATTAAAAGCTTCCCTAAACAGGGCTGCCTTCAGATGTCTTCTAAAAGTCTGGTAGTTGTTGTTCTCTTTGACTACTGGTGGGAGGAAGTTCCACAGGGCAGGCGCCACTACCGAGAAGGCCCTCTGCCTGGTTCCCTGTAACTTGGCTTCTCGCAGTGAGGGAACCGCCAGAAGGCACTCAGTGTTGGACCTCAGTGTCCGGGCAGAACGATGGGGGTGGAGACGCTCCTTCAGGTATACAGGACCAAGGCTGTTTAGGGCTTTAAAGGTCAGCACCAACACTTTTAATTGTGCTCGGAAACGTACTGGGAGCCAGTGTAGGTCTTTCAAGACCGGTGTTATATGGTATCGGCGGCCACTCCCAGTCACGTCTAGCTGCCGAATTCTGGATTAGTTGTAGTTTCTGGGTCACCTTCATAGAGTGCATTGCAGTAGTTGAAGCAAGAGATAACTAGAGCATGCACCACTCTGGCGAGACAGTTCGTGGGTAGGTAGGGTCTCAGCCTGCGTACCAGATGGAGTTGGTAAACAGCTGCCCTGGACACAGAATTGACCTGAGCCTCCATGGACAACTGTGAGTCCAGGATGACTCCCAGGCTGCGCACCTGGTCCTTCAGGGGCACAGTTACACCATTCAGGAACAGGGAGCCCTCCACACCTGCCCGCCTCCTGTCCCCCCAAAACAGTACTTCTGTCTTGTCAGGATTCAACCTCAATCTGTTAGCCGCCATCCATCCTCCAACCGCCTCCAGACAGGAACAGGTTTAGAGTCTAAACTCATTCTTCTAACGGTGGTTATCCTGTGAGATAAGCAGCCGGCCACTGCTGAGCATTTTTTTTTTGTGTGTGTTAAAAAGTAGGTCTCCTCTGCCTGTGATAGTTGTGTATGGTAGGCAGGCAGAAGTTCAACCAGTGTAGAGGCATTTTCCCATTACTATACCCTCTGCTGAGGATACTGAAAGAGTTGCCTGTCAGGGTTTCTGAATGTCAAGAGAGAGCAAAGGCGGCAACATCATTAGCGCATGCCTCATACAGCACCAACAAGCCAAGGGAAGAGGTTACTTCTGGGGATCATGAAGATTTCACAGTCCTTGAAGGGCTGCCATATTATTGGTGCAGCAAGGCTTATGTGTTCCTTTAAACACAGGGATGAGGAACCTGTGGCCCTCCAGCACCAGCGTGGTGTAGTGGTTAAGAGCAGTGGACTCATAATCTGGTGAACCAGGTTCGCTTCCCCGCTCCTCCACATGCAGCTGCTGGGTGACCTTGGGCCAGTCACACTTCTCTGAAGTCTCTCAGCCTCACTCACCTCACAGAGTGTTTGGTGTGGGGGAGGAAGGGAAAGGAGAATGTTAGCCGCTTTGAGACTCCTTCGGGTAATAATAAAGCAGGATATCAAATCCAAACTCTTCTCTTTTTCTCCAGAGATTGCTGGATTACAGCATCCATCAACCCTGACCATTGGCCTTGCTGCTTGCCAGTGGCCGGCCCACCCATGAGGCAAGGTGAGGCACCCGCCTCAGACGGCAGGATCCACAGGGGCAGCAGATCTGAGGCAGATATTTACCTCTCTCTCTTTGTTCCTGATGTAGATCTTCGTTCACCCCATCGTCCCTGGAAGGGAGAGGGGCGCCATTGTGTGGTTCCCCTCAGGTACCTTCTTGGATACTACGGCTTTTGCTTGCTAACCTTCTTGGATACGACTTCTTTAAAAAGAAGTAGTAAAAAGTAGTAAAAGAAGAAGAAGTAGCCCATCTTCAGGTGGGCTGAAGATGCTCTTAAATAGATAAATAATTCCTACAACGCCTTTTGGAGAAAGAGCAGGGTTCAACCCAAACACATGGTTCTCATCCCTGCCCCATTCACGTATATTTGGACGCAAGTCACTTGATTGTGTCAGCCGCTGGGATTTGTTCTGAGGATCGCAATTCTAGGCACAAGTATGGCAGACAATCCTGTGTTGCGTTGCGCAAGGAGCGCATTTGCACCCTTCTGGAGCCCACGGACCACGGGCACGCGCGTTCTCCTGCCGTCCTCACACCTTTCACAGGCGATTCCTGAGTCCTCTTTTTTGCCTAGGACTGCCCTTTAGGATTAAGCTGCCCTCTCTGCCTCTTAGCCCTTCGTGTGCCAGTGGGGGAAAACAGATGCCCGATAGTTTGGTGGCTCCATTTAGTAAAGCCAAGATGCAATTATGCAAAAGACTTTGGTCGCGCAGCCTCCGCGGAGATCAAGAGAGCCCGGCGCAGGAATGCAGTGGCGCCCTGTTGCCGGTTCGGGGGCCGAGCTGGTGGGGCGAAGAGGCGCCTCGGGGCCATTTGTTGACTACGGGTTTTGTACGCGCTCTGCTGAAGGATCGCGCACGGTGCACCCCCTCCAGCCCAGCCCAGCCCTTTCTCCTCCTTTGGAGGTCTGATCCTCTTTCACACCCTGACACATGTCCCTTTTCTCTCTGCCCCACCCCCCACCCCTCCCCTGGTAGCCAGCTAAGACTTTCAGGTGGAGGCTGAATTAGCAGCCGGAGGGAGGCGAGACGGATGCCCTTTTGTCGCTGCGCTTCGGCGCTGGCTCTGCGAGTGACCCTCTCCTCTCACTTCACCCGGTGCCTCTGAAATTAGCTGCCTGGGCTGGGGTTTGTAGACTCCAGGGAGGCAGCTGCTGGGGGTACTTGCGAGATAGAATCACGTTTCCCCTCGCATTTTTTTTTCACCCGCCTCTAATCCCATTAGCACACCTGAAATAATAGCCTCGGTGGCTGACAAAACGCCGCCTCTTTTTTTCCCCTTGGTTTTGCCGCTTAGCGGAATAAAAGAGAGGGTTTCTCATTTGGGCTGCCTGAGTGTTTCGTCTTGTTTTTCTATGCAGAGGGGAGGGCTCGCGCAGCGGATCAAAGGCCTTGGCACTGAGCACCCTTTTTGGGGAGGAAAGTGGCACTGAAATCATTGATGCTTCCACGCAGCGGTGTTTCCTATTGATATGTAAAGGGGGGAGGTGGGTGGGAATCCTGCCACCAGCTCTTCTGCCTTTGCATAGTAGGAACCAAAATCTTCTTTGCCCTTAATTACATTTACACACACACACACACACACACACACACCCCACATCAGTCTTAGGCAGCTGATTTCAGAGTAACATATCTCAGGAGATGTGCTTAGATGACCTCAGCTTTGTATCCTCATCTTAAACATGTTTACTCAGAAGTAATTCTCCCATTGAGTTCAGGACTTAATAGCATGCTATATATTTAATGGTTATTTGCTTCAGTCAACATCACTTTGACCTGCTTTCCTGCTAAAGAGAGTTCTATACATAAGCATAAGGACCAATTTATATAATATGAATCCTCTTTCCCCTTAGTTTTTAAAAATGTTTAAGGAACATTATGTTTTAGAAGGTTTGGGGAAAGTCCCCTCCCCTAAATTATTATAATATACCAACAAATATGAATTCATTGAGCCTTTCTCTTTTAGGTCAGATCTGGTACATATCAAAGACATCTGAAACTGCTGCTTAAATTTAAGGAAGATTTTTTCACCCTCTTTTGTGCATGAGAAATCGATGGGGCTAACTCCTGTGCTACATAGGAAATAATATAATTGTGAACATTATTTTAATCCCTCCTTCAATGCTTTAGTTTAAGTCATACTGTTCTATACCAAAACCAACCACATTACAGTATAGGAGGATATTTATGGTGCATTATGGTCCAAAATTCACTTAAGCTATGGGAATTTTTTTGTCATATAAAAATGTTTTGGATGTACACTGCCAAGAGCCATGGGCTGGTGTTTTATTTTGATGCAATAGAGAGCCTCAATTTAAAAAACAACTTTTGCGTTGTTTTTCTTCTTCGTCATCAGATGAGGTCTCTGCAAAAGCGCTCGGTATGCCTGCAGCCCCTTTTCACCTCTGATTTACTAAGGAAAACATTTCATGCTTGTAAGAGCCCCCTTAAAAGACTCAGCCCTCCAGCCTCTTCGCCGGCCGCGTCCGAAGGTGTAGCGCCACCAAACAGCGCCCACAGGCGCACCTCATGACCAAACTGAAACCTCTCTACTCAGAAGTAAGTTCCATTGTTCTCAATGGGGCTCGCTCCCAGGTGTATTAGGACTGTAGCCTTTCAACCGAACACGTTTTCATCCCTCTTAACCTGATAAGACAACTTTATTTCTCTCCCACACGAAACCACATACAGTAGTTTACTTTCCCAGCGCCTCTACCTTCTCATAAGAATTTGCTTCAAACCCAAATTATATCTAGTTTTTTTACTTCAGCTAATTTACTGCGCGACTAACATTTTTATAGACTGGGTTAAGAGGCAATCTCTAACTCTTGCCATTGAAACACTTCTAGCAATAAAGTATTCGCTTATTTAATTCATTAAAACTACGCTTCTTTTCCTTTAGTCGCCTTTCTTTGCCTTAAAGTTTCGCGCACAAACTCAAACAGCAGCGGCACATTAATAAACTTTATTGTTACAGTGAATTAATTCCTGGCACAGTATTGTACTGCTTAGGTACTGCAACTTATTGAGTACCAAGAATGTAACTTGGTCAACTCCGAAATGTGAAATTTGCCGTGTCCCGGTCGCACTCCACGCACTCGTATATTCTGGCTGAGAGATCACTTTTATCCCAAACGAAAGTTTTCTTGACAGTGGCTGTAGTTTTCCCAACGTCCAGTAGACGGCATAAACGTTCAAGCCTTCAAATACCAGGCGACCGAGCAGGTTTTGTTTTAAATAATTAAGCAAGCTGAGTTTTTTTATTCAGCGAGTGTTTCGGTTGCTTTTGTTTTTGTATGAAGCAAGTAGTATATTCACATAAATTACAATGGTCCTATTTTTTGTTAAAAGAGGCAGACTCTAAATCAGGTGACAAAACATACCCATATTCATAACTCGAATTAAATATAAGCAAATTATCCCACAGCCCTTACCCCAAACCTGCTGAAGAGCATCGCATAAAGGACTGATTTATAGATCTTTAGTATTACAACTATAGTATGTACCCCTGAAATTCTTTTGAGGCGTTTTCTGTAGTTTGGGAGAACTAAACTCCTGTATCTGAAATTTAAATCATAACAACAAGCTCAATGTTCAAATGCTTTTCCACTGCACGCCAACAAGTTATAGCAGCTCTTTCGGAACTCTAACCGTGAAGTGACTGGGAAGAGTTTGTGTGTGTTTTAGATGCATAAACCAGGCAAACTTATGTCTAGACCTCACCTCCACTTTCTTGTTATGTGCAACTCCGCAACTTCACACGTTTCAGTTTCTGAAAGGCTTCCATTTTGACTTCACGCCACGCTCCTTGCTCACGCAGGAGTTTTTCGTGACAAAAGTCGAGGGTAGTAACTCATTTCCCAGTTAATTTTAGTTTTTCACAAATTTATAGCGGTGTTTAGAAAGTTTTAAGGCAACCGTAAATTTTATTAGGAATATTTTATTAAGCCCTCCATTTAATTAATAAAAGACCTCTATAACTCTGAAAATGTCAGAGCTGGTAATTATGTTAAACAGTCTAGCTGCCTTTCTCTCCCTCTCCCCCCCCCCCCGCGCCTAAAGAGATTCAGGCATTTTAAAGACTTGAAAAGAAAAAGCCCCTATGCAAAGTCCTGCTTTCTCCCCCTTCTCCTCTTCCTCCTTCTTCTTCTTCACCTCTTTCTTTTCTTCTTTTCTGCAGAATGCGTTTTAGGCCTCTCATTCTCCATCCAGACTGTTTACTGAATACAGTGACTTGGCTATTTTGTCTTTGCCTGTCCCGGTAATACAACCTGACCTCTGGTTGACTCCTGAACTGGACCAGGCGCCCTTTGTTTTCAGAAGTCAGAATCCAGTAAACAAATCTTCTCCAACTCCAAGCGCCCCAGTCCATGGCTTGCACATGGCCCCTTGATTCATCTTCACTTAATCCCCCCTCAGTTAACCTCCTTTTATTATCACCTTCTCAGGTTTTGCCCTTTAATGGATCTTTAAATAGTTTTCTTTTTCGCTTGCTCACAGACATTCATTAAGCGTTTGACTTCTTTTTGCTTTTTGGTAAGCTCACTCCGATCACTTCAAACTCTTATCTGTAGCATTCCTTCATTATCTCTGCCACATTTAAAATCTGTTTTCTTTTGTTTGTTTTTCCTTATATCATGCCCTCAAACCTAAATACTGATGGATGGGGGGTGACCAGGGAGGAAAAACACACTTGTGCTGCTGGTGTTAGTATAATGACATCAGGCTAGTGTGTAACAACAGCCTGTAAAGTTTGTTTGTTTTGGTGAATATTTAGTAATGTATGATGTCATGGATCGTCATATTAAAACTAGAGACTTGTACTCGGGAAGTTGGAAGGCAGGAACATTCTGTTTAAGGTCGTAGGCGCAAGAGACTGGTAGTTTACACTAGTGTAATCCGTCGGAAATAAATGTGACTACTCCAGAATAAATGGTTAATAATTTACGCCCTATCTGGGGTACACGTCTCATTCTTTTTCTTAAACTTGACATTTTAGGCAGTGTTACTTGAGAGCGAGCCCCACTGAACTCCTCAGGATTTACGTTCGAGTAAACACGCATGAAATCGGGCTGCCCAAAGTTCTGTTAGAAGTATGTGCCCTGTTTTTAGAAATTACTATAGAAAAGTCTACCCTGACCCTGAAACATCTTGGTGTGATTCGCCACTGAAACTTTTGAGAACTTTGCTTCTCGTTCGTATGCGAGGCCTGCAGAGGTGTAGAGAGCCAGAATATAACCTCTGAGGAACTGAAACCAAATGGGCCGAACAGTCATCACTGAACACTCACAGAAGCTGTGCTCGAAACACAAGCGCAGCACGTCCTTCTAAAAGCAGTAGTGTCTTGGAAAGAAAACAATAAAAGTTGTAGCCAGTTTTCTGGGGGTTTTTAGGGTTTTTTTAAGCTCGCTGCTCCCTTTCGTCTCCTTTGCAGAGTTTTCTAAAAGAGTAAAGAGGCGACCGCAGCGAGACTGTATACTTCAAAGTCCTAGCACCGATAGGAAGTCAGTAATACAGTGAATTCAGATCCCAGGTTTTGGGTTGAATCGGGTCAGTGCTGGGGAGCGGGCGGGCGGCGGTTATAGTTGCATTTCCTAAAAAGGCCATCTAGTTGTGAAGTGTGGGCCGTTGTAGTCAAAAGCACAAAACCCAGGGCTGCCTCGGACAGTTTACGGAGATAGTGAGGAACTGTGCGTTTACTTTTTCCTTTTAATAGATGATTAATTGCCGCCCGCTTAGTCTTTTTATGACCAGTATATTGCAACTCGATACGGCCACGGTGCAATTTCTCACAGCAAGTTCCCGCTGTAATAACTGTTTGCTAATTGTTTTTTTTAAAAAAACCCTTATCCAGAAGGAGCTTTGCGCAAACAATTTGTACTACTGTAATTACACTGTAAAAGTGTTTTAGCCTCGATTGGGCTGAATTAATCTCAGAAAGGCCTGGGAATGACACTGGCTACAAGATGAATAGCTCCCTTCCTTTCCCTTTCTCCCAGACCCACCCCCTTCTAAAGAAGCATTGCACGGCTAGGAATGCTTGCCTGAGAGAAACTTAGGAAGCCAGAAGGTCTCGCTTCTGTTATAGAGAAGCAGCACACAGGAGAGTGAGAGGTCATGGTCCAACTGGAGTTTAAAGTGGGCAAAATTGCCTTACCTGGGAAGCTTTAATTTTTCCACCAGCCCCCGCCGCTGGTGCGTAAGGCTGAGGTATCTCACCGCGAGGTGGTGAGCCCAAAAATTGTGTGTGTGTGTGTGTGTGTGTTTGGAGTTTGTTTCTGAAAGAAGTTTGAAACCTCCTAGCACAGATGTATCAGGGGAACAATATTTGCTACCATGCAGCAGATTGCTGGTTCTCTCTCTCCCTTTCCTTTCTATGTTTTTTTCTTAAATAGAAGAATGCTTCTCCCCTCAGGTGAACCCGGTTCTTGGAAATATGAGCGTGGAGCGATTACTCCGCCACTCTTCGGCCACATCCATAAGGCTGCTTGGATACTTGGTGTGATTGCACGGCTGTTGGATTTTGCGCTTTATTCCCCCACTCTTTGGACTGATCTGATAGATGTCAGGCCTTCCTTTTCTTTCCCTTAATACTCAACTTTTTATTATCTCCATCAGCCAACAACAGGTATCCGTCTCTAAAGAACAGGGAGCGGAAAAATAACAGACCATTGTACGGGGAATTGTGGGAAAAAGAGACCCCTTATTATTGTGAATCTTCGCCTTCAACTCCCAGAAGCGTCTGTGCGCCGTCCCAATTCTGTTTGAAAAAGCAAATTTAAATCAACCCCTCCCGTCCTTTAGAAATACATGTTTTGTGGCCCAAAAAACCTTAATAGCAACACGCAGGAGACAGAAAGCGAGGCTGTGCTGTTGGAAGCAGCAGCAAAATATTTCTGTTAACGTTTCACTTAAGAGTCTTCTTTGGCCCGAACCAAACCTTATGTGATTTATTTCTGTTGAAATATATTGGTAGAGCATGTGAGAAGAAAACCATAACATTGCCACGGTTCTAGATCAGAGAGGACAGAAATTCTTCATTCGAGGAATGAATTGGAACAACAATAACAAACTTTTTTTTTTAATCTGGAACACTTCATGATAGCTCTGCTGCCTATAAAAGGTACCAAACTGCAGCTTTTACTGTCACGTGTGAACAGGATGCTGTGCTCGGGAAGACGCCTGGAGATGCGATCCCCGATCCACCTCACCTCTTGCCTTTCTGGAATCACTCGGTGCAGGGGGAAGACATCTGTGTGAGCCGACCAAGAAAAAACATGATACCCAGACAAAGTGACAGAAGTGTAAACCCGTCACAAAGCCCACTCCAAAACAGAAGAGAGAGCACTGGACCTCACATTTTACCCCTTTTTAAAGAGGCAAACCAAGTAAAACCAAGATAAAGCATTTTCCCACCCGCCCTCTCTGTTTAATAGTAGCAGCGGTCGTATTCCCCTTTTGGATTAAATCCCAACACGGGGCAAGGCAAATGAGCAATCTTTCTGAACTTATCAACTTCGGTTCTCTGTGAAGTGGCTTTTGGGGGAGGAGGCGCTCCCCGCAGATCGAAGCTCCCTGCTGATCGATTATTTGATAATTGATTTCTCCCAAAAAACCAATCCATGCCTGGCTTTTCGAGAAAAGGTCCTGATTGGATTACAGCTGCTCCACTGCTGCCTGCGGCGGGGGAGATTCCCCCTTCTATGAGGTTTTCAAAAGGAATGGAGGGGAGTCGGTGGGGGCGGGAAAACCCTGCCTGACCGAGATCTCGGCTCTGGGGGGGAAAGATGTAGCAGTTTGGAGACAACTCCTTGCGCAAACGCCTCGCCTCGGACGGCGGAGGTGCAATTCCAGCCAAGCAGGCTGCTTTGCTCCCCTAATAGGGCTTTCTTCTCCCTTAACTCCGTTTCCTTTTGTATTCGCTTGCGAGAGGGAGAAAGGGGGACGCGTAAAAGTCCTGCAATTCCAAGGCGCCAGGCAGAGGTTCGCTTTTTCAGAGGGAAGAGTAAATAGAAATTAATCACTTATTTCTAGACAAAGGAAATGGCCACTAGCCTCGGAGGTTGCTAACAGTGTAGTGAAGGGTCGCTGCTGGATGTGCCCTAGATGTGACACGAGAGAGAGAGAGAGAGAGAGAGATGTCTTCAGAACTGACCTCGGTCCCATTTGATGAACCTAAGCAGAACCGCAGTCACAGAAGCAGATTCACTACAAGAAAGAAAGAAAGAAAGAGAGAGAGAGAGAGAGAGAGAGAGAGAGAGAGGGATTGGATAGGAAAGGTGGGAAAAGCCCTAAACGTTGACGAAGCAGAGGAGAAAAAGATAGATAAATTCCGTGCAAAAGAAGACACACACACACACACACACACACACACACACAGCCTTCAACGCCACGTTGGGGTGAGTTTAAAGAGAAACCACCCAACGCCAGAAAGCCCATTTTCTCTTGACTTTCGCCCCGTTAGTGATTCAGAAGGTAGCAAAGGAGAAGCTGGAAGTGAGGGGCGAGGGTAGTCTTCCGACGAGCAGGAGGAACCGCGCTCCAAGGAAAGCCTCCCAAACATTCGTGAATCTTTTCAAACATCAGGGAAGGTCTGCCACTTGAGGCTTCTGGCAGGCACAACCGATGCCCACAGGGAAATATCACAAAAAATAAAGGGAGGTTGTTTTAATGCACGTGTTAATAATAGGTGTCCTCATTTTAACTTCTGCTGAGAAAACGTAGAAGAGGAGGCATCTTTCCAGCATGCATTTATGTTGAGCTGGACTCCAGAAAAGTCCTCCATCCTCCAGTTAACTTTTTCATTTCCACGAGGACGCTGTGCCAGGACCCCAGGAGGAAAGTACTTGCGAAGGCCTAGTGGAAAATGCATTGGAGACTGGACCCAAGACCAAAGAAACAAAAATAGAAAAAAACAACACTCCCCCAAAACCAAACCAAACCGCAGGGAAAACTTCGTACACTTTTTTTTTAAAAAAAGACGCGGCCTTCCCGGTCCCTTATGTTTCGCCATCTTCCTCCCCAAGTGACAGAGTGGATCTTCTGTACGCCTTGGTTCCCACTCTCCTCGCACCCACCCCAGCACACGAAGTTGCTCCCCCCCCCTTTAAACTGCACTGCGAAGGACTGGCCTTCAAGCTGACCCTTTTCTTTTCCCTCCTGTCTATTATGCAGTACGACGATTTACCCCATTACGGTGGGATCGATGGAGTGGGGATCCCGAGCACCATGTACGGGGACCCCCATGCCGCCAGATCCATGCAGCCCGTCCACCACATGAATCACGGTCCTCCGCTTCACTCCCATCAATACCCGCACACAGCTCACACCAACGCCATGCCCCCAAGCATGGGCTCCTCCGTCAATGACGCTTTAAAGAGAGATAAAGATGCCATTTATGGGTAGGTACAGCTAGCATCAGGTTCATTAGCTTAAGACGTGCTCGTTCCCCGTTCTTCCCCTCCCTGAAGAAAGCCACCGTTTACTCGAGACCGTAGGTAAATAATCCGGGGCAGCCGAGGCTTTGCATGGGGATGACGGACCAGGGGGGGCGGTGGGTTGATATCAGTGCTTCTCATTGCCAATCGGTCTCGGATGGACAAATGAAACCCTTTCACAGAGAGATTTTGAAGGATAAATGCAAAGAGGTTGGGCCACTTTAGAATGATAGTGGTCAATATTTTATTGTAAACACCGCAACACACCTCGCCTAAACCCATGACTTTTTATAGGTAGAGAAGGAAAGAAGGAATGAAGAGAGAAAGAAAGAAACTGTGGTGGCAGTAGACATAAAAACAGAGGGAGCTGATTGCAAGTAAAATCTTTTCAGGAATAGTTGAGAAATAATGAATATTTCCTTTGCCCGCCCCCTTCTACCTTAAAGTAAAACGTTTTAAAATCTAACAAACCTTTAAATAATGTTTCATTTAAAATGAGAACTTCAAGGTTGACTTCCAAGTTGCAACCCCACGTCTCTCTATAGCATTTGAAGCCTCTCCAACGTGGGAACTTTAAAAGTAGTTTTTTTTGTGGGGGGGATTGATCTGTCTCACAAATATGACTTAAAAGGAATGATCACCAATTCAGTTTCAATTCGGAGTGTGAAGCACAAGGTGTAAAATAAAGGAGGACATGACGTTGCTGTGGCAAAATGTTTAAAACGTGAGATTTCATCAATCCCACAAGGTAATTTATTATAGTGCAGTAACTAGGCAGTGTGTGAGAGAGAGACAGCGAAAGAGGGATTGGAAAGGGATAGTCTAGGCCAACTGGAGAGAAAGGGCTGGTGTCACACATTTTAGCGGTTAGGGATGGGTGACTTTTAAGGGGAAGTGTGTCCCCCACCCTACCCTCCACGCCTGCCCTCCCCACCCGTTCCAAGCCTGGTTGGCAATTTAGCTGAGCTGCGTAACTTCGCAGCCCACTCCAAATTATAAATAAAAACAGAGTCCCCACTCCACCTTAGTGTACATGGAACCCCATTAGGTCTTCCCCCACAACTAAACCTACAAAAGAAGATTCGGTGTTGGGTGGGTGTGGGGTTTTTTTGCGCGGGGGGGGGGAGATATTTCAAAATGGCAACTAGACCCGAGGTTGGTTTGAACTTTAGCTAACGTTAACAAGCTCTCTGACCAAGTTTGCTTCAAAACGGCCATCCTGGAGATCTCTATGGCTCAGGCCCTTGCGATCCAGGTCTGGAGAGTAGCAAAGTGAGCAGTGATTGGAGAAGTGGGTGTAAAAAGCCGGGGAGGGGGTTGCCGATGGTTGAGGAGACCTGCTGCTGTAAACTTCATTTTGGGCGCTCCTCTTGAATTTGCTCTAATTGCTGTGTCCTCTTGTGTGTTGCTTTGGTGACTCTTGTATTTTTCTTTCAGACACCCCCTCTTCCCCCTCTTAGCACTGATTTTTGAGAAATGTGAATTAGCGACATGCACTCCCCGGGAACCCGGGGTGGCGGGCGGCGATGTTTGCTCCTCAGAGTCTTTCAACGAAGACATAGCAGTGTTTGCCAAACAGGTCAGAAAACAAGTCTCAATGCAAATCTCTTGCACTTTCCCTCCTGTACTGTTCCAAATGTCTGGTGATGACGAGAGTAATAGCAGCAGCAGTAGCAGCAGCAGTAATAGCACTAATAAAGTGACAAGGCTAGAATGCATTGGAACTGTTATCCCTTGTCACACACGCCCCCTCCCCGGAATGGATCGCAAGCCTCCGGCCTCAGGTTCCTCCCCACACTGACTTGGGGGCGAGCCTCGGAGGTTTTCTGCCCTCTGCCCGCCACCTTGCAAAGGAGCCTGCTTCAGGCTTTTGGACCAAGGCGCAGCTGACGCTCGAAAGCCTCTGCTTGGCGTGGCGAAAGTACTGCTGGCTTCAGCCCCCGAAAGTATTCCCGGTGCCTTCGCTTCGCTTCCCTAAGCGGGTGCCTTCCTAATCCAGCACTCGGGGGCTTTGCATGAAAGATTGCAGAATGGACCCCACGGGTGCTGTGTTCGGGAAGAATCCTAGCGATGCGACCCCCTACCCACTCCCCCTTTTGCTTTTTTGGAACCTCTCGGTGCAGAGAAGGGAGCGAGACCCCTTTTCATGCAAACCAGGAAAAGAAAGCATATTTCCCAGGGATATTGACAGACGTGAAGACGAGCTCACATAGACATCGCCTACTCCAAAACAGAATAGAAAGCAGCATTTCATAGCTTTAAAAAGCCCAACAGAAAGCCCCCCCTATCTTTTCTCCTTGCCCGAAGGGTGGGCGACACTTTCTATTATTATTATTTCCCTTTTGGATTAAATCCTAACACAGGGCAAGGGATCACTTTCCAAACTGATCAACTTTGGTTCTCTGTAAAAGAAGCCGAAGTGGCTTTTTTGGGGAGTAGGCGCTCCCGGCAGATCGAAGCTCCCTGCTGATCGATTATTTGATAATTGATTTCCCCCTCAACCAATGCACGCCCGGCTTTCGAAAAGACGATCCTGATTGGACTACAGCTCCTCCACTGCTGCCTTCTGAGATTTGGGTGAGCTCATTCTCTATCCTACGGCGGGGGAGATTCCCCCCCCCCTTCTGTAGGGTTTTCGAAGCTTGGGAAGGGAATGGAGGGGAGTCGGTGGGGGCGGGGAAACCCTGCCTGGCGGAGATCTCGGCTCTGGGGGGGAAAGATGTAGCAGTTTGGAGACAACTCCTTGCGCAAACGCCTCGCCTCCGACGGCGGAGGTGCAATTCCAGCCAAGCAGGCTGGTTTGCTCCCCTAATAGGGCTTTCTTCTCCCTTAACTCCGCTTCCTTTTGTATTGGCTTGCGAGAGGGAGAAAGGGGGACGCGTAAAAGTCCTGCAATTCCAAGGCGCCAGGCAGTGGCTCCCTTTTACAGAGCGAAGAGTAAATAGAAATTAATCACTTTCTTTCTAGACAAAGGAAATGGCCACTAGCCTTGGAGGTTGCTAACAGTGTAGTGAGGGGTCGCTGCTGAATTGTGCACCAGACACAGCCGTGTGTGTGTGTGTGTGTGTGTGTGTGTGTGTTTTCGTCTTCCCTCCAGAACTGACCTGGGTCCCTTTTGGTGAGCCTAAGCAGACAGACGACCAGCGTCTCTTAAGTCACAAAAACAGATTCACTAACCTGCCTGGGAACTAATTCAGAGAAAAGAAAGGAAAGGGGTGGTGTGGAGGGGGGGCTGCAAAACGTCGGCGTTAAGCGGGAGAGGAAAGGAGGATTCGCGCACAAAAGAAAACACCCACCCAGACACACACACACACACACATCTCCAAGGAAGGCCGCACTGGGCTGGATGTAGAGAAACCCCCCCAGCCGCGGCAACCGGAGCGAGCCCTTTCCCCCTCGCCTCTCCCCCGGTCGGAGCGAGTCGGGAGGCAGCGAAGGCGACTCTGGAAGGGAAGGGGAGCTGCTGGTGTTGGGAATCTTCCGACGAGCAGGGCAGGAGGAACCGCGCGCTCCCAGGCTCCCGTCATTGTTCGCTCCTCTCCGCCAGCGCGCTCGCCTCCCTGTGTGTGTGTGTGTGTGTGTGTGTTTTGTTAATGGGGAAGCCTCTGCTCGCCGCTCTTCCCTGCCGCTCTTCCTTGCCTTGCGGCTCACCCAACCCACCCCTGCGCTGCGAGCGTAGTTGATGCAGCCCGCTGCATTGTGTAAGACGCGACCTGTTATGGCCACCACTACTTCCGGGTTCCAGCATTCTGGTCCAATTCCACCTCTCCGCCTGGGTGCAACGCACACTTTACACACGCACGGGAGACTTGCAGCAGGCAGCATCGATCGTGGCTCCTTTAAGACAAACTCAGACAGCCGCCTTTTCTTTCTTTTTTTTCTTTCTTTTTCTTTCTTTCTTTTTTTTCAAAAAACCTTCTCTTCCTCTAGGCTTCTCCAGTTGCACGGAGGGAAGAGAGAAAATCTGATTAGGAATTAGGACTGAATCAAGCGAGCGAGAAAGAGAAAGGGGAAGAGGAGGAGGAGGAAGAGGAGGAGGAGGAGGAGGAGGAAAAGAGAAAGAAAGCTTTTAGAGCTCATATGCTTTTGATGTTAGCATTTGAGGTGTCTTGACCACTGGAAGCACACACGGAGGATTCTCATCATTCATTCACCACCTTTGACAACCTCTCCTTTGATTGACAGCTGGAGTGGCAAAAAGTCATGCGAGTTGGTAGTTGCGTTTGAGAGGCACTTTTTATTTTTATTTTTTATTTCCCCCCCCCCCCAAAAAAAACCCCACAAAACTGATTTGGGGGAAAGGATATTTTGCTTTCTCCCCGTCGCTGTCTTGGAAACCAAAAGGGAAGAGTGTGAGCGACGCGGGAAAAGGAAGGAAGGAAGGAAGGAAGGAAAAGAAGAGGAGAGAGACGCTTCTTCTTTTCTTTTTTCTTTTTTAAATGCTGAATGATCGCGCCGCTTCTCTGAGGTCCCTCCGGCTGAAGACTCTGGTCGGCTGCTCAAGCTACTGGCGACTTTAAAGGATTCTTTTTCCCTTTATTTTGGGGGGTGGGTGGGTGGGGGAGAGCACGTTTTGTTTCTTTTCACGCTGGCCTTAAAGAGGATATATTAGAAGTTGAAAGGGAAGGGGTGCGAAGCAGGCCGATGGCGCAAAGGGTATGTATTATTTTTTTTAATTCGTGATTTCCGAGTAACATAACATTGAAACGTGGATCTTAGAGACACTGCGAGGAGGGGGGGGGCAGTTTTGTATACTCTTAGAAACACACGAGGGAGCGTGTAAAGTCTATTACTGTTTTGAAAGGAGCATGTTTTTTTAACTGTGCATGTCCAACATACAGGCAGGTATGAGATGCACTGGAGACCTTGTTCCCATTTATTCGTAATATTAATTCATACCACAGGCCACCTACTAGAAGGAGACGCTGACTACACAAGCAGCTTCGAAAATTGAATGCAGTTCCTTTTAATATTCAGTTTCTGTGTCTCTCAAAGTAATCAGGGTACTAAATAATATGCCTTTGGACCTTTAGGATATGGTAGTAATATCTTTACAATTAATAAAGAACTTATTTAAAATAACATTACTGTAAATGGAGGGGGGGCAATCAGAGCAGTCCATACATTCCAACCAAGATGTTGTTTTGAACACATTTTCATATGTAATGATGAGTCCAAATAACAGTTACACGCACTTGTGTTCCTAACATTACTATTTATTATTTATTTTATTAAATGGACACCATCACTCTGCCGAAAAAGTTTACCAGTTTAGGAAGACTGTTGATAGTGACAAGAATAATGCAACCAAGAGGCCATTTAAAAGGAAATTTAAATTTTCGAATACATTTTCTGGCACACTTTTGGCAATGCCCCTCTCACACCACAGTTGGGAAAAAAAAGTTAGTCCACTGATCCTTTTGCATTTACTTTTTCTGTTTAAGCAGCTGGAAGGACTCCCCCCCCAAATTCTCCACACCCTCATTTGTCCTTAATTAAATAGATATTGAAATGGCAGAGTGACCTCCCCCCATACACCTCACTAACACAGCTTCCCCCCCCCCCAAGGAACAAAAAATCTTGTTTTTTGGGCACCTGGTTCTAAAGAGGAAATACTAAGCTGAGCTTCCCAGAATAAATGCTAAGAAAAGCAGTCGATGGATTTTTGAAAGTAGTCAGAGCTGGAGAAACAAACTATTAAATGAATTCCTCCCTCCCTTAAAGGAAATCATGGTTTTAGCTTTGTCACACAAACACCTGAAGCCTGATTTTTGTGTATGTGACTTCTCAAAAGCGGTAAACTTTAGGACAGGATAAGCTCGGATGAATTAATTCTTTAAAATACTCTCTGTCAGTTGTGCAAAAGACTAACTTTTGTCCCACCGCCCCACCCCCACCCCTGAAAACACAGCCCCAAAGAAACTTGCTTGAAATAGTGATTATAAATGGGTTATTTCTATTTTTGTGCTCCTGTACCTTCCTGAATCTTTTCAAACATCAGGGAAGGTCTGCCACTTGAGGCTTCTGGCAGGCACAACCGATGCCCACAGGGAAATATCACAAAAAATAAAGGGAGGTTGTTTTAATGCACGTGTTAATAATAGGTGTCCTCATTTTAACTTCTGCTGAGAAAACGTAGAAGAGGAGGCATCTTTCCAGCATGCATTTATGTTGAGCTGGACTCCAGAGAAGTCCTCCATCCTCCAGTTAACTTTTTCATTTCCACGAGGACGCTGTGCCAGGACCCCAGGAGGAAAGTACTTGCGAAGGCCTAGTGGAAAATGCATTGGAGACTGGACCCAAGACCAAAGAAACAAAAATAGAACCCCCCAAACCAAACCAAACCGCAGGGAAAACTTCGTACACTTTTTTTTTAAAAAAGACGCGGCCTTCCCGGTCCCTTATGTTTCGCCATCTTCCTCCCCAAGTGACAGAGTGGATCTTCTGTACGCCTTGGTTCCCACTCTCCTCGCACCCACCCCAGCACACGAAGTTGCTCCCCCCCCTTTTAAACTGCACTGCGAAGGACTGGCCTTCAAGCTGACCCTTTTCTTTTCCCTCCTGTCTATTATGCAGTACGACGATTTACCCCATTACGGTGGGATCGATGGAGTGGGGATCCCGAGCACCATGTACGGGGACCCCCATGCCGCCAGATCCATGCAGCCCGTCCACCACATGAATCACGGTCCTCCGCTTCACTCCCATCAATACCCGCACACAGCTCACACCAACGCCATGCCCCCAAGCATGGGCTCCTCCGTCAATGACGCTTTAAAGAGAGATAAAGATGCCATTTATGGGTAGGTACAGCTAGCATCAGGTTCATTAGCTTAAGACGTGCTCGTTCCCCGTTCTTCCCCTCCCTGAAGAAAGCCACCGTTTACTCGAGACCGTAGGTAAATAATCCGGGGCAGCCGAGGCTTTGCATGGGGATGACGGACCAGGGGGGGCGGCGGGTTGATTTCAGTGCCTCTCCTTGCCAATCGGTCTCGGATGGACAAATAAACACCCTCTCAGAGCGAGATTTTGAAGGATAAATGCAAAGAGGTTGAGCCACTTTACAACAAAACATTGACCACTATATTTCTCCCCAGCCCTTCAACTAAAAGCCTAGACGCGATATAGGAATTGGATAAAAATGAAGAAAATTGTATATATAGATCTTTTTGTAATTCCAAAGTTATATATCGCAGGGGCGTGGTTGAGAATGTCATTTGGTTATTTTGACCTCTTTAAAAGGAAGGAAGGGAAGGAAGGACATGAATGTTGTAATAGTAAAAATAAAGCTGGGGTTTGATTGAAAGTAAAATATTTGCAAGAATATTTGAGAAATAAAGAATACTTTTGCCCCTTTTTACGTTAAAATAAAATCTTTTTAAAAGCCAATAAACAAAACCCCTTTTAACTCTAGTGTGTTATTTAAAAGGAGAACTTCACGGGTGGCTTCAGAATTGCAATCCCACGCCTCTCGGCAGCGTTTGAAGCCTCTCCAATGCGCGAACTTTAAAATATAGTTTTCTATGTAGTGGGGCTTGATTTGTTTCACCAGTATGACTTCAAATGAGTCGGCAGCATTTCAGTTACAATTGATCATTCAAACATTTCAGAGGGAATAACTGGAACCCCCCGATTATTATTTTGCCTACTGACAACGATGAAACTTAACCGTGATAGTGGCGTTTTCTTTAAGTTGTGAACCCCACTAAAAGGTTGAAAGCGAGGTGAAAAGGAGCGTCAGGCAGGGGGTGTAGAAGGCGGGTGACGTTGCTGTGGTAAACGACTGCATTGACGATAATAAAATGTTTAAAATGTGAGATTTCATGAGTCCCACAATGTTATTTATTATTGTGCACTAACCAGGCAGTGTCTGAGAGAGAGCGAGAAAGCGAGGGAGAGATTGGAAAGGGATAGTCTAGGCCAACTGGAGAGGAAGGGCTGGTGTCACACATTTTAGCGGTTAGGGATGGGTGACTTTTAAGGGGAAGTGTGTCCCCCACCCTACCCACCACGCCTGCACCCCCCACCCGTTCCAAGCCTGGTTGGCAATTTAGCTGAGCTGCGTAACTTCGCAGCCCACTCCAAATTATAAATAAAAACAGAGTCCCCACTCCACCTTAGTGTACATGGGACTCCATTCGGTCTCCCCCACAACTAAACCTACAAAAGAAGATTTTTTGCGGGGGGGGGGGATGTTTCAAAATGGCAACTAGACCCGAGGTTGGTTTGAACTTTAGCTAACGTTAACAAGCACTCTGACCAAGTTTGCTTCAAAACGGCCATCCTGGAGATCTCTATGGCTCAGGCCCTTGCGATCCAGGTCTGGAGAGTAGCAAAGTGAGCAGTGATTGGAGAAGTGGGTGTAAAAAGCCGGGGAGGGGGTTGCCGATGGTTGAGGAGACCTGCTGCTGTAAACTTCATTTTGGGCGCTCCTCTTGAATTTGCTCTAATTGCTGTGTCCTCTTGTGTGTTGCTTTGGTGACTCTTGTATTTTTCTTTCAGACACCCCCTCTTCCCCCTCTTAGCACTGATTTTTGAGAAATGTGAATTAGCGACATGCACTCCCCGGGAACCCGGGGTGGCGGGCGGCGATGTTTGCTCCTCAGAGTCTTTCAACGAAGACATAGCAGTGTTTGCCAAACAGGTCAGAAAACAAGTCTCAATGCAAATCTCTTGCACTTTCCCTCCTGTACTGTTCCAAATGTCTGGTGATGACGAGAGTAATAGCAGCAGCAGCAGCAGTAATAGCACTAATAAAGTGACAAGGCTAGAATGCATTGGAACTGTTATCCCTTGTCACACACGCCCCCTCCCCGGAATGGATCGCAAGCCTCCGGCCTCAGGTTCCTCCCCACATTGACTTGGGGGCGAGCCTCGGAGGTTTTCTGCCCTCTGCCCGCCACCTTGCAAAGGAGCCTGCTTCAGGCTTTTGGACCAAGGCGCAGCTGACGCTCGAAAGCCTCTGCTTGGCGTGGCGAAAGTACTGCTGGCTTCAGCCCCCGAAAGTATTCCCGGTGCCTTCGCTTCGCTTCCCTAAGCGGGTGCCTTCCTAATCCAGCACTCGGGGGCTTTGCATGAAAGATTGCATAATGGACCCCAGTATGTAACGAAGCTAGGAAAGATAATAACGCCTTTGCCTCTTCTCCTTTCGTATTTCAAACCTCTTTTTATTTCTTCTTTTTAAAAAACCCGTCCTGAACTTCCCACGGTGTATGTAGATCCGAGCAGAGAAACCCTTATTTTCTTCTAATCCTGAACTGGATAACTTGGTAAGAGTTCAAATACATATTTGGTATTATATTATCTGAATTCTGGAGATGCAGTTGTCATTAGTACTATTTTAAAGTTCTTTGGAAAACGTCTCATTAGCTTGAATTTTGTGTAACCGGAAGCGCAGGTCAACCGCGCAGCAACAACACGCGATCCAGACATAAGAACTGGGGTTGGGTAGTCGAGGGCGCTTGTTTAGCGTCCAAGACATGCTGCTGTTTATTTAAATGTGATTATTTCATTGTTTTGGAAAGGTCGAATAGCTCACCTCTGTTTGTGAAACAGTTTTATAGCTATTATGGGTTGAGAGGGATTGAACCAAACTCTCACCTTAGATAGATAGATAGATAGATAGATAGAGGCGATCTTTAAAAATTAGACATGCGGTATTGGGAACAGCTCCTTCCCCAATATGGCCAGGCTCTTTATCCAGAAGTATTACAATATAGAGAATATACTTTAAAAAAAATAAAATAAAATAAATGTTTGTGATCCGTGTAATTTAGCTACTTGGTTAAAATGGTAGTAATTTTTTTAAAAAACAAACAAACAAACTTGAGATCTCTCCATGTTAAACAACATACGAAAGCCATTGCTATTAACTTTTAGTGTTGCCATAAATCAAAACACGCGGGTACATATATGTGCGTTACATTCACACGCATCTACTTTGATAGTAGAAATGAAAGCCAGCTATGGGGACACAGTGACTCACGTTTTTTTGTATCTTTGCAGATGATCCAAGCCATACAAGTATTAAGGTTTCATCTGTTGGAATTAGAGAAGGTAATATTCTCTCTCTCTCTCTCTCTCTCTCTCTCTCTCTCTCTCTCTCTCCCTCCCTCCCTCCCTCCCTCCCTCCCTCTCAATAATGTTTCACGAAGTTGAAGCTTCGGCAGAATTTGCATAAATGTCTTTCTTTCTGGTAATTAGTGTCAAGACCAATCATGCCGTCCATTTCTCTTCGCAGTTTAATTACAATTTCAGCCACAAAAAATCTGGATCACGAACTCGCTGGCTGTGTATCCCTTTTTACTACCTTTGTACAAATTGTTGCGCATTCTCTCTACGTTTGATAATGTTTGGAACACTGATACCTCTTCTGCCTGGTTCCTGTGGGTAGTTAGGTCAAGGCACATCGTTTGGTTTGTAGTTAGTTTTGTAGTGTATTTTTTTTTAAGCCATCTGCTGGGTCACACGCAGGGCATAGATTGTCCTGTCACGTTGTGCAGAAACAAGCCAGAGTTGCTAGATGCGTCAGTTTCTGTTTCTCTTGAACTGGGCAACTCTCCTTCCCCCATCCATCCCTAAGAGTAAGAGACCTGAACAATCCGAGTTTGCTCCTTAAATTTCTGCGTAACAATAATAAATTCGGTTCTGGGTGCAAGTATATTTCAAGGCAGCGCCAGAATCGAAGCATTTCAGGGACCTATATTTCAGTGGACCTGTGTATGTCATTGATAGCTGGAGAATTTACCACTTGCCCTAAAAATAAATGAGAGATTTATTAATACATGGGGGAGTGGGGAGGGATGCAGGCATTCCAGGCATTTTATCTAACAGGAACAAGTGGATTGGTTTCGTTCTACAAGAAATAGGCTAAAATAGGCCCATTCACATTAGGTTACAGTGCCTCCAAATTTAAGGTCATGGATGTGTATAATGTTTTTCACCAGAGTGCATTCAGCTCTGCTTACAAGTGGAGGAGGGGTCCCTTTGTGTCCCCAACCTCCTTCGGAAAGGGTTTGCGATGATATAACTGGGTGAAATTAAATAGTTTACCTTAAATGTCACCCATGCAGGTCACCCCGCTAATGGTCACAGCTCCGAGAGCAGATGAATTTAACACGGGTGTTGAATACGTTGTAGGCTGTGAATCATCTTGTCACTGTCAATTTTCTGGGATATCTCTATTTTGCTAGAAAAGAAAGTTATTCTTAATTCTGGATGCGTCTGGAGGGGATAATTGCAGCGTGTTTCCCCCTGTTTAGAACTTTTGATGTCAGGAACGGGGAGGGGGAGGGGGGGAAGTGATTGCTCTTGTCAATTTCACTTAACATGCCCTTGACTATATTTTGGTTTTGTTACTTCTGTCATAATGTAGGTACACGAATTGTGTGACAATTTCTGCCACCGGTATATTAGCTGTTTGAAAGGAAAAATGCCTATCGATTTGGTGATAGACGATAGAGAAGGCGGATCAAAATCAGACAGTGAAGACATAACGAGATCAGCAAATCTAACAGATCAGGTATGATCATCTCCAGTCTTGTAACAACCTCTCAAATCTGTATGCAGATAGCTCACTGGGTCACAACGCCCCTTTTTATTATTTGCATATGATTAAGCCCCTTTTAGATAAATTTCCATCGAAATGAAAATTTTTGAATAATGTGGCCATTATTGTTTCATTAAGGCTTGCTCTCCGATTCGACCTGGCAAAATGAGCTTGTAAAAGCATCGCCTGCAAACTTGACCTGTTCCTTGTCGCTTTTAATTTTTGTCTTTATTTTATTTACTCCCTTTTTAATGATAATAGAAGTGTTTAGGCCTGAATCGTAGGCTTTCGGGTAAAGTAATGATTTGGGGGTGGAGGTGGGGGCGAAGAGAAGGGGGGTGGGGGAAATCCGAGATAGGTGGTCCGGGGAAAGAAGGCAGAGAGGGTTTGAAATCTAGCAAATGCTGGCTATTTTCTTTCTCTCTCTACGGTTCATTAGCCTGTCTTGTCAGTTCTTCTTGGCCCGAACGCTTTTAGACCTCAGTGAACATTGCTTTGTGCCGAGCTTGACGGCTGCAAAGGGCGTCGGGTTTTATTTGACTTAACCGAGAAAATAAATAATAAAAGCACGATTCCTTTTATTTTATTTTATTTTAAATAATCGTGTGCGCGCTCCAAATTGCCTGCATGCGTTCGACGCGCCTTATATGGGATATTCGCCATCAGTTGCAAGGGTAGGCCCAATCTTGCCGCATGCCAGTGTGATTTAAAGTGGTGATTTCGCCATGGCCACATGCGCTACCTCGGAATGTGCTATGCTTTCTTCTTCTTCTCTTAAGGAAAACGAAAGTGCCGTTTTGGATTAATACGGGATGTGATACTAACTAATCGATGCTCCTTAACACAGCAATTAGCGACCATCGGGGTCTTGGTTCGCGGAAGGTGGCGGGATGGTTAATGGTTGTTGTGGAGTTGCAGAAGCCGTTTCCCTTTCAAAGGAAGCGGCTGGCTACTCCGAGTTTTTTCTACTTTACGACCCGATACGTCGGAGGGTCCAAGGGACAGTCGGGCCGCGGCTCTGTAGGCTTCCTTTTGTTAAAAAGAAAAGAGAGCCAGGCGCCGCCGAGCCGGCTTGGGTCTCCTGGAAGCAGCTCTTTCTTGGGATCCCCAAGGAGGCACCGTCGGGTTGACTTAGCGCGTTCTTTCCTAGATCCGCTTTGGCGAGAGGCGCACCGCGCTGGCGCGTGGAGATGCGCTCTCTTTGGTGGCGCGCCTTACTAAGGCGCGACGAGGCATGGCGAGCAGAGGCTGTCCGGAGCAAGAGGAGCGCGCGCGTGCTGAGCCCTAGGCTTCCCAGAAGCTCATGAACAAAATGTTAGGGAACATGTTGCATGGAGCCTCTGCTTCGCCGCGCCTCTGCTGGTAGAGGCAGCAGCGCCTTTCCCCTGTGTCCACTCCTAAGTGGGCGTGTAGCTCGTACTCTGCTGGTCTCCTGGCACGACGGAGGCGAGATGGTCCCTGTTTGGGGAGATGGCTCTCCTTTCTGCCTCCGCCGGAGCCCCTGCCTGGACGCCGAGCACCCGGGAGCTGTTACAATCCAGCCCTGGATGAGGAAAAGCTCGGGGAGCTACTCTTGAATAACAATTGTAATCCAACAAGTCTAACTAGAAAATGGGTTTCTAAAAGCTCTGGAGCGCTTGGTACATAAAGCTATTTGAGCAAATTACAAGAATCGCTCAGGGGCACGAATGAAATCAACACTTTAATTGCCTCCAAAATGAAGATTTATACCCCATTTTCCAAACGAACCATTATTTTATTAAAGTGAAAGCTGAAGAAGTGAACTTATTGTGTTTGTTTGTCTTTTGGTTTCTGTTTTCTTTTTAAGAAAATAAGGGGGGTTGATATTATTGATACGCTGAGACCCTTATCTTCAGCTGTTTCCGCATCCTTCCCTTTCTTTCCCGTCGCAAAAATGACGATCTAAATATCCAGCCCATTATAACTTTAGGGTTGGGAAAAGGGTAGAGGGGCGCCGGGAGCCGAAAGTTCTCCCGTTTTAAACTTTTGATACTTGTCTTGTCGCTATTAGGTGAGATTGGCCCGCAGTTTATTGCGTTTCCAGTGACTTTAGCCTGAGAAGTTGGACTGGGGGCGAGGTGGTCTGTTCAGTTTATACACACACACACAGAGCCTCTGGTGCTCCTCACAGTTTATAAAAGTCGCGCGGGGTCGTGGCTCCCGGTCCTTCGTTTTTGATTTTAGCACAAGACTCAAGGAAGACTGGCTTCAAGTTCAGTGGAGAAGTTACAGGTCTTTTCCTGCGCGCGCGCGATGGCTGCGCCGAGCTGGGCGCGCGCGCCGCCCCGTTTGTTGGCCGAGCCGCTTGCAGCCCGCGTTGCAGAGGCTGCCGTGGGCGCTTCTCCGGGGAGATGTGCTGCGCCGCTTCCTCCTCTCGCCTGCTCAGAAGCGACGGCTAAGAGGAGCGCAGGGGCTCGACCTGTTTGCAGCCGCGTTGCGCGCTCTGTTGCAGGCTGCGCCGCGCAGGCAGATCCCCTCCAGGGGCTGCGCCAGCCGCGGTGCCACGTTAGTTGTCTCGGGAGCTGTGCTGGGTTTCTTTCTCCGCCTTTGCTCGGCCCTCGACGGCAGAGCCCTGAGCCGCCGGGAGCGAGAGGCAGCTCCTTCTCTCTCTTGCCGGGCTGGGCTCGGTGGGGCGGGGAGGAGAAGCCTCCCTTCCCGTAGCTGCGCCCACCCCGTCGGAGAGAAGAGGGTGGCTCTCGTCTATGCCGAAGCACCCAGCCTCCCGCGACGGAAAGCCGGCGGAGCGAGCGCGCAGACGCCCCCTTCCGGCGATCCGATTTGTGCTCCAGTTGCGCGAAGCGCAGCCCGGAGAAAAGCGGCGACATTTCAACCTCCACCCAACGCTCCGATCTGAGCTGATCCGGAGGATCGCGCAGAGCCTAACGTGCCGGTGTGGCAGCTGGGATTAGGGGAGCTGGGCTGGAGAAACGGGGGCGCCGCCGGCCGAGCCTTGGTGGGATGCTGGTAATCGGGTTGCGCACGTTGGAGAGCGAATGGATCGGGGGCAGAGCGAGCCAGAAGGGATTAGGGAATGGTCGTTGTAGGGAAGGAAACCCGCAGTGGGGAGAGCACAGGGGTTTTGTTGACCCCGTGCCGCGTGTGTGGATTGGAGACGTACACAGATTTGCACAAAAAGCGCGTGCGCTTTATGACACCTGCTTTTGCAGGTGGGGAGGATGGCCCCAAAACAAACCAGAGGTCACACCCAACTGGTAATATGCCGTGACAGACAGAATGTCAAAGGCGAAGCTTTCCCCATATTTGTAGCTCCCTACTAGAGAAGGTCTAAGCTGTTTAATTTTTGCCTGTCCCGCAGTGCTAAAGGCCAAGGGCCCTGCTCTTCTCCAAGGCCAGCCTGAAACCATGCAAAGAAATCAGGTTTCAGGATCCAGTTCTGTTACCACAGGCCTTTCATCAGCCAATCTGAAACTGGCAGTGCAAGCATGGTGTTTCAGATGGAGTCAAGAGGGACTGAAGATTTACAGCAATTCTGTGCAGATGCTTATGCTTGGGTAAATTCAGTGTTTAAATTTTTGAAAAGTAAGCAGTGCATTCATTAGTTGCAGTTGTTTACTAATATCTCATAATAGCCACTGTTTTTTTTATAGGGGGAAAAACTTTTTTGAGCAAAAAGGGTTTGAAATCAGCACCCAGCCATGAAGCTCACTGGTTAACTCTGAGACACTCACTCTCTCTTGGCCCAATATACTTCGCAGGGCTGTTGTGGGCATAAAAAGGAAAGGGGGAAAATAATGAACACCACAGTCGAACTCTTTGGAGGAAAGGTGCTTAGACCACCACCAGGAACTCACCCGCATGGATGGGAAAGCAACTAATAAGCGTTCCCTGCATATTGCTGCCACAGTCAACTCAACCAACATTCCCCCTCCTTTAGCTACTGCATTTCCCTAGGGAAAAAAACACAGCATTTTTAATTGTGAAGCACACGTCTTCACCCCATCATTGCACTGCTACATTCTTGACATGTTAGAATAAAAACAACAGCAACACAACATTTGGATGATGTGAGATATATTAAAAATTAACATCTGCAACTGCATAAATGCAGTACTGCATAGTATTCACAGGCAACAAAGAGGTGATGAGAGACTAGAAACATATTTGATGCCAGAGAAACAGGCATCCTTCCTGCCGCCATGCGTTGATTGCTGTAAAATTTAAAAACTGGAATGTAGCAAACAAAAACAGTTTGCCATATACATTTTTAATAATGATAATAATCTGAACACATGCGGCCTCACATTTTAAACTCCCCTAAATCATCATTGTAGTTGCTTACTTCCTGCCTTGGGCCAGTCACCATCTCTTAGCTGAACCTACCTCACATGGTTGTTGTGAAGCTGTAGAAAGTTGTACAAAATAGCTGTAAAGGGGGACGTGCTGCTTGTATTGTATACATCACATTTTGGTTCCTTTAATAACCAGTGATGCATCTATGTAGTACTGTGTAACGGGGATGTTTGTTTCTTCCAATCTTCTCCTGCAAGTTAGTAGAGCCCCAAAGCTCCAGCCAACCTTAATCTGACTTGGTTATGGTGGGTGTTATTCAACTAAAATTTAACCATGGTAAACCCACTGATATCAAGTTATGTTAATTGCTTTCAATGGGTCTACTCTGAATAAAACTTAATTGAATACCACCCTGTGTATTTATATGCATAAATCACTAAGTTTGCTCCTTGGTTGGTGTGCAGAGTGTCTCACTATTAATCTTTTTCTGCCAAGAAAGCCAAGGTTGTAATCCTTGCAAGCCCCATTAAACCCAAAGAGACTTACTTCTGAGTAGACATGTAGACCATTGTATTGTAAGTTAACTATACAATGAATTCTTAAGGGCTTGTCTGGACTTCCCTCCTGCAAGATACGCCTATGTGTGTTTGCAAAGTTTTCACATTTGGCACTTGCCTTTTGGGGAGGGAGTATTTATCATTTACCTGCACTTACTATTCCCTAGAAAATAACTTCTAGAAAGTGCCTGATCTTAAAGCTACTGAGATTCCAAGGAACAGAAAAGCAGGCAAAAGTTGGAAAGAAAAATGCAGGGGCTTTGCGAACTGTGCTTTAGGACCCAGTGGATTGCCAACCTATCTTCTGGGGTTCAGGCAAGTCAGGGAGTGTTTATCATTTACCTGCACTTACTATTCCCTAGAAAATAACTTCTAGAAAGTGCCTGATCTTAAAACTACTGAGATTCCAAGGAACAGAAAAGGAAGCAAAAGTTGGAAAGAAAAATGCAGGGGCTTTGCGAACTGTGCTTTAGGACCCAGTGGATTGCAACCTATCTTCTGGGGTTCAGGCAAGTCAAACAAAGCTAAGTTCACTCATGGGCTAGAAACCCGTAAAGGTGCGACCAGCTGGGCTGCTTTATCTCACAAAAATTGCCTGATTTCCTAAGTTTATTCAGGAGTCTCCTAGGCTCATGATTTCAAATGAAAGTTCAGTGCAGGCTGGATTCTGCTGCCTGGTGCATAAGGACTCCTAGCAGCTGCAAGAGAGCAAAAGTGGTCGGCGGCAGTTCTTTTCCATGTTCGCCATGGTGCTTTCCTGTCCGAAATGTGCAACCCCTTCCTTGAAAACACACAGCCCTCCACCCCAAAATCCCGGGAACTGTAGCCTGCCAAGGGAAGGGCGGTTCTGTGTGGCGCCCGCAGTTCTAGAGGGAGGAATGTGGTTTGAATTATTTTAATTTTTAGGTGGTGTCCCTGTCGCCACGTGTCGGTGGGCAGGTGTCGCTTCGGCGGCTTCGGCGGCCAGGGCTGAGGGAGTTGGGGGGAAGGAAAGAGGGCTGTGAGGCCCTTTGTGGGGACAAGAGGGCCCGGGGTGCGGAGAGGCCGAAAATGGCGGGCTGAGGCGCGTGGGCGGCTGAGGGGAAGGAGGCGGTGGGCAGCAGCAGCTCCATGCCGGGGACCCGGAGGTTTCCCCTCACGGCCTGCGAAATGGCGAGGCGCGCTGGCCCGGCTAGTGTGCGTTGTGTGTTTTGTGCGAGAAAGAGTGCGAGAAAGCGACGCGCCGAGGCCGCCCTTGCCGCTTCCCCCTCGGCCTCGCGCTGAGGTTTAGTCCGGCCCTGACGCCGTGTCCGAGAGGAAGACAATGGGCCGAAGTGGGCAGGGAGGATGGGAAAGCCGCGCGGCCGAGGGGAGAGAAAGCAGCAGCCCCGGGCGATTGTGTCTCCTCTCGGCCTGCGGGGGGAGCGGGGAAGGAGAGCCGGCCGGAGGAGGAAGCAGCTCGCTCTGAGGCGCCTGCTGCCATCGCCGGCCAGGGCCTATTCAGGGCAGGGGGAAAGGCGACCTCCCTTCCCGCCGCCCCCAGCCCCACCAACGCCGCGTCCCTGAGGGAGCCCTCGGAGCGGGAAGGGGCTGCGTGGCCCGCGGCTGAACCAAGTCGGAAAAAAAAAACACCACACCGACATATTAACAGCAAATACTATAAAACACGCAGAAAGCTTCTTTTTTTGGGGGGGGCACTTTTTTCCTGCCCTAAGAAGCCCCACCAGGCCTCGGAGGGTGTGTGGCGGGAAGATTCATGCCCCTCACGATCCTATTTATTAGAAATTACTTATGTGCTCCGCGCTAAAAGCCGAGCACTGCTAGGGTGTTGTTTCATTCTCCTTTTCCAATGTGTTTCTTATCGATAGGAAGATCGGTGTGGCGCCAGCAAGTTTTTATTCGGGAAGTTTTAGCCCAGAGGGGGAGGAAAAAAAAAAGGTTTCGAGAGTTACACAGGCCGAATTTGCCACTGAGGAATATTCTTATTTTTTGGGCAACGGGGGCTTGGTTGAGCACCGAAGCTGAGGGAAATAGCTGGTTTGTGTGTGTGTGGAGGTGGTGCTTTGAGGAAGACTTTGGCATTCAGTTCCAAAGTTGCAGCTTGAGGAGAATCTCCTTCCTAGGGGCTTAAAAGGGCTGCTGTGAACTCCCTAAAAAAAGAAAAGAAGGAATTAAATTTCAGTTGAAATCAGTGGGCCCAAGTATGAAGGAATCTCAGTCAGTAGAGCAAAAGATTATTGCATTGCAGGGGTTGCACTAGATGACCCTCGTGGTCCCTTTCGGCTCTTCAGTTCTATGCTGAGGGCACCTGATGATGGTTAGCTGTACTGAGATGACAGGGTTGGGTTTTATTTCTCTGGACTTGACATGCTTGCTGCTTTTAAGGAGGTAGGGAGGCTGGCTGGTTAGCTTTGGGATCCGATGGAACCAAATAATTTAACCACTTCTAATTTAACCGCTCATCTGGTCTGAAGCTTGTTTTCTACTGCTGAGAAACAAGGCTGACTATTAATTTTAGTGCTGCGCAGTTACGGGCTTGTGTCATAGTTTTATTCGTCTTTCTTTGCTCAGAAATGATATTAAAGCCAAGATCAATTGACTGAAGAGGTACTTGTTTCTAAATAAGTGTGTTCGACATAGGACTTAACAAGTAAATATCCATGGGACAGAAGTAGCAGCTAATTAAAATTCAACCCATTTTACCCAGGTGAGGTGTATGATTAGTTATTTAATGTTTAAATCACAGAGCACAGATTATACTGGTATAGTTGCTGCTCTGTAACAATTTTGAATTAAGTCTCATATTCTTTATAGAGCCGTTGGTGTGATAAAGTGTATGTAGATTTCAAAAATTATGAGCATTTCTGGATAAATAGTACAGTTATGCTTCAGTTCTAAATATGTTTATCTGGAACTTTCAGTAAAGTGCGTATACTTGTGGCATAGATGCTTGTAAACACTTTACTTAGTGGCAATTCAATAATACTTACTTCCATGTAACATTTAGAATTTTAAGTATTCTGAACTAATATAAATGCACATCAACTCAGATGTGAGCCACCTTGAGTTATTTGGGACTTATTCCCAGGTAAATGTGTTCAAGATTGCAGCTGTAGTGTGCAATACAATTTTAAAAATTGTGTTAAGTTTTGAAAATCGGGTAACAGTATTTAAAAAACACCCACTTTTCTCCTTATTTTACCAGATGTGTGCACTTGCATGTTATTACATCAAGTCTGGGCATCACATGGAAAATTGTGAGCCTCAGTCTTTCAGGTTTTTTTTATTTTTACAATCAGTTGGTGTATAGATTTTGTTAAATAAGTAAGGCTGCAGTCCTAGGCACACTTACGAAGTTGATTTGGTTACAGTGGTATTTACTTCTGAATAAATATGCCTAGCATTGCTCTGCATGGCTGTAATCCTTTCAGCCTAGCCTTAGACTAAAAAATAAAAACCTGCATCTCTGAAAAAATGGTTGGGATAGCCTGTAAGTTCATTTATTTGGAGGTAAATTCTATTGGCACCATAGCGACTCTGAATACAGGCAGATGCTTAGGAAGTGCCAGCCACCACATGAATGTTACCACTTGGTAAACTAGTTGTCTGCAGTGTCCTTCCAAGTGGTGACCTTTTAAATGAATGAATGAATGATGTGTGGTAAAACTCTCCTTACCATTTGATAGGCTGCTACAGAGCACTACCTGCAAGTAGTTATATGCATGCCATGATAACTTGCTACTTGGAATGTGATCATCTGTATTTCCACACTAACTGAATAACTTGTGTTTTGGGTTAGGGTGTCAAACACAATTGTTCTCACAGAAACGACCCGGTCGTGCACTGTTAGCTACAGGTTTTAGAGCAGAGATGGCTCATATTTTTTGGCCCCTGGGATGAATTCACCCTTTCAGCACCAGTGGTATGTGACCAAAGTGGATTCGGAGTCCACAGTCTTGAACATATGCACACACACACACACAAAACACACAGACAGCACACCTTCCCTGCTCAGTGAATGTTTGATCTCATGTGGGGCAGGGGGAAGGTTTAATCCACATTAGGGAGCTGAGCTGATCAGAGATCCAGTGCTGTGTATAACACTGATATTTTTTTCTTTTTGCCACTGCCAACATTGGTGGTGTCTTGGGCCAAAAAAAAGCAGGGGGGCTGATCTGGCCCCTGGGCTGGCTGTAGGGCCAGCATCAGACTTCAGGGGACACTTGGCACAGTTCTGTTGATGTGCTATAGTCCAACAAAACACACACATGCACGCCAGCCCCAGTGCGGGAACCCAGACAGGATTTTAGTTGGTGATGCCACTTTTGAATAAGCACATGTCCCATCTGTGGTGACCATTCCACCATCTATCTTTACCCCTAATGCAATGCCTCTGGAGCTTGGCATGAATGGAAGTGAGTATTGCAACAGATGGGTTTGGCTGGTGGGGGGGCCCTTCTGAACCCCTGGGGGCCTTGGCTGGGGCCTGATGTGACTGAGGGTTGGGGCC
The DNA here is from genome assembly GCF_027172205.1 of Podarcis raffonei. Classification (NCBI taxonomy): domain Eukaryota; kingdom Metazoa; phylum Chordata; class Lepidosauria; order Squamata; family Lacertidae; genus Podarcis; species Podarcis raffonei. The sequence goes on from NC_070604.1 coordinate 6,718,330, forward strand.
ATGCCCAGCTTTAGGCCACCACTGTTTTAGTATTTCAGAATTTGTTTTTTTTTATAAAAAAGAATAACAGTATGCTACCACACCCTTAGGATACCGACTGTATTACGGTAATCAAAAATGCAGTTTTATCAGTTATGTGAACTGCAGTGAGAATGTGGTAAATGCATGTATAGGACATACAAGCAGTTCCCCATTTGTGCATGAGAGCCAGTGTGGTGTAGTGGTTAAGAGTGGTAGTCTCGTAATCTGGGGAACCGGGTTCGCGTCTCCGCTCCTCCACATGCAGCTGCTGGGTGACCTTGGGCTAGTCACACTTTTCTGAAGTTTCTCAGCCCCACTCACCTCACAGAGTGTTTGTTGTGGGGGAGGAAGGGAAAGGAGAATGTTAGCCGCTTTGAGACTCCTTAAAGGGAGTGAAAGGCGGGATATCAAATCCAAACTCTTCTTCTTCTTCTTCACGTTTGAGACGCACACGATCGCTGATGCGTGTGCCATTTTTGGCCCCAGAAGTAGGGAGGATAGGGCGGGAGCAAAACGGGGCAGCACAGTGGGCTTACCTGCGTCCCACCGACGCATGCAATGCCTCGGAACGCAACCCCCTTGCAAATGTGGAGTTGCCTATAGATGCATACAGACCTTTGTGGAGATAAACTTTATGTGGATGGGACTGTACAGTTACAGCATTAGGCTTGCAACTTGACATTCAATGCCATGGTAACATTTTTAAAAATAAAAAATAAATAAAAAGTTGCATTACATGAAGTTCATGCAATAATAAATCCATTAGTTGTACAGACTAATCCCATGAATAGTTACTTAGAAGTCAGTTCTGTTGAGTTTCTGTGGGCTGCTATGGACTAACTACTTGCCAGGAATATGTTTTATAATGTTTTCCTGCATAACATTGGAGAATGAACAAAAATTAGAGCTCGCTAGTGTGTTATTTTATATATAAAAAGGACTCTCCACATTTCAATTGAGGTATTGTTTTGTACTGCAGACTGAAATGCATTTATTTATTTTTTGAAAAAAAGAATTGGTATTGGAATTGTGTAGGCTTTAAGGTAGAGCTGTTGGCTTGTTGTTGGTAGAGAAATGTATGCAACACTATACAACTCCATACTAAAAAATAACAAAGCATGTCTCTAAATCACTGAGGAGTGTCAACCACTGCCATGGGACTTTTTGCTGTTAAGTTACTTCGTCTTGCTCTCAGGTGCCACTGGGTGAACTGTAAAAGATTATGACACTTGCCTTTCCATAATGTGTATGCAGGTAGCTTTTATAGACTCGCCTTTTAAAGAAAGTGCAATATAAAAAAAAATTACTAGCACAAATCCAAATAAAGTATGTTAGCATGCAAGCAATTTATTGGGGCAACAGTATTTTTCTTATATAAAATAAACGTGAACAAATATAAAATAGTAATGTTTGACAGAATTATCATTTAATCTTCATATGCATGCCAATTATGTATACAGAAATATAAATGCAAACTGGCAAACAGCCAGATTCCTATAGGGGCTAGCAAAGAAACGATAAAAAAAAGAAGAACATGAAATAAGACTTCTTGTGAGGAGGTCTATAATTCAACATTATTTGATTCCACTGTCAGGGAAATTGTTGAAGGGATAGGAAACTGATACTAGACTAGAGTCTCAGTCATTTTTGTTACAGTCTTAAATGTTTGCAACCTTGATATGTTAGATGGCCCTAGATGGGCTGTGGGATGTTGATGTATTTGTGATAAAGCAGCCCTTGCATTTAGGTTGACATAGTTCATTTAAAAAGCAGGGTAGGGGCTTGGAACACACACACACTTTACAGTATGTTTACATTATGGATGAATAATACCTAGTTTTCTTTCAGGTAGTAGGTTACTGAAAAACAAAAACAAAGAGTCGTTCACCTTGCTCATTTTGTGTCAGTTTTTGTCTCACTGAAATTTGTAGGACATAGTACAGTTTAATTTGGATATTAATGTTTACTGTTTAGCCTGTGTTCCTAAGCATAGTTGGTTGAATGTAGGTCTGTTGATTGATGATAGAAATGTATAGGTAAACACTTTGTGAGGCTGGGGTGTCAGCCCAAGTATTTCATCTTAACAAGATAGAGGATTGGGTTCAAAGCCAGTGGGGCTTCTAGGTAAACTTGCAGAATTAATTGTGTTGCAGAATTATAAAACAAAAAGCTTATCAGAGATTTGAATGCATTGATTATGAGTTATGGTGTACAAGTTACACAGGTAATGTGTCTGGTGCACTTTTGTGCACGTTTATTAGGAATTAAGTTTTGCTGTTTGGATTTAATTTAAATCCCCATGTTAGCGTTACTGCATTAGATTTTATTTAAATTCTGAAGTTGCCACTTGAAAACAAGTTATTTAACAATAAACAACATTTTTATTTGTATGTTTGTGATAATATATGAGTCATTATAAATGCAAAACAGATAAAAGCATTCTAGGATTGTACAGGAAAATTATAGCAAAATGGGGATTGTTGTGAAATTCTTTTTTTTTAAAAGAGAAAATACTGTTTTATTAACATTTGTTGCTTTGACTTTTGGGGAGAATTGTTGTTCTCAGTGTTGTGATTATTTGCTGTATGTAAGTGGTGTTGTCATATGAAACATTTGTTGGCATATTACAGTGTCTGGGACAATTCAATTCACATTTTAGACATGATAGCACAACAGTGAGAAATCTTCTGAAAGTAAGACTTTGTGATGTCTGTAGTAAATCCTAATGAGTAGTTATAATGGGACTATGACAGCAAAACTAAGCGTGAAAGTAAATTTATGTGCAACTACGTGAGTATGCATGACTGGAAGGGTCTGGAAAAATTGTGTGTGCAGTAGCGTTCTTATGCCTGCAAATTTTGAGTGGTCTTTCGCCATTTGTTAGAATATAACAATATTTTGTTCTTCTTAAGTGCTGTGGAAATAATTATTTGACTTTCTTAGTTGTGAGGGAGAAAACATTTCAAGTCTAAACCAAACACATTACTACTTAGCAAATTTGGAGCTTTTAAAATCAAGCTGCAATGCAAAATGTAGGTACTTGTTCGAAGGAAGTCTCAATGAGTGGTATTCAACTAAGTTTTACTTAGAGTAAACCTGTTGAAATTAATGGCCTTAATTTAGTCATGTTCATTAATTTCAACAAGTCTACTCTGAGTAAAACTTGACCCTTGCAGGCTCTACTTTTCAGTGAATGAAGTATGTGAGTCAGGTATTCATGAAAGCATATTTTGTGAGTATTCCTCCCCTCCAAATGAACGCGTTTACGGATAGCAAGCACGTACCCTGTGTGCGTGTGTGTGTGTACATGCAAAGTTCAGCCAAATATCACTTCACACATGCCCTTTTTGTGTGAATGCATATGCTCATATGCTATATTGAAATAACTAGTGAAAGCAGTTAAAATAAAATTTCGTGTATTTTAAATTTTTTATAGCTGTGTGTTTAACGCTTTGATTATGTGTTCTTATCTGCCTTATTTATTTATTTATTTATTTATTTATTACTCGCCCTCCCCCTAAGTTCCCAGGGTGGGTTACAACATTAAAATACAATATTAAAAAGAGGTTAAAACACCTCCCCCCGCCACAAAAAGTGGGCAGACTTGCGTGTCTTGAGTGTCTGGTTCTAGGGTTCCAGACTCAAACTTTTTTTTTTTAAGTGATATGGAATGATACTTGCTTTAAAAAGAAAATAAATCAAAATAAATCTGTAAAAATACCATACGGATTTTTGTTGATTAGCACAGTAACAGTTTAAAGGCTTGTATTTATTCATTTGAATATATTTTCTTCAAGATAGCTACAGTATAGCCATTCTGTACTCAGCTGAATAAAGCTAATACCTGCCTCTTTTTCACTTTTTCTCATTACTTATATATGTACAAAATGAAAGAAAGCCAGACAATTCTGTGCTTTGTAGTAATACCAAGGGAGTATCTCTTTTTATTATTATCTCAAGTACCGTATGTTAAACTGGACTTTTTTAAAAAAATTGCCCCTGCCCACTTCCTCTCCTCTAACACTCTCTGTGCATTAGATAATACAGTACTCTGAAGTTCATTGTGATAACTGAGAATAATTAAATTATTTTCAATAAGCTCCATATGAAACAATATTTTAACCAGGAAAGTAACTCAGGGCTGTAATAGCATGCCTTTTGTTTCCCAAGGTAAGCCAGCCTGTTTAACTTCTTGTGCCTCTCCTACTTCAGCTACTTAATTTAGAGCTGATACATAGGCTTGAAATGCGTGCCTTTCTATAGAGGGAAGCAGATAAATGCAGAAAATTTAGGTGAAACTAAAGCTCTTGCAGTGCATTCAGGCTTCTTTTCTTAATTTAGTTGAGATCACTGGAAAATCTCATTATGATCTATCATGTCTAGTTAGGGTCTGGCATCTGTTAGTGTGTCGTGTGTGAATTCTTGACATGTTAGATCTGTATCAGCTTCTTCAGACTCAACATGTCAAGTCTTGTTTGTTGGTTGTTTGGAGGTTATTTTATTTATTTTGGTTTTGGAGAGATATGTTTATGAAGTCAAGATCCAGAATGTTATTCATCTACATGCTTTACATATTATCCTAAACAAGCCTCCAATTCGAAACAGACTTACTCTTGAGTAAGTCTCATTAAAGACAGTAAATCAGTAAAATATGCTAACATGCCTTTTTTTTTGCTTCACCTTCTATTCCATTTTCAAATTTGTAACCTTTGCAACCCAACATATTAATTCTAAACTCATTACTTGGAAGTAAGTCTGGCTTATTTGAATGGAATTTGAAGTAAAGGTTTTACAAATACATCCTCAATTGGCTTATGTCAAAGTACTTCAGCTGTAACTGGGTTATGGGTCAGCTCATCCTAGTCCCGGTGACATGTACTTGGAAGCAAGTCTAATTAATTGCTGTGGAATTATTTCCTATTTTGTTTGTTTAGGATTCCAGCCTTACTCAAGAAAAACTCTGAGTAAAGTGATTTCGGGATTGTTGCCTATGTAGCCCTATTTGAGAGATCAGTATACACTTTAGTCACTATAAATTTACTTTTCTGGATGGATTTGACATCATAAAGTAGTCTTCTCAATGCTTCATTTCATGTTAAGACTGCAGCTGAGTATCTTAGCTCAGCCAAACGTTAAAAGACTTTTCAGAAAGTGTTAAGTTTGGATTTTAGAGTTGATAGTATGGTTTACCATTTTAACCTATGTTTTAGTATGCTTTTGAGCATAAATACTTACGTGCAGCTGTTCTATGGATCAATTTTACGAATGCTACAAATTAGCAGTTTTTGGAATATTGCACTTGATACTAGCAAGATATATTGGGTATGCTATGGTTGTTTGGTGATATTTACTTGCATCTGTCTGCCGGAACAGACATACACTTGAATAATGGGGCTTCTCTTCCCTTCCCCTGCCACCCTGCAACCACACACAAGCCCTCAAAATCTGCTCTGGAATTTTGGGAAACCTTCTGAAGCAGATAAGGAGTTGGGAGGCTGCAGGGGAAGGAGGGGGAAAATCTTGTTGAGTGAGTGGACAGCCAATTGTGCTATGTTGCATTTCAAGTAATTTAATAGTGCATTGCTTTGAAAGGTAATATAGAATGCTATACTATAGTATCCTGGTTTTCAGTGTCATTTTGCAGGGGGTGTGTGTCTCTATACCGTAGGGTTGCCATACGTCCAGAATATCCTGGACATAGCCGGATTCGGCCATCAGAAACAGTGTCCGGGCGGAAATTGCTAAAATCTACTATACCAAGAATAAATGGCCAGTGTATGCTTTGTTTTATGAATAGGTTTTGCATTCAACAGTGTTTCCAGAAGACATATGTCATAAAATTGTGCTGGAAAAGAAATTTTGTAAAAAGTTTACTGTAGTGAAAGTTGTCCAGGATGTAGGTCCTTGCATTGTGCCACAAAAAGGCATTACACTAACATCATAGCGATCCTTCACTTGAGTTAAAGGGAGGCACGAAGTACAAATATTAAAAACCAAGGTATTAAGTAGTTTGTGAAAACTGTTTTGCTAACTCAGTACTTTCAGAATTGACATGGTATTTAACACTAAACATAACCATTGCCAGTAACTAGGTTATAGAATTATATATTTCTAAGATATATGTTCATTGCCTACAGTTTGTTGTTATACCACCTGTTGTGTGTCCTTTGATAGCGCCAGGAAGCTTGTAGATGGAGATGATCCAGTTGACAATGTTAAGTACTTTTAAACTCTAAAAGAAAGGATGGTTTATAAATACAACAAATAGAGAAATAATATAATAATCAGAAGTCAGAAACGGAAGAAGGAAGCAACTCACTCTCACTGATTATTATTATTTATATATTCCACTGAATGTGTCCCCTAGTGCATTGTCCGTTGATTCTTAGATTTGAAAGTTTGTCTTGTGCATGCCATTGTTCTCTTTAATTTGTCAGAAAAATCTGAAATTGAAAAAAACCACAACTTTTACTAACCAATGAAAACACTGAAATAAAACATACACATCTGCCATTGAAAGATGCTTGTCTAAATAGAAACAATTTACATTGGTTCTACATGATGGCTAGGCTTTCCAAAGTAGGGAAATAAGCCACTGAGCCTATATTTCTACGTTGACTTTTCATTCAAGCTTGTTGTACAGAAGATAACATCCATATATTTTCTCATTTTAGAGATTGTGGTGTATCACTGAGGAGAGTCTCTATAAATGCATATTGGACTCAAGCCATTTTGTGCTTTGTAGGTTAAAATCAGCACCTTGAATTGTGCCAAGAACATTCACTGAAACCAGTGAGTACATTGCAGTGTGGCCTATCCTGCTCTTGGTCACTTACCCTGTTAAGAGGCAGGCCCCAGGTATATTCTTCTTGCAGTATTCAGCCAGGGGCAGCTACATATAGAGAGCACAGTAGCAGTCCAGTGTAGTATTAGTAGTAGTAGTAGTAGTAGTAGTAGTAGTAATAATAATAATAATAATAATAATAATAATAATAATAATAATAATTTATTATTTATACCCTACCCATCTGGCTGGGTTTCCTCAGCCACGCTGGGTGGCTTCCAACAGAATATTAAAATACAATAGTCTATTAAACATTAAAAGCTTCCCTAAACAGGGCTGCCTTCAGATGTCTTCTCTTTGAAAACTGGTGGGAGGGAGTTCCACAGGGCGGGTGCCACTACTGAGAAGGCCCTCTGCCTGGTTCCCTGTAACTTGGCTTCTCGCAGCGAGGGAACTGCCAGAAGGCCCTCGGCACTGGACCTCAGTGTCTGGGCAGAATGATGGGGGTGGAGAAGCTCCTTCAGGTATACTGGGCTGAGGCTGTTTAGGGCTTTAAAGGTCAGCACCAACACTTTTAATTGTGCTCGGAAATGTACTGGGAGCCAGTGTAGGCCTTTCAAGACTGGTGTTATGTGGTCTCAGCGGCCGCTCCCAGTCACCAGTCTAGCTGCCGCATTCTAGATTAGTTGTAGTTTCTGGGTCACCTTCAAAGGTAGCCCCACATAGAGTGCATTGCAGTAGTTGAAGCAAGAGATAACTAGAGCATGCACCACTCTGGCGAGACAGTCTGTGGGTAGGTAGGGTCTCAGCCTGCGTACCAGATGGAGCTGATAAACAGCTGCCCTGGACACAGAATTGACCTGAGCCTCCATGGACAGCTGTGAGTCCAGGATGATTCCCAGACTGCGCACCTGGTCCTTCAGGGGCACAGTTACGCCATTCAGGAACAGGGAGCCCTCCACACCTGCCCGCCTCCTGTCCCCCCAAAACAGTACTTCTGTCTTGTGATTGTGACATGAGACAATCATCCAAATAAGTTACATTTTGATCAGTGAGAATTGTTTTCAGGGGGTATTTAAAGCTTCTGTAGGTCAAGATACAAGTCAGGTAGAAATATCTCTTATGGCTTGAAACAGGAAGGCACCTGTATCTAGCAGGGACCAGATCATACTATCCTTACCTAATCCTTGTAATAAATAGGAAAGACGACTTGGGATAACTTGAACAAAATTCCAAAGAGCAGGTACCTTTTGATTTGCATGCTTGCAATGACATAAACAACATTTTCTACTGTACTTCTGTACAACATATATTAACTGTGACTTGTAGCATGTCACTTACTAATGACATATAAGTATTTCAACCTCTGCATGCACTTCCTGCATCAGAGGTAGAAAGTGTGAGTTTCATAGTATATGCAAGTACCTGATTCTTCTTCGTCTTCTATTATGACCTATAACCACAATGCCACTGTGAGAAGACACTGGAGATCTAAACCTTCCATAAGTTGCACCTTGTTAAAAGTATATTTATGATGAAAATTAAGTCTAATTTTATTTATGTATGTAGACATTTACTTGTTAAAACATCTGTAACATTACAAATGGCTTACTGATACTTTTCAGGCAAACATCCATGTATTAAATCCTAACCCTCTTACCTGGAAGTAAGTCCTAATAGGATATATGAGTGTGCTAGGATTGTGCTGTAATTTATATTCTGTACCTCGTCTTTCTTCCAAGAAGTTCAAAACAGTATTTTGATCTTGTAATTTGCTCAACTTACCTGTCTCTCAGACGAAATAGCCTATTTATTCAACAGACGAGGATAAATTTGGACTTGGGTTTGCCCAAATCCAAACCCACCACACATCCCACTATATATTGTCAGGAATTCAAAGTGATGTACAACACATGGTGTTCTTAAGTGGTCTATTATCCAGGCACTGACAAGGTTTAGACTGGCTTAGAGATGCTACTACATTAGATAACTCTAGGCTATTCATAACTGCAATTTTGTTCATCTCTGTACGTGGAGAATTAGCATGAGATTTCTATAAATCCAGAACAACCAGGTTTTTAAACATCTGCTGTTTTCTCTCTTGTAAATGGTTAAAAGCTACAAGCAGCCTCCTTTCTGCACTACAGTAGTAAGTGTTGGCACACCCTTAAGTGAATATAGCATGAGATCACTATCAGTAAATGTTCTCAACCATGATTTTATGAGCAACCCTGATCCTATATATTAATGAATGATACTTTGCTGATAGGTCCCCCCCCCCAATATAGGCATGTGTTGGTGATAACAGTGGTGGAGAAGTAGGGCAGCAATCTAATTGGTCTTTCCCTTTTTGAGCTTGGCATGTAATGAAGGGAGAGTGGTGTTAATGAATTATTTATACATTTGCTTTCTATATTTGCCAATACTCTGTTTCGGTGTATAGGGCGTACTTCTTGGTCTTTCACAAGCCATGTAAAATATTGCTGAGCTGGTGGTGAGAGTGCAGGATATAAGGACTGTGGTCCCTTAGTGTCCATTTGAAGTCTGCATCTGATCCTATAAGCATCATAAATTGGGGCCTAGGGAAGTGCTAGAGTAAATGTCCTTGAAAAATCCTAGTGTGCGTTGCTTCCTTTTTTTGACCCCTTTCTGCTTTTAACATTTGTTGGTACTTTCCCCATTCCTGTCTACCTGATGGGAGAAGCTTTATTTGCTAAATTTTTGTGATTCTTCTGTTAAAGGGTCAGTGCAATTTTGACAGCCCTTTGTGGAACATCTATTCTGTGACACCGCGTTGAAACGGTGCACAGCTAAAGCTGAGCTGGTGATCGGCGACAACACCCCCACACCATTACAATAAGTCCAGTTTTGAAATGAAGTTGGTGTTTATAATAGTGGCAGTGGCAGTGCATGCCACTCTTTACAGCATAGTGCTTTTGATGGACAGCTGCCAATGTGGACCATTAACTGGTGACTGTTGCCAGGTGTGGCAGTGATTAAGGATAATTATACTATCAATCTTTTATATGCACACATTTTTGTTCAGTAGTTGTACATCTAGTATGAAGAGGATGCTCTTATTCCCAGAGGTGAGCAGTAAAACAGTTTGCATGATTGCCCGTAAAGAACACACAGGCATGCTATATTCATGCCCAGAGCCTTGTTCCTTCACATGCAGGACTTTGTTCATTGCTTGTGAACCCAGTGGAAAAAATATTACTGATTTATGTAGGTGCTATGGAACACACAGAGTGTGAGTGTATTACTGACCAGCAATGGAACTGAAGTGGTTGTGGGGTGTTAAAACACCACAGCTGCAGAGTGGGAATGAAGGCTGGCTTTTTTCTTTGGCATTTGATTTTATTTCTTTCAAGAAAAAGAGAAAGGCGAATCACACATGCTCTTGGACAAGGCTTTCCACATTCCATTTAAACTTGGAAATCACTGACCAGATGTAAAAAAAAAAAAAAAAAAAAAGAGTGGGTGAGGGCATTCAAAGGTGTGTGTGTGTGTGTGTGTTTTGGAGATTTGCGGGGTTTTGTTTTTTGTTTTATTACAAAGGAAGTCTTATGCTGACTGTGTAAAGGAAATGGAAAAATGTAACTTTCCAGTGCAATTGGTGGCTTCCTACTGTGTGCTAGTCTGAGGTGGCAAGATGTTAATGACTCTGTTCCACTGGGAGCTTTTCTGCTCTAGGGATTCTATCCAGAAGTGAGGAGCCTAATGCTTTATTTGGATCAGTGCAAACACCTAGTTCAGAGACAAGCTAAGCTGTGACTTGCATCAGCGTGGCTTACCACAGCCTAAGCAGTGATGGTGTTAAGTCACTGCAATTCCTCTTCAAGTATACACCAGTATTATGGTAGATTTTTGGTGATGGGAAGCTTTATGGGAAAGGCTATTAGGGAAAGTTTTTAGGTGATACCCATACTCTAGGCACCTAAATCTAGAACAAAACTAAGATGCCTTAGCAGATTTTATAATTTAAAATTTGTTGTTCAACTTATTAATTAATCATTTGCTGTACTCTTATTGTGCGAGAGAGGGAGAGAGAGACGATGCATAGAGAGGCATAAAGCTTTTAGGATAGGTTTCATAATCTTAATACTGGTGATGTGTTTCTTGCGTTGGCTTGCTCTTATTATTTAAATAAAAAGACTCATGCTGGTCTTTCTCATTTAAGTCTCCTGAAATGCTGTGTGTACTTAAAAAGGAAGAAATAGGGGGGAAAGAATAAGGGTGCTATTCAACTAAGTTCTCTAACTTAGTCATCTTCATTAATTTCAGTGGGTCTACTCTGAGTAAAACTTAATCGAATATCATATTAAGAAAACAGTATTTGGCTCTTTTTCTGTATTAACGATACCATGACAGTATGTTTATTTCCCCCCCAAAACCAAGTCAGGCAGAAGGTCTGTTTCATAGGACAACAGTGTGTTCTTTTGAACCTGAAGCTACTAATGATGGCAACTTTAATTGTACAAAAAGCAAGGTCAGTTTCTCTTCTTGGATGAGAGCTGCCCCTGCCAGGTCTTTTCATTCCCCCTCACTTTTCATTAACAAGGCACACTCTTGAGCTTTGGCGCTTGAAATAAAGAACACCTGTTTGGGGCTGTGATGAAATAGACTAGGTGTCAGGCTTTTAAAAGGGATCACATTCTTCTACCAACTTTGCTGCATATGTGTTAGTCACTGATCAGACAGTACTTGAATTGGGGGTCCTCTCTAGATGTCCTGAATAATGATGATTTGTGCTCATGATGCTATATGGAGGGGGGGGGTGTCACACGTTACCACACTTTCAACACTGTACTTACAAAAACACTGCTTCCTTTCCAGTCAGTGTGCCCATCCCATAACCTGCTGAAATCCTGTAACCTTTTACACCACAAATGTTCTGGTTTATTTTTGTCCAGTTTTTGTTGTGGTATAATATTGGGGAAGTATTGCAGAACAAACTAAAAGAGAATAAATCCATCATTCATGTCGAGACCATGTTGCAGAACATGCCTGCAATAAAGCAGCAGCCTGAAGCAGTGTGACTCTCTTTTCTTTGCCTCTGCAAACTACTCAACCAGAGGTGTAGCAGAGCACAAAGTCGATGGTGCTCACAATGTCTGTGTATTTTGGATTTCTAAACTGGCTTGTTATCAGGGAAAGGTTTACATAAGAGGAGGGGCTAGGCCAGTTTATTAATTTTTTGGTAATTGTCAGAGAGAAATTCAGTTAGTACTAGAAGTTAGGAAACAGTAAAGCAAAAGTCTTTTCTATTCATCCTATGCCTCTTTACAGTATACTAATATGCTTGCTTTTAACATATATGTAAAAATGGGACAAAGTGGAGAGACAGGAAATTGAATAACATGGAGATAATTTTCAGAATGATAATAATTAATAATTTTATTATTTGTATAAAACAATAATTTTGTTCAAATAATAAAATTATTTGTATAAAATCCTGCCAGTTGTGCTTAAGTCTCATCTAGCTGGCCCTGCGTGCACAACATGGAATTTGTGGCCTAGCATGCACATACGTAAGCTGCACACATGTGAAAGGGCTTCCATGGGTATAACATTGGCAAATATGGGAAAAAATATGCTTATGTCACATTGAAATAACTGAAATTTAACCACACATGAACTTGTTTAAATAAAGCCTAAGTATGCTTAATTTGTTAGGGGTTCTATTTATGGGGTGGTTGGACTGCATTGACTTCAGTCTAATTTATGTTCCCAAAAGCATTGTTAGAATTGCAGCCTGGAATTCTGATCCAGAAACCTTTACTGAAAAAAGTAACTTCGCTTTTAAAGTATAAAACAGTCTTTCTTTTGATTTTTTTCAATGACTTAATTATAGACGTATAATTTCAGTAGTCATCCTTCTTGCATGTTGTGAATATTAAACTGCTGTCCTTCATACAAATTTGATATAAAATAATGATCTATGTTGGAGATTTCAGCATAACATAGGCACACAATTTCTGTTTCATGTACAGTCTGCTATATTAATGAATTTAAAACTAGTACTTTATTCTGTAGTTAAACTTGGAGATTGGTTTTCCGCTTTGTAGCTGGTTATTATTGTGTACAGAAGGATAGAGGGCTGATTTCTGTGTTACAGTAATAGAAATCAGTAATATCCTTTGGTATACCAATTACTGGTACCTCTTACGTGTTTTAATTGGCATGTAAGGATTAAACCTTTAATGGAAATTTCAGAGTATTCACACATTTGTCAAATCCTTGGTGAAACATTTAGTATTATTATTGCAGACTTTTGTTCATTTACTGTGACATATGATTCTGTTTGTAGGGCCTAGAGGCTAAGCAATGGATTCTGGGAGGTTAAGATGTTCTGACCCCCCCCCCCCGCAAAAAAAAAGATCTCAGCCACTTTTTGGAGAGGCTGTTTAGATGCTCATGAGAATGGCCCATCATATCCTACACCTGCAGGATAAAATTGGGTATTATGTAAATAAATCTATAGGTGCAATAAAAAGCTATATATATTAACAGAAGCTGATGTTTTACAAAGAAGGTACTGTTTCTTTGTCTTCAAGAGGGCATTCTGTTCGGAGAGGGCATTTAATTCTCCCCATTAAAATTTTGGGCTAGCATCCTAAGAGCTACTTAGGTGTCTCCAATATCTTGGATGTCCTTGGTGGAGTTACTGACTTTCCCCCCTTTGAACAGCAGACCCCCACAACAGACTGCAAACTGCTTTTGAAAGTCTCCACAGTTTCAGAAGCAACTTGCTATGTGACATTGGGGACTTATGTTGAAGAAATACAGGTTGAAAGTTGTGAATTCAGCATGGCTGTGTAGTTCTTTGTAGATCCATGCTCTTGTATGGACATTTTCCTGTGCCACTTAACAAATTCATATATGCGCCACAGCCTAAATGTTCAATCAGTATTAGCATCTTATTTCTGATGCATATATAGAAGAGAAAGCCAGCCAGAAGTTCTAGTAGTGTTTCCTATGGCAAGGTGTTAAAGCCACAAATGCAGTTTTAATAGAAAAACGATTTCCTCTTATGGAATTAGTTAAGGTCTGAGGATTTATATACATTCACACAAAATATATGCATATTAAAAATTATATTTACTATCCATCTTTTCCACATGTGGAAGCCAGGTGATCCTTGACTCTTCAGCACACAGTGAACAGGAGGTTGGCAAATGAAAGATGAGTTAGGGAAACAAAGGGGATAAGTCAACACTGCTCATTTCCCTCCTCATGAATTCCCCCTTGCTTCTCACCCTTCTTGCCTCTGAGCCTCGTTGGTGTGCTTTGCCCCAGGGCTCATAAAAATACCCAGTTGCTTAAAACATTGACTGCCACCTGTGACTGTTACAATGGTTTAAGTAGCTACAAAGGTAAATACCATGTAAAATGCCATTATAAAATGCCAGTGCCAGTTAATGTTGTAAATTCAATGGTACAGTAATGCAGAATGTTTGCATGAAACCTATGTGTGCAGCTATCCACTTGGAGAATGTGGGACAGAATGACAAAATAGCTTCTCAGCCTCTGTTTCTCCTGAAGAGCTCCATTGCAAGGGAGCATCATCATCATTTGTTGAGTGTTTACAACCTCCTCAGTGCTTTGCAAAGATACAAGTAGATACTGAAATTCTAAAAAATACAAGGCACAATAGGGAAGGGGAGAGATGAGCACAGGAGGGTCACCATGAATTGTACAAAGGGTAAACTAAGGAAATACTGGAGCATATGGACTGAAAAGTGCAGCCCCAAGAACCTGTAGTGGGATCAGTGGATTTAAACTTGTTCATAAATGATTTGGGGTTTAATGCTAGATAGTAAGATGGCCACATTTGCTGACGAGACCAAATTGTTTAGTGTGGTAAAAACAAAAAGGGCTTGTCAGGTGCTTCAAAAGGAACTGTCCAAAGTGTGCAAATGAACATTGACATGTCAAATGTGATATAGTGTAAGCAAATGTAAGATTATAAAGATTGGGATGAAATAACCCCCACCCCCAAGTTTCACATATAGGTTAATGGAATCTGAACTGGCAGTGGCAGGCCAGGAAAGAAATACTGAGCTTATGGTGGATAGTGAGGGGGAAATGTCCACCCAGTGTGTGGATGCAATGATAGGGGTCATAAAAGGAGGTATTTAAGATAAAACTGCACTTTCATAAAGACTTTATACTAATATATGAAGTGAGCGCACTTGGACCCCTGGTTGCCACAACTTATAAAGGATATTGTAGAGCTGGCATAAATAAAGATAACAATAACCTTAAAATCTTCAGTGTACCAAAATTTCAAAGAGAGTGAATAGTTGGTGGACTAAGTACTGTAATAAAAGTACAACGACACAGCTGCAAATGGAGATCCGGGGAAAGGAATAGATGATGTATACAACATAGCAAAACGTGGTGATCGTATATAGACTTAGGGAGATTAAAATTAATGGTAAGAGAAGTATGTCTGGGAATAACAGGCAATCACGAAAGATCAGATACATTTGATGCCTGTTAGACAAATATTCGGCTGGTTATTTCTTTGTAATTGGTTAAATTCAACCCTCCGAATTGTTCTCTGACCCACCACTCTTTCTGTGGTTATAGCTCCCATGCTTTTCTACCCACGTTCCCCATACATATGCCATCTTCTATCTGACTTCTATTTTCTTAATTGCCTTGCCAACTGACTCTTCCCACCCCCATTACCTTCCTCGACTCTAGGATCTATTCAACTTTAAAGCCTTGCTTCTTTCCTAACATCCCTTCTTTCTTGCTAGTAATGCTCAGACCCTCCTACTCCTGAGGGATGTTTTCATCCAGGAATGCTGAGCATTCCCCTTTCAGGGCAGGTACATTGATAGTCCATGAATGTCCTTTCCCCCTTCCTGCTTTGTTTGAACATTCCATGAAATCTCTGCAGCTCAGCCAGTGGCTGGCTGGGTAGTTTGCCTGCAGCAGGAAACAGCCAATTTTTAGTCCACTAGTGCTAAGGAGTGTGGAATTTCTACCTACACTGCTGTCACTTACATATTGTATTCTCTTTCCACTGTGTTCTGTTGGGAAAGGGGATAGGATTAAAACAGTTGTTTGCTTGGTGTGGGATTCCTATGAAAATTCAAATGAGTGCAACACATCTGTGTCATATATCAGTATTCCTATATGTCTAACAAAAGAATGGGAGTTTTGTTCCTTCAGTGATTTACTGCTCCCCCAACAAAGGAAGGGGAGGGGGACAACTTCTCCTTATCCAAGCCCTTTCACACATTTAGCTCTCAGCCTGAATGTGAGCTGGCAGGAAGTTGGTGCTATCCTTTGACATTAACAACATGCATTTTCTTGCCAAACTGCTACAGCATTAGGACAGTATGGGTGCCACATTTCTTAACGAAAGGGTGAAGTGAGAGTGGATATACCATACTGCATTGTAGTAAAATTGTTACAGAAAGAAGCCCTTACTTGTTTCTGTAACAATTAGGGCTCCTGACATGAAGGTGTCATGTTGAAGCGAGGGATCCCTTGAAAAACACCCCCACCCTCCACAACTCTGGTTGTCCACCTGACCTTGTCTTGCCTTGAATCTTTGAATTGTTCTTTTTGTGTGGCAACAGTCACACTCTTACTTAGTTGCAGATGTGCCTCTGAGGCGGATCTCATTTGGAGAGCTGTCATTCATTTTAGTCTCACTTACTTTCATTCCACACTGGGTTTTGTTTGCTCAGTGCTTCTATATTGCTGAAAATTGGTTGTGTCGATAATAAACATTATGTGACTGCAATTTTATAGAGAGAGACTTTTACACAAGAAGGAAAGAAGTTCATGACATTTCAAGTTTCTGCTGTACATAATTTTTGAATGACCTTATTTTTATGTTCTCTATTTTGGGGTTGTTTGGAGCTTCTTAAATGGCCATCCTGGCCGGTTTTGATGGCACGTATCAGTTGTTTGCTGCTGTTTTTGTGGTTCAGAACTTTTGAGACCTATGGCTGTGAGGAGCCAGAAACAAAAGAGTTATTCCTAGACTATTGTGTGAGCTGTGTGTTTAGCCCTGGCTGATCTATCAAGGAGATGTGAACTGCTGGCAGATTTGACCAAGTATCTGTTTCAAATGGTTGATACAAATGAAAATTCTATACTAATTCCTCCACATGTGATGACATTATTAGTGAGGTCTCCAGATTTTGAAAGGTAATATATTATAATTTGACACAAACTCTTCAGTGCTGTAGCAGTAATAGTATTTTTACATTCTTACTGCAGTAGAGGACAATTCCTATGCTTTGAATGGGTGTAATAGTCTGTGGCATTAAGTTGCAAAGGTTTTTCATATGCTGTTTGTGATTCTGTTTCCCTAAACATAGATACCGTTAGTCCAAGTAGTTGCCTTTTCATGTGATATTGTGTTAGAAGACAACTGAAAGAGTCATCAATTTATTGTGCCATCCTTGACTGACAAGAGTGTAGTAGAGTGGTAAAAAGACTCGCCTACCAATTAGAAATTACATAGTTTGAATCTTGCCTTGACCATGAATTCACAAGATGGCTTAATCAAGCCACTTTCTTAACCTTCGCTCCCCACCCTTCTCTCTCCCTCCCCATGACTGATATCTTTTACAGGTTGGCTGCACAGTAGAAAGAGCAGTAGAAATGATACCTGTGAACAGCTAGTTGCAAAAATAAGATAAAGTTAGTATTCTACCAAATAGCAATAGTGTACATGATGAAGTTATATTAGCATTTGATGCTAACTAAGAGGCCCCTTTGATACAGTTTTACACAGGGATGGGGGGGTTGGTGGAGTGGGGGCAGTGTCAGTATATGAAACTATGAAACAGTTGGATTTTTTTATTTTATTTTTGTATTTAGTAGCTCTACAGATAGACTCAACAGAGGGGGTAGAATTATTCTTAAACATTCTTAAGAATGTATAGGCCAATAATGGAAGCTGTTGCTATGCCAGTGTTGTGAACAAACCCTGGATGTTGCATTAGTGCAGCTGTGTGTGTTGGGAACAATCATGATGGTCAGATGTGACATAGTAAGAGCACATTAAGCCATTATGTGGTGCAGAAATGGTCTGTGACGGGGCATTTTGAGGCTAGGGACAGGAATGTGTTGTCTTAAAAGTCCTTTGAGTCTTCGCAGGATCTGCTTCATGAGTGCAGCTCTCCATATCTGATGTATTGTGTGTGATAACTTTTTATTATGGAGTTGCATGGGCTTGTCCTCTAAACAGAAAATGTCTGTATCTACATTAGCACAAGAGTGCACTGTTGGCACCTATGGAGAAATATATGTTCAGGAAGTTGGCACCCACAGACCTGCTGTGGAATAATATAGGACACATAAGGAAACTAAGGCACAGACATTACAATATCTGACTTGTGTCAGGTCTGGTTGATCAAATCAGGTGAAAGAAGCTGGCAATCCCTGTTCATTTGGGCAATGTCATGCCAGAAACTTGTTTGGAATTTGTAAAATATATTTTGAATATTGTGCTATTGGAAATTTTTAGGGCTGTTTTTTAGGACAAGTTTTTATAGCATATGATTTTAAAAAACAAAACAAAAACCAGGACATATTTCTCCAAATTACTAGCTTGTTGAACTGAAATTTTTCATATATTTTAAAGAGAAAGGAAGTGAAACCTGATTCTTATATTTTGCATGAAAGTATAAGGAACCATTGGCTTGAAAATGTATGGAAGGGAGGACCCAGGTAATAGGGTAATTTTCAATGGCTTCTTGTTCTCCATTTTCAAATATATTGTAAGGTATATTTACCAGTAAGTGTGGGGGGAGGGAAGAGCTATCTTTTAATATTCCATTTCAAAATAAATAAAAGTATCTTTGCAAACATATTTATATTAGGTATAGGGTATCTGTGCTGAAACACAGTAATGAGGAATCTGCTCTTATTCACCAGTGTTACTTGATTCTAAGAAATAACAACCAACTACAAATCTGAGAGAAAGTTCCTAGTTTAGTTTAGTGATCTCTTGAGAAGCACTGTTAAAAATAGGCACTCTTCCTTTTTTTAAAAGCAGCACCAGTGCTAACACTCCTAACTTTTAGAAGTCTATTAATTCTCAACAGGTTATAAAAATATCAGTTCAGTAGGCATTAATATTAACTATGGCCTCTGAATACGGAAATGTAAACATAAGAGATGCACAAAATTTTGATAAACTGAGGAGGAATCCAACATTTCTTGCATGAGTGACTGTATAATGTGGCAATAGCTGTGAGAAAAGAAGAGCCCAGCATCTAAGACCCAACACAATGGAAATGCAATGAATCAGAATGCCTCACAGATCATAGCGGAATCAGAATTTCCAGCAAGGAAAATCTTTTCATGGTGAATTAAGTGGTGGAGGAAGAAAAATGGTGATTGAAAAAAGGTAGGCACAGATCAGAAGCAGTGGGCTGAAGGCTCACTGCTGAAGATTTAAGAACCACAGCTAAAGCTATGCAGAATAGAATGTGGAAAATTGAATTTACTAAACAATTAAGCATTGAATTAATCTACATCCCGCACAGTAGAAAAGTGGGGGAGTAAACCGAATGGGGCTGAATAAATCAGTAGAGCTCATTAAAAGATAGTGAATATTTCAGGTCTGTTGTCACATAAAGGAGGACAGTCTGCCCACTGCTTATAGCAGGGCATATAATTCTGTAGCTCTCAGCCACCCTTTCCTTTAAGCAGAGTCATCTTCTAATCAGATTAATGAACATTTCTGCCGAGGTTATGGTGATGGTTCAATATTTTACCTTGTTATCTGTGGCTTTTCTATTAATTACAAGTCAGATCACTAGTCAACAATAGTAGTCAGGAGCAACATAAATAGCATGAATGCACCCTGGAGATGTAACTCTGAGGATCTGATGCATCCTGGAACTCCCATGGGCTTTTTCAACCTCCCACATGCCTTGCTAGTCTTTTCTTCAATTACAGTTAATGCAATAGTTTGCCATTTTCTCTTTCTAATTATATTTTCAAGTGGGATTTGTAGCACATAGAAAAACATCCTTTTACATGTTGAGGCACCAGGGCTTTGTGCCTGGCATTGTCTGTCCCCTGGGTGCTGTACCATTCTTTCTGCAGAGCTCTGAATAAACAAGTCCCCCTTTTAAAGCTGCAGTTGTACAAACTGAAAATTTATGCATTAACTGTTTGCATTCTGAGCATGTGTTCCAGATTACCTCTTACAGCATTCTTCTGGTATGCTGCAGAAACGTGTATTTGTAGAAGAGCATTTCTTTTCACAGTTCACACATCAATCTTTGAATCACAGGATCAATTAGCACATTTTGTTTCCCGGAGTCTGCGCAATAGTAGCATTAAAATATAACGTGGCATTTTCCCATGCCTTGTGGTGCTTTAATTGCAGCAATATAGTGGTGTTGTAATCAGTAGCGTAGAACACTTGACATGTTTTTTTAAATCTGTTAGAATAGCTTAATAGTGCTTTTGTTTTAATTTTTTACTCTTAAACCTAATCGTCATTTTATATTATGAGTGTGCGAATTTCATTATTAAAGACTCATGGTTGGAGGGCAGCCACACTTGATGTGATGGGAGGCAGTCATATTTGCTTTTGTTTGTTCCATTTATATCTAAAATGGAAACAGAACACATGCATAGAATTGTAGAGTTGGAAGGGACCCCAAGGGCTATCTAGTTCAAGTGCAAGTGGCCCATATGGGGATTGAACCCGCAACATTGGTGTTTTGAGCACTGTGCTCTAACCAGCTCAGCATATATAACACACACACAATCCCCATATAGGCCACCTGCATATTCCTGGCATAGGCAAACTCGGCTCTCCAGATGTTTTAGGACTACAACTCCCATCATCCCTGACCACTGGTCCTGTTAGCTAGGAATGATGGGAGAAAACATCTGGAGAGCCGAGTTTGCCTGTGCCTGGGTTAGACGAAATGACCCTTGGGGTCCCTTCCAACTCTACAATTCTCTCTCTCTCCCGCGCGTGTGTGTAGACAGGGCTTTTTTCAGCTGCAGTTCACTGGAGCTCTGCAGTGGCATCTCTCAGGTGGGCCATCATTGCCACTCTCAGGTGAACAAGGGAGAAGTTCATGGTGAGCTCCTGCACCTCTTTTCCTAGAAAAATAGCTGTGTGTGTGTATGTATCACAAGGAAAGGGGGTTGTGCCCTCAACCTTATTTCCCATGCTGAACTCAAGGTACTTTTTTCCTTACCTTGTTCGCTTTCGATTTCAGAGCTGGACTGTGATAAAAATGGCCACAGTGTTGTAGTATTCAGAGACCAGGAGAGAATTCAGCTTCCTTACCTGGGTACCTATCATGGTATTAAATATATATACACTGACCTTGAAAATAAACACAAGTGAAAGCCTTGTCCCATCTAGTTTCACTCTTAAGATTCTGTTGGACTTCATCAGATCTAGCATATTCTGAAATATAACACTTTAATTAATGGTGCATTAATTCATATCAGCAGGCGCTTTTGATCTGAATTTTCAGACCTTTGCTGAAGAATTTTCTTTGCCATCAGGCTTATGCAGACAATTAAGAAAAATATTTTTGGTAATAGTCAGCTGGTGACCTGTTTTAATCTACAATGTGCTCTTATTGTATTTTAATTGTCGTGAACCACTTTGATTTTTTTAAATGAAAGAATATACAAATGTGTTTTTTTAAAAAAATAATATTATTAAGATGATGTGCTTTGATTTGTCTCAGTTGATATTGTATTAATTCTCTGTCGGCAATACTGCAAAACAGTAAAGAACGTGCTATTATGTTGCACACACGCACACCACACACAAATTGTGTAGGATGACCAGTGAGTCACTGAGATGTTTTTAAAAGCTTACTACTAAAAGCTAATTAAAATCATTTCTGTTGATAAAGGGAGACATGGAAGGATTGTGCCATGATTGTTTTCCTTAAAAATTTAATTTACAGCCAATTTTTCCTATCTGAATGTTATTTTCAAATGCACCCAGTGATAAGAAGCAACATCTGTTTTCTGTTGAATAGTACAAGAGTGCTCTGCATGGGGCTGAGTGTACACTGTTCATATGAAGCCATTGTTGCTCTGATTCCTCCCCCCTTTTTGTCTTGATGCTGGGTCCATTTGCCCATATACCATGTGGCAAACAGCTGACACATATTGACTATTAGGGATCTTAGGGCTAATTATGAGTGATGTATTTAAACGTTCCCATGTTTGTCTTTTGTATGCAGTTGGAGGCTTATGTAAATTGCACTGTTGTAGACCACTCCCCATTTCCTAAGAGTAGCAGATTGTTAGGGTGGGGTTTTTTTTGGGGGCGGGGGAGAAGGGTCCTGTAAAAACTAATACTAGTCTTTCCCACAGCTCTATGAAATTTGCTGTTTTCTAAGGTTGCAAAGCATGCTTTACTTTAAAATAACAGTATATATTGCCATATTATATATATATAGAGAGAGAGAGTGTGTGCGTGCGCACGCACGCTTGGGTTCAGGGAACAGACAAGCCTAAAAAGGGTGTTTTTTTCTGTTTTAAAAATATTCATTGCCATTCTTCAGAAACTTGTAATATTTTGCACTAGAATATGGTCTATGCCTCCCTTTAAATCCATCTCAGTTAAAAGAAACGAACTCATCCTGAAACTCACTTACAGATGATACCTAACACCACAGAAACTAGCACTGATACGCTCAGGAGTCTCACCAAAATGCTGGAGAGCATGCACCTCCCCAGGCACATACCTCTACATGTGGTGGGAATGTCCCAAAATCCAACTTTTCTGGACATCAGTCATACATGAAATATGCAAAATAACTAAACAAATATTAGAAGTCACCCCAGAACTGGCCCTACTCAACATCTTCCAAGATAACACTGCCTTCTTACATTATAAAGAGCTCATAACCCACCTACTCTCAGCAGCCAGAAGCATCATAGCCAGACACTGGAGAGACCTATCAGGAGTAAACATGGACCAATGGTATCAAATAGTATGGGAAACAGCCTTACTAGAAAAACTAACTAATAAATTGAAACTGACATGGGGAAATAAAGAAGAAGACGTCTTCACCATGATATGGGTCCCCTTTTTCACATACATAAAAAGGTAAAGGTACCCCTGCCCGTACGGGCCAGTCTTGACAGACTCTAGGGTTGTGTGCCCATCTCACTTAAGAGGCCGGGAGCCAGCGCTGTCCGGAGACACTTCCGGGTCACGTGGCCAGCGTGACAAAGCTGCATCTGGCGAGCCAGCGCAGCACATGGAACGCCGTTTACCTTCCCGCCAGTAAGCGGTCCCTATTTATCTACTTGCACCCGGGGGTGCTTTCGAACTGCTAGGTTGGCAGGCGCTGGGACCGAGCAACGGGAGCACACCCCGCCGCGGGGATTCAAACCGCCGACCTTTCGATCTGCAAGCCCTAGGCGCTGAGGCTTTTACCCACAGCGCCACCCGCGTCCTTTTCACATACATAGCCCAGCAATATAACAAGAATCCGCCAGCAGCATATGAATCAATATGACTAACCTGACCCCAACCCCCCCCCATAAACAAATCTCACTACAGCCAACCAAAGACAACCTACCCTAGGTCACCCCCAACCTCTCTTAATACCAAGGAAATATAACAAGCGAATAGAAAGAGAACCCACACAAGTGGTGCTGATACAAAACCCCACACATACACTAGAATGAAGAATAGAAGCATTCCCACCCCACCCCACACACCATCCCCACCCTCTCCCTGTTTCCCCCTCTTTTCTTCCCAACCTTATATGGCATGCAACACTAATGTCTCACAACAAATGAAACTGATCTGTAGAAAACACAACCTGAAAAAAGAGACAATGCACGTATTTTTGTAAACTAAGAAATCTTTAATATTTTTTTATTTTTTAAAAAATAAACTTGCAATATTTGTATTTTCTTCCTCTGTGTAATGTGCAGAATATTGCTTGTTTTGTTTTTAGTCATTTGCTTAATTCTCACCCAACAGCCTTCCTGGAACAGAGATCACGATGACACAGCGTCAACACGTTCAGGAGGTACACCGGGACCCTCCAGTGGGGGACATACATCACACAGCGGTGACAACAGCAGCGAACAAGGTAGGAATCATACTTTGAATCCTGGCTGATTTGCGGGGCATCATCGCTCCAATACGCTGGCATTAAATAAGTGCTTCATATATATAATAGGTGTGAACACTGAGGCGGGGTCCTGGTGTTGACAGCATGTCTTTGGTGCGCAAGGATAAATGACCATCCTTAATTTTCCATCCAAGCAGGCCTTGAGCAGCAGGTGCCTATCTAGTGGAGCTTCTGGGTGGTGGTTCTTTCTAGTCCTACAGACTTTAAGACTAGAGAAGACCACAGTACAGTTTAAGGCCATGATCAAAGTTTGTGGTTTTGGTAACAAAGGCAGTTTGGGCCTAAAGCTGCATCATCTTCAAACTAGGGAACTGAACTTAGTCAATATGTGCCTTTTCATTGCCTCGCTGAGAATAGCAGTTGGCATAGTGAGGTGAAGCTGCCATCCTGGCACTGAAATGGAGCATAGTTAAGTACTGAATGCATGGACACCCCAGCAGAGCATATCCAGTGTTTCCACCAGTGCAGCTACACAGTCCCAACCTCAGCATTGCCCTCTATGGCTATATAGTGGTGCTTACATTAAGCAGTACGTACAGTGCTGCTTCATGATGTGTTTCATTATTGTCTTCCAGTCAGGAAGTTAGTAGCCTTACAGTTCAGTCCTATACATGTCTAATCAGAAGTCCAATTGACTTCAGTGAGGTTTTCTTCCTGGTGAAAACAATAAGGACAACAATTATTATTGATATGCTGCCCAGAGACGCGGGTGACACTGTGGCCTAAACCACTGAGCCTCTTGGGCTTGCAGATCGGAAGGTTGGTGGTTCAAATACACGTGGCAGGGTGAGCTCCAGTTGCTCTGTCCCAGCTCCTTCCAACCTAGCAGTTCGAAAGCATACCAGTGCAAGTTGATAAATAGGTACTGCTGTGGTGGGAAGGTAAACGGCTCTGGTTTCCGTCACAGTGTCCTGTTGCGCCAGAAGTGGTTTAGTCCTGCTGGCCACATGACCCGGAAAGCTGTCTGTGGACAAACGCCAGCTCCCTTGGCCTGAAGTGAGATGAGTGCCGCACCCCATAGTCACCTATGTCTGGACTTAACTGTCCAAGGGTTCTTTACCTATATTCTGCCCACCTGACTGGGTTACCTCAGCCACTCTGGGCAGCTTCCAGCAAATTAAAATATCGAACACTGTATAACATCAAACATATAAAGGGCTGCGTTCATATGTCTTCTAAAAGTCAGATAGTTGTTTATTTCCTTGCCATCTGATGGGAGGGCATTCCACAGGGCGGGCTTGACTCCTGAGTAGACCCTCTGCCAGAACAGAATTGCAGCCTTAGTTCTCAATTCACATCAATAGTTGATGCTCAAATTACATACTGCCAAAACTTTGGCATTGTTTTCTTTTAGAAATTACAACACAAACTAGAGTAGTCTTCAGCCTTTTTAGCTCCTGTACCCCATTTTATGTCATTTTGCAGCATGGAATCCACATAATTATTATTTTTTTAAAACCATGTATGCCCATTTTTCTACTCCTGTTTTCTCCTATTCCCCCACTTTGTGCCAACATTTCCAATTGTTTATGTGGGGGATGGGAATGGGATGGACAGACAGACCCCTAAACAAAAACCATGTTTTGCGGTGTAGCCCTGAGTGCCCCAGCTTAGCTGAGAGGGTGATCCACCACTTGTTGATCTTGGTCCACCTAGAAGACAAACTGATGGGCGACAGAGGTCCCTGTAGGAGAAGAGACAGAGCTATATTTGAGTGTTTTAGTGAACTTAATTGAGGTGTGGTGCACAAAAAATATTAAACGTAGACTACATTTGTTCCAGTTATACTAGTATATCTGCTGCCCATACTTCCCATATTCTGCCAATTTGCCAGAATGCCAAATTCATTTACAGTTGTTGTTTTTTAAACCCACAATTAATTCACTGATGGAGAAAGAGCAGGGGCTTAGTTTTCTTGCTTTGTGTGTTTGTGTATAGCATGTGTGACATCAATCAGTACTGTCTTTTTAAAAAAAGACAATGTGTGAAAAACCCTAAAAAAATTTTTTTACATCAGCAAAGACCAACTGCAACAAATTTCATGTTAATTAAATGCAATTAAAATTTTAAAAGGACCCTTAATCTGAATATAAAGAGAATTCTTTTATTGAAGTAGACTCTGAACCTACAATAGGTATAAACTTTTAAAATGTAGTTTTATGATCCCGTTTCATTCAAGTGCTGTTGGACAACAAAGGAATTGTGTGTTCAAAAAAGGGAAGGGGGGGTTTAATAGGACTCATTAGAATTGCAAAATCCTACATTTAACTAGATTAGTTTTTAAACTAAAGTAGCGTTCTATTTTTTTGTGCGTGTCCACATGTAAGGATTCAGGCTTAAATTGTGACTAACATCTTCCTATGGACTTTTAGGCATTCAAACCACTTTATTGTTTAAATAAAAGTTGCTGACATCACCACAAGTAAAGCCTAGTAAAAATGGGGCCTGGTATGGTAAACTCGTGAAGAGCTGAAGCAGAAACTGGCAACCTTCTGACCTCTGACTTTTACTGGAAAATGATATGCAACATAAATTTAAGGGGCCTTTTCTCTTTCAAGTATTTCTTCATATGTGTGTTGCAGTTCACAGTAGTTAAGGTGTGCTGACACTTCTGAGCTATTTCCACTAATGTTTTTTGTGGGGTTTTTTTTGTTTTTTTACATAAATGGCTGTAAAACAACAGGCTCATCATGAATAGGAACACAAGGCTAAACCTTCCCCATTTCTCTAATCAACATAAAATCCAAAGATGGCTGCTGGAGATGACTGTGATTTTTTTTTTTGGCAGGTGGGGATGGAGATGAGAATGTGGGTTGTTTTGGGAATAAGTCCATTCTCAGAGAACTGTTGCAGGGTATCCAAAGAGGGAAGGGATCCACCTGGAAATTTTCCTGCGTGTTTCTGCAGCTGTGTAGCACCCATTCACTTTAATGGGATTTATGCCAGGGAATGCCCCGGTGCATTGTGCAGCTTGCGCCAATTCATTTCCATGGAGACACTGTGACTCCTAATGAAGTAACCCCAACTCTTGGCTCATTTTTTGCTGCACCAGTTCCAGGATGGCATGGCAGAGAGGTCTGGATCTGGCCCATCACCAGTAGCTGGGCTGGCTGAGGATCCAGCAGATCCTTGGCTGGTCCAGCTCAACCCCATCTCCAGAAGCACCTCATTTGCTTCCACCCACACTTTTGGGAGAGCAGCAGAGCTGAGAGATGGTACACTTCTACTGCATCCAGTACTTTTGAAAATTTGTGGTTTGACATTTCAGTTTCAGTTAACTGAAATATGTATGTCATTCACATGTAAAATATTGTGTGGTAATCTTGAGCAAGGTAATGTTGAGATTGTTTTAATTTTCCCTAGACAAAATCCACTACTGATTTTGCTTCTTCAGAATTGATCTTGATTTTCTCACGAAGTTCTGAGCAAGTGCTGAATTCCATTCTGAACTGGTTCTGATGATAGCAGGGCTGTAGTCAGGAAAACTGACCACCCAAAAGCAAGAGTCTGGATCAGGGTAGAGGGGTATGGAGGTAGGGGCAAGTGTGGTTCTCCCTAGGACTTCTTTTAGCTGGAACTCACTGGAACTTAGTTCTGGCACCTCTCAGGTGGGCATCATTGCCATTATAAGAGAACAAGGGATGTGTTTATGGTGCTTTCTGGCTTATCTCTCTCTCCCTCTCTCTTTTTATAGAAAAATAGCACTGGTTATCCCACCAACAATTGTCCTGACTGGAGTCTCTGTCCACTATTCACTAAAAATGCACACCATTCATTGCTTTTTATGATGAAAGGGAAAAGATATCATGAGGTAGATCTTGTCTATCCCTGAGATTTTGGCAGTGATGCCAGAGCAGGTGTAGCTCCTTCTCACCAATTTATCCTGATGGCAACCCATTCTCTTTTTTTTCAATTCATGTGCTCCATTGACTGTTCTGGAGCAAAACAGGCAAAATCCTTGCTGGAATCTGGAAGACTTTGAGGATATTTGTAGAGCTTTGCTAGTTGCATAGGCCAGTTGTTGATCCCAGATTCCTCACTGTTCATAAAGGTAAAGGTAAAGGGACCCCTGTCCATTAGGTCCAGTCGTGACTGACTTGGGTTGCAGCGCTCATCTCGCTTTATTGGCCGAGGGAGCTGGCATACAGCTTCTGGGTCATGTGGCCAGCATGACTAAGCCGCTTCTGACGAACCAGAGCAGCGCACAGAAATGCCGTTTACCTTCCCGCTGGAGTGGTACCTATTTATCTACTTGCACTTTGACATGCTTTCGAACTGCTAGGTTGGCAGGAGCAGGGACTGAGCAACGGGAGCTCACCCCATCATGGGGATTTGAACCGCTGACCTTCTGATCGGCAAGTCCTAGGTTCTGTGGTTTAACCCACAGCGCCACCCGCGTCCCTTCAATGTTCATAGAACCCCTTAATTATATAAGCAGACTTGTATATAAGTTCACCTCTTTCCTGCTGTGAATACTCCTGATAGAGCAGTTATGGTAATGCCTTCTATGGCAAGGTGTATGTTGTAAAGAGTAAGCTTTAATGACTTAGTAGAGGTTAGTCTATCTTGGCAGAAGGCTTATAAAGAAGCCTTTTAGCATTAAATAGGAGTAACGCCTTTACTAAAATAGGCTGTGTACACAATTGCTGGCTTAAAATGCAGCCAGGTTGTTCTTTTTCTCAATTTGGATCAAAGCTAGTTTGGAGAAAAACACAGCATTTTATAAGAAATGACAGGATAGATGCAGGGTAGAGATGAATGGTGGCTAATGTTGTGTGTAGACTACTTCCCACACTAATTGTGAGAGTGCACTGGATGCAGAATAAATGGAAGTGTGTACATATAGCCATGGTCCCCATAAGCAATTCTTTTCATAGTATTTTTCTAGTAACTGTGAATTATCACAGTACAGAACTCATTCAGGGAGCCCATGCTGTAACTCTACATCACAGTGTTGTGCTGTGTTTCCATCTCTGTGTTTATAATTAAGAAGACAAAATAATTAAAAGCAGGTCTAGGCTAGCTGTGTGTTCATGGAGACTGAGGTAGACCTTGTGTATATAGGAAAGTAAACTTGAAGGGAGGGGAATAAAGCAGCCATGGCAACCATGGAGTGAACTGCGGTATTCTCCCTGGTCTTTTTTGTATGGGGCGGGAATTTCATTACTTGCCCAGTCTCTGTGTAGCAAGAAAGCTTTTCCTTCTTGCATGTGTTACAGTAGTTACTTTCATGCACAATGTGTGGCATTTTGCAAACCTAACATCCAATAAAATGGGTGGTTTTTTAATTATGAAAAAGTAATATGTAATAAAAAAGTAATATGTAATAATATGCTTGGATCCAGAGTAGTCTGCGTGGAACTCACACAACAGGACTTTCCCATCTCTCCACTCACTGCAGCTCCCCAAGGTCCTCTTCTGAAACTGCATGGGATGTGGAGGGGGGAGGAAATTTACTTGGCCACAAGCGTTCATCTTCTGAGCAAAACATTTCCTCAAAGGACCCTTAAGTTTCTGTCTCAAGGGCTCCAGGGGCAGGGGGAACTGATTTAATCTCTTTCCCTTTCAAACCTGTGGAGGGGCTTGTATTGGGCTCAGAGAATAAACTAGACAAGCTGTGTTCATCTTCTGTCTTAAGTTGTGAGGGCACCAGTGCTTAAGCCCAAGGCAACCCACTTGCCATGACTTCAGGACCAAAGCAAGGGGCAGAAAGCTCAGACAGCTGCCCATCCATCCATCCATCCATCCTCAAAGCCAGTACAGAGAATGGATAGCCAGCCAGTCTGCTTGAGCCTGAGAGCAAGGATGTGAGGTGAGCAGTGTGCTTTGGAAGCAAAGCGTGGAGGCAGTGGAGGTCACCAAAGCAAGCTCTTAGGGGCCAAGTTCCAGCCACCATCCCTCTTCCCAAGTTGGGTGCTTGCTTCCTGGCTCCAACAAAATGACTTCAGCAGCTACCATTTGTCATGGGCAGGAAGTGTGTGCACGCTTGTGGAAAGGAAGGATAGAAGGGGGGCTGGAATCTGCTTCTCTTGAAAAACTTTTTAGGAGTCCCCACTTCTTTGTTTCCTGCTCCCTACTTTTTGAGCAAAGGTGCCAAGTGCGATTTCAGTAGGAGTGTGGGAGAAAGAGAGAGAGAGGGAGTGTGTGCTAATTAATGTCTTAAATTTGTTGTTGTTTAGTCATTTAGTCGTGCCCGACTCTTTGTGACCCCATGGACTAGAGCACGTCATGTCTTAAATTACTCTTACTGAAATCAGTAGATTTCATTTAACTCTGTCATGGCTTTATTTGAAAATGGAATTTGTTTGTTTTTTTTAAAAAAAATCCTGAGCCCAGACTTTCTGTGTCCAAGGCCCAGTTTTCATTGTCCTGCGATTGTGTTTCAGACAAAAGAAAAGTTGTCCTTTTAAGGTAGGAAGTGAGGTTTTCTTCTCCTGGAAACAGTATCAATACTTGCAATGTTTTCCTGCCTTTTGTAGAAGAGTTCAGGCAACCTATTGGCAAAAGGCAATTCCATTTATTATTGAAGAGAATCTCAAGGCAGTTGTTTCGAGGCTGCAAAGCTGGCTGGCAGAGCTGGATGAAGGAGCGGGGGAAGGGCCACATTATGTTCCAGATGACTGAGCAACGATTTATACACCAGCTCGCCTTTTTACATGAAGAAGAAAAGTAATAACAGCACAGACCCAGCCTTTGGAAGCAGTCAGATGTCTGATGACTAATGGGATAGGTAGGAAGGAGTTCTCTGATTGGATGTCTTAATGAGCAGATTTCGCACAGAGTTTGGGCTGCAGTTCCCCTTGACCTTTACCCTTTATTGACCGAACTGACACTTCATTTTTCACATACTTCCAATTATGGCTCAGCTTAAGTGTTGCCCTCCCTCCTTTATTTCTTTCCTATGGACAACTTGAGAGTGGTTGAGGCCACAGAAGATATTTTAATTTGAGAAACTACCATAGAGGTTCAGTTTTTTAAGATGTAATCTGAAACTGCGGTCATTTTGCAGTTTTCCCTAAAGAACATAACAGGTTTCTTTTTGTTTAGCTAATCTATAAAGATCCCCCCCCCAAAGAAAATAATGCAGATGTTTGCTTCAGACTGGAATATTAAGATTTTAAAACTTGCATTTAAACACACTTCTCCCCCAAAATGATGCTTTGTAGATCCAAGTAGTTTGAATGATGTGTATTTGTTCACACTGTGCTATTTCTCAAGAGACTTTTGTAGTGTGATGCCCTAAAATGTCTTTAACACTCTTCAGAGACTAGAGAAAAGCAAGACATAGTTGTGGATACAGTTCTCAAGTCCTTAGACTACATGGAAGCATCATTGTTGTTCTGGCAATATTTAATGTGTAAATGGAAATTAAAAGGGTGATCCTTTTTAAGAGATGGCTGAGAATGATGGCATTTGAGTGTTTCTAAGAATAGTGTGGGAAGGATTTCTTTACTATAAGCTGTTAGGGAATATTCCATAGCAAGGCGGATCATACATAAAGGGTAGTTTTGAAGTAGTGTCTGTGTCTATGTGATTTTCTTTTCCGGCCGGTTCAAGTTTGAATTTACATTTCCGCAATAATTGTAGTTAATGCAAATAAGCGCATTTTAAAAATAAAAACCAGAGCTACAATAGTTTCAGCACCTGCACGAATCACTTAATTCTGGAGGTCACCTAGTGAAGTCCATCTGCATAATAATCAGGCATACTATTTATTTGATGAAATTATTGCTTGGAAATACTTGGAAATATATAACCAAATACTTACATCCAAACAGAGGCCCTTAGAAAATAGAAGTATTTATTTCAAAATGTATGAAGTGTTACCTACTTTATTATGTAGCCCTCTGGCACCGTAATAGCATGGCATATTTTTACTATAATATGGTAATAAAAAGATATGTAAAAGGCAGACAAAGGTACTGTCTTTTCAGTAAGGTGACCCCTGTTACCAAGTAACTGCTTTACTTATGAGCTTATTAAAAACTCAAAAAATGAGCTTTTCATACTTCATAGGCATTGATGTGAAAATGAGCTGTCCTGTGAGTAGTTTTCTTGATCATTTTTAGAACAATTGATTAACCAAAGAGCTTCTGTCATTAGTTGACATTGACTGATAGCAATTTGTCACAAGCTCCGAAGGTCAGCCAGAGAGTGGAAGCTTCAGCTTGTCTTTGATTGACCTTTACTGATGCCATTATCATACGACTGGCTTGGCTAGATGTGACCCTCAATTGAAATAGACAGAGCATCAGTCAGCAGTGGGTTGTTCTCTTTTCTGATTATTTATATATTGTGCAGTGGCGTAGCGTGGGGGGTGCAGGGGGGGCCGGCCGCACCGGGCGCAACATCTGGGGGTTAGGGTTAGGGGGCGCAAATCCACGGGTTAGGGGGTGCAAATTACTTGCCTTGCCCCGGGTGCTGACAACCCACGCTACACCACTGATATTGTGTGTCTTCAGCTGCATCTAAGAGCCTTATTTTATGCTTTAAATATATTAATAGATTTGAGTACTGTCTCTAAAACTGCACATTCTTCTAAGTATCCAGCTACTATTTTGCTTTAAATTACCTTATAGCTGATATAGCAGTTTCTTGACATGTGTGCTGGAGTACTTTTTGGCAAAAGTTTGAAAAGTTTGAGGTGATTTATAATCTTACCTGTATTCTCGAGTTTTATTTACCCAAGGATTATCCCCCCTCAAAAAAAAATGTTTTAGGAATGTGTGTAGTAATAGAGCAGTTGAAGATTATGTTCTTAATCACATTTTCCTTAATGTACATTACTTTCATCAGCAGTTACATTTCTCTGTGTAGTTGCATGTCTTGCAGTGTATTGTGTAAATATTATCTTCATTTTTGTATGTTTAGCATAACAACAAGAATTAAAATTGTTTGTTTGTTCGTGTATATGGTTATTATTCAGACCCAAAATTGAAATGATTTTCTACAGTTCCAAAATGACTCTTTCACTTTTCAAAATCTGTACAGCAACACTAAACACTTGCTAGCTTGGTTCTTTTCTCTTCAGTTGTGGGCAGTATAGCTGTAAACTAATTAGCCTCCCCTTTCTCCCACTGCCCTTTTATGGCCTATCTGGATTCCTAAATGTAGCTAATAACTTGTTTTTCAGGTCCATCCTTATAGATTCCAAAATCATTACACAGTTTTACCAAGATTAGAAAGCTTCACCCTCAGTGGAGAATTAAATACAAATTGAGGTAGAGTCTTCATGACTGAAGAAAAAGCTGGGAGAGGGGCATGGGCAGTGGGCTTAATTTCCATGGTGGAATCTCATTAACTCATTACCTGAGTTCTTATATAATTCCTCTCTTGATTGGAGTCACATTCAAAGATCATTTGCTCCAAAAGTTAAAAAATCTCAACAATGTACATGCAGTTGAAATCAATGAAATATTTATTTAAGGAAATTAGTTTAGCCGCAGGTTGCAAATTGCTGTAAGGTCCTGGAGTGGGGAAAAACATCACATGGAAGCTAGCTTCAGTGCAGCAAAATATTTAGTTGCATTCGGTCCTGAACCCAATTATTACGGGTAATTAGAGGAACAGCTCACTGGAGAAAATTGTCAAATCTTATCACCAGATTAGGGCATTTGGTTGGTCCCAGCCATTCCTTATTAGCAAGAGTAAGTTGGTCATTAATTTGTTGTCTGCATTGACAATGGTACAAGTGGTACTGTTGATAAATTTGTAAGATTAGTCCAGTATTGTTGAAGCATTTTATGTTATACATAAGGTTTTCCTGCTGATGGAAGATTTGCATGCTTTCTTCTGCCACATCACTATATAAGGATAAGCAGTAGGTGGCCTTGCTGTTGCAAAGAAAGAGAAGAAGAGTAAGACCCATATGTAGGAAAGCTTCATTCTTATGGAGACAAGGATTGGCTAGGTTGTAAAAATAGCTGCTTTGATAGAGAAACTCCAATCAACAGAGGAAAGCTTAGACTGCAGTGCATAACAGAGTACTGGGGTTCGTGGCCTTACGAAATTGGATAATGTGGAGCAAGGACAAAAGGCCACATGTTCTGATGTTGATATTAGAGTTTCATAAGAATGGCCCTTGGACTCTGTTTCATATCTACATAGCACAAACTCCCAGAAATGCTTTTGAATTAAGACAAATGGCATTCCGCTTTTGCTTAGACCAGAAATTGAAGTTTTGGTGTTGCTTTGTGGAAGGAATGTTTT
Source organism: Podarcis raffonei (assembly GCF_027172205.1). Classification (NCBI taxonomy): domain Eukaryota; kingdom Metazoa; phylum Chordata; class Lepidosauria; order Squamata; family Lacertidae; genus Podarcis; species Podarcis raffonei. The sequence goes on from NC_070604.1 coordinate 6,752,479, forward strand.
CAGGATTATGTGCGCCTAAAGAGCTTAGATATAACCTGCTCTCTAAATCAGAGTGTAGGACTAGCACTGGAATTGGGTTCATATCCCTAGATAGAGATGGAGGTCACTGGGTTGGTTACCTCGGGTCAGTCACTCGGGTCAGTGTAGGTAAAAGGTAGGTGTAGTGCTTTTTCTTGGGGGGCAATCAAGGTTATGCAGTACTGGCACCTCTTTTGTTGTTAAAAAAGTGTGAGACTTACTGTAACAACTTCATGGTGAGTACTGGCACCTATTTTTCTAGGAAAAAAGCACTGGGTAGGTGTGTGTTTGTGAACTACGCACACAACCTCAATTTCTTTGGAACAGTGGTAGGATTTAACTGCAGTAAATACATAATTCTGGAGGATTGAGGACCAGGCCTCTTCTATCTTGGTCCCTTTCTGGTGGAATTCCCATGACTACTGAACAGTGTGTGTGTCTCTAATTATAAAGGCCTTTCAAAAACTGGTTCAAACTGTTGTTTTTTTATGTCTCCAGTTTGCCAACATCTACTGCGATTTTTAAAAACATGTTGTTGTTTTTTCTATTTTGCACAGTTTTACATCAGTGGCTTTTGGCCAGCTAGAAATTAGTTTTAACTCCAGAAGGCAAGTATTCTAATTAAATGAATTGCCGTATTGCTCTTGTATGCAATCACAATTTGAATAAGTAGCAAAACTAACTGAACTAACTTGAATACACTGCTGATGTGGGGTGTGTAGACAGAATATGAAATATTAGTGCTTTCAGCTGGTTAAGCACAGGCCAAACCCAGATATGGGGTCAGTGTTCAGGTCTCATTCACATATAACAACGGCTTGCTGAGCCGCTTGCTGAGATCTGCTTGCTGCAATCCATTAAAGGTAAAGGGACCCCTGACCATTAGGTCCAGTGGTGGCCGACTCTGGGGTTGCGGCGCTCATCTTGCTTTATTGGCCGAGGGAGCTGGCGTACAGCTTCCGGGTCATGTGGCCAGCATGACTAAGCCGCTTCTGGCGAACCAGAGCAGCGAACGGAAACGCCCTTTACCTTCCCGCCAGAGCGGTCCCTATTTATCTACTTGCACTTTGAAGTGCTTTCGAACTGCTAGGTTGGCAGGAGCAGGGACCGAGCAACGGGAGCTCACCCCATCGCGGGGATTTGAACCGCCGGCCTTCTGATTGGCAAGTCCTAGGCTCTGTGGTTTAACCCACATCGCCACCCGCGTCCCTTTGCAGTCCATTTCTCTGGACATATTTCTCTCTTCCTGGCTCCAAAACGGAAGTGAACCAGGAATTGGGAAAAGTGATTTGAACCTAGACTGAGTATAGATTGGGAATGCTAGGAACATTCATTCCAGTTTATCAATTTTACTGCTCATGCATTACTACTCCTCTCCCCACCCAGCTTTAGATGAGGAAAAGAAACCTGTACCTGCCACATCATGTCTTCTTTGACCCTAATTTCCCCAGGGTGCTGGAATGCAATGTGGTTATCTAGCTTAAAAACTGCATTGAATTTCATTGGGCCATTGCTTCTGGCTAGTGTGGGACCAGGATGCATTTCTAGTACTTAAAAACCCCCAAAGTATTTGGAAGAAGAGGACACCAGAGGCTTGTGTACCATAAGCAGAGTAATCAGAGACTTTCCCAGTTAGAAGGAAATTAAAACTCAGGGCCCAGACATATCCTTAGAAAACTTGCTTTTCACTGAAGGAGAATATAGCCTACCGTACACCTCATAATTTGATGCTAACTTTCATTTTAACATGCAGTTTTATTATTCAGGCTGTAATCCTGTACCCAGCCACTCATGCATAAATCCCACTGAAGTCAGTAGGACAGTCGAGTAACTGATAGCAGATTGCAACATAAATCTTTAACCCTCATTTGTAGGCAGCTTTTTGACATGCCGTTTTGATCAAAGTTTATTTTTGAAAAATGATGCTACTTGTACTAAAGTGATTAAAATTATCAAGAGAGCCAGCATGGTATAGTGGTCAGAGAGTACTGGGCTCGTGCTGGGTAAAACCCATATTCAAGTCCTCTTTGAGCCACAAAGTTCACTGAGCAACCTTGGACTAGTCCCTATCTCTCAGCCTAACTGAAGATAAAATGGAGATCAGGAGATCTCATTGAAAGAATGGTGAGATAAAATGTAATGAACAAATAAGTGCAATTTTGGAATAACAATTAATAATTGTTATACGTGCTATAGTTATACAGGGTTGTAATTATCTATTTCTTCCATCCCCCATTAGTAAAAGAGAAAAAGAAAAAACACCCTATGATTTGCCACTAACTCTCCAATTTGTAGTGTCCCCCAAACCTAGAAACTGGGTGTACTCCCATTTCCTCTTTATGTGTGTGGGAGGATTTTTATTTTTTTTACACAGTAATTATAGGTTGGATCTGTTGGCCAGAAACCTGAGAACAGGCACAACTTGTCTTTTCTCACCTCCATTATCCCAGTGGTGGGAATGGTTTGATAATACTCATTCAGATTTGACAGGTGATTTCTCCTATAAATGAATGTGTTTAAATCATAATAGTTGGAACAGAATTGTTTGATTACTTGGCAGCAGCTTCTTTCTCTGTGATAGCTTTTGGATCACCTGTTTGCTGAGAGCATTTGACAGTCTTTATGTTTATTACCCAATTGAATGTCAGTAGCAATTGCAGCTAAAGATAAACAAAAATGCAAGTACTTGTTGACCTTGACTCCCCCCACTCCACACACACACATACACACAGTATTGGACATGATGACTATTGCTCTTTTGCTGATAAGAGCTATAAATGATAGCTTTAAGGGAAATGTTTTATTCCCAGAGGAAAATACCACATTGCTGTGGGAAACAGCATATGGTTGGTGTCCTATGATTTACTTAGTTCGCTTTAATTTAGGCTGTGGGAAAAGAAAGGACTTCCCTTTTTATGACTTCCGTATCTCTACAAACATGCATTCCTGTCCTGTTTGCAAAGTTTCTCTGGAAGATTATATGCAATACATAAATAAAATTGGGAGGACGGCTTTATGTTTTATTATATGCTGTAAGCAAAGTATTTTCCAGGCTTCCTCATTTCAGATTTGTTTCAATAGCAGGTGCACAGATAAATGCTTTCCTTTATAATGAGAAAATACAATGTGTTTAAAACATGAGAGATAATCTTTGAGCAGCAGGTACAGTGGTACCTCGGGTTAAGTACTTAATTCATTCCGGAGGTCCGTTCTTAACCTGAAACTGTTCTTAACCTGAAGCACCACTTTAGCTAATGGGGGGGCCTCCCGCTGCTGCTGCGCCGCCGGAGCACGATTTCTGTTCTCATCCTGAAGCAAAGTTCTTAACTCGAGGTAATATTTCTGGGTTAGCGGAGTCTGTAACCTGAAGCGTATGTAACCCAAGGTACCACTGTATTCCTAAACTGGTTCCTCTTTGCTTGGTGGCCTGGACTTCAGCTTGTGCTTGCTTGAATGTATGCAAACCCCTGGTCCTGGGAATGCAATTAACAGTGCAGTTGACTCTTCTCAGCCACTGGAGCTGGCAAAGTGGGGGAGCACTTGCAGAAGTCACTTTTTAGTGAGGAGGGGGCTTGAGGACAGGAGGCAGTGAGTAAATGGGAGGACTTGCTAGTACTTTTGGAAGGGAGGAGCAGGGGCAGATGGATCCGCAAGTCTTTTCCTGAATCTTATAAAGGCTGCACTGCTTGCAGGACAAAGGATATCTTGGCATCTGTTATCACTTGGATAGCATCCTTGTCTTTTCCAAGGCATATCTTTGTGAGTTGTTGTGTCTGGTAAGGCAGCAGTGTAGAACCTCTGGGTCATGGACCTAAGTAGGCCTGGCAGGTTTGCCCATTTGACCTACAAGACAGTTGCAGCCAAGCCATGCCTGTCTGCCGCCTTCTGGAAGGTCAGCACTAGGTTTATTGTTTACTATGATAATATATATTCTGTTTTTCTACAGAAAACTGTAGAAAATGAGTACTTGCCAGTGTTTGATTTGTCTTTTTATGGGTATTTACGGGATTAAAGAATATTGTTCTTGTGGCATTTCTCTTGGCTAACTTTTGAAAATGGCATTTGACTGAGATGCTGGGATAATAGGAATGCAATAACCTCTTTGGATGCTCAGGTTATCTTCATTCTACACAGCTTTTATTTACTCTTGATTTATTAAAACACTTACATTCTGCCTTTCCATTTAACTGTGAAACACACAAGGTGACACCCTTTCGACTTCATGACAAATATATTAATTTTGTCTGTCCTGCACAATTTAGCTTCCCAGCACTTCAGTTCCATATATCATTGCAGTAGTAAGAGACAAGAGCATTGGCCATGAAGCAAACGTTAAAAGGGGGGGGGGCTGCTATTTGAAGCAACAGGGCATTTAAGGCAAAGACCACATCAGAGAATCATAGTGTCCACATGTTGTTCATCTATCTTTCTTTTATTTGCCTATCTCTTCTTATGATGAGAAGGTGAGCCTTGATGATATTAACATATCCTGGGCCCAGAAACTAATACAGCCCAGAAATCCAATTAAGCAGTTTATTTAAAAGGAATAGAGAGAATGGACATGGGAAGAAACGAACAAGAACACATGATCTAAACAAAAATTAAACATTGCACCAGTGTTGAACCTACAATACGCACACGAATACAGCAAATTGCTTTCAGTGGGAATCAAGGGGATGAGGAAATGTTCGTTCTTGACCCAGGTGGGCTCTGACTGGAAGGGGGCTCTTATGCAACCATTCACAACAGGGAATACTTAGGGAAAGGGTGCTTAACACCTTCTGGAAAGTTGGGAGGTGGACTGTGGGGGTATTGACTATTGCCAGAATTGTCAAGATTTGCCTCCCTTTTCTGTGAGATGACAAGCTTGTGTACTGGAGAGCAGATGTGAGCTCTCTGCTTGGATATGATAGAATATAGGAGACACCAGGCTATCAGGAAAGTGAGAGGCTGGGGTAAGAGAAGTCATGCAGAAGCAAATATTGTCATTTTGCAAGCATGACTAAAAATGTCGCATGGTTTACAGATGGGAAAGAAGGATTTCTGAAGAGGATGTGTCCTAGCTAAGACTGGAAAGGATGAACGTACAAAAGAGCCTCTCTGCAGTCTCTCCCCAGTGCACACACCCTCGACTGCTCCTAAAGCTCTCTGTGTACTTCGCTTTTATTCGTCTTGTCTCTGATATTCTCTCCACATTTTCTTGGCAGCATGTGATCATTAGGATTTTGTATCCCAGAGTGCTGCACAATACTCCTTCCTCAATGGCAATTTCCTCCTGAGGCCTTATGGGTGCTCTGGAGATCCTAACATCTCTCCCTCCAAATAAAATAAAATAAGGAAAGGAAAGGAAAGAAATAATCTAAGCAACATAGTTTGAAGTTACTAAAACTATTGTGAATTGTTCCATGTCATTTAGAGTTAACCCTAATTCTAGCACTGTGGTGCTTGGAGGTGCAAAAACCAGTAGCAAAACCAGGGGTTTGGGGTTTGCAGCAAAACTATAGTTGCTCAGGTCAAATGGCAAGAGATAAGAGTTGTGAGTGAAATTAGAACTATACTAAGCATTTTTTGATGGCCTAAATATTGTTGCAAAACAATTGTGCTAATTTTAGCTTAGAAAGAGGATGAAATTGCTAGTTTGCCATATGTTCTCTTGCTGATAATATTCAAGTATAAAATATTCTACATGGTTTTGCTGCTCCAAATAACAGAAGACCGGGAAAGAGTTAAATTTCTATTCTGGCAGTGTATGAAATAATGAAGTAAAAGAAATCTCAAAAACTGGTAGTTAAAATCAGCTAAATTTTATTTGGATTTCATTGACATCCATGGGAGCCAACAACTTGTGGCCCAATTCTCTCTGTTGGTTGTGTGTAAATATTAAAATCAATTTGAATAAAAATTCATCTCTTCCAGGGAGACCAAACAATTTTAGAATTGTGTGCAATATTCCCCTTCTGCAAGCCAGCTCTAAAATTGCATATTGATGTAGCAGAGTTTTGAAGGATAGACTTTTGCGTTTGGAATTCTTAAGGTATGTTTTTAAAAACAGGGAAAAAACACACATGCCTTTCTACACTGCCACCGGACTTGAGTTTTTACTCCAGGGAGCGTTTGTGTATTTGTCACTGATACCACTTCACAGTGAAGAGAATGATGGATCTTCCCAATGTGGGCAGAGTGTTTGTAGATGGAACAAGCTGTGTTGCAGGCTTTGGAGGGCCGAGTGGAAGCTTTGTGTTAACAACTGGCGAAAAGCTTGACCGTTAAGTGACCTAGGTCAAACAAACCCCCAACTGAAGAGTCCTGCTTTGACATGGATACCTGCTTGGTAGGGGCAGCTGAGATAAAAGCAGGGAAGGAAGACAAAGTAAGCACTGTTGATCTTGCGATTATATTAAAATTAGCAAATGGCATGACTGCTACTAACAGGACAGTAATGTGCATGCAACAGTGCATCTATACAATATCACTTGCCCAAGTTTTGCTCAAAAGCATCATGTTGGTTTTAGCTACTGATGCAGAGACAGTATTCTAAGATGGTTTGTTGCTTAATAGTGTAATGTGATACCACTGGCAGCTTAGAAAGAGAGGTGAATAAACAGCCTAAAAGCTTCACTGATGAAAGCACTTGATAAAATAGTTTGATAGACTAAAAGATCTGGCAACAAGAGGTGACAAGCCTTCTATCGACTCCTTTCACAACTTTTTTTGTGGTTTTATGAACAAATGCATTTAGGAAAAATAAGAGCAAAATGACATGGTTGGTTCATATCACAGTAGCGCACATGCTCTTGCAAGTTAAGTTTGGCAGGAAGCTCATTATGTCTATTCCTAAACAACTTCTATTACATTTTTATCTCTCCAGTTCACTGCTTGCCACAGAAAGCCTAAACCTCAACTTTCCATGTTAAAAGTTTCCTGTTTCTGGATGCTAAATTTAGTTTAGCACCCACTTCCCAACACCAACCCCTGGTTATCTACCAAGAAGTTATTTTAAAAAGTTAAAAGAAAAATAAAATTATTCCCTTGCTTTGTATGGGGGAACGCTTTCTTATTCTCAAGTTGACTAGCTTTCATTTATTCAAGCTCAGGCACTGTTTAATTTGGAAGTAAAATATAAGTCTGGATTTGTTCTTTTATGATTCTGATGTTTTTGTGAGTGAAGTCTTGTAAATGCATGTTTTCAATGTACAGTGTCTCATTGTATGTGAGTTACAGGTTTACTTAAGTGCACAGCCGTACACATAGACACATGCTGCTTGTACATAAATAATGCACTATATTATAAGTAATATAAATATTTAATGCAATACTATTTTTCTCATGTTGATTAGCAAGAACGCTCTAAAACGGGTGAGAGTAAAAAAAAATCATTTCCAGTTCTACTGTTGATCAGATATAAAACCTTGGTCACGTCAGTTGACTGTCTCACAAAAGGATTTTAATTAACAAATATTCTTAAAGGATGAAAATATACTAGTATACTAATAGTACTGTGAAGAGACCTGGAGAGGCTGGTGTAAAATCTGTTAACACCTGAGATTTGTGTTTTCAGGACCCACCCTATTCCTGTGACTGTAATTTGTTTTAACCGGTTTTTAATTCTGAATTTAAAATAGTAAACCACCCTAGGACCTGCTAGTGAAGGGTGGGCAATACATTTAAAAATAAAAAAAATAACATTACTTCACCCACAACGTGCTTTTGCTAAACTGCTTTTCTTTAAATTTAGCCTGTCAACTCTTTTCTTCTTCTTCTTTTTTGCTTGGCATGATCATGCCAAAGCTAACTTCTTTTTAGGACCCATTCATTTCAAAGAAACTTAAAAGTGCTGCTTCATTGTGTGACCTATCAAATGCTCACTCTTTTAAAAACCTTCATTAAATGTAAAATAATAATTACAGTTGCTTCCACTCTGAAATAAACCTGGGTTTATGTTCAGTTATATTTAAGGACACTTCTGGTTCTCTCTTTCCCTTTTGTAGTTATAGATGTTGAAAATTAGGTAACAGGAACATAGGACTTCATGACTTTTTAACTCTCTGAAAAGACTAGATGTTGAGAGGCTGGGGCTTATTAATATTGTTCTACTGCTGAGATGAAGTAATTGTATTTTGATTTCTGACTTAAAATGAAAAGTGACCCTTTCTCCCCCATTATCCCCTTAACAAACTATCACCATATTATATATTCATGAGTATTTAAATTCAAGATATGTCTGTTAGAGTTGTTCAGCATAATCCCTGATCTGGACCTTCTGTAGAAATAAATGAGCTTTCCACCCCATGACTGAATTTCAAAGCTTTAGTGCAGAACAGTTTTAAATGCTAGTTACATAAAGAACAAAATCCAAAATAACACATTGCACTTAACTAGCAGGCAATGTGGTTCAGGCCTTTATGCAGTTTAGTAAACTTTCCTCTCTTTGGTCCCAGAGAGAGAAACTAAAGTTGTTCATCATTGCGGAACTTACTGGTAACTTCATCTGCTACCGTTAACCATCACTGACTTCTCAAGGTTCCTCTCTTGCTCTGAGAAAAACACTAGCCTTCTGCTTTCACCTAGAGTGGAACCTCTTGCTTAATATAAACTTCTCTGCTTTGGAAATGCAGACCTTTACATAAGTTTTAACCAGTGCATACAAAAATGACATTTCATGCACATTTAACTTTTTACTTTAACAATGCCCCTTTGAGAAACTGTGAATGTGCATAATACTTAGAAATGTTTGCAGTTTTGTATATCTGCATCTACATTTATGAAATTTGAGGCAGTGTTCTGTCCCTATCTTTGAACTTGATAGTCCTTCAGGGCTAATAATTGTGTTAGGATGCTAGCATGGCTCTGATGCAGAATGTCCCTCTCACAATGTTCTGTGTTTAGATTTCCTGGGCAGAGGTCTAGTTGTTTTTCTGAAGTCTAGAGTCTTGTTTTCTGTGTTCCTCTTCAACATGGTATTTTAAGTTTATGAATGACCCTAGGCACATGGTCAGACCATTGATATGTTCAGCTAGCTCAGTATTAACTACACTGACTTGCAGCAGATCTCCAGGATTTCAGAAAGGGGACATTCCCAGCTTTACCTGGAGATGCCAGGGTTGGAAACTGAGGCCATTTTCATCATCATCATCATCATCATCATCATCAAAATTTGTATACCACCTTATACACGCAGAGCAGATGTTGTACCATGGAGCTATGGCCCATCCTCAAGAGTTCCCTCACAACCTTTCCCTCCAAGATGATGATGCTTTTAGCCCTCTTACACCTCAAAGAGGAAATAGATAAGCCATCCTCTTATTGCAGTGCCCATCTGATTTGAATTAATCATCTCATGATTAGCCACATACTAATCTACCCTATGCTGTCATGTTGAGAGGTCCTTTATCATGTTACTTTTCTTGATGTGGAGGCCATTGTCCCATGCTCTTTCCAGTGCTGCTCAGAAGCCTATGGCCATATGGCAGGAATGATACTGGTGTTGTCCCCTCCTAGAAACTAGACTGAACCTTTCAGAACACTAGAATAGCAGGGAAATTGGTTCCTGTCCCCAACATCTGAAACCTATTATAAATAACCTGGAAATGGATTGTAATTTTATAGCAATAAAAAATTAGGCATTTCCCCTCTTCCTTATTTAAATTTGCATATGAGGAAATTGCCCTGGCATCTGCATTCCACATATTTATAATTCATTTATATTGAGCAGTAGGACAAAATTTGCCTATTTTGTACTTTGCAAAAGCTGTTACATAGTGTAATGAAGCTGCCCCCCCTTTCATAATGAGCTCCATAGATTAGCTCTATAGATTCTTCCTTGTTTAGGCAGTAATGCTCACTGATGAAGGTGGTTTAAGGGTTGAGGCCCAGTTCCTATGGTTCCTATACCTTTTGCATTAATTATTACAGTGGTATCTCGGTTTACAAACTTAATCCATTCTGGAAGTCCGTTCTTAAACCAAAGCGGTTCTTAAACCGAGGTGCGCTTTCCCTAATGAGGCCTCCCTCTGCCAGTGCCCTTCCACCGTTCGGCTTCCGTTCATAAACCGAGATCAAGTTTGCTAACTGGAATACTACTTCCGGTTTTGCAGAATTCGTATACCGAATTGTTCGTAAACAGGGCTGTTCTTAAACCAAGGTACCACTGTATATGGAAATTCCATTCCTCTGTTGCCTTGTTAGCATACAGAAGTTTTTGCATCACCTCAATAACGTGAGGAAGCTCCAGTCCCTTGGGACTGCCTGGGACACAGCATTACTACTGCTGAACCACAGTGGGAAGGCATGAGTCATGAACATTTCCACACCTTTTTTGGGAAGAAGTTTGCAAGACTATAAAGCAGTAGGTGTCCGGAGAAGAAGGAATGGATCCTGGTTACCAAAGCAACCAGGCTGCAGATTCCCATTTCCATTCTGTCTTCAAATAATCCTTTAAATAGAACTAGACTCGGGTGAAAATTACCATGCAGTTTTAATAAACAATGAAACCATCAGCACTGCATGGTAAGGGAGTATGGTCTATGTGCACAGGCAACGGGAATATGCTTCCTTTCTTCTCTCTCTCCATTCTGTGAGAGGGCTTTATTTTTCCTCAGTAATATCATCACATAGTTAGATCTGATTGGCTATATAGCATCATGTCATCATATAGAAGCACCAAAATGACTGTGGCCATTCTTGGACCAGTGTGACCAGTAGCCCAGTACTGGTGGCTTCAGTACTGGATTACTGCAATGCGTTCTTCGTGGGGCATCCATTGTGCTTGACCTGGAACCTGCAGAATGCTGCAGCATGGTTGCTTGGTAATGGGCTGCACGAGGGCTAAGAAACTGAGACTTAGGACAGATGTGCTCCTGGAATAGGGATTCAACCTATTTTTAATGGGGTTGCACTCCCCTTGAAAAATCAGTTTTGAAGTACCAAAGGGTTCATCTAGTGCTCTGCCTAAAAGAGCCTTCAGAAGCTGCAGGTCTGCAATGCAGCAAGTGTGTGTGTATGTGTGTGCACCTATATTAAACCCATGTTATACCTTTCATGGACTGCCTGCACTGGGGCACAACGCAATGTGTTGGTGGTTGCTTTTAAAGCCCTAAATGGTTTGAACCCAGGATACCTGAGGCCATACCTCCTCCACTACCATCCTGCTTATGTCCCCAAATCAGAAGCAGAGGCCCTTCTGTAAATAACGGGGCCTTCTCGGTGGCTAAACTAGTACAATGGAATGCCCCATGAAATGTGGATAGACTTCACTCTGTCTTTTGCTGGCTGGTGAAGACATTCTTCCTCTGCAATTGTTACTTTTTTAATGGATTGTGGATTGTAAATTGTTGTAAAGTGCCCTGAATAGCACAAGGGCACAAGAAGGTAAGACAGAAATAATGAATACTATGGCCTTTAAAACTGGGGTGTGTGTGTGTTGTTGTTTGTTATTATGTTGTGTATTGTTGTGTTTTTATATTGTAAACCACCCTGTGTTCTTCAAATGAAGGGTGGTATAGGATTAACAACAACAATTTGTAGTAGAAATAATTCCGGTCTGGCCAACTGATACTGGTATGTGTTGTAATGGCAGGATTAGAGTAACCTCACATCACCTAAACGTCTATATTTTGCTCTGGCAATGAGGATTGGACTTCATGACAATTTTTTACTGGTGACTGTAATACAGGTGTAGTAAAATATGAATCTGAACTGGGGATTTTGCTGGTAAGAACAAAAAAATAGTTTATTTGTTATCCACTATATTCTGTTTGGGTTGGAGAGGGCGCTTGAAGTTCCTTCCCTAGTGCGGAGCTATTTTGCTTGGGCTCAGATGACAAGATATCCAACCCGTAAAATTATCTTGAGGGAACATTAGCAATAGGTTAAACAGATCTAAATGTTGCCCCACTCAATAAATACAAGGTTGCCTAGCTATTCTGAACATACTCAGTTTCTTCTGTTGTTTTCAGAAGCTTCCAGATTAACCTTGCAATAGTAAAAACATAGCTATTCACACAAGCATTTAACTACAGTGGTGCCCCTTGTTCAGCATGTAGTTATGCTGTTAGTATATTGTATTTTCTTACATTAAGTTCTGTTTAGATGAAATATAGCTTGTTGTAGTCTTATATTTCTCACTTTGGGATTGTACGAACAATGGAGAGTAGGTTACAAAATTAATAAATAAAAATGGTGTCTTTATACATACTACAATACAGAAGAAATTGTGATGGTTCTTCTCTGTGAAATTCATGAGAAAGTGGGAATTGGCCTGGAATTTACCCCTTCTTAATTTTCTTTGGCTGAAAATGGGAACAACTAAATACTGTGTCACCCCAGTGGCTTTTCTTTCCTATCGTGCTATGAAACATAATTTATCACAGCCACAAGTTTCTCATATCAATTACTGCAAATAGAAACAAACAACCTTTACATGACACTTTGACCCTGGCTTGTTGAAGGTGACGCCTAATAAAAACAAATAAAAGTGAATGTAGAACAACCTCATTCTGTATCCGTATCCTGGTAAACTGCAAAAGAGGACACATGTGTACCTCGGTGCTAGTAGGTAGTGTGCGGGGGTCCTTGACCCCTTACCTCCCAAAACGTGTGTTATGTTGGGGAGAGGTGCAAGGGTAAGTCATGCATGCTTGATGTTGAAGAAAAGCCTGTTTTGTACTTAATACATTGGAGAAATTGTTCAAGATCAGTTCATCCATGTGAAAATATGACCTCTGTGTTACTGGCAAGGTCAGCAAGACCCAGGGTGTTCTGCAGAATGAGGGCAGGTCGCTGGAGTTAAAGCTGCCTGGGGGCAGATTTGACTTGCACACCTAATTTTCTAAGATTAGAAAAACAAACAACATGCACAGCAGAGAATGTGTTAAAACTTGTTCTTTTGAGCCAGTGGTTCTCTGCTTCCTGCTTTTCTTCTTGTTCAGGCATACTTTAAGCTTCCGATTCTTAATTGCTATTCAGTTTATTTTAATGTTAAGTGTGTTTTAATATATTCATTTCCCCCATACCCTGTTTACATAATTTTAAAGATGGGAGCCTAGAGACCAGCTATTTATATTCCCATCATCTATTTGTTTTTCTTATCTGTTGTTGGGGTTTTTTTTTATCACATTCTAATCTACTGTCTGCTTCCATGTAGCCTCATTTCATTAATGTATCATGTACGTAGATTAATGTAAAAGGTATTTTAGATGTCATCCAGAAAATCTGGATAAACAACAAATGCACTTCTAACAACTAAAGATTTCTGGCATCGTATGCTGCGTGATAGGCCCTCCACAAACATTGTCTTCCATTGATTCAGAGGGACTTGGCTGAAACCTGCAGAAAGAGAAGGGGATTTTTGGATATCTGATTCACTGAACATATGTTTAGAGTTGACTCCATCAGCAGTTTTATGATCTCGTGGGATAATGCTGTTTTGTTAATATTCTCTGTTCTGTAGATTGTTTGTTTACAAACAAATAAACTTTCTTGAAACTATTCAAGTTTTGTTGCAACTTCACAGAACTCATAAAGCCATCCCCTTGTCCAGTCAACTATCATCAGCTCTAATAATGCGCAAGATGGGAATAAGTTCTTGGACCGAGTCGGTGGGGTAGGGGAAGCGTGAGTTCAGCAGCAGACATAGGTGCCACGTTTGGGGGGGCATGGGTGCCAAGCCCCCCCATTCTAAATCAGAGGGCCAGCCCCCCAACATCTGCGGTGGCATGCGTGTGTGGTGTAATTATGCTTTGGGGCTGGCGCACTGACATTATGTGGCCCCAGGTCCCTTCAGTCACAGAGGCAAGGTGGTGTGCGTGGCAGCAGAGGTGCGTTGGTTTTCTTCAACAGTGAAAGCTTTGTGCACACAATTAAAAACAGAAATCCAGAGGGACATGCCACAATCTCCAGATCCTATGTACAGGCCAGGGGACTTGGGAGAAGAAAGTGGTGAGTGGAGATAACATGTCATGCTTAGCTTTAGAGCAGGCAGGCGCTTCCAGCCACGGTGCGACAGAAGAGAGCATAGCTGAGATCTTTGCAATGAACTTGGGGACAGGGTGCTGGGTTGAAACTTGACCCCTGTTTGGGCCCTTAACACTTGATCCCTGTTTGGGCGCTGTTTGCTCATCCAAATGACAATGCGCAAGAGGAGAGCAGAGCCAGGTCTCTTCTTCCCATCCTGATCCCTGCCATCCATGCATAGAGGAGAGGTCCATATGGTGGGTTGTAGGTTTTCCCTGTGATACAGAACCCAAATAACTCATGGTTGTACATAGGGGGTGAAGCCTATACATATTGCTTCCTTCTTCAGGCACCCCCAAAAGTGTGGATGGAAGGGGGCTTTGGCTGGCAGGGACATGAGGGTATAATACCCAATTAAGGCTATAATCACAGATGTCTGCAGACTGGTTGCTGCTGCTCAGTGGTGAAGAAACACATTCTGCAGATGTGTTGTTTTCATTACAATTACCTTTGCATTCCCAGACTTGTTGCTGGAGCTGAACATTGGCTCCAGGGCTAAGCCCTGATGAACCCAGTTCAGATAAATTACTGGAGGATTTATCTCCTTGAAATGGCTACTGGATGTCTAAGCATGAGATTGTCACATGAAAAACACTTCTATGTGCAGGTGGTTGATGTCTCATTTACAAGATTCTTACTTTTTATGCTCTCTATACATGTTGAGTGTTAGCAAGCCAGAACATTGTGACTCTTGTAATGCACTACCAGTGTAGTTAACACTATGTGCTTTATGGATCTAGCACATAAGTCATTTTTAGATGTGATACTAAATGTATTGGAACACCTGTACAGGCATAAATCCATCCTCACAGTAGACCGAGTTTAAAATGCACTGGCTAGATTATTATCTGATGTGAGTTTTTCTGATACCTACTCGGTTCAACAACAGGGTCCCTGTTCATCATTTGGAGTATGGCAGGTGGGGCTGAATCAGCGCATCTTGACTGCAGCACCTAGGTTGTGGAATTGCCTCCCTAAAGAGATTCTATCTGTCTTTGTCACTGTTCCGGTTTGCAGCAAAGACTTCCTCAGAAAGCCTTTGGGTTTCTCTAATGTGGACTGTGGAATTATTTTCTACTGCTTCTCCCACCGCTGCATCTATTTATTTACGTTATTTCCTACTTGTTTTATTTTATTTTCATTTTTATTAATTTATGCATTAAGTCCCCTTGAGTATTTCCCTTGGAAAGGTGGGGTATAAATATTTTAATTAATTGATCAACAGAAAAGAAATATGGTATGAATTAACTAATGCAATCTATAGTCTTATTTCATACTTACTCTGTGTTTTAGTCCCATGCTTTTAAATATTATTCAAATTTTAATTACATTAAAATCTAACTCTGGATCAGGAGATAGTTTGGCTCCTCTGAATCGTTTGATTCTGTTAACTCACACGATGCTCTAGTTAACCAAAGAAACAATCTACTCACATGCATAAAACAGGTGTTAAAAAAAATCTATCAAATGGTACATTTACAGAGTTGATGTAGATTAATAAACTTATAGGTGTGTGTGTGTATATACATACACATCTAAAAACATTGTAAGAGGCTGAAGTTAAGTTTCATTTGTGTTCAGGTGGATGAGACAATGTCTTGTTTGTATCAGATTGTATCAGTTTGTGACAGATATTGCCAAGAAGCAATTTTACACAGGTAAGGCGTCCTTTGAAAATGTCTATGCTGAGGGGAAGCTTCTATACATGGTGTGCATTATTTGCAGGGGAAGACAATGGTGTTGCCTGGAGCAAAGGGAACATAGCATTGGTTTGCTGGTGATACGAAAAGTGTAGCAACAGCTTCAAGAGCTGGGCACTGCACTTCTTAAGAAAAGAAAAACTGCATGCGTTTTTAAACTCATTTCTCGTTGTAACCATCAGCGTACTTTTGAAGCAGGGTAAGCTACCATCCTGTTTCCTTCAGCTTCTTTGGTTTTGATAACTAACTACATATCGCTGATAGGCTACTTGGGACTGTAAACTTTGAGTGAGTGAAAGAAAATGAGGTTGTTGAGATGTTATCATGCCCCTAAAGCAAAACTCCAGGCTGAACAATGTGACTGTATCCTCGCTGGTAGAAAGCAGGCCCCTCTTCCCACCCCTTTCCCAGGTATGGATAATTTTCCTTGTCCAGGCCTGTGAGAGAAAAGGAGGGAGTGTCTTAAGCACCTGTGTTGCAGGTCTCATGTTGTTAAGTCTCACCGAATCAGTACATGTTGTCAGCAGTATTCTTTGCCTTCGTTCTCTCTTGGCAGAAAAAAATTGGACACATTTGGCCCTGTGGAAGGGTTGAGCTTTATGGGCGACCACGGAATACTGTTTTGCCTCTGTGGCATGCCCTTGAAGTGTTTTGCCATGAGTACCTGCATGTGCAAAATGAATAGTTTTGTACAGTGGCTCTTTTCTCAGATGTAGGCTACAAGTGAATTGTGACTGGATGCCTAGATAGTTTTGTGTTGTGTTGTGGGATAGTTTAAGCACAAAGTTACATTGCTGAATTTGTCCTTACTCAATGCTTTTTACGCACATAAACCATTTGGAAGAGCTATGTTTTGGAGGAAAATGTTTAGGTTCTGTTCCTTTTTTACTTTTTGTTTTTAACAGCAGTGGAAAAAGTTGTCCTGCTGAATTTCTGTGTGTTCTGCTGCTGTTAAAAGCGCAGGACCATGCACACTTTTGTTTTAAAAAAGTTGGTAACTTAACATTTTACATGGCCGCAGCAGCTTCTTACTCTTCTCTTTTGAAATGAATCATGTATTCAAATTATGAGGTCAGTAAATTGTCTTTATAAATACTTGAGATGCTCGTGGTCTTTTCCAACTCCACGGTTCTATGATTCTTTACTCTGTATCCAAACCACAATTCAATTTCAGTATAAGCGGTACCTAATGAATTTGTCCTATTTGTGCTTTTTGGCTCATTGTTACTTGTGTTATCTCTAACAAAACTGCATTCTGAACAAGTTCCATTGTTCCTATCGGGCATTCTTCTATTCTTTGTCTTGTTCTAAGAATCAGACTACACGTTGAAAGCACTTTTATTTGTCTTATAGTACTGCTTTTAAATCCACTTTATTTAGCATGTGTTGTGTAAGGATATTCCATATTAGAAAGCAGAGATACTCTCCCCTTTAGTGTTTGATTAAAGTTGCACATATCACTCTTTTATAAAGTATTGCAGTGCATTTATTTATAAGGTTCTCTTAGCAGAAGTAAAAACTTGTTTGTTTCTCATTAAATTAATTGTTTTAAAATATTATGGGGTGGTGTTCAATGAAGTTTTATTCAAAGTAGACCAGGTGAATGCACAGAAAGAACATTACATATCACCTCAAACACAAGGCTTTTTCAATGGAGTTGGTTCAAATATTCAGCTGGTTTACACATTTAGCTTCTAGTCATCAAGTGTTGACTAGCAAGTGATAGGAAATCAAGCATTGCACAGATGTTTCTTAGGTTGCTGTAGTATACAACTGTACAACAGCACTTGAATGCAGATGGTTGAGTAAGAGCTTCAGTATGATATATCAGAATGCAAGCCATTCTAAAGGGCAGGTATAATGCACATGTCCTATTATCACAAGATGCATCTACAAAATCCAATATATGACTGATAATTGCGAAAAGTAATTTTCTGTCTATAGGGCATTACTGAAAGTGTCCACTGCACCCCCCTTCCATTGGAGGGTCCACTGATCCTTTGGAGTCAGTTCATAGAAAAGAGGGAAGCAAGATGCGCATGAGGCGGCACACAGGAGGTCAGCACTGCTTGTATGGTGGCATCTTTGGATACAAACCAGCATTCCCAAATGCTTTCTCCTGGTGGTCATTTCAAATCAAAGAATTCAAATGAAATTTGGACTTTTGTGTGCATTAAAAACAATGCCTGCCTTCAAATTAGTGAGACATGCAAAAGTTCACTAGTTTCCTCCCAGTTCATCATGCTGCTTTTTATGTGCTACTGTTTTATCATGTGATGGTTCTTCATCAGTTTATAGAATTGGTGAATAATGAACAGTGTGAATGCAAAATGAAACCTGCTGTCTACATTCTAATAGGGACAACAAATGTATATGTACAATATTAGATGTCAGTCCTCAATTTTCCCCCAGATATAAATTTCAGCAATTAGTTTCTCATGAACTTACTTTGATCATTAGTTTACAGTGAGTGAAACCAGCCTCTAGAATCAAGAATGGTTGCCAGAAAGAATTTTAGTATGCAAAGAAGGAGGAGAAAAGAGACACACATAGAGCTGGGCTCAAGGGCAGATAATTTAAAGGTGCAAATGTTAATTAAATGCCAAACTTGCATTGACCTGTCTGTACTTAAGTGGTCTAATCGCCTTTTTAAAAAGTACTCCTGAATAATCAAAACTTTTGAGTCAAAAAGGTTGTCTACTTAGTAGAAAACATCAAATTTATTTCTTTTTTATTTAAAAAAGCATGCCATAGAGGAAACGTAGCCATACATTTTAAAACCCTCTCTGTTTATTGAATATAAAAGAAATAAATGGGGGAAAACACACATTACCTTAAAGGACCATAAACCGAAGCTGTATGTGGTTTTTATTGTTTCACTGGAACTGAGCACAACACTCTAATCTAAAATCCAATAGTCTCTGGCCAGAGCAGATACTTTTATTGTATTAGATTCTTGAGCAAAGAATGTGCTACCGAAATGTCTTCTTCTAAGGGGCTAAAATGACCTTTAGTGTGAAAAATTGGGAGAAGAAGAGGGGGGGAGGGGGGAAGTGAGCTTAAAGGGCTTTGGCAAGCTCTCATGACAATGGAGCATTGCAGTCCAGGGTGCATTTTAAAAGTTTCTGTAGGTATTTTGCTAATGCTGTTTGGTCCGTTTCCCCCACATACTCTCCACAAACTGCTTAAAGTGGTGGATAGAGATTCTTATCTAAAAATGGATGATTACAAGCTGAAGCCTGGAATGTGGCCTTCTGTGCCTTGTGGTCCTTGGCTCTGTAAATTCCAGTGCTTTGTCATTTTCAGGCCTGTGGTAAAGCTGAATTTTCTCCAGCAACTTTAATCTAATTTATCTCACATAATCCACTTGAACAGCACATCTTTCAAATGGGAGCAAGTCTGGTTGCAGCCTTTGGGGGTGGGAGAAACCCCTGTGCATGTGTTTTAGGAGGGAACAAATTGGTGGCAGCTAGCTCCATGAGAGGATGTTTGTGGCTTGAATGTAGCACTGGGAAAGTGAAGGTTTTTAAAGGAGATATATACATGTGGTAAACATTTTTCCTCATGGGCCCCAATTTTATGTTGGCTTATCCTTCCTAAGCAGTGCACAATTGGTAGGGGGACGTACGTGCCTTTGGAACATTCCTCTTCTGTTAGAACATTGCTTGCTGTGCAGTGCCTTAATGGAGCTAGCATCCTGACCCTTTCATACTTCACCACCTCCAGTCTCACACAGAGTGGATTGCATAAATATCCTGGATTTGGTCCTATTTGTCTGTGGGTGTATTACACTATGTTGATAATTCTTTTGTCGTTGAGTTACTTTTTCTTTTCATGCTGATGATAGGCTACCTTGTGTGTAGGATTATTTCCTTTATATGCTAGCTTTCTGAATGCAGTCGCTGGTAAAACTGGAGAGGTCTGTGAGATCAGTTATTCATGCAATTATTTTAACATTGTTTGATAAGAATACAGAACCTATACAAAATGTGTGTATTTCAGGCATGGGAAATGCAAAAACCTATTTTAAAATGTCATCTGCGAAAATTGCCTTTGTATTAACTATTTCAGGACATGGGTGCAGTTGCTCTCTCAACCATTTTGTTAACAAATGAACATGACTGATAAACATAAAATGTGCTTCTGTGGAGGAGTAGAATTCTAGTGAACTTTTCAGTCTTTTACTGATGCTGTGCATGTAATTTTGGGGGGGAGGGCTGAGGGTTAGAAAAGGGGTGATCAGGGGGAGGCAGAGGGGAAGTTGTAGGAAGAGAAGGGGTGGAGATTTGACCTGAATGAGAGGAACCCCTGCTGACATGGCCAGCCTGACTCATTGAATGACCTGAATACGATAAATGCTGCTTTATCCTTCCTTGAAAGGAACAAGATAGCACAGCCTAAATGCCTGGGTGTGCTTAAATAGGCAACTGGGATGTTTGAGGTGAGCATGTTTGAAATCTGAGCTGGCTGACAATCTTGAGAGTTGCCACAGGTCACCTGCAGTGCTCTATGGGGATTGGCCAGGATTCACAAGAAATCTTCTATGGGTGAACTGTAGTACAAAATATCTTTGACTAGACCACGACCTGTAAAACATTGTAGAAATAATTCTTAAATATTATTTGAAAGGACAAATGGCCAGACTGAAAGGTTTGACAGTTTGACATATATGCATGGTTTTGATAGCTCAGAAACTGAAATGTGGAGCCAAGACTCTCATTTTGCTTGTTAGAAGGTTTGTGGTGTGTGTGTTTTATTTTTTAAAATAGTGTCTAGTTGCTGTGCAGAGTCCTATGCTCCTAGCAATTTGACAGGCAATGAGTCTGCTTCAGTGATCTCAAATCCTTTTAGACTAATTTGTGAAAGAGCAGAAAAACAGCTAGCACTCCCCCCCCACCCTTCCGTGTTCAAAAACAGAGATTCAGGTATTTTACAATCAATCGTATCAAGACATATTTATAATGTTGTGCAGTATCTAAAGAAGAAAGTAAAGGAGAGTGTCTTTCTAGGGGGGGAAAGGTATTGCGTTGATTCTGTGCCTCATCAGTGACCATGACAGAGATGGTACTGAGAGCCAGATTTCTGCATTAGAATGTTGCATATGTGCAACTCAAATTCAAGCAATGCCCTTGAATGGCCAAGGGCCATTTTTAAGAGTCTCTGGCCCTTCAGTCACTGGCCTACTAGTTAATTGCCACACGGACTTCGTGACACATGGACAGATAATATGACATTTTCAGTTTCTGTCACTAGCAAACGCCACAGCGTTGCTTGCACTAGTTGCTAAGAAGCTGTCAGAAACCATTAGCAGTTGGCTAAAGTTGCCCTATGGCATTTCCTCATGGCATCAGCAAAACGAGCATAAATCACCCAGTGGAGCCTACTGCTATACTAATGAGGCTGTAAGCTTGTTTATGGACTAGCATCATTTTTATGATTATTTCCACCTTTTCAGCTTGCCTTCATTGGCGGCAGGAGAAGTCAACTTCAAGAATGAAGTCACTGCTGACATTTCACAAATGTGGTTCTTAGCTGCTACCATGTGGCTGGTCAGTGGTTCTTCAAGTTTTGTTTAGTGATCTTTTTTTAAAAATGTAGGAAGGGGGTAGCAGGAGAGGAAAAGCATTCTCAAGAGACCTTACAGAGGTGACTGTATCAAATTGCAGAGTGAATGGAAATGCTATTTAGACTTTCAGCTGGGATTTTTTTCTTTGACAAAGAATCAAGTTTCAGGTTGTTGTTGTTTTTTAAAGTGGAAATGGTTAAACGATGTATTAAAAACTATGAAAGTAATTTCTTCTAAAGAACTCTATTTCATTAATTTGCTCTTTCTCTTATCCTCCCCTTATCTTCTGTCAGACAGGACTAGAGTTTATTGTTTTAAGCTTCTCTGAACACGCATAAGTATTTACATGGGATTGAAAGCATTTGCTTCCAATGAAAACCTTGTCTTAGATTACAGCCCAGCAGTGTAATTTCCCTCCCAGATGGGAGTAAAGTAGCTGTATTTGCCTAAAAACAGTAGGAAGAACAAACTGTGCATTAAGCCAAGGCTGTTTTTGGCTTGAGCTAATGATGTAACAGAAACCTTTTATTTGGGATAGGTCACTGCCTGTGATTGAAAGGAGGTGATCTGGCTCTTGCTTGAAAGGTTTCTCCATTGTATCTACATAAGTCTTCACTTTTTAAAAAAAAGAGGAGGGGGGAGATTCTGTTCCTAATGTTTCTGCTTTCATATAGCAGAAATAAACAGGAAAGGTTCTGGGGAGTGTTATACACGGAATGCAGAAAGCTTTCCCCCTCCTAATGGAGTATATAATTCAGGTGCCCTGAAGGCATGCTTTCAGGAATTCTTTTGCCTGAGGTAATGGGGAGCTAAGGCTGCTTTAAGGCCTTGATTATCTATTGATGCACAAAGCTGGAAAAAAGTCATCTCCCTTGGATTATAGTAGATATTTCCATAAATTATCAATGAATTCTCTCCTAGCCAGGCACTTGCTAAAATAATCTGCAGGAGGGGGCAGAAATGGATAGAATGTATTTATTTAAAAGAAGAATAGGCAGAAAAGCTTTGGTGAAAGACAATGTCATTAGGTTAGAAGCCCTTTACTTTTAATCAATGACT
The DNA here is from genome assembly GCF_027172205.1 of Podarcis raffonei. NCBI lineage: Eukaryota > Metazoa > Chordata > Lepidosauria > Squamata > Lacertidae > Podarcis > Podarcis raffonei. The sequence goes on from NC_070604.1 coordinate 6,774,832, forward strand.
GTCTAATATATTTCTCCCCTACGCCGCCCCCTCTGTGCTTGCCTCTCCAAACTAGAGAAAGTGGATTAGTCCATGGAAATGTTAAATGCTGTTGAGTTGTTTGCTCATGTTTATTTTATGAATCATTATTTTATATGGTGAATTGCTTCTCTGAATAAAAGGCTTTCAAAGACTTTATCAGCCTAAGACATCTCAACTCTTTCTGCAACGGCTCTGTTTTTAGTAATATGAATGTTTGAGTCAAGCCTTTCATTAAATATGGAGCTCTCCATAAAGGCAGTCACAAATATTCTTTAAGAAATGCTTTAATTTTTCTGTTGTTTGTGTTGTAGACCATTGTTTCAAAAAGGATTAAAGAGCCTCTCTTTAAAAATAGCATCTTTCCAATATTTACTTAAATCATTTTTGCCTTGAGCATAGAGATGGAGAGTCCCCAATTACATCAGAACATTATGCGCTCATAAAAATATGGACAGTGGAAGCTCCAATATGACATTCTATTCATGTGAAAAAGATGAAAGGCTAGAACCAATCATTACACAAACTTGATCTGTAAACTGCTTTTTAGGTTTCAATTGCTGTCCTTTCCTGCAGTGTTTGTGCCAATATGAATAGCATGTAATGATTACACCACAAACAAAAACAGTTTGTGCTAATTTACATTCACATATAAAGAAACTGGGCAATTTGACATACTGTTAAAAACCCCTACTTGAATCAAAAAGAAATTAGCAGGTTCAGTATGGTTAAACTGAGGCACGCTCTTGATGGCTGTACATCAAAAAATGATCCTTTGGGAGCATATTACACTGGTCCTGATCCAACTTCACTGACTGCCAGTTAGTTTCTGGGCCCAATTCAAAGTGTTGGTTTTGACCTATAAAGCCTTAAATGATTCAGGATCACAATACCTCAAAGACCACCTCTCTCCATGTGAACCTTCCCAGACACTGCAATCCTCATGTGAGGCCCTTCTTCACATGCTTCCTCCACGAGAGGTCTGTGCCTTTTCTTCAGCAGCTCCCTGTTTGTAGAATCTCTCCCCAGGGAATTTGTCTGGTACCTTCATTATATACCTTCAGGCACCAGGTGAAAAAGCTCCTCTTCAACCAGGCCTTTGGCTGATAACATTCTATATCCTTTTCAAAGTTTCTGTGGCAGAGAGTGGGCGATAATGGGGGTTATTGTTTTGTTTTTTTTATAATGTATTTTGTGTTTTTGTATTATATTTTTATGCCGTGAACTACTCTGAGCTCTACTGATGAAGGGCGGTATACAAATTTAATAAATAATAAAAAATAAGAATTGTTATTATGCTGATTCTCACCTTCACAGTGTTCAATACTAAGAGTGGAATATATCATTACTCATTATTTATTAATTAAATTTATATACCGCCCTTCATCACAAGATCTTAGGGTGGTTCACAGGTAAAAACACGAGTAAATAGCCAAAACATAAACAACAAATAATAACACCCCCCACTCCCACAAACACATTAAAAAAGCTGTAGAATATTAATCAACTAAAGGCCTGGTTGAAGAGGAACATTTTTGACTGGTGCCTAAAATATATATAATGAAGGTGCCAGGCAAACCTCCCTAGGGATAGCATTCCACAAACGGAGGCACTACAAATAAAAGACCCGTTCTTGTGTTGCCACCCTCTGGACCTCACATGGAGGAGGCGCACAATGATAACCTCACAAGGAGGCGGCACAGATGCTGAATGCAGAGTCTTGGACGGTTTATATGGAGAGAGGCAGTCCTTGAGGTATTGTGGTCCTGAGCTGTTTTTATAGGTCAAAACCAGCACTTTGAATTGGGCCCAGAAGCTAACTAGCAGCCAGTGCAATCGGGCCACGATTGGTGTTATATGCTGAAACTGTCTTGTCTCAGTGAGCAACCCAGCTGCCGAATTCTGTACCAGCTGAAGCTTCCAAGCCGTCTTCAGAGGCAGCCCTATGTATAACGGGTTACCGGAGCATAGACAACAGAAGTTAGGCTACCCCTATCCAGATAGGGGCACAGCTGGGCCACCAGCCCAAGCTGATGGAAGGTACACCTCATAAGCTGATGGAAGGTACACCTCAACCTCAAGCGACAGCAGAGGATCCCAAGCTATGTATCTGCTCCTTCAGAGGAAGTGTAATCCCATCAAGAGAAGGCAATCTCCCACCCATCTGGTCTAGGGATCCACCCAATAACAGTGCTTCAGTCTTTTCTGGATTGAACTTCAGATTATTGGATCTCATCCAGTCCATTCAATCCATTACTGAGGCAAGACATCCACTGCCTCACCTTCAAATGTAAAGGAGAAGTAGAGCTGTGTGTCGTCAGCATATTGCTGACAATGTGCTCCAAATGATCCCAGTCAGTGGTTTCATGTAGAAGTTAAATAGCATAGGGGATAAAATTGAGCCCCTTTGAAGGCTCCATGGGACTGAAAAACGCTTCCCAAGCAACACCCTCATGGAGCAACCATATTCTATATACTGACCAATACTGATCTGGAAATAAATAGATGACTGTGCATAACATAAAAACCACACATCTTACGTGTGGTGCATAATTTGCTGGTAGGGGTCACAGCTGAGCCATGGAGAGCATGCTTTGCATGTAATAAATTCCGGGATCAGTCCTGGAAAAGAGCCTTGTCTGAAATCCTGCCAAGCTGCTGCCAGAGAGTAGTTTGATTTGGTATAAAGCAGCTTCATGTGATCCTACTGTCCCTCAGAATACTTAATGTAAGGCGTATTCATTTTCAGCGAAGGGTATCATTGGCATGGAAGAATGAAAACATAGGGATAGTGCTGATTGTTGCCCTCCTGCCCTGCTTGCAAGGCTTCGCATAAGCATTTAGTTGGCTACTGTGAGAAAAGGGTGTTGGACTAGATGGGCCCTTGGTCTGACGCAGGAAGGTCTTTTTTGGGTTTTTATGTGGAACTGATGAAAAGGAATTGTACTTGCAAAGGTCAAGAACATACATGCCCTCAAGGCCAAGGGCTGAATAGTCAAATGGTTTTGGAGGCATGTAGAATATCTGAATGAATTTGGACTGATCGGAATATAGTTTACATGGTAATATTGACATTAGGCTGCTCTTGTTTTGGCTGGGGGTGCACACTATGAATTCAGTTCTTGGTTTGCTCACAAATCAAGTTTTCTTTCTTTTTTGCTTTATTTATTCACTGCATTTATATCTCACCTTTTTCTCCCTGGAACTCAAGGTGGCTTAAATAGTTCTGTTGGAGTGTAATTTTATTCATTGTTTTTCATATTTGTATCCTTCTAGGGAGGAAAACATAAGCTTAACTTCATTTTCTAGTTAAAGAGACAAATGGCTGATGATCTTCTATGTTTTAACCAGAACTGAATTGACATAATTATTTCCACCCATGAAATACAGTATGACATAATTTTTAGAGCTCATGTTAATATTTTAATATGTATGGTTAATAGTAAAATACCTACCCCCAAATCAGACTTTAGTCAACATACCGCAAGTTAGCAAAAGTCAAAAATTTGATTCACTATATATTTACAGGTGACGGCTTGGACAACAGTGTAGCTTCTCCCAGCACAGGTGATGATGATGATCCAGATAAGGACAAAAAGCGACATAAAAAGCGTGGCATCTTTCCCAAAGTAGCCACAAATATCATGAGGGCATGGCTGTTCCAGCATCTAACAGTAAGTGAACTCTAGATCACATATGTGAAGTGAAACGTGAGTGGATAATTTCGTAACTGTGGTAGAAAGAAAAAGATGAAGAAAAAAAGAGAGAGAGACTTACTACCTGTCATGGGAACACATGTTCAAAATTGCTGTGAACTTTGTGATCTTGAGATTCTTTGATGTTTTTTATAGTTTGCTAGAAAGAGGATGTTTAAACAGTTATTTTTGTTGTTGACTTGTTTGAAAACAAAGTGATCATATGCAACCATTAACAAAATTTGAGGCCAGTTCTGTTTCTTTCTATGGTGGTTTCTATTACTTTTCGTAACAGCTTCTGGTTTAATAGAGACATACGATCTGGCCTATCTGTAGTTCTTTCTAGGCTCATCTATGCAGCCAAATACCGTTAGTTTTAACGGAATGGCACTTGATGGCATTTGCTTTCTCCCTGGATATATAAACACAAATAGAACATCAATTATTTGGTTCTAATAATTGTAGTGGCAACCATCACCTTCTTCTTATGTTCCCCTTCCATGTGTTCAGTTAGCGTGTCAAGGGGAGCATGATAATGCTGGCTAGACCTGCTTCCAGTTCCATGCACCTGCCAACTTGTGCCAAATCACTATAAGTTGGACAGAAGGAAAGAATGCCCCCTGCATACGTATCAGTTCACACACAGGGCCTGTCCTCAGGGCTGGGAATCCTGACATGAGCATGGTTCTCAGCCATGTGTACAGTTCTTGCATTGCATTCAACTAGCCGAGGTCAGGGTGGGGGCCCATGTCAGCACCAGCACCGGATTGGGAGGCAGGATCAGTGCCTTTTACTTCCCTGCCCTTCATTCACCGTACCTAGGGCACAGGGAGAGTGAATGTTTGCCTTGTACCCATAGTGTTTTCTTCTTAAGGATTCTATTGGAAGGATCTTCTCCTTAAGCAAACGTGCTCCATGACCAAAGCCATTGGCACTGTAGTGTTCAGTCATGCACAGTCAGCCTTATGAGTTTGGAATGTTTTCTATAAAAATATTATTATAAAAATATTAATAAAATATTTATATAAAAATATTAATAAATAGTATACTAGGGATCAAGACTTCATAAAAATTACTTTGAAGCATCAGGTAGCACTTCTGTGAAGCAAAGCATTTCGTTTTATTGTAATTTATATTCGGTGTTAGCCACCCTGAGCCCAGCCCTGGCCGGGGAAGGCGGGATATAAATAAAAATTTATTATTGTTGTTATTTATTATTATTATTCTGAGTGGAGAGGTCTGATGGTTAATGGAAGTGTATCTGTTTTCCCCAATCCATTTGACATTCTCCCATCCCCCAGCACAGCCTATAAGTGTACCTTCATTTTGTCACCAGAGAGCTTCTGCATGGTCAAGGTTTTTGTATATTTAGTAAGCTTTTTTTGTCTGTCCCCCTTTTGACCAGCACCCTCATCCCCAACCCAGCCTCCTTTACCACATTCAGAAGAGCTTACCACGCAGCTATTGTTGTGGGTTCTGCTGACTGGAAATGTCAAAAACCTTGCTTGGCAATCAGCTAGTCAAATGGGTTTTGAAATTAGGTTGCATGCAGACTAAGGCAGGTTGCTTTAGTTCCGTTGAAATCCATGGGCCAAGTTAGTTGTTACAGAATTAAATCCCATTGACTGGTACCAAAGTGTGAGTAGCTTCATCTGAATCTATTTATAATCCTAACACTCTAACCTATGACCACAGTTATGTCACCCCATCTGCATTGGGGAAGAATTATTTGAATAAGCTGCATTTTTGCAAACCAGGCCACTTTACATGGACTGACCAAAAACTGTAGTGTATTTTCTTCATCTGGTAGAACAACCATAGTGTTGAAGTCAACTATTTTATTCTTGAAAACAAGATTTCAGAATGCCTATACTGTCTATCATATGTGTAGACGTATGTCTGAAGTGGAGAATTCAGACAATTCAGAATTGACTTGTGTCCTCCTTACTGTATATTTACCACAGTCCTGCAGCTGCATATACTGCATATACAAAACTGTATGTAAAAAGGCAACAGCTATGTAATCTTCCCACTGCATTAAAAAGTGGGTGGGTCTTTGTATTTGCATGGTGTGACTTGCTCTTGAGGTTATAAGTCAAGGTTTGTGCCTCTACTCTGCCACATGTGTACCTACAGTATTTGGAGTGGAGTACAGTGTGAACAGGCCTTTTGTAAAATACATTATTACTTTTTTACTTTTTGAATTAGTTCATTCTACCACAGCAGACAGTGGAAGCTTGGTAAAACATTCAGAAATGTACCACAATTTATAGCTGGTTGACTGTAGCTTTATTATTATGTACAGCACAACACAGATGATGCTTGCAGGTGTGAAAAAGAGACAGCAGTGTAATCTCCTATTCCTGCCACTTTTAAAATTCTTCTCAGACTGGTGGAATTTTCATTTCCCTTTAGATCTAAATAATAATCTCAATAGCAGCACTCGCTGATTAGCATCAAATGGACAGATAAACCAAAGTCAACATAAACAAAACCAACGAGTTGCTGTCAGATAATTCCACAAGTTTGTATGATACAGATTTTGAGCCTTTGTTTAGTCAGTTTGCAATTAAAATGTAATAACTGACTTCATTTAAAAAGTCATCTATAATATTTATCCTTTCAAGATAACCATTTAGTGTTACTAATTTGTTCTTTTGGCAACCTAATAAGACTGAAAAATAGCAATTTCCCCAAAGCTACCATATATGCTACTAAATAAATGGCTAAATTGGGAATCTGAAGCTGGGTCTCTCATTTCCCAATCCAGAACTTATGCAGTACAATGGGACCCAGGGATATCTAGCAGCAAGAATAATGTGAGCTACCAGAGTCTAGGTTACTGTTGCAGAGCTTTTGGGATACTGGGTCCAGTAACCTTCACGCCCACTGGACACAATCTAGGAACAGAAAGGAACTGAGCTCCTCAAAGGTCATAACAGATGTAGCTCAGTCCATAAAGACGTGGATTTGTCAAAGCTAATTGACAGGTAAAAGGATATTTCCTCTCCTGGGTGTTATAAAGCTGGAGCCCACAAGCTTTGCTAGGATATCCCTTCCCTTGTGTGTGAGACGACCATACACGCCACTGCTGCCGATATAGTTACTGGAATAGAAAATAGACCTTAAATAAAGACCTTGGCATAGCAAGGTGCTATGCTTGAAAAAAAGGGTCGTCATCTGTGGAGGGTTAAACATCACTTTGACAAATGATTAAGACTGAGCTGTAACTTCTATGACTGATCCAATTTAATTGCAGGCTCTACATTTAATACAGGAAGAATGAAAGGAGATGGTCTACTTACTGGCCTTTCCTTTCTCAAGCTACTTCCCTGTAAATTCAGCGCATAAACACCCCCCCCCATGTATGCTGGTATGGTTAGTGAGAGTATGAACTGACAAAAAATAATGATCTCCCACTGAAATTTACACTTTAGAGGCTAGACTAGAAAGGTACACTATTGTATGAGTGTAGTCTTATATAATCCTTTATGATGAATACACCAATCATCATTCGTTTCTTTTACATATTTATTGCACCACTGTCAACCCACTTTTGAAAGGCTTGCATTGACACCTGTAATGTTGGTTGAGTTATGAATTGGGTTTTCGCTGAAGCTAGCAAGTCCACAGATTCATTCAGACCACTTTGGATTTGCATGGTTATGTGAATCAGCCCTTCATTTTCAAAATTCTGGCCTCGGCAAACATTTACAGTTGAGGGAAGGAAGTTCAACCGTCAGAGTCGGATGGTGTGCAGCCTTCTGACAGTAAAAGCCAATTTCAAAGGATGGGGGTAGAGGTTGGTAGCTAATATAATTAACTTAATCATATGTTTTAACTGCAGTGTGTAATATATTATAGTGCTCTTTTAAATTTAAATTGTTTCTATGTAATTTTATTGTTGTGAGCTGCCCTGGGATCCCTTGGGGAGGAAGGGTGGGGCGATAAATTAGAAATAAAAATGGATGCAGTTGGAATAACCTCTGTGCGTATGGCAAACTGGGGCTGCTCATTATCAGATAAGCTTTTGTAGACTATCACCTACTGCATCAGTGGCAAGTTTAATATATTTTTGTTACTTACTGTCATGCTCAATTTTCAGGAAATAATTCCTCTCTGGCGAGAAGGGTGACAAGTCTACCCTTGGTAGCTTGCTAGCTGGAGTCTTTTAGAGAACTGGAGTGACTGAAAGCTAGTTTTGCTAGGTTACAGTCAAATCATTTGTATATTTCCTTAAAAGTAAATCCACCGAGTGCCCCAGGGCTTAATTCAGAGTAAGAGTGATTAGAAATGCACCCTTTGTTTTAGAGCATGAGGTTAAAAGCATTGAGTTATGAACTGCTTTTTTGTAAAAAATATATATTCTTGCACACCTAGTTTCTCATGGTCAGAAGGACTATGAGCTTGCATTAGGCCTCTTTTTTATAATGAAGGATACAGATGTCAGTATGTTAACAACAGTCTCCTGGTGGAATGGTTAAAAACATACCCCACTGTCACACACAGTATGGAAGTGCAAGGAATTATTACATTCATCTCAAAAACTCAGTATTCTGGCTAGTAATGCTTCAAATTGGATTATTATCTCAACAGACTACTTTCAACTATAAAAAAACTTACTTGTAATTATAATATTAATACCCATCAGTGGCATGGAATTAAATGACACAGACAGTAATTGCTGAGTCTATCATACTAATTATTAATGACTGAAATGAAGAAAATAAATTAAGAAACAATATACTGTTTTAAAATAAACTGGTGACTTTGGTCCACAGTGACTGAGGGTGAGATTTTTTTAAAACAACAACTCACAAAGTGTTCACTTTCAGGTAAACCTGCAAGAGATAAGGGTTTATTGTTCCATATTTGTATAATACTGCTGTGATAATGTCCGCCAATTCCTTATGCTATTTTCAGCAGTGCGGTTTTAGTAAGTGGCTGCCAGTCCAAAAAGCATGCACTGATGTCTTCACAAACTTTCAACTTCATTTTCTTTATTATTTAAATGTTCTAAACATCTGAGTGTCTCATTTGCCGTTGTGAAGATAATACCAATGTCACTGTAATTTTCACAAGTGATTATGGGTAGAACTGGAGGGTCCTGTTTTCCCTGTTTAGCAGCCCTTAGTCATGCCATAAGTGTTAAGCATGCCAAGAGGTTGGTGGTTGTGGGGCCTGTTGCATGATGGTCTCCTTCAGGTGATGCCATTTGTGGGAGGATATTGCTGTATAAGAAAACCAATCCGACTCTGGTCTTGTATGTTCAGTTGCCCCAAGTAAACGCTCATAAATTGGATCCTTAACTCCTGTGACTGGCCTTTTACTATTGAGATACACCTGCTGGAAGAAGAGGGGGAAGGTGATTTTTGTGTGTGGTTGTTTAATCAATTCCCTACTCCTCCTGAAGTTTGGGGCACCCTCTGGATGGCCATGGGAGGTATAGATAGAAGTATGGAGCCAGAGGCTGGAGAACCAATGGGGAATTGGTGAAAAAATGTCTCCCTCTCTGTCCAGCAAGAACCTCTGCTGGATCTCAACCCCTTCTGCACAGAGCGTTCTGCAGTTGAAAGAGGGGGAAAGTCTAAGTAAATTCCCATGTAAATAAATAAGTAAGTAAGTAAGTAAGTAAGTAAGTAAGTAAGTAAGAAAGATTCCTTTCCCTGTCCAAGCAATGTTGTCGATAGCTTACAATAAGAGATTCAACTGACAAAGTTCGAGATGTCCCTTGGTCAGCAGTGCTTGGATTTTCAGGAGGTAAAATAAGGCAATCTTCTCTTTGGCTCCTCTTTTTCAGCACCTTGGAGAAAAGTGAGAGAAGATGGTGGATTATAAAGTAGAAAGGGGGCCTAGTAAATTCCTGTAAATCCAAGCACTCTTCAACAGTCAGAATTGAATGCAATAGCAAGTGGGGATTTTGGTGAGTTCCTCTTAAGTATCATAATGTCAGGGCTGGATTTGGCATGCTGTGTCATATTGTAATGCAGTAAGATCTAGCTTTAGGCCTGTAGAAGCAATGAAATAACATAATGCCATCCGTGATCATGTGTATCTTATGTAGGAAAAATGTATAGGAGGAGGTTGTTGTTGTTTTTACAGGCTGAAATCTAGTGTACTGGGAACACTAGATTGCTGTGTCAAATATTATATGTATCAGGACAGATTAATGGCAGCAAAATTAATTATGTATTCTTTACTTTGGTTCTTACTTTCGTGTCATTGATCTCATCAATTACCCCCTTTTCTTGACAATTTCTAAATGAACGGATCCACCAATATCAGTAGTTTTTGCTCTTAATTTTTTTTAAAATGATCAGTACTCATCATTAAATATCTTGCAAAAGGCTATAGGAAAAATGACTTGTTTCTCCTCTTCATAATGCTTTGAAGATAGTATTTATTTATTTTAAATCTTTCTATACTGCCTTTAAATTAAGCAAATTTTTCAAAGCAGCCTACAAAGCAAGCAAATGATAGAAATAACAGTGCCATAGATTACAATACAAACTGATAGCAGATTACTCTCTGTTTTAACTTATTTCTATCAGTTTATTTATTTTCCCCTTGTATGCCCTGTATATATGACTAGCCAAGTCACATCTTTAAATCAAACCCTGCTACACCAAATCCCACCAATAATAATGTTCAGTGAAAAATACATCCATTCCCCCCCCCCCCATTTAAACACACAAACACAGCTGTGGGAAAATAAATTAACCAACCTGATAATGTTTGGCTTAAAACAGCAGCCATTATACTTTTACATGATTCTCTGAGAAGGGAGAATTGCTAGTGAGAAGCCCTTCCTTCCTCCTTGCCTCTCCCAGTCTGATCTCAGGAAATAATGGATTTGGAGCACTGTGCCCTCTGAGGAGTTCTGAGCACATGGAGGCCTGTAACCATTTGTGCCTTAAAATGAATTAGGGATTAATGCAGCTGCCTTAACATGGGTGAAATATGCTTTATGCTCCTCCCCTCCATAATTAACTGGCAGCTGCATTTTACACTAATGGAATTATCCAGACAGTCTTCAAAGGCAGCTCCATGTTTAGTGCGTCACAGTAGTCTAGCCTAGAGTTGAATCAAAGCATTTTCTTGTAGCAATGCTACATCCTGCAGATTCATCGTAATCTGAAACACCTGCATCCCATATCTAATTGTGGGGTTTATATAAATGAATTTTATTAGATATTTTATAGCACACTTATATACGGTAATCCGTCAACCACGACAGAAAAGGTATAATTCTGAAAGTGTTAACTAATACAGTTGAATAAAAGTGTGTTACTAGATTACAAGGGACGTGGGTGGTGCTGTGGTTTAAAACACTGTGGCGCTTAGGCTTGCCTATCAGAAGGTTGGCGGTTCGAGGCCCCATGATGGGGTGAGCTCCCGTTGCTTGGTCCCTGCTCCTGCCAACCTAGCAGTTCAAACGCATCTCAAAGTGCAAGTAGATAAATAGGTACTGCTCTGACGGGAAGGTAAACGGTGTTTCCGTGCGCTGCTCTGGTTTTGCCAGAAGCGGCCTAGTCATGGTGGCCACATGACCCGGAAAAACTGTCTGCGGAAGCGGACAAACGCCGGCTCCCTCGGCCTGTAAAGCGAGATGAGCGCCACATCCCAGAGTCGTTAGCGACTGGACTTAAATGTCAGGGGTCCCTTTACCTTTACTAGATTACAAGAAACTTTTTATAGTATCAAGAGATAGATTTTAAGACTTCAAACACTTTTCTGAAAGGAAATTGGCACTATTGAAAAGAAACTGAGCGGACCAAGAATTTCTCCAAGGAAATTTCATCCAGCAATCCTATGTAGATTTAAACATTTAAAATAATATTCTAAAGAGTTTACATGAGAGCTTACTGAAAAGACAGATTATACACAAAAACTCACATAGCAGCTTAACTCTTTATGTACACTGGAATACTTTTCAAGCATTGTTCAGCCTGTTTCAAAAGCATGATGCACCCAGCTGCAATATTCAGGCAGTTAAATTATAAAAATATTTTGTCATCTTGATCCTAGTGGCTCTAATAGCAAGTGTGTCAGTGATATTTGGTTGGATCCAAATATTCTCTTCCTCAGACGAAAGGGAACACGCTGGAGAAATGCAGTGAAGAGTAGGTTGCTGAAAACATTAACATCAACAAGAAGTTCTTTAAATTTGGCACTTTTAATTTAGAGAAAAGGAGAGCAAGAGATTAAGAAGTTTATAAAATTATGCAAGGCATGGAGAAAATGGAGAAATAAAAGTTTTTCACCTTCTCTCATAACACTCAAACTCATGGACATCCAGTGAAATTGAATACTGAAATATTCAGGAGATATAAAAGAAAGTACTTCTTCGCAGAGTACACAGTTAAATTGAAGGAACTCCTACAAGTGGCAGGGATGGCCACCAACTTGGATGGCTTCAAAAGAGGGTTCATGGAGGAGAAGGCTATCAGTGACTACTATCCATGATGGGTGAACTATGCTTCCATGGCCAGAGGCAGCAATATTTTTGAATACCAGCTCCTTGAAACTGCAGGAGGGGAGAGTAGCACTGTAAGAACAGGATGCTGGTCCAGGCTGCTGATCCATCAGGCTCCTCTTATGTTCTTAACCCTTGGATCAATTCTGGATTCGAAGCTGAGGTTGTAATTCTGTACGCGCTTACTGGGAAATAAGCTCCATTGAGCCCAGTGAGTCTTACCTGTGAGTAAACATGTCTCTTAAGTTAATGGCATGCAAACATACACCGTTACTAGCATGACTTATAAGGGAAAAGGAGCCAAATTCTACAAAACTTTCTTGCATTAAGGATATTCTCCCCGCCCCAGCAATCTTACTTGGAGAATTTGAGCACCAGTCTGGGAATACTACAGGGAGCCACTGAAGCTTTGTTGTGGTGCACACAACTGTGAATCATGCCCCATGCTGCTGATGAATTTTTCAGCTGGTTCACTCTTGTATGCTGCACCTAAAGCCTCAAAGATGAGTGGCAGTTACATCTACTTTCAGTTTTTGTTTCTGACACAAAATGAACTTTGCTCATATCCAGTGGAAGGAGCAAAACTTGCCTTTCCTGTTAACAGGTCTCAGCAGTAATGAAGTCTGACCCTTGAAAATAGTTTGTTGGCCTAAGTCACAAGAGACCAGAATTCTTAAATACACAAATACTTTCCTATAGGCCAGTTATTTCTGAAATATTTTTTATCTTGCCATTGCACTACCCAGACAAGAAAATGCTTAAGGTAACAGATACAGTGGTACCTTGGTTTACAATCATAATCAGTTCCGGAGGTCTGGTTGTTAACCAAAACAGGTTGTAACCCAAGGCGCGCTTTCGCCATTGGGGCCTCCAAAAACTAAAAAACTAAAAAAGGGTTGTAATCCAAAAAAAGAGGGTTGTAATCCAAAAAAAGGTACACGCACTTCCGGGTTGGACGTGGTTGTAATCCAAAACGGTTGTAATCCAAAACGTTTGCAAACCAAGGTACCACTGAACTGAATTTCTCAATTAACAAGCCCTAGAAAACAACTGTTTATAACAAACACTGAAATCTTCCCACTGTTGATGATGATGTGATGACTCTTACCTGTGCTTTTCTCAGTAGAAGGACTGCTTGGGGTAGGGTGAGAAAAACTTTAGATGTCTATTGAATATCATAGATTGTATCTTCCTCCATTTGTTTTTATTTGAATTCCAATGAATTCTGAGGTGCCAATGCCCAAGTTACTTGACTAGCCAGACTATTTGCAGAGTCACTTTGGTTTGTATGAAGTTTATTAAGAATAGTTTTTGACAAAATTCAATGAGGTGGAATTTATTGACTTAATAATTATTCATTATTAATTGCGTTCCTGCATTATCTTCTGACAATGGTTGTTCCTGAAACAGAAAAAATCTTTTCTTTTCTCTTTCCTTTTTGAGTTTTGATTTCTTGATATATCTCACACACTGTGCAAATAGTTACCTCATGAGTACAAAATTGACACTTTTAAGAATGTGTTACATGAAAAGCTAAAAGTATGCAACTAAAGAAAAAAATGCTCAGCATTTTGTGGATACTTTTACTATCCACTTTGAACTGGTTCGCACATTACATTCAGCCGCTGTTTGTCATAAGTCATGGTTTAACTGTGAATGTTCCTTCACCTGCTGTAGAGGTCCCTTTGCGACTTCTTTCCCAACCCAGCATTCATGATTAAGCTGTGGTTTAAGGCATACAGTGGCTTATCTTGCCATGTAAATCAGGCAAGTGTCAAACAGGGGTGGCTAATGTGCTTCCCTTTAGCTTATTGCTTCCATAGCTGTTTGGTATGGTGACCAGCTAGTTCAATTTTATTTGGTAGGATGACCCATTGGTTTATTGTCACATGAATTTTAGACCTTGGGCCTTCAGTAGTCATCAGTTTTGTGCATTTTAGTTAGTGAGTCGCAATAGCAACTCCTTCTACGAGCACCTTGTGGGTAACCATCGCTGGAACTGCTGCAAGCAATCAGAGATCAGTTCCCAGGTGTTAAAATGTAAGACAAGTGTCAATTCGGCGTTATAATATGCCAACAAAGCAAAAAAGTTGTATTCACCATAGCATTTAAGGATTACAAGCAATACTTGTTTGGGGTTTACTTGTAAAGCCCACTTGCACAGGTGCAAGTTCTAGCTATTTTGGACTACAATTCCTTTTATGCCCCAGCCAGCATGGTCAGTGTTCAGGGATGATGGAAATTGTAGCCCTGTAGGTACCACATTTCCCACCATGGATGTAAAATCACATTAGAAATTTGACTGACCCCTCTGTTTGACATCTTATTACATCTGCTCCATGGAATCTGCACTGGCTGCCAATATGTTACCAGAATAAATTCAAGGGGCTGACATTAACCTCTAAAACTCTCAGTGACTATGTAATGATGTCTGTGCTAAGAAGAACTGTATTGTAAATTACAACTTACCTTTGATGGCTTCACTTTTTATATATTCTCCCCAACCCCTCACCCCAACTCCCCAACATACAGTAACCCAGACTAATTCAGGATGGTTCATCGGCATCCGATGAAAGGGCTGTGGTCTATGAATGTTTAAGTCGTAAAAGTTTTAGTCTTTGATCTGCTTCAGGACATTTTGTTACTGTTTAATTCAAACCTGTAGCTAACCTCCTCCTCCACATATGTTATCTGCCATCCAGGATCAAAGATGAAGCTAGTTTTTAGGAAGCAAGGCAGATAGTGGTTTTTAACATCTGAGGAAAGTCTACAAGAAGCATTGGCATTGCTAAAACAAGAGTTTATATACAATGGATCACCAACATTGTTTTTCTGGAAGTTGCAGCGCACAGCTTCCATTGGCCACAGTCAGGGTGGACAACGATCAGGGATGATGGAAATCATAGTCTACAAGTCTTGGTAGAGGGCACATGCCTCAGTAATCCATAGTTTACGCATTATAAAGTTGAGCATAAAACAAGATAGGGCTCAAAGTATACAAGCATTAGCAAGTCAGCACTTTCTTTGTGAAGTTTTGCCTGAGGGCCAATTCATAAATAATTACCTCAGCATCGCAACAGCCACCAAAATGATCAGTTCCATGCTGCTCTGGTAGCATTTTGAATCTGCTTTCCATACAATTCAACCAGATCACGTGCTACGTGATTGCCTCAGTGCCATACTTCTCAGAGCACTGGTGATACTGTTAGTCCACCAGACTATGATTTCAATAGCTATGACATCTACATGGAGCCTGAACCATGCAGTAGTGATATGTGGTACTACTTACATTTGAATCTACCTGTAACATTTTGAGAATGAATTTATTTATTTGTATTTATTTATTTATTTATTTATTTGCTTATTTATTAGAGTATTTCTGTGCTGCCCTCTCTTAAATATGAGGGCTGTGTACAGCTATATAAAAACATCTTTAAAATATAGTAATTAAAGTATAAGGGTAGAACCTCAGAGATCAAAATTCAAATCCTCACTCAGCTATCAAGCTTACTGGGTGACCTTGGGCCAGTCACTCACGCTTTGCCTAATCGACCTCCCAGGGCTGTTGTGAGGGTAAAAAAAATAAATAGGGAAGAGGCGAATTGTTTTTGCCACCTGGAGCTCCATTGAGGGAAAGTGGGATATAAGTTAAGCAAGCAAGCAAACAAACAAACAAACAAACAAACAAACAAACAAACAGTCATTAAGAGCAGTACAGTGGTACCTCAAGTTACATACGCTTCAGGTTACAGACTCCTCTAACCCAGAAATAGTACCTCAGGTTAAGAACTTTGCTTCAGGATGAGAACAGAAATCGTGCTCCGGCGGTGCGGTGGCAAAAGGAGGCCCCATTAGCTAAAATGGTGCTTCAGGTTAAGAACAGTTTCAAGTTAAGAATGGACCACCGGAACGAATTAAGTACTTAACCCGAGGTACTACTGTACAGCTATGCTAGGTGTATCTTAAATAACTGGATAGGCCAGTTAACATGAAATCTTCGAGAGATGCCTGAAAGTCAAAGTGGTGATGTCTGCTGAATCTGTCCCAAAGTGTATGTGGTTAATTCATTTAATCAACACCTCCTTTGGATACTGGGGTTGAGCCTTAGATGAGTTTTTTCTAAATTACAAGTAATGATATATGGAGTATGTGTGTAATCTTGTGATTAAATTTAGCTGTCCATTAGTCATATGCACCCCATATTAAAAAAAAAGTTTTGCATATTTAATAGTAGGTGCTTATGTGTGTGTGTGTTGGAAGGCAGAATGCATCTTTTGTAGTTTTCTCCACTCAATAGAAGGACGTGGGTGGTGCTATGTTCTAAACCACAGAGCCTAGGGTTTGCCGATCAGAAGGTCAGCGGTTCGAATCCCCACGACGGGGTGAGCTCCCTTTGCTCAGTCCCAGCTCCTCCCCACCTAGCAGTTCGAAAGCACATCAAAGTGCAAGTAGATAAATAGGTACCGCTCCAGCGGAAAGGTAAACGGCGTTTCCATACACTGCTCTGGTACGCTAGAAGCGGCTTAGTCATGCTGGCCACATGACCCGGAAGCTGTCTGCAGACAAACACTGGCTCCCTTGGCCTATAGAGCGAGATGAGCGCTTTACCTTTACCACTCAACAGCGCTTGTTAAGCCACAGCTACGAGGTAGGATCATGTTAAAATTGACAGTAATGAGAATGTTAGGATTTGTAGGAGTAATGTATAATTTTATTTATGTTTTCATAAATAGTAGTCTTAGCATTTTGGGGTAAACAATTGCATTATTCACATCAAAATAGCACCACATTGGCTTTTAAATTACACCACCTGTCTGCATGAAAATAATTTTTGGTACAGGAACATACAGACAGCTGCTGCCAATGTTTTTTTTCTTTTCAGAGAATACTGGCAAAGCGCTGGCTTTTGGCATAAAATATAAGCTGATCTGTTAGTTTTGTAGCTTTAGGAAGAAATTTTTTGCTTGTAAAATGACTATACTGTATTTGGTTTGAATTTCACTGATTATAAAAACATCATCTTATGGTAAACAAGACAAGCTGCTATGTACCAAGCAATATGAGACTTGCTCCTATCTTTTCCATTATTTGTAAGTTGTAATCTTATCCTATTAACATTCAGATAGTAGGAATAAATCATCATCATCATCATTGAGATGGGGCATGTTAGGAGCTTAGGGTTCTGTCTTAAAGACTCAATAGCTCCTCAGTATCATGCAGATTTGAATTTATAGGAAAAACATGTGAGTGGGAGAGAGAGGGAGACAGAAAGATAGAAAAAACTATGATTGAGCAGAATGATATAGTGCATGTATGTAAATTTCCACTTTCCTGTTATGTACGTAATAATCTATTTCTTCTAAAACACTTTTTGGAGACTTGACATATACACAAATTGTTATTATAGTTGCAACTTGCAAATTGTAGTCGAAATGTTTGGTTTTGTAGGACACAATTTGGCTTTAATAGCATTTGCTCACCACAACATATGACAGATGTTCAGATTTATTAGCACTAGTGCAACATATTATGAGCAGGAGGTTTGTAATCTTCCTAGACTGTTAACAAAACCATTGTGTTATTGGCCAATAAGATTTGTGCATCTGGCTGACGTAATGTTGCACTCCTGACAATGGTTTAAGTGATATATGTCTGCAGGGCGTAGATAGGGTTCTGGTTTTTGTGCTCCTGCTTTTATAGTATGAGCTGTTTGCAATTCTGAAAATGCATTAGGTCTCTAAAAGGGTTAAGGGATATAGTGCCGCAATTAAAAATACAGCTTGCCAATGAGCTATTTTGTGAGAGTGGTATAAATATAAGATCCGCTCGTCTGGCTCATTTGCAAGCTTTCTTTTTGACTTCTTTCACACAACTGGTGTTTTTGTGTTTAATTTAACAAGAAATGAGTAGTAAATGAAAGCTGCTGCCTGAAATCCCACTGTGAACGTGTTTTGCACTTGGCTCCCCAGTGAAAAGGCAATTTGTGAAATTATGTGATAGAGTAATTAGATGAAGCCTGGGCTTTTGATTGTTGCCATGCTTATGCGGTGAAGGTTTACTAGGGCAGGGATAGGGAGGAGAGGAAAAAAGCCTGATTATTATCCTGCCAAAGTTGGCTCAGGGTTCTTAATTTATTTGTAAACAGAATATTTAGTGACCGCATAGGAAGTAGCAGTAATCACCAGCTCATAAAGAAAGTACAGCAGAGCTTTGGATTTTTACAGAGTGCTCATGTAAAATTTAAGCTGGGAGGCTGAATCCCTGTTAATGTAATTAGGACCTAATTTACCACCCTTTGCACACAGATATATAGTAGCGGCTAGATATTATTCTCTATTTTTATACACATTATATATACCTCAGTGCAGCAGTTCACTGAATAGAACAGGTGTGAGCCCCCCTCAAAACATCCCCCCTCCCAGTTTGAACCATAAATACACAACAATTTTTAAGGGGGGAATGCTTACCGAAAGGGGGAGAGACGGGGTGGATTGGGGTGGAGAATGAATGGAAAGAATGTCTGCAAATGAGGCAGTAATGGACAGTTGCCCTTTATGTACTGATGGATTTCTCAATGGTTAAGTAAATTAAAGCAAATGCTAGAAAAATCAATAGGCTTGCAGAGTCTTGGTTGTGCCTCATAGACTTCAGGACAGAATGACAGATGTGGTGCATATGACCCATTTAAGTATTAATGCTTGGGAAATTGCTTCTGCGTGCAAGGTTATAGGCCTAGAAATATTGTTATATTAAATTACAGACAATAATATTTTTAAGTATATGTGCAATTTATATGTTTCAGTTTAGTTGTTCTTATGTGCTACATTTGTCCTGGAAGATTAGTTGCTTAGTTGTGTCTGTGGAACAGTAAATCAAGTTTTAAAATGTTCGTGCTGTGAATTGTCTTCATATAAGCTGTAGTTGGAAGGCGCATGTGTTATACACAATCAGGGCGTACAGGGAATGTGCCAAAACTACATTAACTATATAATTGTATTTCAACCACAATAAATGTACTGTGCATTAGAGTCTTAAACAAGTGTCATGGAACCATGTTTGATGTGTAGCTGCAAAATTAGGGCAAGACATTGCATCAAGTTATTCTGTGAGGATTTCAAAGCAAATCATAATAATAAATAAATGGGGAGGAAACATGCTACATATGGCAGTTAAAATGTGAATTTTGCTGATCCCTACGGAAGTCCTAGGACTTGCAAACAGTAGATAAACCTGTTCAAAATATATTACTTCAGACTGCAAATGAGGGGTCACATTATTGACTTCCCTGATATTAAAAAATAATGTCAGCATATAGAAAGTAGCACTCCATGTTGGGGAGAACAGTTGGCTAGGATTTTTCTTCCAGACATTTAGTCTTCTATATGCTTCTATTTTCCTGGTCTGAAGTCCAGACATACGTTTACCATCTCATTTTGTTGTATGAGGGTAGGGGTAGTACATTTCATATCTAAGTTACTTTGAATCAAATTACCAAGGTATCAGTGATCACAGAATTAGGGACTGGTTCACATCAAACCCAGGATCAACACTTTCTTTTGTGCAACATGCCTGGTGTTGATCAGACTGTGTGTGAATACAGCAACGGTATTTCATTCAGTAACAAATTGTCATGATCGTGAAAACCTCTGCTGTCTGTATTCTGTGTACAGCCCAGCAGATCCTCATGCTTCTCTATATCCTATCCAGCCACATCTATGGGGGAATCATCCTGAGGAAGGAAAAGAAAGGCTTGCATAATTGAACTGGTTAGTTGCACTGGATGGTGCTAGAAGTAGTTAGTGCATACTTCTCACTTTGGTTGTTGATGAATTTAATGTCAATTGTATTTTAATTAGTACTTTTTGTCAAGGTTTTAGTTGAGAGTCAATTTTTGACAGAAGTGGCGAAAAGGATATATGAAATAATTAATCTGCTGGTAATGAAATCAAATGCTAAATAGTAGTATAAATAGTAAATTGTCTATTGTATATATGAGTCTTTAGAAGATTTTGAATTAAAATAAAAAAAATTAATTGGCTCAAACAACAATATCTTCCAACTGGTGGCTCCTGTAAAATGATGAAATTGCAAAAAGGGCAGATTATTATTTTGGGGTTCATTTAGAGTATATTTGTGTACAATATTCAGGTTGGATGAGAGCATCATCCTGAAAACTGTCAGGCCTAAACTATGTAACGTGAATCTGAGTGATGACAGAATCTTGTCATTTCCCACATGTACTTTCATTGCTATGGTGACGATAAACAGTGATGAAAGTTATTATGGAATGTTTTCTGTGCTGTAGCCGATAGCCCTTTGTATCTGAATAGCACCAAAATACCTAATAAACTGAAATAATAATTTTGGATACATGGGGCTATTTACTTCTAACTTAGCTGCACTCTTAATACCTTTGCATCTGTTAGAAAATTACAGTATTGTGGTTATTCATGTGCTATTGTTTGTTTGTTTGTGTGTTTGTGTGTGTGTGTGTGTAATATATATAGTGTATCATAAAATAACTAAAAGGTGTTTGTTTACCAAACAGCATTTTTCTTATGTCCATGACTTTTTCAGTGTGTTACGTTAGTTTGAATATTAAAGAGCTAGCCAGTTTTCATTTTGTTTTAGATACCGCAAATGAGCAAGCACATTAATCAGTGTTTAATTGACAACTGAACTCTTAAAATGCACGTTTGTAGGAGCCTCACAGACTAGGTCATTTGTTTTTGTCTGTACCATTAAGGTTCAAAGGTCATTGGGCATCCAGAAGCCATTAGCCAGTCACCGTTTTTTTTGCTGGGTTCCCATATTGTCAACTCGCTAGTCATCCATGGCAACACACACAAGACATTCTGTCAGTGACTAAGCAGGGAGTCTGTTTTAACTTTCAAATTTCCCATAAAGAGAGTAGATTTTTAAAAGATGCAATAGTACTAATTCTACATTTGAAACACAAGGCATGTCTTTCCATAGTCATCAAGGTTATACAAAACCACGATACATGTGAAAACAAGTTTTATCTTTTTTTGGCCAGCTTTATATCTATATATAGCTTTGTGTTGTACGTCTTCCTTCCTTGCTGCTTTAACGTTTGCAGTTTCACAGCCTCTTGTTCAGTGGAGAGGCAAATGGCACTTCAGACAGAATGGTGTGTTGACTAAAATGTTCTGTGTTTTGTTCTCTCCTTCTCTCATTTTGGGCATTATATTTTCCCACAAAATTGATTGATATTATTTTCCTGTGCTGGTAGAGAACATTTGGCCATAATAAGCTTGTGCTTATTAGAAACAAAGGATAAATGACTTTAGCTGCTGAGTCAATCCACTCAGTTTACATCCCCCCATTCAACCCTAATGTGTCCCAGTCCCATCCCTCACAGTGAAAACATCATCAATTACTTGGCTGACAGGAGTCTGAGACTCTGTGTAAGTTGCTCCTTGGGGGTATTCATCTTGGACCAAAATCCACTGGCACTCAGCAACATTCATCACTTCCACCTACATAAAATGATTGGGTAAACGGTAGGGTGAATTATCAGAGGAAAAGAGTGGAAAAATTGATTTTGAATACATTCAAGCAAGTTACTTTGGCCTTGAATAAGAAAAGAAAAAACCCAGGTGATTTACTAAGCTTCTATTTAGAAACTTCCATTGCAGTTTTAGAAAGTAACTAAACCGGCTTCTTTTCTAAGTGGCAATGAATTTCCATTTTGATACAGCTGCAACATTTATCCAATTAATGGGTTAGAATCTTAGATAAATACATCCAAATCAACTAAAATGTGTCCCAATTGATCGGTTAGCAGCTTTCTTTCTTTTTACGTTTATTTGTAATACAAGTATTTATGCAAATTCTCTCCTGTGTAAGAGAAAAAGGAACGCTTCTTCTAAGATGATGCCTGCTGCAATACATACATGTGTAATGTAAAAGCAAAATGTGCATTCTTTCCCTTAGAGACTCTTTTGTGTGTGTAAATTTATGCAGATTTAATCCATCAATGAAATTATTAATTGACTAAAGCACATTATCAGTGTAAGATATATTGACTAAAACACATTATTATCAATGTAAGCTATATTTAATTAGGGAGTCTTCCTGTTTCAATCTTAACAATTCTGTAGAACTGGGCTGTAGTTCTAGACCAGTGAGTGATTGTGTGTGTGTGTCTTTCAGCATTTGAAGTAGAAGTCTTTTATTTGAAAGGCAACAACTTTACTATGAATATGAGATACTGTTATAATTTTATTTACATTGATGCACATTGTATATTTAATAGAAAGAAGTTTTATCCTTTCTGGCAGAAAAGAAATATTTCCAGTGTGCCTTTAAAATTAAAGATTTGAGTAACTCGCCAATTACACTTCCGTAGACCAGTTGAAGTAAATATGGCTATGTAGCAAAATAAATAGGGAGTACATTATACCCAAAGGCTGAGAACATACATGGGAGGAGAGGTCCTATTTAAATCAATAGTGATTGCGCTTTGAATGAAGTTCTTAAACTGACCTTTTAGAAAACATTTTTATCCTTTTTACAATTGGTGGTTTTTGAAAACAGAAGGTTTTTGTTTCTATAGAAACGGGTGGGAATTGAAGTAGGAAGAATGTATAGAGAGGCATGCACCTGGATTCTTTAAACATGTACTGTGGTTGGGTGATTGTCTAAACAAACAGCTTATGCGGAAGGTTTTATCTCAGAACTGGCACATTATCCCACAGTTCTCTTTTCTCGCTGCTCCTCATTGCTAGTTGTATTAGAAGACTTGCAAGTGATAACTTCTGAAATGTTAGTTAAAGGCAGTAGTGCTATAGTAACAAAAAATCACTGCATTCTGCAACCTCTGTGCATCAAAACTGTTCTGACACTAGCTTGATTTGAGAGACTTAAAGCATGTGTTGCCAGGCCTTTTGATCTAGGAACTAAATTTGCATTTGGTGTGGAGTTACCAGAATCAATAATTTTAATATTTGAAGAGCAGTAAAAGATGTCAGGTGTAATGCACTCAGGTATGTTTCTCAAATTATTGCTCTGCTAAAAATCTTTCCACTACACACACACACACACACACACACACACACACACACACACTTTAGCAATGTAAGTGATAATGTTTCACATGGACACATTGCTTTAGGTTTACTGGGCGGAGTTGCGTTGATCTTGATGCAACACTAGAAGAAAAGGGTGCTCTTGTCGTTTTTATTTGATGGTAAATGATACACACCTGAGCATAGAAAATAAAAAAACTTACTGCAAAATAATGGATGGTTTATAGGGTTGCATAATTGTGAGCCTGAACATAGTATTTTAAAAAATGCTTCATGAGCTTGTAAAAGCTACTGGCATGCCAGCAATTGGGGGGGGGGGGAGAAAAGTCTTTGAGGTTCTTCAAACATCGATTAAAAATGAAATTAAAAAATGCCCCATTCAGTACTGCAAGGCAGTGTCATCACAATGTTGGAAAGCCAACTCACAGCTACTGGGTTATTGCAGGCATTGCTGCCCTTGTCCCTTGGATTACCGCTGTGCCACGTGCTCAGTTACACAATGCATAAAGGCGAGGGTTATTTCTAGGACAGATAATTGAACATTAATACTCGTTGACATTGTCGTAGGAATGATATGTCAACCTGACAGGGCCTATGTGCTTACATCTTCTGATTGGCTGCAGACGAAGGGTATGTTTGTCACATCAGACCTGAGGCCTCACTGCAGTAGAGCCAAAAATGATACAGCCATTAATCATCAGCTGCCATCTTGGGCTAAGATACCTTCTATGAAGCATTTATCATGTGCTGGTTTTTGGTTTTTTTAAATGTATAAAGAACCAAAATCCTGGCTTGCAAAAAATATATCATTTCAATCATTTATAGCACCATGATATGAACAATGTATACTTTTTTAATGTACATGTTTTATACCATATTTCCTGAAGATGGATGTCCTCTCCTGGAATTCCCGTGCCTAGATAGAAGTTATGCATTCCAGTGATTATGTATCAAGAAGGCATTGCTGAGGGCTGACATGCACAAAAATCCTAAAACAGAAGTTGCATTCTTGCAGTGAACTTTTTTTTTTTTAATCAATTACCCAAACTGCCAATCAGCTACTCCAGAGCAGGCCATTGTTTGCAAATGATAGTTATGTACTCTTCACAATCTTTCCTCTCAAAATTACACCAGCAGTTATTTTTAGTATAATTTCTAAAACATCTTTAATTACTAAATCCAGTACCACCTTATCAGATTTCTGCTGTTGCTCTTGCTGAAGACGTACCCTTCAGAGAAATGAAGAACAGCCTGGGAACAATTACAAAAGCCTCTGGCAAGTCTCCATATTACATACTTTAAACAGGACATTGGTAATTACACAGGTATAGGTTTGCCACTTTGCCCTGTAAAAATTTTGCCCTATAAAATTGTTTATATATGGGGCCCCTGAGAACATCCATTATCACATTTTGGTTAACATCACAGATTTTTAAAAAACAATAAAACCCACTAGCACTGCAGTCATATAGGCTTTCCTCTGCAATATTCTGGTTTGTTCTTTGTTATTCAAATAACTCATGAAGCAGTGTGTGTGAGAGAGTGATTTTTATAAAATGCATATACACTGTTCATCAGTTGGCATCATCAAAATGTTATAAGTTTCCATTTTTGTTTAATTGGAGCTATGCAAGGAACAAGCCCAAAAGTTCCTGGTCCTTTTTATTTTGAGACTTGTTAGTACAGATACTTTAGTCTGTAAATACATTCATTTAGGTCTTTGTAAATGAAAAGTGAAGTGCTATCCAAAAGAAAAAGGCAGCACAAGCCCCTTTTCAGCCTAGTATTGACCAACTAAATTAATTGATTATGTGTTTTTATCTTCATGCATTTTTAATGGCCATCATATCATAAATGTGCTGAAAGCTACATTATGTCTAAATGCTTTCCCTTCAAAATCCATTGATTTGTGTCCTCTCTCTCTCTTTCTCTCTCTATCTCTCTCTCTCTCTCTCTCTCTTTTTTTTTTTTAAATTGGAACTTGCCTGGGCTTATATGCCTTTTCTCCCTTACTGCAAGCCATTTGGGATAGGGTATACTTTTTTTGCCTTTTGTTTGCAGATTCTCCAGTTACCTTCCCCAAACGGTTGAAAAGACTGCCTGTATGTGCATGAGGTATAGCTTCTTTTGTCTTGTAAGTGCAGTGAAACAGCTTCAAATGAGATGACTATCAATGCATTTACTCAGAAATGATTCCGTTTCACTTTAGGAATGTGCTTCACATACCTCAAGGTGTCCCACTGAATACCAACCTCTATGGGGAGCTCTGCTAAATATAAAGGGGTGTGTTTGTGGGCTTAAATTTAATTTGTCTAAGCCAAATAGCAGAGAGCAGTGCACTGTGAAAAGTCCCAGTGAAGCATTCCAAGTAAATGAGGTGTTTGGGTCTATCCCTTAGAACTTCACAGCAAATTTTTATTTCTGGTGCCTTCAGCACCAAAGAAGTCCTGTAACTCATCCTTATTTTAAACTTGCATTCAGATTCCAAACACAAATTCCACGGAAGTCACTAGGACTTGCTTCCACATGTCTTTATGAAAACAGTGTGGAGTTGTCTAACATCAACTTAAAGTTCAGTGGGACTTAAATTTCTGCTTTAAGGGCACAACAGGGGTAGGGAATGTTTTCTAGCCCAAGGGCCACAGTCACATCTAGGCACCCTTCAGTGGGCCAGTGGGCCAGAGATGGGCATTGCCAGATGCAAAAGTGGGTGGAGCAACAAATGTAAATTTGAACCTTTGCACAATAGAGTAGTTTCTACACACACACACACACACACACACACCCCTCTTTCTCCTCCATCCAGATAAGCAAAGAGACATCAGAGTTCAAGAACAAATTCCAGAGAGGCAAAAACACTCAAGGAGGGTATAAGCAAGACTGGCGAGGGGTGTGGCTTGGGAAAAGAGGACGTGCTTTGGGCCAGATAGAGATGATTGGAGGGCTGCATTTGGACCTTGAGCTTGAGGTTCCACTCTCCTGGAATATAGAATTGTAACCTCAGGGTTATAGCTACAGAGCACTTTGAAAAATAATAATGCTAATGTATGTTTTAGCTATCTGGATGCAAGGCAACACTTATCCTACAACCCATCTTTTCACATACCAATTTTGTTGATCAAAATGAGTCAGCACAAGTTTGAAATATATATACTTTAAGTGTTGATCAACTATTAGTTACATTAATTATTGGGCATTGTTCCACAGCAGTTAATATGAGGATTGGAAAACTGATGAAACTGCATGCGGATCTGGGAAAAGAATCCAGTTTCCCAGATGTTGGAGACCCTTGGACCAAAACTACATATGACTTTAAATGGTTTTAAAAAAAAATCTTAAAGGTGGGAGGAGAAATCGCTGCTGCAATGGCTGGGAAGGGGGAGCTAAACCATTCTCTCCCCACTACTCCCTAATAATAGTAGCAGCTATTTTCCCCTATCCAAGTACTAACCAAGCATCCTTAGCTTCCGAGATCAGATGAGATCAGGTGTGTTCAGGGTAGTATGGCCATAGACAGCAGCAGCAATTTCTATTTTTAACGTACACATTAAAGGTAGTAACACATTTAACATTGTGTCTAGTTTGGCTCTCATCTGCAGTTCCTTGCAAAAAGGCCTAAGGAGTGCTCTAGGCATGACCACATCATTTCCCTTTCCTGCTACTGCCAGAGTAGTCACTGAATAAAGAAGCTGGAAAGTAACTCAGAGATCATCTAGTTCAACCTCCTGCCAGTGTAGGAAACACACTACTACAGAGTGCCTGATAAGTTGCCATCCAGCCTCTGTTTAAAAACCTCAACTTGCCAACTTATGAGGCAGCCTGTTCCAGAGTCTGAACAGCTTTTACTAAAATGAAGTTCTAATTAAATTATCCTAAATAATTTTTCTTCTGACCTACCAGGAGAATAATTCTGTCAAGAAAGAGGAATAAGTTTAGTCTGGTATGACTTCCTATTGAGAAACCAAGGTTGACTCTTCGCAATCACATCGTTTCCCCCCTCTATCCTCACAGAAGGGCTTTTTAATTATTTGTTCTAAATAATAGTAATAATAATAATAATACTTTTATTATTTATACCCCACCCATCTGACTGGGTTTCCCCAGCCACTCTGGGTGGCTTACAGCACATAAGAAATTGTGAAACATTGACATTAAAAAATTCCCAATACAGGGTTGCTTTCAGATGTTCTAAATCTTTCCACAGAGACACACGTCCAGTGAGGGCCTCAAAAATCACCCCAGAAATCTGTCTGAAGTTATCTGTGTAAGGTTGTGAGTTTAGATAAGAGTTGGAATCTGAGCAGTAGGAGAAATGGCAAGGCGGCCAAAGACTATGGTTGAAGACTGTGGAGTGTGTGACGTACATGTGTGTGGCAACACACCATTGCTGTCATGGTGAGATCAAATGCGGGAGAAGCTTCCACTCTTTCTTGCACTGCAGTACAAAGACCTGCATTTCTCCCTGCCCTTCCTCCTTGCCTCACCCTTACTCTGGGGCGCTGATACAACTCCTTGCCAAGGGCACAGGGACCCTAGGTTCACCTTTTGGCATATAGGTGTTCAGTCGACTGGTCAATATTTGTCTAGAACCCCCTTTCTTTGAAGGTGGGGACATTTCTCTGTCTTCAGCCTCATATCACCACCTGTTCTCCAAGAATCTTTGAAAAAATCTAGACAGAAGCTCTGAGATTGCTTCTGTAAATTCATTTAGTGTCCTAGTATGCAATTTGTGAAACTCAGAAGACTTTTTAGCGTGTCTGGGTGCTCCCATACCATCTCTTTACCTAATGTGGCTTATAACTCCCTCCCTTCATCATTTGGTCTACTTTTTTGCCAGGTCAAGCACAATTACCCTTTTAGGAAAAGGCTGAGCCATAGCAGGAGTCTAGCAGTTATATCTTCTGTCGCACCTTAACATTTCTCTATCCTCTATGCAGCAAACTTACCACTCCTTGTTCTTCATCTTGCTCTTTAAGAAACCAAACCCTTTTCATTTTACACATCTTGTGGGAGCCCTTGGGTTTATTCTATGCTTTAGCCCTCCTGGCACTTTCCAAGCTCTGGCTGCTCTTCTGGCCTTGGTGGTTTATGCCTCCAACTTCGTATTTATGCTACTTTAAATCTGAGTTCGAGACCTGCTTGTTCCTCCACTCCAGCTTCTTTAAAGGTAAAGGGACCCCTGACCATTAGGTCCAGTCGTGACCGACTCTGGGGTTGCGGCGCTCATCTTGCTTTACTGGCCGAGGGAGCCGGCGTACAGCTTCCGGGTCACATGGCCAGCATGACTAAGCTGCTTCTGGCGAACCAGAGCAGTGCACGGAAACGCCGTTTACCTTCCTGCCGGAGCGGTACCTATTTATCTACTTGCACTTTGACGTGCTTTCGAACTGCTAGGTTGGCAGGAGCAGGGACTGAGCAACGGGAGCTCACCCCGTCGCGGGGATTCGAACCGCCAACCTTCTGATCGGCAAGTGCTAGGCTCTGTGGTTTAACCCACAGCGCCACCCGCGTCCCTCCAGCTTCTTTAGGTGCCTCCAATTTTCTTTGCTCACTGGAATGCTTTGCAGTTTTGCTTTTCAGCATCTCTTTTTTAAAAAATTCCTGCCCATCTTGAACTCCTTCCTCAAGTATTTCTGCCCATTGCTTCCAATAGTTCTTTAAAACTTGTTGAAATCATCTTTACTAAGGACCAGAGTGCATATCGAACTTAACCCAGCTTTCCCTTTCCTGAGTATCATGACTCACAGTTACAGCTCTTATTAAAAAGGCGGTCTCCACTAAGAAAGTGAGGCACTTTTATTGACCTCTTTCAAAGAATACCATTATCATTATCAAGAAATGTTTAAGACTGTGAGAACAGACTAGTACTTCCCCAATTCAACTAACAAAAAACCCTTTTGGTTTGACATGGAATGTTTTCCATGTTCACTGAAGCACCAACATGCTGGGAGATTGCAGTTCTTATTTAAGCAATATTGATATGATATGGTATGGTATTCCATTCTGTGTTCCCACAGAGTGGCTAGAGGCAGGTGGTAGAAATCACTTTGTACAAACTACCATTTTTTCCCCTTTTGCAGTTCCTTTGGCCTACATGCCTGTAAAGGGTACAGCAGCTCTTTGTGAAGCATCCATCCCTGCTAGTATAATGTGGTCCTTGGAGCTACTTCACAGATTTTACAACAATGATATTAAAGCTGTAGGAAATACATAAAGTATGAAGGATAAACTTGTGTCTTTGGACTGAGAGAGCTAGGGTCTGTGGCCAATCAGAAGTACCAAGTGTGTGACCTTAAGCATTTAGGAAGTTTGTTTTCCTTTTACATATTTCCTGTAAGAAACACCAGAGTAATACTGGCACAGCTCTGGCAAACACAATTGTCCTGGCTCAAGTGTGAAGCGGCCTTTGATGTGAGTCAGTGAATCTCTGAAAACAGTGTGAATAAACATCAGGGGCTTGGGTACTGCTGATGATATGAAAATGAATTCCACAAGCATAATGTCCATTTGGAAGTTATTTGTATAGATAAATTGTTGGGCAGGGCGAAGCAGGAGTTTATACTGCATTCACCTTGCAATGAAAACAAGGTCCACTCTTTGGGGAAGATGCATTTTAATACGAGGTGCTTCCAGGCCTTGAGCATATCCTTCCTTTTACCTATGACTTTATTCCTCAAAAAAGGGTGTTTTAAAAAATAACTTTGCCAGATAAGAATAGGCTAATATTCTCCTGTAGGCTGTTGTCAGGGGGAGGGGGATTCATTAAAAAGTAGTAATTTCCATTATGCACCATTATTTTTCATCTTTATTGCTTATCTATAGTTTTCATTGCACTTTTAATGGCATGCTTGGTCAGAAAAGGTGAGGAAGAATGTGAGTACACTTGGCTCCTGTTAGCGCCTACTAGCTGTGCTTGAATCCTTGTCCCCATAGATTTTAATGTCCCTGCAGACTGCTGGCAGCCTGCTTCCAGCTGTGGCAGGCATGATGCAGTGAATTGCTTTTGAATGTTCTTTACTCAAATAGGCAGTAATTACAAGCTTAAAGAGGTTTAGTGGTCCAGTAAACTACATAATCACCCCTGAATTAGCCCGGGCTCATCAGTTGCAGTCCAGCAAGCTCAAGACTGCTGTTTGTATGCAGTCTTTATCACATAGCAACCTGAGCAGCAGGTGTGGAACAGCAAGAATCCCCCATAAACACAACTGTCTACTGGGGACAATGATCTCTAATGAGATGAGGCTACACCATCACTGTAATTTAAGTGGGAAAATAAACGCCAGAGAATGTGTTCCAGCTCCAAGCAAGATTCCTTGGGCACAGTGGGAACAGGATTGCTGCTTTCTCTGTGATGGAAGATTCTGCGCCCCCCCCCCCCAAATTGCTAGATATTTAACTCTCTCTTTTTCTTTTTAAATGATATTTTATGTATGTTACCCTTCATCAAAGAGAGGTGGTGAATATTTAATTGTGGGCAGAGCAGTTGTACTGTTTGAGGGTTTGTAATGATGCCAGCAGACAAAAGTTTCAAAATAGCTCCTGAAATTCTTCAACCTCTTCTGATTTCCCTAAAAAATTTTTGCATGCTCCTTCCTTCCTTCCTTCCTTCCTTCCTTCCTTCCTTCCTTCCTAAACCCTTTTTATACTGTTACATAGCTAAACTTAGGAGCCCTTAAATCATTTTCCCTAGAATACAAATGTGTCAGAATCAGAAAAAGTGTTTATTTATTAACATTTCAAATGGTGCCAGAATATTCCTCTGCCTATGGCACATGCACCAGGAAGTGGGTACATGGCAAAAATCAGCTACCGCAATTTGCATTAGCAAATGCACTTCCCTCTAAGGCAAAGCTTCTACTGGATACAGACCAATGTCCCCCCCCCCCCCATGTGTATTTACTTTGCTTATTTAAAATATTTATTAACCGCCTTTCATCAAAAGATTCCAGAGCAGTGTGAAGAAGTTTGTGTACAAACTAAATATAATTTAAAGCAAACAATGAAACATAACAATATGCAATATGCAATAAGACAAAAACGAATTTAAACTGAAACAACTAAAGAGCAAAGCAGAACAAGCAA
Source organism: Podarcis raffonei (assembly GCF_027172205.1). Classification (NCBI taxonomy): domain Eukaryota; kingdom Metazoa; phylum Chordata; class Lepidosauria; order Squamata; family Lacertidae; genus Podarcis; species Podarcis raffonei. The sequence continues at coordinate 6,806,154 of NC_070604.1, forward strand.
AATCACCCAAATTGTCTGGTTAAATAGGAAAACCTTCACCTGGCACTGAAAAGTTGCCTTTTGAGGGAAGAAATTCCAGAATTCAGAGTGCTACTGTAGAAAATGCTGTCTCCATTGTAGAAGCATAATGTATCTCCAGTGGTGTCTGATGCCCATTGGAACTAGTGGCTCAGAAGGTAGGAAGACGCAACAGGCGCTGGAGCCAGAGCCAGAGCCAGTGATAGACAGAGCCAACTAGTTCTGGTTGGTTCCCATCCTCATCCCTGTTAAGTTCATAGAGTCACAAAATCTTAGAATTGTAGAGTTGGATGGGACCATGAGGGTCATCTAGTTGAACCCCCTGCAATGCAGGAATCTTTTGCCCGATTTGGGGCTCGAGCGCATGACCCTGAGATTAAGAGTCTCGTGCTCTACTGACTGAGCTATCCCAAGGAATACTTCTGAAATGAAGAAAGAAGCAAATGGCACGCACTTCCATTCCCTGGACTCATAGGTGCCAACTCCCTGTGGCCCAGGGTACCTGAGCACCCACAAAATTCCCCATGAATGGGCCAGGCACCCACAAATTTCGGTGCCAGGGCCATGCACACTGCATGGCACCCATGGCCCCGGGCACCCACAGTTGCGGGGCCAAGTTGGCATTCCTGCCTGGACTTGTTGTTAAGTAGGAGGGCAAGCAAGTGGTAGCACACTGAGGGCAGGCTAAGGTTGGAGGGGTCGTTTGCCCTGATGGACTAGTCTTCGCTGTTCATTTATTACCGTAATTGTTTTATTTATTATGTTTCTATCGCGTCTTTTCCCCCAAGGAGCTCAAAGTGGCATCTGTGGTTCTCCCCCTCCTCAACTAGTCCCTACTACAACTCCGTGAGGTAGAGCAGGCTGAGAGGCAGCTTCATGGCCAGCCTTGCTGTAGCTCTTAAGACATGAACAGGATGCTTTGGGGGAGAAGCGTTCTTTTAGATATTTAGATCCCAATCTGAATGGGCTTTGAAGATGAGAACGTAGCTACTGCAGATCTTTCAAGAGAGGTGTAATATGATCAACTCTGTGTATGCAAGTCAAAACTCTAGCAACTGAGTTCTGCTGTAGCTGGGGCTTCCAGGTCATCTTTAAGGGCAGTCCCACACATAATGCATTACGTAATCCATCCATGTTGGAAGAAATGAAGCGGTTCTGATGTCAGAAACTTGCATTTGTCCGTCACAAGGAAGGAGGAAACTAATGAATTGGAGAATGTGTCCATATTGGATTTATGCCATCCATGTTTCCTTTTTAAGCCTGTGATTGTATTTGCTCCACATAAACCAGCTGAACTGAGTGCACACCCTTATCCTTAGGTTCCTGTAATCTTGTTGCCCAATGAGGCATGCCCAAGAGCTTGTTACTCAAGAAGGAAACTCGAAATACTCAGCAAAGAATAGAGTTGGACGGAAAGCAGAGAAAAATAAACAGAAGCTAGTGAAAGGGGAGGGCTATGGCCCATGCTGCTATTATTTTACCAAAGATGGTGATGCATATCCAAGACTACCTGCTTAAAAACTGTTTAAATGAGATAAAACATTGTAGTATTAGCAAAGAACTAGACTTCAGTTATGAAATATTTGCCTCAACAAATCTGTCTCAGACTTTGACTAAAACCAGTACAGATGCTTTTATGGAATTAAGTTGCTCTGTGAATTTTTACTTTTATAGCAGTTAAGGGCCTCTTCAGTTTTAGTTTGGGGAAGGACAGTTTCCTTCTGTATATTTTTATTAATATCTTTCAAGGTCCCAAGGTAGCTTTCTTTTGAAAAAAAAAAATGGTTTAATTAAACACTCAGTTTAAACTCATTTTAATAGCAGGTATAATTGGACTGGAAGATCGGTAACACGATTGCTAGTCTCTTGCATATAATCTCTATTTTTGTACTATGATACAAATATAATTTCTCATGTCCTTTAGGTGCACTTCTCCAATACACCAGACTAATATACTTTATGTACAGACTATTCCACTGGAGACCCTTGGATTGCTTGTTATTAGTAAAGCATCATAAAACTTGAATCTCAGAAAGGGAAGGTTCATCACTGAGCTGTATTATATAATAAAATGTTAAATCTAATATGTAGTGCAATTACTGTGATACTGGATTAACAAAATATGGTATGTCACTTAATGCTTAGGTAGTTAAATGCTTTTCAAATACTTCACAAGTCACATAGCACAGGAAAATGCCAATCAGGTTTCAACACATGGGGTCTTGATACAAAGTCAGTTGTAGTAACTGAAAAGGCTCCATCTTGATTTCAGATCATCCAAAACTGTTCAGATGATTAAAGCAATTGCATAATAAACCAATTTGTAACGTGATACGGATTGCAATCTTAGGGCAAAAGCAGCCCTCTTTAAGTTTTTTCTCATGAACTACATTTTACAGTCAGAGACAAAATGTTGGGTGCAGAGAAGAAGTTCTTCTTTCATTCATCGTCCTTTGTCTTTCCCCCTCTATATACACAGCTAGCAAGCTAGTCTGTCAAATAACAACAACAACAACAACAACAATAATAATAATAGGGAGATTCAAGGCAGTATTTTCTAGCATCTTCATGATATCAGCTGAGCTAATTTTCACAAATGATAGTATGTTTTTCAAGAATGATACCTGCTGCAATTCAGGGCTAGTCCAATACATTTGTTGCCTGACTACCCACAATGGCCATGTTCTGCCTCCACTGTTGGAGGGGGTGCCTCTGAATAAATGCCCCTTGCTGGGAATCACAAGTGGGGAGAGTGCTGTTGCACTCAGGTTCTGTTTGCAGGCTTCCAATGGGCATCTGGTTGGGTAAAGGTAAAGGGAGGTCCAGTCATGGCCGACTGGGGTTGCGGCGCTCATCTCGCTTTATTGGCCGAGGGAGCCGGTGTATCTACTTGTTACCTACTTGCACTTTGACGTGCTTTCGAACTGCTAGGTTGGCAGGAGCTGGGACCAAGCAACAGGAGCTCACCCCGTCGCGGGGATTCGATCTGCCGACCTTCTGATCGGCAAATCCTAGACTCTGTGGTTTAACCCACAGCGCCACCCGCGTCCCCCAAATGGTTGGATACTGAGAGTCTAACAGGATGCTGGACTACATGGGTCTTTGGCTGGATCCAGCAGGGCTCTTATTGTGTTCTTATGAAGGGACTTGAATGAAAATGGTTGTGGAAATGTCTTTGACTCACTGGACGTGTTTATGTGGTTTATAATAGAAGTAGGTTTCTGCGAGACTATGTGAGCTCAACTTTTGAGTTTACTGGCTGTACTCTGCCCCACTCGGTGCATCCTCTTGCTGGAGGCATCGCATGAGAGATTCTGTTGTTCTGATTAGCAAGCTGAAAGGAAGATGTCAATTCATTGCTGCATTCCTTTGTCTCTTGAAAGCAACAGTATTCCATCAGGGATCACTCCCTGCTGTGGGTATGGTACTGGAGTCTGGCATGTGTGTGCACACTGGCCATGGAGCAGCGTCTTTTTGGTATCCTGCTAGTGCCTACTGCATGGAATGCACTCACTTAAGGAGGGCTGCTTGCTATCAACACAGAGTGTTTTTAGGTGCTTGGCTTAAGCCTGACAGCTGACCATTTGTTTGGCTTCACCCTCTTGCTGCTGCAGTGGGGCTGTGCCTACTGATCTGCCTGCTGAGTGGATTGCCTTGTTGGGGCTGAATTTGGTTGCATATGTCACCCCAGCTTCTATTTCTGTTGTTGTCCATTTGTCTGTCTGTTTATTGCTTTGAAATTTCATAGTTCTTTACTGGTTTTGAATGTTAGACACTTTGGTTTCTTTGGCACGAGACAGCAAGGATATAAATAAAATAAATAACTTTCTCCTGGATGGACAGTTTATTCTCTTCTAAGAACAGAATTAATTGCACATCTTCTTAATGGATCGTCTTTGATCTACATGGCCAGGATCACAGCATAATATAAAGTGCATCGTGCAGGCCTTTCAGTATACTGGCTTGTGTGGGTGGGGGTCAGGGTCAGGGGGGAGAACAGCAAGCTGTGGTTTCAACTGCCTTTTTCTTTATAGGTTTTTCTCATCAAATGATGCTAATTGAAAATTAAGAAAGCAGGCTGAAATCTTGTGACTTCACTTACAGTGTTCCAAACATTTTTGGCTACTTTGCCACTGCAGTTGCTCCAGTTGTTCTTTTTGATTCCAGCATGTGTGGGGTTGCAAGGACTCGACTACTATAAATTCAAGCTATGTTCTTAGACTACACCATGCCCTGCTTTTGTAATGCAAATGAGAGGCACAAAGTGTCTCTTTGATAATATGCAGTCAGGAGACAGAAAAGGTTTCACTCAAACAGTAAAAGTAATTCATAAAGCTGAAAAGAGGAGTAAGAAAGCATTGTGATGTTTCTAAAAACGCCATAAATGTATTTTGTATCAACATATTTTTGACTATTTACACACTCCAAATGCAAAGCCCATGAAGAAAATTGTTGCCTTATTTTTGCTTTGTAGAGCAAAAGAAGTTTTGATTAAGCAGGATGAAAATTTACATTGATTTCCAAAATAGCATGCTTCAAATTTGTGAATGTTTTAATTGAACACCTAGTTTTAATTGAACACAGAACACTAGTCAGTTAATGTTAATATTTGCAATGTTGCTGAAACAGCAGCATTCAAACAAGACAATTAGGGAGGAAGGAGAACCATTTTAACTTTTTATAATTATGTATACTTCAAAATCCTAATTGGGGATGCAGGCTGTGACAGGAGGTAACAAGAAATGTAACAAAAATCTCCAAACCATATTCTAGGAGTGTGTTAAGTTTATTGTGGGCAGGGCAGAACTCTTAGAAAAAATGCTACTACTAATTGCTCCTCCCCACCATATCCAGTACACTGCTTCGATGAAGGGCTTTCCTTTTTTTTTTACATTTTCCAGTCCTGCTCATGTTAGGTCGCTTGTTCCAATGCTTGCTTTCATTCTTTTAAACTACAACTTGCAGCTACTTTTTGTTTTTTCAGCTTGGGCAAAGAAGCCGCTCCATGCCAAAAAGGAATTATTAACCTAGAGTCTGAAAGGAGATGACTTAGTCTGATTTTATCATAGCAACAGTTTTCCCATGGACTGGCTTGCAAATATTCTATAGCCATAACGATGAGGCATTGCGCTGGGCAAGGTATTAGGTCTGGGAATGTTATTGCCACTTGGTTATCAAGATGGCAAAGATAATATATCACTATCCTAAAATACACATTTGCTGGAAAATTTTGTGAAAGGAGTGCATTTAGAGAAACAGTGGGATAAAGATATAAGTCTGAATATAGCCCTTCTGCATTTTTACTGTTTGCTGCTTTGCTTACTGATTATAGTAAAGTGTTGGGGCGGGAGGCGGATTAGACCAAATAACCACACTGTTTAAAAATGCCTTCATGTCAAGATAGCAATTCCTTAAGTAATAGTATTAAACTGCAAAAATAATGCATAGTAGAAAATTACACTTTTCTGTCACTCTGATTTCTTTATTAGTGTTAAAATTACTGCTGTAATTCAGAATGCTCTGGTGGATGGCATAAGGGCTTTATGTTGCAGAACAGAAATGAAAGCATTGAGCGCAAATAGTAGTTGCCCCCTACTACTTCAGTGGCACTGAGCAGGAAGGGAGAGAAGGTTTTGCTATCCCTGTTCCTTAAGTCTCTCATAGGCTACCTTGGAGAACCGGAACACCCGCCTTATCTGCATATTGTTGGGAAATTACGTTAATGTAGTTTTTATTTGGGCAATCACTGAGTGGCTTGAAATATAGTCATACAGCTGCAACTGAGGCCAAATGCAAAATATTTTTTTTTTCTTATTCATGATTAAAAGATTAGGAGCATTCAGGGGGCTAATGCTTCGCTCTCTTATTCCTTCCTCCCCCATGCAAATTTTCCATCCCCTTTCCATAGTACAGCATAGTACAGGCAACTCCCTATTTGCACAGGGGTTACATTCAGAAGCACCTCACATTTAAATGAAATGGTGTATATTTCAAACACCATTGGAAAAGCTTGCAAACACCCTCTACACCTCAGGAAGCCCTTGGAAACCCCTTAAAAAACCCCAGCAGGATTCCCAGACACCAAACTCCACTGAACTTCACAACAATCACTCGCTCCCTCCAAACCCCCATGCTCAAATTCCAACTCTCCATAGGCCTCAATGGTCAGTGTAAGGCTTGTGGGATTTCCAGGTGCTGCTTTTGGACCTTTTTTTGCCCTTTCAGGGCTCTTTTAGGACTGTTTTTGCCATGTGTAAATTGGTTGTTGCCTGTATAGCTAACATGGAAAAGGGAAGGAAGGGGGAAATTTGCATGGGAGGAGGGAGGGATTACCTCTGTTTTTCAAATTCTGGTTAAATGTTGGCCATTGTTATGTTATGTTATGATGTTATGTTATGTTTTATGTTTGTTTGTTTAAAGGCTGAATGAATATTTATTTACAGTATTTATAGGACACTATATAACAGAGATATTGGGATGGCTTACAACTATAATGAAAACTCTGGGGTGCCACCACTAAAAAGTCTTTCTCTTCCATAGCAATCTATTGCACCTCATTTGTTGGGGGCACTTGGGGAAAGGGTATCTGAATTTGTCCCTAAGATTCAAATTGAAGTTGGTATCTTTAATATTGCTTTCCAACATACATTAATATAACCAGACTGTAATTATCTCAATTCTCCCTGGATCCTTTTTCTAAAAAAAATGTGTTAAATTAACCATTTTGCAATCCTCAGGTATGGAGGGTGACCTTAGGGACAAGTTACATATTTTTGTTAAAATTTCAGCAATTTTACATTTCAGTTATTTAAGAACTCTTTGAGGGATCCAGTAATTTTTTCCAGTTTTAAATTTGTCAATAATGCCTTGAACCTCATCTTCTGTCATCACTATTTGCTTCAGTTCCTCATACTTTTCCTAAGAAAGTTAGTTCAGGCAGAGGGATCTTTCCTACATCCTTCACTGTGAAGACGGATGTGAAGAATTCATTTAGCTTCTCTCTGCAGTCCTGTAGCCTTTGACTCCCTTGTCACCCAAAGATTTGGTATCAGTTGTGGGGCAGGTAAATACATGGCTGCAAAGCAACAGTTGGGAGTATTATAGTTCCTTGGCAGGTGGCAGTTTGTGTTAAACTCCTTTTAAAAAATTCACCAAATGCAAGACCCGCTAGGATTGGTTCCACTCAAGAGCTCACCCCCAGTCTTTCCTTTGAAGTTTGGTCACCTGACATCATGGGGACATCAGGGGGACAATCTCCCAAGAATCCCTCAAATTCCATTAGTCTCTGAAGGCAGACCATAGTACAGACACAAACTGCATTAATGTTGAACAGGGAAGGGACATCAGGAATCTGACATCAGGAATCACAAGACAGAGAAACCAGCAGGAGAACACTTCAATCTCCCAGGACATTCTATACAAGATATCAAAGTAGCTTTCATATTACAAAAGAATTTCAGAAATAGACTGGAAAGAGAAGTTGCTGAATTGCAACTTATTACCAAACTTAAAACCATGGAGAGACCTGGTCTGAATAGAGACATTGGATTCTTATCTCATTATACATCATAAAGCTATTTTTAGCCATCTCACCCCTTGCTTTTTCCTCTAAGACCAATTGCAGTTGTTAACAGTCGTCAACAGGTTTACCACACCTATCAGCCAATCACCCATTCCCACCACCCTTCTGAGTAATACCCCTCCCCACCCTCTCACTATATATAAGGGTCTGGTGACTTCTGTTTCAGTGTATCTGAAGAAGTGTGCATGCACACGAAAGCTCATACCAATAACAAACTTAGTTGGTCTCTAAGGTGCTACTGGAAGGAATTTTTTTATTTTGTTTTGACTACGGCAGATCAACACGGCTACCTACCTGTAAAGGGAAGGGACAGTGAATTCATCCAGGAAAGAGAAGATGCTCTCGATATGTTAGCCATGGTTAAGATAATTGGAAAACTTAATAGCAGTCAGTAGAATATTCAAGTAGAATATTGAGGTGAGCTGTGTTGGCTTTCTTTTCTGGAAAATCCTCTTTTTGAATCTTGCCTCTGCCATGACCTCACTAAGTGTATTGGAGGCTAGTAGTTATCAGTTTTATTTCCCCTTCTGCAATAAAGGGGATAATAATGCCTACAATCAGCAAAATCAGCTTTTATTCTTCAAAAAGGGCCATTTGAATACAGTTAACAGTTGTTTGTACATTATGTGTAGTATGACCTGAGAACGTCTTTAGTATTCTTTTAGTCTTCTTGAATGTAGCAATTGAATATGATGCATTCTAAAACTCGTTAATGGTACCAAGCAATCCACACATGGGATTTATCTTTATAAGGTTGAAGAATATGTTTGTTGTTTGTTGAATTTATTGTTTGGTATAGTAGCAGCAGCATATTGCTGCTAACTACAGCCCTTATAAACATTCAAGAGCTTTGTAAAACAATAGATCTTGTGTCAAAATCCTAGCGAGGCTGGTTGGTCTGAATTTGCTCATATGCCTACCTGCAATCTGAGCCTCTTCCCTTCCCCCTTTGACCCTAGCTATGAAAGGTAAGCTGCATTCCTCCAATATAAATGTGTGCTGGGTTGATTCTAGGAAGGGAGCATAAGCCTCACCATACATAATCACTGTTTTATGGCTTTCACTCATTTGGAGGTGTTAATGCAGATCAAATGGAAAACACTCCAGAAAGAATAGCTCAGGCTACTGCTCTGCCCTATATGTGGTCCTAATCGTTAATTCTTATTGTAAGATCTAAAGGTAATTTTGTTTGCTCTCCTAATGTGTTACAGCTTTCCCAGAGGCTTGAACATATCCTTTCTCAAATTCCCATCTTGATCAATTGTGTGCAAATAATTAAGCTTTTAAGAGATAATGGTATGAGGCTAATGTACACAACAAAAGTAAAGATCTCAAGTCACTGTTTATCGAGCAGTGGCCCAATCTCTTTTCATATCCCCAAGTGATCTTGGTGATAAGTATGCTTCTTAGCCGAAATCAGTGCTTATGTTAATTATTGACTGGTTTTCAAGTTGTTGTTTTTTTGTTCTTTAAAAAAATGTATGAGATGCTGCTGTGGAAAGATAGTGGTTATTGCTAAAAAGATTAAAAGAGAATTGTCAGCAATTGTGGAAAATGAATTTCCTATTTTATTATTTTATTAAAATGACAGTTATCAGGTTCTTACTCTTTCCTCTGTTGCAATGCTCTGTCTGCTATTGCCTGTAGCATGTGCCTTACTAGCCTCATGGGTGGAAATATAAGAAGGTTTTGAATGTTTTTACAGCAGCCTAGCCTGTGGCAAGTTGATTCTTCGCCATGGTGCTTGATGTTGTTTGTTTGTTTGTTTGTTTCTTACTCTTAGTTTATAAGGAATCATTCATGCTATCTGCAAAAAGCTTATAATGGAGATTCATAATTTTTCAGGTATTTGAAACATACTGTAATTCTTTTCAACTCAACCTCATTGTGAACTTTTCTGGGAGAGATTATCTACATGAAGTCATGGCTTTCATGTGATTATAGCAATTATAGGTTTTTCATGAAACTGAACATTTTTTTGCTACACTAAGCCAATAACCAGAGGGGGTGGGGGTGAAGAATCAGATGACCATAAATATACCATAGTTTAACATATTTTTTTCAGATGCTTCTGGTAATTGGTGTTTTTTATTTTTATTTTTACAGTAGCTGTATTATTCTAATGGCTAATTTTATCTGTTCTTGTCTATTTGTTAAAAGTCCAGAACAATTGAAAATTGCTTATTGGCGACAGACTTCTCAATCCCCATAGCTCGAGGCTGTGCTAAAAATTCTTGCTCCTGCATAGAATTAGGCACAGCTTGCTTGGTTACGTAAAGTCAGATCACATGCAAGGTATAAAGCAAAATAAGAAAGAGAAATAGTGTTCATTGTTACATCGAGGTAATAAAGAGTTAAACCTAAGTAAACAAAATGGTAAACAAACTGAACAGCAAGCATTGGAAAACAACATTAGAGGTTACTTAGGGTAATTTGTTGTGAAAAACAATTCTGAGAGCTACTGTATCCCTACATAAAATATCAGAAAAGGCACAGTGTCTAGGAACACAGGAACCCACAATATACCCAGTCAGCTCAGTACTTCCTACACTGGCTGGCAGTGGGTTTCTAGGCTTTAGGCAGGAAGCCCTCCCAGTCTTAGCTAGGGAATACTGATTATTGAATCTGGGACCTTTTGCATGCACGGCAAATGTTCTGCAACTGACCTATGGCCCTTCCCTGACTAGAATGATAGTACAGTGTGTAACATCACAATCTGGCAAGGCTACAACCTAGCAACTCATATCGAAGCATTACATTGATGTAGCTGGAGGGATTATTCCTGCTGTGCTAGAAGCAGAGTCCATTACCTGCCATATTATGCTAAGTGTTTTACAGAACAGAAGTAGGTAGAGACAACGGATCCTGATAGAAGAGAGTCTGAGAACCAACTCACAAGAATACAGTCTTAGGCATTTCTCAGTCAACTATGTTGGAACTCCCCAGATAAGTTGTTAGAAAGCCATTGTAACTGACAGACAGGGTAGATTGAGGATCTCAACCCTCATAGTGCATAGTAAATACCACCAGATCTACCTTGTTGTGCACCTAATATGTAGGTCTTTACAATCATAGGTACAATTAGGACAAAGGCCCCTCACTATTTGGATGGCCAGAATTAAAATGTTGCATAGGTTCATTTTATAAATTGATCTGCCAAAAAGTAAGGTGGATATAGCACAAGACCACTTGTTTGTAACTAACCACTTGTTTGTAATTGTAGAGTCAGAACAGGCACAAACACAGTGAAAAGTGCCAAAATGTCCACATTCTTTCATTCTTTCTGTAAAATATAAAAGCAAACATTTCTCAGCATGTTTACTTGATGTTGAAAGTGTTAGTTAAGTTACAATGGTACTTGAAATTGAGGGTTATATAAAAAATCACTTGCAAATAACTTTCTAATTTTGTTAAACGCTAAAGTCTACTTTAAGAGCACCTCCACAGTCTGGTTTATTCTTATGAGTTGACTCCACATCGATTCTCTCACATTGCAACATTATCTTTACTAGGCTTTGGATTTGTCTTGGAAGTAAATTCCAAAGCAGAAGTTGTTCAGGATTTTGTGGGCCCTTGGGCAAGAGGCTATCTGGGGGCTCTCCTAGCTTCATTTTGTTCATGGATGCTTGGAAAAGAAGAAGCCCTTGAGAAAGTATAATACGCTTTCTCTTCCCAGTGTGTAACCAATGCAGGTTAGGGAAAGGGGCTTCCAGGGCAATGAATCTGATTTAATATATATTTATGGAAACTATACTTGCATGTGTTGAACCAAAGGCTGGCTAATGGGTAACACTTCACATGTGTGCAATAACAGGGAAGGTGTTAGTGGGGCTCTATAGTGGCTCGTACAGCAGTCCTTAGGCCCCAGCAAATGCTTTTTTACTCAGTTCACTGCTGATGCCTGCCATGTGGCTGCACAGGGGTATCGTTGCCACTTGCTTCACATTGTCGTTTTCACTTTCCCAACCTCACTTCATGCAAACTGTTCCCAGGTATGTGACCCCAGGATGATGTGGAGAAATGTATTATGTGTGATATGAAGCAGAAGTACATGGACACACACTGCACTGATTATCACAGCCATGGCAACACCAAAAAATTACTTGGGATAGTAATATGGAACAAATAATACGGAGCAGTAATGGAACAAATAATATTTGAAATGTTTATGGGACCCACAATATTGGTTTATTTTGGGGGAAATACATGAAGAAAGCTCCCAATCATTATCTAATTTTATTTTGAAAGTCTTGCGAATTATGTGAATTAAGATTACAGCGAATAGCATTCTAAATTACAGTGAGCTGAATTCCTGTTTTTAATGAAGTGGGCCAGAATAGATTAGTCAGTATTGATTCTGAGAGCCTCCTGGTGTTTATACTGGTGTTTATACTGAAAGTCCAGAAATATTTTAATACAGTGGATCCCAACTCAATGCATCACTTCAAAATTGATAAGGGTCTTGCTAGACCATTTAAAGAATTTTTTGCCTGTTGTTGTAATGCACTCTGCTAGATGCTGTATAGTTTTAATTGCATTTCTATGTATGTGTGTGTGTGTGTGTGTGTGTGTGTGTGTGTGTATCATTTTATGCATTGCTATTTCAGTTACATATAAGAAATGAAAGCAGCAATAAAATATATAAAATAAATATGTATACTTATTGTGAAGGATATGCCATCTCCCATTGTCAACTACAAACCCACAGACACAATGTGGAACCACTGGTGGTCCATGAACCCCTGTTTAGGAGCCCCAGTTTGATCAAAGGATTAATAGCCCCATGCATAAATATGGCATAAAGCTATGCAGAAGTAAAATAATGTGATGAGATTGCTTTCTAAACTGAAAGCTGAAATCCTCACAGCAGAAGTTGAATTTCTGAGCTGATGATTGCACATGTTCTTGACTACAATTGAGCTTAACACTTTAAGTGCATAAAACACAAGTATTTTGATCAAAAGTTGGTAGCTGGGTTGGTTCATTAGAACAAAATTCATAAGCAAAGTTAATGTTCGCCAGTAAGATGCAGGCCTCATATTGGTATAAAATCAAAGTATGGACTGTTGCATATATTTTTAACAAGTATTGTGCAAAATACAGAAAATGATAACGTATGTAATTCTGTCAAACAAGAGTTGGAACTTTGTGCTACTGTTGCAACTACCCTCCCTCAGTGTCAAAAGTACTTGCTTGTATCCTAAGCAGCTCTTTCTACACTTCACTAATCATTATAATTGGCTTGTCTTTTACTGCCATTAATTATATGATGTAGTAGCCCATTAATAATTATGAGAGTGACACACCTCAGCATTTTTGTCTTTAATTATAGATACTGCACTTTTACGATTCAACTAAGATAGCTGGTAAAATTATCGTTTAATGTATGTATATATAATATTTATGTACATATACTTTGGTATCTTACAGCATCCTTACCCTTCAGAAGAACAGAAAAAGCAGTTGGCACAAGACACGGGGCTCACAATACTTCAAGTGAACAATTGGTAAGTAATTGTGCTTTAATGTTTGCACACAATCAGTATTCCAGCCTCTGGCATCCTGCAGCTAATGGTTTGCACTGAGATGATGCAGTAGCCTACATTTCTTTGCTAGTTTATGGGTACAAAACCAGCATCGCCTCAGTGATGTTTTCAGCTAGGGGAACTAGTTATTTTACTCCTTCAGGGTTCTTCTACTCCTTCAGGATTACAGATATTTGCTTTCTCATAACTTGGGAAATAGTTAGATTTCAATGCATAACTATTTGTGTGGCGCCTGCTGCCTGGCTAGAATGGATCTATTTTAGGTCACCTTTCGAGCAGTCAATTTCTCTATTGCTAGGAAATTACAAATAAATTAACCATTATTATAGTTCTTCTATAGTCATCGGTTTATTCTGGCTTGATTTGTATTAAAGTGTGTTCACGGCTCTTGCGACACAGCATACAAGCTCTTTAAATCCCATTAAAGTCAATGTAGTTTAAGCAAACTGAGCATGGGACCACACCCATGATCTGAGAAAGCTGGTTCTAAAATTGCTTTACAGGGAACAACCTGAAACAAATCTGCCCCAAATCTTGCTTTGGGAGAAAGAAAGAAAAAAGTCTCCTTAAAAATATTAAGCTTTTGCTGTTTCTGATTACATGGGTCCTAAGTTAGCAAAAAGATCACCATTTAAAAAAAAATGATTTAATGTATTGCCATATGTTTTGCACAGAAATGCAGGTTTCACACTGTATACCAGAACAAGGCTTATATCTGAAGCATACTGAAATCTAATGCGGTGTAAAATTAAGTGTATCTAATTAATTGTCCTAATATTTTTTGATTAGTGTTTACGATGTGGAAACCTTACCCTCTTTGAAGTAATATCCAGAAAATGTCCACAGCAAGCTCAAAGCCTGGTGGGGTAGGGGAGAGGAGAAATGGGAGAGGGCCAGTTTCTAGACAAAAGTATTTTATATTATTCAGTAAGTGTCAGAGATTAATATTGCTGAAGCTTTAATTACATGGCCTAATCCATTTTAGTGAATAAATTTGGTTTTGATGCCTTACTGCACCTGCATTAACCAACCTTTCTCTGTCAGAGTGTGACTAGGGACCAATGGGAGACGTTTCAGATATATTAAACCCCATTACAGAAAATGTAATTTCTGTCAATATAATCCCATGTATTCTTCAATTTAGTACTTTGGAGATAACAAGCTACTTACAATATATTTGCCTTCAGAGGATTAATTCACAAAGTGCACTATCTGTGAGACACAGGCAGACTCCCATAATATAGCTTGTAAGGGTTATCAATTTCTGTGACCTTACAACAGTCATGGGAGATCCATTTGTTGTAGCCTTTTAAATGTGTTGAGTAATGAAAAACACAGAATGCTTTGTATATTGAATTGCACGTCCTGATATATTTTTATAATACCATGTTTAAATATTCTCAAATAATTAGAATATATATATATGTATTAATCACTAATAGGGACATCAGAATATGAAAGCACACTTGATGCAGATTTACTAATGTATATTGCCTCTGTGCATTTGTCCTTCAATCTTGTATGCAATTTAGCAAATAAGATAAACTGGGGGGGGGTGTATACTTCTGATATTATGAGAAAAGTATTTGGTTTGCTTGCCTGTGGGCCTCAAAATTGGACCCAATCCAGATGAGGTGAAGCTACATTTATCTCCCCTTTATTTTAAATCAAGAACTAATCGCATACTAAAATCTATTTCACTGAGCTCAGTGGAGGTTAGTTAACTTTGGTTGAATCATGACCATAGTAGGAACATGTGGCTACAATATGAATGACACAAGGATATTTAAGCTATGCTGCTGAAAGTCTAAAGCAGGGATGGCCAGCTTGTGGCCCTCTCCAGATGTTGCTGGACTACAAGTCCCGTTGTCCCTGGCCTCAGTCGGACAGCACTCTCTCCAACTTGCAATTCTCAACAACTGGTTCAGAGGCTTACTGCCTTTGTCAGTGAAGTTAAAGCATGCCCATTGTGGCTAGTAGCCTTGTCTTCCATATAAGTATTCTTATCTTCCATGAATTAGTCAAATCCTCTTCTAAAGCTATTCAAGATGGTGGCCAACCACCTGTGTGTGGGGGAATTCCATAGACTATGAGCTGTGTAAAAAAGTACTTTCTTTAATCTGTCCTGAATCTTCCAATATATGGCTTCATTGGGTTCCCAAGTTCTAGTATTATGTGAGAGGAAGGCAAGTGTTTTACTTCCCACTTTTTAAATAATAATAATAATAATAATAATAATAATAATAATAATAATAATAATATCTTTATTGTCATTACCCCCTCTTGGGGACAACGAAATTACTTGACTGCTCCATAAAAACACTAATTAAAACAATACAGTATAGTACAGCAAGGAAGATTAGATGACTTTCAAAGTCCAGGCTTCCCATTCAGGGCCGAGATCGCTCTGGAGAAGAAGCTGTTCTTAAGACGGCTCGTTCTTGTCTTCATCGTCCTGTATCTCCGTCCCGACAGCAGGAGCTCGAAGAGACAGTGACCAGGATGTGATGGATCTTTTACTATGTCCAGTGCCTTCCTATGGCACCTTGTGGCATAAATCTGCTCTAAGGTGGAGAGTGGGCAGCCAACAATGCTCTCTGCTGCCTTAACAACTCCACATCCTGCATAATTTTATATACCTCTTTCATTTTTCCTCCCTTGCCTTTTCTCTAAAAGAAAAAGCACCAACCCAACTGCAGTAACCTTCCCACTTAGGAGAGTTGATTCAGCCCCTCAGTCATTTTGATTGCCATTTTCTGAGACTTTCCCTGTTCTATGATACAGTTTTTGAGGTGAGGTGACCAGAATTGTACACAATATTCAAAGATTTGCTTAATGGCATTGTGATAGTCACAGCTGCGTTTTCAACCCCTTTCCTGATGATCTCTAACCTGGAATTTGATAGCTATTGTACACTAGGTCAACACCTTCATTGATCTATCCACTACAGTACCAAGTCTCATTGCTTATTGGTCACTGTCAGTTGACCCCATGAGCATATATGTGAAATTTAGGTAAAGGTAAAGGAACCCCTGACAATTAAGTCCAGTCACGAACGACTCTAGGGTTGCTGCACTCACCTCGCTTTACAGGACAAGGGAGCCGCCGTTTGTCCACTTCCGCAGACAATTTTTCCGGGTCATGTGGCCAGCATGACTAAGCCGCTTCTGGCGAAACCAGAGCAGCGCACGGAAACGCCGTTTACCTTCCCGCCAGAGCTGTATCTATTTATCTACTTGCACTTTGACGTGCTTTCGAACTGCTAGGTTGGCAGGAGCTGGAACCGAGCAACGGGAGCTCACCCCATCGCAGGGATTCAAACCGCCGACCTTTTGATTGGCAAGCCCAAGCGGCACAGTGGTTTAACCTACATCGCCATTTTAAAAACTCAATGTACATCATTTTGAACTTGCTTATATTGAATTGCATTTGCCATTTCCTTTCCCGTTCACTCAGTCTGGAGAGATCCTTTTGCAGCTCCTCACAATCTATTTTTGTTTTAACCACCCTGAATAAATTTATATCATCAGTAGATGTGGCTATCTCACCGCACACCCCTAGTTCTAGATTATTTATGATCAAGTTAAAGGGTATAGATCACAATACCAACTGTTGGGGGACTCCACTTTCCACATTCATCCCTTGGGAGAACCCACCATTTATTCCTCCTCTCTGCTTCCTGTTACTTAACCAGTTCCTGATCTACAAAAGGGCCTCTTTTCTAAATGCATGACTACTAAGCATCTTTGGGAGTCTTTGGTAAGGTAGTTTGTCAAAAGCTTTTTGAAACCTCAAGTACATAATGTCATCTGGATCACCTCTATATGCTTCTTTACACACTTAAAGAACTTACCCTTGCAGAGGCCATCCTAGTTCTGCTTTTATATTGCTCAGTGAGACACTAGTTTTCCTGGAACAGATGCTAAGCCAGGGGTCAGGAAGGTTTATCTTGCCTGGGCCGGATCGGTCCCGCGGAGATCCCGCCATGGGCCGGATCGCCCGTGTGTCTGTGATTTTCAACATCTGCGTAGATGTGATTTTCGGTGTCACGGAAGTGAGTCCCCGCACTGCGCTGCGCTGGTTTAGCACAGGGCGCGAGCAGGTAGCTCATTTGGGGGGCGGCTCGTGGGCTGGTCACTCTACCTCCACAGGCTGCTTCCGGCCCACAGGCCTTAGGTTGCAGACCCCTGTGCTAAGCTAACCAGCCTAAAATTTCCAGGATCCCCTGTGATCCCTTTTTAAAAAATGGTGTTACATTGACCAGTTTCCAGTTTTCAGGTTGGTTAGCTTAGGGGCAATTTAGATATTTTTGTTAGAAGATCAGCAATTTCACATGCTCTCCATTCCAGACCCAGTGATTTGTCATTTTTTATTTTGTCAGTAAGGCCTAACACTTGTTCTCACTTCACCACTATTTGCCTCAGTTCCTCAGACTCCTTCCCTGTGAAAGTTGGTGCAGGCAGGATCTGTCCTATATCTTCCACTGTAAAAACAGATGCCAGTGATTCATTCAACTTCTCTGTAATTTGTTTATGCTCCTCCTTTGATTATCTTGTTATCCAAAGCACCAACTGCCTCTCTAGCCAGTCTTCTTTTACTGATATTTAAGGAAGTGTTTGTTGCTGGCTTTTATATTTTTAACAAATCCTTCTTTTGCATGTCTTATTGTCTGCCTGCACGTCTATAGCCAAAGTTTGTGTTCCTTTTTGTTCGCCTCATTTGGATAAGATGTCAATCCTTGGCTACAATTGCTTCTTGGACTCTGCTTGTTAGCCATTGCAGACCTCCTAGACTGGCCTAGAAGTATATATTCTCCATGTGTTTGTTTATATCAGCTTTTATTAGAAGTCACATTCTGAGAACCTTGCAAGGTGGAGCCTGTGAATGATTCTAGCCTGTGAGAATAGATTTTAAACATAGATAATATTTTATCGACAATTATGAATGGTGGGTATGACTAACATGTAATATCCTGGGGGGAACAGATGCGGTTTAGGATAGCTTCCTAAAATGTAATTTGTGCATTTTAATGACACAGGATGTTTCTGAACAGGGATGGGCCTGCTGGCAGCAAAATGCTGTCAGTGTGACACATCTAGCCCCTGAAATTATTTTGGCTAGCTCCTGAGAGCCTGTGGATTCTGTGCTGTGGTTCTGGACAACACACTGCAGTTTCCTTATTGGGGGATCCACTTGTCTTTCTGCAACAACATCAACCTTCCCAAGGCCAGTCCCTCCCTCTCAGTCACTCTCAGGCTCTTAAAATGGGGGAGGGAAAATCAGTCTTCTGCAGTCTACAAACAGTCCCTGAGCACCTTTAGTTCCTGCCCCCTGACTTGAGATGTTAAGTATCACTTCTGTAAAACAAAAATATACGTGGATTATTTGTGTGTGTCTGTATTTGTATACACATATACATTTAGGTGTCTTTACTTGCAAGTTGTCCCAGGTTTGACTTTTTTGTATGGTGGTTTAGGCAATCCAATCTCTCTCAGCTTTAGCCTCATCTGCAAATGAGGATAATGATATTGACATACTTTGCAGGTTGTTGTAAGGATTACAAGATAATGTATGTGTTTAAACCATTGTGTAAATTTTATTATCATTGAGCATTTTACTTTGGCATTGTTTCAGGTATGTATTTATAGTGTGTGTGTGTGTGTGTGTGTGTGTGTGTGTGTGTGTGTGTGAGAGAGAGAGAGAGAGAGAGAGAGAGAGAGAGAGAGAGAGAGAGCGCACATAGGATGAAAACAGGACGAGAAATATCCCATGGAATTGCAATTGGGTTGTACTGCTTATTGTCCCACCACAGTGGTTCAAAACAAGAGAATTAATTAAGCATGTGCTTAAAGCCTGAGTGTATCAGGGGTGACATTTTGCTGTTTTGATTCCACTGTTCAAAATAACAAAAACAAAATCAAAAACATAGTAGGCTTCCATATGATAGCTTCAGAAATAGCTGGCATGATATGAGGAATGAAGGAACAAGTGAACCAAAATTTCACTTGAGGAAGAGATAACTGCTATTGGTCATTTATGTATAACACTGCTATATGTGACGTGAAATGCCTAACAAATCCCTGAAGATGACCTTGTTGTTTTATTAATAGAGGACTAAGTTTGAGACATTGGGATGCCCAAGATCCCTCACAAGTGGGATTTGAACTTTACCTGCTGCTAGTCTAGGAGCATGAAATGTGTAGCTCCTGTGGCCAAATCTATGTCCACCTGCTCTGAACACATGGTTCATAGCACAGGGGTGAAACAGGCGTCAAGAGAGAACTGTGGTCAGGCTACATTGAGCCGATGCAACTCTACCTCACTGAGGTATCAACTGAGCCCTAGGATTGGGACAGAGCAAAGCCCAGAGGCTCTGTTAAACATGCCAGATCTTCTCTTCTATCTGGAAACTTTTGTGATGGTTCCCCTGCACAGCTGGGGACAACTTAGGCGCTTGCTGTCTGGATCTTAGCCATGCCTCGGTGCTGCTAAGGCTCAGCAGTAGTCTGCACTGGTGCAGAGGGGGAAAGGACATGTCAGGTCAGCAGCACACAGTGCACTAGGTTTGTGGATCGCTCCTGAGGTTTCTATCCATCAGATGATGCTGGGCTGCTTTGACTGCTCCTAAGTGTGATTGAAATAACTGGACACAGTGAAAAGTCTTATATGTAAGATTAGGGACTGGGGAAATAATAGGCATACAGATAGCTATTCTAGTTACAGATAGGTAGCCGTGTTGGTCTGCCATAGTCAAAACAAAAATTTTTTTTCCTTCCAGTAGCACCTTAAAGACCAAATAAGTTAGTTCTTGGTATGAGCTTTCGTGTGCATGCACACAAATGAGTGTATCTGAAGAAGTGTGCATGCACACGAAAGCTCATACCAAGAACTAACTTAGTTGGTCTTTAAGGTGCTACTGGAAGGGGGAAAAAATTTTGTTTTGAAGATAGCTATTCTGTAAGTTTATTTTTCCCCCTTAAACTTGTTTGCTTCTAGGGGAGAGCTAACCTATCATTTATGGTTTGCTTTCTCTTTATTCAATTGGTTCATAAGTCGTTCAGCCACAACTCTAAGGAAATGTCTTCTTTTTTTAGATCTTTCAAAACTTGTTAACACACATTTTTGTATTAATGATGAGTCATTGTAAATCATCGTTGCAGAGATTAAATGAAATGCTGAAGGGCAGCCTGGGTGTAGATCAGTCATGAATTATTGGCAGCAACACAACATGTGGGAATATGTGAAATGTGTATGAAAAACCCAAACTCATGTCTTGGTAGCATGATACTGGAAATAAACTAGGAATACCAGATTTTATGGTGCTTCTGCAAAAAAGAGAGTTTTTCATAATGCTTCTTGAAAATGTTTACATGATTTCTTGTATCATATTTCGGATGTTTCTAAGTTTAATATTGCTTACGTACTTAAATTTTCTGAGAACATCCTCATTGTTTTATTCAGTGGACATGAGAATTTGCATTGGTTTTACTCAAGATTGCCTAAACCAAGACCATCCTGATCATTTTAAAAAGCAGCATACTTTCATTTAAGATTATAAGAAGCATACTATAATTTAAGATTATAGCTAGAGATTAGAAAATCGCCTTTCCATGTACAAAAAGATAAAACCTCTAAGCAGTAAAACCTGAAAATAATATCATGAAATCAATAGAAGCATACAATACGAAACCTTGGTGGTTTTGAGCCAGAAAGCATTTGCCCCTGGAATTTGAGCTTCTTCTGAAACTTATGTTAGTGGGCACTAACTAACATAGAAATGGGACACTCATAGGCCTAGCATAGATAGCCTTTGATTCTTTATCAATAATCCAAATGGATACAGTGGTACCCTGCAAGACAAATGCCTCGCAAGACGAAAAACTCGCTAGACGAAAGAGTTTTCCATTTTTTGAGGTGCTTCGCAAGACGAATTTCCCTATGGGCTTGCTTCGCAAGACGAAACGTCTTGCGAGTTCTTACGAGTTTGTTTCCTTTTTCTTAAAGCCGCTAAGCCGCTAATAGCCGTGCTTCGCAAGACGAAAAAACCGCAAGACAAAGAGACTCGCGGAACGGATTAATTTCGTCTTGCGAGGCACCACTGTATTTCATATATTTGGTATTAAATCCATCAAGACCACGCTGATGACAATTTAGTTCCCCACGAACCTTTTACATCCTAACTAATATCTCATTTGCTCATAACCTGCTTTTATTCTTAACAATCTGCTTTCTGCATGCTGGCACAGTGGCTTGGTCCATAGGAGCCAGCTGATAGGGGCTGAGGGGTCTTTGTCACCCCCAATAAAATATTTGAGGGGAGCACCACCCCCAACCCAAGTTGATGGGCATTGCCGTTCAAATGGTGTGCATGCACTGCATCATGTGGGATTATGTGGGATGGGGCCTACCTGCCTCCTCCTCATTTTATTCAAGTTGGCAACCTTGGCTTGTTCCCAGGATCTAAGGAACCTGCCCTGGGGAACCTTGTCGCAAAAAACAACAACCTGTGGAGGACTTTTAATGTGGAAGATGTGCCACACCAGTGGTCAGCCTGTTGTCTTGCACATCTTGTCCATTTTCTCAGATAATTCTAGCCACTGCAAAAAGCAGGTGCCATGGATTCCTTCAGCCTGGATTTTGTCACAACACTTGAGTTGGCTATAATTATCATGTAGCTCAGGGGTAGTCAACCTTTTTATACCTACCGCCCACTAATGCATCTTTCTTGATGGTAAAATTCCCTTACTGCCCACCAGTGCTCGATGGAAGGAGGATTCAGCTTGTGCCGTAGAACCCCCTACCGCCTGCCTAGAATCCTGAAATGCCCACAAGTGGGCAGTAGGGACCAGGTTGACAATCCCTGATGTAACTTGACTTCAGTGTGCCAGAGGTGAACTGCATCCAGAGAAATCTGGCATTGTGCACCTTTTCATTTTACTTTGCTAAATTTAAGCCTGATCTTCAATTCTTCCAAGGCTGGCTGAAGCTGTGGTACTTCTGCAACTGTTCTTCCTAATGCAAGGGAGGGAGATCTTTTTCAACCAGTGAGACACATTCCCTTGTGAGAAACCTTCCAGGGGCCACATTCCACTGGTGGGTGGAGTATATGCAAAAGTTGGTAGAACAATGCGCATGACTCTTAAATTTGTAAAGTAGGTTACATTCCACCTGTGTGAAAGTCAGATTTCTGTACACACACAGACACTTTCAAGCAAGCAAGAGGAATCAAGGACACATCCAGCCAAGCAAAAGCACTCAGTGAGGGTGTGGCTTGAGGAGAGTGTAGGCTGGAAAGATTTCCAAGGGCCAAATAGAGGCCTGCATTTGGCCCCTGGGTCTGAGGTTTCCTGCTGTTACCATGGAAAAGTACTGAAAGGAGATTGCAGTCACTATGCACAGCCACGACCTGAGGGCTAAATGACAATTCAGGTTAAATTTTTAGTACCAGGCAGGTTGGTTAAATATGCATCTGACTTTCTTAGATCACTCTGCTGTTGCTTATGTTACAGTTAAGCGGACATGCTGAGTTGTGAATCTGTGTGATAACATGAATACTTTTATGAGCAATCAAAGTTACAATAAACACAAGTACTTGGCTATAAATGTTAAAACCTTCCCAAATTATACTCTCCGACTTGAGCAATCTAAAATCAATCAGGGATCGTCATGTTTCAAGGGTTGGTCTGCTTTTTTCCCATGCTCAGGCATGATTTAATAATGCCCTTACAGATGTTGTTTAAACATTTAGCTATGGGTTGTTCTCCCAATATAGTAAAAAAAGACAGGGGGAAGAACAGGGGGTGGGGAAGCAAGAAAGGCAGATGGAGAAAATAATGCATGATAATATAAAAGGCAGTATAATGCCACATAATATTTGCTCTGCGAAACAAAATCCAAAACTAAAAAGCTACCATGCAAGCGGGTAGCTTTTCAAAAATATATCACTTTATCTCATTTATCTAGGTATCTGCTTATCTACCAGTTGGTACCTGTTTGGATTGGACTTGACTTGATTTGATGTATGTGGTGCTGTTTTTTAAAAAACTCTGTGTGTGCGTGCGTGTGTGCACATACAGTTGTTTTACCTGTTTTATGTATGTAACTGTTTAATATATGTTTGTATTACATTGTAAAGCACTTCAGGATGCCTCATAGGAAGCGATTCATAAATGAAATAAAAAAAATTGTATGAAGGTTGTTCACAGGCTCCTTGAAAGTAAATCATTGTGGTATTTTAAAGTATCTGGCATGATGCAACCCAAATTCAGACCCTTATTTGATTCATTGAGAGAATTAATCACATGCCTGAAATTAGTAAGGTTTACAAAAACCTAAATTTTGGCTGGATTGTGCCCATTCAAAATATGTGTGTAAAATCAGGTCCTCTAAATGCACATGGTACAGTGGCTGCAAACAGATTTCCATATTTATGTATTCAGTAAGTCTTAGCTAATTTTTATGCCTCCTACCTTAACTGTCATGCTCATTTTGCATCTGTGGTCTGTTTCTCTGTTCTTGACTAGAAGCAGGCAGAAGAACTTGGTAGCTAAAAACTGTGGGGTAAATGCCAAAAGAAATCATTGAAACCAGTCAAAAGTATTTTGCTAGAATTATTATTTAAATAGTCCCAGAGAGCTAACGGCAAGCTGGGCAAATAGTTTGAAGGATGAAGCGTTAGTCTGAAAGCCAATATGTATTGCGATATAAGTTGTGAAAGCTGTTTTGTGCTTAACTGTTTCCCCCCATAGCTATTGTTCCTTAGTAGGAAAAAGCATGCATGCTGTTGCTCTGTAAGGAAAAGTGAACACCCACTAGTCCATTTAGTCATGTGCATAATAAGTGTTTAGAAACTATCACTCCATTCTACATTCTGCATACACAAGAACAGTCCTTTTCTGCAGTGGCTCCCCATTTGTGGAACGCCCTCCACAAGAAGCCTTACCTGGCCTTTATTATACACCTTTAGGAACTAGGTGGAAAGGTTCTTCAACCAGGTATTTGGCTGAAGGAAGATTTATTGACAGCTATTTTGTGGTGGTGCCCACAACAGTTTCTCAGATTTCCAAATGTGCCCTTGGACCAAAAAAGGATGGAGACCCCTGGTATACATAGATTAAACCCAAGATTAAAACTGAGAAGACAGTAAATTAATAAGACTTCTAACTGCCACTGCATATTTAATATGTCTGTTTATAGGTTACGCATATGACCCTACCCAAACCAAGCAATTTAGAGCAGTAAGTTGCTATTAATTTGGTTTCTGATCTAGAACAAAAAAGATAGCTTAGCTTAGTAGTGAAGCAGTTGATTTGACAGACACTCTCTAGCAAAATGTGATGTAAAATATAAAGATATATATAAAAACTAGATTTACAGACTGAAAACTAACACTTTTATGGCCTCAACACAGAGGATAATATATGAAGCTCTTCTATAAATATATATAAATATAAATATAAATATGTTAAGCTTTCTCGTACATCTAATGCTCATTGTATGGCAAATGAAAACTCTGTCTATCCCCCAGTGTTCTAAAACCAGGCAGAGGGCCTTCTCAGTGGTGGCGCCCACCCTGTGGAATGCCCTCCCACCAGATGTCAAGGAAATAAACAACTTTCTGACTTTTAGAAGACATCTGAAGGCAGCCCTGTTTAGGGAAGTTTTTAATTATTGAAGTTTTATTCTGTTTAATATTCTGTTGGAAGCCACCCAGAGTGGCTGGGGAAACCCAGCCAGATGGGTGGGGTATTAATAATAATAATAATAATAATAATAATAATAATAATAATAATAATTTAAAAATTGTGACCTTAATTCCCAGATGATTGTTTTAAAATCTAACAGGTTGACGGAAGCCAAAACTTTGTTGAACTAAAGCTGTAGTTAATTTCTGTTACTGGCTGTATTTCTAAGCCAGGAAGTAGCTTTAAGCAGTTAGTTCTAAGAAATAATTCACTGTGACTCCTCTTTTTTTAAAAAAATCAGGGGGTAGTGCCAGGGAGAATGCAAAACTCTGTAGTGTTGCTAGGAAAATATAAACTACAGACGAGGATACTGGTTCATTAGTACTTGAAGGCTCTTTGAGGCTGCAGTCCCATGAAACTTACCTAGGATTAAATCCCACTGAACATAGTGGGATTTAATTCTGGATAGGCATAGGATTGAACTGTGAGTTGAACATCAATGTGCACCTTTATTCTTGGGCACAAGACAAGAGTAAGGTTTATTCCTGACAGTGGAATTTGCTGCCAAGGAGTGTGGTGGAGTCTCCTTCTTTGGAGGTCTTTAAGCAGAGGCTTGACAACCATATGTCAGGAGTGCTCTGATGGTGTTTCCTGCTTGGCAGGGGGTTGGACTCCATGGCCCTTGTGGTCTCTTCCAACTCTATGATTCTATGATTCTATGCAGTAGCGGAGCACCGGGGGGGGTGGAGAGCAGGAGGGGCGGGGCTAGTGCGTGTCCCAGGGGCAGGGCGCATTGCCCACAGGGGCATGGCGTGCATTCTGGGGCATGGCATGCCGCCTGTGGGGGCGAGGCGTCCAGCATGGGTGGGGGGCAGCCGCAATGGTACCCCACTGGGATCGTGCTGCCGGGGGCAGTGCGCTCCCCCCACACTCCTCTTCCTCCGCCAGTGGGTTTATGATCTCGGCTCCTGTGCTTTGCCCCTGTCTATAGAATGAAAACCTGTGTTAGGCCAACATTTAGCTACTGGATCCTTTCTGAATTCTTTAATTCCGTTACTGATGTACTTTATAAAAATGGGGCTCATGCTTCATTTATTGTTGTGGTTTTGACCATAAGGTAAAGGTAAAGGTACCCCTGCCCGTACGGGCCAGTCTTGCCAGACTCTAGGGTTGTGTGCTCATCTCACTCTATAGGCCGGGAGCCAGCGCTGTCCGCAGACACTTCCGGGTCACGTGGCCAGCGTGACAAGCTGCATCTGGCGAGCCAGCGCAGCACACGGAACGCCGTTTACCTTCCCGCTGGTAAGCGGTCCCTATTTATCTACTTGCACCCGGGGGTGCTTTCGAACTGCTAGGTTGGCAGGCGCTGGGAACGAACGACGGGAGCGCACCCCGCCGCGGGGATTTGAACCGCCGACCATGCGATCGGCAAGTCCTAGGCGCTGAGGTTTTACCCACAGCGCCACCCGCGTCCCTTTTGACCATAATGGTCATAGCAATTGCAGGAATACACACACACACTATTGAGGAACAGCTTAGACCAAAATACATATTTATAATGAAATAGGTACTTTATAAGTAATTTGCATTTTTTAAACATGGCAGGGACAGAGGTGCCACAGTCCTATAAACTGCATTTTAAAGTTGTAAATAATAAA
Organism: Podarcis raffonei; assembly: GCF_027172205.1. Lineage (NCBI taxonomy): Eukaryota > Metazoa > Chordata > Lepidosauria > Squamata > Lacertidae > Podarcis > Podarcis raffonei. The sequence continues at coordinate 6,832,642 of NC_070604.1, forward strand.
GGGTTTGAGGATTCATGACATAGTTACTGTTGAGGTTTTTCCGTTTTGTATTAGCAATAGGTAGCTAATTATTTTAACATATAAACCAAATACAGTTAGATGTACAAATCTGTTCTTACAGAAACACATTTATAGGGAAGGAGACATTACCTTCCTCCTATCAGTAATCACATCTGCAGAATATACACATATATGCCAGCTGTGAGATACAGTATGTAAAAGCTTGTACATTAAAATTTGGAACCTAGACTTAATTTTTCCTTCAGCATTCTATCTCTTTTCATGATAGTAGCAGTGGCAAAGGTACCAGACAGTGGTAGGAATGTGAATAATATTCTGTAGCTGATCTGCTTTCAAGTTTCATAAAGATAATATTAAAACTCTCTTTTCAAACATACTCTAATTCTTTGCCTCTCCCCCACTCCCAATGTTTTTACTGTGTCTTTATTCTGGTCTGTTAGGAGTATAGAACAGAATTCTTCCTTTCATTTCTTTTGTCTAAATCCAGAATATATAAAAATATTCATTATTGTAGTGCCATCCCTCTACTACATTTGCAAAAAATCAAGGATAGAATCCTTCTAATTAAAGCAATAACAAAAACCAGTCTTAAAAGGATGGCAGAGTATAATATTGCAGAGAAGCTGGTATCTGGAACAAGTCTTCCTGGCATATTTGTGCTTAGAGAGACCTGATCTCCACCTATTTTGTGCCAACAGTTATTGAGACTGCTGTGTAGTGATTAGCCATTGAGAATTGAAATGCCAGTGAACAGAGAACTGTTCCCTCAGAGACTCTCTCTCTCACTTACATCATAAACTCGCTTCAGGCTGAGCCTACATAAAAGAAACTGCATTTTGAGTGGTTAAAAAGTCAGCCTGAAATATTAAAAATGGGAAGATGTTGCCTCCTTGCTGGATAAAACAATTTTGTCTTCATAGAAACAAAACAGAGCTACAGGCATGTAGGAAGGAAGCACTTTTGAGGGTCCTCAACATGATCCAGTGTAAATAATGTATACTTTAAAAATTATAATAGAAACGTGTAACAATATGATCCTTTAATATCAATTGTAATTGTTGCAACAATGTAGCCTGGTTAAACCATGGCTTAGTGCAGATGTAGGGGGTCTGGGAGAGGGGATCATAGCTTATTTGCTGCTTCTCTGGTCCTGTTGCTGTGAGCTAAACTATGGTTTGACTTAGCATATCACCCAAACCCAGGCTCATGGTTTGTCTCGGTCCAGTCAGCAAAGATTTGGAGGAGATAAACTATGAGCCTGGGTTCAGGCAATTTACTAAGTAAAACTATGGTTTAGTTCAGAGGTCGGCAACCTAAGGCCCATGGGCTGTTTCTGGCCCATGAGCTTCCTGAAACCGGCCCATGGCCGTTCTGTGGATGGGCGTGGGAATTCTGTGCTTTTTTTCGCGGTGCCATTTTTTTTCTCGCAGCAGGGACCGACTTCTGGGTTGGAAGAGCGCCGGAAATAGCTCGAGGGTTTACTACTTTTCTACTCCCAAAGATATCATGCAAGGCAGTAGAGATTTAGTATCAGAGTTTTCATTCTCCTAGACAGACTACTTTCCTAGGTTGACCAGCCCCATCTGCCCCTTTACAGCACATGCAGAAACCGCCTCCTTGGCTGTTGGATCCACTATTAGTGTCGTCCTTTCAATCTGCCAGAGCTTGTCTTCACATGCAGGGGAAGTCCCTAACTCATGGAGGGTTTAAGACCCATTGGCTATCCTCTCCTAGGCATTTCCTGGGGTGTGGCCACTGTCGCATGCTGACAGCTTCTGGGAGCCACAGAGAGAGCTGAGTACAGGGTAGGGATAAAAAGTGGACATACTACCCCAGAAGGAGCATGATGTGTCCCTCACCAGAGGTGCAACCCCTCTTCTAACACCCAATATCCATACAATGTATTGGGTAGAGATAAAGAACTCCTTTTCACCACACTGCTTCTCAGGTTTACATGTTTAATTCAAGGCTAAGACCAAACTGTGGTTAAAGCAGTGTAACCTGTGGTGAGGGGTGAGGTCAGAGTTGGCAGACCATGATTTGCAATCAGCAGAGCACTCATAATCTGAAACCACAGTTTGAAGTACTAGTCTGGTAAGTGCTGCTGGCTCTTAAAAGGTTTTTCATGGATTTCCAGAAGTTTAGAGGAAGTTTACAGGCTTTGTGGATGGTGTTCCCCACTATAATGATTGCATGTATACAGTACACGCCGTACCCAAGAATGTAATCCCCACGTAAGTGGGAGATGCCCGTATGTGTCATCTATGGTTTGCTGCGGTATCTTAATCAACAAGCCATTTTTACAACCATTTCTTTGCCTCCGAAGCTGTTGTACAATGAGTAGTGAACTTACGAAACTAAGAGGTTGGACAATGAAAGCATGCAGGAACCTGACACGATTGTTTGCCTGATTAATGTTTAGAAGCCCAAGCTATGGTTTGCATTCTCTGGTTAACACAAAGCATGGACTGACACAATGTCTGAAGTAATTATGTAGTACTAGGAAATACCTTTAAAGTGATTTTCATTTGTTTCAAGATTTGTAGCTAAATGGCAGTTCTGTTGCTAGTTGGATTGTCATTTTTTTTGTCTGTATAAAAGGATCTACTAAGCTTGGATTTGTTAATACTATTAAATTCAGGGCCACTGAAAGACCATGAAAGATGGCAAATGGCCAAATCAACGTGAAGATAACTACCTAAAATAGTTATTTCACCACCCTGAAAGGAGGTGATATGAAAACAAAATCAAATAATGGCATTCTTGGTGTGCAGGAATTGGTACTACTTGCTTGTATCTTATGATTTACTTTAATATTACAGTTGCAATTTTTTAAAAGATAATTTCGGTGATACATGTTGTCCAGCTTTGTATTTTTGCCTCTGGTTTTGTTGCTGTGTGATCGAGTTTATGACCATTATTGTAGCTATGGTTCCCTCAAAAAACCCTACATCTTCCTCGCTTAGGCTTTAGAGGGATTTGTAAACCTCTTTAATCCTGCTCCACTCATTATGGTAACATATGGTACAGGTGGTGACCTCTGTAATACTTACAGATTGGCTCAAGGAAGACAGATCATGACATAAAGTTGCAAGGCTTCAGGCATAATGGCCTCTCCAGACTAGCCATATTCAGCAGGTATTTTTAGTGTTAGATAAACTTGGCCATGTCTCATCTCTGTAGGGTAGTCTGTGTACCAAGCTTGTACTCCAGCATTAAGTACTACACCCAGGTCAAAAGCAGAGAGCTGAGAAATATATAATTTATTAATTCAATACCAATTCAATACCATGCCCCAGAATAGTATCTTGGAGATGTGGTATTTACCAAATGCATGCTGTTACATTTGGGGTTTTTTAGGCTGAAGCTATATGACCTGGATGTAAGCCTGTCTTGCATCCTACCCACTCTGCAGGGCCGGCCCACCTATGAGGCAAGGTGAAGTGACTGCCTCAAGCGGCAGGATCCACAGAGCCAGCAGATCTGGTGTCTAATGAATGCTTCAGCCACTGCAGCTGCCCAGATAGCAGCAATGACTGCGGCACAATCCTTGGAAGCCAGATCTGCCTCCTCCTCAGTGGTCTCTTGGTGAATAGGAGGTACTGCTGGTCTTCTCCTACCCCTAGGGATAAAATGGTGGAGGCTGCCCTTTAAGGTGAATAGGTTGATTAGATTCCCCCTCCCTTTTCCCCAGTGTAGAACTTCACTCACCCACTCCTCCCCTGCAGGGGGAGCACCATCTTGTCATTCGCATCAGGTGTCAAAATGTCTTGGGCTGACCCTACCTCTCTGCAATAGAAGTTTGACATCTCCCTTCATCAGTCATATTTGCATGAGCAATAACAGGCTTGAATCCAACTTGTATCCAGTCACATGCCTCCCTCCAAACAGACATCTGTGGGCAGTACTAATTGAAATGTATCCAAATAAGCAGGAAAGGCTGGGCATTCAGTAAATCAATACTCAGGCTTATACTTACTATCATTGACCATACTGAGTTGATCCAAAAAAGAAATGATTTTGTATACAAGGTAGGTTGCAGTCTTGTCACGGTAAAACAGGCATAGGCAAACTCGGCCCTCCAGATGTTTTGGGACTACAACTCCCATCACCCCTGGCTAACAGGACCAGTGGTCACAGGTGATGGGACTTGTAGTTCCAAAACATCTGGAGGGCCGAGGTTGCCTATGCCTGACGTAAAATATAATTTAGACTTTAGGCAAGGAGAACCTAAACTCACCAGGCTGTTTACAACTGGAGGAACTCTGCTGGATGTCCTTTTGCAGATACACTTGCAGTAGTGAAGGGTTTCCTTTCCCACTGCAGACACATTGGCACATTCATTTACATAAGCTGTATGTGCATTTCACCTCACCTCAGGTGTGTTGCTACCTGCCCTACATTTCTCCCTTTCCTCCTTGGGTTCATATCAAAGCAGCAGCAGGACAGGACACATGGATGGTATCCTGTTGGTGAGAACAAGAAATTAGAATTTCTCACAGAACCTACATGTGCACAAACAATACACCAAAGAATTGGTGCGGCCTAGTAGCTAAGACTCATAGCTATGAACCAAGAGAATCTCTGGTTCAAGTTTCACTTCTTCCATCAACTTGCTACTTTGCCTTAATCTCAGCCTTAGCTCTGTATCTGCAATCTAGGATTACTAATACCAACCTACCTTGCAGGGTCGCTATAAGCACCACAGCAAGAGGATAAATGTGAAATGGTCTGAATATTCAAGAACAGTGCTTCCCAACCCTTTTGGGGCCATGCCCCACCTAAGCATCTCTAAAATGCTGATTCTCTCCCCCCCCGATATATAATTCTTATTATTCAAAAAGTGAACTCCTATTCATGTGGAGGAACCCTAAAAGGGCGTTAACTTGGTCTAACTCATTCTCAAATTGCCCCCCTTAAAAATTGAATTGCCCCACATTGGGAACTATGGTTCTAGAACAAATATAAGTGGTAGTTGTTTTGCATACGCAGAGAACATTCTGTACAGTGTTCAACTTTCAGATCAAACCTGAAAAGTTCATAGAATACAAATGAGAACTTTACAATTGTATTTCAATGTAGTGTAAGGACATTATCTCTCTCCCCCCTGCCACATGCCTGTTCACATGAAATAACATTAATGTTAAAAATGTACTTAAAACTATTTACACAAAGTAAAATTTAACAGCTGCTGATGCTGTACAAATTATTTGGATCGGTTTCATAATGTTCCAAATAAAAAGTCGAAGGGTGTATAACATGAGCTTCTGATTCAGGCTTTTACTCCTCCCTGATATTAATCCAGACCTTGAGGCCAGATCCTCCCCTTGTTTCTTTGGGTACCTAGCAACAGCTTTGCAAGCATAACATGAGTTATTTTGATACAATATTCCTTTTATTAATTGTTGCTTTTCTCTGTTTTATGGATTTTGTTGTTGTAAGCTGCTTGAAGAAGTGAGAAATTGATAAAAACAATTAATAAACTAAACGACTGCTAGAAGATGTACACTGTTGTTAAAATGCCATGACAATCTTGGCACCAGTTTGCAGGAGTGTTTGTGATTGTCTCAAGCTCAGATAAAGACAGCTGAGTCCATCACCTCAGACCAGATAGTAGTTAAGTAGTATTAGTGAAAAGGACTGGAAAGAAAGAATTGCAAACAACTTTTAAAAAGGAATGGCCTCCTCTACTGCAGAACAGGACATCATAAGAAAGAAATGAGAATTACTTTTGTGCCAGAAACCAAAGCTCATTGTTAGCTGTGCTGTTCATGTAGTACCGAAGTGTGAAAAATCTGTTAACATTGCTCTGCTGATCCAATTTTTAGCTGTTAACTTTTTGTTTTTTTTTGTTATGCGTGGATCTTTAGGCTGTTGCAAGTCTAACCTTAAGCAATTAACCTTAGAGCAGCATTTACAATAATGCAGAAGAGTTTGTTTTGGCAACTGTATTTACCAGGCTACATGGATCACCTTTTGGCATATCTTCATTCAAAGTTGTCCATATATGCCAGTTTCCCTATTTTATTACTGTTGTTGCTTCACCATGTTGAGGAATTTGTGTGTGTGTGTGTGTGTGTGTGCGCGCGCATGCTTCTTTCACTACTACAAAATTTTTGAAGGCTAACCAGGGAATATTGTTTAGCTTTACAGGAAAAGGATTTTGGGAGGTCACTTACTGCTATTTATTATTGTTATCTATTATTGATCTTCTTTTTATGAGGGCTGCGTTGGTGGGGAAAGAGCCTGAGCCTGTGTTTGTGTGCAGTGGAAGTAAATCTAACAATGACAAATGCAGCTACATAAGTGGCTATATTTTCCCCACAGTCTGGTGCAAATAATGTTGTCCTTGACCCTCCTTCACAATTCTCCAGAGTGCCAGAGCTATGCATTTGGGTGAATTTAGAGGGGAAAGTGAATTATGGGATAGAAAAGTTTTCTGAAGTGTTCAAAAGGAGATCAAGAAGGGCACTGACAAAAGATGTCTCTTACATGCCTGACTCGTAAAAGCCAGGATTCTCCAGGCATACATATTGGGTGTACATACCTGATCTCATATTCATCCCTTCCATCTCTACACTTGATATGCTCGGTACATTATCTGGCTGTGCCTGTGAGAGAATATAAACAATGTTCTCCAGCTTTAAAGAAACTTCTTCTGAATCCACAGCATGAATACAATTGCAGGGTCACATAGTAACACTTGAAGTCAGGAGCTATTTTTAAAACTAAATTGCAGAGCAGCACATTGCTTTCATTAGTACCTTACATCAAATTGTCAAATTAATTAGTGGGTTTTCATCACGAGTTTTGCATACAGCTTTATTTGTAGTTTGTTCTTAAATGCCTTACACAACGTTTAACAACCACCCGTGTATAGTAATTTGACAAATACTCCAGTGCTTCCAGATAAGTCTTCTAGATGCACTCATAAGTCTGATTAATGGACTTACTGTGGTTTTAGTACACTCCAATATTTTGTTTCCAAATTGGGTGGTAAGCAGAGAGGGGAGTGTCTTCCCTTCCTGCCTCCCTTTTGTTGTTAAATGATGTACCGCATTTATAGTCCTGAACTGTCTTTATTTGCAAGCGGTAGAAACCAAGAAAAATTGCCAAGCATTACTTCATACGGTTTAAGTTTACATTGAATCAACTTTCTTTTCATTAGATTAAGAACTTACTTTTACAAATAAGGGATGACCGGAAAGCATAGAATTGAAGATTATAATCGGCTTGGCAGCTAAACTTTAAAAAGTTAAAAAAGAACTTCTACTGGTTGCTTTTATAACAACAACAACAACAACAACAACAACAACAACAACAACAACTTATTATTTATACCACGCCCATCTGGCTGGGTTTCCCCAGCCACTCTGGGCGGCTTCCAACTGAATATTAAAAACAGTACAGCATCAAACATTAAAAACTTCCCTAAAAAGGGCTGCCTTCAGATGACTTTTAAAAGTAAAATAGTTGTTTATCTCTTTGACATCTGATGGGAGGGTGTTCCACAGGGCGGGCGCCACTACCGAGAAGGCCCTCTGTCTGGTTCCCTGTAGCCTCACTTCTTGCAATGAGGGAACCGCCAGAAGGCCCTTGGCGCTGGATCTCAGTGTCCGGGCTGAACGATGGGGGTGGAGACGCTCCTTCAGGTATACAGGACCGAGGCCGTTTAGGGCTTTAAAGGTCAGCACCAACACTTTGAATTGTGCTTGGAAACGTACTGGGAGCCAATGCAGATCTCTCAGAACCGGTGTTATGTGGTCCCGGTGGCCACTCCCAGTCACCAGTCTAGCTGCCGCATTCTGGATTAATTGCAGTTTCCGGGTCACCTTCAAAGGTAGCCCCACGTAGAGCGCGTTGCAGTAGTCCAAGAGGGAGATAACCAGAGCATGCACCACTCTGGCAAGACAGTCCGCAGGCAGGTAGGGTAGATGGAGCTGGTAGACAGCTGCCCTGGACACAGAATTAACCTGTGCCTCCATGGACAGCTGTGAGTCCAAAATGACTCCCAGGCTGCGCACCTGGTCCTTCAGGGGCACAGTTACCCCATTCAGGACCAGGGAACAGTACTTCTGTCTTGTCAGGATTCAACCTCAATCTGTTAGCCGCCATCCATCCTCCAACAGCCTCCAGGCACTCACACAGGACCTTCACCGCCTTCACTGGTTCTGATTTAAAGGAGAAGTAGAGCTGGGTGTCATCTGCATACTGATGAACACCCAGCCCAAACCCCCTGATGATCTCTCCCAGCGGCTTCATATAAATATTAAAAAGCATGGGGGAGAGGACGGAACCCTGAGGCACCCCACAAGTGAGAGACCAGGGGTCTGAACACTCATCCCCCACCACCACTTTCTGGACACGGCCCAGGAGAAAGGAGCGGAACCACCGTATAACAGTGCCCCCAGCTCCCAGCCCCTCTAGACGGTCCAGAAGGATGTTATGGTCGATGGTGTCAAAGGCCGCTGAGAGATCCAGCAGAACTAGGAAACAGCTCTCACCTTTGTCCCTAGCCCGCCGGAGATCATCAACCAGCGCGACCAAGGCAGCTTCAGTCCCATGGTGAGGCCTGAATCCCGATTGGAAGGGATCCAAATAGTCCGTTTCCTCCAGGCGTGCTTGGAGTTGTCTGGCAACCACCCGCTCAATCACCTTGCCCAAGAATGGTAAATTTGAGACTGGGCGATAGTTGGCCAAATTGGCTGGGTCTAAAGATGTTTTTTTAAGAAGCGGTTTAATGACCGCCTCTTTCAGCGGGTCTTTGGAAGGCTCCCTCACAGAGGGAAGCATTCACCACCCCGCAGAACCCATCGCCCAGCCCTTCCCGGCTCGCTTTTATCAGCCAGGATGGGCAAGGATCAAGGAGACAGGTGGTCGGTTTCACTTGTCCAAGCAGCCTGTCCACATTTTAGAGATCCTTTAAGATTTGGTTCCCATTTTAAAGTACTGAAGACTACAATTGGGAAGACACGAACAAGCAATATTTTATAATGATTATGACGGGCTCCATGGCTCTGCAAATTAAAAAGGAAACAGTTACAAACAGGGCGGCTTCACCCATGTGGCCTGGTAAAGGCGACCGCCTCAGGCTGCAGGGTCCACAGAGGCAGCAGCTCGCAATGTTGATCTTTCTCCCCCTACCTCTCCACTTGTTCCCGATGTAGATATTCACTCACCACTGGTGGAGAAGGGGTGTGTGTCATTTTTTGGTTTGGTTTGTCTTGGGTGCCAAAATGTCTTACAAAGGTAACTTTCTAAGATAAAGTTAACAGTAAACCTAAAATCTGAGTATATTCCTTTACAGTAATTGTTTTCTATTGTACCAGTTAATATGCCAGAACTAGTAAGTGGAAGGACTGTATTGCTAGATATGCCCATCTCAAAAGTTTTTTAATGTTGTGTATGTGGGAAAAGAGGCTAGAAGCACAAGCGAAGCAATGCTTTTAGAAAGTATAAATATAAAAATAATTGCATCGCCCATTTAGGAGACTATCTTATTTGTTTACGCGGGGTTCTTGCTATTTCTTCTTCCATATCAATTGCTACGCTGCTTTAAAAAAAACCTGAACATGTAATGATAAGCAGGTTTTGATTCTTTGCACCTGATTCTCCTTAAACTTGCAGCTGCATATGCTACAAATGGTTCCCAACTGACTGTGAGGGGAGGAAACATGTTTTGCCACTTACTCCTAGTAGTACCACCGTTAATATGCAAACCCCTGGCTGCCCCCCACACTTCAGTCTTTGGTGTGAAATTTCCAACACATTGCTTGAGGTTCAAAATACTGGGTTGGTTGTGAAGATGTATTGGAAAGGATTAAAGAATATAACCTTAAACATTTCTTTAAAATCTGAGAGTGCTATTTTTTAATTTTTTTTACAAAGCCTTATTTGAACAAGTATACGTTTTAGGAGAAATAAGTCAAGATTGTTGAGCAAAAGTGACTTTAGCAGACACTGATAGCAAGGGAAGGCCTTGTTTTATTCAGTTGACGGAAGTGTGAAATGACTGTGTTCCAAAGGAGACAAGAGAGGTGATTTTTCACTTCAGCCAGCAATGCAAATGGCTACAGAATGAGGGGAAGGAAAAAAAATGAAGGGAGGGAAGGACTGCTACAGCAAGATAGAAAGAGGGGAGATCTATGTGAAAAGTGTCACCCTGGGTGCACTACGAGACTACCAAATTGTGTCTCTTAGAGTGGCTTTGTGACCCTGTGAAAACATTTGCTTTCGAGCTCGTAACATTTAAAATATTTTCAGACGGAGAGAATGGTGTGGCTCTCCTTTGTCGTTGCTGGTTATGCTGCCTTTCATTTAGAGGAAACAAAACTTGTACATCACAGTGGAGGCAGCGGAGCTGAAGGTCAAAGTTCAAAGGCAGGTTGCTGCATCACTGAGTCTTGATCTGAATCTTATCCATGTGACCAGAGATGCGTACTCTCACAATGGAGGGACCCTTGGAAGGAAGGAGTTAGACTTGGTGGCTTTGCGGGGGAGGGGGGAGGGGGAGGGGGGGAAACACCAGAACAAAAATCTGTAATGACGTTGATGCAAAAAATTGTTGTTCCTGGGAGGATGGGTTTTGCTTGAAAACGTTGATCCTTCTTCCATTGAGAGAATAGCGAAAAGCCAACGATTGCTATGATGCAGGGAAGGTTCTTATTTTATTCGTTCCTTGTCATTTTATCTTTGGATCCCAACACATGCAAAAGGAAGACATAGATGCAACTGGCTCTGCTTGGCAGATTGCCAGAAAATATAACTTTCCCAATATTATGATACATCTATCTTGCTGTTTAACAGCTGATGCTAATTATAGCGTTTGAGGTCTTTGGGCTGGAGGGAAAAATTCTACATGGCAGCAGCTTTGTCAACAGACAAAGCATGTGTGTAGAGGTAAATGCACCTTGACAGATACGTGCTTGCGATTGTAACACATAACCTGAGTCTACATGAGATTTTCACACATTTCTTACACAAAAGTGCTTTCCGTGTAGGAAAATCTGTACTTGCATTTTTAAAACTGGAATCGTTTGAACTGTAAGAGGCTTTGTGTTGAAACTGAAATAAGCCGTTAAAGGCAACAGGCCTTTTTCCATTGGCAGGCGGTGGATAGAGAGTTGTGTCTGGGCTTGGGACACTTAAGTTAAAATGTGAATTTAGCAATGAAATTCATTAAATGACTTTTGACCTCATTGGGTTTCTGAAGAGGAAATAAGATTTGGATACATTGAGACCCATGTCAAGCCCTTGAGATCGGGTAGAAAATTACTGTTAGGCTCTCTGTTTTAACTGATTTTTGAAGACTTGGGAGGAATATTACATATGTTTTGTCATTAAGGGGGGAAGTTCAAAGTATCAATGATTTTTTTAAATGAAAATGAATTATAAATATGCTGAAACTGGACTGAGTTTTCTCAGAGCAAAAGATTTCCTTTTTAATGTAATGGGATATTTTGAACTGTAAATAGAAGAAACCCTTTCATGAAGGTACCGTATTTATTTACTTTTTATGTATAGTGGCATGGAATTTACTATGATGCAAAGTAAAGTATTCTGTTACAAAGACAGGGAGGATGGAACAGAAGGTTAAAGGGTATTTTGGAAACAAACAGCTGGACCAGTTTATTTAAACAGATACAAGGATTGGGAGTTGACCTCAAGTTGACTTCTAGGGGGAGGAGCAAGAATGTCATTTTATTACTTTGCCCAGAAGGAAAATGTTCTTTCCTCTGAAATCACCCTAAAGGCACCCAAACACATGGCTGCTTTTCAGAATAGCTACTAAACATGAAATCCATATGAGAATACTTAAGGAAAAGATAACTATGAAGTGTTTGTGTGAAACATATTTAAAGAAACACGAGGCACATGGATGTGACTGTGTTTTGTTGCTGTTAGATCTTCTATAGGATGATTTAGAGGAAATACTAGACAAGAGTTTATTGAGATGCAAGTTTTTTAGGAGGGCAGTCCTATTGGTGGCTTTAATGCACAATAAAAAAAAATCTCCAGTAAAACACACATTTTAAATATTTTAGTTTTTCTTAATAGAGCATTCTAGGTTTTATTAGATGATATTCCTCAGTAAGAGTTGTCCCAGCTACTGGATAAATGTTACCCAGTTTTGGATGACTACCCCAAACCTGTCCACTGCACTGAGAATATGATTTTGATTTTCGTTGAAGAAAAGTTGTGTGCCAAAGCATTCTCAGCGCTCTCTCTCCTTCAACCTATTAGCAGTGCAGCAGGCAGCCTGCCACCTGACCCCCGTCACAACCACTGGGACTCCGGCCAACCCAAAATTCAAACTACGCAACTGCCACTGCTTGAAAGGGATGGCTTACACTTGTAGCGTACAGCTGCCCTGATAAGGAAAACTCAGCCATGAAGGAAGAGACTGTCCTTGCCCAAGTAGCCAGACTCAGTGTAAGCGTACATCCAATCACCATCACTATGTTACAGTTTGCAGGGACTCAGTTTCTTCTGGTAGTGGTATGAGGATGGGCCTGCTTCTCTTACGTAGGGGATCTGCCAGAATTGCCTTCTGTTGTTCTAGTGGTCAGTGTGCGCCATCTTGTAAGCACTCGCTGCATGCCTGAGCCTGATGAACAAGAGGTTGGTGCTGTCAGACAGCAAGGTTGGCAGGTTTCTGGAGCCAGAGGACACAATCACACCCCCACTTTGAGGGTTATTGCTGTTTGTTGTTTTTACTATGATGTGGCGTATTAAGTTTTATGAAAGAAAGAAACTGCATCTGAACATGCACACAGGGCTGAACTAAGATGAGCTCTGGTGGTGTTTGTGCCTAGGTCAGGGGTCAGCAGTTAGCAGCAGTTTACTCGCCTCATTCTGTGAAGGCTAAAATTGACGTTGGAAAATGAGTTGGCTCAATCCAGGGATCTGCAAGCGGAAAATAAAATTCTGTATGTGTTGCTGCTGTCGCATAGCTTTAGGAACAAAGAAGTAGACCCACCCAACAAATGGTCAGTGTTGACAAGGGAGGTTAGAATGAAGACGTTGAACGTTGATCTTTTGCATGGAAAGCAGGCACCTTGAATGACCAGCCCCTTTTTTCCCTTTCACTCAGCCTAATCTAATGGGCGACTGGTGCTGGCACAGGAGTTTAGGAGCACCAGTTAGGGGAGGAATGTCCATACAGAATGGCATGCTTCCGTTATGCTTTTCTCTCTGAAAATGGTGCTCCTTCAAACACAGGAGTCATACACATGCAAGCTAATTGCTCTTGCATATGAACTTTTCTTTAGTTGTCTTCTGTGGCTCAGGACATAGAAAGGTTTTCCTGCACATGGATTGCTCTAACTGGATCAGGCCAAATGCCTCACAAGGATAAATGTAACTTACCTGCAAAAATTAAAGACCACCATGGGCTTCTAGTAAAACATTTTTTCTTCTTTGTAGTTGTCCTTTGAGGGTTTGTATGAAAGTGACTTTCTGAAGTGCAAACAATTTTCTAATTGGTCATGGTGTAAGATAACGAATAGGGGGAAAGGTAGAAAATTTTAATTGCTTATTTCACATGGTGCTTTATAATGAGAAAGGAAAGGTGAATTACTATAACCTTTGCTCATAGGTCTGATTTTCATGCTCAGTATATTGTCATTATAAAATGATTTTAAGATCATTGTTTTCACTTTCAGAATTTGTGTTAGGATAAAGATCAGTGCAAATAAATTCACACACAGTGGTGCAGCACAGATATCTGAATCATATATGTGCATGTTCTTTCTACATACTTGTAGTAATTCTCATTTCTCATTATAAATCACTATATGAACTAAGCAGTTAAAAAAGGTATGCTTTTATACCATGACACACTTTACCTAAGAAGCATCACCCCCTTTAAGATTGCTAAAGTATCAAGTGTCTATATTAGCGATAAGTTCAGGGCATTTACTGGGTTGGTACAATATGAACCTTGACCCTTCCCAGCATTGGTAATGTTCAACAGTGAGGTGAGGGTTTCAATAACACTTACTACGTTTGCAAAGCCTAATAAGGCAAATTGCTTCAGAAATTTTATTTGATATATAGAGTTACACTTCATTTTCAGGGAATATTTGGATACAGAAGAGGCTGGTCCATGGGGATGCATAGTGCACTCCCCCGCCACCCTCATTCTGCCCTCAGCTAGTCACCACCTGCCTGTCTTCTTACACTCATCCAGTCCAGGTTTTAGCAGCACTGGCTCCTCCTCCTGAGTGTTTCCATTGTTGAACTGGAAGTGAAGAAGGATGGGGAGAAAACATGAATTAGTTGGCTCTACCAACCGCTGGCCTCTCTGTCTTCTGCCCTACCAGTCTCAGTAGGCACCAGCCACTGGTGCTGTAGGTTGAAGGAACTGGTAGCTTAATAATAACATTCTTCATAGACATTTGCAAGGGACTCTGCTTCAGGAAAGGGACGCGGGTGGCGCTGTGGGTAAAACCTCAGCGCCTAGGACTTGCCGATCGCATGGTTGGCGGTTCGAATCCCCGTGGCGGGGTGCGCTCCCGTCGTTCGGTCCCAGCACCTGCCAACCTAGCAGTTCGAAAGCACCCCCGGGTGCAAGTAGATAAATAGGGACCGCTTACCAGCGGGAAGGTAAACGGCGTTCCGTGTGCTGCGCTGGCTTGCCAGATGCAGCTTGTCACGCTGGCCACGTGACCCGGAAGTGTCTTCGGACAGCGCTGGCTCCCGGCCTATAGAGTGAGATGAGCGCACAACCCTAGAGTCTGGCAAGACTGGCCCGTACGGGCAGGGGTACCTTTACTGCTTAGGGAACCCAACCAAATTAACAAGATGTTTGCTGTAAATGTTCGAGCCTAGCAGAAG